>NW_024543095.1:18067500-19360000 GCF_018167655.1 Microtus oregoni | reverse complement strand
CTTAGGTACCTTTTTTAAAGCCTATGCTCTCCTGTCCAGGGATGGTACCAACCAAAGCATGCTGGCTTCTTACATCAATCCGAAACTCAGAAAATATTCCACAGGCTGATGAGATGGAGGAAATCCTCAACTGAGAGGGCTTCTTTCCAGCAGAGTTTAGATTTGTGTCTAATTGACAAGAATTAGCCATCACAGATTCAAATTCCTAGCTTCAAATTAAGATGTTGCTGCTTTTATTTAAGCAAATTTTTAATGAGAAAAGCAATTTGGAGATCCATTTCGTAAATGTGATCAGATATATAAACCATAAGGCAAAGGATTACATTTTGCATGAAGAGGTGAAATCAGAAACACCCCTTCATGAAAAAAGTTCTTGAGAGACTAGGGATCTGAGGGACCCACATCAACATCATAAGGTAATTTACAGCAAGCACATAACCAACATCAACTTGAATAGAGAGAAACTCAAAGCATTTCCACTAAAGCCAGGAACAAGACAAGGTAGTTCATTGTCTCCATACCTGTTCAATACAGTGCTTGAAGTCTTAGCTAGAGGAAACAGACAACTGAAGGAGACCAAATGGATACAAACTGGAAAGGAAGAAATCAAAGAATCTTTATTTGCTGATGTCTTCACCAAATCCTTCCCCACAGGGATCAGGGAACCCTGCAGAAGAGGAGGCAGAAAGGCTGTAAGATCAAGCGGACTGAGAACAGCAGCAGGAGAACACGGCCCTCTAATCAACAGAATCGGTGCACATAAGAACTCACAGACACTGAGGCAGCAAGTACAGAACCTGCACAGGCCTGCACCACTTGGAGTCCTCGAGCAGAAAGAAAAAATGGACACATATCCTCTCTAATCCTAACACAGAAGCAATGGGCAATTTAACACCATGAAAATTTAGTTTAGTCCAAGGGAATCTCATTGGTTGCATTCCCAGCAGTAGACAGCCAACAAAATCCAAACTCAACAGCGACTGTTGTCTCAAAGTGTCGAGACTTTTCCTTTTCTTTAATTTTTTTATTAGCTAATTTTATTCATCTATTTTCTCGCTTTTACCCTCACGTCCTTTGTGTATATACTATGGCTTCCAGCTTAGTGTTTTTTGGGGGAATCCCACGTGTGCAGCAAGTGGGTCTCTCTGTCTGTCTGTCTGTCTGTCTGTCTGTCTCATGTGTCCTTTCCCAGCTCCTCTTTGTTCTGTCCTACTCTCATGTCTTAGTTTCTGTTTTGTCTTATTAGACTTTATTATTTTCCCTTAAAATCCTGTTTGCTTTCTAATGAGAGACAGAAAGGGAGTGCATTCAGATGGGAGGAACTTAGAGGAGTAGAGGGGGGAACCAAAATCAGAATATATTATGTGAGAAAAAGAATTTATTTTCAATAAAAGGAAGAAATAAATTGAATTTTTAAAAGAAAGGAAGACACTAAAGAATTTGGAGTTTTTGTTTAATTCTGTGGTTATAGCCATCAAACTCAATGCTTTACCTGTACTAGACAAGTGCACTACCACTGACCAACATCCCCAGACCTTAATTTTTGTTGTTCTTGCTTGATGGAGGAAGGTCATTGGTTAAAAAAATAAAGAAACTGCTTGGCTGGCCCTCATAGGTTAGAACATAGGTGGGTGGAGTAAGCAGAACAGAATGCTGGGAGGAAGAGGAAGTGAGCTCAGACTCGACAGCTCTCCTCTCGGGACCCGCTCCCGGGCAGACACACGCGATGAAGCTCTGACCCAGGATGGACATAGGCTAGAATGTTCCCTGTAAGACCGGTGCTCACAGATTATTAGAGATGGGGTGATTGGGATATCAGAATTAGCCAGTAAGGGCTAGAGCTAAAGGGCCAAGCAGTGTTTAAATGAAACAATTTGTGTGTTGATATTTCAGGGCATAAGGTAGCCAGGAGGCTGGGGTGGTGGGGACGCAGCCCAGCCGCTCCTAATACAACAGAACGGCCCCCAATGCCCTTTACACTTGCTACTATTGCTTGTTTGGTGTTTTGTTTGTTTTTGTTTGTTTTTTTTTTTTTTTGAGACAGGGTCTCACTGTATAGCCCTTTGTGGTTTCTTCTTTATTGTGACACAGGTTTTCATGCAACCCTGGCTATAGCTAAGACACTGGCCTTGAACTCTTGATGTTCCTGCATCTGTCTCCCATGGGTCATCACTCTTTGGCCAGTCAAATTTTCTTCATTTCCTCTATCTTTCTATTTTTAAAGATTTGCTTATTTTATTTTCTGCATATGAATGTTCCGCCTGCATACATTTTGGGGCATCCTGGTACACGTGCGGTAGTTGAGGAAGCCAGGAAGAAGTACGGAAGCTATTATGACCCATCATATGCGCGCGGGACTAGAACGAGGTCCGATGAAAGGCAGCTTAGCCGCTGAGTCATCTCTTTTTCTCTCCTCCTTCTGTCTTCTTCCTTTTCTAGGGGGTTGGTTGGAACAAAATTTTACACTGTAGCTGAGGCTGACCTGGAACTCACAGCAATCCTCCTGCCTCAGTCTCCTGAATTCTGGAATAGCAAACATAGGCCACAATTGCCCAGCTTCAAAGGAAACAGTTCTGGCTTGGAAACGCAGGAAAAGTATCATTGGAGGAGAAACAACAGTGGTAAAAGAGGGGCTCAAACACAGCCTTAGAAAGGTGGAACTCAATAGGACATTGGACTCTTTATAAATGAGTGAAAAAGAGATGGCATTCTGAGTAGTAAATGAATAGATGATTCCCATAGCTGAAGGTCTAGATGCTTCCAAAACTTAGATGCATTCTATAATTGCATTTCATAGGGTCATTTCAAATACTTTAAACTTTACTGCAACATTTTCCCATCTGTTTATTGATCAAAGATTCATAATCGATCTGGAAGAATTACTTTTATTATTTTGCTCCTTGGTGCCATAACTTGACCTGAGTCCTGGATTTTTACCTAAAAATAACTTCAGCCTGGAGATGGGCATGTGCCCACGCACACACACAGGTGTTCGTGATTTCATCTTGACAAGCTCAGCAATAGACTGCAGTTCCTCTGGCAGGCTCAGCTTTGTGGCTGTGACCAGGTCAATCCCACAGGTTCCGTGAGGAGGTGTGCTCTGCTTTCTTTATTTTATGTTTATCTATTGTGTGTGTAACAGGAGTCACTTCTCTTCTTCCACTGTGTAGATTCCTGGGATCCAACACAGGCCGTCAGTTTTAGCTGCAGGCTCCTTTCCCCGTGGAGCCACCTTGACAGCTCAAGGAGTCTGTTTATTGAATTGAATGTTTGCAGCCCCAAGTATCTTAACTTTATCTTTTCATTTGTGTTTTGTAAGTAAAATTTTATAGAACAATGGAGATGTGATGGAGGCTTGGAACCTTGGCTCACATGTGAGTTCTGCTTCCTAAGATGGGCTCCCAGCTGCCGCTCTCCCATGTTATAGGACCCCAGTTATTGTCTGTTCCCCTTTTCCCAGCCCTGGGACCACTTCTGACAATTCTGGCACTGAGATCATGGATAAGCAGAATACGTTTTGTCTAAACCTCTAATGGAGACCAGCCAGGCATATTGTGGAAAGGGTCTAGGTGGAATAGGCGGAACATTCAGTATATTGGGCTAGGGAATGATGACAGGCATCCATCTCCGCTCTGACTGGGACTATACATTTATTTAGTGGGTATTTGGCAGAGGTTAGCCTCTCATCCATCTATGATTCCAGTTACCAAGTGCTTTCAAGTACTTAAAGGCTTCAATCTTCAGGGTGGGTATCGATTGGTGCATGATTTTGGTGTCTTGGGGTGGCTGGTCATGGGAAAAGTGGTTAACTTCCTCTTCGTTATAGAGCCAGGTATCCTTGTCCTACAGCTGGTGAAAATATGAACTTGGTAAAATGTTGAGTGTACAGTTTGCTGAGCCCAGCAGGTAAGGTCTAGGGTTCCTCTAAAGTTTTATTCTGTGCAGGAGCTAAATATGGTCATGGGAGGAAACATGACACGAAGTATGATTGGTCAAGAGAACGAAAATCAGTAGCTTTAACTATATTCTACATGGTCTCCAAGTTTGGTTTGATTCATTAGTTGGTTGGTTGGTTGGTTTGGTTGGTTATTTGTTTGTTAGTTGTTTGGCTGTTGTTGGCTATTTGGTTGTTTGGTTGGTTTTGTTTGTTTGCTGGTTAGTGGTTATTTGTTTTGTTTGTTTGCCATTTGTTTGTTTGGTTTGTTTAATTAGTTGGTTGGTTATTTGTTTTTTGGCTGTTTGCTTGTTGGCTGGCTGGTTGGTTGGCTGGTTGTTTGATGGGTTGTAAGCTGTTTGATTGAGTTTTGGCTGTTTGGTTGGTTAGTTGTTGATTGATTGTTTGGTTGTTTTATGGTTGGTTGGTTGGTTGTCGGCTATTTGGTTGGTTGAATGGCTGGTTTTCCACTCTGGACATCGGGCTTACTTTTATCACTCATTACTGTGATGAAATTCCTGACAAAGGTTGGCATACATGGTTGCATAGCTCAGGCTCCAAGTCTTCAGCCACAGTGCCTATTGTATACTCTATTGTATCCAGCCCATGCCCATGGTCTTTTTCTCTCTTATCACTCCTGGGTTCATCCTGAACACCAATGCACCCTCTGCCTCAGTGCCAGAGACTCCTCTCTGAGCTCATTCAGTAATTGGCACAGATTGCTTGCAGGACAGCTCTGAACAAAGGAAAGACTACCTTGGCTTCTAGCGTCTAGAGACTACTTGCACTCTGCAGCCTGCAAAGCAAAACCTCTCATTCACAAGCTGCTCTGTGGCCTGCAGGCTGATCACCTGTACATGAGGTAGCACAGAACCTGCCTAGTGGGATGGAAGGACACCGTTTTCGCTTGAATGTTGCCCTGGCCTCGCTTACCTGCACCTCGCTGGTGAAACCTCGGCGCTTGCTGTAATGTGTGCTCCTCCACCAGTAGCGATGCCCATCTGATCGAAAGAAATGAATGGCTTGCAGTTAAACAAACAAACCTGACAAAGAAAAATTAATAAAGAAAAAGTTAATTTTGGCTCATGGTTGCAGGGTACAGTCTGTCACCATGGTAACAGTGGCTGTAGCTGAGGCAGCAAGATTGAGGGGCTGTTAACCACAATGCATCTGTACTGGGGAAGCAGAGACAGATGACGGTATCAGGCTTTCTTCTGTGCCACCAATCAGCTCCCAAATTTTGGCATGGAGACTTATTATTAGTTCTGAATGTTGGACCTTAGTTTAGCTCTTATTTTAATCTGTTTTTCTTTATCTGTGTTTTGCCTTGGGGGTTTTCACCTTTTATATCTTACTTTCCTGCGGTCTCTGTGACAGTCTGTCTGGCGACCACCTGCCATCTGACCTCAGGTATGACCTTCTCCTTTGTTCTCTCCTCCTCTTCTCTCTTGAGCCTAGATTTCCCCTCCTACTTATTCTCTCTGCCTTCCAGCCCTGCCTATCCTTTCTCTGCCTAATTGTTGTCCATTCAACTTTTTATTAGACCGGTTAGGTGATTTAGGCAGGCAAGATGAAACAATTGCAACAATCTTTACATAATTAAACAAATGCCGCAAAACAAATGCAACAGATTTTTACATTGTTACCAAAGGCGGCAGAAACCAATGTAAGACAGTTCGTGAAGTTAAAGTAACATTCCACAGCGGAAACAAATGTAACACATTTTTGCCCAGTTAAAATAACATTCTACAACAGATGAATGCTAGTGTGTGCTGGCTGGTTTTATGTCAACTTGACACAAGACATCTGAGAAGACATCTGAGAAGAGGGAACTTTAATTAAGAAAATGCCTCCACAAGACTGGGCCATAGGTAATTTCGTTAGTTACTGATTTGGGAGGATCCAGCTCTATTGTGGTTCTGTAAGAAAGTAGACAAAACAGGCTGAGCAAGCCACAGGAGCAAGGCAGTTGCAGCATCCCTCTATGTTCTCTGCATCAGCTCCTGTCTCCAGGTTCCTGCCCTGTTTGAATTCCTGTCCTTGCTTCCTTCAGTGATGGAAATGTAAGCCAAATAGATGTTGTTTCTGGTCACGGTGTTCTATCAGAGCAATGGTAACTCTAACTACGACTTGGTACTTAACAGACTTCCTCGCCTTTCTCTTTTTATTCAGTCCTGGATTTAAACCCTTGGGATGGTCCCTTCCTTCTAATTTAGACTTCTCTGGAAACATTATAGATGCCCAATGGTGTGTCTCCTGGATGATTCTATATCCGGTCAAGTTACCATTGTAGAACTCCATTTCAAGGCCTCAAACATGCCAGCCTCTGAGCTACATTCTAGCCTTTTATATTATTTATTTATTTACTTTTGAGTGTGTATTTATTGCATGTGTGTACATGTTCATGCATGTGAAAATACTAGTGTTTAGAGGTCAGAGCACCACCTTGGGCTTTCATTCTTTGGACACCATTTTTTTTTTTTTTTTGAGACACAGCCTCTTACTGCCTTGAAATTCATTAAGTAAGCTAGTCTGTTTGGCCATTGAGCATTTGCCTGTCTTCACCTCCCTAGCATTGGACTTAGAGGTATTTACAACCACACCACATCGGTTTAAATACATTAATTTATTTAATTAATTAAATAATTAAAAAATTCCAAGTTAGTGGTTAACTAACACACTTTGTTGAATTAAAGGAATAAATCAAGGAGAGATGGCTCAGTGGTTAAGAGTATTGCCTGCTATTCCAAAGGTCCTGAGTTCAATTCCCAGCAACCACATGGTGGCTCACAACCATCTGTAATGAGGTCTGGTGCCCTCTTCTGGCCTGCAGGCATATACAGAATTAATAAATATTTAAAAAAGAGTGCTGATGTGTGTGTGTGTGAGAACGTACACACACACACACACACACACACACACACACCTGTAAGGAATAAATCAAGCTGGGTTCAAGCTGGGTTATGGTGACATCCACCTTTAATCCCAGCCCTCAGGAGGCAGAGACAGCCTGGGCTACAGAACAAGTTCCAGAACAATCAGGACTATTACATAGAGAAACCCTGTCTTGAAAAAAAAGAAAAAACAAATAGAAAAACAAAAAAGAAAGGAAGGAAGGAAGAAAGAAAAAAGAAAGAAAGATTAAAGCACTTCCCCCTGGAGTAGTTTGACCAAAGGCAAACTTGAGTGTCTTCCTTCTCTCTGTAGCTTATGGGTTCTGGTCTAGCTGCAAACAGTCTGTTCTATGAGTCTGAATCTACTTCGCTATGCTTACCTGAAGGCTGTCTTGTGAATCTATCAGTTTTCATGCTGTGTTCCAAGCAAAGGTCACTGCTCTGTATCTATTGAACGGCACAGAAACTAACACATTGGGAAGGGACAAGGGACAATACTTCATGGAAATCATTAACAGTTTTTCCAGAGCTTTTGCTGACTTTACCGACTCAAACTGACAAACAACTGATCACAAACAATGTCAGGCAACATCCCTATGCTGCTTTCAGTTTTTATGGATTTTTGTTTTGTTGTTATCTGATTTGCTGTTTTCAGCTTTATTATCATAACATACATACATCCACACATACACTACTCATGGGTCAGGCATATGGAAGAGTACACGATTTAAGATTAAAACTATGTCTTAGCTTAGATTGTAAAAGCTGAGTGGGAGGGGGGGAACCAAGGCAAGTCAGGTTAGTTGTTACATTGTTCTGTTCTCTCGAAGGCAGGCTAAACAAACAGGCTGTGTATACAGTATGATAACAGTCTCAAGCTTAGGCGATCTCAAGGTGTGTTATTAACCCTGTGATGTCCAGCAAAAGTTCCACTCTCTTAGAATGTAAGAGTTTCATAACAGCCTATTGCCATACCACTCCCGGTTCTTTTCTTTTTCTCTCTCTCTCTCTCTCTCTTTCTTTTAAAATTTATGTTCTGTGGATCAAATTCAGGACCTTAAGCTTGAAGGCGAACACTTTCCCAATTCTTAAGTATCATTTTGAAACAGACTCGCTAAATTGTCCAAGATGACCTCAAGTTTATGAGAGCCTCCCCAATTAATGCGCACTATACTCAGCTCCCCACTACTCCCTCCCCCTTTTTCTTTTATCTTTATTCAGGATTTTGCTATGTAGCCCCGGCTTGCCTGGAACTCTTTTTGTTGACCAAGCTGGCCTTGAACTCAGAGATTGGCCAGCCTGTATCACTGGAGTGCTGGGATTAGCAACATGGACCTCCACACCTGGCTCTTGCCTGCTTTTGAAGCAAGGTGCCCTTATCTTCATTTCTCAGTGGGTCCTGCAAATTATGTAGCTGGTTCTGTCTATAGGTATTCTATTTTTTTTTGTCTAGGTAATAAACTGCATCGTCATAAACAGTGAGAGGCAGAGCCTTCCAATAGTGAAATAAGCCAATTTTTACAACACATAGTATTTATTATTAATCTTCAATTACATTTGATGGGTTTAGAAAAGGAGAAACATTTTTCCCATACCCAGAAGACACACTGTGTCATTAAATTCACTTTATTATATATGGTTTTAAATTATTAAGCAGGGAAGAAAATTTAGTAGTTGTCAGTAAAATTCCATTTTACACTGCAACAACCTCTTCTCTAAGCATCTTGATATCACAAGATGATGATAAAATGCTGCTTATGTATAGATGCCACATTACATAAGATAATTTATTTTCAGCTTAGAGGCAGTCAAGTCTTCTAAGACCAAAATAAGCATTAAAATAATTGAATCTTTGAAGTACATATTTCTTGTTGATATGATTACTGTCTCCTGTGTTAAGAAAGTAATATAGCTTGGTAGGAAGATCCTAAGATTGCAAGTTAACTCTCAATTTTCTCTTTGTAACATGAAGACCTTTAACTAACTAAAAAATTTCTAAGGTTTCTTCTCACCCTGGAGTTCAGTGATACTTGACTGGCAGGCACTCCCACGGGTGCACATTCCTGACTGTACACACACATTCTCTGTCCCCCCCCCCCCCCATACTATCACTGAGCTACAAGCTGTGCATCTAGGAACATGTTGGAAGAAGGAAAGAGAAACATAATACATTTGCTCAAGTTAAAAAAAAAAACCTTTTTCCTTTGAGAAATTGTGTTATATAGAACAAGAGTATAAAACACACATGAATTAATACTAAAAATAACTGTAAGGTAACCTGGCTAAGACTTTGACATCACTAATACTACTTACTATACCTCAGAAGGCCTAGTTTTTGTCTGCTTTTGAAAATGTCCTTCTCCTAGTTCCCTAGGAGTGACTATTTCTGTGCTCCCATCGTCCCCACATCAAGTATTAAACCTAAGGCCCTGTTACTTAAAATTGTGGGCATTCTGGGTAGTATGGCCATAGATACTAAGGATGTTTGAACAGAAACATAGGAATTCACATGATTTTACATTTACCTAAAATTACACACTAGTTAAATGAAGTTATGCTACTTAGAGTGCTAATACTACCCCTCAGAGCCCTAGGTTATCTAACAAAAACCCCAGTAGGAGTTCCTCCTCTTGAATTGTTGGTCAGGGAAGTTCCACAGACTCCCAAAATAGCATAAACTATTTAACTCCCAGAAGCTGAAGGTAGATCCCTACTGCTGAAGACATCATGCCATATGAACATGGGTCTCAGAGGAACTGAACTGGATCTGACCCAAAGCCTCTGCCCTAAGGACGAACTGCCACAGTACTAGAAAGCTTTATTCAGGCTGACCAGGGAGGAAACAGTCAATAGTCCCACCCAACTGTGGTACTTATGAACTGCAACCATGGCCAACAGGCAAGGTGTCCCTAAAGGGACAGTAGAAGCACCATTTTTGGTGGCGACTAACAGCTGTCTAACTAAACTGAAGGCTTGACCAATAGAAAGGAAGTCATGGAAGCCCTCTCCAAAGCCTGCAGCTGGTGAGATCATAGATCTTATAAAAGAACCCATAACTGCATTTTTCTAAACCAGCACAGTTCCTACCTGCATTAAATACTCATCTTTATAACCACAGGTAAGTGTATCTCTCACCTGTTGTCATCAAAGAAGTTTATTTTTACAGCAGAGACTACTACACAAAGTCACAACTGGTTAAAATGCAGAAAACTGACCATGGAGTTTCCAGCCCCACCTGTTCCACATACAATTCTAAGGCTCACAGGAAACATCAGGGAAGAGAGGGAGAAAGACAGACTGTAAGACCCAGAGGACGAGGAAGTATGTTGCAGTTGTGTCTCCTAGATACGGCAGGGAAGCTCTGACCATGAAATCTATAAAATTATAAAATATGGCTGCTTAAACAAGGCCTGAACAATGGCAGTACCCATTGGCTTGCCAGTGTGGATGGTTGGCTTAGTTAGAACTTCTGTTGCTGTGATGGAAACTCCGAGACTCAGAGCAACTCATCAGGGAGAGGGTTGACTCTGCTTACCTTTCCACATCACAGTCCGTCATTGAAAGGAGTCAGGGCAGGAGCCCAGAAGCAGAAGCTGATGCAAAGGCCGTGGAGGAAAGCTGCTTACTGACTTGCTCCTTGTGGTTTGCTCCGCCTGCTTATTTTTACAGCACCAGAACCACCAGCCCAGGGGTAGCAGTGCCCACACTGCTTTAGGTCCTTCCACACTACCAATCAAGAAAATGTGTCACAGTTTTGCATATAGGCCAGTCTGATAGGGACATTTTCTCAACTTAGGCCCCTCTTCCAAAATGACTCTAGTTTGTGTCAAGTTGATTTTAAAAAAAAAAAAACAACAAAACTAGCCAGCACAAGAGGGGAATCTCAACCACCTCTAGTTGAATAACTACAGGCAATTAATGATTGCTGAGGAAGGAGAATTAGTCTTCCCTTGGAAGATTTCCCTAATTGCTTATCCAGTACCATTGTCAGCCCTAAACACACACACACACACACACACACACACACACACACACACACCACTAAATGAACTCAGCAGGTTGTATTTATGTATTTACTTGTTTGTGTGTGTGTGTGTGTGTGTGTGTGTGTGTGTGCGTGTGTGTGTAACAATAATTATAAAGAAAAAGAGACCATAAATTGAGAGAGAATGAGGGGAGACCACAGGCGGAGTTGGAAGGAGAAGAGAAAAGGGCAAAACAATATAATTATATTTTAATTAATAATAAAATAAAAATTAAAAGATGTGAACAAGGCACTGAATCTATTTCTTTTCCTTCCAATTCCTTTCTTTGTTTTCTTGAGACTGAGGTCTTGCTCTACAGTCTAGGTTGAACTCATCAAACTCACAATTTCCTTAGAGTACTGAAACTGTAGGCATTTACCACTATGCCCAGTGGGGCTTAATCTCTCTCTCTCTCTCTCTCTCTCTCTCTCTCTCTCTCTCTCCCCGTGTGTGTGTGTGTGTGTGTGTGTGTGTGTGTGTGCATATGTTGTATGTAGCTCTGCTTGCATGTATGTACAAGTGGTATATGTACGTGTACCTGTGTATGAAGGGAAACATGCATGTGTGTATACAGGTCAAGGGGAAGATGGCTGATGACCTGTTCTATCTTATCCCTTTGAGACAGGGTCACTTACTGAACCTAGAGTTCAGTTTTTGTTTTTGGCTATGCTGGTAGACCAGCAAACCCTAGTTAGTGATCCTCCTCACTCAGACCCCAACAAGGTCATTAGGGTTATGGGTGCACACAACCACACCTGGATTTTATGTGGGTGCTTATTCTAGTTAAGTCTAGTCATGAAAGACCATGACTAAAAGCAGCTTGGGAAACAAAGGGTTTATTTGGCTTACAGATCCGCATCATAATACATCCCTGAAGGAAGCCAGGAAAGTAACTCAAGCAGGACAGGAAGCTGGAGGCAGAGACCATGGAAGGGTGCTGCTTACTGGCTTGTACATCAGGGCCTTTTCAGCCTGCTTTTGTGTGTAGAATCGATACCTGGGTCTCTAAGAAGTGATTAAACTGTGGGGGCTCCTCCTTCATTAGTAAGATTGGGCTATTCAGGGATGAGTCAGTTATTTTGCCCTTGCATATTCTACCATGTGAAGATCTTTGAGAAGGCTCTGACATGATCAGATGCCCACATCTGGAGTCTGGGCTCCCAGCTTCCCCAGCTATAAGAAATAGAGTGCTTGCCTAGCATACATAGGTCCTGAGTTCAACCCGGTACAGATAGATAAGTAGGTACATAGATGATTGATAGATAGATATAGATAATAGATAGATGTTAGAAACAAAGATAGATGATAGGAAGGTAGATGGTAGACAATATGTAGATAGATAAATAAGTATATAGAAGATAGATAGATAGATAGATAGATAGATAGATAGATGATAGATAATTAATCCAGTCTGGTGTTCTACTACAATATCAAGATAACTGTATTTCTGAGTTAAAGTGCTAGGCATGGTGGTACACTTCTGTAATTTGAACACTCGGAAAGCTGAGGCTGGAAGATTGAGAATTTAAGGCAAGTCTAACCTACAATAGCTAGGTGTAGTGGCACACACGTGTAATCTCAGCATTTGAAAGGCAGAGGCAGGAGGATCACTGAGAGTTTGTGGCCAGTTTGGGTTACATAATGAAACCCTATCCAAAGATCTAAAATAGAGCTCTGTTGAAATAGGAGCAGCGAGGCTGTGTCCCGCCACCCAGCCGCCCACATGGCTAGCTTATGCCCCAAAATAATTACACGGAAACTGTATTCTTTTAAACACTGCCTGGCCCATTAGTTCCAGTTTCTTATTGGCTAGCTCTTACATAAAGATCTAACCCATTTCTAATAATCTGTGTAGCTCCACGAGCTGGTTTACCAGAAAAGATCTTAACCTGCGTCCGTCTGGAGTGGGAGAATCATGGCGACTCCTTGACTCAGCTTCTTTCTCCCAGCATTCTGTTCTGTTTACTCCACCCACCTAAGGGTTGGTCTATCAAATGGGCCTAGGCAGTTTCTTTATTTAACCAATGAAATTAACACAAGCCAGAAGACTCTCCCCCATCATTTTCCCTTTTTCTGTTTAAACAAAAAAGAAAGGCTTTCACTTTAACATAGTAAGATTACATATAACAAAACAGTTATCAAGCAAGAATTACAGTTACAATATTTATATCTACTTTATCTTTTATCATAACTAAGGAAAACTATAACTATAACTAACTGTTCTTCAACTCCATCAAAGACTCCAGAAAGATATAATATTACCTAAGCAAACAAGAAATCCAAAGCTCTAGAAATGACAGAGACATCTCGCTGCCTGTACAGTCACCCAAAGTTCCTCTGTACCGTTGGGGCATCCATCTTCAGCCTTCAGGCCCATAGTATCCAGCAGACATTTTCATGAAGCAGGAAATTTCAAAGACAGTTCAGTCACCATCTGCTGTGTCCTGCAGAATGTCTCGCAGACTCTTTCATGAGTCATGAACCCCAAAAGACCGTCTCACCATTAGGCAAGTTCAGCAGTCCTCTCTCTGTGGGTTCTCTGTGTCCATTTTATGCAACAGTCCAGGCAAGAGCAATTTCTTGCCCAAATGGCTATCAAACTCCATAAGGATCCTCTTCGATGCCCATCTTCCTCTCGAAGTAGATTGGTGCCGCCAGGAGCAGACATGTCTCATTGTCATAAAAAGTCCTAAGTTATTAAAATATTTTAAATGCCATATTCTACAGCCTTTGAGAGATATGAAGAATGCCTATCTGAAATATATATCTATATATCTAGAAAATCTAAGTAACATGACTACAAACTTGACTATTATTTATGATTATCCATCAACAACCTATATTTCCTAATTATATATTACATTTTAAAAATGAACTACACAATCACAATACCTTAATCAAGAACAGAAATACATATACATATAACAAAATTGACCTTAAAATCCATACCAATGCAAATTATTCATACCTATATCATTTCCCCCTTTAAATGTAAAAGAACATTTATAAACAATATTTTGAGAACATGGGCGCAGTTTTTTCTCTCCAAACTGCTTCCTGCTGAATGGGGGCGCTGTTAATTAGATCATTTAGGGTGTAACCTGTGTGCCAGGTTTATCTCAGTTGGCAGTTGAGTGAAGTAATTCTTTGAGGGTGTTCACAGCAACCTTTCAGGAAGGCGAGGTCTATCATATCATATTGGAATAGAAGAAATCCATAGGGTCTGGTTCTCTGTGAAAACAAAAGAAGACCCTTTCCAAAGCATCATATCCTTAGCCCCAAATTTTGAAATCGTAATACCCTTATATCCATTCTGGTTTAGCTTGGCAGCCCATGTAATGAAATGTCTCTCTGTACTTAGCTCCTTCACAGTCAAAAATTTTAAAGAAAACACAATGTACATAATCCAGACTCTCTGTGAATTTTCCATTTTTACGTGACTTATTTTCTTTATTTCTTTTAATCTCTTAACTATCTGTACTCTGTCTCTTTAAAGACTTTACCGTTTTTTTTAAGGCATTAACTTTATTCTCTTTCTATTTTTTTTTTCTCTCTCTCTCAAGCCTACGTACACTCATCCAACACTGTGATCCATTTAGTGGTCTGTCTGAATCTGTTTTATTGTGAATCTGTAATTTTTTTTACTATCCAGGAGCATTTCTTAAAATGTTAAGCAGTTCTTAAAAACTGAAGTTGCACCATGTACAGGTAGTACGGTACCGCCTGTGTCCAGCCCAGTTGAAACCTTAACTGCTCCGTTATTATGATCACTACGGTAGTTCCTGCCTGAGGTCAGCACAGTTCAGCATGGAGCAGCCGCTCCTGCCTCAGATCCATTTGGTGCCCCTGAGCTGAGCACAGTTCCAGGCACACAGCAAGTCCACATTGCCATCAAGCAAGCCGTAGCACTTTACTCCAAATGCTCCATTCAAAAGCTCTGTCTCCCGCAGGAGCCAGACAGAGATCGCAATGGCGGCACAACCCAGAAAGCCGGCATTTTAAAACAGCCAGTTTTTTCCTGCTGCTGAGTCAGGAAAATTTCAAAATGGAGGACGTACCATTTTGTGCTAACTCTGGGGCTGCCAGGTAGGAGCGGCACTCAGCACTTTAATTCTGAGACTGAGCGTGCAGCACAGAAATTCTTTTCATCCAAGTTACAGCCAAATCTGACAGGCAGAGCACTGCGCAGTCTGAAAACATGTCTCTGTATGGCGGCAGAAATCCGCCATGCTCTTCCGCCTGCCTAAGCCTGATTCGTCCGTCTGCCCAGGTGCAGGTGGGGAGTGCTGAGCCATCGGCACGGTCTCAGAGCACTCTCCTTCCAATCCCAAGTGGGAACACAAACATCCAGTCCCATAAAATCCATTGAAATGCTTTAAAGCCAGAGTTCACGCTGGCAGCACAGCCCCAAGAAGCTGCGCTTTAAAATGACACAGTGTTTTTCTGCTGCTGTTGCCGAATCAGGAAATCTCTCTACAGCACGCCACCAACTAACAGCCAAAAGCTGTGTTAAACTCTGTTTTTTTCTCTGATTAAAATTAAGCTCTCTCAGGTTTTACGTGGAGTTCATTACCACGCTGGGCGCCACTCTGTTGAAATAGGAGCAGCGGGGCTGTGTCCTGCCACCCAGCCACCCACATGGCTAGCTTATGCCCCGAAATAATTACACGGAAGAGAGAGGACTGCTGAACTTGCCTAAAGGTGAGACGGTCTTTTGGGGTTCATGACTCATGAAAGAGTCTGCGAGACATTCTGCAGGACACAGCAGATGGTGACTGAACTGTCTTTGAAATTTCCTGCTTCATGGAAATGTCTGCTGGATACTATGGGCCTGAAGGCTGAAGATGGATGCCCCAACGGTACAGAGGAACTTTGGGTGACTGTACAGGCAGCGAGATGTCTCTGTCATTTCTAGAGCTTTGGATTTCTTGTTTGCTTAGGTAATATATCCTTCTGGAGTCTTTGATGGAGTTGAAGAATGGTTAGTTATAGTTTTCCTTAGTTATGATAAAAGATAAAGTAGATATAAATATTGTAACTGTAATTCTTGCTTGATAACTGTTTTGTTATATGTAATCTTACTATGTTAAAGTGAAAGCCTTTCTTTCTTGTTTAAACAGAAAAAGGGAAAATGATGGGGGAGAGTCTTCTGGCTTGTGTTAATTTCATTGGTTAAGTAATAAAGAAACTGCTTGGCCTCTGATAGGACAAAAAATTAGGTAGGTGGAGTAAACAGAACAGAATGTTGGGAGAAAGAAGCTGAGTCAAGGAGTCGCTGATGCAGCCCGCAGCTCCTATTTCAACAATAGAGCAAGAAAAAAAAAAGCGATGTTCCGTTTCCTGGTTTGCAGTCTGTGCTATGCTGAGCGGCTCCCTGTGTGGCTTTGTGGGCCTGTGGTTCTGTTTGTCTGTAGACTGATCTGAATGCTGGCTCCGGGTCAAAATGAGAACACCTTGTTTGGATAGCTGGAACCCATATCTAGCTATCAGCCATATCTAGGCTGTTCTGCAGGAAGCAGAATCTTGCTCCTTTCTTTGGGTTACTTCACCTTCCTACCACTTGTGACAGCAGGAAAGCAGGCCAACTGTGGGAAATGTTCACTGAAGGTTCAATTGCATATAAACCAGTGGTTTCAAATCCATCTTAAAATGTTACAATTGAAGAAAGTTTAGATTTACCTTTACACATAGAAAGAAGGGAAGGAAGAAAGGAAGGAAGGAAGGAGGAAGGAGGGAGGGAGGGAAGGAGGGAGGGAGGTAGGGAGGGAAGAAGGAAGGAAGGAACCAAAGAAAAGAAAAGAACATAAGGTAGCAGTTCTTGTGGGTCAACAAGCCACTGAAAATGAGAAACAGCCAACAAAATGGCTCAGTGGGTAGAGGCACTTGTCACCTGTCATGGTGACTATTTATTTGCTGTAAAAAGACATGACCAAGGCAACTTATAAAAGGAAGTAGATACCTGGGGGCTTGTTTACAGTTTCAGAGGGTGAGTCTATAACCATCACGGCAGGGAACATGGCAGCAGGCAGGATTAAACAAGAGTTTAATCCCCGGGATGCTGTTTTACTTACATTTCTTTTGCTGTGATAAAACACCAAGATCAAGACAACTTTCAGGAGAGTTGATTGGGGCTTTCTATTCCAGAAGGTTAGAGTCCACGATGGTGGAGCAGAACTAGCAGACAGCAGGGGGCTGAAGCAGTGTTTGAGAGCTCACATCTCTGTGAACAGGATACAGAGAGGACACTGGAAGTAGTATGGGTCATCCTTTGAAACCAGAGCTTCCCACAGCCCCATGACTTATTTCTTCCAGCAAGGCCACACCTCCTAATCCTCCCCAAACAGTCACCAACTAGAGACAAAGTAGACAAATGCTAGAGACTTAGGAGGCATCTCATTCAAAATACTACATATCCACGGTGAAAAGAGAGGACTGGGTCCCACAAGTGTTCTTTGACTTCTCACATGTGTGCCCCCCCCCCTCTCTCTCTCTCTCTCTCTCTCTCACACACACACACACACACACACACACCACACACACACACACACACACACACACACACACACACGGGGAGCGGGGAGATTTGCAACAAAGAAGGTGATTAAGGTAGATAATAATGTAGGGAGTCGATCGAAAGACCACTGAAAAGAAGGAAACAGGGCTAGAGAAATGGCTCAGCAGGAAAGGTGCTTGTCACTAAGACTGATGATGTGAGTCTGACCCCTGGAACCTAAATGATGGAAGGAGAGTCCTACAAGTTGTTGTCTGGCCCCCAGACTTCTGCCATGGCACACGCACAAACATATGCATACATATACACGCCATGTAACAATGGAAAATGTAATTCAAAATTTTTTAAAGGACAAACAATATGATTCGAAGAGGATAATCAATTTAGAGACCTAACCAACAATGTGGGTTTGGAGTACCCTTCCTTTATTGAACTATTTAAGTAGAATTAAGCTCTAAATGTTCTTAGAATGGGTTTGCGCTGCCCTGCATGTTATTAACTGTTTGGGTAACACTTTATCGAGAAGCAGTTCATCAGTTGACTATCAACATACTGTGTTCTGATGCTGTATTTTACCAATGGGCATAGGTTATACAATTTTATTGGACAAAATAAAAAGAATGCTTTAAACAAACAAACAGTTGAAAGAAAAGTTGTATTTGGAACTGTAAGAGTATTGCCGGCCAGGTGAGCTAATTCTGGAAGTCCTCTAGGACATGTATATGAAAGTTTTAACAAAGTACACATTAGTCAAACCCAGAAACAATCCAAATTTTTATCTTCCGGGAAGTGGAGGGAATAGAGAATAGCCTTTACCCTTTGCTCTGAGCAAATTACCGGTCTGCTGACAGCAACAGGAACTGTCCTGCCCTGCCAATGGCAGAGTCTCTCTTGAGTGGCAGCCAGGGTGGTGACCAAGGCTCCAGCTTCATCCAAAGACTCCCAGGAGCCTCGCTCCCATTCCTCAGCACATGAAGCTGCAAGCCAGGCTCCCACTGACTGTTGCCTGGAGCCTTTCGATGGGACATCTATACCACGCTCCGGGAAATCCCAAGTGAGAAAGTAGAGTTTCCCATTGTGCACTTTTTGTTGTTTTGTTTTGTTTTTGTTTGAGACAGGCTATTGCTATCTAGCTCTGGAGTCCTGGAACCTGATATGTAGACAAGGCTGGATTAAAATTTGTGACAATCCTCTTGCCTCCGTCTCCTGAGTATTAGGATTACGGTGTGTGCCGCCAGGCTGGTTAGACGTCAGAGGCTTTTTATAACCTGATCTCAAAACAACGCTCTGTTTCTGTGTTGAGCAAACACACACTTGTGGAGGTCAGAGGACAGCTTTTGGTGCTTTCACCGCTTGGGTGCTGGGGATGGAGCTGAGGTTGTCCAGCCTTGGTGTAAAGCACCTCCCACCCTCCAACCATCCTGATGGACTTCTACCTTACAGTGTTTCTTACTGGCCCATCAATGAGTCTAGACTGACTGGGCACTGAACCTATGTGATCCTCCTGTTTCTCCTTCTCCATCACTGGGCCTATGGGTTCGTGCTGCCACACTCTGCTTTTATGTGGGCATTAGGGATTCCATCTCTCTCTTCATGCTTGCTGTGCAAGCATTTTACTGACACACACACAGACACACACACAGACACCTTTTGTGTGGTCCAGGCTGGTCTCAAATTTGTGATCCTCGTTTCCTGTCTTCCTGCCTTCCAAATACTGAGATGACATACATGCATCAACACACGTGACTTCTGTCACCATCTATTCATTGGGACCAAGGCTCTTAGTTCAGCCCAAGTACAATAGGAAGAATTTCCACAAGAGCACAAATATCAGGAAGTAGGCGACAATGTGTCAAGTCCACCCGAGGAAATGTTAACAAACAACAACAAACGGACTATAAAGATATGCTAGAAATGAATGAACCTCAAAATATTAGGGTATTAGAGATGCAAGACATAAAAGACAATATATTGTATGATTTCATTTATTTGGCATCTTGAAGAAAGACAAACTGTGGAGATAGAAAGTGGACAGCTATTGCTCAGGGATGGGGTGGAAGAAAAGGGAATATTGGGAGGCTGGTAGATGTTAGATTTAAAAAGTTCCATTTTAATTTTTAAGTGTGCCTGTGGTCACAAGAGTGCAGTTGTTTGTGGAGCCCAGAAGAGGGAGTTAGGTCCGCTGGAGCTGGAGATAGAAGTGGTTGTGAGGCATCCACTGAGAGCTCAGAAAGCTGGACTTGGGTTCTCTGGAAAAGTAGCAAGTGCTCTTCAACACTGGACCATCTCTCCAGTCCCAATACGGACATGGTCTAAGACTAGACTCTAAAGCTGTTTGTGTGACTATAAATTTACTAAAAACTATTAAATCATATATTCACCAAAATGCCCAGGATCTAGAACAATTGGCCAATATTTATTTTGGTGTCAGTGTCATGAGAGACGGAAGAGTTATACCAAATTTAACAAGGAATAAATAAAGAAGCAGAACCAGCAGATGCCACTCAGGATCTTGGACTGGATTATGATGGGGCTATGGGAAGGATGCCATAAGGAAAGTATTGGAAAGGTTGGAACTATAATAGTTACGTGAGGACTATAGACAATGGTTTTCATACTAATTTTACTTGGTTTAATGCTTCCAAATCAGTATATCCCATGATTATAGCTTTGTCCATAGTACGTATACGCTATTTAAGAGTAAAGGGCATTGCAAATTCTCAACTTTCAAGGAAGAAAACCATATGTACATATGGATATGGATATAAATAAGGAGAGGGTGGTGATGGAGATGACAGTAATCTGTTAATTGAGGAATTTAGGTGAAATATGTAGGTAGGTTATTTCTATTGTTCTTCCAATATTTTTGAAAGTTTAAAACTATTTCAAAATAAGTGTATAAAGAAACTAAATCTTCGAACAAAAGTCTCCCTCTGCTCTTTAGCTTCTTGCTAGGAGAAAACACAAGTGTGAACTTAACTAAGAAACTAATTGAAGAAAGAAGGAGTTTATTATTATTATTTCAATCCTTCCATTGCCTATCGGTTGCTCGCCCCTTCTGTTCTGGTGTGTGTGTGTGTGTGTGTGTGTTGTCTTAGTTATGTAGCCCAGGCTGGCCAGGAGTGTCTATCCTTCTGTCCCTGTTTCCTGAAGGCTGGGATGAGGCATGAGCTAGAGCATGAGGCATGGGCTCTCTTCTGTTTTCTTTAATTCTCATGTCAGCCCTAGGACACCAGTTCTCAGCATCTGCTGCATGTTATAGTCACAGCAGAGCTTTAAAAATCCGTATGCCCCGGCAACAGCCCACATCGATGAATTAAATTTAGTCTGCCACGGGACCAGCCAGCCATCGGTTGTTTATGAAGTCCCCCAGTGACTCTGCTGTGCAGCTAAAGCCAATGACTCTTGTCTTGGGCCATCAGTTCTGCCGTCTCCATCCACAATTCCCAAAGGCTGGGCTGTGACTAGCTGGTTACATGCTTGTGGTAGCAGCCAGGGTGGAGGGGACATGGACATCAAAGAGGGCAGGGATGTCTATGTGACCCCCACTTGCAGACTCCTCCAGCCACCTCTGTCTCTACTCTGATATATGTTGTTGTTTGGTTGTTTTTGTTTTTGTGTTTTTGAGACAGAGTCTTACTACATAGCTCTGGTTGTCCGGGAACTCATTTTGTAGGGCAGGCTGGCCTTGAACTCACAGTGATCCTTCTGCCTTTGCCTCCTGAGTGCTGGCATTAAAGACAATGTGCCACCCACACCCAGGTAACTCAATTGTTAAACCAGACCTGCAAGCAAGAACCTGAGCTGAGTGTAGCAAAATAATCAGATTTCTCCCAAATTTAAATACAAATGTGTAAGTGTGTGTGTGTGTGTGTGTGTGTGTGTGTGTGTGGTGCTTGTGTGCACCACAGTGGAGGTCAAAGGATCACAGTGGAGGTCAGAGGGCATCTTGTGGAAGAGGAACCTGGTTCCCTCCCTGCACCATATGGGGATCTGCGCATGAGGCTTGGTGGTCAGTTCCTTCCTTACCTGTTAAGCCATCTTGGCAGCCTCTTGTTTCTGAATTTTAAGGCGTGTAACAGGAACACAATAAATTTGAAGAGAGCGATAAAGCTCTGGGTTGCTTTCTTTGAGGTGGAAGGCGATGGGAATCCGTTCAGCTGGAAGCCTCAAGTTATCTCTCAACACTGTTCACTTCCCGGTGCAAACGGTTCAACCTTTAACCTTTTCTGAACTGGGTTTCTTCCATGGCTCCTGTTTAAATCGTCAAACAATTGAATCTTTTTTCCCTCCTAAATCACAATTTAAGAACTTCTTAAGATTTCACTTCAAATCTAGCATGAATAAGTAAGTGTGCCTTCTCTACCTCATGTCAGTAGGAAACTTTAGTTTGATCCTTTATTAATTTTTCATATTACCAAACAGATAATTTTCATATAATAAACCTAATTGCTTCTGTTCCTAGGTTGCCTAAACGTTTAGAAAGAAGCCCTTTTCAAGAGCTAGTTAAGCCGAGGAAGAGTTTATCACTTAGCATACTACTAGGACTACACTTAGTCTTGACTGGGGGCTGTCTTTCACCCCAGGAGTCTTGTTGGCTGAGCATCACAGTTTTTGGTTGACTTCTAAAAACACTTTGTCTGTATACACAAGGGTAATAATGTGATGTTAGTACAAGAAGCTGGGAAGTGAATTAATTGCTCGGAAATCATTCCAAGTTGGGTTAGCCTCTCTGGTGGTGCCATTTGCATGCACAGCACTGCTAATGATCAGTTCACACCGGCATGTCAACAGAATCAACCCCCTGACATTTCTCACACCGCCTAATGATTATTTTCTCAAGGCCCCTAAGTCCTGCAGGGAGCTAAGATAGCTCTGCTTTGATCCCTCAAAAGGCATCTGAAGTCTTCTAAGAACTTTTTCAGTTAAGGAATTCAAAAGAAACTGGCTGTTTTCTCGGCGGTTCTGCCACTCCACCTTGATGTGCAGACTCGGAGTAAAATCAACACTGGATCTCATGGCTGTAATCTTATTGGTATCAAGAATTTTCTTTTTAGAAAGGAAAAAAAAATACAAACTCAGGCATGGTGGCGCATTAGAAAAGCAAGAGAATCAGGGGTTCAAGGTTAACCTCAGCTGCAAAAGTTCAAGGCCAACCTGGTCTACACAAGACTGTCTCAAAACAAAAACCTAACTGAATGTTCTGTGTAACCTCGTGAGGGATGTAGCTCTCAGTGGGTAGTGTGCTTGCCTCCGGTAACTAAGGCCCTGGGTTGCACTGGGGAACTGGGTGTAGTGATGCCTGATTGTAATCCTAGCTCTCAGGAGGTGGAGGCATAGGAAGAGCAGTTCAGGGTCAGTCTTGGCTGGTGAGTGAGTTGGTGGCTACTCCGAACTACAAAGACTCTAAGAAAAGAAAGACCATCTGACCTCTATGTGACTTTGGTTTTCACTTGATCTTAGATCAAGGTGTAATATGACTATGGTTTTTCCAAAGAATGGTTTTATCTCTTATAGTAGTGTCAAGAAGATCATCCAAAGTATTAGCGGCTGACATTAGAAATTTACTGACAATAAAATGTACAGAAGTGGGCCACAGAATGCAAATATGTGTATGCAAATACGAATATCCAGACTTGGGGTTTCTGAGCTCTGATCAGCAGACGTGTGACACCCACACCACACACACGACAAGTGTGAGTGTGGATGTGGATATGTCCTCCTTCTTTGTGGTACTGAGGATTGAGCACAAGTCAGCTACAGCCCTTAAGCTACATCCCCAGACCTATATATCTCTATGTAAAGAATCTATTAAACTGACATTACCGTAAGGGTGTAAATTAACACATCACATTCACATTGGAAAGCATTTGGTAATATTCAAGTAATTTGTTTATTTTTTTCTCGTCAATTTTATTCTCAAGTGTGTACTCTTGAGAAATTTACCTTTATATGTGCAAAGGGATAGGAACGCACAGTTGTTTATTTATTTATTGGCTTTTTGAAGCTAGGCCTCATTTTGCATACGAGCTGGTCTGGAACTCACTATATAGTCCAGGATGGCATCAGACTTTCTGGGATCTATAATGGTATATTATTTGTGTTTTAATAAATAAGGCTTGCCTGAAGATCAGTGCAAAGCAGTCTCACCAGTCAGCCATACATACCAGGCAGTGGTGACATACACCTTTAATCCCAGCAGCCACACTAGTTAGCCATAGAGGCCAGGCGGTGGTGGTGCACACCTTTAATCCCAGCACCAGAGAGGAATATAAAGCAGGATGAGACAAGAACTCACTCACTCTCTTTTCAGTCTGAAGATTTCATAGAGGTCAGAACTGTCTAGTGGTTTGGCTGCTTTGCTTCTCTGATCTTCAGGTTGAACCTCAATATCTGTTTCTAAATTTTTATTATTCATACTACAGAGATCCTCCTGTCTCAGCTGGTTGAGTGTAGGGTTTACAGACATAACGTACCATGCTGGGCAATCACCATGTGTCTAACAATGACATATTTGAAACAACCTAAACTGTTATGACATCTCCCATCATAATATTGACAATGCAACAGTGAACATTAACAAAGTGCAGCTACAGATCTCAGGGTAAATAATTCCCAATAATGATGAGGAATGGAAGCAAGCTGCAGGCCAGTCTCTTGAGAAACCTTCCTTCTCAGACATGTGTTCTCATTTTCCTAAGGATCTTTCTATCATTTACCCTGCATGTTCAACCTCCGTGACTAAATTATACTCTTTTCCTCCAAAAGATCTTTTTAATTAACTCATCGCCTCAAAAGATGAATTACAATCAGTTACAATTCATACCTCCAATCATAACACTTGAGAGGCTGAATATGAAGATGGCAGGAAGTTCCTGGCCAGCCAGACCTACAGAGTGAGACCCTCTCTCAACATAAAAAGTTAAAAACATTGCAGAAGACTACAACCATTTGAAAGTCTAACAAAACAAGTTTGGGAGTAAAACTCAGTGACAGAACTTTTACTCTGGATTTACTCTGGATGCATGAGATCCTAGATTCAACTGCCAGAATTGCAAAATGTGGTACACACACACAAACACATACACACACTCACACACACTCCCCCTTTCTCTCTCTCTCTCTCTTACACACACACACACACACACACACACACACACACACACAAATAAATGTAATATAAACAAGGAACAAAGAAGAACAAATGATAAAGGGAAACCATCAGTTTGTAAACTGGAAATTTCTTTCTTATTAAACTCTAGCATATTATGTTACTGAAATACTTCAACTTAAAAACATAGGAGTAAAACTGAAAATCAAAAAGATACATAGTGAAATATTTAATAACATTTGTTAGGATTACATGTACGCTCAAATTTCTTTATCTTTTCCAAGAATAAACGTATTACTTTAATTTTAAAATTCATGAATTAAAAATAGTTTAACACCGCAGAGACATGCTAAGGAACAAGGGCTTGAACTGCAATCAGCATGTATGAAAGTATCCATGAATATTTAGAGAACCCGTGAATGGATGGATGGCTCAGTGAGACCTGAGGCACACAGCCAGCGAGGGGGGCGGGGGGGGGCAAAGGAAGCTAGGGATGCTGGGAGCAAGCCTGTGTCTGGGACAGATGGTTCTGACCAGCACGACACACAGTGCACAGCGGCCACAGTCCTATTTCTAAGGAGAGCTAATTCAGGTCTAATTAGATTCTTTCTGGCAGGTGGGCTCAGGCAGGCAGGGCTGCTGACAACCGTGTTCCACCTCCCAGCTGACCTAGTTTAGTATTCCCATCTTTCTCTTGCCTCCCTGCTTGCGTTTCTCCTTCTTCTCTCTTGAGTCAGGCTCTTGTTATGTAGCACAAGCTGTCCTTGAACTCATGGTAGTTCTCCAGCCTTAGACTCCGCAGCCCTGAGCTTGTGGGCAAGGAGGCTGCTATTTCTAAGACTCCACCATCATAAGCAACTAAGCCTGTTTGTCACCTGTCTGTGAAATATGTGGCTGCCTGCAGGACCATTAATGTATATAGGACACCCACATTCTAAGTAGCTAGCCTAAGCAATTTGGGTTGTCTAGACACAGAATGGATAAAAGCTGTTGAATTCAGTGAGTATCAAATCCTAAAGCAGCCCAAACTGTCATCATTTGAGAAAGTCAAAGTGGAGAAATAGATTATATGAATTTGGCCATGCCTTCATTTTATTTAAGTACCTATTATTTTACAGGCATTCTCCCACTTCCACACGGAGTTATGTATCACTTGGTGTGATTTTTGCCTTGTTAAATTGACTAACAAGGTAATTACTTGGGCTGAGGTGGTTTGAAGAGGACACAAGAATCTGCACAGAAAATAGCAGTAATTTTCTAAACACAGCCAAGTCAATTGTCTCCGTCGCTCACTAAGGAAAAGACTCCGGCTTCTAGTAGAGTAGCCCACTGTGTGATCATCTAGCTGAATAGCTGCCGAGCCTGTTTTGAAGAGGGTGCAGAAATCCTGCAGGTTTAATTGCCAATAAATCAGCATGACCTCCAATCCCTGGCAGGCCTTTTCTACAATCATCTTTTCAACCAGAAAATGAAGAGCCGGATTTTACAAAGTGTGCATACTGCCTATAGTAAGAAAACAGAATCGCACTGGGCACTCTCCCCGTTACGGTCTACACGAGATAACGAAGGACTCTATTAATAACATGTTCTGTTTGCTTTTAGATTATTTTCAACTTTCTTTATAGTTATTTCCTTTTGTTAATATAGGGACTGCCCCCGTCTTTTTTTTTTAAATCTCATCATTCGTTATTTCAATATTTTGCCAGAGATATTATTCTCTAGTTAATTTGCACAAATTTGCATTAAAATATTCTGGCTCCCTCAAAATACTCATCACAAACTGGCTGAATTGGATGTTGCTTTGATCTGATTTTTGAATTTGTTTTTAAAGGTACTTATTTTAAAATTAATATCCCCAATTTTGACTACAATGGATAAAGAAATTTGACAATTTGTTCACTCCCAAATAAAACATAAGCCCCGAGATTATACTTTTGAGCCCTCTGTGTATCTACTTTCATTTAAATGAGTAATATTCTGGGGTGGGTATTGATGTATTTGAATATTTAATTATATTATCACCATAAGATAATATTAAAATTTAAAACTCTTAAAAAATAGGATGTAGCTGTGCTTCATTTCCATTAGCTACTGTTGAACACTCTGAATTCAGGCAGGGGCTGTCACTGGCTAGCCGTAAGGCTCTAGCTGGCTTGTCACGCACTATGTCCGGAGCCCATCTCTTCTGGGACTGTGTGAAGACCACACTGTTGTGGGTTTGATTCTATTTAATTATTTATTTTCACTGTCAGTATCATAGGTATAACCCAAGGTCTTGGGCATGTTAGGCAAGCTCCCATCCAAGACATTTGGAGCACACATCTTAAGTTTACCATTAGGGTGGCGAAAACTCTAGGACCACACTGGCAGCAGTGATGTATATTATTAATCTCTTCAAATCCCCACATAACAGCAGGTAGAGTCCTGAATAGCAAAACCCAAAACCATTTACAATAAAATCAGGTGATGGGTATCCCGGGCAAGCCTGCAACACAAGCACCTGAGAGCAAATCACCAGCCTTCACAGAGCAAAGGCCCTCCAGTGGACATGAGAACAGGGCAGTGAAAAGGCGGCGTCAGGAGTGAAGGGCAGAAACAGAGGGATCTTGTTCCCACTTTGAAAGACCGCCGGAGCGAGGAGACTATCACTCAAGTCTCAGGATAACATGACCCCCCAGGAACTCATGAGAGACTGTCCTTGCTGCAATCACACGAGGTTTATTGACCGGACAGGAACCAGTGCACTGGGGCCAAAACTCATTTCCCACGTAGGGGGTAGAGAGTTTGACCCAAGTAGCTGGGAGGAGTATTTAAGGGAATAAATTATCCAATGGGGGTAGGGAAGACGTCATTGGAAAATTCCAAATATACCAGTGATCACTGAAAAATTCTGAAAATACCAGTGATAATCACAAGGGGGTAACTCCCTATTTCTCAAGATTATAATCTAACTTTATCTTCAGTTAGTTCCTGAAACAGAGTAACTGAACCGGTTAATCTAGATTTTTGATTCTTCTCTCCCTGCTTAGATTTTTGGCTCTATTTTTTTCTGCTAGAGGGGTCTGGATTTATCCAGGTCTTTCAACTTCAGCAGTAGGCAAGGTCTGCAGTGAGGACAGAGGAGCTGGGATAGGTTAGACCCGAGAAACTCCCATATCAACCAGCTGGGGCTCCCTTCCAGAGCTGTATGTGTGTGTTTGTGAGCCTGTGATGTGTGATATACGAAAACCTAAGCAAATTCTTCAACAGAGAAGTTTAATACCGGTCCTTCAGAACTAGGACTTTCTGGCAAATAGATGAGGGATCAGACAAAAAAACAAAACAAAACAATCAGCACCAACAAAAACTGTTGTTGTTTACAAGTTTGTTTGTTTTCAGTGCTAGGGATTGAACCCAGAGCCTTACGGGTGTTAGGCTAGCATTCTACGCTGGGCTATTTCCTGGTGCTTTTAAAAATGAATGTGTGTACATGTGTGTGTGTGTGTGTGTGTGTGTGTACATGTGTGTGTGTGGGGGATGTGTTTGAATGTGTGTGGGCGCTTGGGTGTATTTGGAAGTGTGTATTTGGAAGAAAGAGGACAACTTTCAAGGATTGGTTTCCTTCTTTGTATCTCAAGAGGCAAGGCCTCTTGTTGATTCGGCCAGATGCAGTGTAACCCAGGCTAGTCCAGCCAGCCCATGCACTCCCATCTGATTCTCCCATCTCACCTCCCATATCTCTGTAGGAGTGCTGGGATTACAGGTGCATCTGGCTTTCTACATGGGTGCCAAGGAATGAAATCAGGGCATTAGGCTTGTTTAGCAAGAACATTTATGTGCTGAGCCATCTCTTTAGCCTTGCCTTTGGTTACTTTTCAGACAAGGTCTTACTACATGCCCAGGCTGTCCTTGAACTCATACGCCTCTTGCCTCAGCCTCTCAGGTGCGTACCATCATGCCTGGCTGGATCTGTTTTATTTATTTTTATTTTTTTCTTTTCTTTTTGAGATTATAATTACACCATTTTCCCCAAACCCTTCCATATACCCTCCTTGCTATTTTTTTCAAGTTCAAGGTCTCCTTTTCATTAATTGCTGTTACATACATACATATATGTGTATACATTATATTCCTAAATATAACCGTCTCAGTCTGTACACTATATATATATATATATGTGTTCAGGGCCAACCATTTGGTGTTAAGTAACTAGTTGATGTGTTCTTCCCTGGGGAAGACAATTTCTCCCACTTTCAGTATTCCTTAGCTGCCTGTAGGCCTTTGTGTGTGGTTCAGGCCTCTGAGCTTTTCCCTGTCCACTTTGCATGTCTACTGTCTGCGTTCAGCTCATGTGTAGGTGTTGTTCAGCGTCATGGTGTTGAGGCTTTACGGTGTAGCTGCTGACATTCCTAGGAGACAGTCTCACAGTAAGCACCCTTCTCCTCTGACTCTTCCACACGCTCCCTGAGCCTAGGTGCAGGAGTTTTTCTGTAGATGTTTCCATGGGTGGTGAGCCCCACAACTCTGCATTTCCTGTTTGTTTTTTTTTAACTTTATTTATTTTATGTGAGCACCCTATCTGCATACACTTTTTTTTTTTTGAGACAGGGTTTCTCTGTGGCTTTGGAGCCTGTCCTGGAACTAGCTCTTGTAGATCAGGCTGGCTTCAAACTCAGAGATCCACCTGCCTCTGCCTCCCGAGTGCTGGGATTAAAGGCGTGCGCCACCACTGCCTGGCTCTGCATGTACACTTTTGTGCCAGAAGAGGACATCAAATTCCACAGGAAATGGTTGTGAGCCACCAAGTGGTTCCTGGGAATTGAACTCAGGACCTCTGGAAGAGTAGCCAGTGCTCTTAGCACTGAGTCATATCTCCAGCTCTTCCTGTTTATTATTATTATTATTATTGTTGTTGTTTTTTGAGACAGGGTTTCTCTGTGTAACAGTCCTGGCTGTCCTGGAACTAGTTCTTGTAGACCAGACTGGCTTCAAACTCACCAAAATCTGCCTGTGCCTCTGTCTCCTGAGTGCTGGAACTAAAAGGCCTGCACCCCCCAAGTTCTTTCTTAATTTTTTAATTTTATTTTTTTAAATTATAAACTGCTTGACCTATTAGTTCAGATTATTATTAAGTAACTCTTACAACTTAAATTCCATAATTTTTATCTATATTTATCTATGTGGCATGGTGCCTTTTTTCAGTAAGGCTTTCTCATGGTGCTTCCTCTGTATCTGTCTAGTAAACAACTCTCTGTCTTCTTAGTTTTTAAAGTTTTCTATTATTATTTTTTGGGATAGGATCTCACTATGTAATGCTGGCTGGCCTAGAACTCATGCTGTAAACCAGGCTAGCTTTAAACTACCAGACATCTGCCTGCCTCTGCCTCCCAAGCACTGGGATTAAAGGTGTGCTCCATTTGCCTAGCTATTATTCAGTTTCTCAGAGTCACAGAAAACATGAACAGGTTCAGGCGGACCTTGTATTTTACTTCCACTTAGAACATTTGTTAACATCTCCTGAAAATTCTAGTTTGACTGCATTCTCCACTAAATTCAGCCATATCTGTTCTTGGAATGATAGACAAACATTAAATGACCACACCCAGTGTGAGGCTGACAGAAACACCCAAGAGGTCAACAAAGTAGGAAAGAAACATGCACATACTTCTGGGGGACAGTGAATAGGATGTAGAACTCTGGAGAGAGACTAGATATAGGTGTAGCAGCGGTAATAGTGATGCCATAGAATCTGAGCAGCTGGGGACTCTCTCACATCTCTCCGGGTCTCTAGCTCTCTCCACTTAGGTTAGACAGACAAAATAGCCTGGATTTATTCTGTCCACTGGCTTAGGCTGTTCAGCTCTATGTGGAGGTCAGTTTGCTGTTCAGCCCTGTTAGTCTTGAGCCCTTACCCATCCTGAGCAAACTCACAATTGCCTCTAACTACAGCTTCAGGTTATCTGACACCCTCTGCTGGTCTCTCTGTGTACTGCACACATATGCACATATAGACACACATAACATACATAAATACAGATAAATCTTAATTGTTTTTGTCTTTCTCCTACGCCTAAGGAAGGTAGGGTGCTGCTTTTACAGGTAGCTCTGGCAAGAAGATGTAACATATTTCTAAATATTTTCAATAAAAGGAAGTAATTCCAGAGATCTCTAGGATGTGCCCCTTGACCTCTAAGACACCACTTGGAAGGGAGTAAGCAGGTGGCAATTATTTAAGTTGTATCATTTTTTTCTCTTGTTTGGACAGACTCTCATTAGGTGGTCTAGTGTGGCTTTGAACTCTTGATTGCTCTAGTCCAGACTCCTGGGCTGTGCTGGGATTACAGGCATGTTAGAGATAGATAGCTCAGCATCATTTTCCTGTACTCCTTAAAAGCATTAGATAGCACCCCCCAGTTACTTCCTGACTATAAGTGTTCTCTCCCTATCTGGTTTCCCTCAGGCAGCAATCACATCCATGCTTTCCTATAGTCCTCAAGGCATGTAGGACCTTTGGTATTTGTTGATTTAGTTGGTGAATCTTTCAGTTTATTTATTCAAACAACAAATATTTTTCACGCAACAGCTTATACCTGTGGGCTCCAGCTGCAGGCCAGTGTGTGCTTTCACCACACTGCTACTATAGAGACTGGCGTGAGGGAAAACCCTGGGTGCCTTTATTTATTTATTTTCCAAGTTATGAGCCCTAAGATGACCAACTTGCTCTCTCTCTCTCTCTCTCTCTCTCTCTCTCTCTCTCTCCATTGCCTTCCTTCGAATGTATAAGTTCTTGTTTTTTTTTCCTTTTCCTTTTTAAAAAGGCTCCTTTTTTTTAAAAGTCCAGGCTGACCTTGCGCTCACTACGTGGCCAAGGAGAGTCTTGAACTCCTTATCCTCTACCACCCTAGGGCTGGAATTGCAGATGTGTGCACTACAGTGGGCAAAGATATTCTGTTTTACATAGTACAGACCTACAGTTGTATATACATGCATATACATATACATACACACACACATACACACACATACTGTGTGATGTGTGTGGATCCAGGTCTCTTTGTCTTCCTACATTCACAGTGGTTCTAGGTTTACTTAAGGTGTCTCAGTGCCCTTTGTCCTCTGGAAAGATTTCCCAAAAGCTGCAAATCTCTATCTTTGTAGTTCTTTTTTGTTTTCTAGATCCGTCCATTTGCCTGAAAATTTCAAGATGTCATTATTTTTTCTGCTATGTAGTACTCCATTGTGTAAATGTACCACATTTTCCTTATCCATTCTTCAGGAGAGGGGCATTTAGGAGTTTCAGGTTCTGGCTATGACAAACAATGCTATGAACATAGTTAAACACATGTCCTTGTGGTATGCTTGAACATCCTTTGGGTATATACCCAAAAATGGTATTGCTGGGTTGTGAGGAAGGTTGTTTTCTAATTTTCTGAGAAATCACCATACTGATATCCAAAGGGACTATACCAGGTTGCACTCCCACCAGCAATGCAGGAGTGTTCATTCTCTCCAGCATAAGTTGTCACTAGTGTTTTTGATCTTGGCCATTCTTACAGATGTAAGATGGAATCTCAGTGTTGTTTTCATTTGCATTTCTCTGATGACTAAGGATGTTAAGCATTTCCTTAAGTGTCTTTCAGCCATTTTAGATTCCTCTGTTGAGAGTTCTCTGTTTAGGTCTGTACCATTTTTTTTAATAATTTTTAAATCCATTTTTATTGGATTATTTGTTCTTTTAATGACCAATTTCTTGAGTTCTTTGTATGTTTTGATGACAAGATCTCTGTCTGCTGTGGTATTGGTGAAGATTTTTTTCTCATTCTCTAGGGTGCCATTTATTTTGTTGATTGTGTCCTTTGCTTTATGAAAGCTTTTCAGTTTCAGGAGGTCCCATTTATTAATTGTTTCTCTCAGTGTCTGTGCAGCTGGGGTTATATTTAGGAAGTGGTCTCCTGTGCCAATGCGTTCAAGTGTACTACCCACTTTCTCTTCTATGAGGTTCAGTTTATCTGGCTTTATGTTGAGGTCTTTGATGAATTTGGGCTTGAGTTTTGTGCATGGTGATAGATATGGGTCTATTTTCATTCTTCTACATGTTGATATCCAGTTATGCCAGCTCCATTTGTTAAATATACTTTCTTTTTTCCATTTGATATGTTTTGCTTCTTTGTCAAATATCAGGTGTTCAAAGGTGTGTGGATTAATATCCAGGTCTTCGATTCTGTTCCATTAGTCCTCCTGTCTATTTTTATGCCAATACCAGGCTGTTTTCAGTACTGTGGTTCTGTAGTAGAGTTTGAAGTCAGGGATTGTAATGACTCCAGAAGTTCTTTTATTGTACAGATTTGTTTTGGCTATCCTGGGTTTTTTGCTTTTCCATATGAAGTTGAGTATTGTTTTTTCCAGGTCTGTGAAGAATTTTGCTGCGCATGGCATTAAATCTGTAGATTGCTTTTGGTAAGATCGCCATTTTTACTCTGTTAATTCTACCCCGCCCCCAAGAGCATGGGATATCTTTCCACTTTCTGGTGTCTTCTTCAATTATTATTATTATTTTTTTTTTGGCAAAGATTTAAAGTTCTTGTCATACAAGTCTTCCACTTGTTTGGTTAGAGTTACTCTGAGATATTTTGTTATTTGTGACTATTGTGAAGGGTGATGTTTCTCTGATCTCTTTTTCAGCCCATTTATCATCTGTGTACAGGAGGACTATTGATTTTTTTTTTAGTTAATCTTGTATCCTGCTACATTACTGAGTGTGTTTATGAGTTGTAGAAGTTCTTTGGTAGAATTTTTGGGGTCACTTATGTAAACTATCATATCATTAGCAAATAGTGAGAGTTTGACTTCTTTTTCAATTTGTATTCCCTTGATCACCTTTTGGTGTTATTGCTCTAGCTAAGACCTCAAGAACTATATTGAATAGATATGGAGAGAGTGGACCACCTTGTCTTATTCCTGATTTCAGTGGGATCACTGGGAGTTTCTCTCCATTTAGTTTGATGATGGCTGTTGGCTTCCTTTATTATGTTTAGGTATGTTTCTTATATCCCTGCTTGTTGTAATAGGAACAGCGGGCTGCTTCCTGCCACCCTGCTAGCTTTACCCCAAATAATTACATGGAAACTGTATTCTTTTAAACACTGCCTGGCCCATTAGTTTCAGTTTTTTATTGGCTAGCTCTTACATATCGATCTAACTCATTTCTAATAATCTGTGTAGCTCCATGAGCTGGCTTACCAGGAAAGATCTTAACCTGCGTCTGTCTGGAGTGAGAGAATCATGGCGACTCTCTCATTCAGCTTCTTTCTCCCAGCATTCTGTTCAGTTTTCTCCGCCTACCTAAGGGTTGGCCTATCAAATGGGCCTAGGCAGTTTCTTAAGAAATCACTCCCACATCACCTGCTCTCTCTAAGGCTTTTATCATGAAGGGATGTTCTATTTTGTTAGAAGCTTTTTTCAGCACCTAATGAGATGATCATGTGGTTTTTATTCTTCAGTTTGTTTATATGGTGGATTACATTGATGGGATGAATCCAACTTGATCATGGTGGATGATGGTTCTGATGTGTTCTTGAATTAGACTTGCTAGTATTTTATTTAGTATTTTTGCATCAATGTTCATGAGTGAGATCCGTTTGTAATTCTCTTTCTTAGTAATGTCTTTCTGTGGTTTGGGTATCAGGGTAATTGTAGCCTCATAATTTTGGCAATGTTCCTTCTTTTTCTATTCTGTGGAACATTTTGAGGAGTCTTGGTATTAGTTCTTCTTTGAAAGTCTTGTAGAATTCTGAGCTGAAATCATCTGGTCCAGGGCTTTTTTTGGTTGGGAGACTTTTGATGACTGTTTCTATTTCTTCAGCAGTTATAGGTCTGTTTAATTTGCTTATCTGGTCTTGATTTAATTTTGGTAAGTGATATTTACCCCCCCCCCAAAAAAAACCTCAGAAAGTTGTCCATTTCCTTTAAGTTTTCCAATTTTGTAGAGTACAGGTTTTCAAAATGTGATATGATGATTCTCTGGATTTCTTCCATGTTTGTCGTTATGTCCCCCTTCTCTTTTCTGATTTTGTTAATTTGGATATTCTTTCTCTGCCTTTTGATTAGTTTGGATAAAGGTTTGTCCATTTTGTTGATTTTCTCAAGGAACCAACTCTTTGTCTCATTGATTCTTTGTATTGTTTCCTTTGTTTTTATTTTGTTAATTTCAGCTCTCAATTTGATTATTTCTTGCTGTCTAGTTCTCTTGGATGAGTTTGCTTATTTTTGTTCTAGAGTTTTCAAATGTTCTGTTAAGTCACCAGTGTGGTATTTTTCCAGCTTCTTTGTGTAGGCATTTAGTGCTATGAACTTTCCTTTTAACACTGCTTTCATTGTGTCCCATAAATTTGGGTATGTTGTGTGGTCACTTTCATTGAATTTTAAGAAGTCTTTAATTTCTCCCTTTATTTTTTTCTTGACCCACTGATGATTCAGGTGAGCATTGTTTATTTCTATGTGTTTGTAGGCTTTCTGTAATTAGTATTGCTGTTGAATTCTAGTTTTAAGCCATGGTAATCTGATAAGATACATGAAGTTTTTCCATTTTTTTTGTATTTTTTGAAATTTGTTTTGTTACCAAGTATGTGGTAAATTTTTTAGAAGGTCTCATGAGGTTCTGAGAGGAAGGTATTTTTTTTATGTTTGGATGGAATATTCTATAGATGTCTGTTACGTCCACTTGAGTCATAACATCTGCTAGTTGCCTTATTTTTCTGTTAATTTTTTGTCTAACTGACCTGTCTAGTGGTGAGAGTAGAGTGTTGAAGTCTCCCACTATTAGTGTGTTAGGTTAAATGTATGATTTAACTTTAGAAGTGTTTCTTTCACATATGAGGGTGCCCTTGTATTTGGGGCATAGATGTTCAATAATGAGATTTCCTCTTGATGGATTTTTCGTCTGACTAATATGAAATGTCCTTTGTCTCTTTTGATTGATTTTAGATTGAAGTCTATTTTGTTAGATATTAGGATAGCTACACCCGCTTGTTTCTTAAGTCCATTTGATTGGAATTTTTTCCCCAACCCTTTACTCTGAGGCAATGTCTGTCTTTGAGGTTGAGATGTGTTTCTTGTATGCAGCAGAAGGATGGATTCTGTTTTTATATCCAACTATTAACCTGTGTCTTTTTATAGCTGAGTTGAATCCATTTATATCAAGGGATATTAATGACCAGTGATTGATATCTCCTGTTAATTTAGTTTTTGTTTTTGGGGATGTTAGTTTGTGTGTTTTTCTCTTCTTTGGGATTTCCTTCTGTGAGATCATTAATTGTCTGTGTTTTTGTTGATGTAGTCAACTTCCTTGGGTTGGAGTTTTCCTTCTAGTACTTTGTGTAGGGCTGGGTTTGTGGCTAGGTATTGGTAAAATCTAGATTTGTCATGGAATATCTTGTTTTGTCCTTCTATGGTGACTGAAAGTTTTGTTAGGTATCATAGTCTGGGCTGGCATCTGTGGTTTGCATTAATGCTTGATCAGGACCTTCTGGCTTTCATTGTCTCCATTGAGAAGTAAGGTGTAATTTTGATATGTCTGCCTTTATATGTTACTTGGCCTTTTTTATTTGCAGCTCTTAATATTTTTTCTTTATTCTGCATGTTTAGTGTTTTGATTATTATGTGGCAAGGGGCCTTCTTTTGATCCAATCTATTTGGTGTTCCATAAGCTTTTTGTATCTTCATAGGCATATCTTTCTTTAGGTTGGGAAAGTTTTCTTTTATCATTTTGTTAAATATATTTTCTGTGCTTTTGAGTTTAACTTCTCCTTCTTGTATAGCTATTGTTCTTAGGTTTGGTCTTTTCATGGTGTCCCATATTTCCTGGATATTTTGTGTTAAGCTTTTCTTAGATTTAATATTTTCTTTGACTGATGAATCTATTTCCTCTATTGTATCTTCAGTGCTTAGATTTTCTCTTCCATCTCTTGTATTCTGCTGTTTATGCTTGCATTTGTGGTCTCATTTAATTTTTTCATGATTTCTGTTTCTATAATTCCCTTGGCTTGTGTTTTCTTTATTGTCTCTATTTCAGTTTTCAAGTCTTGAATAGTTTCTTTTATATGTTTGGTTGCTTTTTCTTGGTTTTCTTGAAGGAATTTGTTGATGTCTTCCAATTTTTTTGTTTGTCTTTTCCTCCATTTCTTTGAGGGAATTTCTCATTTCCTCTTTAAGAGTTTCAAACATTCTCCTGAAGTTATTTTTAGGTCATTATCTTCTGCTTCAATTATATTTGGTTGTTCAAGTCTTGATGTTGTTGGGTCACTAGATTTTACTAGTGTCATGTTGCTCTTTGTGGTATTGCATGTGTTCTTACCTTATCTATTTATCTTTTCCTCTAATTGGTGTAACTGGGGCTGTCTGTGACTCTGGTGATCAATCATCCTGGTATCAGTGGAGCCAAGGCTCAGATGGTTGCTCCTCATGGTGCAGTCAGTACATGGTTCCTGTCACCCTGTTGGTCACCCTGGTTTCCTATGGTCACTCAGCACTCCCAGGGCTTGCTCTGCTACCTTGGAGTTCACTGTCTCAGACCTGCTTTGGCCTAAGTGGTGGCTCAAAACTGTTTCTGTAAATGTTCCTGGTCGGGATCTGCTCCTGGGGAGGTTCCTGGCTTTCGGTTGGTCCTGCAGAGGTCTTGGCTCAGGCCTACTCCCTCCAAGGTCCTAAACTCACGCCTGGACCTGCAGAGGTCTCTGGTTCCTGCCCACTCCCTCAGAGGTCCCAGACTCATACCTGGAGCCACAGGGGTCCTGGCTCAGGTCTATTCCCTCATAGGTCCCAGACTTATGCCTGAGTTCGCAGGGGTCTGTGGCTCTGGCCCACTCCCTCAGCAGTTGTTCCCCTATACCTGCTTCTGTGGAGTTCACTGCCTCAGCCCACTCCAGCTCAGGTCACTGGCTCAGTCCTGTTCCCCGGAGTTCATTGCCTCAGGTCCACTCCAGCCCAGGTTGCTGGCTCAGTCGCATCTCTATACTTAATTAATGTAAAAATCCTTGGATGGATTCTAACATGAAGTCATCACTCTATGAAATCCTCAGACCGAGTCTGTCTCTACAAGTCCTCAGACTGAATGCTCGTAGTTCTCTTTTTGATGTCAGCACTTTCTCCCCATCTGCTCTTTTTTTATATTTATTTATTATGTATACAATATTCTGTCTGTGTGCATGCCTGCAGGCCAGAAGAGAGCACCAGATCTCATTACAGCTGGTTGTGAGCCACCATGTGGTTGCTGGGAATTGAACTCAGGACCTTTGGAAGAGCAGGCAATGCTCTTAACCACTGAGCCATCTCTCCAGCCCCCTCCCCATCTGCTCTTTGATGTAGGCAGTAACAGTGGTGGACAGCTAGGGATCTGGCTCCTCAGCCACAGCTATTCCTTTCATGAAGGCGTGGAGGTAGCAAGTTCATAGGATTGTGACAACAGTAACATGAACTCTCAAACTATGTGTTTCAGCAAAATAATCTTTAACAGAAACAGGGTACTAAAACAATGATTATGAGCTAGACATGGTGGCACATGCCTACAATCCCAGCTACTAGTATGCTGAAACAGAGAGAGCCCAGAAGTTTAAGAACCAAGAACCAGGGTGACCCTGTCACAAAGATGAATTAAAATGTCTGGAAAGATAGCTCAGCGGGTATCGCACAAACCTGAGGACCCGAGTTCTACTCAGAACCCAAGTCAAAAAGCCAAGAGTGGTGACATGTACTTGTAATCTCAGTGCTATGGTGATGGGGACAGGTGGATCCCTAGGGCTTTCTGGCCACACAGCCTATGTCAGTCAGCAAATCCAGGGCTAAATGAGGGAACCCTGCGATAATACAGGTGGCTGGCACCTAATTAATAACACCTGAGGGTGAGCTCTGGCCTCCACACACATGATCACTCACACATACATGTATGTTCACACACATGAACACACATATAGACACAAAAATAAATAAATAGCAATCATAACAAAAAGTAGATATATTTATCCAAGACTCGCTTGCTCAGACTTTGTGAGAATTCTAAACCCCATGCAACGCAGGCTGAGTATGGCGGTGCATGACTTTAATCCCAGTGCTGAGGAAACAGGGGCAGGCAGATCTCTATGAGTTGGAGATCAGCCTGGTCTACATAGTGAATTTCAGGCCACCCAGGGTTATACACTGAGACCCTGTCTCAATTAATTAATTAAAAATCCTTGTCTTAAAATTTATGTTCAGTAGACAGTGAGAATCTTTGTCTCAAGAAAAGTAAGTATAACGCAGATTGCTCCAGGAGTCTGCTAATTACAGATATGTACATGCAAGCACCTTGCAAACGAGGAAGAAAATGAAGAAACATAGGATTGCCCCAGTGAATGTAAATTAGCCCTTCACACCACCGTCGGGACTCTGAGGCTCACCTGGCAGAACCATGCTTGTTGAAGGAGTGGCTTAACTTATTCTTTTTAGTTACCATTCCCAAATCCCTAATACTTAGATATTGGATTATCTCTAAAGATAAGAAAACATTTTATGAGTATAAATAACAGGATTATAGACAATCCTACAGCATTTTGAACCAGGATTAACAAAATATAGTTCTATAATCCAGGACTTGTGTAAGTAATTGCTACCCCCTTCACTGTGAATTAGCTGAGTAATCCGATTACAGACAGATGGGAAGACGAACGTTTCCAGAAAGCTAACCAGGAGCATTTTCCATGTTAGGAACTCACAAACTCTTTTAGTCTTTCCTACATAATGTCTGTGCTGATCCATTCTTGATACCCAAAGAACCAAAACTGGGGTTACTGCTGTCATGGAGTTACTGTTCTAGGACGGAGCTGAATGTCTTGGAAGGATTATGAATTAATGGGTTTCCTGTGAGGTGATTGTTTTTATTTATGCCAACAGAAAGGGCATGTGGGGAACAGATGGCTGTCATTCGGCACAGAATGGCTCCAGATGACGGTGCCTTTCCCACGCTGAGCTCGAGAGAGCTCAAACCGACTTGGCTGTGGGCAGTTGCCCAGTGACTGCCTGAGCGTCCTACACAGCCTGCTCTGAGCTTTGTGCTCTGGTGTCTTTAGGGCAGAGAGACTGGTTTCCTGAGTGGGAGACGTGAAATAATCCACAACCCTAAAGGTAAAGAGGAAAATACTCCAACCGCAAAGGTGAGGTTGGATTGCATTTCCTATCTGCTTTTCTGGTAGGCAGCAATCTGGGTTGACTCTTAGGCAGATAAACAGACTCATGCGTGTGTGTGTGTGTGTTTGCAGGTACACTCACCCATGCATGCTCATATGACAGCTAGAGTTCAACACTGCTGTCTTCCTTGGTCATTTTCAAGTCAGGCTCTCATGCTGAATCTGGAGCACACTGTTTCAGCTGGACTGGATAGCTAGCAAGGAAGCTGTAGGTGCCAACCATGAGGGGTTGTAGTGTACAATTGTGGGGTGAAGGACAAACCAGAATCACAAACAATGGGTCCAAGTCCAAGTCTAGACAGGAGAACAGGTAGACGGACAAGGCCATATCCTCACACTGTGAATTGGTTCTTTCTCTTACCATGCAGGTCACAAGGACCGAACTCAGGTTGTCAGGCTAGGTGGAGAGACATTCCTCCCTCAGTCATCCCACTAGCTTTGAACTTTATGTTTTACAACCATCCCACTCAAGAAGCGTATTTAGGACTCTAGTTTAGATGGAGCGATGGGCTGTGTCCCACCACCCGGGAGGGCTCCCAGCCACCGGCTAGCTTTACCCAAAATAATTACATGGAAACTGTATTCTTTTAAACACTGCTTGGTCCATTAGCTCTAGCCTCTTACTGGCTAACTCTCACATCTTGATTAACCCATTTCTATTAATGAGTGTAGTACCACGAGGTGGTGGCTTACCAGGAAGGATCTTAACCTGCGTCCATCTTGGAGAGGAGAGCTATAGCGTCTGCTCACTGCCTTCTTCCTCCCAGAATTCTGTTTGGTCTACTCCGCCTATCTAACTTCTGCACTATCAGGCCAAGCAGTTTTCTTTATTAATTAACCAATGAAAGCAACAGATAGATAGAAGACCCACATACATTGGTCCTTTCTCTTACCATGCAGGTCACAAGGACCGAACTCAGGTTGTCAGGCTTGGTGGTGACACATTCATCCCTCAGTCATCCCACTAGCTTTGAACTTTATGTTTTACAACCATCACACTCAAGAAACGTATTTAGGACTCTAGGAGCAGGCTGAGCAGTCTACAGTAAGGGTGTGGCACACCGGTGAACCCCAGATAACATTCCCGTTACCCATTTCTCCTAGCCTTAGCAACTTTCTCTGTCCTGTTATGATCCAAGTGGGGCTTCCTGGGCTGGACCACAGGGCTGGAGCCCATGGTTTGATCAAGGAAGTCAACATTGCCTAGGTTTCTCTTTGGTGCCGGTGACAGCATCTTTCCTCTTGGACAGTGCTCATGTGAAAAAGCCAGGCTGCTTCCTTTCTCACCACTTAAAGAATGGATCCTTTTTTAGTAAGGGGTCCTGACTGGGTCAAGTTCCTGGTTCTTTTGGACCAGCCCTGTCCTTTCTGTGGTTTGGGCTGGTAAGTCAGGCATTGGCCAAAGGTCGAACAAGTGATAACACTAAGTAGACAGAGCTCAGTCTCTCTACCTTCACTCTTTCCCCAGGCAGCCCCAAAACTATCTCTAAAATACCTTGAACAAATATCAAAGAACATCTGTTTGTGTTCAGGACCTGTCCCTGGTGCTTGAGCTGGCTTTGGGGATTCTAGTCCCCATGCTGGGATGCCTTGCCCAACCTTGATGTAGGGGGAGGTGCTTGGTCCGTCCTCAACTTGACATGCTATGCTTTGTTGACTCCCATGGGAGGCCTGCCCCTTTCTGAACTAAGGAGGAGTGGATTGGGGCAGGTAGATTGGAGGTTGAGGGAGGGAATGGGAGGAGAGGAGGGAGGGGAAACTGTAGTTGGTATTTAAAATAAATGAAAAATTTGAATGAAAAAAAGGACACCCATTTGTAAACTTCCTGTTATAAGATGGCAATAAGGTTCTCTGCCTCTAATTTCCCTCCAAATATGCCTTAAGCAACACAACAAAAATCAGAAACATGGAGTTTGTCTTACATAAAACCAGACCATTGTGAACTCAGAACTAAGACGGGGTGGGGGGGGGTCATACTAAAGTACCTGCCCAGCATCATATTAATCTGAGTTGTTGACTTGACCCCACTGAACTATTGAGGGTTTAGGAATTAGTAGCCTCGGGTACTTGAAAGGTAGAGAGACCAGGAAAGAGTACAAAATGAATGATAATGTAAGAGTTTGCAGGAAGCAGACCTTTGGGTCCCATCCATTCTTCAAAGCACGAAAATGAGCATCTCTGAAAGCCTGAGCGAGAAAGACCATGGCAGTCAGTGGGCAAGGAAGTGAGCCAAAGAAGCACAGAACACATCAGTACCCTTGGCGGTCAGCTTCAATGGTATCCTTTCTTCTGCTCCTCCCAGGAGAGCCAGGGAAATCCTCTAGAGAAACTGAGAAGAGACCTCACAGACAAAAAGAAGTTGGCTACCAACAAATGGCAGAGCAAATGCTGCCAGGAAAACAAGGCTATCCATCTACATGGAAATAGCTTTCAAGTAATTAAAAAATTATTACATTTATCTATTCATGTATGCATGATGTCTAGAGGTCAGAAGACAAATGGTAAGAGTCAGTTCTCTCCTTCAGCCATGAGGGATCCAGGACTGAGCTCAGGTTCTCGGGTTGAAGGAAAGTGCCTTTACTCGCCGAACCCCCTTTCTGACTCTTAAATGGTTTTTAGTGTCTCATTTACAGCTATAAACATATGGCCAGGAGCCAGTGGCAATGTGATGAAATCCTCTGATAAGGTGGTTAGAAAGCATCACCCAACTCAGAAAATGGAAAATTATACAAAAGGAAAAAAAAAGATTTCTAAGACCCCAAGGCAAAGGATCATGCTGGACTTCGAAGAAGCTAAAGGAGTTTATGTTTAATACAAACACTTAGCGTTGTTGGGTGTGTGTCAAAACAATGCTTTAGATATGCATTTATGACTCATTAATAGTCATGTTAATCAACACTGAATTGTTTGGTTTCATAAAAGTAACCATATAGCTGTGTTGGAGGGAGCTGGAGAAGAATAAGGATGTCAGAAACTCACACACAATAAGAGGCAGTAAACATAGTATCTGCTTTCATCAGAGAGAATCACAGGCCCAGGATCTCTGAAGCAAACCCAGACAGTCTGGAAGTCTGAGACTGAGTGTTGTGGATGACAGGAGGTGGGCGGGGCAAAGTCCCAGGAAAGCACGCTGCTCTTGTCACAGAAGCCTTTGGCAGTCCTTGACTTTTTAAACTGTGCTCTCACATTGCTTTGATAAGTAAAGTCAGTTAAAAGTCACAGTCATCATGAAAGAGCACTAACTGATTAGCCTGGCCGGTTGCCTGTTTGCCTCATTTCAGCTCGGCCCTTGTGCTGGAGGCGGGAGGGGCAATCAGAGCAGGGGTCTGAGGACAGGCTGTGAAGCTGTTTATGTACCTGGTCAAAGAGCTTGGGCTTTGTAAGGAGGAGAACGAAAGCCTCCAGGCTGTTCAGGAGTGGAATAATAGGGTCAGACACACTCTCTGAGCTTGCCCTTCCGCATCTGTAAACTGACTTGGCTGGCCACTCACAGAAAGGTTCTGCCTCATGGCTTCCTCACAACATCTTACTATGGAAACTTTCAAGTGTTTCATTAGTCGTTAAAGATAGAACCATTTATTCATTTCACTAGTGTTAAGGCATATTATTTAATTACTATGTATTATTTAATTTATATATTAGGTCTTTTTGCCTTATTTTAATTTTATGTGTATGAGTGTATACCTGCATGTATGACTGTGCACATGCATGCAGTGCCTAAGGAGGCCAGAAGAGGGCGTTGGAACCCCTGGAACTAGACCTGTCAGTGGCCACATGGATTCTGGGGCTCAAATCCAGGGCCTCTGCAAGAGCAACCATGCTCTCAACAACCGAACTATCTCTCCTGTCCCCTAACTTACATTTTTTTGAGCAAGCAATTATACAGCTAACATATAAACGCTGAGATTCTGTCTGTGTGGGTGTGTGGCGTGAAGTGGGGTGTGGACGTGTGCAAGCACACTTGTCTGTGCATTCTGAGGTCGAAGTTAGGTGTCCCCCTCTATGACTTTCCACCTTGTTTTTCAGAGAGGGAGCCCCACTGAATCTAAAGATTGGCTGGTCAGTGAGCCCACAGTTCCCCGACCCTCTGACTCTATAGCACTGGAATTAGTTTTTCCATGGATGTTGGGGACCCAAGCTCATGTCCTTGTGTTTGTACAGCTAACACTGAACCGTGTTCTTAGCCCAGTGCACATTTTACTACAGCCAATATGGTAGCACATGCGTGTAACTCAGCACTTAGCACTCACGGGGGGAATACGGAGGACCACAAGTTTGAGGATAGCCTGGCTTATGCAGCGAGACTCTGCCTCAAAAACAAAACAAAACAAAACAAAACAAAACAAAACAAAACGTTCCACCATAGCTGTCCTCTCATGAAATAGGCCACCTCTTTATGCCACCTTCCAGTAACCCATGATACTTCTGCTCATTTGTAGTCATCTGTATAATTCATCCTTAAAGGGTCCCATGTCCATATCATTTAGGAGAATTTGAATCCCTTTCTACATTTTATTTAACACAGAACTCCGTAAGTTTTTATTTTACAAAAACTCCTCATGTTTTTGGAATATCATACAGGGATTTTAATAAATACATAGTACTGAGTAGACTATATTTCTATTAATACGTAGAATAGCATTATTAGTCTGAGTATTCTTTCCATTTAGTTTATTTTGCAATTGTTAAGTGCCAACACTGGAGCCACCATGTAAATGTGAGCGGAGTGAGCTAGAGTGTGTGTCACGTGGGAACATAGGAAACGCCCTTGGTAGGGTTCTAGGAAAGAGTGTGTGTCACGTGCGAACATAGGAAAGGCCCTTGGTAGGGTTCTAGGAAAGAGTGTGTGTCACGTGGGAACATAGGAAAGGCCCTTGGTAGGGTTCTAGGAAAGAGTGTGTGTCACGTGGGAACATAGGAAACGCCCTTGGTAGGGTTCTAGGAAAGAGTGTGTGTCACGTGGGACTATAGGAACCGCCCTTGGTAGGGTTCTAGGAAAGAGTGTTTGTCACGTGGGAACATAGGAAACGCCCTTGGTAGGGTTCTAGGAAAGAGTGTGTGTCACGTGGGACTATAGGAAACGCCCTTGGTAGGGTTCTAGGAAAGCCAGAGGGGTTGGCTGATCACCAGCTACTGCTGTAAAACCTGATCGCTGGTGGGGCAAGGTAGTGGTGGTTTTTATCCCAGCACTGAAGCAGCAGAGGCAAGTGGTTCTCAAATTCTAGGTCAACATGTCTCTAAAAGAAACCTAACCCAACCTAACCTACCTAACCTAACTTAACCTAACCTAACCTAACCTAACTAAACCCAACCTAACTAAACCTAACCAAAACCTAACCTAACAGAATCTAATCAGGCCTAACAACAAAAACAAATAAAACAATAAACCCCACAATCTGATTAACCAACCAAACTCAAGTTCTGCTGGAGGAACAACCTTTCCCACAGATCTTTAAAGTCCCTGCCACCTCTGAGGATACAACTGTGTTTCTAGAGTCCTGGGCTCTTGTGTGTTTGTTTTATACAAGGGCTGCAGAAGTCCATCACCAAACCCCTTTTATGTGGTGGTGCTGGGGATCAAACCTAGGGCCTAAAGCATGCTGGGAAAGTCCTCTAACAGTTGAGCGACATCCCCAGCTTTTTCTCCCTGAAGACAGGGCCTCACTCTATGGCCCTGGCTCTCCTCTGGCTATCACAGTTCTTCCCACCTCAGTCTCTGAAGGGCTGGGATTGCAGGTAGGAGCCATCACGCCTTGCTCGGCGGATCACTCTTTGCTCTGCTAAATTTGTCTTTTAACAGTAGGCCATGTTGACCTGCTTTTACTCTGCCTTGGGGCTCAGATTCTATTTGTCAGATTGTGTGGAGCGTGAGTCAGTAGATCTGAGAGGGTACTATACACTAGCACCTCTCACTTCCCTTCTACACAAAGATGAGGGAGCAAATGCCCTGTCCTGCTCTGTGATGAGCATGCGGGAGGCAGCTGGCTGTCCTGCTCTGTGAGGGGCGTGCTGGAGACAGCTGGCTCACTTCGGGGCTGCACAGACGAAAGCAAATGTTTTAAGGATTTCTTGTTCACATCCTTCTTAAACAGAGAGTGAATCGTCAGGACTCAGATTTGATTCTCAACACCTACATGACAGCTCGGTGCCATCTGTAACTCCAATTCTGGGGGATTTAACAGGCTCCTCTGGTCTCCTCGAGCACCAGACACGCATACATGATACACAGACATATCCGCAGACAAAATGCCATACATCTAAGTTTTTTTTTTTAAAAAAAAAATAAAACCAAACATTTTACCATATATTATGTTTTGAGTATTTTTATAGCATCTCCCAGAGCCTATTGTAACTGAAAGCTTCGGTCCCCAGTGTGATGATAACGGACTCAGAGGACTTTTCAGGATCTGGTGTGTGGTGATTAGGGGAATATTGTGGGATCTCAGTCCCTGCTCTCTGCTCCAGATGTGATCTTACTGTACAGCGCCACCATTCACTGTTTGCGCCCTAAGGTCTTCAGCGGGGCTCAGCAGACATTGTGGCCCCTTGAACGGTACCCGTATGAGCTTTCTTCCCTTGGCAAGTAGTTCATAACTGCAATGATGTCATTATTGTGATAGTAAACTGACAGAGCCTGGCATGGTGGCGCCTGCCTTTAATCCCAGCACTAGAGAGGCAGAGACAGGCGGATCTCTGTGAGTTCAAGGCCAGTCTGGTTTATACAGTGCGGTCCAGGACAGCCAGGACTGTTACACAGAGAAACGGAGAAACCCCATCTCAAAAAACCAGAAAGGAAAAGAGGGAAGGAGGGAGGGAGGAAGGAAGCTGGTGAAGGCATTGCCTAAACTTTTACTAGGCTTCTTGAGCCTCTGTATTCCCCAGGGAAAAGTGAGTGCGTTATCTGCCCATTCCCACAGCCCCACAATGCAGGACAATCAGATCAGCAGCCCCACAATGCAGGACAATCAGACGTGATAAGGAGTTGAGTCAAAGAAGGAACTCAGTTTATTACTGTGAGTGTCCACTTATAAAGGTTAAGCGACTTCCTGTGGTGAGGGTACCTCCAGCCAATGAGAGGCGGCCAAATCCTATCCATGGCTGAGATGGGGGTGTCTACCTAATTTTTGCTGTCTCATCCTCACTCAAACTTGAGCTAGGCTTTTTTTCTGTCCTATAAGCTTGGAGGTACAAGCCCTGAGATAATTTTGGCCCAACGACCTTTTTATCCATAAAGTCTAGTGTCAAATTCATATACATGTTGAACAACCATCACCACTTCCCTCTCCAGAATTCTTTTCATCTTGCAAAGATGAAAATTTTATACCCCTTAAGCAATGGCTTCTCTCCGCCTCCCTTCCCTCAGTCCTGGCAACCCTTATTCTTTCCGTCTCTATGATTTTAAGTGCTCTACATGGGGAGCACATACAAGGATCTGTTCTAGCTCAGTTTTCTGCTGCTGTTACCAAAATCAGCTTAGGGAAGAAAGGGTTACACAGAGTCCAGTCCAGTGGGAAGGGAAGTCAGACAGGAACCTGGAGGCAGGAGTCAGAGCAGAAGTCATGCAAGAGTGTGGCCTACTGGCTGCCTCCCTGCCTTGCTCAGCTTGCTTTCTTATACAGCCCAGGTGCCTGCCTGTGGTGGCACTACACACATTGGTTATGCCCCTCCATTTACTCATTAATTAAGAAAAATGTCTCTGAGAGAGAGAGAGACAGAGAGAGAGAGAAACCTTGGAACACACAACTATAAACGGGATGTCTCCATCAAATCCCTCCCCGTAGAGCTCAAGGAACACCTCGGAAGAGGAGGCTAGAAAATGTAAGAGCCAGAGAGAATGGAAGACATCAGAACAAGGCCCTCTGAATCAACTGAGTGTCTTAGGGTTTCTATTGCTGCAAAGAAGCACCATGGCCATAAAGCAAGCTGGGGAGGAAAGGGATTTTTAGGCTTACACTTCAACATTGCTGTTCATCACTGAAGAAAGTCAGGACAGGAACCCCAAACTGGCAGGAATCTCGAGGCAGGAGCTGATGCAGAAGCCATGGAAGAGTGTTGCTTACTGGTTTGTTTCCCATGCCTTGCTCAACCTGTCTTTTTATAGAACTCAAGACCACCATCCCAGAGAAGGACTCGGCCCTCCCCCATTGATCAGTAATTGAGAAAATGCCTTAGAACTGGATCTCGTGGAGGCATTTCCTCAACTGAGGCTCCTTCCTCTCTGGTGACTCTAATTTGTGTCAAGTTGACCCACAAATGAGCCAGTACACTGAGCAAGGCTCATGTTAGCTCACCGAGACTGAAGCAAGCACAGAGCCTACCCGGATCTGCACCAGATTGGCATACATGTTACAGCTTTTAGCTTAGTATGTTTAGGGGACTCCTGAATGTGTGAACAAGTGGGTCTCTGCTCGTGCCTGCTCTTGGGGTTCTTTTCCTTCTGTTGGGTTGCCTGGTCCAGCCTTGATGTCATGGTTTTTGTTTTTTCTTAACATTTTTGATTTTGTCCTGTTTGGGTGTTATCTCCTAGAAGCTTGTTTTTTTTCTAATGAGAGACATAAAGGGAGTGGATCTGGATGGGAGGGGATATGACGAAGAACCGGGAGGAGTAGAGGGAGGGGAGACTGTAATTGAGATATGTGAGAAAGGTATAAAAAATTTTTAATAAATGGAAAAATTCAAAAAATGTTTTTAAAATGTCTCACAGACATCCCTACAGGTCAATCTAATGGAGGCAACTCTTTAATTGTTCCTTTTTCCTTGGGTGACTCCAATTTGTGTCAAGTTGACAAAAAATTACCAAGACAATATTTATAACTTTTGTGACTGGCTTCTTTCACTTAGCGTCAGGTCCTTGAGACTCACTCATGTGCCAACAGGTATCGGAATTTTATCCGCGTACATCTCCACAGGACACGATCTGCTCATTCATCTCCTAGTGGATGCTTTGCTCCCATTTTGTGACTGCTTTGGAAAACATGGTACAACAGCCTTCAAAGAATAAAAATCCTTCCCCAATTCTCACATTCTGCGTTTTGGTTTGGTTTTAATAGTAACTATTAAACAGTATTGACTTAGAAAATTTATGTACATCAGCAAATAGATTTGGGCCCCCGACTATGTAGATCTTTGGCCTGCAAGGCAGCCAGAAGAACTGGGTTAAACTGTGGCAGTGTGTTTGCAGATTCTCCCTTCTCTGGGTCCCTGGCTGCTTCTAGAAGCTTCCACTGCACAGATCCTCTGGGTTGCTGGTTTCCTGCTGCTTGGCAGCAAAACACAACTAGAGGTTGTCTCTCCTCCTGTGACCCTGGTGTCTCTGGACTCCTTGTGGGCCCAGCTCTTTAGTGAGATGGATAGCCACCATGGAGGTACCATAGGAAAGAACTACCAAAGGACAAAAAGTCACCCCGGTTACAAAAGAAAAAACTACGGAGGCCAACTCTGAAGACCTGTGTGCTGTCTGTTGGCAGCGGTGAGTGAAGGGCCATTGAGCAGGCTCTCCATCCTGACCTCTGCCAATTATTCCCCCCAGGGCATGAGCCAAAAGCTGTTCGTCTGGTTTTAGGGAGCTTGCTCTGACATTGGGCTATTTCCCCCATATTGCAGGTGATCCTAAAAATATCTCAGATAACTTCCTTATCATGCAGGCCAATGGAAAGGAAGCTAAGAAACAGTTGTGTTAACTTTGCGATGAGCAGGTCTAGTTAGGGAAGCTGTCAACTCCACTGTGCCTACTTGTTCAGCTGTGCAATGAAACTTTTGGTCCAAAGCTTTTCACAGGCCTCATCATGCATGTGTGTGTCTTTTCCATCTCCTTCCACCCCATGAGGTTTTGTACAGACTAGTGTTTAAATAAGTGAGTGCTTCCTAATATAACCGAGAGCAGGTCACTCGGGCTGTGCTGACTGATTCTCAAGGAAACAGCAGTCCATCAAGTGGGAGTTCACAGGTGGCAAGTATCAGAAGGTTCCGACCAGTCTTAACAGGCCTGAGAGTCGAAGCCAGTCTGTCTTCCTCTGCCCTAAATGGCAACCTCATTTATAGAGAGTAAATCTCTGGGAGCCCAGATGTTCACTGCTGTTCATTGGCAGCTGAGAAATGAGCGTTGTCCGCCTTTCCTGCTGGGTCAACTGCCCCTTACCCATCCATGCTCTTTGGAAAGTACATGTGAAAAAGTCACTTGATTCAATGTTACACAACCACCCCCTTCCCCAGCAGACACATCAAACATAAGCAGAGAGGCTGTGACATCCCATGATTCACTCTGGCAATCCCCATTTTGGATGAGGTGTAAAGGCAAAATTCCTCATCTCCCACAGGATAGCCACGACGGAAGGGCACGGAGCCTGTGACTTCATGGATCCACACAGTGAAAGGAGACAACTGACTCCCTCAAACTGTTCTCTGACTTCCGCGTGCAGGCTGTGGCAAGCATGTACACACACAAACACACAAAGGTAAAAAATAAACAAAGTTAAAAATGCAGCTCCTGGCTTAAGGTGTATTTAAAAATCTCTTTATGGAAAGCGTCTTGTTATTGTGAAACATGTTGGCCTTGAACTTGGTCCTTCTGCTTTGGCCTCCCCAGGTATTGGGATTCCAGGCATGAATCACACTGACTCTGAAATCACCACATAGCCCAGGTTAACCCTGAGTCCACTATCCTGCTTCCACCTCCCTCTTCCCCTTCCCCTATGACAGGGGTCTCATAGAGCCCAGGCTAGCTTCAAACTCACTGTGTAGCAGAAGCTGGACTTGAACTCGCGATCACGTTGCCTCCACCTCAAGAAGGCTGCAACTGCTGTGCCTGTATGTACACTTCCTTGTGTTCCACTGGTTGGTGCTCACAGAAGAGATCTCAGAACAAATTCTCGGCTTCTTCACATATTTATTTTTAATTTTGTGTATTTATGGATATCTTCACAAGGCTTTGTGCAGGAGCCTAGGAGACTGGAGGCATCAGACCTTCGGTGGCCAGAGATCGAGGTGGTTGTGGGCCACACCCAACGTAGGGGCTGAGAACAGTACACACTCCTTGCTGCTGAGCCATCTTTCCAGCAGTTCATCAAGTCTGAAGCCTCCAACACCCATTCTGTCAGCACACAGTGCGCACAACAGATGCAGATAGAGTAGCGTTAGTGATGGAGAAACAGTTTGCAGTTTCTCTATTGATTATATCAGTTGAGATTCAGTTGCCTAGTGCCTGAGGGGGCCAGAGTAGGGCATCAGATTCCGTGGAAATGGAAGTATAGGCAGCTATGAGCAGCCATGCAGGTGCTGGGAATCATACCTGGTCCATCTCTGCAGCTCAGATTTATGTATATCGTAAGGTGAGATATACACACGATTGCACTCATGCCAAGTACCCGAGAGGCAGCCTTCGAGGAGTCCACGGCTGGTAGCAGCTGATGTTCAGGAAGGCCTTGTCCAACCTCAAAGAGCAGAGTTTTCCCAGAGGAAAGGAATTCGGAAGGCGGTGGGTGATGTCTTCCCCATATCAAGCATACAGTGAAAGGATAGATGTAACTGAACCGGCATCACCCACCGCCTTCCGAATTCCTTTCCTCTGGGAAAACTCTGCTCTTTGAGGTTGGACAAGGCCTTCCTGAACATCAGCTGCTACCAGCCGTGGACTCCTCGAAGGCTGCCTCTCGGGTACTTGGCGTGAGTGCAATCGCGTGTATATCTCACCTTACGATGGCTTCCTTCCCTCAGCACAGTGTCCTCAAGGCCTTTCTTTGTAGCGTATTTCAGAATCTTCTTTTTTAAAGGAAGCCAGTTCATCTATCACTGGGTACCACGGTTCACGTTCTTCCTGCTGGGAAAGGCGTGGTCTTTCCTTTCTTCTTCACTTTGATAGTAGCTGCCCAAACGTGTGTGATATGATGTAGAACTTTGCAGTTTTGACTCAGTTCCCTAATGATTAGTGAGGCTGAGCATCTTTCATGTATTTATTGCTCATTATCTATCTATCTATCTATCTATCTATCTATCTATCTATCTATCTATAGCTATCTATATCTATATCTATCTATCTATCTATCTATATCTATATCTATATCTATATCTATATCTATATCTATATCTATATATATATATATAGAGAGAGAGAGAGCGCAGTGGTAAGAACATAAACCTTGGATCAGGGGAGGAATCGGTGACTAGCTGACATTTTTCTAGCCATGGAGAGTCTGGAGGACCCAGAAAGAAGAATGGAGAGACACACAGAGAGGAATAGGGATTGACTAAGACATACAGGGTCTTTTGTTGGTCTGGAATGTGTGGAGAGATGCGCTTTCTGGGTCTCCAGTAAAAAGGTCAGTTGGTCGCTCCCCCACGGCTGCTGCTTTGATCTGTTAGGTTTTCATAGCAACATCTGACTCCTGAGTCTTTATTGGTAATAGAACAACTTATATAAAAGCAACAGCCTTCTGATGACACCAGGCACACACGTGGTTCACAGACAGATGCTGGCAAAACTCACACACATTCAATGACATAAAACAAAAGGGCAGATAACAGAAGATGGAGGATTAGAAGCCAAGGCTGTGTGATTGTGAGATGGACTGGGAACTAGTAAAGATAAAAGGCCACTAACAGAGAAATAAGAAAATAGAACGACAGAAGCCGGAAGTCAGTCACAGTGGGATTTTCTCCATTCAGTGCACAGCCAGAGCCCTAATTGCATCAAACTTCCAGCACTGGACTGGGCACCACCCAGGAAGTGTGCTCAAGGTCACTGAGCAATGGACACTGACTATGTCATCTGTCTCACTACTGTGACAGAGTTCCTGACAAGGCAATGGAAGGAAGGAGTTATTTTGACTCACAGTTTGGGGATAGAGCTCACCGTGGTGGAGGAGTCATGGTGGAAGAGCACAGCGCGGAGAAATGCGTGCTGGAAATCAGCACACCCATGGGTGCATCTTCCCTCAGCTAACCTAATCTAGGACCCTCACCACAGACACCCCCAGACATCTGTCTCCTAGGTGATTCTAGAGCATGTCAAGTTGACAATAGGTATTAATTGTCACACCTAAAAAGGTAAGAAGAGTGAATAAAAATAGGCAACATGAGCACTCCAAGGTATGGTTTGTGGTAGATATGAGGAGAAGACAGCCAGAAGTATCTGGAAGAATCCAGACTGATCCTGGCCATGAGAGAAGAGAGATGGGGAGAGGGGAAAGCAAGAGGGGAAAAGAAGAGAGGGGGAAAGAAAGTAGAGTTATGGAGAGAGAGAGAACCAAGAGAATAGGGAGAGAGAGATAGAGATAGATAGATAGATAGATGATAGATAGATAGATAGATAGAGAACCAAGAGAGTGGAGCCAAGAGAGAGAAAGAACCAAGAGGCCATATGGCAAAAATGGCAGGGTTATATAAGAATAAGAAGCTGGGATAAGGGAAGTGAAGCCCGTGGATGGAGAAGTTTAAGGTAGGGGGCAGGATGAGAAGAGCAGAGAGGAGTCATGGGTACTGAGTGAACTTAACAGCCGGTGTGCGCTTTAGTACTAATAGGCATCTCGGCCATTTGATCTGGTTTTCTCTGGGTCCTGAAGTGCCCAGTTTTGCTATTGGGAACCCAAATCAGAAACAATCTGTCTGGCCAGGAGAGCACAAAGAGTATAAACAGCACCAAAAGAAAGGCATGGAGATCTGAAGTTGAGAGATTGGAAGTGTCACTATCTCCCACACCACCTTGGCCACTGCCCAGACAGCAGGGGTCGACTGTGGGAAGATTGTGAGGGAATGTGGTACAGTATTCTTATGGGAGCCATAGGTCCCAAGCAGCACAGACTACAGAGGTAGGAGCAGAAGCTACTGGGATACACACACACACACCACCAGCCACAGCAGAAAGGTGCTACCCAGGACCACAGGAAGATCATGGCAGAATGTGCCGAGGTGTCCTAACAGAGTGAACAAGCCTAAACACTAGTGGGCAGGCCCTCCATACTCCCTCCTAGACCTGGCCACAGAAAGCCCTGCACAGGTTGACAGAGCTTCAAAGCACCAGAAGAAAGTTATAATTTGCAACTAGGACAACACTGATTTAACTTGTTCAGATGAGACTAGCAGCCTACCTCATAGTCTCTGCTGACTGGTCAAAACAAAGAGAAAAAGCAGAGACTGGAGGAAGACATATCAAGATGATATGGCAATCTCTTTCATTCGATTGCTCATTTAAAACAGTTCTCAAATTTTATTTTAATTTTTTCTAGGATTTGCATTTTTGTCCTTTTAAAAGCATTTATTTATTTTGTATGAGTGCATGCAGTGCATGTGTGCATGAAGTGCATGTGTGTGTGCATGTGCCTGTGCATGTGCGTGTGTGTGTGTGTGAGTGCTCCTTGGAGCGCGTGTGGAGATTAGAGGACAACTTGCAATAGTTTGTTCTTTCCTTCCACTATGTAGATTCTAGGTATAGAACTTGGGTCATCAGGCTGGGCACAAGGACCCTTGCCCACTGAGCCATCTTGATAGCTTCTCACTTTAATTGTTGTTTAATTTTTTAAATTTTATTTATCTTTATGTGTCTGAGGGTTTTACCTACATGTGTGTCTGTACACTGTGCCCATGCCTACTGTTAGGGAGGTCAGGAGTGCAGATCTTAACTGGTATTACAGATGGTTGCAAGCCACCATGTGGGTGTTGGGACTGAACCTGATCCCATGCAAGAGTGGCAAATGTGCTAAACTCTCCGGGTCCAAATTCTACCACACTTATAAAGAAGATCAACACTTACCTTACAAAGTTACCCTGATTGCAAAACTGGGTAAAGACATGACAAACAGAAAGAAAACTATAGACAAAATTTCTCACACAAACACAGTTGCAGAAATTCCCAACAAAATATTTGCAAAACTAAATCATGAAGTATCCTGAAGGCAGCCACTTTCCAGGTATCCTCGTATTAGAAAAGAAGGAGCAGAGGTATGTTTGTATATCCTAACCATCTGTTAGGATGGAATGGATCTACTTGTATGAGCCGTCTTGATGTCAAAAGAACCAGGTAATCACATCCTGAGTGGACGTGCAGCTGTGCTTGTCAGCCTTGTCGAGCAACCTCCAAACTCTCTGACCATCAGACAAGGGGTGATAGGCTCTCATTTTGGGGCCCGCACACTGGAACTAAAGGTGTGTACCATTAGCCTGGCTAAAATTACACCTGACTGTTTTCCTATCTGCTCTTTATATACTGGATTTTTCTGACCAAGCTTGACTTGCTGTTTCTCGTTTACTTTTTTTTTATTTAGTCTTTTTATTTGTTTTCTGGGAGTGTTTCCAACTTTATCTTCCAAATTTTCTGGTTTTTTTTTTGTCTTTTTATTCTGATATTTCTAGTTTTGTTATTTAAAGTAAGGGGCACATAAGACAGCTCGGTGGATAATGGCTCTGGCCGACAAGCCTGACAGTCTGAGTTTGGGTCCTGGGACTTCCAGTGGTGGAGCAGGGAAGAGAAACCACTCCTGTAAGGTGCCTTCACACGTGTGACACCCCTTCCCATACACGCAAAAGTAAATGTGATACTTTTTTAAAGTAAGGAATTAATTTTTGGCAAGTTGGAAATGCCCTGTGTCTTGGAAAGGGTGCGGATCACAGAGGAGCAGTCTTTTGTCAGAAGGGCTCCAGCTGTCACTTTTATAAAATATAAGTCGTGCACTAGAGATCTTGACCAAGGGGATAGGGCTTGCCAAGTCGGAGGTTTTTAATAGGTTTTCTGCCCCTTCCCCCCAATAATAAGTTTCTCAGCTTACACAGTAAGCCAGATCAAGCCAAACTGAAAAAGTATAATAACAGTGCAGGGTCCCTCCGTAGACCCCGCCGAAGAATTGAGGCAGCCGCCCGTGACTGGTTCTGGCTGAGGAGGGGAAGTGTGCTGCTAGCCACCCAGTCCCCAGGTCTTGGAAACAATCAGATGCAGTGGGGAGTCAAACAGGAACTCTTTTATTTCCTTACAGCACGCAACTTACAAAACAAAACCCTACAATTCCCAGAAGAAGTGGAAGGGGAATTAGCCAATCACATCATCTGTTACATCCGCGCTGCGGCTCCTACAGCCCCTAACGGAGATGACAAGGGCATCAGGCACTTTGTATCATCTTACCCCATCTTTCACTCCAATTACCTTTTTGTAAACAAGTCAGGTCTCCTCCCCTCTTGCTCCCCTTCAGCGCCATCTTGGCAGGGACTATTTTTCCGCGGGCTTTGCAACATCACTGTTTTTGAATTTTGCACCCTTTTCTAGCTATCACGCTTTTGGAGGAGTTGTCACGCTTTTGGTGTAGCTGTCATGCTTTTGGCCCCAACTGTGCCTTTTCTGTCAATGTTTTTGGCGCTAACTTGGCCATTCCAGCCTCCTATATGCTCGATTCAGCCCACACAACATGTTTATTTGGACAAGGCAACTCCTGGTGATTTCTCCAGTACCAGAGAGAAACCATGCTCACAAACGAAAGCAGGGAGACTTTCTAGGTCACAGGTAAGGGGTGATGAAATGTCAGCCAGAAGCTGGGTTTGTGCCCAAGTCTGGACAAAAGCAGAGCGTGTTATGTGGGGTCTTGGGCAGTTGGGGGCAAAGTTGCAGTAAGTAGTCTCCAAGATTGTGCAACTGGGCTTCTTGGCACCTTTCACTTGTTCACAGAGTCTCTGAGCCCATGGAGTTTGGAGAGACAGAGAGAGACATAGGAATGAAGCTTCTTAGACATGCAGAGGCGAGTCAGAGGCTCCAACTGAACAGTTTTCTTTTAAGATGTCTGGGCAGACTCTTTGTTGATACTGAACCAGCCTCCGGTGGGCTATCATGCTCCAGTTCTGACACCTTTCTCCACAATGCAAATGCCCTCGGCCTCTGTTGGGATGGAGGATGCAGGCACTCAGCCCTGAGGACTGGGAAGCCTCACTGCTTCTCAATCATCTGTCCCTCTCTCCTGGTGCCAATGCCACTGAGTACCATTGGATCTTGACGTTTTTTTAAGTCCTACAATATGTGTGGGGTTCTTTCTTCTCTGTCAACTGTCCAGGTTTCAAAATACTGCTTTCAGTCCCCGAGGGCTTACTGTTCTGTGTAGTCCACAGAGATATCATCACTCTGACACAGTTTGTAGACAATGAGTCTTTATTCCAGCCGAGTGGAACTATGCCTCATGTATTCAGAGACCTATGTGTGACCCTGAGTATCCAGAGCAAAAGGTTTTTGGAGAGGCAAAAGCACACCTAGGCATCTCTCTGGGAAGCTTCAGGGGGCTTCACAGAAGCACAGTTTAATGGAAGCTGAGATAAGCAGGAGGGGGTTCCACACAAACAGGCTAAGATAAGTTAGCTGAGGCTTTCTGACCTCAGGTTTCTAGAATAGAGTTGAGTGATTTCCCATCCAGATGGGATTTTTCATCAAGGAGATCAAATTTTAGTTAAAGCTGAACTGGCCACAGCAATAATACAAGATAAAGGAAACTGTGCATCTTCTTTCCCATCACATTATGTTTCTGTATTCTTAAACTACATCTATCTATCTATCTATCTATCTATCTATCTATCTATCTATCGTCTCTGGAGCATGAGCTGGCTTTAAGGAGCTCAGGCCCTATAGTGGGATGCCTTGCTCAATTTTGATGCAGGAAGGATGGGCTTGGTTCTGACTCAAGTTAATTTGCCCGGCTTAGTTGACTCCCTATGGAGGCCTTATCCTCTTTCTAAGGAAGAAATTTCTCTAAGTTCAAAATTTCTCCTGAGTATCCCGTATACTAAAAATTAATCTATAAGATGAATTACAGCAGCACACTCCTATGAAACAGGAAGAAGGAAGGAGTATGGTTACTTGTAGTGGCATTTCATTTGTATCTTAATAAATAAAGCTTGGCTGAAGATCAGAGATAAAATAGCCCCACTGGTCAGCCTTACAGACAGACCACCAATGGTAACATACACCTTTAATCCCAGTAGCCATACTAGTTGCCATGGAAACGGGCAGTACATGCCTTTAATCCCAGCTCTGGAGAGGATTATAAAATGGGAAGAGACAGCTCATAGTCTCTGTCTCATTCTGATATTCCTGGAGGCAAGATTGCCATTTTGGACTGAGGTTGAGGTAAGAGCCAGTGACTGACTGCTTTGCTTTTCTGGTCTTAAAGTAAACCCCAATTTCTCTCTCTGAGTTTTTATTAATTGGGCTTCAGCTACTATCTATGACTGCATTCAGGGAGAAACACAGGTTGTACTACCATCCTTGTTCTCTAACTGGTGAGGAGGCTACTGCTGGCCTTATAACTTTATTTCTTTCTGTTAGCAATTCAGACATTCACCTTGCCTGTTAAAACAAGTATACGTTTTGGACTGCCAAGAAGAAAATCAAAAGTCAGACTTCCCAAGCCTTTGATATTTTGAAAATTTGGCTTTCTGTCTATTCTGGTGTTCGAAGTGGTCTGCCATAGAGATGGGAGTGCAGGTGAAACTACAGCTAGACAGCTGAACATTTATTCAAGGATGAGGGGGTGTGGGAAAGCAATACTCCTTGGTGCTGTTGGATAATGCTCTTATACACTGTAAAAATTTGTCACTCATATTGGTTTTAAAAAATGCTGATTGCCGCGGCCCGGGTTCGATTCCCGGTCAGGGAACCAAAAAAAAAAATGCTGATTGGCCAGTAGCCAGGCGGGAAGTACAGATGTGGCAATCAGACTAGGAGAATCCTGGGAAGAGGAAAGGCAGAGAGTCAGTTACCAGCCAGACACAGAGGAAGCAAGATGAGAATGCCTTACTGAGAAAAGGTACCAAGTAACTTGCTAAACATAGACAAGAATTATGGGTGAATTTAAGTTGTAAAAGCTAGTTAGTAATAAGCCTGAGCAATAGGTCAAACAGTTTATAATTAATATAAACCTCTGTGTGGTTTTTTTGGTATTGAAAGGCTATGGGACTGGGTGAAATAGAAACTTCTGTTTATACCTTGGATCCAAGACTGCTATTGCTGGTGAGATGCCTCATCTCATGGGCATCACTTAGAGGTGGTTAGGAGGGGTAAATACAAACAAAATTCAAGTCATCTTTAATAAACTGTTTGCAAGGAAGTCTGTTTCAGTGCCCCCTCTCTTCCCTCATCCTTGATGTTTCCTTTTGCCAGCCTGTATTGTATCTAGCTTATAGTCCTTCCTGACATACAAATTGTTTGTAGTATGTTCATTAATATGTTAAGGAATGGTGCGGGAGAATTGTCTGTATTCTGTCAATCATGTTATAAATAAACACTGATTGGCCAGGCAGGAAATATAGGAAGGAAAACCAGACAGGAAGTAGAAATGATGTAATGAGAACAGGAGAATTCTGGGAAGGAGGAAGTTGATTCCTCTCACTCCTGCCCAGACCACCGTAGCAGCAGGATGTGAGCTGCCCCACTGAAAAAAAGGTACTGAGCCACATGGCTAACATAGATCAGAAAAATGGGTTAATCAAGATGTGAGAGTCATCCAGTGAGAGGCTAGACCTAATGGGCCAATCAGCTTTGTAACTTACAGAGATCTTTATGTGATTTTCTTTGGGGCTAAACAGATGTGGGGTACTGGGCAGGACAGAAACCCACAACAAGCAGGCCTGACCCCCATTCATGTTACAAAGGAATTTTTGATGGAAGAGCCATTTTGATAGAAGAATCATCAAAACACATAGGATTTCTAAATTTGAAAAACCAGAACTTGCCAGGCAGTGGTGGCGCACGCCTTAATCCCAGCACTCGGGAGGCAGAGGCAGGCAAATCTCTGTGAGTGTGAGGCCAGCCTGGTCTACAAGAGCTAGTTCCAGAACTGCCAGAGCTACACAGTAAAACCCTGTCTTAAAAAAACAAAAAGAAAATAAAAACTAGAACTTTACTGATTATGGCATTGTAATGATTCTGCATGAGATGGTGGGCCAAGGGGCGAGAGACAGAGACACCCTGCATACAGAGCTTACTTGGGGAGTTTAATAGAGAGAAGGGGAAGGGGAGGGAAGGGAGCAGGGGGGGGGCAAAGACCTGGTTCCTTCTTCAGAAGAACAATGAGGGAAGAGTAAGCGAGAATGGCAGAGCTTGTCACTTAAGGGCCCTTCTGCATCTCTGTACAGACTACTAGAGACTTAATAGTCTGAACTGGCCAGGGTACTGCCTGAGTGCATCCGGTTGGGTAACTGGGGCAGATAGCATAATGCCTGAATCCTAACAAATCTTTCCCTTCTAGTTCACACAATTCAACCGAATAGTCTGATAATAGAGATTATAATTAGTGATGAAGGCCAGGAAAGAGCCACACCTCCTGGTACTGAGTCCGCATTTGGACCCTGCAGCCACAGAACACACTAATTTGTATTTCTTTTATTTTCAAGAAGACAATAGCTAGTGGCCAGCTTGAATGTCTAGAACACAAAGCTGTGGTCTATAGGTCAAGCTAGTATCTCAGACTCTATAATCAACTACCCCATTCTCACCTAGTCATGAGGAGAATTGGCTTGAGGAACTATGGTAGTTTCCCCAGGTTTGTTGCATTTGCCAATCTGAAAACAGTTCTTGGTATCATTTTTACACTGGGAAGTTCTTCAGCACAGTTCAGGTATGAGGAGGCACTAAACATTAGGGATATTCCAGGGGGAAGGGGCAGTTACCAAGGAAAGCCCTGGACCACAGGGCCCAGAGAACGAAGTAAAGTAGGAGAGACAGCTTTAGATTTATGGGCAGCATGTTCAGGAAGACATTGATGTTCCTTGAGAAAGTAAAACACACACCCCATCTCAGTTTTGGCAAATCCAAGGAAGTTCTCAGGACAGCATCTGTCTATACACGTCCAGGCAGTTATAGTCTTTGAATCAACTGCCTTCTTCAGTGAAATTTCTAAGTTGGGTGAAGCAGCTCATACCTTAATTTTACCCACTGTAGAGGCTGAGCCGGGGGATCACTGTACTCTTGAGGCTAGTCAGATTGTGTATAGTGAGTGCTAGGCCAACTAGGGCAGTAGTTCTTTACCTGTGGATCACGACCCCTTTGGGGGTGAACAACTCTTTCACAGGGGGCACATATCAGATATTTGCATTATAATTCATAACAGTAGCAATATTATAGTTATAAAGTAAAAATGAAAATAATTTCATGGTTGGGGTTCATTACAACGTAAGGAGCTGTATTAAAGGGTCGCAGCATTAGGACACTTGAAAACCACTGATTTAGGGCTCTAATATATGAGTCTGTCTCAAGAGATGAGAGAGAGAGAGAGAGAGAGAGAGAGAGAGAGAGAGAGAGAAGGAAGGAGGGACGAAGGGAAGGAAAGAAGAGGGAGGAATGGAGAGAGTGAGGAAGGAAGGAAAGAAGAAGGAAGGAAGGAAGGAAGGAAGGAAGGCATTTCAACATTCAGAGTTCCCTAGGTAGTCTTCTGACTTTGCGTGTCAAGAAGACATGTAAATAACTGACAAAAGGAGATACTTCCAGAAGGAAACCGCAAAGTCACTTTAGAGCAGTCTTTTCACAGACATGAGGGGCACACTGACTGACGTGAAGTGTTTTTGTCAGGTCTCAAAGGCCTTTCCTTGGTAACAACTTGTTAGCATTAAACCTCAGTGCTGCAGTAGCTCGCCGGGAACGGTCTCACACGCTGCGGCTGAGTTTGAAGTTTCCTACCAGAGAGCGGCTCAAAGCACAGGGACTGAGTGTGTTTCTCCCTGGAGGCCACGTGCCAGGGTTCAGTGTCCTTGTTCTGAGAGAGAAACACATGCTATGAAAGACCTGGTGGTGGCAGTGAAATGCTCTCCGTAGGGAGAAAGCAAAGGACTTAGGTCAGTTATTTGGATAGTCTGTTAAATAACAAGCCAGAGGAAATTGTGGGGTGGGTCAGGAAAAAGGTTAACAGAAAAGACCTTCAAGTCAACGTAAACAATCTGCCTGGGGGCCGTGTGTATATGTGTGTGTGTGTGTGTGTGTGTGTGTATGTGTGTGTGTCTGGGCTGCCTGCAGCTGATAAGATTGATGAATGGGAGAAAACAAAGAGCGTGAGAATTTGAAGACCCATGGAAATCCCCACTTTCGAAAACTTTGGATTATCTGTGAATTTTGGATTATCTATGACCGTTGAATGTGGCAAGGAAGGTGGCTTCCAGAGACACTGGAAACTGCTGTCTGGAGCTGACTGACCCTGAAACCTGCATAACAAGGAAAACACACTACAATTAGCTCAGCAGCATGATCAGAGGGACGAGAAACTGACTTTAGTGTGTGGTGAGTGGGCCAGTCAATACCCCATTATCTTCGCCTGACCGAAAGGTTTTATGCTTAAAGTTTAGAGTGCTTGCTTTAGTTCAGCCTAAAGTTTTACTTTTTTCCCTCTTGCCTTGGAAATCTGTAGTGGTCACTGGCCTGGAATTTGCTATGCAGATCAGGGTAGCCCTGAACTTGGAGTGGTTCTCTTGCCTCTGCCTTCTGAATGCTGGGATTACACACTTGACTCACCAGGCTTGGCTTAGCGTTTTATTTGAGAATGAGACATTAAGCCCCAAGACTGGAATCTCTGGTCTGTAGATGGATGCTTTGCTTATGGTACACAGCACAACAATGCTTTAGTGTTATGCTCATCCTGTTGCTGTTATAGAATACCACAGAGTGGGTAGTTTTTCAGGGCAGAAAATGTATTTGGCTCAAGGCTTGGGAGGCTGGGAAATGTGAGAGCATACGATACCCACATCTGATGGTGTTGGCAGCAGAGCTGCTGAGTACATGCAACACAGGACCTAGAGCCAAACTCACTGAATTGTCTAGGACCTCACTTCACCACACCGCTCATACCTAAGACTGTGCCAACGATCTCACCGTGAATTTTAAGAATACATTCAAATCACAGCAAGCACAAGTTACCCAAGAGTGTGAAGGGTTTTTACCTGCTGAGCCTTCTCGCTTGCCCTTGGCTGTGAACTTTTTACCAGCTTCTTGGTTTTATTCATAAATGTCTTTTCATGGTAAGTGAGAAGCCTCTTGAAGGCAAGTATCTGTTTATCCCTGTGCCTTTTTCTCTCTCCTTTCTGTGAATGTCAACTGCTTTACCACTGCTGGACTTAAAGGTACTGTATTGATATCAGAAATTGCTGGAAGGCAGCCAGGTCTCAAATAGCAAAGACAAACTGGCACCTGAAACTGTCACTTGGACATTGTCTTTCGCTACACTACAACACTTAAACTACTTGGAAGGGGTTATAAGGAAAACGCACAGTGACCTGTTCCTCCCACGAATGTGCCACCATACGAAAAAAAAAGATCTGTTCTTACCACAGGTACTGTAATTATTGATCACTGCTAACAGAGGCGACAAGCCTGGAAATGGCTGCTTCGCAAGCTGTGTTTTCAGAAAGCACTCTATTAATATATATCTCTGGGACATCAAGGAGACAAAAGTACTTGAAAAACAGACCGAGAGTAGGCACAGCCATTTCCTCTTCTAACTATCTGAATAATTTTCAACTTGGAAAATGGACTCGATGGATGCCAACAGGAAGACCTCGCCATGTTCTCAAATGGCAAAAGTAAGGAAGGTCTGAATGGCTTCCAGAATCTCTAGCTAAGATCCCAGAGGAAGTCAGGGTCCCCTGGAAGCCCCTGAACTATTCTAAACTAAACCTCTATCAGGTAAACAGAAGGGGGTAGAATTAAATAGCAGTAAATGAAGCTCAGGGCACCTGACTTACAGAAGTGATTTCAGATCGTGTTTGATCTCTCCTGATACCCAGCGAACCTGCTGGTGTGGCTATTCCATTATGATGGCTTCATTACAACCTCAGCTTTATTTTCTCCCTTGGTAACTAGACTGATTGCTTAAGCTATAACATTTAGAGACAAGCTTGTGAGTCAGATCAACGGCTCCCGTTTAATTCTCCTTGTATATGAAGCTCCTTGCCCCTGAACACCAACCACCACCTGATGGTCAGGGACCTCGGAACAGCCTAAAGTCTGCCTTCTCCTAGTCTTGCTTCCCTGATGCACTGAGAGCTCTGGAAGTGCTGTTCTTCCCCCACCCCAGGAAACTGCAGAAACCAATGTCACTTGCAGGGTGGTTTAAGTGTGGTCTTTGAACCAGTAATATCAGCATCATTTGGAAAATTCTTGGAATGAAAATTGCTTGCCTTCACCTTCCTGATGCTGGGCCCCAGTGTGTTTGAATAAAACTCCTAAATGATTCTAATTTATGGTAAATTAGACATGGGAGCACATGTATGCCATTCCAGTCCTGGGAAGATGGAGGCAGGAGAATGAAAAATTCATGGTTATCCTCTGATACACAGTGAGTTCAAGATCAGTCTAGGTTTGTGGTGCTTTGATTGAGAATGACCCCCCCCCACACACACACACTCATAGACTCATATCTGTGAATGCTTAGTCACCAGGAGGAACTGTTTGAAAGGATTAGAAGGATTAGAGGTGTGGTCTTGTTGGAGGAAGTGTGTCACTGGATGTGGTCACTGAGGTTCCAAAAGCCTGTGCCAGGCCAAGTCTCTCTGCTTGTGCCTGTGCATCAGGATGTAGCTCTCCACTGCTTCTCCAGTGCCAACCAGGCTGCCATGCTCCCTGCTGTGGTGATAATGAACTAAACCTCTGAAAATGTAAGCTAGCCTCTAGTTAAATGATTTCCTTTAGAAGAGCTGCCTTGGTTGTGGTGTCTCTTGACAGCATAGAACAGTGACTAAGGCAGGGCTAAAAGTGACCCTGTCCCTAACAAGAGAAAAAGAAGAGAAAAGGAGGAAGAAGAGGAGGACAAGGAGAAAATACCAGTTTCCTGCAGAATCTCACTTTTCATCCCTCAGGGCTCTTGTTTATCTGTGATTGAGCAATTCAATCTGGTTTAATTAACACCTACTATGTATTGGGGATTAGCCTGTGCTCTCTGGTGAGACTGAATCCTACACAGTCAAACTTTGTAGAGCACAGTTTCAGCAGGTCCAGAGATCAGCAGCAGCTTATCTCAAAGTCTCTGTCGTAAGGTCTTTTACAAAACCTCTGTCCAGGTGTGATGGGAGTTGTTGTCTCGCTACTTCCAAGTTCATGTACCTGTTGTTTGGAGATTCTGAACTTTCTGAATTATTCATCTTCTGACTTTGGTTTCTCACCAGATAATGGCCAGAAGCCACCTTCCTCGCCACATGGGATTATTGGTTGCAGACTTCCTTTGGAGGAGAGAGCAAGCAAGCCAGAAATAGATGTTTTATATACTAATCTTAGATTTGACACCCACAACTTTGCTGCAGTCTTTAATAAGTCATGTCTACCTTGCCCCCACTCAAATGTCCAACCCTCCATTTCAAAGACTCTTTGCAGAAAGCATTTTTGTTTAATTCATCACTGTCCATCTATTATTTTTAAAACAAACAACCACCCCAAGGAATTACAGTGTAATTCTTTGTTACTGTGACCAGAAAACTCTGGAGGAATATTCCTTTCCACTGTGTGAAGATGTGTCACTGTGGTTGGTTTAATAAAGAGCTGAATGGCCAATAGATAGACAGGAAGAGGTTAGGCAGGACTTCTGGTGACAAAGAGAGTTCTGAGAGGTTTTAAAATTTGTATTTTAATAAATAAGATCAGAGAGTAAAACATCCCCACTGGTGAGCCTTACAGACCAGGCAGTGGTAATACACACTTTTAATTCCATTAGCCACACTAGTTGCCATAGAAACCAGTGCACGCCTTTAATCCCAGAGATGCACTCCTTTAATCCCAGTCCTAGAGAGGATTATAAAATAGAAGGAGACAGCTCTCAGACACAGTTTCATTCTGAGGCCCTTGGAGACAGGATCACCATTTTGGACTGAGGTAGAGGTAAGAGCCAGTGGCTGGCTGTTTTGCTTTTTGGACCTTCAGGGTGAACCTCAGTTTCTCTCTCTGAGTTTTGATGAATTGTGTGTGCTACAGAGAGTCACCATCCTGATACAGAGAAAGGAGGACATACAGTAGGCGAGGTAAAAGGCATGAACCACATGGCAGCATGTACATTAATAGAAATGGGTTAAGTTATAAGAGCTAGTTTGAAGCAAGACTAAGATAAGGTCAAACTTTCATAATTAATAAGATGTCTCTGTGTCATTTTTACAAGTTGGTGGCCCAAAAGAAAAATATTTCAACGAGAAACTGTGGTTCTAGAAATGTGTGTATCCAGTTTTTAGCCCAATAAAGTTTGGCTCAGAAGGGGTAGGTGGTAGCTGGATGCCCTCTTCCCTTCCACTTCATATCCCCCTCTCTTTGACCACAGCTGCACAAAGAAATCCCTCAGCTTCCTCAGCTCTGTGCAAGGCCACTGTGCCCACACTCTCACAGCCCTCTGTCCCAGAGCATCTCATAACACAAGATGAAGTTGTACCTGCAGGAGACCTTGGCATTCACACAGACATCAAGTCTAACTCAGCTCACACCTGCATATCATTACAGCTAAATCATATTTTGATGGTGAATTTCAGTAATCCTTTCAACCAGACTTTGCACAGACGTGTAGATGGCTGGAGAGCAGAAGGTCAAGGATGCCCACATCTGTGCTGCCCTGCCACAGGCTTAGGCGTTGGCAGAGGTTTCTGTTCTACCCAGTCCTACAGCCATTCAGCCCAAAAGAAACACACAGAAGTCTACATTAACTCTAAACTGATTAGCCTATTAGCTCAGGCTTCTTATTAATTAATTCTTACATCTTAAATTATCCCATTATTCTTGTCTGTGTTAGTCATGTGGCTTGGTACCTTTTTATCAGTAAGGCATTCTCATCTTGCTTCCTCTCTGTCTGGGTGATGAATGCAGACTGAGTCTTTCCTCTTCCCAGAATTCTCCTGTTCTCATCACCCTGCCTCCACTTCCTGCCTGGCTACTGGCCAATCGGTGTTTTATTAAAACAATACAAGTGACAGGATACCATTATACAAGACCATTGTACCACTGCACTAGACCCTCTGTGCATGTGTTTCTCACCCTGTCTGGAGTTCGCTGTGTTTCTCTTCTTTCCTCACCTCATCTCTTAGTTGCTTATTTTTTCCTTGACTTGTTTGCCTATAAGAATTCTTAAATATGTGTGGGAGGTATAAGATAGAAAGTCATTTGAGATAAGTATTATGTTTCCTATTTATTCAAAATATGGGGTTGATGTGACAGGTGGGTCTTGCTGAAAGCAAGGTAGAGCATAAGCAAATAGATTCAGGAGGTAAAGCTTGGGGAAAAGGATGGAGACCATTAGCACACCCAGTGATATTTGCTCCATAGGAAGGTACACATCAGTACTGTGTAGTAATTATTTTCCATAATAAATACTTGCCTTCCAGATGTTGAGATTATATTTTAGTGATATTTAGTCCACTCTGTGGTATATGCTGCTAGCTTGCTAGCCCAGGTTCATCCTCATACATCTCCAATGAAAGCAATCTTGAATTTGTTTAATGTAAGCATGTGCCCAGCTGGAAAATGCTAGAGTGATCTAGTTCTAGCTGGTTAATTGTAAGTGGAGATTTGCAGATGAGCGCTCAGGACAAAGTCAACAAAAAGGAGTCAAGCTAAATTGGCAGCTACATCTTAACCTTTACTTTCTCTCTGTTCAAAACACTGGTGCAAAGTTACACCCATCTACCTGACATCTTGTGACCATGAAGTGGCCAACGAGAAGAGAAAAGTCTGTGGTAGCCTGCCCTGCAGGCACGATGGTGCCAGGTCAGCCCTGAAGTAACTGGGTTCCAGCTTCCCACTGTGACAAAAACAAAACCCCTATTCTTACTCTGCTGTTGCCGAATATTTCTAGTTTGCATGCATCGACTTAAATCACAAAGGCCGACAGAAAACAGAACAGCAAGGCTCTCTACAGAATAATGCAATGATATTGGATTGAGAGTAACAGAGGAGCATTGCAACACAGAACAAGTGGGGCAGAAACCATGGAAACAGTAAAAGGGGATAGGGTAAAGGGAAACTTAAGGCAAAGTGAGGACTATTGTGTAAGCTATTTTGAAATGATTATCCTTGGATGCAAGAATTCATAAGCAAGATAGTGTCAGTCTGGGCCAAACAAAGACTTATTGCACAGATGTCCTTGTAGAAGCGTTCTTTGTGCAAAGTCATAGTTCTGACAACCTTTTGTGATAGTTCTCATTGTCAGGATATGTGGATGAAATTCCTTTTTTGTAACCACTCAGCTCTGTTTGTTTTTCATTAGGGCTTGACATAGTCAGCCCTGTGTGTGTATGTGTGTGCTGTGTGTGTATGATGTGTGTATATGGTATGTATATAGTATTGTGATGTGTGTACGGTGTGTGTGATTTGTATATAATATATGTATATATCTGTGTGATGTGTGTATGCCGTGTGTGTAATGTGTGTATGTGAGTGAGGTGTGTATGATGTGTGTAGTGTGATGTGTGTATGATGTGTCTATCTGATGTGTGTATAATGTGTGTATGTGTCTGATGTGTGCATAATGTGTGTATGATATGTGTATAGTGTGTGTGATGTGTATATGATGTGTGTATGTGTGTGATGTGTGTATGATGTATGTGTGATGTGTATATGATGTGTGTGTCTGATGTATGTATAATGTATGTATGTGTTTGATGTGTGTATGATGTGTGTATGGTGTGTGTATGTGTCTGATGTGTGCATGATATGTGTGTGATGTGTATATGATATGTGTCTGACGTGTGTATGATGTGTGTATGGTGTATGTGTGTGATGTGTATATGATGTGTTTATGTGTCTGATGTGTGTGCATATGTGTGGACATGCATTTACATGCACACATGTAGAGGATACAGGAGTTTCCAGTGTTGGTCCTCAACTCTCACCACTGTGTGAGGTAGTCATTCTGATGTTTGCCACTGTGCTGTAAACTTACACCAAGCTGGCTGACCTGTGAGCTTCTGGTTTCTCCTGTCTGCCTCGAATCTCAAGGTGGGAGTGCTCTGATTATAGATGTGGCTTCTTACCTAGCTTTGCATGGATCCTGGAGGCTTGAACTTAGGACCTCACACTTGTAGCAGCCCTGTATACACTGAGCCAGTTCCCCACCCTTGTCCATTTTGATTCTGACAACTTCCACATATGAAGCAAACATAGCTCCTAATATAATTCCCTCAATCCTATTAAAGTTTTACAGGGATTTTCTTTCGATTTCATACCATCATGGTTGGTCTATTTTTTTATTTTATTTTATCTGTGTTGGTGTTTTCCTGTATGTATGCTTGTATTAGGGTGTCAGATCCCCTAGAACTGGAGTTGCAGACAGTTGTGAGCTGCCATGTGGGTGCTGGGAATTGAACCTAGGACCTCTGGAAGAACAACCAGTGCTCTTAACCACTGAGCCATCTTGAAAGCCCTATTTTTTTTAAGGTTATAGAAAGGTTTTTTCCCAAAGTTAAGGTTATACATCTGGCTTGGAGAGATGGCTCAGAGGGTGAGAACTCATGCTATGTGAGGCTGAGGGTCTGACTTTGGATCTTACATGTGATGATACAGTGTAAGAGGACATTTGCGACAGGTACTGTGGTGGGTGAGGTCCAAACCACAGTGGGTGACGGAATACACCATGCAGACAGAGCTTGAGTGTGGAGTTTTATTAAAAGGGAGGGACGGAACAGAGAGAGAGGGGGGAAGGAGAGAGGGAAAGAGAGGGAGAGAAGGGGGAGAAAGAGAGATTTGGGGGAAAGAGGCAGAGACCTGCTTGCCTCAGAGAGATGAGGGAGACAGAGGCAGAGACAGAGAGATCAGGAGTAACCATCCTCTGCTACCAAGAAGCCCTGCTTTACTCTATTCTTTTCTGTCTAGAATTACTTCCCAAGCTCTCTCAGATTTTATGTGGATATTATCTTTTGTTTAGAATGTTGGTTACAAGTTGTTATGGCTAATGGTGAGGAGAAAAGCTAAACAAAGGATATTAGATTCAAAGTTTTTTTTTAAAAAAAAAAGAGGAGAAAGTGGTGTGGGACAATTGTCTATATTCTGCCAATTATGTTTTAAATAAACGCGGATTGACCAGTAGCCAGGCAGAAAGTATAGGCAGGACAACCAGAGAGGAAGTAGAGGCAGGTCAATGAGAACAGGAGAATTCAGGGAAGAGAAAAGCTCCCTCTGCAGTCCTGCCAAGACACAGAAGAAGGAAGATGTGATCTACCCTGCTGAAAAATGTACCGAGCGATGTGGCTAACATATACTAGAATAATGGGCTAATATAAGGTATAAGAGTTAATAAGAAGCCTGAGCTAATAGGCCAATCAATTTATCATTAATATAGACCCCTGTATGATTTCTTTGGGACTAAATGGCTGTGGGACCTGGTGGGAGGACAGAAACCAGGCAGGACAGAAACCCAGACAAGGAGTGGGTGGAGCTTTTCTCTTAAAGAAAACTTTGCATCTGCATACAGTCAGGGAACTGCTTGCCATGTACAGAAGGGTGATGGTGCTAGGTTCCCAAGGGGCATCTGGATACTAACATTACCACACACTTAAAAGAAAAAAACCCAGGTATAGCCAAACTTGCCTGTAATTTCAGCACTATGGGGAGTATAGACATCAGGATGGCTGGGGCTTGCTGGCCCGGGTTCAGTGAAAGCCTATCTCAGTGGGATAAGCGAAGAGTGACAGAGCAAGACGATGTCTTCTGGCTTCCATGAGTGTGCACAGTTGGACAGGCACATACACACATATGGCACACGCTCACATGGTGTATGTGTGATGTGTATATGATGTGTGTATGTGTCTGATGTGTGTATTGTGTGGGAGGAGATAGCTCAGCTGGTAAAGGCACCTACCACCAAGACTGATGACCTGAGTTTGGTCCCAGAACCCACACGGTGGGAGGAGAAACTGACTCCTGCAAGTCATCCTATGATATCCACTTGTGAACCATGGCACTCACCGCCCACATGAAACAAAAATAATGAAGGTGCCATCTACCTGAATACCCTGTATTAAGCTAATTCAGTAAGAAAAACAAATTATACTTTATTAGAGACACGACCTGGTAGCTTTTGGTTGTCCAGCTGCAGCAAGTGTTGCTGATGGACTCCTCAGATGCTTTTATCACTACCTAAAAACATGTCATCCGTAAGCTTAGATGCTTAGTGTATGTGTCCCTTATTAACTAGCACTCCATAAACAAGTGACATCACTGTCTTTTTCACTATAATAGTGCCATCAACTAAACCAATGCCTGCCACATAACTGATCGGGTATACTAAATGCCCAGTCAGTGAGTGCAGCTCCCGGAATAAGCCTGCTGGGAGAGGAGACCGAATTGACACGTGGGAGCTTATCCAGCACCACTGCTCCTTTGATCTATAATCTGTTGGAAAAAGGTTGGTCTTTATTTTTGTTTGTTTGTTTTTGCTTTGTTTTTTGCTTTGTTTTTATTTTTAACAAGTTTCTATCCAAATGTGGCAGAATGGTGGCGAGAGTCTTTGCATGACTGGCCTGAGGCGTTTGTTTTCTCTTTTGACTGTAATGCCTGTGCAGTTGCTCAGGAGTCAATTGCAAACAAAATGGTCACTTGCAAGCCTGCTAGCTACTTTTCTCTTTGCTTTGGCAACACACCTGCCAGAAAGCAACTGAGAGATGGTTGTCTTTGGCTAACAGTTGTAATGGATACGGTCTATCATGGAGGGAGGGTGTAACCACAGAACCAGAGGCTACGGCTGCCTCTGCAGTCAGGACGCAGAATAGTGAGGTGGGTGGGGCTATCAAACCTCAAGGCCCGCCTCCAGGGACTACTTCTTCAGTCTGGCCTGGCTCCTACAGGTTCCACAACCTTCCGGAGAAGCATCCTCAGCTGTGGACAAAGTGCTTAAGCACATGAGCTGTCTATGAGGAGATAGCACATGCAAACCACAGGAGAAGTAGCATATCATATGGCATAGCATGGACTCCCCAGTGCTGAAAATAAAACTCAGGGAATAAAGACGTTGGGCTGAAGCCTGGAAAGATGGTTCCGCAGTTAAGAGCACTTGCCACTCTCGGAGAGAGTTTAGCTTCCATCGTCAGGACTGTTTATAACTCCAGTTCCAGGGAATCTGATGCCCTCTTCTGGGCCTCTGAGTATCAGGCACACAGATGATGGACATACATATATACAAGCAAAAAAATTCATGCATAGAAAAATTTAATATCTAAAAAAAAACAGCAACAAACCTAGTGGAACTGGTGGAGTGCCACAGACCTCTAATCCCAGCACCTGGGAGGCTGAAACAGGAGATCATGAGCTTGGGGCTGCTGCGCATTTAGCCTTTGTCTCTAAAAGAAGGCGATTTGTAGGGGAGTCAACATTTCAGAAAAGAGGATGGGCAGAAACTAAAGTGTGATAAGGATATGTTATCCTAGGCACAGAATATGTGATTGTACTCAGTCTTCAAAATAATTCTCTTCCATAGATACCAAAGCTGAGCACCAGTTGGGTGGATGGGTTTGCCTGAGGTGTGCCAGCTAGGAGGCTCTGAGAGCAGTGTGGTGGATAGGTTTGTCTGAGGTGTCCCAGCGAGCAGGTTCTGAGCACAATGGGGTGGATGGGTTTGTCTGAGGAGTCTCAGCTAACAGGTTCTGAGAGCAGTGGGGTGGACAGGTTTGTCTGAGGTGTCTCAGCGAGCAGGTTCTGAGCACAGTGTGGTGAATGGGTTTGTGTGAGGTGTCCCAGGTAGGAGGCTCTGAGCGTCAGTGGGGTGGATGGGTTTGTGTGAGGAGTCCCAGCTGGCAGGTTCTGAGCACAATGGGGTGGATGGGTTTGCGTGAGGAGTCCCAGCTGGCAGGTTCTGAGACTGTGCATAGCTAATTCTAAAGCCTGTACCTTCTACATAGTCTACTCATTATTTGAAATAAAGTCATTGACAAATACAAATTTTATTGCCTAATTCTTGCATTTAACTGATATCATCACTCAGAAACTTGCTGACGTTTATATTGAAGGAAAAATGTTTTTGCTGCCTTTAAAATGAATCCATAATTTTTGTAATTTTAAGCACAATTTTTATTAATTATTTGGGAACTTTACATCATGCACGCCAGTCCCACTCATTTCTCTGTCCCTCTGCATCCACCCTTCATGCTGTAGCATCCCCCACAAAGGACAACTTTAAAAATACTAATAAAAATAAAATTAAAAATACAAATGAGAATATTAATTAAGATAAGCAAAACAGCAAACAAGTGCAAGAAAAGAAAGAAACGCTTTGCTCCTTCATCTTGTCCTCCTCTCCATCACTCTTCTTTCATCTTGGAAGCATTGGGAGCTGCTGTGTATCATGGCAGTAGACTCTTTTGTCCACACAGCTTTCCTTACAAATGTTCATTGTGTAGTGTGTCGTTGATCAGGTTCAAGGCCTCTGGCTTCTGGTACACCCGGTGTTGGACCCTCACCAAATCTCCTCCCTGATATTCTGCTGTTGTCTTGAGTCATGGGGCTCCTGCAGCTATGGTTCTGGTTAACACGGGCCCCTGTGGTAAACACATAACAGACATCAACACAGACTCTAGCTGCTCAGGACCATGAACCCAGACATGGCCATCAGCAGCAGCTTGGGTCCAGTTGTCACCAGGGTCCCCGGTGGCAGCATACGCCTCTCAGATCCAAATGGACCTCCAACATTTTCCACAGGAGCTAGATGCTCCTGGTTAGACCCAAGTTAGAATATGAAGCATTATAAGGCAAGATTTCCACCAGGGCTGGCAAGTGGCTTAGTAGGTAAAGCTGCCTGCTGCCAGGAGAGCTGACTTCTATAAGTTACCCTCTGACCTCCGCATGTGCACTATGGCACATGCATGTGTATGCTATTATTATTTTAAAAGACAATATCTTCTTATTCATGCATTAAACCTACAACTTCTTGACCACTTTCGATATTTTCTGTGCCTCGCTGCTGGTGGTTGAGAGGGAAACAGAGGCATGAACGTGGAAAAACAACAGCTTGTAAGAGGGATGGCACACAGGCCCTAAAGAAGCTTGGTCCCAGGTTGCTTATTATCCTGTGTGTTGGTTGGTACACCCTAAAACATCCTCACTTTGAAACGATTGTTTCAAAGCACCTTTCCATTTCTGTAGGCTGAGTTGCCAGTGGTTTGTCTTTCTCACGCAAATCTTATGTGGACCATTAAGATGTAAACCAGAAAAGAGATAAAGGCAGGAGGCGGTCAGCTCCACTCCAGCCTGTCTCAGAGAGGGGGCTGTGTAGAGCCCTCCACAGAATTCACGCTTAAGATGGTACCTCAGGTCCCCGCAAGTCTAGAAACCAATGGCTCTGTTGGGTACGCGCTGATTATATTATCGCCATGGAAGATAGTCATCTCCACCAAGGGGGACATAACAGCAATGCCTTTCTCCGCAAACATCTGGTCTGGAAATGAGAACATTTCTGTTCTGATCCCCACTCGGCCACTATTTCAGTCTATTACCTTAGATGCTGTCAGCCTGTCTATGAAATACACATAAAACATCCCCTGCCTGCTTTATTTTTAAACGTATTTGTTACAAGGTTTAAATTCCCTTTGACAAAAATAAAACTAGCATACACTCTTGAAGTATTACCTTCAGGAAGATGTGCTAAGAGATGTGGAGATTAATTCTTCACTCTGAAGTTGTTGCCATCTCTGTCCAAACCGGCAGTAAGACCTGAAGTGTGGAAATAGCCTCACGAGGGCCTGGGGATGGGGCAAGTGACCGTTTTCATCTGTGCATTGCTACGATTATTTCAGAAGAAAGTGGGGAGCATTCTTTTGTTAAGACAAACAAAAAAAGGTGATTTTTTTTTGTGTTGTGTTGTTTTGTTTTTGCAGAGCTGATACTGGTTGGTTTTTGGTTTTCGTCAAAATTCTCCATGATCCTTATTGCCACAAACAAACAAATGAAATTCTACCGTTTAGGTCTGTAACAAATGACAATTGTTGAAGATCTGACAAAAGATTCTGTATGTCTAAGACTCAGATAGAGAGATGAACAGGTAGGTGGCTGGTGAATGCAGAGAGAGGGAGAAAGAGGTGGACCAGCAGGCTAATATGGGACTCAGCCCCCAAGATGATCGGGGCAAAGCCACAGCCCGTGGAGGAGATGTCAGTGGACACTAGCCGTGTGTCTTAGTCAGTGTCCACAGCCCGTGGAGGAGATGTCAGTGGACACTAGCCATGTGTCTTAGTCAGTGTCTAGTGCTGTGAAGAGATCATGGCCATAGTAACTCTTAGAAAGGAAAACATTTAATTAGGGCTGCCTAGCTGTTCCAGAGATTCAGTCCATCATCATCATGGTGGGATGCAGGCAGACACGGTGCTGGAGAAGGAGCTGAGAGTTCTACATCTGGATCTGCAGCGGCAGAAGGAGACTGTGTCCACACTGGTGTCTCTTAAGCATGGAGACCTCAAAGACTGTCCCGTTGGTAACACACTTCCTCCAACAAGGCCACACCTCCTAGTAGAGTCACTTCCTATGGGCCAAGCATTGAACACAGGAATCACCACACCAGGGTACTTCACAAGCCATACTAACCGAGGGGCTGAGGGGAGGAGATGCCAAAACTGAGACGGACAGGACAGAGTTCTCAATCTCAGGTTCAGCCACATCAGGTGTGCCGGCTAGTAGGGACTATCTCCTCTTCCCAATTTACAGCAAAATAACTGCCCAGGTGTCTAACAAGGGTAAAAGACACTGAAGAGGAATGATAAGAATTACTGCTTTTAGATAAAAGTTTCTTTCCTGTGAAATTTTCGCAGGAAAATTTTCAGAACTACTAGGAATCAAAGTTATGTTTAAAAACTTAACACTAGGGAGATTTAATTGTGTCTGTGGATCTAGTGAGAGAATGGTCTCATCGCTGCTGTTCATGCCTCATCTCCCTCCGTGCTCCCCGCTACCCTACCTAACATTGTTCATAAGTTTGCATCCCATGATTCCCTTGTTCCACATCATCTATGGCTCCCTCTTAACTGAGGGCTGAGAGAACCCCACAATGTAGCACTCTGTGCTCATCCCCGATGTCTCTCCCACTTGGGTATCAGAACTATCAGAACTGGAAAGAATCTTGAAGATTTCCTGAGACTCCACCTACCTTACCGATGAGGAAACTGAGTCCCAAGTGGAAAAAGCTTTATCAGGGTGTGAGAAGGTCAGTTTGCACAATGCTGCCACGTCAGGAGGAAGACGAAGGGAGCCCGTCTTCCGTCTGGATTTCAGAATGGTAGCATAGAGCAGCGACAGGCAGGAGTGGCAGGATCGGCAGGAGCCGTCACACTGATAGCATTGGAGACATGGGGCTGAAGGAGAGCACAGAGAATAGGCTCTTCTGTGCCCGTGCTGAGGCTAACAAGTGCATTAAGGTATCATTGCTATGTTTTTGGTTTGGGGTCTTTTTTTTTCCACGTATAAAATATCATTGTCTTTGTTGTTTTTCAGGCAGCCACCATGCTTGGGGCAACAAGCTCTCTTTGAATGAAGGAGGAACCTATAGAAAGAAGGTAGACCCTGCTAGGTGACGTGAATGGTGTAGTTAAAGTTGAAATTGAGACACCAGGTCCTGCCCATTCCGACTCACCCACCACACCTGCGCCCACCCCTAGCCTGTGAAATAGTGTGGCTAGTGTTCACTGGGAGCTTTCCATCCACTTGGGACTTTCCCTGCGTCTCCTCCTTCATCTTTGCTTTATAATTGTCTCCATTTTGCAGACGAGCACTTTGGGGAAAGAACAGATGTAGGATATATGGCCAATAAGCAAGTAGCAGGCTGTAAAGTGCTGCTCCCTGGCTGTAGACAAGTTGGGGAATAGGGAAGAAGCCTGAGCATTTAGCCTGTACCCCGTGCTGTCTTTAGTTAGGAGCAGACGGAAGGCGTTACAAGCATCTTGTGGAACAGAACAGTTTGAGAACCTTGGGTCTAAGCTCCCATTAGGACCATAAGTTTTTCTTTGTATTTATTTCTTGTTTAGCTTCCCCTGGTGACTGGGAAAGCCTGTGTGTTTTGTGTGAAGGGGAGCAGAGAGGAGCCTTCTTAAGTCTGTACACCTTGAGCCAGAGTATCTTGGACACAGTAGCATGCTTGAGGAAGTGTACTCTTTGACCAGAGCAAAGGAAAGCCCCACAGAGAGCCTTCTCAGCATGTTGAGAGCTTCCTGGCTGCTCCTAGAGAGGCTTTTCCCAATACTAAAACCCACAACTAACCCAAGTGTTGGTCAGAAAGAAAAATGGAGAACTCTTTCAGAATAGAAACGATTTATTATAAAAAGAAAGCAGGGAAGATCATAGGATTGGGTCTTTTAATTGTCAGTTTGTCAGAGTTAGTAGTGAGTGTATGACCTTGGCTAATTCAGGTAGATATGTTGGCCTCAAAGTCGAAGATCAAAGATGACACTATGAATATGTAATTGATTGGAAAAGGAAAGCAAGATAGTATAAGACATGTTACAAGATGGCGTGTCAAACAGCAGAGGAGACTGAGAGAGAGAAAAGAGACAGACATAGAAAGAGAGAGGCAAAGAGAAGAGAGACAGACAGACACAGAGGACAGATAAGCACAGGAGAGGGAGAGAGAGAGAAAGAGAGAGAGAGAGAGAGAGAGAGAGGAGACAGACAGAGAGGGACTGAGAGGCAGACACAGAAAGAGAAAAAGAGAAGAGAGATAGCCACAAACAGAGAGAGAGGAGAGAGAGGCAGACAGACAGGCAGACAGGCAGACAGACAGGCAGACAGACAGACAGACAGACACAACACACACACACACACACACACACAGAGAGAGAGAGAGAGAGAGAGAGAGAGAGAGAGAGAGAGAGAGAGAGAGGAGACAGACAGAGAGGGACTGAGAGGCAGACACAGAAAGAGAAAAAGAGAAGAGAGACAGCCACAAACAGAGAGAGAGGAGAGAGAGGAAGGCAGACAGGCAGACAGGAAGACAGACAGGCAGACAGACACAACACACACACACACACACACACAGAGAGAGAGAGAGAGAGAGAGAGAGAGAGAGAGAGAGAGAGAGAGAACATTCTCACTCACACTGCTCTTTGGTCTTCCATTACAAAGGAAATGGGACCAAAGCACATGGTTAAGCAGCTGCAATACTGGGCAAGTGGAGGGGAAGGAGAAATTATTGATTATTGGGAGCATTGAGATATTTTATAGAAGAATTAAGCAAATCTCTCCAGCTTCTACTGATAGCTCAAGCAGGAAGTAAGCCCTGAGGCTGAGATGAAGCTCAGCGGTAGAGCACTTGCCTAGCACCTAGGAAGCTTCAGGTTTGATCCTCATAAAATGAGGGAGGGAGGAAGGGATGGAGGGATAATGAATTGCTTTGATCACTAGGGTGAGGAGCTTAACCTTACCATGTAGGACACATTCTCCATGATGCTTGAGGCAGGTGATGGAATAATGGAATTTTCCCCAAAGATCTCTTCATTTTACCTTTTAGGATTGCTGGCCAGGTGCTGGCTTTGGCGGGACATGCTAAAACTGGAGCAGTGCATGGATTGGGATGGCTCCTACACAAGAATGACAGGTGAATGTGTAAGGTGTTCCATCTTCTTCTTTATAAACTTTCTGTGGAAGCAAATTTTTTTACCATTAAAAATTGGCATTATATTGAATGATACATTGAAAAAAACAAAGTAATAAATTTCACTTAAAAAATATGACAGGGGCAGAAGGGAGATGAATTAAGATATTCTCCAGCATTTCCATAGTGAATGAGTCTTGAGGAGATTTTAAATATATTAAATATTTAGGACATTCTGTATTCTTATTTTTCCCTTCAGGTGTGGGGGATTGAACCCAGGACCTCACATGCTAGGCAGACATTCTACCACCAAACCACGCTCCCATCTTAAAATAAGAACTCTTAATTCTTTTTCCTATCAAGCAGCATTTCTTCTGAAGCAGAAAATGTCCCTTCTGTCCACAACTATCACCTTGCTGACATTTGGGGAACAATGACAAGGTCCACTTTCTCAGAAATGGTGGGAAGTAGTTTTGAACACAGAATATGGGAAGATTGAAGACTTTCGAAATGGGTCTTAAAGTCCCCAAAGGGCAGGTGACTTTTGTTCCTCTTTTAAAAATAACTTTCTACTTCCCTTCTTAAAGACTAGGTTAGAATGTCACGTTGTGCTGATGTGATTAAGAGTCGTCACATCTAGAGAACTGCCTCTCCTCTAAGGAGTTTCTACAGGCCCAGTGTTTGCTAAGATTCCCTTTAGAAATTAAACACCTCCCAGACTGGGGCTCCAGCTGAACTAGAACATCCACTCCTGGGATGGGAGTATTGCCAGTTATCTGATAACTCCCCAACAATGCTTGGAATGCCCGGTTCCCAAGCTGCCAATTCTCTGCTCTGGGCCATCAGAGCTGGGCAGAGGAGGCCTGCAGGACAGCTACCTAGACCGAGCGATACTAAATTGGAAACAAATGCGGTCCCATTGAGCGAGGTTTGCTATTGTGGTAGAGATTCCTAGAAGATGGGGAGTTTCAATCAGTGTTCAGTTCTACCACCCCTACCTAGAGTGTGTTCCCCAGCTCCTATACCACACCCACCTAGAGTGTGTTCCCCAGCTCCTATACCACACCCACCTAGAGTGTGTTTCCCAGCTCCTATACCACACCCACCTAGAGTGTGTTCCCCAGCTCCTATACCACACCCACCTAGAGTGTGTTCCCCAGCTCCTATACCACACCCACCTAGAGTGTGTTTCCCAGCTCCTATACCACACCCACCTAGAGTGTGTTCCCCAGCTCCTATACCACACCCACCTAGTGTGTGTTCTCCAGCTCCTATACCACACCCACCTAGTGTGTGTTTCCCAGCTCCTATACCACACCTACCTAGAGTGTGTTCCCCAGCTCCTATACCACACCCACCTAGAGTGTGTTCCCCAGCTCCTATACCACACCCACCTAGAGTGTGTTTCCCAGCTCCTATACCACACCCACCTAGAGTGTGTTCCCCAGCTCCTATACCACACCCACCTAGAGTGTGTTCCCCAGCTCCTATACCACACCCACCTAGAGTGTGTTCCCCAGCTCCTATACCACACCCACCTAGAGTGTGTTCCCCAGCTCCTATACCACACCCACCTAGAGTGTGTTCCCCAGCTCCTATACCACACCCACCTAGAGTGTGTTTCCCAGCTCCTATACCACACCCACCTAGAGTGTGTTCCCCAGCTCCTATACCACACCCACCTAGAGTGTGTTCCCCAGCTCCTATACCACACCCACCTAGAGTGTGTTTCCCAGCTCCTATACCACACCCACCTAGAGTGTGTTCCCCAGCTCCTATACCACACCCACCTAGAGTGTGTTCCCCAGCTCCTATACCACACCCACCTAGAGTGTGTTCCCCAGCTCCTATACCACACCCACCTAGAGTGTGTTCCCCAGCTCCTATACCACACCCACCTAGAGTGTGTTCCCCAGCTCCTATACCACACCCACCTAGAGTGTGTTCCCCAGCTCCTATACCACACCCACCTAGAGTGTGTTCCCCAGCTCCTATACCACACCCACCTAGAGTGTGTTCCCCAGCTCCTATACCACACCCACCTAGAGTGTGTTCCCCAGCTCCTATACCACACCCACCTAGAGTGTGTTTCCCAGCTCCTATACCACACCCACCTAGAGTGTGTTCCCCAGCTCCTATACCACACCCACCTAGAGTGTGTTCCCCAGCTCCTATACCACACCCACCTAGAGTGTGTTTCCCAGCTCCTATACCACACCCACCTAGAGTGTGTTCCCCAGCTCCTATACCACACCCACCTAGAGTGTGTTCCCCAGCTCCTATACCACACCCACCTAGAGTGTGTTCCCCAGCTCCTATACCACACCCACCTAGAGTGTGTTCCCCAGCTCCTATACCACACCCACCTAGAGTGTGTTTCCCAGCTCCTATACCACACCCACCTAGAGTGTGTTCCCCAGCTCCTATACCACACCCACCTAGAGTGTGTTCCCCAGCTCCTATACCACACCTACCTAGTGTGTGTTCCCCAGCTACTATAACACACCTACCTAGTGTGTGTTCCACGGCTCCTATAGGTGCACATAGGCCCACTCTATTGTTCCCTTGTTAGCTCTCATTGCTCACCCCAGTGAGAAATTTAGAGCACAATCCAATAAGAGACCTACTCTCACAAAGGGTGGGCTAGAGACAGATCTCACCTGTCATCGGATTGGTAGCTCATTGGTTTAGACTAACCTCAACTATTGCCCTTTGACCTCCCTCCCTCCCTGTTTTCCCACCACAGAGCCCACACTTGTATAAGCGTAACCCTAGCCAAGCATTTACTGTTGTTGGCCACTTGAAACTAAACCAGTAGCAGCATGAGACAACTTCTTTTGTGGTCTTATTTCGGCTGTGCTCAAAGACCAAGTAACTCTAGGTAGAGTCTGCCATCTAACTGGAGATGGGGGCTTCACAGACCGTCTCATGCGGTGGACTTGATCACTTCTGGCAGAACATTGCCAACCTGAGAACCAGCTCTAGGAAGCCCTGTGTACCTGCGGGGAGAGGCTCCCAGGGAACAAAGGGGACTGCAGATCCTAGGAAGCTGCAGCTGCAGCCCTGCCCAGGCATCTTGGGAACATGCCAGAGCATTGGTGGATGGAGGGATTTAAGTCTGGGAGGTGACTCTGAAGCTCCTTGGGTATCTTGTGTATTTTTTTAGACGTCCTAAGTAAAAATTGTACCCATTTTTCCCCTTTTCATTCACTCGGTGGCATACTATATACACTCTTCTCAAATGTCTTTGAGTGACTGTTATGCCATACCAGTTTCTAATGTTTCACTCAGCAATCTGCTAGGACGGACATGCACGTTATTCCTAAAATCCTCTAACAGTGAGCAAGACAACAGCAAAAACCACGGACCTATGCCATTCCTTCCAGAGTGATTATATTCAAACAAATTCTTGGAATTGAAATTGGTGTGCTAAATGCTAAACAACTTTTAGCAAAATTGCCCGGTTATCTTTGTAGAAGTCCTTCCATTTCCACTCTACTGCCACTGTCTCACACGCTTCAGTTAACAAGGGATTATTGGCATCTTGATCTTTAGTGAGCGAGGCTAATGATAATTGCCCATTACTGTTTATATTTCCTGGGGTCAGTGAGATGCTCAGCAGGTAAGGGCATGCCTTAGATTGCTTTTTCTGTTGCAGTGTTATAGCATCACAACCAAAAGAAACTTGTGGGGAGAGGGGGAAGGGTTTATCTCATTTAAAACTTAAAGTCCTTCATGGAGAAAAATCAGGGCAGGAGCTCACGGCAGGAACCTGGAGGCAGAAACTGCAGCAGAGGCCACACAGGAATTCTGCTTATGGTCTTGCGTGTACCATGGTGGGAGCTAGTACCCACATGGCAGAAGGCTAGAACCAATTCTCACAAGGTGTATTCTGAGCTCACACAGGTGTCATGGCACATACATGTGCACAGATACATGTATAGCAGTAAATAAATGAAGAAGTGTCTATTAGCATTGCTTTTGCCGTAGAGGAAAATGAGCAGCCGCTGCTATGGGTTCTTCCTCCTCGTTTTCTTTGTGGCTCAGGGTTTCATAGAGAATGAATGGCCTGAATGCCACCATGTCCCACCATGATGATAATGGACTAAACCTCTGAACTGTAATTAAATGTTTTCCTTTATAAAAATATAGTATAAAATTTGCTTTCAACTATTCTTTTAAACTATGTCCACACTGCAGTTTTTCAAATACCGTTTATTGATGATTTATTCCTCACGGATTTGATTTTCACTCTGAGCAGTCTCTTCGGGGACACTGATCTGTGTGACCCTTCTTGTATTTGTGCCACACCATGTTCACTATAGGAAATTTAAGAAGTTCTGATGTAGGTCATCCAGGGGGTACATTTTGAGAAACACTGTGCTAGGAACTGACTAATTCCAGAGCAGTCTGTGCAGACTAACATAGCAAATCTGTTTCCACAATGAGGAGGACAGCAGGAGGTGACATATACATACAACATGCTTCCGGAGATGTAGCAGACACTGTCCTTTCCACCTCCGTTGCCATACTCTCTGGTAAACATCAGCAGTATACTATTGCAAGGGGTCTGTGGAGTTATTAACCCACATGTATGACTGAATAGATAAAGTGTACCACATAAATGAATTTCCAATATTAACAGTTCTCCAGAGCTCTCTGACTGGTGTTAATTCCTAGCCCAAAGTCAACACCGAGTAAATATTTATTAACAGAAAAATTCAAAGATTTGTTGTCTCTTCTACATTCATGTTTATGATTCGGGTTCTTATGGAAATCTATGACATGGTAGGAAGCAATGCAAGTCATGCATGGTGCTGCGCTCAAGCTGTGCACTGGAGATCAATCTGTGCTCTGGAGATCGAGCTGTGCACTGGAGATCAATCTGTGCTCTGGAGATCGAGCTGTGCACTGGAGATCAGGCCGTGATCTGGAGGTTGGGCTGTCCACTGGAGATCAAGCTGTGCTCTGGAGATCAAGCTGTGCTCTGGAGATCAAGCTGTGCACTGGAGATCAAGCTGTGCACTGGAGATCGAGCTGTCCACTGGAGATCAAGCTGTGCTCTGGAGATCAAGCTGTGCACTGGAGATTGAGCTGTGCACTGGAGATTGGGTTGTGCACTGGAGATCGAGCTGTGCACTGGAGATCGGGCTGTGCACTGGAGATCAAGCTGTGCACTGGAGATCAAGCTGTGCACTGGAGATCAAGCTGTGCTCTGGAGATTGAGCTATGCTATGGAGATTGAGCTGTGCACTGGAGATCGGGCTGTGCACTGGAAAGATCATCTGGTGACAGGGAGAGGCCTTCAGTCATTCTTTTCTGCCCAAGTCAATAATAATGACCTCCCAGAAACTACAGTTGAGGGGCGGTGGCAGAGGCTGTGACATATACTAATGTAGCCACACAATTGCAACAGACCCCGAAGACAGCAGGCCCTACCCTTTGCAAATCTCCATATTTTGCTGTTGAACACATATTAACTCTATTTTGACTTTAGGGTAAGAATTGTTGCCAGTTGTTAGTTTTGTTTCTTTGGAGAGCTGTTAATGTAGAAAGTACACTTTTCATGGTACACACTATTTATTCAGTCCACACACACGGGTTCATCATTTCACAGATCCCTTGCTGAAACACGCAGCAAAACACCACAAAGTAAAGACATTTATTACATCTGTGTAAACATTGTATGCCTGAACCATCTACTCACTCATTCATTCCCTGTGTATTAGCTGAACTCCTTTGGTGTTGCCAAAAATTCTGATAAAACTTGAAACTGCAAGACCAGAAAGAAGACAGATGGGTATAAAAGCACTGTATTGGCTTTCTGAAGGTTGGTTTTAAAAAATAAATTTATACTCAAACAGTTCTAGAAACTGGAAGTCCAAAATCAAGAGTTAGCAGGACTGAGCATTCTCTGGAGGTTTCAGGGGATACTCCATCTTTGCTTCTTCAAACTTTCTTTCTTTTTTATTTTTCATTTGTCATTTGCTGTTTTTGAGATGGTCTAATGTATCCTGGGCTGGCAGCAGATAGTGAAGGATGGCTTTGAAGTTCTGATCCTGTTGCCTCTCTCCTGAGCAGTAGGATCACAGGTGTTTACCACCCTGTCCAGTTTTTGGGGTCCTAGGGATCAAACTCAGAACCTTGTGTAAACTACGTGTTGCTCTACCAACTGAGCTTGGCCCCATCCCTCCTCCCAACCCTCCTCCCATCCCTCCTCCTAGCTCGGGGTGGTCTGCAGTCCGCCTTGCTGCCGTCTCGGTCCTACACAGTCATCTTCTTCCTCTTGGTGCTATTTTCTTCACGGCAGTCACTGAATTTAGAAATCACCCAATTCTAGTATGCCAACCTCATCTTAACTCGGTTACACCCACAAAGCTGTCTTTTTCAATAACATCATATTCATAGTTACCAGGCATTGGAAGTTTGAAACACTTTGAATGAGATGTAGTTCAACAATGTAGCACTTATCAAAATAAGAGATAAGAAAAGAATTTGTGTTGTTAAGAACCTAGTTAACTGATTATGGTAGTTTGAATGTGATTGATCCCCAGTATCCCAGTGAGTGGCATTATTAGGTGGTGTGGCTTTGTTGGAGTGGGTGTGGCCCTGCTGGAGAAAGTGTGTCATTGTGGGGGTGGGCTTTGAGGTTTCCTATGCTCAAAATGTTGCCTAGTGAATCAGTCGACTTCCTCTTGCCTGCAAGATGTAGGACATTTGACTGTTTCTCCAGAACCATGTCTGCCTGCACACTGCCAAACTCGCTGCCATGATGATAATGGACTGAACCTCTGAAACTGTAAGCTACCCAAATTATATGTTTTCCTTTATAAGAGCTACCATACTCATAGTATCTCCACATCAATAAAAATCCTATCTAAGACAGAAGTTGGTACCAGGGGCTGGGATTGGCCTGACCATGTGTTTGTTTGGAGGAATTTGGACTTTGGTACTTTGGGCTATGAAACCAATGGAATGCTTTAAGCACTGCTTAAAGAACCATACTAGTGGGAGCACAGAAGACAGAGGTGCTAAGAGTTATTTGAACAGTCAGGTGCTCACTCAAGAGGTTCCAGAGGAAAGGATTTTTTGTATGTTGCCTAAAAGAATTTTAGTGTGTTGTTCTTGTGATGATTTGGTGAAGAAAGTGTCTGCTTTTGCCCTTGTCCAAAGTGTCTGCCTGAGGCTAAAGTGAAAAGTTTTGGATTAATTACATTGGCAGAAAAAAAAATCTCAAAACAGCCTAATATAGACTAATATCGTGTGGATATTAGTGGTAGCTCTAGTGAAGAGTTATAATGAAAAGGAGCAAGCTGAGCAGGGTAAATTACAGAATGTAAATTTTGAGGAGAAAAAGAGCACCAGGAAGTGGAATGGAGCTAAATCCTGTGTACAAGGAGATAAATGGATTAAGAAATGAAATAATTGGAGTGGTTACCTCAGGGCAAGATCCCACCCAGCTAAGTTTCTAACTTGTGCAAAGGAAGTAAAGAGAAGCCTGGAGCCAGGTGTGACGGAGCACCTTTAATCCCAGCCCTGGCAAGGCAGAGGCTAGCAGATCTCTGAGTTTGAGGTCAGCTTGGTCTAGAGATCCAGGTTCAGGAGAGCCAGGCTTTGGCAGCGAAGGTCAAAAACAGAAAGCTGATGAAGATGTAATTGAAAGATCTCTGAGGTTAACCTGATCTAGAGAGCACGATTCAGGATAGCCAAGCTTAGGTAGCAATGGACAGAAAGCTGGTGAAGAAGTAATTGAAGTGGGGACCATGCTCCAGCCCAGTAAGCAGCAGAATTTGGCAGCTTTGGTCACGGGGTTCTGGCCTTGGAGTTAAGGATGGAGAAAAAAAAAGGCTATGGAATTTTCCTCAGCACCTAAAGAAAGCTGCTGACTCTAAGTTTGAGGCCAGCCTGGTCTCCAGAATGAGTTCCAGGACAGCCAGAGCTACATGGAGAGACCCTGTCTGTGGGGTGGGGGCGGGAAGCTGCTGAGGCCAGACTTATCAGGGGTGTCCCTGAATGGAGGCCTAGTAGAGGGGCCATTGTGTGAAGCTGTGAAGTTAAAGCCTGGGTTGCCTTGGAGAACCCAAGATGTTAAAGGTGCCAGAGTCGTGGGATACCTGCCGAGGAGAGCTGCTAACAGGGAGTGGAACCAGCCCAAGAGAAAGAAGTGTGTGGCTGAGCAAAGTTCAGCAGAGCTGGACAGAGTTGAAAATCTGAAGGGTGTTTTGACAACAGACATGGAGATGTAGAGTTTGGACTATGCCCAGCTGGCTTTCAGTCTTGCTTTTGCCCAGTGTTTCCTCACTCTAACCCCCTTCCCTACACCTTGGATTGGAAATGTGTACTCTGTGCCATTATGTGTTGGAAGTATGTGATCTGTTTACTGTGAGATAATCCTTCTGTATGCTCTGAATATGCATTGCTCTCATTGGTTAATAAGGAAGCGACTTTGGCCTATAGCAAGGCAGAATAAAGCCAGGCGGAAAAGACAAAGGGAGATGCAGGGAGAAAGAAGAGTGGAGTCAGAGAGATGTGAGCCAGCCACCAGAGGAATAAGATGTACTAGAGGACAGGTAAAGCCATGAAGCCACTCGGCAAAATGCAGATGAACAGAAACGGGTTAATTCAAGTTACCAGAGCCAGTTAGAAATAAGTCTGAGCGATACGCCAAACATTCTGAAATTAATATGTAGTTATTTTATGTAATTATTTGGGACTGGGCAGCTGGGATAAAGAAAAACTTGGATTCCATTTACTTCTTTTTAATTTTGATTTTTATAGGGGATTACAATTAAGAATTGTATGAATCTCAGAAGGGACTTTGGACTTTTAAACGTTATTGAGACTGTGATAGACTATGGGGACTTTAGAAGTTGGAATAAATGCGCTGTGCATTATGATATTGTTATAAGCTTATGGGGACCAGGGAGTGGAATGTGGTAGTTTGAATGTAATTGGCCCCCATAATCTCATAACGACTGGCACTATTAGGAGATGTGTCTTTGTTGGAGTGGGTGTGGCCTTGTTGGAGGAAGTGTGTCACTGTGGGGCGGGCTTTGAGATTTCCTATGCTCAGGACATCACCAAGTATCTTTTTTCGCCTGCAAGATGTAGTTCTGTCAGTCATTCCTCCAGCACCGTCGTGCTTCCCCCATGTTGATAATGGACTGAACCTCTGAAACTGTAAGTGAGCCACGCCGATGAAAATTGTTCCCTTTATAAGAGTTGCTACGGTCATGATGTCTCTTCATGGCAATAAAAACTCCAATTAAGACCCAGGTCAAGTTCACTTTGAAACAAAATTCTAAAATACTTGCCTAATTCATTGTTGCTCTGTTCAATCAAGAGACAATGGAAATGATGGGGACCCCCCCCCCAGGCTCAGACCACCACCCTGTGGAAGGATGCTGTATTTCCCCGCACTGGAGATGCGGTTGTCAGGCTTGGGAGAAGGTTGGGGGCGCGAGAACAGAGAAAGTCCCTTGGAAGGGAGCTGTGATAGTGGAACAAAGCTCTCCAACGTCCTCGGTTTCCAGGAGAACCTGACCTGCCTGGGGCACAGCAGCCTGTTTTTGGAGGAGACATCAGTCAGTCTGGTGAGCTTTCCTCCTTGAAGGAGGTAGCAGGAACTCAAATGCACCTTCCCCTACTGCCCTGTCACGCTGTGACTGCAAGGAAAACAAGCTGCTTGGCTTCTGTCCCTGTCCTCAGGAACCCTGTCCTCAGTCAACCTTCCTTAAAGTTGGATCTGATTCAGGCCAGGAACACGATTCTCAAAACATATTTCTACACGTTTGGTTTCCTACCAGGCAGTTCCTTTTCCAGGGCCAATATTTTTCTACAGATGGCAAAGTGACTGCTTAGGATTCTCTCTGATTTTCTCTATTGACATAATTTTTTAAATGGAATAACAGATTCAGAATCAGGAACTCCGGGGAATGCGTACTTTCCTCCACTGACGGAAGTTTAGCTGTCAGTAGATTGAAATTTGTGCAGTTGCTGCTTCTGATCTTTTGTTTGTATTTTAACAAATAAAGCTTTCCTGAAGATCATTGTGCAGAGCTAAGCCACTAGAGGCCAGGCAGTGAGGGCATGCACCTTTCATCTCAGGACTCAGGAGACAGAAGCAGAGGGATTTCTGCTAGTTTAAGGCCACTGTGGGCTACACAAAATTGATCCAGTCTAAAAGAGAAGCAGAGTTCACACAAAGGTGATCTCAGCACTTGGGATTCCATGCCTTTAATCCCAGTACTAGGGAGGTGGAGACAGGAGTGATATCGCTGGGCAGAGAGAGGAATATAAGGCAGGAGGAGAAGGGAGCTCAGTGCAGCATGAGGTTTGGTGGAGACAAGAGGCAGCAGGCAGTCTGAGGTGCAGTCTGAAGCAGTCTGAGGAGGCATTCTGGGGACAGGATCACCTTTGGGTTTGCGCATTAGTAGAGGTAACAGGTCTCTCTAGTGTCTGTCTGTACTGCTTCTCCGACCTCTCAGCTTTAACCCCCTAATATCTTACTCCAAGTTTTTATTAAGAACAATTAGATCTTGTGCTACGGCTGCTTAAGGGCCAGTCAGTCCTCAGCTAAGCTGTCCGGTCAATTTGTCAGCCTCAGAGGCATGAAGCTGTTTCTTCCTTCAGGCCTCCTGTGGGCTCGGTAGCCTTGTCTCTCACACAGGATGTAAGAATCCATACTCAGAAAAGCATTTGATGGTCTCTCTTGCGCAGTTGTATATGAAGCCCGTGAATGAGCTGCAGCAGTTCCTGGAGTGTGTCTCTGAGCCTAGAGGAGGGCTTCTTGACCTCTCTTCACTTATAAGCCTCTCCACCTGGAAGATCTGTGTAAATGTACAGGTTTACTTCCGTGTTCAAGTGTGCAAAAACATGCTTGTTTACACAGGTACAGAAAACAGATATAAAGTCAAATTTATTTACTTTCAAACAATTATTTGGTATGCACAATTTTACTGTTTACTAAAGGTGTCCTGAATGTGTTTATTTTTATATAAGGAGCTGAATTTGAGACCAAACCAGATTTCTCAGGGGATTTTTGTCAATCTGGGTGACCTGAGTTTGATCCCAGGACCCACAAGGTCAAAGAAAAAAATCTGACTCTTGCAAGTTGCCTTCTGCCAACCACACTCCCACGCACGTGCGCGGGGACACACACCCTACACATACATGCACACAAAATGAATAAATAAAAATGCAATACTTGTAAAAAGAGTTCGATGTCAGCTGAACGAAGACTCTATTTTTTACAATGAAATCACCATGCGTGTGTGTGCGCAGTAAAAACGCTGCCATTGGGGCTGCAAAGGTGGACGGGCAGGGAAGATCACTGGCAGCTCTTGCAGAGAACTGGAGTTTGACTTCCAGCATCTGTATCAAGTGGTTCACAGCTGCCTGTAATAACCTCAACTCCAGGACATCCAGCACCCACTTCTGGCCTCTGAGGGCACCCACACGCTTATGTACATATACATACACGCAGACACGTGCACGCATACATAAAAGTAAAATAGATCTTTTAAAAAATGCTGCGATTCATGGCGTACGGGGGTTCTGACGCTGAGCAGGGTGTTTCAGGCAGCCTGGCTGGTGGTGTGACAGAGAGCGTGTGCAGGTCAAAGCGTGTGAATATTGAGTTCGGAACCAAGGCTGCCGTGAACTCCAACGATGCTGCGTGGGCGAGCACTGCTCAGACACCTCAGACTCCACGTACATGTGGATCCATTTCCACCCATTGCACATTCAGGGGCCTGTCATCAAATTTTTGCAGCCCCCACATTTAGATCCTCAATGGCCATGTGACTCACGCTTCAAAAACAAGAGCAGAGAAGGGAGCCATGGCCATGCTTGGGTGGGTTCTCCTGAAACCTCCTGTGCAAGGACATGTTCCCAGGCCTTCGGAGGAGTGTGGGCCTGGGTGTGAATCTTGGCTTCGTTACTTACTAGTTGTGTAACCAGAGACACAATACTTAATCCTGTCCTTTCAAGTGTCCTTTTCTTTAAGGTGGCTATTGGAAAGGTTACCAGGTTATGTTAAGAATATTTACATATATTGATATGTACATGTACACGTACTATATCACAGTGGCTGGCATATGCAAACCTATGAAAATGACAACCACAGCCATTTGCTAATAAAGACTTCAGAGATAATGCCTCTCCCCCGCCCCGCCCTTGTTTCCCCCCACCCCCGAACAGCTGGTGGTTTTTGGTTGTTTGTTTTAATAGCAAACACGAAGCTGTGTTATGGTTTTGAATGCAATGACAGCTGCCAGTCCGAAGCACGGCAGTCGGTCTTATCTCTGAAAATAGTGTCAAGCCTCACCAGAAAGCAGGCTCATCCCACTGCCTTTTTAGTGATTCTCCAGTGCTTAGCATACCCCAGTTCTGTGTCAAGAGCATGTTCAACAGGCAGATAGGCTCAGAAACAAAGGAGTCTAGAAAACTCCCCCAGGATGTTCCTTTGGTGGTTTTTCCTATCCCTGGGGTCTGTCTGCCAGTGAAGAGCTACCCTTGCCAGGGTGGCATATTTTCCCGTCTTCCACCCGGCCTCTCCCATGGGTCTCCATGACACTCTGATGGCATTGTCAAGGCCATCTGCTCAGTGTTCACAGGAAAGGGAGCCACGCACTGTCCATCTGTACACTCATCCACTGTAAGATTACTAACGGTAGTCAGCCTTGACTGAGTTCTTCCTTTACAATGTGTAGTTTGTTAAGATTTCTCCAGATTATCTTATCTGTTTATTCCAACAACCCTGTGATCCACGTACTCCCTCTCACTTGTCAGGTAAGGAGACAGGTTAGGCGGGGGATATGCAGAACTGAATCTAGTTTTGCCAAGCACGTGCCAAAAAGACATTGAGTGATAAAAAATGATAGTTCTTGTCTTCTAGAGACTCAAGACTTCAGCAGATGTATACTATAAGCAATTAAAAAGCCACATGGTATAACATGAAGCTAAATATTAAAAGAAATCAATGTGGACTGAACCAGCTATAGAAAAACTTGTGTGATGAAATGGGTTTGTAGACTTCTGGGCAGAACTCTGTGTGGTAGGGAAGGTAGGTGGTGGATCACCCATATGTGGGCTTGGCAAGTAGAGAGAGTGGCAGCACCCATGTGCAGAACAGTGTTGGATTCTGAGCTAAGGTCAGGCCTGGTAGCGGAGTGGACCTTAGATACTTGAGAACAAGGTTCAAACCATCCCAGCATAGGATGGGAAACTGTTGTACATTTTCTAATGAATGTGATGATGTACTCAGAACTGTTCCTCAAGAGAGGGAAGTCTAGAGGGCTGGAGAGACGGCTCAACAGGTAAGAGCCCTGGATGTGCTTCCAAAGTGCTAGAATCTGCTTCCTTGAATCTACATGATGGCTCACAACTATCTGTAGCTCCAGTTCCAAGAGACCTGATGCCATCTTCTGGCTTCTGCGAGCACCAGTACACAGGAGATACACATACACACACTAAGTGCACACTCTCACGTATAAAACAAAGTCGATATTCTTTTAAGAAGAGGAAGGATGTGAAGGAGAAGAAATCTAGGACAATGATGAGAAGACTCTCTGAGCACTCTAGGAGTAGGCTGAGAGTCTGAACTAAGTTAATGGCAACACAATCAGCCAAGGAGACATGAAGATGAGGAGGAGGCGTCCCAAGGGAAGAGATGATGGAAATTGATCCTAAGTGATGAGGGAGAAAATGGAACTAAAGGATGATGCCTGATGAGCTGAGAAAAACAGTCAATGAAACTGGGACTTAAGGCAGAAAGAGGTATAGCCTTAGTTATTTTGTTTTTATTTTTGGACAGAGTATCAGACTGGCCTCAAACTCTGCATGTAGCTGAGAATGGCCCTGAATTCCCTATTCTCCTGCTTCCATCTCGCAGGCACTGGGATTATAGGCAATTGCCTATCTTAAAATGTTTACATTTAACCGCTGGAGATATCTGGATGGAATTTCAACTGCAGCAGGAAATTTGAGATTACAGCTCGGGGAAAGGGGTTAAATGTGATGCATGGGGCTGCCAGCTAACATTGGAAGACAGCTTCCTAGTGGGTAACTTATTTCTGCTCATTTTGGGAGTGAGGTACTGATTGTCTTTCTTTCAAGACTATGTTTCCAAGGATCTTGTATATTTCACAGTATAAAGAGGTCATTTTTTCATCTAGAGAAAAGTGAGCCATGTATCTTATTCAAGATAATTAAGGGAAGGTCTCCCTCTAGAGCAAAAGGCAGGTGCGTTTGTAGGCCTGCTGTACATCATTTGGCTTTAAAATGCCATCAAATAGCAGAGATTCCCCTATTTTGCTGTAGGCAGCCTACCCGATGTTCACATGAATGTATTCTGGTCTCTGCGGTACTGCGTGCACATGACTGACCTATGTACATGCCAGCAAATCATTCATACACACAAAATAAAAATAAATAAATCTCACCCCCTATAAAAATAATTTGTCAGTTAAGTAAAGAGGAAGAAGCTGAGGCCTGGCCAAACAGAGCAGAACTGAGGACCGGAGTTCAAGGCCCTCAAAGCACTGATCTATCAAAGGGGAACGAAACTTAACGTGGGGAAGAAGAGGATCGAGGAGTAATTGAGCTCGGTTTATCACTGGTGTGGGTGGACGGAGGGCTGATTCAAGGGCTTTCCAGATGGGAACCAGATGAAAGCATTTTCCAGACCTACTTGAGGGTGGACTTAGGAATGGGAGAGCCAGATCTCCTGGGGTACAGTCCCTGCAGACTTTTGCTCAGTGAGATCAGCTGAGATCTGTGCTCAGGAATTCTGCCCTTTCAAACTTGGCTCTTTCGGTCTGACTAAAATAGCTCCTAGCTGGGTCTCTGCCATCTAACACAAACCTCTTTGACCCATCTTTCAGACAGCTGGTGGGTGCTTTTGCTCAGAGGCACATCTGATGATATCATTGGTTTGCCAATTCAATAGTAGCTTCCCACTGTCTGCAAGATGCCCTGTGTTTCAATTACTCCCTGCCCCCCCACTACAGCATGCCAAAGGCATGTTTTTTAGGCATAAGTGGAGCTGGAATGCCACGGCTTCTTACATTTATGTCCTGAGAAGTCTTAGGAATGTGTTTACATGACTCCTTGTATTCAGAAGTCCCCTAGTGTGATGGTTTGAAAGAAAATGGTCCCCATAAGTTCATAGGGCGCAGCGCTATTGGGAAGTGTAGACTCGTTAGTGGGAGCGTGTCACTGGTGGCAGGCTTTGAGGCCTCAGAAGCTAAAGCCAGGCCCAGTGTGATTCTCTCTTTCTGCTGCCTACCAATCTGGATATAGAACTCTCTGCTACCTCTCCAGCACCATGTCTGCCTGCATGCCACCATGCTTCCTGCCATGATGCGATGAACTAACTTCTAAGCTGTAAGCGAGGCCACTTAAATGTTTTCCTTTATAAGAGTTGCCATGGTCATAGTGTATTCCCATAGCAATAGAAACCCTGAGATGCTGAGGCTATCAAAGCTCCAAGTGTCACAGAAACCTGACTCCACTTTACAAGCTCTAGCTATTTCCCCCCATCATACACCATTTTCTCATCTTCCCCCCACCACTTTCTCATCTCCCCCCACCATCTTCTCATCTCCCCCCACACCATTTTCCCATCTTCCCCCCACCACTTTCTCATCTCCCCCCACCATCTTCTCATCTCCCCACTACACACCATTTTCCCGTCTTCCCCCCACCATCTTCTCATCTCCCCCCACCATCTTCTCATCTCCTCCTCCACCATCTTCTCATCTCCCCCCACCATCTTCTCATCTCCCCCTACCATCTTCTCTTTTTGTCCCCCCACCGTACACACACACCATCTTTCTCTCTCCAGTCATGAGTTGTCTGAACACACTTTTAGAAGGTCCCCACCAAAATGTCTGTTCTTCAGCATGGGAAAGAAGCATGCTTACTGGGAAAGGCAGCCATTACCTCTTCTGTTCCCTCCCCTCCCTCTTCAAATTCCTAAGCTCTGAAGATGACCTGTCCCTGCCAATTTCCCTTGTATCTCTCCACATGTCTGCTCCATTGCCCTGGGACCTGCCGTCTGGAGAAAGAGGTGAGCCTGAGAAGCCTTGTCAAACTGATATGGAATGAGATACCACTGCTGCTCTCGGAACTGAGGCTCTATGGCTGTACACGGTCACTAGTGAGCCCTCTGTATCAATGCGTTTACAAGATGCTTCCTTAGAGATAATGGTGTGTTGATATTAGGATAAACCACATGAAAGTGCCAATATTTGACCATCTCTGGTGTATAAAAAGAGCAATTTCACGTGGTTTTATCTCATAGATTTGAACCAGGTCAATCTGACCTGTAGGTCAGTATGGTTTCCTACAGGAAGGAGCAGCAGGATTGGATTACTTGAAAGGAATAAAAGGCAAGAGCCTGGGGAGAGGGAAGGCTGGCAGCCAGCACAGCTTTCCAGTAAGGCAAGTGGGCGGGAGCCTGAGACGGATGCACTCAGAGCTGGCCACTGGCTCACTGGTCATTGTTTGGAGAGAAGAACACCCTGCTTTCTTTCCAAATCTTCCCTGTAGGCTTTATTTTAACAATAAAGGAGAAACCCACACACTTATCTATTTTATTTCTAAATCGTTCCTGTATTTCCTTTATTTTAACAATATAGGAAGTCCCCCCCCCCACACACACCACAGATACTTATCTCTGTCTCTTTCATTAAAACTAATGCAAAGGGAAGGACTTGATTTGCTTTCATTTTTCTCTGGTGTATTGAGATGGAGTTTCATTTGACCCTGCTGAAATGCAGCTTGCTGTGTAGCCCGGGTTGTCCTTGAACTCGTAGCCTCTGCCTCTCAAACTCTGAGATTTCAGGTTTGTACCACTATGTCTGGACCTTCATAGCCTTTAAAGATACATGGGAAGAAAGGGAGAGAGGGATGGAGGGAGGGAGATAGGAGGGAGGAACGGGGGGAAAGTGGATAGAATTGGCAAACAGTTTTCTACTGAGAATTTTAATAACAGACCTTTATTGATCTCATGAATAGGAGATCATCCTTCATTTATTTACGAGATCATATTTTAGGTAACAGCAGCTTTTATGTGGAACTCCTCGCACAATGACTGAAAAAGAGGCGATTGTTCTTACGAATTGGGATAGCGCTTAATTGCCAGGACCGCAAGTGAAAGAACCCGAGGCAGGATTGCTACTGAAGAAAGCTTGTAGGCCTATTAGTGCAGTGCAAGGCAAAGCCATAATTAGTATATTTTTCAAAGAAGTTATTATCAAAAGAAGATGTCACTAGGCCCCACCAACCCAATTTGTTGATCTAATTTAGCTAATAATCACTTTGCTGTAACCATTTTGCTTCACAAGGGCCACGCCAAACATCCTCCAGCAATTCTGAAAGGCATGCTGCACATTGGCCAAGACAGGACTTGACAAGCTTCTCAACCTTCCTGATGCTGCGACCCTTCAATGCAGTTCCCCCTGCTGTGCTGACCCCAACCAAAAAATTAGTTTGACAGTTATGAATCATAATGTAAATATTAGTGTTTTCCAATGGTCTTGGTCTTGAAGGATTGTTCAACCCCCAGACGGGTTGTGACCCACAGACTGAGAAGCACTGATCTATAGCATGACAGGAAAGACTACGAATCTAACGTGAAATCTAAAATTACAGCCCAGAATGTCTTTAGGGAAACTGAACCATTTCCAAGCAGCAGTCAGCAATATTGCTTTAAAAACGAGAATGATGAAGGACTGATGCCCTTTGGGGCCGCTCCATGCACAGAACTTCTGTTGTCCCCATCACTTAACTTCCTTCCCGCCACCCTGCTGACCCTCCAGGCTGGGCACTGTTCGTTTTCTTTTCAGACACAAACATCCAGACAAATGTCCCATCAATAGCATTATCCCTGCAGTCTCTACCACTTGTCAGGCACAGAAATGTCCTCCTGTCACTGTTGTCCCCAAACGTGCTTGGATATAGTACCAACTGATGCTGAGTGAGGCAGGTCCTGCTGTCACACCAACTGGGGCTGAGGGCCCACAGAGAGCCTCCTAACAGGAAGTAGTTCCTCTCTCCTTAGCTGATCAGTCTAACCCCTCCATTCCTTCTTCTCCGCTTCCATTAAAGATTTAGAATCCCGAGCAAAGTTTAGAGAAGACACAATCTAAACTCTGAAGATCCTAAGCAGTGAGTTCAAGGAACTGGCCACTGAATGGAAGACACCTTGGGGACTGGCTAGACCCTGAGCTGTCTGGTACCCGTGGAATGGGTTTCAGAATGTGCATTTCCAAAGAGACTGAACAGGAGGCACTGTGGTGCAATTGACTGGGCCTTGAGTTGGCAAGACAGGGCTCTCATCTCTTGTCTGCTATGAAATGGCCAAGAGGCCTTGGGCAAAGCATTTTCTTTTTGAGGCCTGCCACCATGTCTTCATTCCCAAGTGGTAACAGATAAGTAATCCTCAACAGTTCTTCCTCCAGCGACATTCGACACGGTCCCCTGGCTGTCTCATGATCTTGCCAGAATTTGGGGGGATCTTATAGGGCAAAGCTGGGACTCCCGGCCCCCTTTCCTCTTTAATGTCCATGTCCTCGTTTGAAGAGCTTGACAGTATGAAGGAAGAGAACATGGGTGCTCTTTAGCTTGAGCGTTTTCTGTTCCTCCACATAAACAGGTAGATTTGGAGCTGTGTGTTTGTGTGGGGGTGTGTCTCAGTCAGCCTCCCCAAAACTGTTCAAACATTTGTCAAACAGAATTGAATTGGGTGACTAAAATGTCATGCCCTCTAGTCCTCTCTCTTCTTCTGACCTTTTTGTGCCCCCTCCCTCCTTTGTCATAGTCCAAGAGTTTGGGCAGGTACCATCTGGCGCAGACTGGAGAGCCAGAGCTTTAATCCACCTGCCTGTGAAACCCATCCAGCTCTGGGAGACCTGAGCCAAGCCTGGTGACAGAACCAAAGGTCAGCGTTCCTTCCTCCTTTCAGCAATCCGCAGACAAGAAAGTCCCGCAGAGGGCCGAAGACAGATCCACTTACGCAGGGCGCACTGGAGCCTTTTTGTTTCTCTGCTGCTTATATTTTGGAAGCTCCAGCGGGAATGTGGCCTGAATTTAAACACGCGGAGGCGTGGCCGCTAACAGTGAGCACTTTTGTAGATTCCGGCAGCTTCTTCTGCCTTCTCCCTCCCGTGGCCTTGAATGATCTGCTGTTTGCAGACAATCCCCTTGTTGTGTGGCAGAGAGCGGGCAGCGCCTGGCTCCCCCATTGTCTCTTATCTGGGCAAACAAAAGCAGGCTTCTTAGGACAGAGCTCGGTACAGATAAAAGGCTGATTAAAGTCCCCTTTGTGGTACAATTTCATAGGTCTGGCTTGGGCATTATATTTGATTAACCCCAGCCAGTTATTACATGGTGTTTGATAGCGATTACAGCTGTGCCCAGCGGCTGTTAGCTGGGTGGAGCCAGACTTTGAACTCCTAGGGAACCACAGACTGAGCTGGCCATCAGCAAGTGGAAACTGATGAATCTCTCTCTGGCCCCTCCCTCCTTTCAGTGGCTCCCTCTTCCTCCTTTGTATCCTTCTTCCCAGGGAAGCATCCAGTAGTTCCAGTTAGTGCGTTCTTCCTGACAGACAGGAAGGCATCCAGTGAGAGCCATCCCACAGCGCATGCCAGCCCACAGCTCTTTCTTGGAGCAGCTGCCAAATAAAGAGAAACTTGGAACAGGTACAGTGCTTAGATGCGTTATGCTATCTTGGTGTCCTCAGCTCAGACTCTCTGTTTCCTATGATTGGGCCCAGTGGCTTCTCCTTGTGCCTGTTGAAGAGGTTAAAGAAACCAAATGAACCCCGTTGAATGTCAAGTCTGCCTGTTATTTGTTCCTCTACTCCTCTGTCCTTAGTAACTGATACTGAGCTCATGACCATCCCATCGGCCTTGTATGACGTCATGGGATGCCAGCCTTCTAAGAATAGACCCATAGCTAGTGTTGCCTCTTTCTTGCTAATGCCCTCCCTTCCTCCCCAGTGACATGGACTATGCTCTGCCTATGTGTCTTCCTGAATTTCCAGTTACCCCCTGACCCCTGCTGCTTCCCCCTCCACCACGGAGCTGAAGAGCCTGGTCTATAACTTTGTACCCATCCACCCATCTAATGAGAGTGGAGGTCCCAGGTCCAAGTCTATACTACTCCCTACAGTCAACCTTTCCTTGGCTCTGGCAAGAATCAGGAAGAGGAAGCCAACATCGGTATCGGGAAAATCCATTCAAGGGTCAGTTGAGTGAAACACCCTGCAAAATTCCACATGAATACCTCCCTCCTCCTCAGCATACACTTGAGACTTCACCACACTGTGCACAAAGCCCCAGAGTACCCTGAGCTGCGGAAGCTCATTCAGCACTCTGCCTGGCTTGGGTGCAATAGCACTTTTATATTTTCAATGTTTATTAACTCACCCTTATGCGCTTTACCAACTCAGTTACCTGTTGGGCTTCGCACTTGGCTTTTTGAAGCAGAGACTCTCCCCAGGACTTGGGGGATTCTCAGCGAGACTTGGCTGACTGGCCAGTGGACACCGGGGATTCACCTGTTCTGCCTCCCTAACACTAGGATCACAAACATTGCCACACATGTCCTGTCTCTTGGGTTCTGGGGACCAAACCTGTAATCGGCATAATAACCAGGCTAGTTTAATATGAAACAGCAAATGTTAGTGAGGGGATAGCTTACAACACCAGGGATCCAGCGGTGAGCAGGAGAAACAAAAAAAAGAGGGCGGTGGGCTCACGCTAGCCAGATTTATATGTAAACATTAGCCCGAGGCGAACACGCCCCCTTAGGGGGCTGGGCTATCCCTACACAAACTCAAGTCCTCAAGCTCACTTGCCAACTGCTTTACCAACTAAATTGTCTCCCCAACTTTAAAAGAATTTATTTGAGACAGTCTCATTTTGTAGCCTAGGATGGTCTTGAACTCATAAATTCTTCTTTCCCAGCTTTCCAAATGCTGCGATTACAGGTATGAGGGACCACATCCAGCTATCTTAGGCATGTGTTATGGTAGAAGAAAGCTGGTTGGCCTGTGGGTAATTATTTATATTCATTCAAACAATGCCCAAGGCACACAGAATGCTTTTTCTCCTATTAAAATGCCTGCATTCCATTACTTCACAGTTATGGACTTAGTTATGAAGCATCACAATGGCGGGATTTTCCCGCCCTTTCTACATTATAACCAAATGTGAGTCAAGAGGCTAGAACTATTACTACTGCAGGATATATAAGGTAAAACATGGATCAAGGGAGGACATAGAAACTAGGAAAAATGGTGTTGCAGGGCTGAGGAGATGTATTACTGGGTGGAGTATTTGCTGTGCAAGCATGAGGACCTGAGTTCAAATCCCCAGCACCCACATGAAAAGGCAGATGTTACCCTCTAGCATCTGTAACTGCAGCACAGGGGTACCAAGAGAGGCAAACTCCTGGCTTTGCTGGCAGTCAGCCTAGCTCCAGATCAGTAAAGAGACCATATCTCTAAAAGGAAGCTGGAAAGTGAATGAGGCAGACCTCTGTGCCTCACAGGCATGCACTCCAGCATACACAAAATTTTACACATGAATATGCATATAACACACACACTCACATGCACCGCACAAACAAAATGCCTGAGAGAAGAAAACAAAGAGTGTTGAGAGACACCTTTAGGAAAGAAAGGATTAATAACCAGGAAACACATTCATTTTTTTATACAAATAAAGCCTGGCTAAGAGCTCTCTAAGCTGTTGAGAAGCATGACTGTAGACTGGTCAGTAGGTTTGGATAAAAGGCAGGGCAGTAGGTAAAGGCAAGAGGTCTGCGGGGAGAAACTAACCCAGTTTTCTCATCTCATTGTATCTGGTTAGATGGGAGATGAACAAAGAATGATTTTTATGGATCGCATATTTTGCTTTGTAGAGAGACCCTTTTTTTCCCTTTTTTTTTTTTTTGAAATGCTTAAGTGGTGTTGGTGGGATCAGGATGAAGATGGAGCTCAAAGGCAAAGTATTTACCTCAAGTGAGCCGAGCTGTGGGTTTGATCCCCACCACGGCAAAAACAGTTTGTGAGGAGGAGGGTAGAATAATGAGGGGACACTCAAGAGGAATTAGATCAGCAGTACCGAGTTATGTTAACCACAGCGTGAGAGTGTTCTGAATGCGTTCAAAGTCCAAGTATTGAAATCCTGTTGCTCAATTAGGATGGAAGTAGGCTCCTGTGGACTTAAAGTCTAAAGGAAGTTTGAGGAACCTTTTCATAAGAGGTGAACCAAAATAGTGATCAACTTGATTCCCACAATAGAGACCCATGAGTATATGCAAGGTTCAGGGCACAAGAGAAGGGTGCCATGCTGGGAGGAAAACTAAATAGGAAGTTGAAATTGGACTGCATAGAGAGTTATAGGCTATAAAAGAAAACATTCTTTCTCTCTCTTTCTTCTCTCTCTCTCTCTCTCTCTCTCTCTGTATGTGCACATATGTCTATCTGTCTTCTGTATACACACACAAACACAAACTCAAGAGCATATGCACACACACAAATCCTCTACAAATATTTGAAGTGCAGCCAAGGTTACATAATGGTCATGTCTATGTACTAGAATTCCTCACTCTAAGGAAACCATTTGAGCACATATTTTATTTAACACCAGTGTTTCTCAGCATGTATAATGTTTAGGTTAGCAGTTTGCTCAGTGTTCAATCCAGTCCTCCAAATACAAACTCACTGGTGACATTCTATGGGGCTTTCCCCAAAAAACGGAAAGATCTGGACATGAAAAAGACTAGATAAAATTTATTTTCTGCAATAATGAAAACTAGGGTTTTTTGTTTTGATTTTGTTTTGCTTTAGATTCATGAATTAGAGAATAGATGTGGCTTGTCTAGAAACAAGACTCTGGGAAGAACCTCTGTCAGCAGGAAGGTTGTGTCTATTGCATAGAAAATCATTTATAGTGGGGGCTGCTCGTTGTGGTTCAGCAGTTAAGAGCACTTGCTGCTCCTGCAGAGGATCCAGTTCTGCTTCCAGCACCCATATGGTGGCTCATAGCCACTTGTTGCTCAGTTCCAGAGGACCCAACATCCTCTTCTAACAACCATAGGCTCACACATGCACATTATATACATACATACATACACCCAATCATACACAATACACATAAAATAAAACTACTTTTTAAAAGAGCATATAACAAGAAAACATAAAGTCATTCTCTTTAGAAATATAAAGCCACTCCCATTATGTAGCACAATTAATTAAAACCCACAGATATTGGGGTTCAACCTGAAGGTCAGAAAAGCAAACAGCATCCACTGGTTCTTACCTCTACCCCAGTCTGAAATGGCAATCCTGCCTCCAGGAATCTCAGAATGAGACTGTGTGTGAGAGCTGTCTCCTCCCGTCTTATATTCCTCTCTAGGGCAGTCCAAGAGACCACAACTAAGGAGTAGTATCCTCAGTCTGGGGCAGGTCTGAAACCAGTGCTACAGAAGGATTAGAATAGAGGTCAGGGTAGGACTGGGCAGGCTGTAGGTAAAGAAGCCAAAAACAAAAACAGAAGGACTCTCTCTGTAACTGAGAGGCAAGGGACAGCAAGTGGGTCCCTGTGCCCTAGGGAGCCAGTACAGAGGTACAGAGTTGGAAGCAACTGGAGCCCATGAGCTGTCACAGGCTGGGGGCTCCCAGGACAGCTGATGACCACTAGCCTGGATGCAGTTTGATGTGCTACCTCTGAAACTGTCACCTTGTAGCTATACCTTAGTTTAGAAAGAGGAAGGAAGTTCTGTGACTGAGGACCCTCCAAATATTGATTTGATGACCAAGGGTCAAAGTCAGAAGAACGATCTAGTGATCTATTTTTTTGAGATCAGATTTTATATATATTTTATATATATATAAAAGGCTCTGCTCTTTTAGATATATCAAATGCATACATATTTTAGAAAGACAGACTTTTAAATAACTAGCTATACAAACATATGCCATATGCCGCCCAGGTCACCCTGCCCTTCCAGTTGCACAAGAAGGACTAATTGTGCGGATTGTTTGAAGCTCGGTGTTTTCCTCAATGTTTCTGGTGAAGCCTGAGGGCTAAGTCATAGTCAGCTCTAGTTCTTATTTCCTGCTTTTGCAGAACTGTTTGAGGATCACCTTGCCACTCTGACTCTACGTGGCATGCTTGGAATCAGGTCCCCTTGAGCTCAGCACTGCTGAGTCATCCAAAGCCCCTTTGCATACAATAGGCTTTATTGACAACTGGTGTGTGAAGAGGGTGACATTGCACCGATAACTGTCAGTTATGATTTTGATGTTTTTAGACATCTTTTACTGCTCCACAAGCATGCGCAGACTTCCTCTGTGCAGATTAGAGTGAGCAGATTAGTGAGGGAAGAAATGGAAGTCGGGTTTATTGGCAGGAGCCCTCCCCAGACTTTTGAGACAACTGAGGATTCTATGGAGTCTAAATTCGAACTTAGAGCTGGTCATGGTAATGAATACATAAAAGCTTAGTTCTTGTTAGCTGGGGGTCAAAAGATGAGAAGTTTAAGGTCAGCTTGGACTACATGACATCTTATAACACAAAAATAAAAATGGAAATCAAACTTGGCCTTGTAGGTCATGAAGAAGAACGTAACTTGTATTATTTATATGTTATTTATGTATGTCGGCTTTATCTTTGTCTTCACAGTTGGATATCACAAGTAGACTTCTCTGTTAGGCAGGGATTTGTCACCATGGCAGAGTGTCTGAGATGAAGATAAAGGAGGAAGGACATACCTGGTTCACAGTTACAGAGTTTCCATTGATGCTGGCCTGAAGTAAGGCAACCTATCAGGGCACAGGAGTGTTCCATGGAGGAGGCTGCTCACCACAGGACAGCCACGAAGCAGAGAGCCAAGCTAGAGGAGAGAGAGATGGGGTGAGACAAGACTTCACAGGCAGCCCCAGGGGTCCAGGTCTCTCAGGCAGGCTTTGCCCTCTAATTTCTACCAGCTCCCAAGAGCACTAGATTATTAATCCACCAAAGTATTGGCCCATTAATTAGGTCAGAGTGCTCATGAACCAATCACTTCCTCAAAGTCTGTCAGCTGGCAACAAGGCCTTTGACATATGAGCCTTGGCAGAGGACAGTTCATTCATAGACCACAACACCCGCCTTTGTCACTGTAGCCAGCCATCTTCTCCCTCCCCCATGAGCGACAAGAGATTATTCATATTCTCTCCCATGCCTCTCCTTCTCCACTTCCCCTCTTCCTCATTCTGCTGGGGCTTAAACCGAGGGCTTTGCTAGTGCACACTCCATATGCTACCATCTAGCAAGACCCCATCTCTCAAACAGTCTTTCCTTTTAGCATCTTTTATGGGGAGGGTGCTGCACTTGGGCAGGTTGGTCCTCTCCTACCACCTTGTGATTCTAGGATCAAACTCATGCAGTTAGGCTCAGCAGCAAGCGCCCCTGTCTGCTGGATCTCACTAGCCCGCCAGAGAGTTTGCCAAAGGGGAAAAAAAACCAATCTTGATCCATCACTAAGAAGAGACTCTCATTGTTGCTTTTAATGTTGTCTGTTAGACTTATTTTTCAGCACTCAGATGAGAGGTGGGATGGTCTGCTGTTAAACCCTAGGATGAACAAGAGTCTCATGTACCCCTCAAACTTCTGCCTCAATTCTAGTGTCAAACAGGAAGAGCCTGGCATCTCACTGGCCCCCTGAAGTTTAGCTGTATGGAAGATGGCTGGCCCTCTGCCAGGCCAGGCTGGAGCAGACTGTCTTTGGTCTAAGGACTGAGATTCCCTACAGTAAGAAATGCTAAGAATGGAATTTCAAGGCAAACCCTGCAAGAAAGACACAACGGAGCCGATGAGCTTCATGTTAGCACCGATAGTTTGGCTGGAAAAGGGACTCTGCAGCTGGTCACGAGGGCCTTTCCCCATGTTTCTCTCGGCCATCTGCCTCTCTCCAGAAAGGTCCGAGTGGGTGTGTGGGGAAGGCCTAATGTGGGATCCACACGCCGCTTCAGATGCAGCTGCTCTTGGCTTGGTCACGCCTGAGTGTGCACCCAGGACCCTCGAAATCTCTGTGCATTATGGTAATTAGCCATCTGTTTTTGTCCTTCCAGGCTGCTCACTAGGGAAGACAGGAAGCTCCGTGTCAATAGCAGAAACTGAGGTAGCGCCTTTGCTTCCCCCTAGTCCTTCACGGTACAGCAAAGCCTCTTAGCCTCAGAGTCTAACTGTCACAGCCCTGAGCATGCCTCCCAAGTCTAACTGTCACCGCCCTGAGCATGCCTCCCAAGTCTAACTGTCACCGCCCTGAGCATGCCTCCCAAGTCTAACTGTCACCGCCCTGAGCATGCCTCCCAGCTCTCAGCGTTTAGTTCTCTTACGAACCACCTACAGAGTCTGTGCAGACTGTGTGCATGCCTTTGGTCTCTTGGTGGAGACTAAATCACCATTTGTTCAAGAAATGCCTTTGCCTTTGGGAACTAAGTAACTAGACATAGCATAACGACATTTTCCCTCTTATTGGTTATTAGCAAGATTCTAAGATCGCTCTTATGTGTGTCTCAACGCATTAGCATTAAAAGGGACTGATCATAGTAGGAAGCATTTGCATCGTACAGCTGTTCTTTAATAGAGCTATCCCAGCGAGTGTGCAGTTACGTATTTGTGCACTGCCAGGATCTATAAATATCTGCTGGAAGAAACTGTCATATGTAAACAAAATTCTAAAGACAGAACCTTCATTTTGCTTGTTTGATCAGCTCTTTTGTGGTACTGAAGATTGATCCAAGGCATGTACATGCTTAACAAATGTTTGCCACTTAGTTACACCCCCAGCACTGGGACCTTGATTTTAAATACATGGGTGTGTGCTGTGGGATAATGGTCTTGTACACTGTAAAGATCTGTCACTCATTTGGTTTAATAAAGCACTGATTGGCCAGTAGCCAGGCAGGAAGCATAGGCAGGGCAACCAGACTAGGAGAATTCTGAAAAGAGGAAAGGCAGAGAGTCTGTCACCAATCAGATGCAGAGGAAGCAGGATGAGAATGCTGCACTGAGAAAAGGTACCACATAACACACATGTTAACCATGAGAAGATTGTGCTCACTGTGCCAAGAAAGGTGGGCTGGCTCCAGTCCTCAAAAGCATTAACTTGGTTTGGCTGTGAGCTTTGTTAAATCTTCCATGTAGGACAGGAAATACATATGTGGTATGGCAGGAACACCCTGGCATAGCAAGAGACTGCGTAGTGAGGAAGACATTGGGTGGTGGGCGTAGTATGAACAGAACAGTAAGGGCAAAGCCAGCGGGTGTATTCCACACCGGGGGAATGGAGAAGACCCTGGATGCCTGGGAAGATGGAAAGAAGAACAGAGATGCATGGAGGCATCTCCTAGAGTCTGATCTTGAAGAATACATAAATAACAACAGGGGTAGAATAGTGGGGGCTTAGATGCAGCTCAGTGGTAACGTAATTTCTAAGCATGCATGAAGCCCTAGGTTTAATTCTCAGCATCACATACACACCCATACATATAAAATTTTTAAAGGGAAAAAATTAAAATTTTATTTAAAGAGTTAAGAGTTAGAGACTTGCCCCTTCCCATAATGCATTTGTTTTTATTCTTATGCACACCCACTTGCACATAGGCCTAGAAGGCAAATAGGGGGTTCTCCCTAAAAAAATACTAGAGGACATGGTTTTACCTTACTGGACTTGCATCCAAACTCGTTCATATCATAGTAGCCCTTCTGTTCTTCATAACAGATACACTGGGAATACGCTTGAACAGGAACTGCCCAGACTTGATTTGACTGGGGGAACTTATGCTGTTGTTCAGAGATAGGAGTATATGTAGCTTGATGTGGGGGAGGGGCAGAGGTACCACCATATCCAGTTTTCAAAAGCTTACAGCCACCCCCATCACTTAAACCCCCCCCCCACACTTCTACCAAAAAATCTAACCCAGTACCATACATTACATTTAGTGTTATGTGCAGCAAGATTTTAAGGGGAAAAAATCCAGTCTCTATTCAATCCCATATAGCATTTGAATTTCTCTCTTCTCTGCTGGTGTCCCGGTAACATCCTCTGCAGGTTATCAGAATGACGTTAGATGTTGCAATCACTAATCATGCTTTAAGATAAAGCTAAAAACTCAACCAGATATTATTTTGATATCTAAATAAGATGTGGCTCCATCAGATAGGGAACTCAGGAAAGAATTTCTTGAGGTCCCAAGCCCTTTGAATATCTACATAAACAAAGGATGGAAAACACTAACAGACTTCCCTGGGTATATTCGGATCAACTAACAAGTAGTTTGACTGCACCCTTCTAGAATTTCTGTATCAGTGATTCTCAGCCCTACCAATGCTAAGACTCTTTAATATAGTTCCTCATGCTGTGATGCCCCAACCATAAAATTATTTCATTGCTACTTCATAACTGTAATTCTGCTACTGCTATGAATAGTAATATACTATACTGATGTGCAGGATGCCTGATATCGACCCCTGTGAAAGGGTTGTTCGATACCCACAGGGGTCACAACCTACAGGTTGAGAACGACTGTTCTAGAGGTTCCAATAGAGTCCCTATAGCAGATGGAACCAAATAAAAGCCTTCCTGGGGTCCATGAGCTATGGCTCTCAAATCGCTGAAAACATCTCTAGTTCACAAACAACTCTGCCAACATGCACACGGAGAGCAAGACCAGCACTGCTTAGGGTGAAGCAGTTGTTTCTTTAGTGAGTGAGGAATAGAAAAGTCTGATAATTATGTATGAATAAAAACGTCAAGTAAAGAAGCTCCACAAGGAGCAGAAGTCAGGAGAAAATCCAGTTCCAGAAGCCAACCGAGTCCCAAAAAACTGGCAGACCAGGATTGAGCCAGCGACCTAACTCAGAATCGGCTATCTCCACCAGAACTGAAGTGGTACAGAACCAGCTACCTAGGACAGAGAGAGAACAAGCTCCCCTAAGAGCAGAAACCAGGAGCAAATCCAGTCCCTGGGAACCAACCCAGTTCTGGGACACTGGTGGATCAGGATTGAGCTAGTGACCAGATCCAGAGTCAGCAATCTCCACCAGAACAAGTCCAACTCCAAGCCAGAGATTTTTGTAGGAGGAGATCTAGACCAAAATTTACAGAAACAGGGCAAAACCGGCAACCTAGGCCAAAGTAGGCCTGAGACAGCAAACTGCAAGGGAGCAGAGCAAAGTATAGGAGTACTGAGCTATCTCCAGGAACACAGAGTAACCATGGGGTAACTAGAACTGTGACACTGACTGTACCATGAGGAACAACCATCTGAGCTTTGTATTCACTGGCACCTAGAAGATTATTCAACAGAATCTCAGACAGCCCCAACCATACCTATTAGAGGAAAAGATGAGTAGAAAAGGTAAGATCACACACTACACCACAAAGAGCAATACAACACCAGTAAAACCTAAAGACCCTAAAATAGCTAGGCCTGAAAAACTAAATATTGATGAACCAGAAGAAAATGACCTAAAAAAAACTTCAAGAGAATATTTGAAATTCTTAAAGATGAAATGAAAATTCCCTTAGAAAAATTGAGGAAAAGACAAAGAAAAAAAATTGGAAGACATCAGGAAATCACTTAAAAAAAACAAGAAAAAGAAATCAAACATATGAAAGAAACTATTCAGGACTTGAAAACTGAAATAGAGACAATAAAGAAAACACAAGCTGAAGAAGTTATAGAAACAAATATCATGAGAAAAAGATCAGGAAACACAAACATAAGCATGAACAGCAGAATACAAGATAGGAAGAGAGAATCTCAAGCACTGAAGATACAATAGAGGAAATAGACTCATCAGTTAAAGAAAACATTAAATCTAACAAAAACTTAACCAAAAATATCCAGGAAATATGGGACACCATGAAAAGACCAAATCTTAGAATAATAGGTATAGAATAAGAAATTCAATTCAAAGGCACAGAAAATTTGTTTAACAAAATCATAGAAGAAAACTTTCCCTACCTAAAGAAAGATATGCCTATGAAGATACGAGAAGCTTACAGAACACCAAATAGACTGGATCCAAAAAAAGTCCTCTCACCACATAATAATCAAAACCCTAAACATACAGAGTAGAGAATGAATATTAAGAGCTGCTAAGGAAAAAGGCCAAGTAACATAAAAAGGTATCAGAATTACACCTGACTTCTCCTTGGAGACAATGAAAGCCAAAAGGTCATGGTCAAGCATTATGCAGACAGTAAGAGACCACGGATGCCAGCCCAGACTACTATACCCTGCAAAACTGTCAATCACCATAGAAGGACAAAACAAGATATTCCATGACAAATTTAGATTTCACCAATGCCTAGTCACAAATCCAACCCTATACAAAGTACTAGAAGGAAAACTCCAACCAAAGGAAGATGGCTACACCAACAAAGAAACAGATAATTGATGATCTCATAACAGCAAATCCCAAAGAAGAAAAAAATGCACAAATTAACAATCCCAACAATGAAAACTAAATTAACAGGAGATAGCAATCATTGGTCATTAATACCTCTTAATGTAAATGGACTCAACTCACCCATAAAAAGGCACAGGCTAACAGATTGGATACGAAAACAGAATCCATCCTTCTTCTACACACAAGAAACAAATTTCAACTTCAAAGACAGACATCATCTCAGAGTAAAGGGTTGAGAAAAAAATATACCAATCAAATGGACCTAAGAAACAATCAGGTATAGCTATCCTAATATCTAACAAAATAGATTTCAAGCTAAAATCAGTCAAAAAAGACAGAGAAGGTCATTTCATATTAGTCACAGGAGAAATTCATCAAGAGGAAATTTCAATACTGAACATCTATGCCCCAAATACAAGAGGACTCTCATATGTCAAAGAAACACTTCTTAAGCTTAAATCATACATTTAACCCAACACACTAATAGTGGGAGACTTCAACACTCCCTTCTCACCACTGGACAGGTCAACCAGACAAAAAAATGAACAAAGAAATAAAAGAACTAACAGATGTTATAACACAAATGGACTTAATAGACATCTATAGAATATTCCATCCAAACAGAAAAGAATATACCTTCTTCTCAGGACCTCATGGAACCTTTTCAAAAATTTACCACATACTTGGTAACAAAACAAACCTCAACAAATACAAAAAAAATGGAATAACCCAATGTACCTTATCAGATCACCATGGTATAAAATTAGAAGTCAACAACAATACTAATCCAGAAAACCCATAAATACATGGAAATTAAACAATGCTCACCTGAATCATCAGTGGGTCAAGGAAGAAATAAAGGGAGAAATTAAAGACTTCCTAAAATTCAATGAAAATGATCACACAACATACCCAAATTCATGGGAGACAATGAAAGCAGTGCTAAAAGGAAAGTTTATAGCACTAAACGCCTACATAAAGAAGCTGGAAAAATCCCACACTAGTGAATTAACAGAACATTTGAAAACTTTAGAACAGAAAGAAGCAAACTCACCTAAGAGAACTAGATGGCAGGAAATAATCAAATTGAGAGCTGAAATCAACAAAATAGAAACAAAAAAATAATACAAAGAATCAATGAGACAAAGAACTGATTCTTCTAGAAAATCAACAAAATAGATAAACCTTTATCCAAACTACCCAAAAGGCAGAGAGAGAATATTCAAATTAACAAAATCAGAAATAAAAAGGGGGACATAACAACATGATGTGGGAGTGTCATATATCAATCTGTTGATTTCATTGGTTAAGCAATAAAGAAACTGCTTGGCCCTGATAGGTTAAAACATAGGTGGGAGGAGTAAACAGAACAGAATGCTGGGAGGAAGAGGAAGTGAGCTCAGAGAGAGGCCATGCTCCCTTCTCCCAGGCAGACGCACGTGATGAAGCAAGCCGCCAGGTCAGACATGCTGAATCTTTCCCGGTAAGACCAGTGTTACACAGTTTATTAGAGATGGGTTGATCGGGATATCAGAATTAGCCAGTAAGGGCTAGAGTTAATGGGCCAAGCTGTGTTTAAAAGAATACAATTTGTGTGTTGTTATTTTGGGTAAAGCTAGCCGGTGGTGGGAGCTGGGTGGCAGAATGCAGCCCCGAAGCACCCCACAACAACAACAGACATAGAGGAAATAAAGAGAATCATCGAAAACCTGTACTCCCCAAAACTGGAAAATTTAAAGGAAATGGACAACTTTCTGGGTTTTTTTTTTGTTAACTATAACTTACCTAAATTAAAACAAGACCAGATAAGCAAATTAAACAGCTATCACTTACCAAAATTAAGTCAAGACCAGATATACAAATTAAACAGATCTATAACTGCTGAAGAAATAGAAAAAAAAAGCCCAGAACCAAATGGCTTCAGATCAGAATTCTACAAGACTTTCAAGAAAGAAGAACTAATGCCAATACTCCTTAATTTATTCCACACAATAGAAACAGGAGGAACATTACCAAAATCTTTTTATGAGGCTACAATTACCCTGATACCCAAACCACAGAAAGACATTACTAAGAAAGAGAATTACAGACCAATCTCACTCATGAACATTAATGCAAAAATAATAAATAAAATACTGGCAAATTGAGTCCAAGAACACATCAGAACCATCATCTACCATGATCATGTAGGCTTCATCCCACAATGCAGGGATGCTTCAACATATGAAAATCTGTCAACGTAATCCACCATATAAACAAGCTAAAAAATAAAAACCACATGATCTTCTCATTAGATGCCAAAAAAGCTTTTGACAAAATACAACGTCCCTTTGTGATAAATGTCTTGAAGAGAGCAGGGAAACAAGGAACATACCTAAACATAATAAAGACATTATGTAGCAAGCCAACAGCCATCATCAAACTAAATGGAGAGAAACTCCCAGTGATCCCACTGAAATCAGGAACAAGACAAGATTGTCCACTCTCTCCATATCTATTCAATATAGTTCTTGAGGTTCTAGCTAGAGCAATAAGACACCAAAAGGATATCAAGGAGATACAAACTGGAAAAGAAGAAGTCAAACTCTCATTGTTTACTGATGATAGATAGTTTACATAAGTGTTCCCAAAAAAATCTACTGAGGAACTTCTGCAACTCATTAACACTTTCAGTAATGTAACAGGATATAAGATTAACTAAAATAAAACAGTAACCCTCCTGTATACAGATGATAAAAGGGCTGGGGAAGAAATCAGAGAATTAAGACCCTTCACAATAGCCACAAATAGCATAAAATATCTCAGAGTAACTCTAACCAAACAAGTGGAACACTTGTATGACAAGAACTTTAAATATTTGAAGAAAGAAATTGAAGAAGACACAAGAAAGAGGAAAGATCTTCCAAACTCTTGGGTAGGTAGAATTAACATAGTAAAACGGCAATCTTACCAAAAGCAATCTACAGATTCAATGCAATGCCCAGCAAAATTCCAGCAAAATTCTTTACAAACCTCAAAAGAATGGTACTCAACTTCATATGGAAAAGCAAAAAACCCAGGATAGCCAAAACAATCCTGTACAATAAAAGATCTTCTACAGGCATCACAATCTCTGACTTCAAACTCTACTACAGAGCTATAATACTGAAAACAGCCTGGTATTGGCATAAGAACAGGCAGAAGGACCAATGGAACCAAATAGAAGACCCGGATATCAACCTACATATCTTTGAACACCTGATGTTTGACAAAGAAGCAAAAAATATCAAATGGAAAAAAGAAAGCATATTTAACAAGTGGTGCTGGCATAACTGGATAAAAACATGTAGAAGAATGAAAATAGACCCATATCTATCACCATGCACAAAACTTAAGTCCAAATAGATCAAAGACCTACCTCAACATAAAGCCAGCTACACTGAACCTCATAGAAGAGAAAGTGGGAAGTACACTTGAATGCATTAGCACAGGAGACCACTTCCTAAATATAACCCCAGCAACACAGACACTGAGAGAAACAATTAATAAATGGAACCTCCTGAAACTGAAAAGCTTCTGTAAAGCAAAGGACACAGTCAACAAGACAAAATGACAGCCTACAGAATGGGGAAAGATCTTCGCTAACCCCACATCAGACAGTGGTCTGATCTCCAAAATATACAAAGAACTCAAAAAAATTGACACCAAAAGAACACATAATCCAATAAAAAAAATGGAGTACAGACCTAAACAGAGAACTCTCAACAGAGGAATCTAAAATGGCTGAAAGACTCTTAAGGAAATGTTTAAGAATTTGAATCTTTGGAGTATTTCACATGTTAATCATATAGACCTAATAAAAATGCAATAGAGATGGTTTAGATGTTATACTGTTTGTTCACAATATTAGAACAGTCAGAGGAAGATAAAATTCCCTATTTTAGGAGTTTAATTTTTATTAGATTTACAAGAACTTAAGATCTTTGGTACTATTTATTAAAGAATATCACCTCTTGAGATAGAATCCATTAAAAAGTATAAACGCATCTAAAATATTTAAAATGGATTAATTTACAAAGCCTATAAATAATATAAAACCTATTCAAAGGCCATTTCCGCAAACAAAGGCCAGTTCGCAGAGATTATTAGCAATTCACTAGAGAATTGCATATGTTGTTGTAATCTTTAAACAGAATTTAAAAGTTTAATGACTAGTTTTTTATTTTGTTACTTTAGCAACTTAAATATTAACTTTAAAAAATAAGAATCTAATGTTCTCAGTGTTCAAACAGCTGCCCAAGCAATTGTTACTTCACAAACAGAAGCTTCACATGGTGGTTCCAGGGTTCAGCTTGAGCAATGCTTTGCTCAGCAATGACAGGATCTGCCTTTAGGCTATTTCTCCTCATTTCTGAAGAGGGGCTTCAGACACCTTTTGTGATGAGTTTTTTCCCCCAGAGGGGAAAATTGAGATCTCAATTCTCAGGTTTTTTTTTTTTTTTTTATTTCAACAGCAGGTTGAACACCATGCTGGGAAAATGAGATCTGTACCTAAGATATAGTATGGATAAACTGCCAAACATTCAGTCAGCGTTCCTGGGTCAGCTCCAAAGCAAACAAGACACACCAAGGTCTGGAAGTTTGTGCAGTAGGTCTACCAAGAAACTGGGAATCACCAGTCATCACCACGATCTTCCTTCGTATCTCAGACTGCAGCATGATGACATTAAGGAAATCAGGAATGCAGATTCAGGAACCTCATTCTGACTTTTCTGTGGGGTCAATGTCATCAGGGCTGGCATCCTTTTGTTGTACACATTAGACCAGATGTTCTGGAAACCATTGTGTTTCACCATCCTCCTGTGAAAAAATACAGATGTCTTTGACCCCATATTAACACAGGGTCAGGTTCTTTCCATAATCCAGTGCAAGGGTCTTTCCACCTTGGTTTAGCAAAGGTTGTCTTGATGCCATCATGCCAAAATCTGTCCAAGGTAGATTGCTCACGGGCATTCATATTCAAGATGTTTAGAATAAAAAGGGCTTGATTTAAGGCAGTATGCAGCAACCGAGGGTATAATTCCCCTGATTTTATCTTATGAAGATGTGTTTTCAAGGAGCCGTGGGCATGCTCCACAATTCCTCGTACTTGGGGGTTATAAAGAATGTCTGTTTCATGTTCAGTATTCCATTGGAAAGAAAGTTGCTGAAATGCTTTCCAGACCCATTGCCTGTTTTTATAATTTTAGGGATTCCCACATACAAAAAAGCACTTTAATCATGTGCTTAGTAGTTTCTCCAGTTTGTGCAGAGGCCATTAAGAAACCTGAATATGCATCAATTGTCACATGCACATATCTTAATTTGCCAAACTCTGCAATATGAGTAATCCAAATTGTTTAGTTGTGTGAACTGCAGCAACCAGTCAGCTGGGAAAAGGTTACTAATCTGGCCTTCAAATTGAGCAAATTCAATTGCCCAAGAATCACTATTTTGAAATAATCAATCTGTTGCTTAGCATGAGGAACATTGACCATATTAGGTTCTCTGCCAAAATATTGCCTAGATTCCATCTGGCTTTTTGTACTAAACAAGGTACTGCTTCAAGATAAGGGTTTAATACCTTGACTGGCAAAACAGGAAGGTGTATCCATATAAGAGAATTGTTCTGCCATAGCACCACTGTGGGAGTAAGTTTTGTAGGCAATATACATGCTTGCCAAGGGTGACATAATTAACTGACATAATTAATATGTTAATACTTGTCTGGCAGTTTCTGTAAGCTTTCTGGTGGAATTCAGATGATTACCTAAACAGTCTCACTGAGGGACTCATGATCCTCTGAGAGTTAAATACAATTGGATATTGTATTTAAAGTTTGTAAGCTGTCTTTCTAATCCAGGTTGCGAATCTGCCTAGCTAATGCACATTTTCACAGACACTCATCTGGGCAGAGCTGTGCTGCCACCCCAGCTGACTGCCAGGCTCAGGCAACTGGCTATGTTTTTTGCAGCTTGGCTGTCCATCACGGACCTGGGACCAGGTGGGGGAAGTCCCTCATTGCTGTTGTGCCTGGGTGGGGTACAGGCCACGGTCAGCAGTCACACCACAGACTGGAACCAGCTGGCCAGTCTTTAGCTGTAGCTCAGGTTCCCATTGCAGCAGTTTACAAGCTTAGGTGGGTATAGCCTTGCCATTTTTACTATCCCTGCTTTTTTATTTTAAATCTTGTAATCATACAATTGGAAGAATTCCTGTATCAGGCCACATGACTTCAACCCATTTTCTGTCGACCAGCTCTGGGCACTGGCTGTGGGAGGCATGGCCCTCCAAACTCTTCTGTCCCCTGCCTTTTCTGGCTCCCTGGCATGGTGTGGGACAGATCCAGTCAGCTGGCTACAGCATGTGCACACGGCGGCCACAACCTCAGTGGGAACACAGACCATTGCTGGGGAACAGGCCCTCAGCTCCTCCAGCTCCTCTGGCTGTCAAAACATATCCAAGCAACTGTACAGACAGTTGAATACTATTTCCTTGCCCCGTATTTCTTACCGTTATACTCCCCCGATTTTTATCACCACCTTTCCACATTAATCATCTAAATGTATTCGATCATTAACCTTTTACTTTTACACCTGTGGCGTCTGTGTTCGATGCCCATCACGTGCACCCCCGGACCACTGGTCACGCTTCTGGGCACCATATATAGTAAGCCCACTTTTCAGGGGTGACTTTTGCCATGGTTCAGCCACGGCAGGTTCGTACACTCCAGGGTAGGGGAGTGAGGACTAGAAATGTTGGGAAGGAGGAACAGAGATAAGAAAGAAACACAGAGACACAGGATAGCACCAGGAGGGCAACTCAGCAGATCCTGAATGCTGAGTTCTGAGTTCGCCTGTGTTTATTTTTCATACACTTCGATACCCCAATACAAGAGGGGGGAGAAGGCAAAAAGACTGCTTTAACATGACACAAAGGACAACAGGAACAGTTACTTGCTTCAGTACTTGAGACATCAAGCCATTAATTTTTGAGTAAAGCATTTGACAGTGGGGCGGGGAGATAGCTCTCTCCTGCCCATGCTGCTATATGACCGATGAGAGGTGAGACCAGGTCTCCCACGCTCTTGGGTTCTCTGCTGTGCCTTGACAACAGGGTCAACTCCACTGTGCTGCCCAGACAAGGTGCAGGGCCCACTTTCTGGAGTCTCTAGGTACTTCTTAGCTATTAGATCTCAAACCTGAGACGTGTCAAAGCACCCACTGGCACCAGGTTTTTCCAGCATCTCTCTGTCTCTATTATAAGCACCCCAGCCTCCTGGCAAGTGACTAGCCTCCCACCCAAGGACCTCCAACTGCCAAGATCCACACACATAACATTCTAGTTGGACTCAGCTCTCCCGCCTCACCCTACAGAGTAAAAAAATCCAGTCTATGTTCATGAAATCCCACAAATCTCTACCCTGGAAATATTCACCCTTGGAAGCTCTGCTCCCAAGAAACTCTATGTAAGCCCTGGGTCCTATTCAGTTTCCTGCTGTTCCTCACTGGAGCAGAGGCAGCCATTCTCTTGGTTTTTCCCCTCCCAATAAATCTCTTGTGTGAGGTTTGCTGTGCAGTGTGTTTGTGGTATTCCTTGGCTCCTGGCCTGCCAGGATACTTTTCTATCTAAGCTGTAATGCTTACACTTACCTGTTACAGGGCCCTTCTATCTGGCATACCCCACCCCTATCCTGAGCTTCTCCAGCCCAGGGGCTGGAGTCCCGTTTCCTATATGATCCAGCCCTTTTGGCTATGCCAGTCTCATAGTCCAGACTGTCCCTCTTGGCTGACAGCTGCTCCCCACCCCTAAACACATGGCCCACCTCAGTCTGGTCATGCTCACTCTGGACTCTCCCAGATGTCCCTGCCTCTGGCTATGCTCTCCCTTTTATCTACAATAAACTTTCTCCTCGCCATTCCTAGGAGTGATCGTGTCCTTCATTTTTTTCTTTCTTCTTTCATTCAGTAGCCAGTAGAATTCCCATTGGTTTCAAGAGTCCTCAGCCTTTGGAAATTCTTTTGTTTCCACCTTCCATTGTCTTTTAGCTTGCCAAGAGAGCCATGTTTTGTTTTCTTTATTTCTCCTTGAGAAAAGGTTAAGTTGGACCTTGCCTGGTCTTCTAGTGTCTTTTCCTTTCAGGGGTAGCTTTAGTAATAGCAATCACATGCTTTTACTGTTTCTTTTGCCTCTGTCTACCACTGCCTTCCCTCAGGCGCTTTGTTACCTGGTTATGTTAATGCTTCCCTGGGTAAAGAGCCAGAGCTTCTCTCAACATAATCCAGTCCCGCACAGGTGTGCATTTCTGTCATATGCTGTGACAAGGTCTGTTGGGTGCAGGTGGCACAGTTAAAGTTGATGAATCAGGAACTTGATACGGTCCCATTCCACACAGGTGTGCATGTGTGTCGTAGGCTGTGAATCAGGAGCTTGGTGCTAGAGCCTGGCACTAAGTCTCCTCCATGTGATGGCTCTAGGGGTGTTCCTCCACATCTCTGAGAATCTCCCTTCTCCCTGCTTCTCAGTGAGGAAGCAGAACACTTTTCCACATTAAACCTATGTTCCAGTTATTTTTAATATATCATTTATTTTTATTTTATAGGCATTGGTGTTCTGCCTGCATGTATGTCTGTGTGAGGGTGTCAGAAGCCCAGGAACTGGAGCTACAGACAGGTGTGAGCTGCCATGTGGGTGCTGGGAACTGAACCCGGGTCCTCTGGAAGAGCAGCCAGTGGTCTTAGTCACTGGGACATCTCTCCAGCTGCCCTGTATCTTAATTTCCCCACTTTAGCCAACTGATGGGTGGTCCTGCTTCTCTGAGGCTTCAGGGGGAGAGATGCCCCTTGGGTACCAATGAGACAACAAAGTAGAAGGCAAATCCTTAGTCACAGGTAGAGACTGAGTCATGTGGACAGTGATTCCTCTCATCCCACCTTTCTGCACTTGAGATGGTACAGCAGTCAGGAGCACTTGCTGCTCTTGAGAGACAGAGTTTGGTTCCCATTACCAATGGCGGATGGCTCACGGCCACCTGTAGCTCTAGCTCCAAGGAGAGCTAACACTTCTGGCTTGCACGGCTACTTGCTTCATGGTCACAGCACCTGCACAGAAGATATCGCTCTCCTAGTCCACGGGTGGTCCTAGAGTCACAGGCTAAGCAAGTCTTTGGCTTTACAGGTAATGACAGGTGGGGAGAATGGTTGTCTTCCCTTCCTCCCTCTCTTCCTCCCTCCCTTCCTCCTTCCTTCCTTTCTTCCTTCCTTCCTTCCTTCCTTCCTTCCTTCCTCAGTTCCCTCCCTCCTTCCTCCTATTACATGTGCTTAGAAGCTGCTTTTACTAAACCAAGGATCTCCTTATCCCTCGGGTCCGCAGTGACTCAAGCAGAGCCTGACGTCACTCTTCTTTCTGTGTCTATCCGCTTGCCTTGCCTCCGACTCCTGCTTGCCTCTGCACACACATGGCTGTCATCAAAGAGTGTCTGCCACCTAACCTAGCCAGTTTCATTCCCCTCATTGTGTTAAACCTGTGGTCATCTTGGTTTTCAGATCAGCAGAGCCTGAAGGAACTGACTCTCTACCACCAGGTGGGGCAATTATCCATGAGGGTGAGGCTATGTGCTGGGGAAGCCAACATCCCCAGGGATTAGCTCCAGCAATAAGAACTTCTTAGGCCCACCCTGCAGAGCCAAATGGAGAGACTGATGGGTGAGACTGTAGAACAGGATCCCCGAGGGATACTGACCCTTGCTCTGTTTCAGTTCTACTTAAACCTAAAACTCAACCAGACTCGGTGTCATGCCTACAACCCCAGCCATCAGAGGCCAGAAGGATCACCCCAAAGTTCAAGGCCAGCATGGTCTCCAAGGTGAATTCCAGGCCAGGTAGGACTATGTAAGGAGACTCTAACCCAAAAGCCAGAGTAATAGGTGGAGCAAGGACGCAAGAGGCAAGGGGAGACGGTCTGTGAAATGCCACGTTCTGGACATGACAGCATTGCATTCAGGAACTCAGAAACCCTGAAGAGCTATGGTTAGCTCCACAAGACCTGCACAAGACAGGGCCGTCAGTAAGTAGTCCATTATGGTAGGGAGGCTTAGAAGGCTCTGCCCCTCCTGGACAAAGAGCTAGTGACAGTTTTACAGTTGTAAGGAGGGTAACATTTCTTTAATATTAAGTTGCCTATCCATGGACTGGAAATGGCTCAGCAGGTAATGGCAAGCCTGACATCCTGAGTTTGATTTCTGGGACCCACAAAGTGGAAGGAGACAGCCAACTCTTGAAAAACCTCTGACCCCTCCCCCCCCACACATATACATACACACCCATATATACATATGGACACATACACAAATATATGCACACACATTCACATGTACACATACACACTTAGATATAGACACACATAGATGCATACACACACACAAATAAAGAATTGCTTGTTCATGCTCCATAAAATATTGCCTCATACCCACACTCACACGAGCAGCCCTAATTAAACCCAGTCACAACAAAACAAACAAAAATGACCCATGAAAATATGAGGGAATATCATAGAAGGGGCAGAAAGATTTGAAAGACTCAGAGAACCAGGATGTCTACTGTGACACTGTATCTTCTGTGTATGAGGGGGAAGCTGCACCTGTGAAATAGCAACAATATGGTGACCTAAACAAGACCTTCATAATGACACCAGCTGACATGCCAAAATGAATAGAGGAAATCTCACAGGGACCCATCCTAGATGAAAAACTACAGACAATTAATGAAGTGGGGAGAGAGGGAGGGAGGGAGAGAGGGAGGGCTCTCCATGGAAGATTATATTTCCCTCCTTTTTTGCAAACTACGGAAACCATTTGCACCCATCTCCACCTCTATCATAAACTACGTTCCATCTTCTTAGATATTTGGGCCATCTGCACACATTGCTGACAAGATGTCCCCGTGCGGTGAATAAACATGGTCCTGCCTAAGGTGAGACCAAGCCTCTGTTTCTTATCACCTTCACTCTCCCTACAACTGCTTCGTGATAACCTAACACTGTCCATTCCCAAGAGGTTACTGTAGGCTTCATGGTCCCACATAGAGGCACTTTCATGGAGTCTTATAGTAGTAGAATTAAGAGAGTTATCAATCAGGGCATTTAGAGAATACACTGTTGGAAACATCAGAGAGGCAAGGTATAGCAGACACAGACACACACCCAGACACACACCCAGACACACACACACACACACACACACACACACACACACACACACGGGCAGACACAGACTGCTATAGGCTTCGGGTGCTATTTGACGACATTCTTAGCTTCAGGGTTGATGGAAGCTAGTTGTCTGCTAAGATACTAATTCCTAAACATTTTTATCCATTACTCACAGGATAGTAGATCTGATAAAGAGGTGGGCTAGGCATATTGAGAGGGCTAAAGCTAGCCTAAGATAAAGTATAATTAAACTAGGAATTTACAGCATTCCAACCTCTTCCCAAACTAGTTTTAATCTGCCAATCAGTCTTTGCTGACATTCTTTATCACAGAGGATCCAGTGTGTTTTGTGTGTGTGTGTGTGTCTGTATGTATGTGTTTGTATATGTGCGTGTGTATGTATGTGTTAGTATGTGTCTGTGTCTGTCTGTGTGTTTGTGTCTGTGCATGTGTGTGTCTGTGTCTGGGTGTGTGTGCCTGTGTGTCTGTGTGTGCTTGTGTGTATGTATGTCTGCATGTGCATCCGTGGGTGTCTGTTTCTGTGCATGTATGTGTGTGGGGTGTGTGTGTCTGTATCTGGGTGTGTGTCTACATGTTGTGCATGTGTGTGTCTGTGCATGTGTCTGTGTCTGGGGGTGAGTGTGTGTGTGTGCGTGTGTGTGTCTATGTATGTCTGCATGTGCATCTGTGGGTGTCTGTGCATGTGTGTGCATCTGTGTCTGTGCATGTATGTGTGTGTGTGTGTGTCTGGGGGTGTGTCTGTATCTGGGTGTGTGTCTACATGTTGTCCACGTGTGTGTCTGTGTGTCTGTGCATGTGTGTGTCTGTGTCTTGGGGTGAGTGTGTGTGTGCCTGTGTGTGTCTGTATGTGTATGCATGTATTGTCTGTGTATGTGTCTATGTGTTTGTGCCTATGTGTCTGGGTCTTTATGTCTGTGCTTGTGTGTCTATATGTACGTGTCTATGTGTCTGAATGTGTCTGAGTGTGTAAGTGTGTGTGTGTTGAAAGGGAAGAGAACAAAAGCCTGGATGAGGGAGACACCTGGCTGCCTTCTCACACTCAGTCAGGGCAGACTGATTCCTTACCTCACCCAAGATGAAGTTCTTTAATCAAAGTCAGGTTAGTGAGAGGCATGGTGCCTGAAAGTAGCATAGGACATAGGGACCTCAGAAATGGAAACCTGAAGAGTCAGAGAAATGTGAGGCTTGGATTTGTTGAATAATGAACAGGTCAAAGTGATTAACAAAGACACTAGTGTCGTGGCCACAGACTGGGTGGGGACCAGCGGAACCTGTCCACCTGGATTCTGTTTAGCATTCTTTCCTCCCAGGCCTGGGGCATGACCCCTCTGGAATGAGGGTCCTCAGGGACAAAGGGGAAGGGGAGAGTGTGGACCAGGTGGTTTTGGTTTCTACGACTCACTCCAGGGGAAAAGACATTCTGTTTTCTATGGGGAGGGGGGAAAGGGAGACAAGAAACAAAGATCTTAAACTCACTAAAATGAAAAAGGAAGAAAATTTCAGAAAGCTAAAAGCCATACAAACGTTGTTTGATCCAATCTAATGTTTATTGAATTTAAGCCAATAAGAACAACAGAATTAAACACATGAAAGGGAGAGGTAATTTGAAGATAGTATCTAAAATGCAAAGACAATTAAACATTTAATCATTTTGCGGGCTTTCTGTAAACAGTTTTGCCCTTATATAACACTCTTCAACTTTCTAGTGTTCTCTTCCCAACTCACACACTTAGGCATGCAATACAGACAGAGGATGGTCCACAAAAGTCCTGAAGCCGGAGACAGGAGTCAGCTCTGAACTCACACACTTAAACATGCAATACGGACAGAGGATGGTCCACAAAAGTCCTGAAGCCAGGAGTCAGCTCTATTAGGCTGTAAGAGTAGGGTCTGTAGTAGATCACTAGTCACATGACACACACTTGACCACTACTCTGGCTGGATGAGTAATACAAGATTCTTGTCCTGTTGGGCTGAGGGAACTTGTATAGAGTACATGGGCTCCCTATTGGCTGGGTCTGTGATACACTCAAAAATGATGAATTCCAACAGATATTACCTCAGTCTCCATCAGAGCCCTGCCATAAAACCCATAAAAGGCCACTGGGCAGGCGGCATGTTGGTGTTTCTCCCTTGGGACTGTTCCCACTCTTGGAAGTTCTTTCTCACTTTTCCATAATAAATCTATATTTTCGTTTCTTGTTCTTCTTGGCTGTAAGACAACAAACTCAAAGTCTCTGGCCTGAGTTGGCTTTGGCGACTGCTCTAGTTTCGTTCTGTTGCCGTAATAAAATGTTCTGATCCAAAGCAACTTAGGGGAGGAAAGGGTTTGTCTCACACTTCCGGATCATAATCCATCTGCTTCAAGCCAGAGCTTGAACAGAAACCGTAGAGGAGGGCTGCAGGGGGCAGGCTTAGGCTTAGCTAGCTTTCATATAGCAGCCCAGAGCTACCTGCCAATGGGATCGTGGTGCCCACAGTGGGCTGGATTCTCCTGTATCAATTAACAACTAAAGCAATACGCTATATATGTGCCACAGACCAATCCAATCTTGGCAATTCCTCAACTGAGACTTCTCAAATGACTCTAGATCAGCGGACCTCAACCTTCCTAATTCTGCAGCCCTTTAATACAGTTCCTCATGTTGTGTTGACCCCCAACCGTAGAATTATTTTTGTTGCTACTTCATAACTGTAATTTTACTACTGTTATGATCATAATGTAAATATTTGAGTCTCAGGGTATTTGGTATGTGACCCCTGTGAAAGGTTTGTTTGACACTCCCCCACAAAGGGGGCTGTGGCACAGGCTGAGAACCACGGCTGCAGGCTGTGTCAAGTTGACATTTAACACTAACTAGTGACTGCTGGCCACTGAGCACCCTAGCTCCCAAGTTAGCTTATCAAGAGCTGAGAAAAGTCAGAAAAAAATACTAAAGATTAAACCCAGGCCTCAGCCCTGCTATTGACAAGTGCACTAGCCCTGAGCAACATCTAGCCCAGAAAACCCTGATGGTGACAGAAGTGACAACTTGCTTCTAGTCCTTCTGAAACGCCATCAAAGTCCACTGTGTTGTTATAAAAAGAAAATCACCCTTAGGAGCAAAGAGCAAAAGGAGGCAGGAGGCAGAGGATTGCCTTGGAACAGGATTTCTCAGAGAGGAAAGCTGAAAGGAAGCTGTCCAGGAAGAAAGGGGTTGGGGGTGGTTGGAAAGCAGGAGTAGCTCAGACCAGGGCTCCCCAGGCTGCTGCAACACTCCTAAAGAATAGACTTTCATGGTAATGAGTCCAGGAGAGTGAGGAGTGGTTTCTTCTTGAGTTAAATAAATCTAGGGATCAAAGCGCAGATGGGGTGCTGGCTGACCTTGAGAAGGGAACAAGGCCAGAATCCCGGAGAGGGTGAAGTGTAGCGCCCCCAGGGAGGCACCAAGTTCTCTGCACTGGGTACAAGGGTCCTGGCATGGAAGCAAAGCCGATGGACCTCCGGGCCACATTCCACCCTTCCATGTGGCTGTCCCTGCCCTGCAGGCCCACGGTCTTACTTACAAACAAACTCCAGGGCCCAGAGTTTGCATTTTTTGTTTCGGTTTTTCAAGACAGGGTTTCTCTGCTGTCCTGGAACTTGCTCTATAGACCAGGTTGACCTTGAACTCAGAAAGATCCACCTGCCTCTACCTCCTGAGGATTAAAGGCATGTGATGCCACACACAGCAAGAGTTTGGACTCTAACGCACGACCTCAACGTTAAGAGAGGGTATTGCAGCTGCAAAGTACCTGGGTAATAGTAATTTTGATCCTTCTACTAAACCCATAGGAGGGGTTTTCTATTTACTCATTTGCTTTTGTCAAAGGGATATTTTGAGGGGTAAAGTGAAAGGAACTGAGCCCCGCTAGTGCCCAGGGCTGGCGTGACTCCCAGGGACCTTCCCTCATCCTGAGGCTGCTGGGTACAGAGCCATCTCTGGACTCTGATTCTCACTGACATCAATCTAACACAGTCTGTCAACCCTTGGTATTTAAACAGACTCTCCCATTCTATCCTCAAAGCCACAGGATTGTGGGGAGGGAGGGGCTAGGTGGACAGGGTTCCCCTCCCTCCAGCCCAAAGCAGTTAGCTTTGATCAGTTTTATATTTGAGACTTTCACCCAGACAAAGACATCATAAGGTAGGAAAGGGGATTTGGAAATGTGTTAGGTTAGATGACCTGTGACCTATGAGGTCCCTCGGAGCTCACATTTTATGCCCCGAACAAGTCTTTTACAGTGCATGCCTGCAAATGTGAACTGGGCAGAACCCATCACAAAATGAAAGTGCATGGTAGCATGCACTATAATTACGGCTTGGGAGGCAGAGGAAGGAGGATTACATCAAATTCAAGACCAGTTTGCTCTAACAGGTCAGCTAGGGCTACACAGTGTGACTCTTTCTCAAAAAGACGAAGAAGAAGAGGAAGAAGAGGAAGAAGAGGAAGAAGAGGAAGAAGAAGAAAAAAAACCAAAACCTCCAGTGCTTTTATCTCAAATCTTGACTTATGGAGTCAGACTCCACATAAGAAAGGACTCACAGAAAAGGGAAGGTGGCCACCCTTAGTCTCTCTCCAGCATACCTGGCTAACACAGAAAAGAGCTGGCTTACTGGACAAAGGCTGCTGCAAGCCAGATGGCCTGAATTTGATTCCTGGGACTCACCTGGTAGAAGGTGGACATTCAACTCCTGCAAGTTGTCCTCTGATCTCCACACGTGCCCCATAACACAGACTCCCCCACTCCACCCCAAACCGCCCACCCCCCCACCACAAACAAACAAATATGTACATAAAGGTTTTTTTTTTAATTTAGAAAGAAAAGACACCATAGTATCCCTCGGTCATAGTATCCCTCGGTCATAGTATCCCTCGACTGTTTTGGAGACAGTGGTTATCTTCTTTCTGGGTTGAAGGCAGGAACAGGTTCCACTCTGGGTCCAGCAGTAGAAATACCACATTTACCCTGTACATGCTTTCTTGCTGAGTGCCCAGTTACTGCGGGTGCACTTGGGTTCTGTGATGAAGTGTTTTTGTGTATGCCAACGGGGCAGGTAAGAGGAGAGGGCAAGCATGTGGGCAGTTTCTCCTCAGCCCACACACAGCTTCATTGTCCCATTGGCCTTCCTTCACAGAGTACAAGTCAAAGATATGATTATTCAAACTTCAGAGCACTGAGCCCTAGTGGTGGGGCCCTGCGCACAGGCTGTGTACGCTGAAGCAGGACCTGTGGGTGGAGGAGAGAGCAACGACTGACTTAGGATGTGCCTGCTTCAAAACGGTGAAAGGCCTAATGGAAAACAGGGGATGGGAGATGGCTTAGTGGGAAAGTCCCTGCCAAACGACCATGAAGATAGGAGCTTGGATCCCCAGCTGGGTGGGTGTAATGACCTCCCTGTGAACCCAGCACTCGGAGGCAGGGGATTGTTCGGCTCCAGCCCCAACATAAATTGTCTCTCAGAACAGTGTGGAGGAGTGGGAATAATTGAGACACAGTTTACAATATAGGGCCTGTATAATATTGCCCCACAGGGGATCCTCAGAGCAAGTTGGATAGCTTGATTAACAGAGTCAGTGAGCTCTGGGTTCAAGTGGGGACCCCGCCTCAATATACAAGGTGAGGTGATTATGGAAGATACTTGATGTAGGCCTCTGTCCCCCGTGGACACCCACATACATGTGCCCTCAATCAAACAGGAACAAATAGCACACACATGTGAAAATAAATGAATGAATGGATGAATGGGTGGATGAATGAATGAATGAATGAATTATCACATTAGGTATCACTGCTGCTCGTTGGTATTTAGATCTCTTCTGTTTCCAGGTTCAGGCCATTCTGAAGAATGGAAAATGTGTCTGGCTAATCAAACGTGGGTGAAGTATATGTTTCTTTTTGGCAGAAGCATTTAAGAATTGGTGTGTGCTGGTTATCTCCCACAGAAACCAACACTAGCCAGACGGTGCAACATGGCTTGGCTATGAATGTGACCCGTGAGCTCGTGGATCAAATGCTTGATTCCCAGCTCATGGCACTGTTTTGGGAGATGGAAATTTTAGAAGTTGGAGCCTAACTGGACAGAGCTGTTGAAGTTATACGTGGCCCTAAACCCCTTCCCGTCTGTTCTGAAGTGAGCAGCTCCTGTGTGCGCTCCTGTTGCCACAGAGTGCTGCCTCACCCCAGCTCAGAGTCAAGAGAGCCAGGACCACGGACTGAAATGCCAGAAATAGTGAGCCTACCTTATATCGTCCGTATCAGGTATTTTGTTGTAGTAATGAAGAATCTAGCACACAGAGCTTCATCGGAGTGAACAGACCTCTGCCTTGACCCTTTGGGGTCAGCTGCTATCCCTAAGTCAGTACAAAACTGCTTTTATGTCTAAGATTGCAGCACACCTAATACCACTATAGCTGAAAACTATACCACACACACATGCACACGCATACACATACATCTAATACCACCACAGCTAAAAACTATAATATATAAACACACGTATACATGCATGTACACGCACACACACACACCTAATACCATCACAGCTGAAAACTATAGCATATGCACACATACCCCTAATGTCACCATACATGAAAATTATAACATACACACACACCTAATACCACCACAGAAAAAACTATAACACACACAGACACACAGACATACACCTAATCTGTAGCTTTGTTAAAAAGGTGACTCAAATTTTTTTGAACTGGGGGCTGGAGAGATGGCTCAGAGGTTAAGAGCACTGGCTGCTCTTCCAGAGGTCCTGAGTTCAATTCCCAGCAACCACATGGTGGCTCACAACCATCTGTACTGAGATCTGGCGCCCTCCTCTGGCGTGCGGGCGTACATTGAGGCAGAATGTTGTATACATAATAAATAAATAAATAAATCTTTAAAAAATGTTTCTTGAACCGGTAAAAATACCTTTGGTAAATTTTGTGGGCATTTATTAGAGTTGAATCATAATGAGTTTCTAGGTCTGTTATCTGAAGATAAAAGGAAGAAGTTATAAAGGTTGAACCTAACTTCATTTGTCCCCAGCCAAGGTACCGTCATGACAGAGCTGCAAGTCAGGTCACTAGACAAGCCTTTCCTTTCTGGTGACTTGGTTGACAGAATAGGCTACAACTCAGCTCAGTCTCTGCCCTTACCTCTACAGAGAAGTCAGAGTGAACACTTGTCTCAAAGGAGACAAAGAAAATCAAGAAACTTAGATGTACAGCACCTAAATAACCATTTACTCCTAAAATTTTTCCACAGTGGCGCACTTGTGGTCCTTTTAAACCTGTATGGAACGCTCTCACTTCTCTGGTCTCTGGGAAGAAACAAAACTCTACCAATGAGAAGAGGAAGACAGTCAGAAAAGGAACTAGGGCAGGGCCTCAGTTGGGGTTGTAGTTAGGGTTTTATTGCTGTGAAGAGACACCAGGATCACTACAACTCTTATAAAAGAGAGCATCTAATTGGGCTGGCTTACAGTTTCAGAGATTTGGACCATTATTGTCATGGCAAGAAGAACGATGGCACACAGGCAGACATGGCGCTGGAGAGGTGACTGAGAGTTCTATATCTTGATCCACAGACAGTGAAAGTGAATGTCACACTAGACCTAGCTAGAGCATATGAGACCTCAAAGTCTGCCCCCACAGGGACACACTTTCTCCAACAAGACCACACCTACTCCAAAAAGGGCACACCTCCTAATAGTGCCACTCCCTATGGCCAAGCATCCAGACACATGAGTCTATGGGGGCCATTCCTGTTCAAACCACCACAGATGGCAAAGCGCTTGTCTAGGCTGTAGAAATCCAAGGGTTCCACCCCCAGCACTGCATAAATCATAAACAGGGACAAACCTGAGATCCCAGCACAAGGCAGGTAGAAGCAGGAGAACTGGGATGTTAAGGCCATCCTATACTACATAGTGAGTTCAAGGCTAGCCTGGGCTACATGAGACCCTGCTTCAAAAAAGAAAAAGAAGAAAAAGAAAGCAGAAGTAGGGAGGAAAGGAAATGAAAACCGTGTTTTTAAGACAGCCATACAATCTGGCCCTGGAACTGTTTGGTAGATCCTTTTTTTTTTTTTTTTTTTTATGTAGAATTGTTCCTCTGAGAAAAGCCGATGAGTGCAAAGGTCTGTGCAGTAAATTATAAATTCTCATGGTTGGTCTTGATATTTGATGTCAGATAACTTTCAGCAAACTAAGTCTCCAATTTCTTTTTGAGAGCAAATAGAAAATCTGTTCCCTATAGACTTTAATGGAAGCAAGAGAAACCGGCCGAATTCTACCAGTGCTCTGCCATTCAGATGGCATTAGAAGTGAATGCCCCAGGATCTGCAATGCCTGGACCCTGGCATTTGCAGACCTGATGTTTCTCGGTTTGACTCTCTGCAGATGACTTTCAATTTTCATTCCAGGAAGAACCTTCTTGGCTTGGGAGAGCATGGATTTAAATAAACGGACCCTGCTTTGGGGGGGGATCCAAGCCACTGCAATGATTCAGTAGGTGGAGGTGTGCCTACTGCCTTGCCTTCCATCCAGGTAGCCATGCTTTCTGCAACAACTGCACCTGAAGACAGTCCCAAGATATCTAGAAGTCCCCCTCTGTTTCTTAAAGTGTCTCATAGAAGGATGGCATGTTGAGGTGGGAGGGGGTCCTAGTTGATGCTTGCATGGTGTGCAGGAAGGCCTGGGCTCAACCCCTTATAGTCTATAAACCAGGTATGGTTAATGAGCACCTACAGTCCTCGTTCTTAGGCAATGGAAACAGGAAGATCAGAATTCTGTGTAACTTGACATTTGTCTTTATTCAGACCACTTCTGAACAAATGCATCAACTGGTGCCTAGATTAGATGTCACAGATCGCATGAATAGATGATGCCACTCCAGGAATTATGTAACAAAGGGCAGGCTGACAGCTTGTTTAGCTTCTTTGGCTCTTTAGAAGTCAAGAAATGCTTGAGATTTTGGTGTTCCATTTTATTGAGGCAGGGTCACATGTAACCCAGAGTAACCTCAAATTTCTGATCCCCCATCTCCACCTCCTGAGTGATGCAATTACAAGCATGTGTACCATTTAGTTATTAATAATGAATTCGTGACTTTAGAGATCCATATGTGTAGGGTGGAGCTCAACATTTTCTGCTTATGCAATTTGTAACATGAACGGGGGCCTGCTTGTTCGTTTGTTGGGGTTTTTGTCCCGCCCAGTACTCCGCAACTGTTTAGCCCCAAAGAAAATCACACATAAGTCTCCATAAATTATAAGCTGATCGGCCCATTATCTCTAGCCTCTCTCTAACTAACTCTCACATCTTGATTAACCCATTTTTCTGATCTATGTTAGCCATGTGGCTCAGTACCTTTTTCCAGCGGGGCAGGTCACATCCTGCTGCTTCGGTGGTCTGGGCAGGAGTGGGAGGAATCAACTTCCTCCTTCCCAGAATTCTCCTGTTCTCATTACATCATTTCTACTTCCTGTCTGGTTTTCCTGCCTATATTTCCTGCCTGGCCAATCAATGTTTTTTTTTATAACATGATTGACAGAATACAGACAATTCTCCTGCACCACTTCCCCCTCTTTTTTTTTTTTTTAAAAAAAAAGGAAAATATCCATAGTCCATGTTTTTGGGAATGTGGGCGTAGTATTTCAGGCTACTTTCAGCTGGTTGGGGGTGCTGATAATCTTATGGAGGCCTAAAGAAAATTTAGAGTTATGATCAAGTCCTGACTGAAGTATCCTGTGAGTCTTGATCATCTCAGGCAGCAGTCTTGAACCTGCTCTGGATGAAGAACTCAGACATCTGGGCCATCTATTCCTGCCAGAGATTTCTCAGGTGGTATTCCTTGATCAAATTGGATTTTTCTTAACTCTGAATAAACCCTCTATATGCAATTAACCCTCTCTATGGCTTCCTTCAGAGTAATTGAAAAGCTTTTATTCCCTAGTTTTAATAATAGTGTGCAGTGTTCAGTTAGCCAAAATATTTTCAAATAAGTGAGATGAAACAGCAAAACTGAGACAAATCCTGTGCAGCTTATCACTGCTGTGTGTGCCCAACACAAACTCTGGGAAACTGGAAATTCTTCAAGAGTTTATCCTGAAAAAACAATCTAGGAGATGATGATGATGATGATGATGATGATGATGATGATGATGATGATGATGATTATTATTATTATTGGGACAAAAATACTGTGAAGGGAAAGAGACATAAATTATAGCCTAAAGAAATTAGTCCTGGCCAGAAATGGCACTGCACACCTGTAATCCCAGCCCTTAGGAGGCAGAGGCAGGAGGATTACAGATTTGAGAGCAGCCTGGTCTACATAGTAAATACCAGTTCAATCTCAGCTACGGAGTTTTTCCTGCCAGGAAAAACAAACAAACAAAAAGGGATTAGCCCTAAGACTGAAGTGTAGCTCGGTGGGGGATGCCTCCTTTCCTGCCATAGTTAGGGCCTGGTCTCTCTCACCAGCATGGGGGGAATCCCTCCACCCATCACAAAGATAGGTTGGCAAAAAAAAAAAAAAAAATTTCTTTCCTGGGCTACTTATGAAGCCTCTCCCTAAAACCTTACTACTGAGTGGAAAGGAACACAAGCTTTCACCTGAGAATTTGTAAGCTGGCTTGTACACTTATACAAAGTGTGCAAGCATTTGGAGATTCGAATTACAAGTACACAGAGCTTAATACACTGTTCTTACAGGAGGATAGAAGGTAATGTTGGAGCAGTGCACATGATGAAGGCCCAGTTTATGAGGTTTCAGAGAGAAATCTGAGCCTCCCTCAAAGTCTCTATAGGAGCCGACTGTGAGCTATTTTGGATTTAAAATCTATGTAAGGGAAACCATTGCTTTCCTGGGACAACTGGTGCTACCTAGCCGGGGCTGAAGATTCATCTGTAATTAATACGAGACCAGCATTGCTGGTGAAGTCTTCTGGGAAGTGTTTCCTCAGGCTCAGGACTCAGATGAGCAAGCTAGGCAGCAATGCCCCTCCATGGGTTCTCTTCCCTTCCTGGCCCCAGGCTCCTGCTGGAAACTGTCCTCCCTTGATCATGAACTCTAACCTGTGAGGTCTTAAACCCTTCCTTCTCCAAGTTGCTTCTGTTATGCATTTTTCCAGCAACAGAAAAGGAAATTAGGACACAGAGCCTGAATTTCATCAGACTTGTGCAAGCTTTTGACATCTTGACATGGTGTCCACTACAAAGTTCATGGCTGAGAACTGTACAATAAACTGCAAAACAAATATCTTTGAAAAAAAAAACCACCCTGTTATGTCTTAAGTACATTTACAATCTTGTGTTGGGCTGTGTCTCAGTTAGGGTTTCTATTGCTATGAAGACACCATGACCACGGCAACTCTTATAAAGGAAAACAATTCATTGGGGCTTACAGTTTCAGAGGTTCAGTCCATTATCATCATGGCAGGGAGCACAGTTGTGAGCAGGCAGATGTGGTACTGGAGCTGAGAGTGCTACATCTTGTAGGCAACAGGAAGTCAACTAACAGTCACACTGAGGGAAACTTGAGCAAAAGAGACCTCAAAGCCCACCCTCACAGTGACACACTGCCTCCAACAAGACCACACCTCCTAATAGTGCCACTCCCCTTGGCGGCCATTTTCTTTCAAACTACCACAAGCTGAATTCATCGATGACTTAAAGGTCATGTGTCTCCACCTTCCCTCTCACCACAGAAACACTGGGATCACACACACTAAATCATATATGCACATACACATACATGTTAAAGAGACCCTGCCTAAAAAGAAGGCACCTAAAAAAAATAAAATTAAAAAAGGCCAAAAAACCAAGAAAACAAGGCCCCTGTACTCAAGGTTGTTCTGGGATCTTCACAGGGATATGCGTGCAAGTGCCCTTGTAGACATGTGCGCGCACACACACACACACACACACAGAGAGAGAGAGAGAGAGAGAGAGAGAGAGAGAGAGGAAGGTGCACACACACATACAAATTAAACCATTCAATAAACAATAACATGGAAATATGTATGTAAGAAAATAGTTTTAACTGGGTGATGGTGGCAGAGATAGACGCCTTTAATCTCAGCACTTGGGAGGCAGAGGAAGGCAGATCTCTGTGAGTTCAAAGCCAGCCTGGTCTATAGAGCTTGTTCTAGGACAGCCAGGACTACACAAAGAAGCCCTGTCTTGAAAACAAACAAACAAACAAACAAAGAAGAGAGAGAAAGTAGTTTTAAATTAGTAAGGCAAAACATTAGTGACAAAAATCATCTAAGATTTTCTGTAAAGAAGCGAAGAGAAATGTGTTAAGAGGGGGCATGAGTGAGACAAAGTAGTCTCAAAGTTTACCCAGCATTCCCCAGTGCAATGGGAAATGTTCTCCCTTCTGTTTTGCTGTGTAGGGTATCAAATCCAGGGCTTCATGCATGCCAGGCAAGAGATGTACTACTGAGCCACACTTTTGTTCCCTGCAATGAAAAATTAAAATCAGAACTCGGTCAGACCCTGATATTTGATCAAACACTGCTCTAGTGAAGATATTTCTTAGATGAGATCAACACTTAAATCAGCAGGTTTTTTAGTAAAGTAGATTACATTCCATAACTCGGATCGGCCTCATCCAAACAGCTGGGGGCCTGAATAAATGAACACTTTCCCTCAAAAGCAAGAAGGCATTCTGCTAAGCGACAGCCTTGGCAGTGGAGCTGAAACCCTTCCTCAGGTCTCCAGGCTGCCTGGCTGCTCCATGGTTTTCCTTGATAAGCCCCGGCAGGTGCGTAGGGAAACTCCTTCATAAAACGTGCATGTACGTCTACATATCCTGTAGGGAGGAGAGTCTAGGAAGAGTGGGAAAGGATGCCTGAGGGTTCTTCAGAAGTAGTGAAGGGTACCACTGCATAGAGTCAAGAATAGTAATGAGCTGTACTCATGACTGAAGCAAAGACATCTGTGAGCAGGCACAGCATGTGAAATGGAATAAGACCCAAAACAAGGGTGGAGCAGGGGTAATAGTACACGTGCCTGGATTCCCAGCTCTTGGAGGATGGAGGCAGGAGGATCAGGAGTTCAAGTCCAGTTTCAACTATGTTTCATGGAGCAGTGGCAGGACGAAGGGGTAAATGACTATCGTATGTTTGTATGCTGAGGACCAACCCCCAGGCTCCATGCTTGCTGAGCAAGGCACCTCTCGACTGGCTCGGTACCTACACAATGACTCCTCAGAAACTTGTTCTGCTGTACAAGCCAGGCTCGCCCGAACCAGATCCAACGGTCCCTGCACAATGAGTGCCTTATTCTGTTTGGTTGCTTTAAGACAATACTGAGTTTGGGTAACAAAAAGATGCTTGTTTGACCGATTGTTCTGAAGAACAAGAACATGACACCAACTTCTGTTTGGCTCTGGTGAAGATGGCACAGTGGAAGACAGCACAATGATGGAAATGTGTGGGAGACGTCTGTGTTGAGATTGGCCACAAGGGATCAAGTCAAGACAAGCAACCCCACGTGCTGATGTTCTTTGTATGAACGAACCCAGTCCCCTGAGACAGCATGAATTCCTTTGTGAACATGAAGGGTCACACCTAATTAGCTTCCACCAGACCAGCCTACTTCTAAGCTCCATCACCTCCACCTGCCATAGTGGGGGACTAAGCTTGGATCCAGTCTGGTGCATGAAACATTTGATGACAAATGCCAGGATGGAGGCACCACAGGCTATGTGGTTGTTTTCATAGCAAGAGCTGATGGCTGGTGAAGTGAACCTCACAGGGTCAAGCAGGGCTTGAGTATCCTTGGATCTCTGTCCTTCTCTGCATGCTTAATTTCTTTAAGCATCATTTGGGATCTTACTTTCATCTAGTTTAAAAAAACAAGCAAACAAAAGAGTTGACAACTTGGACGTACTGATGGGTGAACTCTCCTGTTTGGACCAGCTTTACTTTCGTCAGAGGACTCCTTTTCTGGGTAGAACACTTCATATCGTGTCTTTACTCCTGTTTTACTCTTTTTGAATCTTTTACAAATGATTCTTTAATTTCTTATCAGGGCTTTTGTGGCTTTATTAATTTTTGACTTACAGGTTAGAGCCTTTGCATTTGATTTTCTTGCCATGTTTTAGCTTTATATTTTATGAAACAATAAACCATTCATCCCAGCATTACTTAGTGAAGAACATGCCCTCTCCCCTCATATGGAATGACATCTTTCTCATTCATTAAGTTCCCATGTTGTTTGTCTTGCTAAATTTCATGTATGTTGTCCATCTACCAAAGGTACTTAGGACTATCTTTCCAAAATCCATTTGTTTGTTTAACTTAATTTTGATATATTTGCATAGGTCTTTTTTTTAGTGTATATTTTTAAAATCTGTTATTTGATTTCCATTTCTTTGAAATAGGTTCTGGTGAAATCTAGTTGTCTTTGAACTTGCTGTGTAGCTGAAGTTGGACTCGAACTCCTGATTTTCCTGCTTCTACCTCCCAAGTTCTTGGGTTAAAGATAAGGGCCATTGTAGTCAGCTTGTATGCAGTTTGGAGTTTTGGAAAGCTTTCTGATAATTTCATAGTTAAGACACAGTGATAATGATTACGGTTAATTCCTGATTTGAAGGGTGAAATATTTTTATTATCTCAAAACTAAGCAGTATATTTGTTGGGAGAATTTTCTTATTGTTTGTCACTATAGCAGGCAGCAATTTCTGAACATGATTGCAACATATGTGAATTCTTATATATATTTAAAAAATTCGGGCTGCAGAGATAGCTCATTGATTAAGAGCACTGTCTACTATTCCAGAGGATTCAGGTTCCATTCCCTGCACTCACATGGTGGCTCTCAACCATCGTAACTCTAGTTCCAGAGGCTCCAACCCCTCTTCTGACCTCCACAGGTACTAGGCATGAAAGTGGTACATAGACATACATGCAGGCAAAACACCCTTACCCATAAAATAAAATGTAAACATTTAAAAAAGAAAGATAGTATGTTTTACACATAAATGTTTGCATAATGAAAATGACATATACACACATGTATATGTCACCCACATGCATGAACATAGAACCTGTACATGTGGCCCAAACTGTCCTCAAATCGCACAAAATCCTCATACCAGGATTGTGAAACTTGATCATTACCTTCTGTTTTTACTTTGCTAAGAGCACTTTTAAAATTTGTAAGTACAGCCAGGCAGTGGTGGCACACACCTTTAATCCTAGCACTTGGGAGGCAGAGGCAGGCGGATCTCTGTGAGTTCGAGGCCAGCCTGGCCTACAGAATGAGTTCCAGGACAGCGAGGGCTGTTACACAGAGAAATCTTATCTCAAAAAATAAAACAAACAAACAAAAACAAACAATCAAAAAGATTGTAAGTGGATATTTAACTTTATCAAGTTACTGCTTTCATCTCAACATCAGTTTGCTCTCGTGTTTGCTGTGGTGGAGAAACGCTGCTGACTGAGTTTCCGCTGCCTGAGCCAGTATGCCTTTGCTGGAACAAACCCAGCTTGCTCGTGACCTGCTGCCTTCTGCAAACACCATTTCACAGGCATTTAATCCTGATTAGAACTATGCAAGGCTTCTATAACAGCACAACACACACCAAGAACAGTAACATCCAATTAAAACACTAGCATTTAACAAAGCTTAAGAAAGCCATGAAATTTTATGTATAATATACTTCAGTTTACGCGGCTTTTTTTCAAAGAAAGTCAAGTATTTGTACTTTGTAAAAATAAAATGCACACACCTATTATTTGTTATGTTTGGGGTTTGTTTGTTTTGTTTTATTTATTTATTTTTTTTGAAACAAAGTCTCACTATATATCCCAAGCTGGCCTTGAATTCAAAATCCTCCTTGCTTCAACCTCCGAGAGATGGGAGTTTGTCACCTGGCCTAACTCGCCCTTTCCAGTGTCTTAAGTCACATGCCCCAGTATGCTCCAGATAAAGCAAGGATGCTCAGGAGTTCATCATCACCCTGAGATGCATACTGAGCTGTCTCCCAAGAGCCAGCTGGTTAAGAGCCGGTTCTTAAGAATATGTGGCTCTCTGAAGCTGAGATAACTCTTCCCTGCACACTCTGGGGAGAACTCAGGCTTTGTACTCTACCCCTCCCTTCAACAACTGTAACATCTCATTAAGCTAACGGCCAATGCATGTTCCTAAGTTTTGAGTTCTTTATTTCACTTAGCTATTTGATCTTGTATTTCTTCACCATCTTACAGTCCTGTTGATGTCTAAGAATAGGTGTTAAGGCCTGCGCAAAAGGAACCTCGTGGTGTGGTCTGAGGAAACTGGAGGAAGACACCAGGATCGTACCTTCCACTGCGCTTGCAACGTGCTTGTTTAATTTAGAGCTACTTGACGGTCAACGCATACGTTTCTGTGGCGAAGTCTCGTGTGTACTCTTGGCCATTGCACAACTGCAGACGCATTTCTACACCGAGAACTATACAGTGGATGGCGTTCCTTTCTCACTCCCCGCTTCTCTGAAGTTGCTGACCTTAGTAACATCGTCAATACACTGCTGAAGACCAAACATGAGCTCCACAAACATGTTGAGTCCGATTTCCCTAACAAGAGCAGTTTCTTCAAATGCCCTTGGTCAAATACATGGAACTGGAAAACATTTCATCGGGAGAGGTTGTGGAACTAGAAATGTGGAAAAATACTCACACCCCAGCCAGAGCAAGGCATGATGACTGGATGAGCTCAACGGAAGGGACCAAGTGTGGATCCTGTCTGGTTCTTATGAGAAAACCTCTCAGTCTGGTCCTTGGAAGGGAAGCCAACAGTGACGATTGTGGGACATACAGATGGTGTGAAAGATGTGGCTGGGGTGAAAAAAGACAGTTTGTCCTACTTACTACCATGTGCCTCAGTGGACCAGACGATCCTCTTACAGGGATGGAATGTGGAGAAGAACAGAGGGAAAGCCCTACCTGCTGCAGAGGCTGTGTGGGAGTGTGGACTACGGCAGTCTATAGCTCAGGGTCATGTGGGAGTGTGGACTACAGTGTCTATAGCTCAGGGTCACATGGGAGTGTGGACTACGGCAGTCTATAGCTCAGGGTCACGTGGGAGTGTGGACTACAGCGTCTATAGCTCAGGGTCACGTGGGAGTGTGGACACAGCAGTCTACAGCTCAGAGTCATGTGGGAGTGTGGACACAGCAATCTATAGCTCAGGGTCGTGTGGGAGTGTGGACACAGCAGTCTATAGCTCAGGGTCGTGAGTATGGACACAGCAGTCTATAGCTCAGGGTCGTGTGGGAGTGTGGACACAGCAGTCTATAGCTCAGGGTCGTGAGTGTGGACACAGCAGTCTACAGCTCAGGGTCGTGAGTATGGACACAGCAGTCTATAGCTCAGGGTTGTGTGGGAGTGTGGACTCTACAGCAGTCTACAGCTCAGGGTCGTGTGGGAGTGTGGACTACAGCAGTCTACAGCTCAGGGTCGTGAGTGTGGACTCTACAGCAGTCTACAGCTCAGGGTCACATGGGAGTATGGACTACAGCGTCTATAGCTCAGGAACTAAAGTTTGCAGTGGCTCCTGGGATAGATAAGATGCTAAAGAGTTGGTCTACAGTTCCTACAGATGAAGTGGAAGAATCCACAAATTGGCCAAGAAAGAAGCAGAAAGCAGAGCAATTGGGACTAACAAGGACTCCCTTGGTGACCCTCTTGGCCACACTGAAACAATTTCCTCAGTGCTTTGGTGAGATGCTGAAGAAATCTGCAGTGTATCCTGGGATCACACAATTAGAGTGTGGGATGCTGAGTCTGGTGGCCTTAAGTCAACTTTGACAGGAAATAAAAAGTTTAATTATATCTCCTAATCTTCCCTTTGTAAACATTTGGCCTTTGGAAGCACAGATCCCCAGAACTAAAGATGGTTCTTTGGTGTTGCTATCCCTCACCTCACATACAGACTTGGTAACATCAGTGAAGTGGTCTCCTACCCACGAACAGCAGCTGTTTCGGGCTCTCTAGATAACATTATTGAGCTGTGGGATATAAGAAGTTGTAAGGCTCCTCTCAATGATCTAGCTGCTCATGCAGATAAAGTTCTAAGTGTGGACTGGACAGACACAGGGCTGCTTCTGAGTGGAGGCACGGACAACAAACTGTATTCCTACAGATACTCACCTTCTTCTTCCCAGGTAGGGGCTTGAACATGAGTGACTGATCGAAGATCTTGTTGGGTTTGTTTTGTTTTCTGTGTCTTACTCTTGTGTCATAAACTATGTGAATGAAATTGGAGAAAACTGGGGATGTTGCTCAGTTGGGAGAGGGCATGTCTAAAATGTGCAAAGCCCCGAGTACTATCTCTAGCACTTGGAAAGAAATTTGATGCGGTAATGCATTCCCAGGACCTGGGAGGTTAGCAGCAAGAGAATCAGAAGTTCAAGGTCATCCACCCCCCCACTGTATAGGGAACTCAGAAGCAGCCAGAGGTACATGACAATGTTTCAGAAAGAAAGAAGTCAGTGGCTAATCCTCCAATACCACTGTCAGTGCAGAGCTAGGAAGCCGCCCTTTAATATGTGTATAATGGTTCATCTTTCATAATAGGTACATCTTACTACCTTTGTTTTCCTTTTTATAAAATACAATAAATGTGTAGCTTGAATTCTCTACCTCCTGTAGATCCCCAAAACTTAATTGAGTTTTAAAGTATACTTATAAAAATACTGGTTTGAAATTAAAATTTGCCTTCTATATGTTGTAAATGGATATATTACAAATACAGTAAAAAAAAGAATAGATTTTTATGACACATTGTATTGTGTATATCAACTTTCCCTTTACCTACTGTCTTAGAGTTTCTATTGCTGTGAAGAGACATCATGACCACAGCAACTCTTATAAAGGAAAACATTTAATTGGGGTGGCTTACATTTTTAGAGGTTCAGTCCATTATCATCATGGTGGGACATGGCAGCAAGCAGACATGGTGCTGGCTACATCGTGTTAAGCATGCAAGAGGAAGTGGTCTCTCACCGGACATGGCTTGAGCATGTATGAGACCTCAAAGCCCACCTCCACAGTGACACAGTTCCTCCAACAAGACCACACCTACCCCAACAAGGCCACACCTTCTAATAGTGCCACTCCCTTAGGGGGCCATGTTCTTTCAAACCAACAACCTGCCATCTCAGGATGATTCTAGATGCTCAAAAATACCTAGACAACTACAACACTGGAAATGGAAGATGGTTCCCTTGTTTTCATTCTTTTTTTCATAAAACAATAAACAGATGCATGGTTCCACTTCCCAGAAGCTTTACTATAAATCTCTCTCCTTTTGTTAGCACCTAAATAAATTGTGCTTCTATTTCCTTTTTGATTCAGGGAATATTTTGAAAATCATGTTTTAATTTTGAAGGAATCTTTTGTCTACTTTTGCTGTGTTTGCACATTCCAGTGTTGATTTCTAGCCTAATTGAACTGCAGGCACAGAATGCACCTTATGAAATCTTTATGTCTTGCAATTTATGAACATTATTTTTGGACCAAGCGCATGACCATTTTTATAAATATTCCATAAGTGACCAAAATTGCTGTGCTTTTTCTGCTTATAGAAATCTTTGGAAAGACAGGTAATGTCTATGCTTGAAATGAATGCACTTTTCTCTTTTATACTTACTTGTGTGTTAAACAATTCTTTTATCCTTTAGTAATCCATTGTTTTATGTGGCGATCTGGATAATTAAAGCAGGGATAAGAATGTGGGCTTTTTTTAACCTTTAATTTGTTCTTTGTAGCTTTTACATCATGCATCTCAATCTCATTCATCTCCCTGTCCCTTTGCCCTTGCAACCTCTCCCCTCCCAGCATAAAATAAAATAAAATTTAAGAAAAGAAAAAAAGAAAAGGAATTTTTCATTGAGAACTCTTGGAGATGTCTGCCACAAAGCATACCTCCTCTCCATCCCATGGGGAAGAAGAAACATGTAACACTAAGTGTATTCCAGGGTAAGGGAAGCAGTGAAAGAGCCCGTGTCTTCCTCCTTGCCCATCAGGGAGGGAGTCTAAGGTTCCTACATGCTGTGGGGATGCTGAACTCCAGAGTGAGGGTTGAGCTCATACCACAGAGGCTGGATGAAGGAAGGGTAGGCTAAAGACTGATACTGGCTTGATCTAGAGGAGTTCCTTTCATAGTTTGTTTGTGGTTCCCATCCTCCCTACTTGATCTTGACTGCAAAGTAACAATAGGAGGGCGAGGACCTTTATCAGAGGCCGTTGAAGATGGAGCCCTCCTAAAAGGGATCAGTATTTTATACAGGCCCAAAGGAGCTTCTCACCCCTCTACCACCTGGATAACTGCCAAAAAGATTCCACTTGTATGGTTAGAGGCTGCTCATTTGTTTCCTAGCCACCTAGACCCAAAATAATCACACAGAAACTATATTAATTGCAATTCTGTTTGGCCAATAGCTTAAGCATATTTCTAGCTAGCTCTTGCATCTTAAATTAACCCATTTCTATTATTTTATATTTTACCATGAGGCCCGTGATTTACTGGTACTGGCATGCAGACATATTTCTCCTCAGGTGGCTACAATGTATCTCTCTGACTGGGCCTACTCTCTCTTTGTATACAGCTCTTTCAGCCTGACTTTATTCTGCCCTGCTATAGGCTCAAAGCAGCTTCCTTATCGAACAACAGTATTCAGAGCATAAAAAGGGGAATCCCACATCATTTCCCCTTTTCTGTCTAAATAAAAAGGAAGGTTTTAGCCAGGTGGTAGTGGCACATGCCTTTAATCCCAGAACTCAGAAGACAGAGGCAGGCAGATCTCTGTGAATTCGAGGTCAGTCTGGTCTACAAGAGCTAGTTTCAGGACAGGCTCCAAAGCTACAGAGAAACCCTGTCTTGAAAGAAAAGGAAGGTTTTAACTTGAACATAGTAAAATTACATATATCAAAATAAGTATCAAGCAAGAATTACAGTTATAATATTTATATCTACTTTATCTTTTATCATAACTAAGGAAAACTATAACTATCTATTCTCTCTTTTTTTTTTTTTTTTGCACAGAAGGTCATCTTCTTTAGACAGGGGATAAACAAGGCTGCCTGGCCCGGAGAGCCTGATTACCCAGGGCCAAGCTACAACAAACATCAAGAAGATACAATGAAAGGGGCAGCTGTCAGATTTGGTCTTCAACTTGGAGGTGGACGAATGCTGACTATGGGAAGAGGAACAGCAGGAGTGGAAATGTGGGGTACTAGATGACTGGGTTGGGGGGAAGGCACTTGACTTAGTCTCCTGTCCCCACCCATGCAAGAGCTGGTTATTCCTCGCCTTTCAGTGGCCCAGAGGTTGTTCCTGGTTGAGCCTCTGGAAGAAGCTTTTGCCAAACTCAGACGTGCTGATCATGATGGCACAGGAGGGAGCGGCCTTGATGATCCTTGGGAGGAAACCTGGTGCCCGATTCAGCTCGGATTTTTCGAAGCAGGAGCCAGGTGGAATCAACTCTTGGGGGCTTCACTCTCATGGCCTCCACTGCTCCCAGTGCGATCTGCCGCTGGGTCTTCACCACAGCGAAGGGTAGAGTGAAGGTGGCAGCCACCATTCCTGAGATGCCACGAGCCACAAAGCTGTCGCCCACGGATGTCTGGTCCTTTGGTCTTAGCCCGTTCAGCTAGCTCTTCACCAGCTCGTAGTTGAACCAGTACAGAGCTGAGAAGGGCACATCTCGAAGGGCTGTGGGACCCCAGCCCAGCCACAGTGAGCGCCAGCCCCCCTGGGCCACCGAAGCTTGAACACAGGTAGCCAGTTCACAGTATGACACGTGCTGAGCCTGTAGCTTGGTCCGCACAAGCTCCAAGGGGCTGATCACTGTCACAGTACCCATGCGGGCGAGGGCACCAGCCACCGTGGGTGCGTAGAGGTCAGAGGTCAAGGACTGACCACATAGGAAAGCCTTGAGTTGGTCGTAGGCAGTGAAGTAGATGGCAGTTGCTGGTACAGTCATCACCAGGGTGGCTGGGAGGCCGCTCCACAGGGTCCTAGTGCCCTCATGCCTCACGATCTTCACAAAGGCATCCAAGGTGCCAGTGAATCGGGTCGGATCCTGAAACCAGGTGGCACAGCGAGGGCCGTTGGGGCACAGGTACAGGGGCTCCAGGACACCGTTGCAGTAGAGGAGACACTTCCCTGGGGATTGTAGAGTAGAGGGTGATTTGGTGTAAGAGAGACTCCAGAATCTGGAAGGAGGTGTCAATTCACTGGCTACTGAGGGCCTCTGAGACTGAAGGCGGACCTTCACCACATCCAGGGGTGTCACAGCCCCAGCTCCTGAGGCCACCATTTGCTGAGGGGAGCTAATGCCCCCAGGATCCTGATCATCCATCTTGGAGGTTCAATCCTGGCTCTGAGCCGGTGCTTGCGCCGCGCTGCGCCAGGGGCCTGGCAGGCCCATAGCGGCTCCGCGGCCGGTGCAGGGTCCGCGCGTCTATAACTATCTATTCTTCAACTCCATCAAAGACTCCAGAAGGATATAATATTACCTAAGTAAACAGAAAGTGCATTGTAAGCAACTTCCAAAACTCTAGAATTAACAGAGACATCTTGCTGCCTGGACAGTCACCACGAGTGCTTCTGTTACATTGGGGCATCCATCTTCAGTCTATAGGCCAATAGTATCAAGCAGACTTTTCCATGATGCAGGACATTTCAAAGACAGTTCCACTTATATTGGTAGTTTGTCAGTAACTTTTTTGTATATTCTGCAGAATGTCTGTCAGGCTCCTTCATGAAGCAGGAACCCCAAACTCACCTTTAGGCAAGTTCAGCAGTCATTTTTCTGTGGGTCCTGCATGCCCAGTTCATACAGTATACCATCAAACCATCCAAGTAAAAGCAATTTCTTGTCCAAATGGCGCTACCAACTCCCTAATGAGCCTCTTCAATGCCTATCATCCTCTTGAAGTAGTTTGGTGCTGTCAGGAGCAAATGTGTCTCATTGTCATAAAAAGTCCTAAGTTTTTAAATATTTTAAATGTCATATTCTGTTAGTCTTTGTAAGGTTTGAAAAATAACTATCCATCCAAAATATATCTCTGTAAATATAGAAAACCTAACTAACATGACTACAAGTTTGACTATTATAAATGATTGTCTATTAACCTATATTTCTTAAATTATACATTACATTTTTAAATGAGCTGCACAAACACAAGAACGTTAATCAAGAGCAGAAATATACATATAACAAGATTGACCTTAAATTTGCATCAATAAGCCAATATCCATACCAATGCAAAGTATTCATTTCTATATCATATCCCCCTCCAAATGTCAACAAATATTTATAAACAATCATTTAGGGAAATTGGGTATAGGTCTCTCTAAACTGCTTCCTATTTTTTGTTGGGTAAAGTAATTTTAGGGGTTTACAGAGACCTTTTAGGTGGTCTTCTTCCATTGAACCATATTAGTTTGGAAGGAATCTACAGGTTCTCATCCTCTGTGGAAACAAAAGAAGAACCTCTTTTCCAAAGCAACAAATCTTTAGATCCAAATTTTTAAGTCAATGTCAGGAGCCAATTTCCTCCTAAAATCATTACAGGAACCATCACCCTGGGGAGTCTGCAGAGAACCCCACACCCTTAATTGTGTTAGGAATAGTTCTATTGACAGAGCCTACCCCACACCCAAATTGGCTGTTAATGAGAGCTATCTGTTAGCGGAACCCACCCCACATTCCAAACTATCTAAAGATCTAGGTGTGTCAACTCGCGACTTCCTGGCCTACAGTGACCTGACCGAAGACAACCTCCTGCCTACGTGACCAACTCGGACCATGTGACCAACGTGAACCACGCGGCAAGAGCCCAGGCCCCTGTGCCCACCCCCCAACTCTTTACCCTATAAAAGTTGTACCCCGTCTCTAATAAACGGAGGCTTTGACAAACTTAGCATGGCCTTCTTCTTGTCTCCTAGCCCATGTCTTCCAGGTGGTGCCTCTCCGGGACCCTGGAATAACTGATTGCAGGGTGGGTTACAACCCCTAGACTGAGTAGCCCACCCCAAGGCAATCAACAGTGGCGCCCAAACCAGCGACTCGGAGCACGGTCAACTATCGGACGACAACGCACAGTCCCGGGACAACAAGAAAAAAAAAGAAGATTCTGCAGCTGTAGAACTCGGACAGATCTGCAGGATAAGGTAGGCGCAGGTTCACCGTCGTCCAAAAAGATATGGGACTTTCAAAGGAAGAGAAATTCATACAGGAATTTAATCAATCACTCAGGGAAAGAGGAGTAAGAGTCAAAAACAGAGATTCATGTGTTTGCTTTATGTGTTTGCTTGCGGACTCAAAAGGGAGTCCCTCGAGATGTGAGAAGTTAGGGTACAATCCACACAGCTACGCCTGCCAAGCAGGCTGGCTGCTAGGGCTAGAGAGCCTATGTCTTTAAACCCCTGCCATATGGAGCGAAAGCTGACAGGCAGGTTTGCTATACAGGAGTCTAGATTCAAAAAGCTGCAGCTTCATTTAGGACAGTAAATATGCTTCTTTTCCATTTTAAAAATCTTGCTTCTTGGTCAAAAATCTTTAGTTTGTAGGTGTATAAGTTTATATCTAAGGTAGATTAATTTCAGTACTGTGTTTCTGTAAAAAAAAGTTTTAAAATCAAAGATTGTAATATATTCAAAGGATTTTTAGAGTTGTTTAGGCTATCCTGAGTTTTTATTTCTTTCGTATAAGGTTGAGGATTGTTCTTTTGAGTTCTATATTGTTCTTTTGAGTTCTGTGAAAAGTTTTGCTATAATTTTAATGAACATTTACATTAAAATCTGTATGTGAGTTCTGTGAGGAATGTTGCTATAATTTTTAATGGACATTTACACTGAATCTGTAAACTGCTTTCAGTGAAATTGTCATTTTTGCTGTGTTTCTTCTGCTTTCCCAAGAAAGTAGGGGATCTTTCAAGATTTAAAGTTCTTATACAAGTTTTTCCGTTTGTACGGCCCGCTCTTGGGTGGGAGTCGTATTGTTTCAGCTTGAGGTTCTTTCCCTGCTGCCAGGTGTGGCTTCAAGGTGGAATGCTGAGACTCAGGCCTCAGGCCTCTTAATTAAATTTATCAAGGGCCAGAGTTATACTCTAACAAATGATAATGGTTAAAAATAAAAAACATTTCCGCCTTCACAGGCAGAGATGACAGGACCCAAAACTTCTGTCCTGCTTGCTTAAAGTTACTCCAAGATATTTTGTGGTTTTCATGGATATTTAAAAGGATAATGTCTCATTTATCCTAGATGTAAAAGAGATACATTTGGATTTTCAGATTCTGGCTATAATAAAGTAATTCTGTTGTAAGCAAGGCTGAGCACATGTCCTTGTGGTATGATCAAACAACTTTGTATTTAGGCCCAAAAGGGGTATTGCTAAGTTTTGAGGTAGATATTTGCCTAATTTTAAAAAATAGACAGAATGAGGGTCCCTCGGTGCTGGAGAGACTCTCACTCGGGTCTCAGGATGGCATGGGCCCCTGCGTGGCTCGCCAAAGACCATCCTTGCTGAGGTCGTTCACGTGGCCTTGGTTGGCGGGGGAGGAGTTCGACCCCGAGTGACCGGGAGAAAGAATTTTTGAAAAAAGGGACCACAGCCCAGTGGTACAGGAGGGTCATAAATTCCAAAAATCCAGTGGTGGTCACAGGGGGACAACTTCCTGCCTCTCTGGACCACTCCCAAGGTTGTAATCCACTAGTTCCTAAAACAGTACTGTGATACTCACAGCTGGAAAACCTGTTTTTCGAGGTTAAGGTCTGGCTTTGTCTTCAGCTGGTTCCTAGGGCAGGGTCGCTGAAGTGGCTAGATTTTTGATTCTTCTCTTCCTGCTGGAGGAGTCTGGTTTATCCAGGTTTTTCAATACTATGTGTGATCAAAAGGTGACTGTCAGTTTACACTTCCAGCACCAGTTTACACTTCCAACAATAAGGTTTTTTCCTTATCCACCTTTTCTTAAGCATAAATTGTTAGCAATAACTTTTAATCTTGGTCATTTCTACAAGGATAAGATAAAATCTCAGAGTTTTGGTTTACATTTCTCTGAGAGCTAAAGGTTGTTATGTTTAAACATTTTTTAACTGTCTCTCAGTCATTTTTAAGCTCATTTGTTAAGAGTTTTCAGTTCAGGCCTGTAACAAATATTTTTTGGATTAAATTTTTAATAACTAATTTCCTGAGTTCTTCATATATTTTTAAAATGGGTTTATGATAAGTAAAGATCTTTTCCCACTATATAGCCTTGTTATACAAAAGTTTCTCAGTTCAGGAGATTTATGGTTTCTCCAAATGTTTGTGCTACTGAGGCTGTGTTTGAGACATGGCAAAGTGCGCTTCAAAAATTTTTTTCTCTGAGGTTTGACATAATTTTTATATGCTGAGGCCTTTGGCTCATTTAAACTTAAGTTTTTTACATAGAGATGGATATGAATCTCTTTCTATTTTTCTACATGTTGGTGTCTAATGAGGCCAGCATTATTAGTTAAAATGCTTCCTTTTTCCATTTTCCTATCTGCAAGGCAGACTTAAAACTTAGGAGGATAATAGCTTACAAACTTTTAATTAGATATACAATGGTTAAAGCTCTAGTTATAATATTCTTATGGAAGACCTTGAGCCACTAAGGTAAAATTCTTACAAAAAAAAACAGTTTCCAATAGAGAATGTAAAGAAAGCTGCCTAACAGGTACTCAAGCAGGTAAAACATAAATCAACAGGTAAAGTATACAATAATCAACAAATACAGTATAGTAATTATAATTCAGCTATGACAAGTATGTATATTAAATGTAAAACTTATTCTACAACAGTTTTATAAAAAATGCTGTTTATGGCTAAACCTCAGCTTTGCCAGTTAAGATATTAAACTCTTATTTAAAACAGTAGCCTGTCTGATACAAAAGGGCAGGAGAAAAGCTGGAAAATGGTTTGACAAAATGTTGACTATGATCAATGTCTCTTATACTAAACAATAGATTCATTGCTAATTTTAAGATTGATTCCTAGACAGTTGTCTTTGCTCAATTCAAAGGCAAAAACAATAATCTTTTCCCAGATCATTGCTACAATTCACACACCTGTATTTTGCTAATGTTATAGCAAAAAATCCCTTAAAGGATTTTATGCTAAATTTTACAAATGGCTCTTCCAATGGAGGAAGTGCATATATGGTTAAAAATAAAAAAAAAAAAATGTGGAGCGTAACAAGGCTCCCTGAAAGCAACTCATAAAAAGTTGCCAACAGATCCTGGTACAAATGGATCTGGCGTGATAACACCAAGCTAACCTTTGCTAGGGCAAGGTGAAAAAGCCCTTACAATGCATTATGAAAAAACCCGACCTATGTATATTTGGGGTCGAGGATATGTTTATGCTTTTTTCACAGAAAGAAAATAAAAGCTGGATCTGATGTCGAGGCTGCAGATGCACACAGAGGAGTTCCAGAGGCGACTGGGGAGAGTTCCTTGGTCCGGCCTTTCCTGCCCCCAAGGAGAGGAGTGCCTGATAACAGAACCTGCTAGGCCACTCTGCAGGGTGTCATTTCTGCCCCTAGAGAGTCCAGGGAGACCCGCCTGAGATAAGTGCCAGGATGTGCTTCAGATAGCTGACTCCAGCTCACCTCACTCAGGAATCCCACCTGCCCTGAAGCACAAATGCTAAGCTGCTTCTGTTGCAGACTAAACATCTGACAGTTTTAATCTTTGGGACACCGAACTAATTTTAATTAAAATATTAACGCCTCTTCACTTAAGAAGGGGGAAGATTGGGGTTCCTGTCCCTGTTGCTCAGAGACTGGAATTGGTAGTATTTAATAACAACAATGTATGTCATTGTGCTCTTACTGAAATTGATCTAATGATACTTATAACTGCTTATAGATGTTGGGAAAGGATTGACACACGCTGTAAAGTGTTTGGGTTTAATGCATATGTTAAAAATTTTAGATTTAGATCCCTTTTACACTGCCCTAATTGTTGGCAGGCAACACACGTAATTTTATGTGAAATAGGCATTTAGGAAGGAGGATACCTAAGGCCAGATTAAAAGGTGAATACTGGGTTTGGAAAACGCCCTTTCTTCTTGTCTGGAAGTTGGAGTTATTGGTGCCCAAATTATATCATTATATTTTGTTTGAGGAGCTCCTCACAGCCTTTTCATTAATGATAGATGCAGGAGCCCAATGATGGGAGATATTGTGGAGCCCTCGCCTGAACAGCACACCATACAGAGGTTGTAGAAACCGGCTCAAAATGGCATGGTGCCAGGCACGAGGAGTGCCCTCCACATAGCCTAAGCCAGGGCACCCTGTGATCTGTTTACTTTAAATCTCGCTAGATACTTTCATTTGAGGAGCTCCAAGGACGGGTTACTTGTGGCAGGAAATCCCCCAACCTAAGACAGGATACTGGGAATCCTAGGACGGGTAAGGGGGATAAAGACCTGGTCCCCACTCGACCTAAGAATCATAAGGTACCCCTCTGTTCCCAGGAGAGGTAAATTGCTTCACCATTCGAGACGAGGGTCTCTCCTTGTCCCAGTCCCTTCTCCTTTAGATCTGACACCATGGTTGGACTCTGACCTATGCCCTTCACTTAGTCTTTATAAAAGACTTTATAAAATGCCTGTCTTTATAAAAGAAAGGGGGATCTGTCAGGAGCCAATTTCCTCCTAAAATCATTACAGGAACCATCACCCTGAGGAGTCTGCAGAGAACCCCACACCCTTAATTGTGTTAGGAATAGTTCTATTGACAGAGCCTACCCCACACCCAAATTGGCTGTTAATGAGAGCTATCTGTTAGCGGAACCCACCCCACATTCCAAACTACCTAGGGATCTAGGTGTGTCAACTCGCGACTTCCTGGCCTACAGTGACCTGACCGAAGACAACCTCCTGCCTACGTGACCAACTCGGACCATGTGACCAACGTGAACCACGCGGCAAGAGCCCAGGCCCCTGTGCCCACCCCCCAACTCTTTACCCTATAAAAGTTGTACCCCGTCTCTAATAAACGGAGGCTTTGACAAACTTAGCATGGCCTTCTTCTTGTCTCCTAGCCCATGTCTTCCAGGTAGTGCCTCTCCGTGACCCTGGAATAACTGATTGCAGGGTGGGTTACAACCCCTAGACTGAGTAGCCCACCCAAAGGCAATCGACAAGTCAAGATATCTTTAAAGTATATATGTTGGTTTAGCTTAGCAGCCTATACAATGAAATGTGTCTTTGTACTTAGCTTATTCACAGTCAAAAAATTCAAAGAAAGTGCAATACTATACATAATCCAGACTCTCTGTGTATAGTCCATTTTTACATGGCTTATTTTTCTTTATTCCTTTAATCTGTGACTGTCTGTATTCTGTCTCCTTAAAGATCTTGCCTTTTTAAAAACCATTTACTTATTTTTATAACTTTCTATATTTTTGTATTCTCTCTACCCAATCTACATACATCTATCCAACACTGTGACCCATTCAGAAGTCTTTTTCATCTGAATCTGCCTTTATTGTGTATCTGTAATACTTTTCTGACCAGGACCATTTCTTAAAATGCTAAGTGGCGTGGCTAGGGCTAAGGGTGCTTTGCCTTTTGGTTCTGCCCAGTCCAACATGGCAGAGGCTTGTTCACTGTCTCTGCAAGCTGCGCACACAACCCTAGTTCCAGGTATGCAGCAGATCTATGTCACACCATTAAGCAGTTTGTAACACATTGCTCACAAACTGTAGCGAGCTGCATGGAATCACACCTGATGGAGATGTATAACCAACTCCTATGGCTAAAGTCTGACTTATACCTGATCACGCAATGGTCATCAGCTGCCTGCATATGCGTGAATCTATGGGCAGTGCCCACCTGGCAGTTCGGGGTTGGCAGCCCATGCCTATTTAAGGGCTGGGAGAGGTTTGCCCCGGGAGAGAGGTCAAAGAGGGAGAGAGGTCAAAGAGAGAGAGAGAGAGGAAAAAAGGAGAGAGGTCGAGGAGAGAGGAAGGAAGAGAGAGAGAAAGTGAATAAAGTCCTGGAATAAAATTGCAGTGAGAAGAGCTCCGGGTGTTGCGTTTTTCCTTGCTGGACGAGGGCTGAACGTGACAACAAACCCCATCCAAGTGCTCAGCCTCCTGAAAAAGCCAGAGTTCATGCTGGCTGAACCAGGAAACTGGCATTTCTTATGCTAAATTAGTAAGCCTTTTCTCAGAGGAGCTGCTGTGCCCCTGCTCACCACCAGCAAACAGAGCCTATGGGGGAGGAGGGGATGTGGCTTCCAAGAAGCTGCAATAAACTCTGTTCTTTTCTGTCTAGAATTTCTTTTTAAGCTCCCTCAGGTTTTGTGGATGCAGTTGGCCCACGTTGGTGCACCAATTTGTAGGCAGAGACTGCTCATTCATTTCCTGGCTGCCCAGAACCGAAATAATCACACTGAAACTATATTATTTGCAATACTGTTTGGCTAATAGCTTAAGCATATTTCTAGCTAGCTCTTATATCTTAATTAACCCATTTCTATTACACTTGTGAACTATAAATTGTCCCCTTACCAGACATCAAGTCTGTAGACTTCCTAACCTCCAGAAGAGTGAGAAATAAATTTTTGCTGTTTATAAACCACTCTATATACAGTATTTTGTTATAGCAATAGAAGGACGAAGATCTGCCAGCTCCTAAGCGGGACCACCAGGTTCTTCCTAAGTCAAGATAAGGGAGCACAAACCCATCAGCCAGGTAGCTACCTCCTGACCAGGTGGGCACAGATGTTCCTAACCAGGGCCTTCCCAAGGGCCAAGTCCTTCTAACTGTATAGCAAGACACCATTTTAAGAGCAGTGAAGACTGAAAGAAGAAATCTACAATCCTGAGTACGTCCCCAAAGATGATAAGACATCCAAGGGAGATTCAGTCCTTAGCTAACCCCTCCCTCAGCACCTGGTCAAAAAGGTTCTGTAAGAAAGGGAGTTAGGGGAGTTATTCTTCCCTTGTTGAGTGACTTTTTAATTTATTTCTATTTTATATTTCAGAGTAGTTGAAGATTTAATTGCAAAACTTTATTTGCAACTTGTCTGCATCCCATCAATGTTGGTCATCTTCCCTGAGGCCTTTTTATTCCTTATCTACCTTTTGACAATTCAAGCTACCAGCTTCTGAAAGAGAAATGGTCTACCTTACCTATCTAAAGTAGTTTATTAAAGTCTTCTGCTTCTAAGCATTTTTGCTTCATACATATTTCACTGTGTCACTGTTTTGTAGCCAAAAAACATTATGTTTTCCTTGAATTCTCCTTTGTCCTTATAAAATGTCTCTTTTCAGACATATTTAATGTGTGTGTACTTGAAACCTCTATTATTAGACGATGTCCTAGGCATTCCTGCTCACTTGTGCATTGGTGCCCAAGATCTAATCTAACCAAGTAGGCATCATGTAGGTGCTTTAAAACAAGACTAGAGGCTGGAATCTGAAGGTGTTGACGGAGACCTGTTCCTCTGCAGGCCCTGGAGACGAATACTTCCATCTCTGGTGGGTCTGGTGTTCACCAGACTCTACTGGTCTTGGGTTTGCAGATGTTTCTCTGTAAATACAACCACACACTCCTTTCAGTGTCTGCCTTTGTAGCCAAATGTCAACACTGAATAAATGTATGAGTCATTACTGGGTTAGGATCCATCCCAATGACCTCACTTCAATTTATCATTGTAAAGACCTTATGTCCAAGAAGGTCACATTCTGAGGTAGTGAGGAATAGGCCTGATGTTTTGCCTGAGTTTGTTTTATTGACAAAAGCTCACTATCTGTCTCATGTTGTCCTTGAATCCATGCTCTGCCTGCTTCAGTCTCAGAGTTTCTAGGTCTACAGGTATGTCCCAGTTTGCTCCTCTTTAAACACTTTTAATTTTTAGCTTATCCTTTTATTTTATTTTTGAGACAAAGTCTCATGTATCCCAGGTTGGACTTGAACTAGCTATGTATTAGAAGATGACCTTGAACTACTGAGCCTCTTGCCTCTACATCCCAACTTCTGGGACCCAGGTGTCCACCACCAAGCTGGATTATGTGCCTCTATGGATCAAATCTAGGACTTTGTTCATTCTGGGCAAGCATTCTACCAAGTCATGTGCCCTGTCAGCTTTTTCCATTTTTTTCTTTCTTATACACACATTGCTTGTCCCATCCCACTTATAGCACCAAAAGTTGAGAGATTGGAGAGATGGCTCAGCAGTTATGGACACATACTGCTTTAGACGATCCAGATTAGTTCTCAGCATTCAGGCTGGGTAGCTCACAACTACCTACAACTCTAACTCCAGGGGATCCAAAGCCTTTGGCTTCCCTAGGCACCAAGCACACATGCTACTGCATTTGAATACCTGTAGAATGCCAACACCCATAAAATAAAACAAGAGTTTCCAAAATCTGAAATTCAGTCTATTTTTCCATCTTAAAAAAATGAGTTTACATTTCCAGAATGGCTTCTTAATCTTCCCAAGGCGGCCTGCAACCACACTAGCATTCTCAATGAAGCATTGTGCTTCATTTAGGGTTTACCACTGTTTCCTACATGTTTTCTGTCTTATGCCATTTTGAGATCTTTATTCTGAATTTAATTTTTATTCAGCTGAAGTACTTCTCAACCAATTTCTTTGAGCGTATGTGTCTATATCATTTCTGTTTACTCTGTTCTGTTGTATATCTGGAAAAATGTCTGTTTTTTGCTTTTTATATAAATACAATGATAACTTGGCTCGGAGAGGAAGCTTGGTCTGTGGCCTTTTCTTTAAAATGTCTGTCACTGTTGCACTGCCGATGAGAAATCTGAGCCCGGCCTGATTATCTTTCCATTTGGGCAACTACATCGTCTGGAAGCTTTTAACATTTCCTTGCTAGTCCTTGGGTTTAGAAATCTCACCAGAATGTGGTCAGTTTGTTCTTCTTTGAATGCTGCCTGGCACTTCATGAGCCTTTTCCATCCGGAACACTTTATCTGTTCTCTCTTTTCTGTTTCTTTCCTCTCCTTTATTTCTTTCAGCCTCCTGTAGCCCGGGTTGGCCTCAAATTCAACCTATAGTGGGGGATGGGTCTTGAATTTCCCATCCTTCATCTCTCCGGTGCTGGAATTATCATCCTGAGCCACTATGCTTGGTTTATTCCATGCTGGGGTCAAACTCTGGGCTATGTGCTTGTTGGGCAAGTATTCTACCACTGAGCCACATCCCTAGCTCCAGAATTGTGTTTTTTCATTTAAGTTGGGGAGAGAACAGTTATCTTGTGGTGTGACTTTGTGGAACTTTATTTTGCATGTGTTCTGGACATTAGACTAGTATCTCACCCATGCTAAGAAGGCATTCTAATCGCACCCACACACACACATCCTGTGTTCTGGGCTTTCTAGTTAAACTTCATTTTCCCAAATGATTCCTTTGCATCTTCTCAGTAGATGATTGCCTCATCTGTACTCATGGACAGTTTCCTATCTTTCTTTCCTGTAAGCCGAACTGATTCTACCCTTACTTTTTTGCTTTTCCAACAAGGGCTTCCACACTAGTGCTAAAGAACAGTGGTGATCATCCCAGGCTTGTCCTTCATCCTGATGAACTGGCCAGAAGATAACAGGAAGCCATCCATATTCCACATGAAGTGTGATATTTGCTCTCAGTTTCGAATTTCTTGTCATGCTTCATGACTGTATGATTTATTCACTGCTTCATTGATAGACATCTAGGCTGGCTACATGTGTTGGCTTTTGTGCATAGCACAGAGATAAACATGGATGCATTCAACTTGCCATAACTGATTAGGATTTTCCTTCCTACATCCAATGGCATCGAGTTGTGGCATTTTTCTGATGTCTTATTCTCCTGAGTCACTTGGTGTCACAATTATGTAAAACCTTTATACTATGTCCTTAAATATTTTAAATAAAACCAGAATATAAGAGGATAAAGTTTTGAAGGGTGAGTGAACCTTTAAAAGCTAAGTCTAGAAAGTTAAAGCTAAAAGGCATGCGTTTCTCTCCTTTTCTCACGCTGTGCATCAGAAACCTGAAATGTTCCAGCCTGTATTTGAGGACCTTAGAGACCCAGAGCTCCACAGACATTGAACTAAGGATGAAAAATCTTTAGTTCAGAAATGTCAAACCCTCAGATTCACCAAGTACTTAAAAATTTATGTATCTTATGAAGTCAGCTAGTACTAAAGGTGGTATAATATAAAATAATAATCTTGTCCTTTGTCAGCCTTCCTTCCCACCCCTCAAGGCAAGCACCATGTTTCTCTACTTGTCCATCAGTATGTCTCAGAGTAAGTGCACACTGTTCTCCTCTTTATCAATGTCTATACTTTTTCTTTCTTCTTTTCTCTTTTGTTTTCAGTCATGTTCATTTATTTATTTAGTATGTATGCATGTATGGGCCATAGCACTAACATGGAGGCTGAGGACAACTTCCATCATGTTCCTGGAAAGTCCATTCAGGTCATAAGTCTTACCAGCAAACAGCTGTCCTCTCTGAACTCGCCCTCTATTTTCTCTGTGTGTGTCTCTCTCTTTGTCTCTTCTATTGTAGAAGCTGATAATTTTAACTTTCCAATGTTTTTTATTGCCTTAATTTTATCCAAAAAAAGTTGTGTCTTACAAAAAATAAACAGAATCTCCATATATGTCATATAGTCTGGCCTTGAACTCCCTGTGTATAACTCCAGAGCCTCCTGCCTCCATTTCCACTTTCCAGATTCTGAGATCACAAGCATGTACCACCATACTGAGTTTCCAGATTCTGGGATTGCAGGTATGCCCTACCACACTGAGTTTCCAGATTCTGGGATTGTAGGCATGCACCACCACATTGAGGTTTGCATGTGAGTTCTTTAAAAATCACTTTTTCAAATGTGTGTATTCATGTATATGAGTGAGTGTGTGGTTCCTGTGCATATGTGGGGGTGTGCACACAGAGACCAGAGGTGGTTGTCAGACAATGACTCCTCCACCTCTTCGAGTATTTCAGACTGACTTCAAACTCACTATGTATCTTAGAATTGTCTTTTGATCCTCCTACAATGTGGCAGGATTAATAAAAAACCCACAGACAGAAATTGGGGTTCAATGTGAAGGTCAGAAAAGCAAACAGCCAGCTACTGGCTCTTATTTACCTCTGCCTCAGTCTGAAATGGTGATCCTGCCTCCAGGAATCCTCAGAATGAGTCTGTGTGAGAGCTCTCTCCTCCCATCTTATATTCCTCTTTAAAGGCATGCACCACTACTGCCTGGTTTCTATTACTAAGTGGATAATGGGATTAAAGGTGTATGTCACCACTTCCTGGTCTGTAAAGCTGACCAGTGTGGCTGTTTTACTCTCTGATCTTCGGGCAGGCTTCATTTACCAAAATACAAACAAATGAAATATCACTACATTGTCTCTACTTCCATAGATGACCTATGTGTGTGCCCCCCATGCTTGTTTGACACATACAACCAACTAAGCTACATCCCTGGCCCATGAAACCCTTCAGTGCTCTCTCTTCTGGATGCATCGTTTCCACGGCTGCTTTCTCACTTGTTTAGCTCCTGGTTTTGATGTAGGACAGATATTAGCAGCTTTCTGAAAAAGACATTTGGAATGGGAAAGCTTTGAGACTTCTTACGCCTACAAATACCTTTTATTAATGTTTTCATATTTGATTTGCTAGGGCACACCACACTAAATGGAAGTTAATGTTGTTGACTTGCTTCTTTTTCTTCTGATTTCCAATGATTTGTTGCTGTCATTATCTTTTGCAGGGACAGAGGCTGTGGTGAAACACAGTCTTATTGCATAGACCTGGCTGACGTAGAACTCGCTCCATAAACCAGGATGGCCTCAGACTCACAGAGATGCTCTGTTGCAAGGAGAGCCTGTTTGTTCATCCCAGCTGCCCGGAGAGTTTAGTCCCAAAATAACCACACAGAAATTGTATTAATTAAATCCCTGCTTGGCCCGTTAGTTCTAGCCTCTTATTGGCTAATTCTCATATCTTGATTTAACCCATTTCTATTAATCTGTATATTGCCACATGGTAGCGACTTACCAGGAAAGATTCAGCATGTCTGTCTCTGGGGGCTCCATGGAGTTTCTCTCTTTGCTTTCTTTCTCCCAATATTCAGTTCTGTCTTGCCCACCTGCCTAAGTTCTGCCCTATCAACTAGGCCAAGGCAGTTTCTTTATTCATTAACCAATGAAAGCAAGACATAAACAGAAGGACCTCCTACAGAAGGCTTTAACTTTAACATAGCAAAACTACATATAACAAAACAGGTATCAAGCAAGAATTACAGTTATAATATTTCTATTTACTTTATCTTTTATTATAACTAAGGAAAATTATAACTCTAACTATAAATTCTTCAACTCCATCAAAGACTCCAGAAGGATATAATATTACCTATGTAAACTGAAAGTTCACTGTAAGCAACTTCAAAACTCTAGAAATGACAGAGACATCTTGCTGCCTGGACAGTCACCCAAGGTTTTTCTGTATTATTGGATATCCTTCAGGCCCATAATATCTAGCAGATTTTTCCATGAGGCAGGAAATTTCAAAGACAGGTCTGCCTATATTGGCATTTTGCCAGTCACTTTCTTCTGTATCCTGCAGAATGTCTTTTAGACTCTTTCATGAAGCAGGAACCCTGAAGGACTGTCTCATCTTTAGGCAAGTTCAGCAGTCATTTCTTTGTGGGACCTGCATGTCCAGGCAAGAGCAGTTTCTTGCCCAAATGGCTAACCAACTCCATAAGGAGTCTCTTTGATGCCCATCTTCCTCTTGAAGTAGCTTGGTGCTGCCAAGAACAGATGTGTCTCACTGTCATGAAAAGTCCTAAATTTTTAAAACATTTAAATGCCATATTCTGAAGGTCTCAGAAAGATTTGAAGATTACCTATTTAACTGAAATATATCTCTCTCTATATAAGAAAACCTAAATAATATGACTACAATCTTGACTATTATAGACCATTATCTACTAACTTATATTTCTTAATTATACATTACATTTTTAAATGAGCTGCACAATCACAATACTTTAATCAAGATCAGAAATACATATACATATAACAAAATTGACCTTAAATTTGTATCAATAAACCAAGATCCATACTAATGCATATTATTCATCTCTATAGCATATCTCTCTTTAAATGTAAAGAAACATTTATAGACAATATTTGGTAACACATGGACAACTGCTTCCACATAAAGCCTGAGAGAGCTTGGGAAGTAAATCTAGGCAAAAATAATAGAGTGAAGCACAGCTTATTGATAGCAGCTTTTTCTCAGGCGGGCTCTGTTTGCTAGAGGCAATGTGTCTCATTTCAGAGAGGCTTCCTAACTCAGCTTTAGCTGTAAAATCTTGCAGCTCTTTTAAGAGGCCCTGCCACAAAACACTTACATGGTGTTGATGAAAAGCTGACTGCATGCTTTTTGGTTTTCAACCATGGCAGGAAAAAAGCTACACCATTTTAAAATGACAGCTTTCTAGGCCATCTCGCCAGCACAAACTCCCACTCTTTCAGGCAGGAGGTCTGCCTACAGAGCATGTGGTTTGTGAGCAGACCGCTGCAGCTTGTTTGGCAGCAGACACGTTGAAATGCCATAGAGTTGTGGCAATGAACATGGCTCCTGCTGGTACCTCCACCATGAGGCTGGAATCTCAGAAAGCTAAAAAAATGAGCTGGATCCAGCCGTCAAAGCCACAGCTTTAATCCTACCTATATTGCTTAGCAAATTAAAGACTCATGTGGTCAGAAAAAGAAAGGTATACAGTAAAAAGACAGTCAAAGATGAAGAAAACCTCTAAATGGTTTACAGTGTGTTAAAATATATGCAGGCTAAAGGTTAAAGTCCTTAAAATAAAAAAGGAAGAGAGTACTTAGGTGTGGTGGCACACACCTTAAATCGCAATACCTGGAAGGCAGAGGCAGACAGATCTTTGTGAATTCAAGGTGTGGTAGCACATACCTTTAATCCCAGCTCTTGGGAAGCAGAGGCAGGCAGATCTCTGTGAGTTCAAGGATGGCCTGGTCTACAAAGGGAATTCCAGGACAACCAAATATATACAGAGAAACCCTGTCTCAAAAAGCCAAAATTAAAAATGAAAGAAATAGAGGTTAAAATAAAGCCGTGTAAAGATGAAAAATGCACAGAGAATCTGGATACTGTATGTTATTATGTTCTCTTTGAATTGTTTGAATGCTGAGGAAGGAACAAAAGCTGCGAAAAGATATTTGTTTATAAATGCTGCTAAATTAATCCAAGATGGGTATTTTGAAAATACCTTGATTTCAAAATTGAAGTCAAAATGTATGTTACTTTGGAGAAGAGAATTTGCTTTTGTTTCCACAAAAAAAAAAAATGAGAGGCTATGGATTTATTCTGAGTTAAGAAAAATCAGGTTCGATCAAGGAAGGCCACCTTAGAAATCTCTGGTAGGAACAGATGGCCCAGATGTCTGAGTTATATATCCAAAACAGATTCAAGATGCTGCCTGAAATGATCAAGCCTCACAGAATACTCCAGTCAGGACTTGATCATAATTCTAAATTTTCTTTAGGTCCCTATAAAATTGTCAACGCCCCTAACAAGCAGGAAGTAGCCTGGAAAACTATGCCCACATTCCCAAAAATGGACTATGGATATTTTCCTTTGTTTAGAATGTTGGTTACAAGTTGTTATGGATAATGTCAGGAGAAAAGCTAAACAAAGGATATTAGATCAGAATTCTTGTTGGTTTTTTTTTTAAAGAGGGGGAAGTACTGTGGGACAATGGTCTGTATTCTATCAATTATATTTTAAATAAACACTTATTGGCCAGTGGCCAGGCAGGAAGCATAGGCGGGATAACCAGACAGGAAGTAGAGGTGGGTCAATGAGAACAGGAAAATTCTGGGAAGAAGGAAGTCCTAGGCCTCAGTCCTGATGTAGCTACAGAGCAATCAAGATGTGACTGCTTCATCAAAAAAGGTACCAAATCACGAGGCTAACATAGACAAGAATAATGGGCTAATATAAGTAATAAGAGTTAATAAGAAGCCTGAGCTTATGGAACAATTAGCTTATAACTTGTGTAAACCTCTGTGTGATTTCTTTAGGACTTAATAATTGTGGGAACCTGGCAGGACAAAAACTCAGACAATAATCCTCCTGCCTCTGCCTTCCAAGCACTGGAACAAAAGGTATAAACCCCCATTGTCATTGTCTTCTTATTTCATTTGCTTTGTGTATTTGTTATTGCTCTTTGGAAACCAAGGATCTTCTTGTTGTCTTCAGTAAAAAGTAGGCAATATAGGGCCTGAGAGAATGGGTGCTTGGTGGGTAAAGGCACTTGTCACTAAGTCTGAGGATATAAGTTTGATTCCAGGAACATGCATGGTAAAAGGAGAGAACCAACTTCTGTAACTTGTCCTCTGACCTCCAGATACAATTTCCTGGCATGTATATATAGGAGCGTGTGCACACACACATGCACACGCGCACACACACACACACACACACACACACACACACACACGTCACTTTGAAACAGGAAATATTATAAATGATTATTATTTTCACAGAAGACTTCTTTGAATTCATAGGCTATCCAAGAGAGACTGGCTAAGACCTTGTTGTAATTGTCAGGTCACCGGGCTCCACTCTAATGGGCAGAAAGCGTTTTCTCTGTTTAAATCCTGTGCCAGATTTGGCAGATGCTCACCACAGTCCTAGGGACTTTCCTTATCTCTAATGATACTACCATAAGTGCCAGCCACGGACATGTGAGCCACATGTGCTATAAGACATCCTGTATGTCTTCATAACGCTTCATATAGTGACATCTTAGCAAGACTGTGGGCAGACTGGCATTTACCTTCCAACTCTTCTAGTGAAAAGTGTGTGTTTGTGGGTAAAACCTATCTATCACAAAGTCGATCAAAAGTAATTTTCACCAGGGCTGGAGAGATGGCTCAGTAGTTAAGAGCACTTGGCTGTTCCTGCAAAGGACTCAGATTAGGTTCCTAGGGACCACTTGGCAGCTCACAACTATCCATAAATCCAGTTCCAAGGGATTGTAGCTTTCTTCTGACTTCCTCAGACACCAGGCATGCACATGGTACACAGACATACAGGCAGGCAGAACACTCGTACATAAAAAATAAACAAATCTAAAATTTTAAATGTAACTTTCATGTAAAAATGCAAAACTATTTTTAAAAATATTTAAGAGTTATAACTTCATAATTCTTCTGAATCTTCCAGTCGATTCATTATATGCGTGAATGTGCATGAATGTGTGTGTGAATGTGTGCGTTTGAGTGCTGGGAAGTATGCGTGTGTAAATCTATGAATGAGTGTGAGAAAGACTGTGTGAGCGTGCCTGAGTGTGTGAATATATAAGTGTGTGAGTGGGTGAGTGTGCAAGTGTGAGTGTGTGTAAGTGTGTGTAGGCCATTCACTGTTTTTCACCTGGGGTCTGGGATACAAACTCCAGGCCCCACGGTTGTACAGCCAGAATCTGAATCCATTCATTTTATTTCCTGCTACCTGGCTGTTCCCAGCTTACAGAGCATCAATGATGATTTATGAGGCTTTCCAGAAATGTAACATGACTTTAGTAGGATAAAAAGACATGTTTTAGTGTTGGGCCAAAATCATCTCAGGGCCTGTACCTTGAGGTTTATAGGACAGAGAAAAGCCTGGCTTGAGTTTGGAAAGCTACCAAGTGGGGATGAGACAGCAAAATCTAGATAGATGACCCTCCAGCCAGAGGGAGGGCTTAGCTGTCTGTCATTGGCTGGGGTACCCCGGCATCACACGATGTCACTTAATCTATTTAAGCTGATGCTCACAGTAATATACTGAGTTCCTGCTTTGACTTGACTCCCTATCATGTCCGATTGTCCTGAGTCATGGAGCTGAGGAATGGGTAGATAGTGCACTCACCTTTCCCTGGGGAATAAGGCTAAGGAGGCCTGGCATTTTAGTACAAACTGTTACACACACAGTTCTGAAAGTTAATAATTTTAATTTTCATCTTTCTTTACATCTTTCTAAGTCTTCAAATTCCTTTTATAGATTTTATATAATTCTATAAATGATTGAATCAATTTTATTAGCTAGCCTACTAATGAGTATGTTTTGACTGTTTTTTATTAATTTAATTACCATTACAGTCATTTTGCATTAGTTATCCTGTAAAATCTTCTTTAATTACTTCAATAAAAATATGAATAAATTAATGCATTGAAATAAAGCTGTTGAATTAATGAGTATATGAAGGCAAAACCTTGACAAGCACAGCCACATGACTTCCACGAAAGTTAATTCTCAGCCAGGAAGATGGCTGACGGGGAACGAGGACTTGCTGTACAAGCCCGTGACCTGAGTCGAACCTTCACAGCTTACATAAAGATAGAAGGGGAAATGAGTCCACAAAGTTCTTCTCTGACCACCACACATGCCGCATGACAATAATAATAACTTTTAAAAGAAAAAATGCTTTGAGATCTGGTCTCACTCTTGTAGGTGTGGCTGGTCTTGAATTTACAGAGATCTGCCTGTTTCTGCCTTCCCACACTGGTATTAAAGGCATTCACTAGTAAAAATGAGCATCTTTTAGGTATTTATTGATTCATTATTCTCACTTTTGAAACAAACTTCACACACTGTCTGATGATTATCTTTTTCTGAAGATTTATTTTTAATATCTTTATTTATGCATGGTGTGTAGGTACACCAAGTACGTGTGGGTGCCCTTGGAAGCCAGAAGGGGACATCTGATCCCTTGGGGCTAGAGCCACTGACCATTTGTTATGAGCCACTATCTGTGGGTGCTGGGAACTGAACTCATGTCCTCTAGAAGAACAGTGTACACTCTCATCTGCTGATCCATTTTTCCAGCACCCTGTGCCCGTTTTCTTATGCTTTCCCATTAGTTCAGGTGTATGGTTTGAGTTTTTATTTTATTGGCCTTTTACAATTGTGTGTGTATGTGTGTGAATGGCAATGTGCTGTATATAAATTAAAGCAACTGCAAAAGAATGCTTGCAGGTCCTGATCCCTGGACTACAGACCAGGCAAAGGTGCAGCAACCAAAGGTGTTTCCAGGCTCTGTGTTCATGCTCCATGAGAGCGCAATTAGCCAGGAGCAGCCACAAAGCAACCAGTACCTAAACCTGAGGCGTCCATCCACTTGGTGCTAGTGAAAGATAAAGTCACATTAAAAATACAGTATTTAATAAAAGAGTGTTACCCTCTTTAAAAAACAAAACTATGGGACACCCATAATTAGATGACAAATTAATATGTGCCGTGTCCTTGCCAATTCTCCGAGCCAGCGTAATTCTCATCAGTCACTATAATTTATTAACAATGAGGGAAGAAAAGACATGAATCAGCTTAATGTGATATAAGTAGGGCGTTGCCATAACAACAAGATGCAGTCTGTTTTCTACTATTTATATATGGCTTATTTTCTCTGGAGCCTTGGAGTTTTTCTTGAAACAAATGGAATAGGAAAACATCTTGTTCTGAACAGCCTAACCCATCTCTCTCTCTCTCTCTCTCTCTCTCTCTCTCTCTCTCTCTCTCTGTGTGTGTGTGTGTGTGTGTGTGTGTGTGTGTGTAAAACCACATTTTCTTTCCAGGAAAGAAAAAAACCAAAGCACTTGATTTAAGAAAAAAAAAAATGTGTTTATACCAAAGGGCCCACAACCAAGCTTTGATTCCACTGTGATTTTGCCAAATTCATTTTCATTTTGTTTTGTATTGTTTTTCCACCACTGAGACAAGCGATTCCTCACGAAACCTCTGGGAAAACACCCAAAACACAAGACACACATGCTGGAAGCAATCTGAAGCTAACAGTGCTTCTCAAAGGAATCACGTTCTGGCTCCAGACTCCATGACTGGCCAAAGGAGTGGCTGGCTCAGTCAGGAGACAATTTTTCATTTTACTCTCAAATATTCAGAGAGAAAGCCACGTCTAGGAACAAAACCAGGACCCGCTCTGTGACACTGTCTGTTTGCCAAGGGAGCTTCTGATATTTTAGGGCCTGGAACCTAGGCACTTACATGCCAGGAACGCTCTGTAGGCTACGTTCCCAGCTTATACTAGAGCTGCTTAAGCAAGCTTCCCTTCTGTGAGCAACCCCATCCATTGTCTGAAGTATGCTGCACAAGGCAGGCAGTCCACAAAGGACCCCCATAACTTTGTCAATTCTCTACTTTCCTTTAAGGGTAAACAATCCTCGCTCTTAGAACAAAGATGGATTGAGTCATTTCCCCGCCATAGAAGGCATCATTTAGGGCAGCAGAGAAAACCACTGCAGGACCCTCCTAACCAGCTCACACCCAGCTCGCAATTTCTACCATCATGGCTCTAATGCTTTCTCTAGTAGGATGGAGCGTGGCAAACAGGGCTCTGGTAGGACTTGCCCCCTCCCCTATTCTCTCTGCCTTGCTAGACTCTTAGATTGCCTTCCTAGAACTAGCCTCCAAGGTCTATACCCTTATTTGGCCACGTCCTCCTCCAGAGGCTGCCGACCAAAGGCCAGCTATCAAAAGGCCTCTTTGGCTCACCTAATTAACATGCCCAATTAAAATTAAGCACTTCATCCTTACATAGGGTTTCCCCTTTTCCTTTTATAAACTGCTATTTGCCTATGGGCCACATCTGTCTCCTCTCTATCCCAAGGCAGTCCACTGTCCCTCTGGGGAGTATAAATCTCCTTTGTGCTGAGAACTTGGTTGTGGTAGTGTGATGATATTTTGTTTGTGTTTTAACAAATAAAGCTTGCCTAAAGATCAGAGTGCAGAGCTAAGCCACTAGAGGCCAGGCAGTGGTGGCATGCACCTTTCATCTCAGGACTCAGGAGACAGAGGCAGACTGACCTTTGTTACTTCAGGGCCACCCTGGGCTACACGAAATTGATTCAGTCTAAAAGAGAAACAGAGCTCACACAAAGGTGATCCCAGCACTTGGGATCCCACACCTTTAATCCCAGTACTAGGGAGGTGGAGACAGGAGTGATATGGCTGGGTAGAGAGAGAAATATAAGGCAGGAAGAGACAGGAGCTCAGTGCAGTCTGGTACCACAGTCAGAGGCTGCATTCTGGAGGTGCTTTCTGAGGATTTGTAGAGACAGGATCACCTCTTCAGTCTGAGCATTGGTAGAGGTAAGAACTCTGCTCCTCTGATCTTCAGCATTAACCCCTATATCTGACTCTGGGTTTTTATTATTAAACAATTAGAATTCATGTTATATTGGTATATATCCTGTTCTGATTCCAGTCCCATTAGTCCTTACCCAGCATGCACCAGGCCCTAGTTCCACCTCCATCACTGTAAACTGAGCAACTGAGCATAGCAGCTACGTGCTTGGAAGCCCAGCACTCAGCAAGGGAGGGCTGGAGGGTCAGACATTTTAGGTCACCAGAGATCGGGTTTAAAGTCAGGTTGGCCTGCATGAGAGAGACCCTATATGAAAAACAAAAACAAAGTTGGCAGCAATAAGCACAGAACACGGGAACTTAAGCATGATCAGACAGGGGTTTGTGCACGTGGATCTTTGGTTTGGGGGAAGTAGAGTAGAGGGTTGAAATGGAGGCTCATGTAGCTCAGGCTGGCCTCAAACCCTATGTATCAAAGACAGGCTTTGAATTCTTGATTCCCCTGTCTCTACCTTCCAGTGTCAGGAATACCAATATTATCGGATGTGCCACCATCCAGTTCTTACTTAAATCTTTAGCTCACTCTGACCAGATTTTCATTTAGCACAGTTTATGAGGTTGGAGCCAACATGCCCAGAATGACAATCTCTGCTCACCTCTGTGAGCATGGCCCCAGACCTCAGAATTCAGCCTGCTCACACCTCTGTAGGCTCTCTACCACTGCCTGGGGCTCTGATAAAGGACAGTAGGTGATGTTATGATTACTGGAGCATCATTTAGGGTGTAGTGTACTCTGAACTTGAGCAATTTTATTCCAGCCAAATCTGTAAGACTTGAGTATCACCCTCTGATATACTCACCGTTAATAATCACTGGAATTATCAGGAAGAGACAAAGTCGACCTGATTCAACCAACATCAGAATCCCAAATTACAACACTTTCACTGTACTGAAGCAGTGGGTATCTTTATTCATTTGGTATAATTTGTCTGTAATAATGTATATGCCTCAATGGCTGGGTGGCACTCGGGAGGCAGAGGCAGGTGGATCTCTGTGAGTTTGAGCCCAGTCTGGTCTACAGAGCAGGGACAGTTGGAGATACACAGGGAAATCTGTCTCAGAAAAAATAAAAAGTATATGTGTTAAATATTCATCTTGAAGAACTTTCAATTATGTGCCCCTTCCTGGTCCATATCGTTACAAATCTATACTATTCTCATTTCTATTATCATTTAGTTTTGCTTTGTCTTAATTCACATAAATGAGAGCATACAAAATGGCGAGTGATAGTCAGGGTTTGTTGATTTTTAACTATGTTATATCCTAACCCCTCCCCGTACACACACATTTTTACAATTAAAAATTGCAGGGCCCAGCCAGACAAGCTCAATAGAGGCCTGAGTCTCAGTAGTTTATCCTGGTTCCAAGAAAGACCACAAACTGAGACTACCCAGGCACTACCCAGGAACAGACCATCCAAAGGAAATTTGTAACGTTCCAACTACTGCAGATAAGATTGCCTGCCAGCACACACCCATTGCTTTTCACCAGGATACCCCTAGACAAATGTTAGCCAGTCAGGGTTCCTGAACCTTAGAAATCCCTCACCCCACCTTTGATACTACAAGAACCCAACTCCAACTGAGTTCAGGGCTCTCTGACCACGCCAATACATTAGACACAGAGAGACCGAGTTTGCAAACTTATGTAAAAATAAAGGCTCTTTGTTTTTACATATAGGATTCGATCTCCTAGTTGGTTTGGAGGGACATGCTCCATGATCTGGGCATAACATTACATAACTTGAGCATTTGCTGATAACATATCACAAAGTTTATTTTAAAACTTTTCTTTATGCCTGAACTGGCCTTGCCCCACTATCACATTGATGATTATCTCGAATATCACCATAAATTCTTTGTCCGGCGACTGACGGAGATAGAGACAGAGGCCCTCATCAGAGCAACGGACTGAGCCCCCCAGGTCCAGTTGAAGAGCAGAAGGAGGATGAAAATGAGCAAGGAAATCTGGACCGTGAGGGGTTGGTCCACCCACTAAGACAGTGTGCCTGTTCTGATGGGAGCTCACCAAATCTAGCTGGACCGAGACTGAATGAGCATGTGATCAAACCGAACTCTCTGAATGCAGCTGACAATGGGGGCTGACTGAGAAGCTATTGATAAAGGCACTGGGACTTGTTTCTACTGCAAGTACTGGCTCTTTGGGATCCTAGTCTATTTGGATGCAAAGCTTCCTAGGCCTGGATGTAGGGGGAAGGGCTTTGGACTTCCCACAGGGCAGGGTTCACTGCCCTCTCTTAAGGAGGGAGGGGTAGGGAGGTGGATAAGTGGGGGAGCGGGAGGGGAATGGGAGGAGGGGAGGAAGTGTAAATTTTTGAATGGAAAAATAAAATAAATGATTACATAACACAAAAAAATAAAACTTTTCTTTAATATACATATTCAGTATGCAATAAGGGTGAAAGCAAATTTGCACAGTAGAGGGATGGATACACACATTTGCTTTTTAAAAGATTTATTTTACTTTTTAAATTATGTGTTTGTTGGGGGGCTGGAGAGATGGCTCAGTGGTTAAGAGCATTGCCTGCTCTTCCCAAGGTCCTGAGTTCAATTCCCAGCAACCACTTGGTGGCTCACAACCATCTGTAATGAGGTCTGGTGCCCTCTTCTGGCCTGCAGACATATACACAGACAGAATATTGTAAACATAATAAATAAATAAATAAATAAATAAATATTTTTAAAAATTTGTGTATGTTGGGGAAGGTATGTGCATGTGAGTGCAGGTACTGTCTGAGACCAGAAGAGGGCATTGGATCCTCTACAGTTAGAGATACAGGAGGTATGAGCCACTTGGTGTGGCTGCTGGGAAACAACCTTCATCCTCTACAACTGCAGAAAGTTCTCTTAACCGCTGAGCCTTCTTGCCAGTCCCTCACTTATTTTTACATAGAGAATGAACCTTGACTGAAAATGTCATACTCCAGGACACACAGCACCCTCAGTGTTCCTCAGAGTTGGTCCTTGTTGTGATTTTTATGTTTGCTGAAAAAGGCATTCCCCATAAGGCCTTAGTTCAAATGGCAGAAATATGTTTTGGACCATTTCAGAAATTGCTGGAAATTATAGCTTAATTCCTAGAAAAAAATTCATTAGATATTTTTAAAATAAAGCTCAAATTAGCAACTCCAGTATTAAGTTTTAAAATCAAACATTCTAATACAATACAGTCTAAAGATATAAATATAAACTAATATGATTTTTACCATCTGAGGAATGACTGTAGGGAAATGTTGGAAGTCTCTGTGTTCTTAAACCATTATGTTTGTGAAAGAGCAAAACCTTTGTCCAAGTGGTTAAAACCCTGCAACTTCCAACAGATGATGCTCTCGAATCTGGACGGGGTGTTTCCGCCCACAGGGTCTGGCCTGATAGTGTTTAGCATCTTACAGTGCAGAGTAGGAGCTCCATGTTGAGAACAAAGCTGCAGTGAAGCCACCAGCACAGGTGGGCACCCACAGAAGCACCGAGGACCCACACTACACTGGATTTTTGAATTAATCTTTGAATCACTATGCAATTGATTTTTAACTAATTTTTGGTCACTCTGTGTTCAGACACCTTTTTCTCTTGCTAATGTTGTAGGGCTCCTGCTGTTAATACATGATGGGGTTGTGACCTGAAGTTTAAGAAGCTGGGAGTTAGACAGCAGAGAAGGGAGACCCAGCACAGAGACTAAGAAGGAATGTCGGAAATAGTAAGAACTCCTGAAGGGAGGTCCCCTGCAAGCACCAAGAAGAAAAAGGCCAGCAGGAGGGGCTGCTGGCAGAGGCCCATCCTCCCAGGAGGGGCTCAGATCAGAACAGTCATTACTGGGGCCCTGCTGTGGTACCAAAAATCAAGTTGAGTCAACTTAAGAAAACGAGGAGATAGGTTTTTGGTATGGGAATATCAAAGATACATAGATAGATAGATAGATAGATAGATAGATAGATAGATAGAGAGCGCACAAACAAGCTGGCTTTAGCTTTGTAGAAGGATCTGTGTACCTGTTGCTGCTACACTGACATTATAGCTCACCTAGCCATCAATACTTTTATTTATCCCAGAAGGATAAATAAATTATACCTGAGTACAGACTGTTAAGTATGAGCCTTAGAAAACAATTTTTAAATTGAAATTTCTCTTAGTATCAATACAAAAATTTTTATATGACTCATTTTAATCCAAATAGTTTAAGTTTAGCAGAATTAAGGAAGACAAGGAGGCTAGATATATTCTTGGGTCTGAATAGACATGAGTAAAGAGAGAATTTTTAAGCCAATGATTCTAACTTTTTAATGCTTTGACCCTTTAATAGTATCCCATGTTGTGTTGAGCCCATTGCAAAATTTTTCCTGTTATTTTACAACTGCAGTTTTGCCATTGTTATGAATCTTAATGCAAACATCTGACATGCAAGTGGTCCTAGGCTACCCCTGTAAAAAGGGTTTGTTTGTTTGTTTGTTTTAACCACCAAAAGGTTGCAACTCAATGGGTTGAAAAACTGTTTCAAGTTCTTTGCCAGACTGCTTAGGTCATTGTCTTGCTGCATTAGAAGAAATAAACATCCCAGTTTCTGGTTAGCATATTTTGCTTATGGCTGTGATCCTAATTTTTAGCTTTATTTTAAGTTTAAACATTAACAATATAAAAACATTTTTATAAGCACAGATGTTCCACAGCCTTATAAAATTTAAGTATTTTAAAACTTTTTAAAAAAATTAAAATCTCTAAATGTCTTCCTGCAATATCAAAAATAAAGTACCACTTTGGCCACACCCTTGACAGCATATACATAGCCTGTCTTTTAGATCTCAGCCTGCTCCATTTTACTGTAGCTGGTGCTTCTGGTGACTATCACCTGGAACTGGCATTTGGAACACTACTAAGGCCCATCCTTGTAAGTAGACTTTCTTTTGGACTTTAGTCCTGCCATACATTTGAAAGCTTCAGTTCTTTCCCATGGTCCATTTATGTCTTTATAACCATTATCACCTGGGTGACTTTTAAATTAACAAAGTCTAGCTGGCAGAGCAAGGCACATTTTTTAGTATAACATTGAGATGCAGTTTTAATACTTTAAGTCCTATATATGTTTTTTTTAAACCTTGTTTCTAGAATGAAACATAAGTCTTCATGCAAAAATCTATCCCAGTCCAAACTATCGTGGAGATCTGTCGTGCCTCCTCCCTAGGCCCACTCCACGCGGTCACCATTAATCAAGATGGCGGTAAAATCATGTGGCATCCATTCTTTTTAACTCTAGCAAAATGGCAATACAAACTTTAAAATGGAATCATGCCTTATAATTTCTTTAAAATTATCCATGCATAGATTTTAAGTTATCAATTCTTAGTGTTACTAATTAACTTTTAACTAGTTTTATTTTATTTTTTAACAGATTTTTGGCCATATAAAAATAAATAAATAAACTTAAACCTGAAGCTACAGAAGGTTCACATTAACCAAGTCCGAATTTTTTGACTGTTATGCTTTGTTTTCTTCTCCTTGTCATTGTGTCAGGAGCTCAGACTGACAGAGTCACAGAGGAAACTTCTAAATAAACCTGGGTCTAACAAAGGAAGAGCCATCATCCAACTCCAGAGCCAGTTTTTCAGTAAAAACAGCATAAAACAGTTTTAACATTATCTATACGAAAAAGTCATCTGAATTTCTGCTAACCCAAACACAGTAACCAGAGCTCAGAGATAAATTCTGAGGTCAGGCCCATAAATGTGGCCACAGCAGTGATGGGCGGCAGAGACAGCAAACATATCCAAACCATTTCTGTCTCAGCTCCATGTTTGCAAGAAAACTTACATAGACAAACTTTTCAACAAAACAAGCACATTCAGCATTTGCATGTATGAGAAACCACAGAAAACTTAGCTCACGTCCCCTTCTGACCTTCTATAACTTTTTATATACCTTCAATCCATCTTTCCTCTCTTCATTTTTTAGTCTCCTGCTTTCTCCCTTGCTTTCCAGACAACACACCAAAGTCTTTCTGCTTCTCAGACAACATAAAAACTCTTACCAAAGTCTTCCTTATGGTTTCTCTCAGTAGTAGTCTAATAATATATTGTATGTCTACAATATTTTAAACAAGAACAGAAGCACTCATAGACTATAACAAAAGTAACTTTAATTTTATATCACATAAAATCCTGTACCAGCATGAAACATTTAAGATGAACAGTAGTTTTTCCATACCCTAACCAATAGTAACTTGTAACCAGCCCCTCTAAATGATGACAGAAATTTGTAACCCATTGGATCTGAATGATCAGAGCAGTTCTGGTGTCTCCCTGCCCTGGACCAGCCACTGCTCCAGGACCTGCAACCGTTTCCTGCCTAGGACTGGCTGCTCTCAGGGCCTGCTGCCTGCAGCCACGCGGCCTGCTGCCGCTGCCACCGCTTGGGGACCTAAAGCTTTTCTGCCACTGCAGCTACTCGGGGATTCTGCAGCATTTTTAATTTTTCCATTACACCAATGCTTATGGCCCTATCTCTAAAGTTTTGTAAGTGATCCAATATCAAAGCCAAAGAAGTCGTGATTTGAGTCTGTCCCATCACACCTCGGTCTCCTAAGTCAGAAAAGGCACAAAAGACAAAAACAAAACAACACCAACAGAGACCTGCTAGTGCCTGGAGGCAAAACTGAACTGAAGACAACAGCCTCAAGCTCTTTTGTGGGTGCAACCCACCGGTCTATCTACAGAACTGAGATCCCCAGGAGCATCTCACATGGCCATCTACAGAAACCAGAGCGATTCACTCCTATACAGAAGGGTCCTGGGATCCAGATACAGAAGAGCCCTGGGGACATCTCCCAAGGTACCCGCCTGTGATCTTTTCACGCAGCCTCATACCATCAACAGGCTCTCACAGATTCTGGGCCCATTTATAGAAGGATATCCCAACAGAAAGACTTGAGAAAAGAAATGTACACACACACACACACAAAAAAAAAAAAAAAACACAGAAAACTTACCTACCAGCTGATGAAGGCTCTACAGGGTGGTGGGCCTAGTGGGCCTGGGGGATCCTGGACAAGCTCCTAAATATTATGCCCAGATCATGAAGTCCCCCAAAACCAACTAGGAGACTGAGTCCTGTATGTAAAAGCAAAGAGTCTGTATTCTTACACAAGTTTGCAAACTCGGTCTCTCTCTGTGTCCAACGTATTGGAGTGATCAAAGAGCCCTGAGCTCAGTTGGGGTTGGTTGTTGTAGTAGCAAAGGTGGGAATGAGTGATTTCCAAGGTTTGGGACTCCTGTTTGGCTGACAGGTGTCTAGGGGTGTCCTGGTGAAAAGCAATGGGTGTGTGCTGGCAGGCGATCCTATCTACAGTGGTTGGAACATTAGGAATTTCCTTTGGATTGTCTGTTCCTGGGTGGTGCCTGGGTAGTCTCAGTTTGTGGTCTTTCTTGGAACCAGGGTACTCTACTGAGACTCAAGCCTCTATTGAGCTTGTCATGGATGGGTCCTACATGTAACTCTGTCGTGTAGCTAATATCTGTTCTAGAGGAAAGGTTTACTTAGGCAGGAAGGTTTCAGAAAGCTTGGTCTGAGCATGAGCCTGCTATTCTTAGGGTTCTAGCTTTGTACCTCCTTTTATTAAGTTTAACCCCTCCTCTGTCTCTGCTGCTGTAGCCCACAGTGATCAGATCCCATAGCTCCAGGCCTCCCTGGCTGCTGCTTGTCTGTTCTACAGGTGCCTCAGACTCAGAGTCCACACCTGAGTCATAACATCTGCCTCCTCCAAAGCTCCTCCTGTTCTCTGTCTCCAGGAATGGCGGCACCAACTGTGCTACAAAATCCTGCCTACAGTCAGCTGTCTCCCTCTTTACGGCCATCCTCCCAGTGAGCAGGGCTCAGGGCAGCCCATTCAGCTTCTTTATCGCCTCTGGAACTCATCTTCGTCTCCACTGCTCTCTTCAGCTGAAGTCCCAAACAATCATTTGCGTCCAGAGTTAGCTTGTTTTTCTGCCCGCTGTACCCTGCTCCCCACTAGGAAGCCAGAGGGAGTTCTCAAACACAGTTAGATCCACTATTCCCGTTTGCCCTGCCCCCATCCTCCTCACACTAAAGCCTGGACTCCTCAGTGTGGGTCTAGGCCCTTATCAGCCACCCCTTCCTCTCCACCCTCAAGGCCTCCACTCTGCTCCAGTCAACAGAAATTGCTATGAGTTCCTCTAAAATACAGGCTTCCCCTTTCCTCCACACGCTGCCCCCACTCTACCACTCATCTTCTCCTTTTTAATTTTGAGAAAATAAATATTTTTATGTGTATGAGTCTAAGTGCATGCATACATGCATGCATATGTGTACTGTATGCACACAGAAGCCTCTGGAGGCCAGAAGAGGGTGTTGTATCTCTTGTCCCCTCTTTTCTGTTCTTAAAACTATTTATCATTATCATTATTATTATTATTAATTACTATTATTTGGGTGGAAGCTTCACCTCAGCCCCTGGTATCCATACATCCAGAGTGTGGAATGTTTGGGTTAAAGTCTCACCCCCAGTCCCTGGCACCCATATATTCAGAGAGTCTGGAATGTTCCAGTGGAAGTTCTATCCCAAGCCCCCTCCCCTGGGAGTTGCCTCAGTCCAGACTCCACCTCTGAAAAAGCCTGCCAAATGATGACCCCTCTCCAGAGAAGCTCAAGACCATTCCCACGGGGTATTTAAATTGTACCCCAAAGAACAAACACGTGGTTTTCTGGTCTTCCCTCCCCAGCCCCTCTCTGGGAGGCTGGAATTGCTCCTGGGAGCGCTGGTATCCATTAAACCTGGGCTTTTTCTAATTCTGTTTGATCTGGTCTGATTTGGATTACTGTGTTGGCGGAGAGGCTTATCAGGTGCAGAAACTTTTCAGTTATCACTATTACATATCTCCATCATCAGCATCAGCATCCCTGGAGACACTTGTGTGCCATGGTGCACACGTGGAGTCAGGAACATGTTTATGGATCTGGTTCTCTCCTACCTTTGTGGGGATTCCAAGGATTAAGCTTAGATGGTCTCAGGCTTGCACAGCAAGTGTTTTCCCGCTGAGCCATCTCTCTAGTCTTGTCTGTCTTATTTGGTGGATTCCTCAGGTCTCAGGTGAGAAGTACCTTTGAGTGGAAGTTTCTGTTGTGGAATGTTACTTTAACTGCACAGAGAAGTGTTACATTTGTTTGTGCTGCATTTGTTTATCAATATAAGGACGTGTGTTTATTTATGTAAAGATGTGTTGCATCTGTTTAACCTTGCCTGCCTAAGGCACCTGATTGGTCCAATAAAGAGCTGAATGGTCAATAACTAGGCAGAGAAAGGATAGGTGGGGCTGGCAGGCAGAAGTGAATAAGTAGGAGGAGAAATCTAGGCTCAAGAGAGGAAGAATGAGAGAAGAGGAGAGGAGAGAACAAGGGGGAAATAGAGGGACCTGGCCTGGGACCAGAAGAAGACAGGCAACTGCCAGTCAGACAAGAGAAACTGAACATATACGGAAGGAAAGAAAAGAAAAAGGCCCTGAAAAAAGAATCAATTAAACTCTAAAGCAAAGTACAAAAAAAAAAAAAAATGCCCTGAGGCAAAAGGGAGGTAAAAAGAAACAGGATAGCTTAAGCTAAAAGAGCAAGCCATAAACCAGCCGAAGCTAGGTCGAGCATTCATAACTAATAATAAGTCTCTCTGTCATGATTGGGAGCTGGCTGGTGGCCTAAAAGAAAAAGCCTGGGACAAGTCTCCCTTGACATTTCTGCCCTAATTTGCCTGGCACAATGACCCTGCTGCATTAATTGACCATCTACTCATCTGTCTCCCTATTAAGTTACTAGGTTAACTAGGGCAGGACACATACTCTTTCCTTTAAGCACAGAGCCTTGCATACGGAGGGATTAACACCTGATGGATAAATAAATTAATGTAGAGGCCCTCAAGTTCTTTTGTATGGGTAGAGATAGTTTAGGAACAGGCAGAGGAGGAGACTGGAATGGAGAATAAACAGGGGCCTGGGAGGCGTACAAGAGTGAGAAGATGGATTTAAATCCCCAGGCCTATGTACAAGGTCAGCAGTAGTCTCCATCCACACTGAGGGAGGTGGAGACAGAAGGATTGTTAGGACTTGCTAGCCACTAACCTAGCTCCAGGTTGAATGAGAGACCCTGCCTCAGGGGAATAAGGTGGAGAGAGATAGAGCAGGCCACCCAACTGCCTCTTCTGGCTGCTGTGTGCACTCGTCCATGTACACACACTTGTGCATACACTACACACCTATATGCACACACAGAAAGAACAGTCTGGGAGCAAATATTGGGGAGATCATATTTTAAACAAAATCTTAGTTTCAGTTTTGTTAGTGAGGGGAGCCTCTGATGAATTTCCCGCTCCACATTCATGCCCTGGAAAGCCAGGTGCCTGCTTTCCTGGCATCATAGTGCCTCTCAACTCGGGCTGATGCTGAGCCCGTGAAGTCACATTCATCCTTCCGTCAGATGCGGTGGCATCTGCTTGTTGCTGTTGTCCTGGCTCATCCAGGCTCTCTCTTGCTCCTTTGGAGTCTACAATGTTCTGAGTCAACTCTACGTGCAGATTGTAACTTGACTGTGTTCTGCTTGCTGTGTGCTGTCATTGATCATTGGTCATTGTCCTTCTGTAAACTGGCATATAGAGGCAGTGACAATAGACAAATGAGACAGGGGACCTCCTAAATGAGCATTGCATCATGCATCTGAATGAACATTGTCCTTCAAAGTGATCCTCATTTGAAATAACTTCGGCAGTGGCCTTCCACTCTCATTTATGACTTGTATAAGAAATAGATTTGTTCTATATTGTAACTCTGGGTACATTAACCTCATCAACAGTTTTTAGTCAGCTTGTTAATCTAGCTTATTTTTCAAAATTGATTTTCAAGTACTTTAAAAAAAATTGTTCTTATTTTTATTGTGTATGTGTATATGTGTGTATTAGCATGCATACCATGGTGTGTGTGTGTATGTGTATATGTGTGTGTATGCGTGTGTGTGTGTGTGTGTGTGTGTGTGTGTGTGTGTGTGTGTAGGCCAGAGAACAACTTTGTGGAGTCAGTTCAGTCTTTCTGCCTTTCTGTGAGTTCCAGATAACAAGCTCAGGTTAGCTACCACTCTTGCACAGTAAATATCTTTACCCACTAAGTCTTTCACTGACCCCAATGTCTGGTCCCCAAATACGTTTGCACATAATTACAACAGCATTCAATCAGAAAAAAAGCCCATCATGGATGACATATTGTAGGCGGATTTTTCTTTCCCACCAGCCAGTTCCCCAATAACCACACAGAGACTTGTTATTAATTATAAATGCTCAGTCAATAGCTTAGACCTGTTTTTAACTAGCTCTTACACTTAAATCAACTCATATTTCTTATCGACCCTTTGCCACGTGGCGGTACCTTTTTTCAACACAGCAATCTTGCTTGTCTCTGTGCCTCCTCTCAAGACCCTCAGACTTTTCCCTTCTTCCCAGCATCCTCTTAGTTTGGCTCTCCTGCCTAAACTTATCCTGCCTAGGTCTAGGCCAGTCAGCTTCTTTATTAAACCAATCATAGTGGCATATACTCACACAGTGTAAAGGAATATTCTGTAAACATATCACAGAGGATTTGTTTGTTTCTGTGACAAGGTCTTGGTATCCCAGACTGGCTTCAGTCTTTCTTCATAGCTGAAGAGTGATGTGGGAAGGTCATATGTCAATCTGTTGATTTCATTGGTTAATAAAGAAACTGTGTTGGCCCATTTGATAGGCCAGCCCTTAGGTGGGTGGAGTAGACAGAACAGAATGCTGGGAAGAAGGGAAGTGAGCTCAGACACCATGCCACTCCTCTCCAGGGCAGATGTGATGAAGCTCCGGCCCAAGATGGACAAATGCTAGAATCTTCTTGGTAAGCCACACCTCGTGGTGCTACACAGATTACTAGAAATGGGTTAGTCAGGATATGAGAGTTAGCCAAGAAGAGGCTGAAACTAATGGGCCAGGCAGTGTTTAAAAGAATACAGTTTCCATGTTGTTATTTCGGGGCATAAGCTAGCCAGGCGGCCAAGAGCTGTGCGGCAGGAATGCAGCCCGCTGCTCCTTCTACAGAAGAGCATCTTCTCCTCCTGCTCTTCCTGTCTTTACCTCCCACATGGGAGGATTTCAGATGTGAAAAATCACATGTGCTGGCATTTGCGGAAGCTGGTGAAGAGGCCTCCTGTTTATGTATCTGTTTTGGATAGAAGGTCCCTTAAACCTGTAGGGTCAACAGTCGGGAGGAAAATATGGCCTGAAGTGGGACAAAAGGCCACAGTGGGCACCACAGGGGTCTCTCCCTGCACCCATCTATGACCTGAAGAACCAGCTTGGCACTGGGATTCCCCATTCCTGGAGCCCAGGACTGAAGTCAAAGAAGCTAGCAAGGGCCGCACAGTGGCACCTTCTCATCCAGGATCCCCACGGGGAGCCCCAGAGCATACACCAGCACCCACAAGCTGTGTCATGGCTGCACAGCGTCAATCAGAGCTCTGCTGCTATGCAGATTTGTTTTCCCTTCCAGATCTTGTGAATTTCTCACAGCCAGCTGTAACCAGCTCTTACAGGGAAGAACCCTCCCTCTGGCAGCTGGGATGACACAGCACAGTTCCGGCAAGCTCCTAAAACTCCGCTAACCATTGACAGAAAAGGCTCACCTGCCTTGAAAGAAGCCAAGTAGGGAATAGTACATCCTATAATCCTCGCACTTGGAAGGAGAGGCGAGAAGGTCGCTGTGAGTTGGAGGCCATCCCGATCTATTTATTCATTATAGTAAGTTCCAGGGCAGCCATGGTACAGAGTGAGATCTTACCTAAAAGAAGGAAAAGGACATCCAAAGCTGTGGCACAGCATTCAAAAGAACCTTCGCACACGTGCGTGTACACGTGCACGCGCATACCCACACACAAACACACATCATGCATACACAGAGATAAAAAATAATGAAATAGACAATATTCATTTGGATATTTAATATTCTGTTTACTTTTGGAAGAAACAAATTGAGTTTTATTATTTTGTTCTTATTTAGTGTGTTAGTATTTTTCATTGTTTTGTTTCTCTGGTTCTCACGTTTACAGACACTTTGTTACATTGTGTTGTGGCTATTACTGTTTTGTTTTGGTTTTTTTGAGACAGGGTTGCGCTATGTAGCCTAGGCTAACCTTGATTTGACTATGTATATGTAATCCAAAGTGGTTTCAAACTTGAGGTAATCCTCCTACCTTAGTTTACAAGAGTGTGGTATCGTACCCAGCCTTCTAGCCTTTCATGGAAACTAAGCCAGTCCAAGTCCTCTGGCACTACAGGTCCCATCAGGTTCCTCAGATCATATATTTGTAAAGACTTTCTTACAAAGTCTGCTCAGGCTGCTGCAACAGAAGGCCTCAGGCTGGGCAGTTTATAAACAACCAAGTTTCTTTCTCCCAGAGTCTGGCAGTACAAGGTTGAGGCTCCCAAGTGTCAATGTGTACTGAGAGCCACTTCTCTCATGGCGGACTGCAGTCCTTTAGCGGTGGTCCTTTTCCATCAGGATGCTTACGTCACTCAATCTAAGGACCTCCCAGTTCCATGTCGTAGATGATCAGACTGTCAATATGGAAATTGTGGAGGGTGGGCAGGGGAGCACAGGCATTCTTTATATAGCACTTAACAATCTGTGATGGATGCTTCCCAATCCAATGGCTGGCAAAATACCCTGTGGGCACAGACCCTCCACCTTTGCACCTCCAGTCCAAACTCAGCTTCTGGGGCTTTGCTGCTTGAACAAAGCCTAGAGGCTTTGAGTCTCTGTGAGGACCCAGGCACATCCGCCTTGTCAATGTCTTCAATTCTGTTAAAACCTATGTCATGTAAAACTGAGTGTCCTAACATTGAAATCTGAGTGATGTTCCATTTATACAAACATAAAATTCCATTTATACATTCGTAACCACAAATACTTGTTTCCTTCCTCTTTTGTTGTTATAATACTTACATGAACATGGGCACAAAACTATCTCTTCAGAACCTTGTTTTTAATTCCAGATCTTTAGGATATTCCCCAGAGTAGAATTGCCAGATCATGTGGTAATTCTGTTTTTAAGTGTCCTCATATAGTTTCCATAGAAACTGCATCATTTTCTTACAGTTCCTCGGATGCTGGCTCTGTGGTCGTTACTCCGGTATCATCTTCATCGTGCCGCCTACCCGTGAGCTCAGCATCTGGAGTCAGGCTACTCCGCATTATTTGTTTCCTGTACATTCACTGGCTTAGCTACCACTCTTGTTGCTAATGACAAAATACCCTTAACCAAAAAAGAAAAAAAGAAAAAGAAAGTTAACTGGCTCAGTTCTAGCAGACAGTCCAACATAACAAGGAAATGGTGACCCTGAGGCAGCAGGCCACACTGCAGGTACTGTCATTAAAAAAAAGTATGATGTTATGACCTAGCCTAGGGTTCTTCTTTTTATGAAATGAGGGACCCAGGGGATGGTGTTACCTTCCTTGAGTCTTTTCAGATCAATTAATCTAATGGATAGAAACCTTCCCAGGCATGCCCAGAGGCTAATCTAACCTAAACAATCCTTCACAGTTGTGCCTGGAGGCCTGTCTCCTAGGTGATGCCAGATTCTGCCAATCAAACCATCACATTCCCCCCTTTTTTTGTCTTGAAAAACTACCCCCAGGAAGAATTTTTTTCTCTTAGATATTCCAATTCTCCTGGAACAATATTGAACACAAGTCAAAAGTTAGAAAGTTTTTTATGTCCTGCTAACTCTCTATGGCTCTGGCCATGGTAGACTCAACACGGTTTCTCAAACACAGCTTGGCTTTTGTTCATGAGTAATTTCAATAAGCAGGTTCCTTTGCCTGATAGATCACTATGCATTCCTCAAGCTTTGAGGCGGAGGGGCAAACTCTATATTGGAGAAAGACTGAAGGGAAGTCGGCTGGGTTCCTCATTTGCATGCAGGGTCAACCTAGTCTGGAACAAAGTCTGGCTGAAAGTCCGGAGACCAGTGAGTGGCTTTGGATTTTTCACCACTGCCATTGAGTTGAGGCAGTCCTCATTTGACAAATGGCTGTTGTCCCTCCTGGGGGCTGTTTGGAGGGTGCAGTGAGAGAGGAAGGAGTAGAAATGCAGTCTTTATCACCCAAGTGTTTGCATTACACTGGGGCCAGAAAGTCTTCCTCCTGCAGGGAGGGGAACCCATGGTGCCCTTACTCCATCCAGTCTACAAACATCAGCAAACACTGTAGAACACAATCACATCAAAGACTGCATTATCCTCCTTCAGGGAGGGGACCCCAAGGTTTCCACATTCCTCCCAGTCTATAAGTATCAGCAAACACTGTAGAACACAGTCACACCAAAGACTCTGTGTTATCCTCCTGCAGGGTGGGGACCCCACGGTGCCCACATTCCTCCCAGTCTATAAGTATCAGCAAACACCGTAGAACACAGCCTAACCAAAGGCTCAGCATGGACCCAGAGGAAGCCATGGTAGAAGCACTGTGTAGTCCCACCCAGATTTCCTCCAGAAACACAGGTGCCTGCTAGATCTTGGTGCCCTTTACCATACCTTCCAACCTTGTCAGCAGCCAGTGGTCCTTTTTATCTCTAACTCGTCTTTCTAAAACTCCACAGAAAAACATTCTCACTGTGCCCTGAATCCAGCCACCTGATCTCTGGTGCCTGACAGACACAGTGCCCAGATTGCTCCCAAGAGGATCCAGGCACATTCTAAAGAGAGAGCTTTTGTAAGCTGGATGCCAGTCAAATGTGGAGAGCCAAGAAGCTCTCTCCCTTCACTGGACATTTGGGCCATTTTATTCATTTGTTTTACAACAAATACACATTATTTTAGTAAGCAGAGAAGCTAATTGTTCTTATTTTTTGGACAGGGTTTCTCTGTGAAACAGTCCTGGTTGTCCTGGAACTCACTTTGTAGACTAGGCTGGCCTCAAACTCACAGAGATCTACCTGCCTCTGCTTCCTGAGTGCTGGGATTAAAGGTATGCACCACCACTGCCTGGCGATTTATCTTTTTTAAGCAAAAAAAAAAAAAGTTGCATGTTAGAGTCTGGAAAGACAAGCACTAGGAGAGTGTGCTGCTCTTGCCATCGGCCTGAGTTCCATCTCAGCATCAACCTGGAGTTGTTTTTGTTTGCTTGTTTGGTTTTTCGTTTGTTTGTTTTTTACTTTTTGATCTTTGGGGGCCCACCACGTAGCACCCAAATAAATACACAGAGACTTACACTTTCTTATGAATGTCTGGCCTTAGCTTGCTTTATTTCTAGCCAATTTTTCTTAAGTTGTCCCATCTACCTCTTGCCTCTGGGCTTTTTAGCTCTATTCTATTTACCTTTCTTTACTTCTTTTATCATTCCCATCACCCAGGGCTTTGGCAAAATGTCTAGACACCCCAAGCTCTGGCACTTCCGGGTTCCAGGGTTGCGCATTTGCCAATAAGCATTCAGACAACTTACATAGCCTCCCAGGCCCTCAAGCCAAATGCAGTCTACATGCAGCATGGTCACATGATCTACCCATGATGCAGCTACCTAAGCCCCTGTGCGCGTGCGCTAGGCAGGCTTTACCAGCTGGACGTGCCCGCTCCATGCTCTCTCCATGCACTGACTTCCTCAGGCCTGCCCATGTGTCTGTCTCTCAATAAACTCTTAAAGTGGGTCCCGTTGTGTGTCTTGTGATCTATTCTCGTGACTGGTAATTTTGCTTCTTACTCTGTGACTAGCTATGTAACTCTGTGTGACTGTGTGGGTGTGCGGCTGTGGCTGTGACTGTGTGGCTGTGACTGACTGTGCAGCTGTGAGACTGTGCAGCTGTGTGACTGTGCAGCTGTGAGACTGTGCGGCTGTGAGACTGTGCAGCTGTGAGACTGTGCAGCTGTGTGACTGTGCAGCTGTGTGACTGTGCGGCTGTGACTGTGACTGTGGCTGTGACTGTGCAGCTGTGTGACTGTGCAGCTGTGCGGCTGTGTGACTGTGCAGCTGTGCGTCTGTGAGACTGTGTGACTGTGACTGACTGTGCAGCTGTGTGACTGTGTGACTGTGACTGACTGTGCGGCTGTGGCTGTGACTGTGCGGCTGTGAGACTGTGCAGCTGTGCGGCTGTGAGACTGTGCGGCTGTGAGACTGTGCAGCTGTGCGGCTGTGGCTGTGACTGTGCGGCTGTGACTGTGACTGTGCGGCTGTGCTGTGCGGCTGTGACTGTGTGGCTGTGACTGTGTGGCTGTGCAGCTGTAAGACTGTGCAGCTGTGCGGCTGTGAGACTGTGCGGCTGTGAGACTGTGCGGCTGTGAGACTGTGCGGCTGTGAGACTGTGCGGCTGTGAGACTGTGCGGCTGTGAGACTGTGCGGCTGTAAGACTGTGCAGCTGTGCGGCTGTGAGACTGTGAGACTGTGCAGCTGTGTGACTGTGACTGTGTGACTGTGTGACTGTGTGGGTGTGTGGCTGTGTGACTGTGTGGCTGTGTGACTGTGTGACTGTGAGACTGTGCAGCTGTGTGACTGTGCGGCTGTGTGACTGTGACTGTGTGGCTGTGTGATTGTGTGACTGTGCGGCTGTGAGACTGTGCAGCTGTGTGACTGTGCGGCTGTGTGACTGTGTGACTGTGTGGCTGTGTGACTGTGTGGCTGTGTGACTGTGCAGCTGTGTGACTGTGCGGCTGTGACTGTGCAGCTGTGACTGACTGTGCAGCTGTGACTGACTGTGTGGCTGTGACTGACTGTGCAGCTGTGACTGTGCAGCTGTGACTGACTGTGCAGCTATGACTGACTGTGCAGCTGTGATTGACTGTGCAGCTGTGACTGTGACTGTGACTGACTGTGCAGCTGTGACTGACTGTGTGACTGTGTGACTGTGCAGCTGTGACTGACTGTGCAGCTGTTATTGACTGTGCGGCTGTGATTGACTGTGCAGCTGTGACTGACTGTGCGGCTGTGACTGGCTATGCAGCTGTGACTGTGCAGCTGTGATTGACTGTGCAGCTGTGATTGACTGTGCAGCTGTGACTGTGACTGTGACTGACTGTGCAGCTGTGACTGTGACTGTGACTGACTGTGCAGCTGTGACTGACTGTGCAGCTGTGACTGTGACTGTGATTGACTGTGCAGCTGTGACTGACTGTGCGGCTGTGACTGACTGTGCGGCTGTGACTGACTGCGGCTGTGACTGACTGTGCGGCTGTGACTGACTGTGCGGCTGTGACTGACTGTGCAGCTGTGATTGACTGTACGGCTGTGACTGTGACTGTGCGGCTGTGACTGACTGTGCGGCTGTGACTGACTGTGCAGCTGTGACTGACTGTGCAGCTGTGACTGACTGTGCGGCTGTGACTGACTGTGACTGTGTGACTGTGACTGTGACTGACTGTGCGGCTGTGACTGACTGTGTGGCTGTGATTGACTGTGCGGCTGTGACTGACTGTGTGGCTGGCTCCTGGCATCCTTCTCTCCTCTTCTCTCTCTTCTTTTATTCTCTCTGCCTGTCAGCCCTGCCTATCCTTTCGACTGCCTTGCTATTGGCCATTCAGCTCTTTATTAGACCATTCAGATGTTTTAAACAGGCAAAGTAACAGCTTTACAGAGGCAAACAAATACAACATAAAAAAAACTGCAACACATTTTTGCATTGTTAAACAAATATTCCACTGTATAAACAAAGTAACACATCTTTAACTAATCTTCCATAATGCCAACCTCAGGTGGCTCACAGGCAGCTGTGGGGAACCAAAGCCTCTGGCCTCCACCAGCACCTTCTCTCATGCACATACCCACACAGAGACACAGATGACACAAAGAAGTAATTTAATTTAAAATAAAACTAAATCTTTAGAAAGAATAATGCATGTGATTGGGAGATAAACACTTGCCTGCCATGTAGAAGATCCTTGTTCAAAGCCCAACACCGTGACTGACTGGATGGCTGGATGGCTGGATGGCTGGATGGTTGGATGGTTGGATGGTTGGATGAATGTGGAGGCTCAAAAATGTGAGCCTATTTCCACTTTGTCTGAAGGTCAGAGAGTTTGAGGTTGCTCAAAACAACCAGGGCTATGCTCCTGACTTAGGGTGTGGTTACTTGGTCCTTTTGACATTAAGATGGCCCAGACAGGTAGATCCACTCCACCCGGACCAAAGGTCAGGAAATTCAAGCATACTTCTGCTCCTTCTTTTGAAATAGGAGCTTTGACCTTGGGAGTGGCTGCCTTCAGGATACTTGGTCTAGGTGGGTTCACTGCCTAAACAACAGAATGCTTTTTGTATGGATTAATGGCTCAAAGTGTTGAAGCAAGTAATTGTTCTAGTTGTCCTTTGTGTCACGTTAAAGCAGTCTTTTGTTTCCTTTCCCTTTTTGTATTGAGGTATAAAAGTGTGTGGAAAATAAACGCAGGTAGATTCATTCTTCATTCAGTATTCGCTGAGTTGCCCTCCCCTTATTATCCTATGTCTTAGTGATTCTTTCTTATTCTGTTCCTCTTACTTAACATTTTTCCTCATGCCCCTACTTTGGTACAACAGATGAATGAAATAATAAACAGCTTTGATTTAAGACAAAAAAAAAATCTTGATTTTTATTTCAGTTGATCTCTCTCTCTCTCTCTCTCTCTCTCTCTCTTTCTCCAATAATCCGAGAGTTCTAAAACTGTTTTTTCCACCGTGTGAGTATACTCATAAAATTGTTGGGCTTTCTGCACCCAGGAAGAAGGCAGCAGTGACAAGAATTTCTCTTTCTTAAGTTAACGGCATAGGGAAGTGTATTAGTTATTTTCCTATTGCTGTGATAAAACCTCCTAACCGAGACCACTTAGAGAAGGGCTTGAGCTTACAGTTCCAGAGGGTTTGAGTCCGTGATGGTGAAACATAGACATGGTAACAGAATCAGGAAGTCGAGAGCTCACATCTTGAACTGAAAATGCAAAACAGAAAGAGTGGCTTGAAATGGTACATCTCATTAATCTCTCAAAGCCTCCCCCACCCATGCAACACCTCCTCCAACGAGGCCACACCTCCTCCAACAAGGCCACACCTCCTCCAACAAGGCCACACCTCCTCCAACAAGGCCACACCTCCTCCAACAAGGCCACACCTCCTCCAACAAGGCCACACCTCCTCCAACAAGGCCACACCTCCTCCAACAAGGCCACACCTCCAATGTGTCCTCAGGCAGCCTTGGCTATCATAGAACTAGCTCTGTAGACCAAGCTGGCCTTAAACCACCTGCCTCTGACTCCTGAGTCCTGGGATTAAAGGCTAGCACCATCACCGCCCAGCTTGAGGGTGTAATCTTTAAACTTGTAAATCACCAGGATTTTCATTTCTGCCATCTCAACGACCTATTCTTGAATGACCCAGACTTCGCATAAAACCTTGGCCCATCCCTTTTCTCTATTCCTTTCCTAGATCATCTTTGGGAAGTGGGGACCCTCTGTTGCATGTCCTCTGCACCTGGGCCTGCTCATCCAGACTTTTTGGCTTTTCCTGTTTTGGGTAACCAGAGTCTGAGATCCCAAGCATGTACCTCTGATTCAAATACACATGTGTGCATGCATCCTTCATTCTAAACTGGGTTTCTGGCTATTTTACCCAGTCTTGGCCAGTTGGGCTCTTGTCAGCATCTTCTGTCTGTACCCAGAAGCAGTTACAGAATCCAGGTAGCTTGGGTTCCCCACTGCCTAACTGAATATCTTCATTGTCTCCTCCCTTAAGATTTGGTATAAGATAAAAGGCTGGAACTGATGCTGACATCTGGTCAACCCCACCTTTTGTAGGATTTGTCTCTATGCCACTTTGGGTGAAGGTAAGAATGAGATGCTCCCTATAGTCCCAGGCATTTGAATACTTGGTTACTAGCTGGTAGCACTTCTTTGGGAGACTTTAGAGGTTTGGCCTTGTTGTAAAGAAGTATGCCATTGGAGGTGGGATTTAAAGTTTAAAAACATGCAACGTTTTGCCTCTGCTCTCTCTGTTTCCTCCTTGTGGTTTGAGATGTGAATTCTCAGCTTTTCCTGCAGCCATGCCTGCCTGCTGCATGCTGCTGAGGTCCCTGCTGTAATAGTGATAGACTCTTAACCCTCTGGAACCCTAAACCAAACCAGTCCTTCCTTCTATAAATTGCCTTGATCATGGTTTAGAAATAAGTTTGAAGTTGAAAAGAAAGAGACCATCATTCCAATTGAAGAGCCCAGATAAGACAAGCTTGATTCTTAATCAAGAGGGTGTGCTCAGACGAGAGAACACACACAGAAGTGCAATTGGTTTCATTTTAACTCAGGTGGTGGCTGTGTCTTTACAGCATTGGCTGGGGTTCAACCTCACAATCTTATTTAGTTGGTTAGTCTGAAGAGAATTGGCACACATGAAATGAAGGAGGAAGGGGAAAGGACCACTGCTTCATGAAGAAAAGGATCACTGTGCCAGGTCATCAAACTCCTAAAACAGAGCAGTAGGTTTTTGGGTAAACAGAGGTTTTACTGGGTGAAAAGAATTAAAACATTTACATAAAAGACTTACAGGGTGGGAGAGATAAAAATTAATTCCTGTTCTAAACTCTGAAGAGTTTCTGCACCCCAATAAGTCTCTCCACTGATGCAGCAATCCAAATCAGACTAAATCAAACCAAATTAGAAAAAGCCCAGGTTTAATGGGTAAAACACTCCTGGATGATTTTCTGACTCCCCAGAGAGGAGACTGGAAAGAGAGATCAAAAACACATGTCTCTGTTTTCTGCGGGGCAGTTTAAATACCCTGTGGAAGTAGCCTTGAGTATAGCTGGGGGAGGAGCCATGTTTGGCAGGCTTTCTGAGATGAGGCAGGGTTTGGGGAGAGAGAGATGGGGGGAGAGGATTTGAGGTGGAGCTTTTACCAGAACATCCCAAACTCTTTGGTTATATGGATGCCAGGGGCTGGGGTGGAGCTTCCACCAGAACAAATTCAAGTTTTATAGTATTTGATAGAAAATATTCATATTTAATATTTCTTATATTAGTCCTACTGGGCAAGGATAAGGTCGCTACCACAATTTTGAGCCAAATTTGAAACAAACTTTAATTAATACTGGCTAGGATGATGGACTCTGATCAGATTCCTTCTGGGGTTCCCAGAAAATGGCCACTTTTATTTTGAGCTATATTGTCTAGGTATTTATAAAGGCAAGCCCACAAAACTACATATTTTTTGCCTTCATCCAGTGAGGGGGCAAGCATACATCTTGAGGTACTTCCTGCCTAGTGTGAGTAAGCTCACCCTGTGCAGTTGGTGAAATGGTCTGTCCTGTCCCTTTAAGATACAAGCCCTGCCCACTCTCTCTGCTGTCTGCTGAGGCAAGCAGATATTCGTTCTTGCAGCCCGAGTCCTTTCCTTTTCATCTCTTTCCTGAAGAGGTAGCTGCTGCTGTGGCTCCTCTCCTCTCCCACCTCCTCTCTCTCTCTCTCTCTCTTTCTCTCTCTGCCTCTTTTTCCTCATTCCCTTTCTCCCTCCCTCTCCCATTTCCCCTTCCCTTCCATAACCCACTAAATAAATATCCAACCTCACTCTGCATGGTGTGCCTATCCATTTTGGTCTCTCACCCACCACACAACTCTCTGCCTAGGACGGTTGCCTTTGTAGCCCACCATGGTCTCGTGTCCGCTGCCCACTGCCTCCACTCTGGGCCCTGCAGCTTTTTATTTTTACCGTAACATTAGTGTTATGACTCTAATCAATCAAACTTGTTTAGAGAAGTAAAAACCTGTGGCTTATTGTCTTATATGAACAATCTGAGAGCCTCCAGTGCTCAGGAGTCTGTTTTTTGGTCAGGGGCTTGCAGATTAAGAAGCATTCTTGTTTCATTGATCTCTTAAGCACAGTAATCAAAACTTAAAACATAACTTTGGTTGTCACATTTACAATGATGTTTTATTACAACAATTGAAAAGTAACTATTATGTGGGTAAATGCTATTTTATTTCTTTTGTACATCTTCAAAATAGAATATGGAAAACTTCAAACTGCCTGAAGCCCTTATGAGACACATGGCTTACTCCTAGGGTCCTGGGCTTTTGTGATTTGTACAATATCACCCCCTAAATGCTTAAGGAACAAGAATTTTAGACAGAGTGGGATATCCCAGTGAGTCACTGGTATGACTGCCTTTGCCATGCTGAGTCACAGTTTCCTGCTCTAGGTCACCTCTGTGAGTCATCCTCAAAATGCTCGGCCCACTTTCATCACTGCAGCCTTCCATCCTTCCACCAGGAACGTCCAGGAATTGTGTTACAGTCCTAGATTTTGAAGTAACTTTCCGTGTGTTTTGTTCATATGGTTTCCTAGAGTTCCAATAATTGTCAGAAGAAATTTTATAGAAAAAAAAAAGACTATTGGAAGCTTAGGTGTTATTTCCTCAAACCCTGGTAGTGAAAAACAAACAAAAGAAAAAAAAAAAACCCTAGAAAGCAAACTAGTTTAACAGGCGGTGGGGTGGGGTGGGGGATGGGCAGTTACTTGTGTCCCAGATTTGCTAGGACCCGCCTGTAAGTTTGAAAAGCCCGGCAAGACGTGTAGGAAATGATTTCTATTGTAGAAACCAGCATACACCGCAAACTAAGTTTCTGTTTCGTTCGTTTTGTTTTTAAGAACGTTTAAAGCAGCACCACACCAGTAACTGGAAGGCTGTGGGGAGGCACGGACTCCAAAGACAATGGCTAGAGAGAACTGTTACCACACCAGGACCGGGGAACACAGGGAAGGTACGCTGGTGCCTGGAATCAGGCTGCAGAGAAGTGGATGGCTGCCCTGCTTCCGATTAGTCACAGATGCACCGGCACAACGACAAAGGCTGGGAGTGCTGGGAAAAAATCTGCTCGGAAACAACCACCCTGCTGCGGGAAACCGACCGTGATCTCCGAGAGAAAGGAGAGCATTGCTCTTCCTCCTGCTGCCTCGAGTCTCCCTCTAGTGCCCTGATTGGCAGAGCTTTTCAAGGCTCTATAGCGGTGGCCCAGCTGCAGCATTCAGAGGGTGGTGAGTGGTGAGAGTCAATAGCTTAATAATTCTCTCCACAAGCCCTCATGCGATCACACATTAATATGGTCTGTGTTATTCCCTGGGATGCCTCGGTGCTTAGAAAGGTTCCTGGCATAAAATGCAAGCAATAAACATTTGCTGCTGGAGGTGGGGAAAGAGCACTAGCTCTTCTCCCGCCTGCATTCAATGACAAGAAGAGTCCAAAATAACCTTGGCTGTCCTGCCAGTGTCTAAGCTCATTCCCTGCTCTATTTATACTTTTCTCAGTTGCCGCTCAGCGTGCCTGTCGGAGATGGCATAGCCTATGGCTTCGGAGAAAAGCAGGTCCAGAGTAAAACCCCAGCCCCACTTCAAGTTGAGGGGCCTTAGGCAAATTACTCGGTATCCTCTATAGAATGCGGGTAATCCTGTGGGTTTAAATAAGGCGATCCTATTTGGCCTGTGTTTCTCATATGCTATTCACCACTCTTCTCTCCCACCCCACACCCCAGAGCGATGACCAAGTGAGTGACCAGCGGGTGCGCGTGCGCGCGAGCGTGCTTGCGTGCCTGTGTGTGTGTGTGTGTGTGTGTGTGTGTGTGTGTGTGTGTGTGTGTGTGGTGTGTGGTCTATGTTTCCCTCCCCAGCTCCCTAGAGCTAAGCGAGGTTCTAGCTGGAGAGACACGGATTCTCCCATGGCTGTCAGGCAGGCCAATGGTTGGTTGGAGCACTGCAGCCAGGCCCAGGTTCTGCGGCCCAGAACCATCCTTGCACTGGAGTTTCCTAACAGCCCTACTGCGAGTTTCCTAACAGCGGAGTTTCAAAGCCAGCTCCCTCCCTCCTGAAACAAACGAGGGTGTGGTGGTTCCTCACATTCACAACTAAACAAAACAAGGAGAACACCCACCCCCAGCCTCGCCCCAGCTCCAGACATTTTCCCAGGCACCGGGTGCAGCCGAGCTGCAGGCACACCCTACAGTTGCTGCGAGTCCCAGAACTGGGGTTCAGCCCCTTCCAAGGTCCGGCCTCGGGGTGAGCTCGCCGGACCGCCCTGCCCGGCCGGGTCGACCCGCAGTGGCAGCCGGATCCTGGCCCGAGGAGTGTGTCCTCTCCTGGGTCGGAATCCTGAGAATGCGGAGAAGCATCTAGCTGGCCTCCGGGAGGCAGGAGGGGATCAGACACGGACCTTTTCGGATGATTTTTGCACAAAATCTCCCCACACCAAGGATTGCAGCCCTGGGAAGCGGAAGCCCAGGGAATGGGAAGGGAGCTTTTGGCTCCTTCTCCAGGCCGCCTTCATCACGTCCGCTCCTGAAGTACTGCTGGCGACGAAGGCTTTTAAAAGCCTGTTCCCTGTTCCGAAGATCCTGTCTTTGTGTCTGTGGAAGTTCCTTTCTCGGTTGCAAACCATCAACACCATCCCCAAGCGGGTCTTCCCAGCTGGATTGTCGCCACCTCGTGGCAAGATCCGGTGGTCACATAAGCACTTGCCCCCCTTGCCTTTTGCTCTCTTGGGTCCCAAGCCTATTTTTCTTTGTTTCTCCAACCAGCTACCAACTGGATTTTTATAATCCTGCTCTCTGGGTTTAGGAGGTAGGCTGGGATACCACTACCCCACCCCCCTCGGTTACACCGCTCCCACTCTTAAAGAGAAACAAGGGTTATTCCGAGAGCCAGGAGTGGCCGGATTGGCAAGCCTGTGGGGGCTCCGTGTGAGGCGTCAATCCCCCACCAATTTCCCATGAGACAAACTAATGATTAAGAAGACAGACGCAACTCTGTCTTGTTCCTACTGGTTAGCGATGCTATTATACTTGATGAGTATCATTAAAGGACCCCTGTCATTAAAGACTCCCTGTTATTATTGTTATTATTATTATTTAGCATTTATAATGTATTCCTTATTTTCAAAGCACGCAGACTATTATCTCCCTGGACTTTCCAAACACAACAGAACGGCAAGGCAGGTGACAACTTCATTTCACAAAATAGGGAAACTGAGGCACTGTAATTAGTGCAGGGTTCTTGGATTAATGAGTCAACAGTAGTCATTTCTTACCTGCTGATTATTGCCTTGCTCTCAAGTGTCATGGATTCCAGTAAATGGTAATCCTCACTTGGAAAACTCGTTTTTCCCATCCACTTTTATGACCCACTTGTAATCACATTAGAACCCCAATCAGGGAAGTTTTCAAACCTATGAGTCATTACTTCAAGCTCATTACTGAGCACCTGGGCTCTGTTAATTGTATTTTATTTTACAAGTCAAATTATCGTTGATATTGTTAGTTAGTATTTATAATGCATTCTGTTAAAATGTATCTAAGAAATTCCAGTTTTTAAAAAGTAGGAGATCCTCACCTCAGGAACAAGAATGTATCTTGATCTGAAGAATAAATGACATTGAAGATAAATTGTTTGTTACCACAAGCATTAAGGGGGAAATTAACTATCTTGTTTTAAAGCTAGACCCCCTTAAGCTGCAGAGACAAGACAGCTGTCTCCTGCTCCCAAGCTTTGCTTCTGTGTTTCAAGGGCTCCAGTACTTGGAGTCACTCAGTACTCCAGGTATTTAGTAGCTGGATCCCTTTGATAACTGAGTTTTCATCCCAAAAGTAGTAATGAAATACAGTCATTTGCTATGCTCGTAGATAACAGCTGTGTCATGCACTCTGCCTCCTTCCTTCTGAAAGACATGCACACCATAAATAAATAAATAAATAATTTCCAGCCATTCTGGAAGTCTCCAGTGCAAAGCTTTTGAGTTTAAGTTCAGGGCTAGGTCAGGGTTGGAGAGCTGAGAAGTTTGTCCATCCATCCAGGTGCTTTGATGAACTTGATCTCCAGCCACACTGGCATCTTCTCATACAACCTTTCCAGTTTTTCTGTTTACCCGGTTCTCACCCTGTCACGCCCCCTCCTGCAGAGTCTGCGTGGTCTCTCAAGTAGGCTGTGGCACAAGCTTCAAGGAAGAGTGCCCGCAGAGAAAGTGTGTGTGCTGTGCTGCCTGCATTGGAGTCCTTGCACTTTTGACATTACCTGCTTATGTTCTAAGGAATAGAGTTTGGTTTCTTCTGGAAGGAAAGACAGTATGTTTAAGTTTCCAGAGTCTACTGAATAGCCATGGCCATATACAGGAGTATATGATGCCAATGGAGGAAGATGGGTTAACATTCAAGGCAAAAGGTTTCCAGGTTTAACCTGGTGCTTAGTAAATAAAGAACAAAAGGCAAACTTAATTAAGAAATTAAGACAGATTCAGCAAAGATGGGATAAGAATAGAAGAGAGAGATAAATGCCTCTAACGCCTTGAGATTGGATTTGGGGAGGGTTTGAGAAGGAGTTAGAAATATGGAGAAGGAAAGAAAAGAAGTTCTGCATAGATTGCAGAAATATAAAAAGACTGTAGACTGTGTGACTGTTAACCACAACCACTTGCCCTTAGCTCAAAATGGCATAAGTTCATAACCTAAATAAAGATTTATATCAAAACTAATGCCAAGCCATGTCTAGCATGACCAACCGCAGACTCACACTGGGGACATCTGTCTGATGAAATTCTATTTTCATGTATCTGATATAATGATTCTAAGAATAATCTGTATCACATGAAAAAATAATACATGCTGTTAAGCAAATTTTTTTCTATATCAAGGATGAGCCTCATGCCTAGTAAAGAAGCATTCAGATGTAATTCTTTTGAGTCTTGTGTCTGTCATTCTCCGACTCCTTACCCACCTATTCCTGAGACCCTGTTCCGTTGGTCCCAGTGCCCAGGCTGAGCTGGTCGGTCGCATCACACCCAATAGCAAATTTCTAAGAGTGCAATTTCAAAGAAGTTGTTCATTGGCGTAGAGGATTTGCGTCAACCTTCCCAATCTTCTGTTACCATCCACCCACTCACTCACAGAAACACAGTGCCGGGTACTCATAGGTTGTTGTATCCCGGCAAATAGCTGCGTTCAGCGGGTAACTCGGTAAGCTCATTCCTACACAGCAAAGCTTTGCAGTAAGTCCTCATTATCACTCTGCGGCAAGGAAACAGAGACTCCCATAAGGTGTCTATCATGGTGCATTTAGAAGGGAATCTGGAAAGGGGTAGGCACAACACTCCAATACTCGGAAAGTCGAAGGCACCATCATCCTCCTGCGCCCTTCACGTGGAAGCATAAGACTCAAGGGTATGGCCAGTAAATATGAGCTGAGGAGTTCTTTGTAATGCAGAGAACAAAGCACCCCACGAGTGGGGAAAGAGCCTACGTGCACACCTAACGTGGATTATAGCTGTAGACGCCACACTGTTGGGAGTCTCCTATAGGATGTCATGCTCAGCTGATCATTCACCCTTTAAGCTTCCTCTATCTTCAGCGGATGAGAAACAGTGGCAGACCAACAAGCAGCTCAGGATTCCCTAAGCGCTTCAGCTTCTAACCAATGAGGAAGTCCAGGGAAAGGAAGCTTTTATCAAACACAAGAGCCCCACCACCACCTCCACCCAAGCCTGAGATCACTCCAGTCAGTTACAAAAATGGGGTGCTTGGTAGCAAACACTTTCTGGGTTGGTATAGTGTTCCCTAACCAAGACAAGAATGATAAAATAAGCAGTAAGAGAAGAAGTTCCACTTGACTACGAGAAGCTGTTGGTAGAGGACTGATAGGCAACAGAAATAGGTGCTATGATTGACAGCTGAACATTCTATACTGATATTATGTTTGTTTGTGTTTTAACAAATAAAGCTTGCCTGAAGATCAGAGAAGCAAAGTGGCCAGCCACTAGAGGCCAGAAAGTGGTGGCAAATACTTTTAATCCCAGCACTTGGGAGCCCGACAATGATGGCCTGCGCCTTTAACCACTAGGAAGGTAGAGACAGGAGTGCTATGGCTGGGCAGAGAGAGGAATGTAAGGCAGGAGGAAACAGGAGCTCAGTGCAGTCTGAGGTTTGGTGGGGACAGATGGAGTCTGGAGATGCAGTCTGAGGACAGGATTGCCCCTTCGGTCTGAGCGTTTGTAGAGGTAAAAGAACTCTCTAGTGGCTGGCCTCTCTGCTTCTCTGATCTTCAGCATTAGCCCCTATATCTGACTCTGGGTTTTTATTATTAAGACCAACTAGAATTACTACAGCATTTTTATCTGTAGAGCAGCCAGTAATACCATCACATAGAGCCATTGTGAGGGTAGAAGACGGAAAAATGCTGTCAATTTGGACCGCTTAGCAGAGACTCAATAAGATTTCATTTCCTCCAGTTATAAATTTAGCATTAGTAAAGATCCTTTTGGTATGTTCAGTGGCTTAAAAAATAAACCACACAAATGAAAATGTACATCACTTACAAATATACCTTCTAATTAATTGGTACAAATTGTTTTTTAAAGACTTATTTATTTTATATGTATATATGTTTGCTATCTGAGTATATGCTCACCACGTGTGTGCAAGAGCCCCTAGAAGCCGGAAGGCTTGGATGCTCTGAAACTGAAGTTACCGGTTGCTGTGCTGCCATATGGGTCCTGGGAACCCGAACTGGGCACTCTGCAAAAGCAGTGTCGTTGTTTGTTTTCTGTTGCTGTGATAAACACGACTGTCAAAAGCAATTTGAGGAAGTAAGCGTTTATTTGGCAGGGCACACTTCACAGTCCATCACTGAGAGAAATTAGGGCAGGAACTCCAGGCAGGAATTTGGAAACAGGAACGGAAGCAGAGACCACGGAGAAATGCCGCTTACTAACTTGCTCCCCATGGCTTGTTCAGCCTGCACTTACTCAACCCAGGACCTCCCACGGTTGGGCTAGGCTACCTAACATCAATCATTAATTAAGAAAATGCCCCCAACAGATGAGCTACACGCCAGTCTGATGGAGGCATTTTTTCAGCTGAGATTTCTCAAGTGACCCTAGTGTGTGCAAGTTGACATAAACTAGCCAACAAGGCAATTAAGTCAACTGGTCCACATTCCTACTCTTCAAAGCACTGTTAGCGAGTTTAGAAAGCAACATCCAGGCGCTGGTTAGAAAATGTAAACTCCCCACCCCCACCCCACCGCCATTCCGCCCTCAACCTGCTGGATCAAATTAGGTGCTTCAGCCACGTTCCCTGGAGACTTGGAGGCACCTGCAAGTAGGCGAGACCCTGAAGCAGAGGATGCACACTGCCGCTCGCTGATTGAGCTAACCGGATTCTGGGAGGGATCCTTTTGAATCCTCAACTTTTCCTTATTTCGTCTTTCCTGAGTCAGAAAAGACGGTGGCCCCTGTCAGGGCAGTGCCGCTGTAATGATCAGAAATCCTGACCGGTACAGAAGTGGGCGATTGGTCCGATCACGACTAGAAAGTCACTTAGGTGGCGCGGAAGCTGTCATCCAGGTAGCATCTGTGGAAGACCTACCGTGTGCCCGGTCCCCACTGTGTGAGACACGTAGAAATAGCTTGGTGCCATTGAAAGCCCCGGACTGGAACGGTCGGGAGATCTGGGCTCTGATCCAAACCCTACTTTAAGTGGTTGGGCAGTTCCCTCAGCCCTTGGCGTCTGTGTTTCCCCATCTGAAAAATAAGCGGGGCAGATTGAAGGCCCACTTGGAAACCTTGGTCTCATTGGGTAAAGCGGTTTTAAGTGATTACACATGCACCCCAGGTCAGGGTGTGATTAAGGGTTGAGTTTGGCGGATTCGGCGACACCCAGGGCAACGACTCTGCAAGCCGAGTGCAAAGAGCCTGAGTTTGCAATGAAAGAAAAAGTCTCCTCTGGGCACTACCGAAGCCCCCTGGTGAGGGGGAGCAGACTGGAGTTTCTCCTTTGGCCATTAGGTGTCGCTGCCATGATGTGAAATATAAGGTTGATAGAGATGCTTCCGGAAAAAACCTTGAAATCCCTGTGGGTAAATGGATGCTGCTGGTGTCCAGATCTAGACCCCCTTCCCCCCAGCCTTCTAAGTGCCGAAAGCTTGGGGAGGGTTGCCTTGGATCTAAACAGGAACCAGTACACTCCCGCAGCTCCGGCGGGCTCAGATGACGTAGAGGGCCAACAAGAACGTCAACCGAGAGCCCACAAGGCAGCACTCCAGCGCGCGCGCACACACACACACACACACACACACACACACACACACACACAAAATCGGTCTCTAGCTTACGTTTTTATCTCTGCTCCTCTGTTCCTCGCATACTTTAAGAATGGTCAGCAAGGAATTCAAACCCAAACCAGAACCTGCCTTACAGGTTTCTCATACGACCCCAGCGGGTTTTGCTCCAGTGGTGAAAGCAGGCTTTAGCTGTGTCTGGTCATCCTGACTAGGGCTGGGCAGTGAGTTCATGCGGCTGACCCATCAGTACCCCCTCCCAAACATTTCCACCCATACCATTTCCCTGTAAAAGAGGAAAGGGGCATTATTTAGGCTCTGGCACGTGTAGGGAACTGGACCACTGGGGCTCCAAGCATCCCTGCATTGCAGCTTTGCGCCTGAGCAGCGGTTCTCAACCTTTGGATCCCAAACGACCTTGTCACAGGGGTCTATCCTGAATAACAGCTATTTACATTATGATTTATAACAGTAACAAGATTACAGTGATTAAGTAGCAACGGAATAACCTTATGGTTGGGAGTCACCTCAATATGAGGAACTGTAGTGAAGGACTGAGGCTGAACTAGGAAGGTTGAGCATCCCTACTCTCAAGAGACACACAGACAAACGGGAAACCTTGCGAATCTGCCTAGCAACGGAGCCAGTCAGTGGCAAGAGATTTGAAGCTCACACACCTTGAATGCATCTCTGTTTCTTAACAGCCATGAGATAATGTGCTGTTTAACTGGGGGTCAGCTCCTTTTTCATATCTGTAGAACAGAGAGATTAAGCTTAAATATTTACAAAGTCACCTGAACATGCTTGTGACTCACAGACAAGAACAAGTTAACATATAAATCAGATCTCATTTTAAAGTAATCTCACGGTTTTAAATTTGTATTGAAGCATTGTTTACTGCGGTATGCTGAGTTTCCACACTAAACAAAGTATCAGGCAGGCAGAGGTGACATCCCTTTTCCCTTCCAATCACTCACTGTACCCCAGGCTTCACACCATCTTGACTGTAAAAGCACAGATTAATTTACAATTTTACACATGCTATAAATGCAGCCATGTAAGGCCTCCTCCTTTGTCCTTAGCTCCTGTCACGGAGCAGCCATGTTTTACATATGGCACACAGCATTCCATCAAGTCGGTTGGTGACAATCTATAAACTCTACAGCTGATGGACTTTTGGGAACATGCCTGTTGAGAGACTACAACAAATGGTGCCTCCCTTGTCATTCTGGTTTTCGTCCTTAGTCACCACTTAGTTTCATGTATGCTGGACTGAAGACAGTTTTTAGCACCTCCTTTTCCTGCCACTTTCTAGTAAATCCAGATTTATCCACGCACTTGTGTTCAGATGGAGCAATCACATCCCCTTCCTGGTAGACTGGGTGTGTTTGACAGTTTATGTCAACTTGACACAAGCTAGAGTCATCAGAGAGGAGGGAGCCTCATTTGAAAAACGCCTCCATAAGACCAGGCTATAGGTATTTTCTTAATTAGTGATTGATGGGGGAGAACCCAGCCCGTTGTGGGTGGTACCACCCCTGGGCTGGTGGTCCTGGGTTCTATAAGAAAGCAGGTTTGATGGAGGAAGGTCATTGGTTAAAAAAATAAAGAAACTGCTTGGCTGGCCCTCATAGGTTAGAACACAGGTGGGTGGAGAAAACAGAACAGAATGCTGGGAGGAAGAGGAAGTGAGCTCAGACTCCACAGCTCTCCTCTCGGGGGCAGACGCCTCAGAGAGACGCCATGCTCCCAGCTCCTGGGCAGACATATGCCATGAAGCTCTGACCCAGGATGGATGTAGGGCTGGAGAGATGGCTCAGTGGTTAAGAGCATTGCCTGCTCTTCCAGAGGTCCTGAGTTCAATTCCCAGCAACCACATGGTGGCTTACAACCATCTGTAATGAGGTCTGGTGCCCTCTTCTGGCCTGCAGGCATACATGGAGGCAGAATGTTGTATACATAATAAATAAATAAATATTTTTAAAATAAAAAAAAAAGAAGAGAGTTGTTGTGTGTGGTAGTACACACCTTTAATCCCAACACTTGGAAGGCAGAGGGAGATTGACCTCTGTGACTTCAAGGTGTGGTAGCACATGCCTTTAATCCCAATGCCTGGAAGGCAGAGACAGGCGGATCTCTGAGAGTTCAAGGACAGCCTGGTCTACAGAGTTATTCTAGGTCAAAGATACAGAGAACCTGTCTCAAAAAGCAAAAAGTTAAAAGTAAAAATAAACGAAATAGAGGTTAAAACAAAGCTGTACAAAGATGGAAAATAGACAGAGAATTTTGATAATGTAAGCTATTATGCTCTCTTTGAATTGTTTGAATGCTGAGGAAGGAGCAACAACTGCTAAAAGATATTTGTTTATAAATGCTGCTGAACTAATCCAACATAAAAATTTTGAAAATGCCTTGAATTTGAAATTTGGATCTAAGGACATGATGCTTTGGAAAGGAGTTTCTCATTTTGTTTTCAAAGAGGATGAGACCCTGTTCATTTCTTCTATTCCGATATGGTATTATGGACCACGTCCTCCTGAAAGGTTGCTGTGAACATCTTCAGAAAATTACTTCGCTCAACTGCCAACTGAGATGAAACTAGCACACAAGTTATACCATGAAAGACCTAATTAACGACGCCCCCATTCATCAGGAAGCAGTTTGGAGAGAAAAAACTGCGCCCATGTTCCCAAATATGGTTTATAAAAGTTCTTTTTAAAGGGGGATATGATATAGATATGAATAATTTGCATTAGTATAGATTTTGCTTTATTGATAGAGATTTAAGGTCAATTTTGTTATATGTACATGTATTTCTGCTCTTGATTAAGGTATTGTGATTGTGTAGTTTATGTAAAAATGTAATGTATATAGGTTGTTAATAGATAATCATAATAGTCAAGTTTGTAGTCATGTTAGTTAAGATTTTCTAGATGTGCATAGATATATCTTAGATAGGCATTCCTCATATCTTTCAAAGATTATAGAATATGGCATTTTAAATGTTTTAATAACTTAGGACTTTTCATGACAATGAGACACTCTGCTCCTGGCAGCACCAATCTACTTCAAGAAGAAGATTGGCATCGAAGAGGATCCTTATGGAGTTTGATAGCCATTTGGGCAAGAAACTGTTTTTGCCTGGACTATTGCATAAACTGGACACAGAGAACCCGCAGAGAGAGATCTGCTAAACTTGCCTAAAGGTGAGATGGTCTTTCGGGATTCCTGATTCATGAAAGAGTCTGCAAGACATTCTTCAGGACAAGCAGATAGTGACTGGCTTTGAAATTTCCTGCTTTGTGGAAATGTCTGCTGGAAACTATGGGCCTGTAGGCCGAAGATGGATGCCCCAACAGTACAGAGGAACTTTGGGTGACTGTCCAGGCAGCGAGATGTCTCTGTCATTTCTAGAGTTTTAAAAGTTGCTTTTTTCTTGTTTGCTTAGGTAATATTGTATCTTTCTGGAGTCTTTGATGGAGTTAAGAATAGTTAGTTATAGTTATAGTTTTCCTTAGTTATGATAAAGATTATTGCAATTTTTACTTGATAACTGTTTTATTATATGTAATTATGCTATGTTAACGTTAAAGCCTTCCTTTGTTTTTGTTTAAACAGAAAAAGGGGAAATGATGGAGGAAGGTCATTGGTTAAAAAAATAAAGAAACTGCTTGGCTGGCACTCATAGGTTAGAACACAGGTGGGTGGAGAAAACAGAACAGAATGCTGGGAGGAAGAGGAAGTGAGCTCAGACTCCACAGCTCTCCTCTCAGGGGCAGACGCCTCAGAGAGACGCCATGCCCCCGGCTCCTGGGCAGACACACGTGATGAAGCTCCGACCCAGGATGGATGTAGGCTAGAATCTTCCCGGTAAGCGCACCTAGCTGTGCTACATAGAATATTGGAAATGGGCTAGTCCAGGGGCAAGAGTTAGCCTAGAAGAGGCTAGGTAGAAATGGGCCAAGCAGTGTTTAAATGAATACAGTTTGTGTGTTGTTATTTTGGGCTTAAGCTAGCATGTGGGTGGCTGGGGTGCTGGGGACGCAGCCCCCGTCGCTCCCTAATTACAACACAGGTTGAGTAAGCAATGGGAAACAAGCCAGTAAGAAGCACCCTCCATGGCCTCTGGATGAGCTCCTGCCTCCAGGTTCCTCCAGAACATCAAGACAGAGTTGAGAGACTGCAGGGATGGCTCAGCCAGTGAAAGCACTGGCTGTTCTTCCAGAGGACCTGAGTTTGATCCCCAGTGCCCACATGGAGGCTCACAACCATCCAGTTCCAGTTCCAGGGGATCTAATGCTAAATCTGACCTCTGAGGGCACCAAAAAATGCTACATATACATACCCTCAGACACACAGAAAAGAATAAATAATTATTTAAAAATAATTTTAAAAGGCACACTAGGAATACCAAATTTACATTTCTCTATATATTCGTGCATTAACTTAGGTTTGTGTATGCATGCACTTACCGTGGTACACACAACGAGGCCAGAGGACAACCTGTGGGAGTCAGCTTCTTCCTTCCACCATGCAGGTCCTGGGGATTGAACTCGGGTTGCTGAGCTTGGCGGTAAGCACCTTCACCCACCCACTGAGTCATCTTCCTGACACCAAACTTACTTTTTTTTAAAATACAAGAACAAATCAAGGTACAAACTAAAGGCATAGAAAACCTGTTTAATAAAATAGTAGCAGGAAATCTCCAAATCTTTGGGAAAGTATAGATATCTCAGTACCCACTTTTAGAACCCTGAACTAACATGGTCAGAAAAGAATGTCCGCACAGTATAGCATAGTTAAAACACTAAGTGCAAGCTGGGCAGTGGTGGCACAAACCTTTAATCCTAACACTCAGGAGGCAGAGCAGAGGCAGGCAGATCTCTGTGAGTTTATGGCCAGCATGGTCAACAAAGTCAGTCTAAGACAGCTGAGGCTACACAAAGAAATTGTGTCTCAAAAACCAAAAAGAACAATAACAACAACAAGGAAAAGTCATGAGGAGTAGAACAAAGAATATAACTGTGAGAGAAAACTGCTAACCCATTCACAAGGGCAATCTCATTGGAATAATGGTTTCTCTCCCAACAGAAAGTCTAACCGTCAGGAGAATGTAGGCCTGAAAGAAAAACCTGCCAATCAACATTATTATACCCAGCAAAATTATCTTTAACAATCAAAGAGGAAATAAAATCTTCCAAGATAAGCATAAACTAAAAGAATCCTTGACAACTAAGTCAACATTGCAGAAGACACTTACAGGAATACTACACACAGGAGAGAAAGATAAATACAATCATGGAAGAGCAGAAATATCCTTGAAGAGCAGATAAATAAATGATAATTAAGAAAGAATCAAATGTTAGAAAACAGCAAAATGACAAGTGTTAGCTCATGGTTTTCAATTATAATACTTAGTGCAAATGGTCTTAGTTTACCAATTAAAAGACACAAACTGACTTTATTTTTTTAATCTTTTTTTTAAAAAATCATTTATTTATTTATTTATTTATATATTTAGAGACAGGGTTTCTAAACCCTGTAGCTTTGGAGCCTATCCTGGAACTAGCTCTTGTAGACCAGGCTGGCCTCGAACTCCCAGAGATCCGCCTGTCTCTGCCTCCCGAGTGCTGGGATTAAAGGCATGCACCACCACTGCTGGCGACTGACTTTATTTTTAAAATTAGTGTTCCACTGTTTGCTGCCTATCAGCAACATGTCTCTCCCCTCACCCCCCTGAAGAAATGACTCAGCAGTTTAGAGTTTTACTGTCACCTCTGAGTTCACATCCAACAAGGCAGACTTCAAGCCAAAATGAGCTGGAAGAGACAAAGGTCAGGATGTATTGAAAAACAAAGTAGTTGATCAAGAATATATAATAGTTGCTTGTCATTTAGCGTGCTGGTGCATGCCTTTAATCTTAGTACTAAGGAGGCAGAGGCAGGCATATCTCTGTGAGTTTGAGGCCAGCCTGGTCTACAGAGTGAGTTCTAGGACAATCAGGGCTATACAGAGGAGAAGTACTATTTTGAAAAAAAACCTATATGTATGTGTGTACATATATATCTATATATATGTGTGTGTTATAAATGTATATGCATCAGATTTCAATGAGTCTAAATATAAAAATTAAAAGTTTTAAAACACTAGTGGACAAAAAGGGACAAATAAGTCCCATTACAATAAAGGAGAGTAACACCATTACCTCACTATCACCAATAAACATACAGACATAAAAGTTAAAGAGGAAATTTAGACTGAAATTGTAGTGTAGATCAAAATCAAGTGGATTGAGCAGAACATTCCACCCAATGACTGCTGAGTAACCATTTTTAGGCACAAGGCAAGTCTTAACAAATACAAAAAAAGATCTAAATATAATTCCTGTTTTATGAGATTATGATGAACTGAAACTAGAAACTAATAGCCAGAAAACCTATATAAACAGAAACTGAATGCTACACATCTGAATGAGTTGTTGAAAGAATCAGTAGAGAAATTTAAAAATCCCAGAATATGGTACAATGCTTGCCTAGTAGACATGAAACCTTGGATTCAGTCTCTAGCACCACATAACTTGGGCATTTTGGAGGGCCTGGAGTATCAGCCTCAGTACCCCCTCTGGGCTCAGAACTGGGTATCTATGGAAGGTGAAGATTTGAGCATAAAAAATTAACTTAAGTATATTACCTCTGCATCTTCTTTATTTTTCATGCAAGGGGAAAAATTAAGTGAAGGGGGCATGAAGGAGAGGACAGGGAGACTGGCTCACCAAAATGCAAAAGCAAGGTTTATTATCATGCATGTAAATTGCAAGCCAGGAGGAACCTCATCAGCATAGCAGTGACAGGAGGTGCCCCACCCTTCTAGAGGGCACTATTTAAAGGCAAACCCAGGAAAGCTACATTAGCAGGGTTCAGGGTGATGGGTTCAATCCTGATTGCCTCCTGCCTAGGGACTTTTCAGAAATTTTATTTCCAAACCTTGCCTGTAGCTGGTCAATTTTTCTTATCGGCTGACCTTCAGGTGGGGACCTTCTGTGGTTATCTATACTTCCCAGATGGCTCCCCTGTTACTTTTACCCCTAGCCATTTCTGAGGACTGGAATGTTTCACAGAAAATAGCTTACACAAGACATAAGATGGAAGTGAAAGACAAAAATGGAGGAACTTCAGTTCTTCATCTCCCCATTCTAGTAACTATATATATCTGCTCTGGGTTAAGGTATTATGTTTGTGCAGCTCATTTAAAAGTATAATGTATAATTAAGAAATATAGAGAGTCATCTATAATAATCAAGTTTATAGACATGTTATGTTTTATAGATATATAGAGATATATTTCAGTTAGATAGGTATTTTTCAAATCTTTCAGAGACTTTCAGAATATGCCATTTAAAATATTTTAAGAAGACTTTTCATGACAATTAGACACATCTGCTCCTGGCAGCACCAATCTACTTCAAGAGGATGATGGGCACCGAAGAGAATGGAGGATCGCTATGGAATTGGTTAGCTATTTGAGCAAGAAACTGCTCTTGCCTGGACTGTTTGATGGTATGCTGTATGAACTGGAAATGCAGGACCCACAGAGAAATGACTGCTGAACTTGCCTAATGATGACACCATCCTTCGGGGTTCCTGCTACACAAAAGAGTCTACTAGACATTCTGCAGGACACAGAAGAAACAACTGATGGACTTTGTCATTAAAAGGCAGAACAGATCTTCAAATTTCCTGCTTCATAGAAAAGTCTGCTGGATACTAAGTGCCTGTAGGCTGAAGATGGATGTTCTAATGATACAGAAGAACTTTGGGTGACTATCCAGACAGTGAAATGTCTCTGTCAATTCTAGAGTTTTGGAAGTCATTTACAATGTACTTCCTGTTTACTTAGGTAATATTATATCCTTCCTTCTGGAGCCTTCAATGGAGTTGAAGAACAGATAGTTATAGTTTTTTAGCTATGCAAAAAGATAAGGTAGATATAAGTATTGAAACTCTAATTCTTGCTTGATAACTGTTTTATGTAATTTTACTTTGCTAGAGTTAAACCTTCCTTCTTATTTAAACAGAAAAGGGGAGATGATGTGGGATTCCCCTCTGTATTCTGTGAATACCATTGATTAAGAAACTGCTTTGGATTTATAGTGAGGCAGAACAGAGGTAGGCAGGGAAAACTAAACTGAATATTGGCAGAAAGAAGGTGGAGTAAGAAAGACACCATGTAGCCACTTCCAGGAACAGACATGCTGGAACCTTGCTGGTAAACCACATCCATGTGGTGATATACAGATTAATAGAAATGGGTTAAATTAATACGTAAAAGTTAGCCAAAAATATGCTTAAGCTATTGACCAAACAGTATTGCAAATAATATAGTTTCAGTGTGGTTATTTTGGAGCTGACCAGCCGGGAACAAACAAGTGGCCCCCTACAACAGGTCCCACAAGAATAGAGATGAGAGACATTTCACAGATTCCCGTGGGTGCCAGATGGTCTGGTTTGTTGAGAGCCTGGAGATTCGGCTTCAACAAGCCCAAAAATCATACAGATGAGATGGAGCCATTAAGGCTACCTGATCCCCAGATTCTTACAGATGGGGCCCGACTGTGTCCCTGATGGGATGGTCTCAGATGAGAGACCCAGGTCCAGATAAGAAAAGGAGACATCTCCCTGATTCCTCCAGGTTGGCCTCTACCGCATCCACCAGGGCAAACTGACCTGTTCAGATTCAGAGATCAGCGCTGACACAAACGGAAGACAAACAGACAAGACTTTGAACACAGATAGACTTACCAGTCAATCAGAATAAACCTTCGGTGTCGGGTGTCCCGATGGAGGTCTCTGGGGATCCAGGATGAGCCCCCAAATGTCATGCCCAGTCCATGGGGACCCCAAAAGACTTCCTGGGAGGCTGGCTCACCAAATGCAAAAGCAGGGTTTATTATCATGCCCATAATTGCAAGCCAGCAGGAAGGAACCCCATCAACGCAGCAGCAGCGGGAGGAGGTACCCCACCCTTCTAGAGAGCATTATTTAAAGGCAAACTCCAAAAAAGTTACATTATCAGGGTTTGAAATGACAGGTTCAATCCTGATTGGCTCGTATCTAAGGACTTTTCACAAATTTTTATTTTTGAACCTCACCTGTTGCCGGTTAAGTTTTCTTATTGGCTGACCTTCAGGTGGGGGACATTCTGCAGTTATCTGTACTTCCCAGAAGGCTACCCTGTTACTTTTGCCCCTAGTCATTTCTGAGGACTGGAATGTTTTATGAGAAATAGCTTACACAAGGCACAAGGTGGAGGTGGAGGACAAAATGGAGGAACTTCGGTTCTTCAATAATATGCATATCAAAATCACAAAAAAAGGGGGGGGGCAGGTGGAACCTGAAAAAGCTGTACTCAGAAACAGGTGACCCAACCCAGAAAAGAGTCAGCATTCAAGGGGAAGTGCCTGGCATTCCAAACCATTAGATAAAGTTACTAAAGTCCCTGAATCCTGGATCCCCCCAGTCCCCTCATCGAATCTCTTTGGTGATAACCAGCTTTGAGGACATCCAGATTTGTTAGCAGAGGTGGGGCACGCTGCCTTCCAGCTCAATGCTCACCTTCTATAGGAATTTCTATGTGGTCCGTTAGCAGGTAGGATTGAGTTTATGTAAATTTGAACAAAGAGTGAATGCCATTGCTCCAAAGCCTCTTGGTGTGGGGGAATGGAGCAAGGTCACTTCGTAGCCAGTGTAGAGATCGCACTGCTGAGGTGTTTTGGGAACAAATCCCATTTTGAAGGGAAGAATCATGGCTTCACAAGGTTTTTACAGATATGACAGTGGCTTTTCCAAAAGACAAGTGTTCCCACAGCTCTGCAAAAGGAGTTTCTCCATGTGGACATGAATGCATACACTTACCATGATCTGCCTATCGGTCTTTCAGCTGTGCACTCACTGTAGAGTCTGTGAGTTCCAACAGGACACGACAGTGCACGCCTGTAATCTCAGTGTTCAGGGAATATTCAAGATCATCCATGGCTACCTAGAGAACTGGAGGTGGGGAGAGACACATGAGATGCTGTCTGTAGTGCTAGCTTTACTCTCTGCTTTTCAGGGGCCTGCTACCCAGCTTCCAAAAATTTCACATGGAGGCTTATTCTTTCTTATAAATTCCCAGCCTTAGCTTGGCTTATTTTTAGCCATATTTTTTTAACTTAAATTTTCTATCTACCTTTGCCCCTGGGCTTTTATCTTCCTCTTTTTCTGCACATTTTTCTTTTCTTCTTTCTCCATGGCTTGCTGTGTAGCTGAGTGGCTGACCCCTGAAGTCCCCCCTCCTTCCCCTTCTCTTGCTCCTTGATCCCCCTCCCCAGGACAGCTGCATGTGACAGACAAGCCCCACATGGCAAAAACATGTTTTTTCATAGAGGCACATGAAAGACACTGAGTTCAATAACATACTACTAAAAAGACCAATGCTGTTCCCAATACAATAATATTATTTTTCATTAATTAATTAATTTTATGTGCATTGTTTTACCTGCACATATGTCTGTGTGAGGATGCCAGAGCTTGGAGTTACATACACTTGTGAGCTGCCATGTGAGTGCTAGGAACTGAACCCATGTTCTCTGAATGAGCAGCTAGAGCTCTTAACCACTAAGCCATCTCTCCAGCCCCCAACACCATCTCTACAGAACTAGAAATAGCAATCTTATAACTCATATGGAAACATGGGGACCTTTAAAACAGTGTTTGCAGATGGAGCAAAGCAGTCTGAAGGTCCACGGTTCTTGGTTTAAACACCACAAAGCCCTAGTAAAACTGCGCTCTCCTGGCACCCACAGACATGCTGACCCATACCGCACAACTACAGCTATCTGATTCTTGATAAGGATGCCAGAAACAAACACTGAGGAAAATACAGCCATTTAACAGGGGGATGCTGGAAAAATGACTACTCACAAGATTGGAATCAGAACCCTCTGACCTGCACAAAAATCAACTCAAAATGGATCAAAGACCTTCATATATGATGTGAGACTCTGAAAATACTGCAGGAAGAGATGAGGAAGAACTTTAAGGTATGACTACCAGCGATGACTTACCAAGACTCCGAGAGCTCTGGAAATAACAGCAAGAATTGACTGCTGACATCACACAAAAATTGAAAAGCTTCAGGACAGAAAAAAATAAAACCCAAGGCTAGCATGAAGAGACAGCCCAAAGAAAAGCAGGGTTCTATGCCAACTGTTCATCTAACTGAAGATAAATCTTAAAAGTACAGAAAGAACTAAAAAAAATAAAAATAAAAATAACCATGCTCTTAAAAAATAGCAAATAAACTGACAGAAACATTTCAAATGAAGTTTAAATTGCCAATAATGCATGAAAGAATGTTCAACACCTTCAGCTATCAGAGAAACACAAACCAACAACACTTAGACTGGGAAATAATATTCAACACCTTCAGCTATCAGAGAAACACAGATCAATACCACTTAGCTTGGGAAACCCCCTTGCACCACAGTAAGAAGAGCTAATGTACTTTACAAAGGGCTTGAGAGAGAGTTCAGCAGGGAAGAGCGTCTACTGTTATTGCAGAGGAACTGAATTCAGTTCCCAGCACCCTTGTCAGGTGGCTCCTGAGGATCTGACAATGCTCTTCTGCACTCACATTTGCAAATAGACAAAAACCTTAGCCACCGCTGGTGATGCATGGCTATAAATCCCAGCACTCGGAAGGCAGAGGCAGATCTCTGTGAGTTTGAGGCCAGCCTGATCTACAGAGCTAGTTACAAGACAGCCAAGCCTACACACACACACACACACACACACACACACACACACACACACACCCCACAACACTGTCTTGAAAAACAAAGCAACAATAACAAAAAAAGTAAAATCTTAAGGGTCTGGAGAGGTGGCTGCTCTTCCAGAGAACTATATTGTTATTTTGCTTTTCTGTTTGTTTTCTGTCAAGGTCTCTTCATGGCTTGGAACTCACTCACATAGATCTCTGCCTCCACGTGCTGGGATTAAGGTGCGTGCCACCATACGCAGGACTTCTTATCACAATGGAAAGGATGTCGCTCCCTAGGACAGCAGGGTACCATAGACAGAATTGATTTAACTCTTCTCTAGGCAGTTGCAGTGTTTGGCAGACACAACTGCTGTGGTACAGATCTCCTGGTCACCTCCCCAAAATACCAGGAGAGAGAACACAGACCCAAATCATCATGGCCAAATTATTAAAGCAAGCTTTTTTTTTATTCGTTTACCCATATTGCCTCCCCCTAAAGCAGGGTTCCAGAGGTTAGCCTTGGATCTGGGGAAGATAAGGCTTTTATAGCACGGGTTAAGGGTTTCCAAATGGGGCATTTGGTGGGCAAAGTAGGCGGGGTTATGGGAGCAAAACATAAGCATAACAAATTAGTCCCTTCTGAAACAAAAAAGATGATTGCAAGGGCATAGCAAGGCAGTCATGACAGCAGGTAGTATAATGAGGCAGTCACTGGTAGACATAGAACCTTTGGAAACAAAGGTAGGGCTGCAAGATGGTTATAAACAACTTATTGAAACAAAGATGTGGTTGTTGTTTCCTGGAGCAGACAAAGCAGAACCATTTGTACTTAAAGTCACAGGTGGGCACAGCCAATTCCTTGAGAAACAGACTTAATCACAAACAGGAATGAACCTAGTTTATATTTACCATAAGATGCTCTTAATCCTAAAATGCAGGCAGTCTTCTTCATTGGTTCTGAATGTATTTAATTACTATTATTTATTATTGTTGTTGCTGTTTCTATTTTGTATTTAATTCCCACTAGATCATGCACTTTTCCATACAGGGTTTCTCTGTGTAGTCCTGGCTGTACTGGAACTCTCTCTGCAGACCAGGCTGGCTTTGAACTCAGGGATCTGTCTGCTTTTGCCTCCTGGATGCTGGGATTAAAGGCATGTGGCAAACATGAACTTCTTAAATCAGATACTAACCCTGTCATATTATCCCTAGGTCCTAGCATAAAACCTACTAGAAAGATAAGTACTTATGTAACGAATGAGTCATGAAAAAATAGGTCTGTATATAAATCTATTTATTTACATGTCTCTAGGCTTTCAGAGTTTATGTCTGGGCATTTGTGTGTGTTTGTGTGTGTGTGTGTGTCTATGTGGTATATTTTAGGGTCAAAGTCTGGGCTCTGGCCACCCTAACAGGGCTTCTTTGTCTTCAATACACCAATTAGAGAGACAGGTAATAGCAAAAACCATAAATGATTTATTTGATGTGCTCCACTGAAAAGAGGAACAAATAAAGAGGTCCCGTAATCCCAAAGCCCCCTTCAAGGTCCTGAGATTTAGGGTTAAAGAGAGGTGAGCATTACTAAGCATTCCTGGTCTACGTGTGGTCTCATCACTGACACCTCCTTGTCTTCTAACTCCGGTTCTGCCCAGCAAGACACCAGCATTCTCTGGCTTGCAGGAGGACCGCAGCCTCGCCCCCTTACCTCCCTCAATGAAATTTCAATTCCTTGGGGCCTATTGTCTCTATGAAGGAAGAATGAATATCTTAGAATATCTTTCCTCTCGCTGGGGCATTACAGTATTAAGAGATGTTTCATGTATTACTTACTACAGTTTGGAAAGAGCTGAGCATATGAAATTTTAGGTTAAATTAATTTGAAAAAAAAAGCTATTATTTATTTGCTGAAATGCTCATTATGAAATATAGTTATTAATATGTACATATGTGCATGTGTTTATACACACACATACACAATATAACACGAACACTTCCCCAATATTATCAAAGATCCATGGTTTTTTCCAAAATATCTGAGAACTTAAAGTAGAGCCAATAATAACACAATTCCTAAAACAAATCTAAGAGTGAAAGCTAATAGATTTTTCTGCCCCCACCCCCACCCGCAATGTTTCTCTGCTGATTCAGTAAGCCAGATCAAACTGAGTTGAAAAAGTATAGTAACAGGTTTACTGATGAGAGCAACTCCCGGGCGAGTTCATCAGTCTCAGAGATGGAGGCCAGAGAAGTCTTGCACCCAAGCCAGACCAGGAAAGTTTTGTAGATATGATATGTCCTCAACGATCCAGGTTTGTTCCCAAGTATGGTCAAAAACTGAGCACTGGGGTGGCTAATGACAACAGCAGAGTAACCTACAGTAGCCACCAAGACTGTGGAACTGAACTTTTTTGGCGCCTTTCCTTTGTTTGGAGACTGAACAGACAAGCTTTGGAGAGAGAGAGAGAGAGAAAGACAGGAATGGGGCTTTCTGGACTGTGCAGGGCGAGCCAGAGCCTCTAACCAAACAAAAGTAATCGGCTGAAATCAAAGATCAGCAGCAGAATTCTAAGCTATTCATCTGAACTCTTTTCGTTTCTTTGTGGAGATCCAAATTTACGTCTGGCATTATACTCACTCCGAAAACATTCTCTGTCTCTCCCCGCCCTCCCGTGTGTGTGTGTGTGTGTGTGTGTGTGTGTGTGTGTGTGTGCGCGCGCGCGCGCACGGGTATGCACAAGTTACACATGCATACGGCAGAAAAATTGGTGTTGGATCTCTTCCTCAATTGCTCTGCACCTTGTTTCTTGAGGTAGGGCCTCTCATTGAACCTGGGGTTCACCTATTTAGCTAGTCTGGCTGGTCAGCAAGCCCCAGGGTCCTCCTGGCTCCCTGTTCCCAGCCTGTGGGATCACAGGCACACTGCTGTGCCCAGTATTTTTATATGAAAGCTGAAAATCTGAACTCGGGCTGTGTAATAAGCACTTTACCAACTGAGTCATCTTCCCAGCCCTGAAATTTTTCTTTTAGTATGTCTCGTAATTTAGGCTTGCTAAATAAATTATCTCAGATTTTGTGTATCTGACTTTTCTTCCCATTGCTGGGGATTGAACCTAGGGCCTTGAACATGCTTGGCTGACATGTGTGTTAAATAGATTTCATTTTAGCTTCATTTTTATAAGTATTTTCAACTATGAAATTTGAAGTTCACAATTTTATTTTTCATTATTTTGAAAACAATGTTCCATTGTGTCCTTTCTTGAACTATTACTCCTTATAATAAATCTACTTCATTCTTTGTTCTTCTGTCATAATGTTTCACAGTTAGGGCTTGCTTTGACCTCTGGTTGCCTTCAAACTTCTTCATTCTGGGCTTTTCTTTTTCTTCCTTTTTTTCCCCCTGAGACAGGGTTTCTCTGTAGATTTGGAGCCTATCCTGGAACTAGCTCTTGTAGACCAGGTTGGCCTTGAACTCACAGAGATCCACCTGCCTCTGCCTCCCGAGTGCTGGGATTAAAGGCGTACACCACCACCACCTGGCCATTCTGGGCTTTCAACAATTCTACTCTGGGTGTTTTGTTTCTTTCCCACACATGATAGTTCTGAGCTTCTTGGATTTGTGACTTTTCTCCAATCAAATTAGAAATTCTTAGCAATTATCTCTTCAGATTTCGATTTTCTGTGATTTCATATATCCAGCTGCTTGACAACTCTTCTGTGTTTCTTTATGCTCCATTTTATTATTTTCCCTGACTCCTTGTATTACATTTAAGTTCAGTTAACTGTGTTTGTCTACCCTCTGTTGACATTCTGTTGATAAGGCTGCTGAAGGATTCTTTATGACAGTTTGCTTTTCAAATTCTAGCATCCCTCCTTGATTCCTTCAGTCTTCGTCTACCATGTGATATTCTCCATGTATTTATCCTCCTAGCTACGTGAAACCTCTTGATCTAGAACTCACAGTGACTTCGGAGTCAACTGTCGGAGAATGCAAACGTGGGTCACTCCTTTGCTCTCGTTTCCACCGAGTGTTCTGTCTCTTAACGATGAGTAGTCTTCTTCCTTGCACACATCCCTCTCCGTCTCTCTCATGCTATGAGACACTCTGATGAAACAATAGCAGAAACTGTTGTGAATGGTATTTACTCCGAGAAATGGACACGCCTCTTGGGTGTGATGGCGCATGCCTACAATCCCAGCCAGCGCTTGAGAGGCTGAGGCAGGAGGATCATGAGTTTCAAAGCAGCTTTGGATACTTGGTGCGACTTGTATAAGTTTCAGGTCAATCCAGACTACGTTGCAAGGCACTGCCTCAGAAAGAGAGAAAATTGAAGAAAGGAGGAGGAGAGGTGGGGAAAGACAGGGAAGAACCACAGTTTCCTGCTGTGAGACTACTGGGGAGGAAGTGGTGCTGCCTAGCCAGGGTGGGCTTGGGGTGGGTTTTGTTGTTGCTAGCTGTCTTCACGGCATCAAAGAATTTCAATTACTCTGTATCAGCTGCTGCTACCTCATCCTTGGTCCTCATAGGAGGAATTTTCTAGCACTTCCTACCCAGGCCTCTCCATGCCCTTGTCACTTTCCCAGCGTTAGGCTGCTGTGTTACTCCACGCTAAACTCCTAGTGGACAGCCTTGGGTTACAACAGCGAGCCTCAGTCTCAGGGAGGTTGTGTGTCCAGGCCTCAGGAGCAGGACTTCCTCCTGCTCCTGCTTCTCTTCTTCCCTCAGAACCTGACCCAGTCTTGCAACTGTGGATCCCTGGACCAGAGGCAATTTCCTGTCCCAATGTCAACGACAGTAGACTCCGTTTGGATCCAGGCAGGGTACTAGGATTGATCAAGTTCTCAGCCTTCTTCCAAGGGCAGAGTTTTGGCTAGTTTCATTTTGTTTGTTTGTTTGTCTCTTCCTTTGGGCATGATTGTGTACTGTTGGGGTAGGAATAATTAAAAACCTAGGGGAAGAGCCACTCTGAGGCCAGAATTGCTCAGTGTGTCCTGTGCCAGGAACCCCAGTGAAAAAGCTCCTGGTTGGCTGGCTAGGAGAACAGCAACATGTTTAGAGCAAGGAGATACTTATCACACGGTGCCAGTAAACCCCTCTAAGTCTAGCAATCTGGAGCCTGAGACTGGAGAATCTGGGATCAGCCTGGACTGTGCAGTGTAAAATAATAATAACAAATAATAAAGTAATAAATAACGTTGGTTCTAATTCCTTTTTCCCTGGCCTGTACATGTCACAGAGTGTCTAGAAATGGATCTTATTTCTCATTTTTTTTCTACTGGTGATTGGCATTGAAAAATAACCACTAATGGTGAATTCTGGAAATAAACCATCTCAGGAGATTTGTATGTCGTCAGCTGGTGAACTGAGAACTACATCCCAGGGCCATGGTGAAAGACTTCACGCCTTGCAGACATCTAGCTACCCTCCCGCTCACCACCACCATGCTAAGGCATCAAGCTGGAATGTGGAATTCACTGTCTTTTCAAAGTTATACTAAAGACAGCCTGGGAAATTTCCATCACGCCAAACTGGTGGTTTTTAATTGAATGTGATCACCAGAAGGGTGGGACACATGGGAGAAATGTACACACTCTGTGTGAACACACACCCACATGCAGAATTCATACACATATACGTGTCTCCATGGTTACTTCAACACACTCCTAAGATTTTGTAGACTGCAGAGGGGCAAGGTGGCACTTGTTGAGGTAAACACATCCTTGCTGGTCAGCTTAGACACAGCTTCATTGAGGACACCTCAGAAACCGTTCTGAGGAGCCTTCCCCTTGCGGAGGTCCCCCTTCCTGGAACCAAACCAGGCAGAAACCCATTTGCCAACTGCAAAGTTGGCTCAAGGTCCTTGGCCCTCTGTGTGGGAATCCTCAATTAACACACGGAACCCAAGGAGAAACAGGAAAAGATTCTCACCACTCAGCTGAATTCCAGAAGCCAGCTCCTTCCAGAACTAACAGATGTGGAGGCACACAGGAAAACCAGCATCTTGATCCCACCCCTGCTGTGTTCCCTGGCTCCATGCTCTGATCATTCCAGTGGCCTTGCAGTCCACTGCGGACAACTTGAGACCCTCCACTCCTTCAGTGTTCTGGTCTTTGAGCCAACGGAGACGCTACCAAAACCAAAAGATGCAATACAGAGCTTTGGAGAATTTCAGGCCTCCATCCCACGGAGACAGGCTGTTCCTTACAGAGCCAGGGTCTGCCACTGATCAGAGCTGACCAGAATCTGGGGCAGAGCCTCTAGAGACAAACGCGCCAGTTCCCACACAGCCTCTCCACGGCACTTTGATAATTTTCATCCGTCTTTCTCACTCTCTCAGTCACACTCCATAATGGGATGGAACGGAACGACTTACGTTCTGAGGTCTGGCTGGCCTCCGAACATGCTGCCTGATTCTCCCTAGATTACCCCAGTCTCCACTGGTTTTTCCAAGAAATCAACTCATGTCAAATGCTGGTGAGCTTAGAAAATCTGACTTTAGCTTTGGTAGCTACAGAAGGGTCATATGAATTCCATTACCCGCTCCTCCCCCCACTCCATCCCTCTAAAGCTCTTCTTCCCCTGCTCTAAGCCTCTTTGTAATTTCAGCGCCTGCACATGCTCGCACACACAGTGCATAATTTTAAATCTAGGCTCCACATAAGAAAGAAAAAATTCTAGACAGTGGTGGCCCATGCCTTTAATCCCAGTGCTCAGGAGGCAGAGGCAGGTGGATCCTGTGAGTTCAAGGCTAGCCTGGTCTACAGAGTGAATTCCAGGACAGCCAAAGCTACACAATGAAACTCTGTCTCAGAAAAAAAAAAAAAGGAGGAGGAGGAAGAGGAAGAAGAAGAACCATGGGGAAGGGGGCAGACAGATGGACATGCCGCATTTTTCTTCCTTAATATGATTTCCAGGCATTTTCCAGCATATGTCATGACTTCATTTCTCTTCACAGATGAGTAAGATAATTTCTGTGTGCTGAATTTGTTTCCTACTACTTTGCTGAAGGGGTTTATGGAGAGTTCTAGTGGTCTCCAGGGTCCAGGTGTAATGTCGTGCCATCGGTAAACGGCAATAAACTGACTCTCTCCTTCCCAGTTGCACCCCTCGACCCTCCACCTCCACCTTTTCTCTTGCCTCATTGCCCTGGCTAAAGCTCCGAGTCACTATATTGGACAAAAGTAGACTAGTAAACACCCTTCTTTTGGTTTGGATTTTAAAGGAAGTGCTCTCAATTTTCCCTCATTTGTCATAACATTGGCTATAGATTTGTCATATGTCACTTTTATTGTATCGAGATGTGGTCCTTTCTTTGGGAATTTTATCGTGAAGGGATGTTGCGCTTTGTCAGAGACCTTTTCTCTGTAGTATGAGAAGATCATGGAATTCTCCCCAAAGCCTATGTATGTACTCGGTTACAAATACTACTCTATAGATGTTAAACCAGCCTTACATTCCTGGAGTAAAACCAACTTGATCATGGTGTATGATCTTCTTAATATGTGCTTGAATTGGCTTTAAAAGAATTTTATCGAAAACTCTTGTGTCTGTGTTCACCAGGATCATTGGTCTATAGTTTTCTTTTTTGTTGTTGTCAGGGTTTTATTTGGTTTTGATAGCAGGGTAACCCTGGCTCTGTAGAAGGGGCTTGGTGATTTGCCTTTACTCTTTTATGCAGCAGATTAAAGAGCATCGGTGTTATCTCTTCTTTAAAGATTCAGTACAGTTTGCTAACAAATCTGTCTGACCCTGACTTTTCTTTGTTGGAAGGTTTTTTTTTTATTTTTTTTTATTTTTATTTTTTTATTGCTTCAATCTACTTGGATGCTGATGGTGGTGCACACCTTTAATCCCAGCATTTGGGAGGCAGAGTTGGGTGGATCTCTGAAGTCAAAGCCAGCCTGGTCTACAGAGGATGTCCTAGGACAGCCAGTGCTACACAGAGACACTCTGTCTCAAAAATCAAACCAAAACAAAAAACAAACAAAAAAGTAGAATTGTGATTTCTTTGGTTAGATCTTTATTATAGATCTATTATCTTCTTGATTTTGGTAGATTACTTGTATCTTGGTATTCATTCCTTTCTTCTAGATTTTCCCTGCTTTTTAGACTATAAACTTTCAAAGTATTCATTTATTTACTCTCTACTTTATTTACTAAGGAAAGGTCTATTGCTGAACCTCGAGCTTACAGATTGGTCTAGTTTGGCCAGCCAGGTTGCTCCAGGGATCCCTTCTCTGCCTTCCGAGTGTTTGGGTTACAGGGGGGATGTCACCCCTGCCTGGCATTGCCATGGACTCTGAGGATACAAACTGTAGTCTGCATGCTTGCACAGCAAGTACTTCATCCCCTGAGACATCTCTGCAATCCTCATCTTTAATTTCATTAATTTGACTCTTTTTTTCTTTCTTGTGGTTAATTTAGTTTTTATGGAGCCTGTCAATTTTGTTTATGCTTTCAAAGAAACAACTCTTTATTTGACTAATTCTATGGCTTTTGTTTGTATGTTTCTATTTAAGTAATTTCTGCCCCTCTAGCCGCCAGCGCCAATTGGAAACGGTCTCATTATGTCGCTGTGACTGGCCTACCATTCACAGTGTGGATCAAGACAGGCTTGCATGCAGCTCTATGCCCTGCAGTTTGCCCTTGTCTTTGGTATTTCTTGCTACTACTTTTCCGTTTGGATTGTTCTTGTTTCTCTAAGCCTTTATGTACATTATTAGGTTATTTACTTGAGATCTTTCTGATTCCACGATGAAAGCACTTACAGCTTGTCTTAGGGTTATTGTTGCTGTGAAGAGACACCATGACCATGGCAACTCTTATAAAGAAAACATTCAATTGCAGTGGCTCTCTTACAGTTTCAGAGGTTCGGTCCATTATCATCATGACGGGGAGCAAGGCTGTATGCAGATGTGCTGCTGAAGCTACTACTTTTGCAGGCAACAGGAAGTAGACTAACAGTCACACTGAGAGAAACTTGAGCAAGAGACCTCAAAGCCCGCCCCACAGTGACACACTTACTCCAGCAAGGCCACAGGTAATGAGTCTTCCTCTGTCCTACCAGCCAGCTCTCAAATAATGACATGGAGACTTATTAATAATGAAAGCTCAGCCTTAGCTTAGGCTTGTTTATAACTAGCTCTTATAACTTCTATTAATCCATTTCTGTTCATCTGCATGTTGCCTCGTGGCTTATGGCTTTTGCCTCTCCTCCTGCATGTCCTGCTTCCTCTGCATCTGGCTGGCTACTCTCCCTTTCTTCTTCCCAGAGCTCTCTCTGTCCCCGGAAGTCCCACCTAACCTCTTTCTGCCTAGCTATTGGCCATTCAGCTCTTTATTAAACCAATCATAGTGACACATCTTCACACAATGTAAAGGAATATTCAGCAACAGCCACACCTCCTAATAACGCCACTCCCTTTGGGAGGGTCATTTTTTTTTTCAAATTACCATACAGCTATAAACTTTCCTCTTAAAACTACTTAACTAAGAATTAAATCAGTCTACATGTACACCAACAATAAATAGATAACTGCGGAAGGACACTTAAAAGAAATCCCACACTAGCTCAGAATTGAGAAATAGATGGTTATTTATTTAGGGGTAGACTCACAAATCAGAATCCTCTGTTTGAAACAGAGAGGCCAAAAAAAAAAAAAAAGAGCAGACGTATGTTCTACACCGGCATATATAGTATAAGAGGCCACACCCCAGTGGGCGGGTAACCACTAGCTGTAAGACTTCCTAAAGCAGACAATGAAAATGTGGTTAGGCCAGTGAGATGATTTGGTGGGTAAAAGTTGTCACCATCAAGTCCAATCACCTGAGTTTGATCCCAAGAACCAGCATGGTACACGGAGAAAACTGACTCCCACAAGTGATGGGGAAGCTTGATTATCCAATTATCTTTAAGAGGTGGGACCAAGTTTGGGTGTGGTTTGCTGAGAGTCAGAGAAAAAATGGGTGCGCGGCCCAGGTGCATCCTCTGGGTGGTTCCCTTGTGGCACAGCTGAGCTTGGCCTTCTCATTCCTGTTTTTGTGAGTTTTCCCCTTATTATAAACAAAAACATAATAGTTTTATCTTCTAGCTAGCCTGGTTACTTCCCAAATCGAGCTAATTTCTACAGTTGCCATCCGCCAATGTGGGGGCTGACATGGTGCACCTTCTCATGACATTCTGGCCAGAACTCCAAATAAAAACTTTGGAAAAACCCTATCGACTGCTGGGAAATCATTTGCAACTATACTAGATGGTAATCTTATTTATTATGTATACAACATTCTGCCTCAATGTATGCCCACACGCCAGAGAAGGGCACCAGATCTCAGTACAGATGGTTGTGAGCCACCATGTGGTTGCTGGGAATTGAACTTAGGGCCTCTGGAAGAGCAGCCAGTGCTCTTAACCTCTGAGCCATCTCTCCAGCCCCCTAGATGGTAATCTTGAAACTTAACCATTACTTTACTTTTGCAGGATCCCATAAAGAGAACATCGCCCCCATGACAGCAGGAAGCAATTCTAGAGGACAACATCCCCTCTCCCAAAAAGTTTGTCCTCAGGGTTGGGAACACTCTTTAGGGGTTGTTGATTATTGCTTGGATCAGGTAGAGGGTTGGGGTGGAAACTATATAAGTTCATACATTTTTAAAAAAGGATAATAATAGTGGGTAATTGAGTGAATACTTGTGAGCTATTACTTATGGATAATTTACATTGGTATAGTTTTTTGTATGTTGATACAAATTCAAATTATATTTGTTATTTCTGTTTACAATAGTTATACACCTATGCAAAGTTATTCTGTCAGATTGTATACATGCATGTTTCTACGTATGTTTAGGACATTTTATATATTGATACAACTTTTAGGATATATTTTCATATTTCATTATATATCATTCTTACCTCTGATCAAGATGCTTATACATTGTTTACATTTTGAGGTCATTGTCCTCATTTGCTGCACATTTGTTTACAGATTATTTAATATTCTGGCATGAAGTCTTAGTCTTTAAGTTATACAGGTATTAAACATTATAGGTCAATAGTTGTTCATATTTGTTATATATATAGTCAGATTAATTGAGCTCTTTAGAAACATAGAGATTGTACTCTGTCTAGACAGGTAATCTCCAACCACTTCAAGGATCTGTAGAACATGGCATTTAAATAACTTAGGTTTCTGTGGACATGAGACATGATTGCTCCTGACAGTACCAATCTATTCCTGAGAGAATGTTGAGCACTAAAGACACTCCACTCGGAGTTTGTTTTCTTCTTGGCACAATTGGCCTTTGGGCAAGGAACTGCCTATGCCTCAACCACTGACAAAGTACATCGTATCTGGACTGGATAAGCAGGACACAAGGAAAAGAACTGCCAAACCTTGCCAAGACAAGGTAAGGTGGTTCTAAAAAATTCCTTGCCTCTGAAAATGGTCTGTCAGTTAAGCTAGGCCTTAGCAAAAGTTGGTTGCTTCAACATTGCAAATGAGACTTTGGGTGATTGCTCAGGTAGCCAGTTGTCTCCATCATATATTGCTCGCTTTAGAAGCTGCTGGATTGCACTTCCTGCTCAACTCAAGTAATATTATCTCCCTTCTCAGGCTTTCCATGGGGTTAAAGATTAGATAGTCATAGTTACCTTCCTCTTATGATTTAGCCAAGCTTATTTCCAAAGCAAGGCTTAGACTCTTTGGAGTAGAATGTTTATTAAAATATTTATCATGTGTTCCTTGCTTAATATTGTTTATGTTGGTTGTAATTCTATACTTGATATCTGTTCCTATTGTATATAGTTTTGTTTGTATTGGGTTTGGATCGCTCTTGTTTAGACAAAACGGGGAGATGATGGGGAAGCTTGGTTAACCAATTATCTTTAAGAGGTGGGACAAAGTTAGCGTGTGACTTGCTGGGAGCCAGAGAAAAGGAATGCATGGCCCAGATGTGTTCTTAGTGTGGTTCCCTCATGGCACAGCAGAGCTTGAACTTCTCGTTCCTGTTTTCACGAGTTTTCCCCTTATAATAAATAAAAATATAATTGTTTTATTGTCTAGCTAGCCTGGTTATTTCCCAAATCAAGCTAATTTCTACACACAAGTTGTCCTCTGTCACACTCATGTTGTGGCATGTGTACAGGAGCACACCTGCATAGGCATATAACACATTCAACAAATAGACAAGAATGCAAAGAAAATATGGTACATATACACAATGGGATATTATTCAGCCATAAAGAAAATTAAATTATGAGGTTTTCAGGGTATCTTACTTAGTTAGGGTTTCTACTGCTGTGATTAAAATAAGGGGCAATGACTAAAAGTTACCTGGGGGAGGAAAAGGTTTGTGTCGGCTTTAGCTGACCTTCTGGAACACACGCAGATAGACAAACACTTTACAAGTCTAATCTCATTTGACATGGAAGGCAGTCTTTTGACATGGCTCTTAATGAAAGTATCAATACTTTGTCGGTTACCTCAGCAGCCAAGGAGCAGAGGCAGGAGGATGAAGAGTTCAAGGTCAATGCAAATACAGCAAATTCCTATTTCAAAGATCAGATAATCTATCAACTAGGCAAGCAAAGTCATCATTTTATACACAGTCAGTGTATGGCCTGGAGGAGCCAATTGGTTTTGACTGAGGCCACAAAGCAGGCAACTGCCAAAGAGCCCCAAAGATCCAACTGTAAATAAGAACCATGGCATCCAAGTCCCTAGGTGCCACACAGGATGTGACCTTTGCTGTGTCAGAGACTTAATCCCCATGACTCCATGTGAGTCCTTTAAGAGATGACCAGCTCACAAGGGCTCTACCTCCCTTCATGGATGAGTGGACAGTTAATGTGATAGTGGATTGACATCACAGAGCACAGCCCCCTTTGCTCCACCCCCACGTCTAGCTTGTGTGCACACCTCCACCTGCAACCTTGCCCCTCTACCTTCTGTGGGACAACACAACATGAAGGCCCATGGAAGATGCAGGTCCTTCAACTTTGAACTTTGCAGTCAGGGCCCCTCAGTCCCACACTGCACCCCTCAAATCAGCAGAAATAGCTGTTCTGTTTTGCTTGCCTTTTGTAATTAATGTTCCCCAGGAGACTCATGGGTATCCTGTCCACCAATGTCAAAGAATGAGGATTTGGGAACTGCTTTTGAGAAGAGGCCACATTAAGGGTGACCCCCTTGTCTGTCCTTGGAGCATGATCTCTAGGGGAAGGGAGGAGGGTCTCCGTGCCTACTGCTTGCTCTTGTTCCCCTCTCCTCTGGCTGAAAAGGTTCAGATCTGTGGAGGCGCTTCAATAGTAGTCTCTCAGAGGAAACTCTTGTGGTTCTTATTTTAAATCCAGAGATGCAGTGGAGCCCTTAGAGCTGCACACACCAGTCCACCCAGAATTCCCCACACCCATTAAAAGCAGCATTATTAAAAACAGCAGCTACTGGGCGTGCTTAGAAATGACTCTTCTCCAGTAAATAACTCGGAATGTTTTTATTTTAGAATATCAAAGGGAGTCTGGACCACATTATAGCTAATTGCCTACATATTTCCACGAGCAGAAATGAAGCTATATTTTGTTATAAGGACACCAACCACAGTGTCTTTAATGCCAGTTACCAGTTTTGTTTTGTTTTGTTTTTAATAGAAGAAGGGGGTAGGAGGGAGGAGAAGGCAAAATGGAAGCGGCACACAGAATTTCAGCCTCATGCTAAATCTTACCCCTAGCTCTAGGAGAAATGGGGATGGCAACGTAAACAGTTTGGCCTGATATAGTGACAGCAGGTTTGGGGCTGTGGTCCCCTTGAATAGGTCTAGCCTTGGAGCTGTGGTCCCCTTGCATAAGTCTAGCCTTGGAGCTGCGGTCCACCGTGAGTAGGTCTGGTACAAACAGACATATTCTTATGACCAGCTGTCTCTCTCCTCTCCTTCCCTTCCCCTTCCCTCCCCCTCCCTTCTGTTTCCCCTTCCTCTCCTTAATAGATGGTGCTTGTGGCAGGCCAGATTGCTAGAAAACAAAGAACTCTGAAGGTCTGAGCATCCTTACATGGCAGCGCCATTCCTGAAGTTAAGAAGCAAGTAGAGCTTTCTCTTTGTGGTTTTCATAATTGCTTTGTGTTCCATGGTAATTGGGTTAATAAGCATTATTATTTTATGACCTAACCAATCAGTGCTGGGCTTAGCTGGAGGAGGAGAGTTGTGCGGATTAGGGAGTAGAAGTTCCAGGGGGAGTACCATGGTCACGCCCCAGTTCTCAGGGGAGGGACGTCCAGGGAAGCCACATCTAGCTCCCCACCTCCCAGGCTGGTGTCTCCCTGTTTACTTTGTTGGTGAGTAAATCACTCAGCTGGGGACTTCTTGAACTCTAGGCTGTGGGTGGCCTTGATTAAGTGCTCTAGGAAGGAAAGGAAAGAAAGATTTTAATTATCCAGAAGCCTTGGACAGTGAGGAAGTCAGTGGAAATTTCCCACATAACCAAGAATTCCTTTTGATTCTGAGCTTTAAACATTTAATTTTTACCATTTCGGATGGAAAATTAAATCAAATGAATCACACCCTTCCTGGGGTTCCTAAACAATGGACATAATTCAAACCCTTCTGCTAAGTTTTTACAAGGATAGTTTAACACACTGACTTGTAATAGAAAGATGACCTCTGAGGTTAGAGACATGAAAGATGATTTATTTTTACATTAAGTGACCCAGATTTGTGTGTGTGTGTGTGTGTGCTTCAGTGATCTTTTTAAACACTCTTTGTCAAAACCTCTCTCATGACCATCAGCTTACCTGCCGCCAGCCTTCCCATTCTGCTGTCCTCAAGTGTGGCCTCTGTGGGAACCAGAAGAGCTTGGCACTCCATACTGAGGGTAAAGTTTAGCCGGGTCAAAAGGTTGGACATATATGTGTCATACCAAGCTTCTTAATTGAAGCGCTTATCTAATTATTCTTTATCAATAAAAATCAGGAGTCAGATATCAGGATAAGAACCTAGAAAGACCAGAGAAGCAGGGGAGCAGCCATCAGTGACTTCCTACCTCTTCCCTTCCTCCGACCAAAAGAGTTGAATGAGATCCTGTCTCAGCCCCGCGTTACCACTTCCTGTCTCTTCTCTGTCTAGTCCTCCAAACCTCTATGGTCAGCTAGTGGCTACCTCTGCCCTCTGACTCCAAGCAAACTTTGTCAGAACATAATCAGATTATCACGCAACATTTAATGATTGCCAACATTTTTTGTAGGACATTGTCAGAAAGCTGAATTTTAGAAAACAGATCATTGTAGCTTTCCTGGTGAGAGAGATTCTAAAACTCAGGTGGAATGCGCCTGGATTCATGACCTTTCTGTTGCTGAGATAAAATACCACAAAGGCAAATTACAATAGAAGAAAAAGAGTTTATTATTACAGAAAAAGGGGGGGGCTTATCATTCTAGAGAGATAAGAATTCATCGGGAGCGAATCGTGCACCAGACAGAAAACACGATAGCAGGATCAGTGCCGAGCTCACGTCTCAAACCTTAAACAGGAAGTAGAGAGCATGTGGCTTTTAAACCTCATACCTGCAGGAGTGACCCATTTCCTCCAACAAGGCCACACCTCCCCAGTCTCCCAAACAGCACCACCTGTTCAAATGCCTGCTACTATGGGGACACCTCGTTCAAACCACGAGCTCAGCCGTAGAGCTGTTGCCTAGCATGCTTGCACCCTGGGCCCAATCTTCATCACCATCTAAAAAACAAAAACAAAGGTAAGAGAGTAAGGTGGGATCTAATTTCTTTTTCTGATGATGAAAGGAATAGGTGCTAATTTTTTAAATAGCTAAATTGTATAATGATATACAATATTGGAGAGAAATCCCTTCATATTCTCTTCTTCCTTTGCCACCCCAAATAACTACTCATGAAAAGTATACAAATGTGTTAGCTAATTCACATACTTTCTAAAGCATAACTAGGATCTGCCTATGCATTACATACTTCGATATACTAATCTATCTTAAAGACTTCGAGAATCAGTCCATTTTAGTTACTTTATTACTTTTAATTACACCTTAGTACTCTATTAATTTCATAATTTGAATTTAAATAATTTAAATTCCATAAGGTTCCATAAATAAAGTTTTTTCTCTGCTGATGGATATTTGAATGCAATCCAGTTTTTCAACATTAAAAATCAACAGTGACATGATGACCCATGTCAGCAATCCCAGCCTTGGGAAGAATGAGGCAGGAGGGTGGTAAGTGTGGAGTCAGTCTGAGTTACATAAAGAGACCCCTATATGTTGATTAGCTTTTCTCATTGTCGTGATAAAACCCCTATAGAATGGTGTCGCCTACGTTCAGAGCAGGTTGTCCCCTCTTCTCGTCTTTGAAAACATCTTGCAGACAGTCTCAGAGACTTCTCTGTCATTGTGACAAGCTATCCCAGCAAAATCCACCGAAGTAAAGAGGTGTGTATGCATTTGGGCTCTCAGTTCGAGGGACCCTCATTCACAATTGAGAAGTCAAGTCAGGAACTTGAAGCAGCGGGTTACATTCCATCTGCAGTTGCAAGAATAAAGCAATAATGATAAATGAATGTTTGTTTTACCTTCTCCTTTTTATAGGGGTCAGTTTACCAGTCCAAGAAATAGTGTCACCCCTAAGTGGGCAGGTCTTCCCACCTCGGGGTAATCAAGATATTCTCTCACAGGCATGGCTTGGGGGTCATCTCCCACATGACTCCAGATCTTATCAAAATGACAATTGAGATTAGCCACCTTAACTTTTCACCCTATTAAGGTTTGGACGTGAAGTACATCTCGCGCGTTTTCTACCGATCTGAACTTGTTTCTCTCGGAGTTTCAAGTATATTGTCACAACTCACTACCTCTCTTGCAACACTTGTAACTGATCGGTTCCTCTCTTTGCTACATTTTTGTTTGTTTGTTTTTTAAGACAGGGAAGACAAGGTTTTTCTTTGTAACATTGGTGGCTTTCCCGAAACTACTTTTGTAGATCACGCTAGCCTTGAATTTACAGATGGCCCCCTGCCTCTGCCTCTGTGTGCTGGGATTAAAGTCCTAAACCACCACCACCTGCCTCTTGCACTTTTTTTTTTTTTTAACAACTGCCTAGTCACTAACTCCTGGGAGCAAGAATAGCTTTTACCTCACCCCCTAAAGAGCTAGTATTCCAGGCACAGGTCACTGCACTCAAAATTTTATTGGGTTGTCTTATCTAATTGCGTTAGCTTCATTTTCCTTCAGAAAAGCACTCGGGAGGCAGAGGCAGGCGGTTCTCTGTGAGTTTGAGGCCAGCCTGGACTACAAGAGCTAGTTCCAGGACAGGAACCAAAAGCTATGGAGAAATCCTGTCTCAAAAAAATCAAAAAAAAAAAAAAAAAAAAAAAAGAATGTTAAGCAAGACAGTAATAGCAGATATTCTTATTTTGTTAATTTTGATGGAAACATCTCCTCTGCTTATCTGTTAATTGTGATGTTGAGTCATTGTAGGCAGAAATGCTTGTTCATTTCCTGGCTGCCCAGACCTGAAATTATCACACAGAAACTACATTAATTACAATACTGCTTGACTTATTAGCTTAGGCTTCTTATTAACTAACTCTTACATCTTAAATTAACCCGTTTCTATTATTCTATATAACATACGAGGCTCGTGGTTTACCAGTAAAGTTCCAGCATCTGTCTTCTTTGGCAGCTACATGGTGTCTCCCCAGCTCCACCTACTCTTTCTCTCTCTCTCTCTCTCTACGTCTCTGTTCAGATTTTCTGCCTGGCTTTACTCTGTTAAACCACTGGCCAAAACAGCTTCTTTATTAACCAATGGCCATGAAACATATTCACAGCATGCAGAGGGAATCACATCAAGTCATAACATTACTGGAGACACATATATCTGTTATATTATGGAAGTATTCCAATATTCTTAGTTTCTTTTTACAAAGGCATTAGGAACATTAAAGACTATATGCAATCTCCTTCCTAGGTATGTATAACCTGAGGCAAGATTCTTAACTTTTCTAAGCTTTAGTCACCTGATCTCTGAAATGAAGATGGCGAATAGGTTGTGCTATCATTCACTGAGTGAGAAGATGCATACACACATGTCAGGGAGGGTCATTCCATAATAAGTGCAAAATCAATGTTCTTGTCAGTGTTATTATTTTACTGAGGATGAATGTTCAAATTTATTACCTTTTTATTATATATCTTTTAAAGCAATCTTGGCTTTTCCCCCTTGACTACTTATACAGTGAATTATACTAGTAGATCTTCTAAAACTGAATCAGCCTAAAATGAGTCCCACTTTGTCACAGTGGATTACTGGATTCAATTTGTTAATAGTGTAACTAGGTTTTTTTTTTACATTATATTTAAAAACAAGATTACTCTGTTATTTAGAGATGCAGGCTGTGATGTGTATGTTCAAATTCGTGCAGTGTATGAGGTATATGTCAGAGTCAGTGTTCTATTTATTACTGTGAAGAGACACTAGGACCATGGCAACTCTTATAAAGGAAGGCATTTAATTGAGGCTGGCTTACAGTTTAGTCCATTATCATCTTAGCAGGAAGTATGGCAGCATGCAGGCAGACATGGAGAAGGAGCTGAGAGTGCTACATTCGCATCCACAGGCAGCAGGAAGAGAGAGTCACTGGGCCTGGCTTAAACTTTTGAAACCTCAAAGCCCACTCCCAGTGACATACTTCCTCCAACAAGACCAGACTATTTGATTCAAATCCTAATTGATTTAAATAGTGCCACTCCCTAAGTATTCAAATCTATGAGCCTATGGGGGCTATTCTTATTTAAACTGCTGTAGTTTGTTTATCTGGTGTATGTATATATGGTGAGTATCGTGGTATCAAGAAGCTTTAGGAGTAAGGCAGCCACTTTTGTAGGCATTCAGGGTTACAGGCCAAAGAACCAAATGTCTGTATGTCCTGGTAGACTCCATAGCACCAAGTCAGCTCCCAAAGCACCAAGGTTTTAGAACAAACTACCTAATTGATGAGCTCAGGAACAGGATGTGGGCTGATCCTTTGTTCTTTTTACTTCCAGACTCTTCTTCGCTATCAGAACTTTTTGGTGGGCTTTTTTTCCTCCCTTAGCAAGAAAGCCAGCCCTTTCACCCATCCTACCAGAGCACAAGGGGGAAATCCCCCTATTTAGTGCACAAAGCCAGCACACCCTTTGTGCCCATACTTCATACACTGCACACAAACACCGTCCATCCCACATACACAACACATCCCACACACCACACATACCATACTCTGCATAAATACAGATATGCCTGCACACATAAGTGACCATACTTTTGTGGGGTTCTTTGAGTGCTAATATAAAAAATGGTTTTTGTGGTTTTTTTTTTTTTTCTTTATTGAGACAGGGTTTCTCTGTATATCTCTGGCTGCCCTGGAACTCACTCTGTAGACCCATCCTACCAAGCAACCAATCAATATTCCCCACATAGGTTCAAGCTAAGAGGGTTCATCCCAAATTGGTGTCTTCTTTATGCACAGTATGAGCCAATCAGACTCATTCCGAACACAGAAGAGACCCTTGGATCTCTAGAACTGTTTAGCAACTCCCTGGCGAGTCTGTCTCTTCACTGCTGCAGGGAGCTGTTTCTGTACTGCTCAACAAACGTTGCTTACTTGCCCTTCCTTTGTTCCTGTTCATCATTCTTCATAATCACAAGCTGCTAGTTCAGAGCAGCTTTGGTGGCTGCTGAGTTTTCTGGCGCCTAAACCCACTAGAAGTTGAAGAAGGCTCCATAGTGTTACAAACAAATTCACCCAGTGTCACATGAAACAAAGTAACTCAACAAGGCAACTTCTTTCTATGAAAATGGCTTCCTATGACCCCAACCAAGCTAGCAAAACACCAGGGTCAGAAAGTCCACTTTGCTTTTATTTTCAACATAGGTGATAACCGTGTCTGTCCCCCTATTGCCGATGCCACAGTCTTTTGAGATAGGCTAGTTTTAAAAGAATAGGAACAAAGAAAATGAAGGAAAGGAAAATGAAGTAGGTTGCTCTAGGCCAGTGGTTCTCAACTTTCCTGGTGCAACCTGCTGTGGAATAATCGTTCTGTACACTATGAAGAAGTGCTGCTCTCATTGTTAAGATGATTGAGCAATGACTAGTGAGGATTTGGGGGGCAGAGAGAATGCTGGGGAGAAGGGTGGAGTGAGAGGAGAAGTCATGAGATGCAGAGCGAGCAGGATGGGAAAGTACATCCATGAGGTAAATGACCCTCTGCAGCAGCACAGAATAGAAATGGGTTGATTTTAGTTATGAGCAGGCTGGAGACAAGCCTCAGCTATCGCTCAAGCATTTACGGTGAGTATCAAGTCTCTGTGCAGATACTTGGGGAAAGACTGGTGGGACCCTTTAACACAGTTCCTCATGTTGTGGTGACCCCAACCATGGTTACTTTTGTTGCTGCTGCTTCATAATTGTAGTTTGGGTACTGTTACGAATCACAATGTAAATGTCTGTGTTTTCTGATGGTCTTAGGTGACCCCAGTGAAAAGGTCAGTCCTAACCCTAGAGGGGAAGCGACTTATAGGTTGAGAACTGCTGATCTAGGCCATTAAGTTCTAAGGAATCAGAGGGGTCTTTGTGTAAACAAAAGTTTTTCTAAGTGGGTGGCATTGTAAGATTTGAATTCCTTCGCATAAAAGAGTGGTTCACCAGCTGGAGAGATGGTTCAGGGGTTTAGGGCACTGGCTGGTTATATATATATATATATATATATATATATATATATATATATATATGCAGAGCACTCATATATAAAATATAAATATAAAAAAATAATAAATAAAGCAAACTTAACCAAAGAAGAGTGGTTCACGTACCTTTGAAAACTGCAAACAAGCCGGGCAGTGATGGCACACCTTTAATCCGGGCACATAGGAAGGCAGAGGCAGGTGACTCTCTATGAATTCATAGCCAGCCTGGTCTACAGAGTGAGTTCCAGGGCAGCCAGAGATACACAGAGAAACCATGTCTCAAAAAAGAAAAAAAACCCCACAAAAACCATTTTTTATATTAGCACTCAAAGAACCCCACAAAAGTATGGTCACTTATGTGTGCAGGCATATCTGTATTTATGCAGAGTATGGTATGTGTGGTGTGTGGGATGTGTTGTGTATGTGGGATGGACGGTGTTTGTGTGCAGTGCATGAAGTATGGTCACAAAGGGTGTGCTGGCTTTGTGCACTAAATAGGGGGATTTCCCCCTTGTGCTCTGGGTAAGTTAAATCACAAAAAGAACATTTCTTTCTCAAAGGTTTAAAATTAGTAACTTGCTGAGTGATCTAAGACTAAGTAGCCCATGGCAGCCCTGTCAATTTCTTCCACAAATTGCATTTTTTAAAAAAACAAACTCTGAGTCAATTTTAGTAAGAATGCCTTTGAAAATCATCCATTCATTCTTGGGTATTAGAAAATTAGAAACAGCTGTTTTGGATATAATATCAAATAATAGTGCAGTATATTAAAAAAAACTGTCCTCACGTCGGTATGAAGAGAAAGAGTTGAGAAGCAGTTTTGGCACTGAAAACACCATTAAATGGCCAGCAGGGCAACAGGTCCCCCTGGGTAATTGCATCATCTTGGCCAGAGAGAGAGGGGGGCGTGTTTGATGTATTTACCACAACTAGGTAGGTAGTAAATAAACACCCACAAAGTGGATGTGATCCTGGTCACGAGACTAAATTCTTCCAACATGGCGGCTCTTTGGACATCATAGATGGCTTTCCTTAGCCCTGCTCCAGGTGCCCAGTGCGCATGCGCGGAAGGAAGCTATGACGTGTTGCGCACTGGGCTTCATAGAATCAGAAAGACTTAATGGGAGAGGCTAAGAGTGAGCTAAAAAAGAAAATGTTCCTAAAGACTGCATGAAAACATCAAAGTGCCCATGCGGCTTAGGGAGAGGGGTGAGGGCTGTACCTGATCCTTCCTTGCTGAGTGGGAAGTGCAGAATGGGGAACCCTGGGCCTCTGTCCTTCCTGGGTGCTTGCCTGGGCTCCCCTTCTTCCACCTTTAGGTTATTGTGCAATAGGTAGGATGTGCACAGAGTGCAAGCATCACCCAGCCCCTCCTGTTGTCTTTTCCTTCAATTTCCTAAAATCCATTCTTTGGCTTTAGTTTTCTCAGAACAGGGAAAGTTCTGTTCTCGGGCTCCACACTGCTAACAGTTTCTCCCTGACATGGTGGACCACTTCTCCACCAGGGAGACTGGAAGACCAGTTCTAAACTCTCAAGGAGCTTAGATCGGGCACATGAACGTCCTGTTCTCAGTATGAGAGTCCAGTTACTTTGTGTTGGCATTGTTTGCAGAGAATACTTCTGTCCCTTTGGGAATGTTTGTGAGGAACTGTCATGATTGTTAACTGAGTTGTGAAGACCTGCCCTGAATGTGGGCAGTACCATTTCATGAGCTAGGCCCTGAACTGTATTCAAGTAGAAAAAGCTTATCTATGCAGTAAGCAAGCAGGGATGCATTTGTTTCTCTTTGCTCTTAACTGAGGCTGCAACGTGACTAGCTGCTGGAGTTCTTTCCTTGATCTCCCTGAAATGATGAACTATAAAATTAAAATGGCAAATAAAATAAATCCTCAAGCCCCAAGTTGATTTTTATCAGAGTATTTGTCACAGCAATAGATGTGAACCTAGATCAGAAGCCAATGGTACCACACTGGACCAGACCACTGTGTTCTACAGAACCCCAGCCACTCACACGGTATTTCTTTCTCACAGTAAAACAAGGCACAAGGGAGGAAGGACGGCAGAAAGCCAAAGTACTCAGACTAAAAAACAAAAACAAGGTGACGGCAAGCTTCACACTGAACTCCAAGCTCCTCTACTGTCTTAGTCAGGGTTCTGTTGCTGTGAAAGAGACACAATGACCACAGCAATCTTAGAAAGGAAAACATTTCCATCGGGATGGCTTACAGTTCAGCGGTTTAGTCCACTACCATCATGGTGTGACATGGTGGTGTGCGGGAAGACATGGTAGCTGAGAGTTCGTCATCTTGTGCAGGCAACAGGAAGTGGTCCCAGATATTGAACAGTATCTTGAGCATATATGAGACCTCAAAACCCATCTCCACAGTGACACACTTCCTCCAACAAGGCCACATCTCCTAACAGGGCCATTCCCTTTGGGGGTCATTTTCTTACGAACCACCACACCTACAAAGTAATCCCATGCCTTGGTTGGAGGAACTGTGGCCCCAGGAACACTTGAAGCACCAGGCCAAACAGAAATTCATTAAGCTTTCTCCATGTTCCCGTACCTGTTGGTGTGATCCAGCCATCCAGGCAAAACATCCAGTGTTGAAGCAGAAATAAAGGCTAAGAGTCCAAAGATAGACCGTGCAAGAGAAACTCTTGTTGCCAAGCAGGGTGGCTAACTAGAGTCCAGGCTCTAAGAACTGAGGTTCCAGCGGACCACAGGTCATTCTGCCATGAACTCATGGTCTCCGAGATCAGCTTGTTGGTCAGTGTGCAGTTCTTCTCAGGGAGAGCTGGCCAGACAGGAAAGAGTCAGGTGTGTGAAGTGTGTGTACCCCCCTTTGGGGTATTGGCACAGGCCTGCCTGCTCTGTTCGCAGCCTAAGCATACAGTTAGGATGTGACCCAGGGAAGCTGGTCTTCTGCTCTCTGGACTGGTTAAGTTTTGTCAACTTGACACAAGCTAGAGTCTTCTGGGAAGAAGGAAACTTGACTGAGAAAATGCTTACATCGGGTTGTCCTGGAGGCAAGCCTGTTGGGCCTTCTCTTGATTAACAATTGTTGTGGGAGGGCATTGCCACTGATGGGCAGAGGGTCCTGGATTCTACAACAAAGCCAGTGAACTATTAGATCAAGTCAGCAAGTAGTGTCCCTCTGTGGTCTCTGCTTCAGTTCCTACCTTTGGGCTCCTTCCCTGCTTGATTTCTTGCTTTGACTTCTCTCAATGGTGGACTTCAGTCAATCTGTATAAGCCAGATAAACCTCTTCGGTCATGATATTTATCTATAACTGGAGATTTCTCTTCTACCCACAAGTTCCCAAAAAACCACTCAGAGGTTTATATTAATTATAAATATTTGGCCAATGGCTCAGGCTTATTACTAACTAGCTCTTACATTTAAATTAGCCTATTTCTATTAATCTATGCATTGCTGCATGGCCATGGCTTTTACCAGTCTGTTAGCATTGTTTCTTGGATGGCTGCTGGTATTTCTCTGACTCCTCCCCTCTTTCTGCTGTATCTGTACTTGGATTTCCCACCTGGCTCTATCCTGCCTTGCCATAGGTCAAATAAGCTTTATTTATCAACCAATGAGAGGAACACATATTCACAGCATACAGAAATACCACCCCATAGCATCTATCACAGCAATAGAAAGCAAACTATGACATTGCCTTCCACAGACTCTCCATCCAACTGGTCACCCTGACACTGACTGAATCTTATCTTCTCGTTTCTCATATTGATCTCTTCCCTCCCATGCCAGCTTTACTCCTAATGTCTTTAGACATTTCACACTTTAATATCCCAGGTGGCTCTCACCTTTACCCAAGGTGCATCTCCTGCTCAGGGTCTCCTGACTACATTTTCCCATCACTGTGCTGGCTTCCAGCTCTGTTACTCATCAGTGTGACCCCTCCTATGAGACCAAGGACTCGAGGACATTCCTGCATCATATATGCCCAGAATAAGTACAATCTTGATCTGCCATAGGTATTTAATAAATGAGAGAGAATAAATGAGGATGTTTCTTCACACATGGCATCATTATCCTCATGCCATTTGCGTATGTGAATAAACACAGTACACACTTGATATTGACACTGTTCTACTCCTGGTGATCTTGGTTACAATCCCGGAAGGTGAGGATAGAAATCTGCCACCATCAGGTAAATAGTTTGTTTCCTCTTAAGCCCATTCCAGCTTATTCTCTTTATCAAATAATTGGATATTCAGCTTTTATGACGCACTTATTCGTGTGTGTTTATTTTCCAGGGGAAATTTGGAGAATATATTTCAAAATGGAAAATAATTTCCCTGCCTTATCTTCTCGTTGGGAACAGTTCTGACAAGGTAGGTATCTCTTGCTTGCCGACTGCTTTGCCCAATATTTACCGTGAGCAATTTCACTGCTGTTATTTTGTTCCCACAAAGAAATGCACCCTCCACACGTAAGAGGCACAAAGTGTCTCTCCCACTGTCAACAGAGATGCAATGTTCCCGATTTAGAGAGACACTCCCCAGCTGCCAAGCTCTGTCAGAGCCTGCCTTGGCTAGCAGGGAATGTTTCTGCTTTATTATTGCAAAGAAATAAAGACGAATGGAGCCCTCATATTCACGTGTCTTTCTGTTGGTTTGGAAGCCAAGAGAAGCAGATATGTGGTCAGGTGATATGAGGAGTTTGGGTTGAGGGCTCGGCGACCAGATGTTGAGGGTGGTACCTGCCAGCATGGGTATGCCTCCGGGCCTGTTTCCTCATCTGCATGGTGAGGAGGCTGAACTCGATGGTCTGGGAGCCTGTTCTGGTCTTACCCTACAATTCATGATTCTCTTCTGTTGTCACCTAGTTTGGTGCGTGAATATCCTCTCCAAGGTTTGCGGACCATGTTTTATTGTCCTAAAGTGGCCACAGACAAAGACAATGTATCCCTGGGAAATGGATGCTGGCTCGGAAATGGGGGTTGGGTACAAATGATAGGGCAGGACTGAAGTCGAGTTGGAGGGAGGAGCTTCCTCTTCTCTTGGAATCTAATTGGTTGCTCATGAAAAAGATCTCATTTGTGGCTACTGAAAAATCTCTACAGGTTCTATGACTATCTTGATGGAGAGGATTTGGGTGTGTAAAAATTCCCTAAGCTAGGCGGTGGTGGTGCATGCCTTTGATCCCAGTACTCAGGAGGCAGAGGACAGGCTCCAAAACTACAGAGAAACCCTGTGTCAAAAATCCAAACATAAAAAAATATAAAATAAAATATTTCCCTAAAAATCTTTAACATGGATATCTGAAGCACCAAAGGCAATTTATAGCATAGGGGTGGGGATAGGAAGGTGGATGGAGCAAGGTATCTCATCCTTCTTGTACTCAAAGAACCGCTGCTGAACTGTCAGTGAGCTTCACCTTCAGTGGTGATTCTTAGAGTACGCAAGGCCAGCACCACCACCACCGTCTTGTCTTTATCGTCTTTGTCCTCCTTCTCCCCCTTCTCCATTACAGTACTAGGCACGCTAGACAAGCATTGTATCACCCCTCTGCGAAGAAGCAGGCAACAGAGGTGAGTGGAGAGGGGCTATTCTCAGCAGACAGGACGGACTTTAAGTGGGCTAGGAAAGGAAGTGCAGGCTTCTCAGACACATCAAGGCAGGCAATCCCAGGTCAGGAGAATGTACTCCTTGTCCTTGGAATGCGGCATGGCCTTTTACTGATTTGATTATGGAAACATATCTTATTTTGTGCCCCAAGGCAGTGAAGTAGACATATCACTAATAGCATATTTCTTACTTTCTCCTACATCGTAACACTTAACACTTGCTAACTGAGTCACTGAAATCAGCATCAGAAATGAACTGCAAAGAAAGGAGCCCTGGGCCCGTTTGCTGCTTGTCTTGACTCCTCTGAGGTGGGGCTGTGTTGAACAATGGGTAGCAGTTCCGAAGTGTGGCTAAAGGTCAGATCGTTTCTTCACTGGGAGGTCCTGATTTTGCTCTTTCGTTTCTGACGAGATTCCAGCCACTCTGAGCCCGCTCCTGTCTTTCCACATGACTTTTTTTTCTTCTTTCCACAATCTTATTGTTCCAGATTTGAAGACGATGACCAAGGGAGAAGGGTTGCCATTGACTAATCGGTTTCTGTTTGAATCAGAGAGACTGCTTCTGTGTGCCACCCCTACATAACCCAACCCTGAGTCTCAGACGGTGAGTAGGCACAATAGCCCAAGACACATGCAACCTCATGACAATAAAGCATCCAAGGTGCTGAGTCATTCCTTAGGGCGGTGTGGGCCCCTAGCAAAGGGGGATCCAGGAACAGACTTTTTGCTATTTAAAAAAAAAAAATTACCAAATTTAGCATCTTGAAATAGTAGCCATTTTGTATTTCATTGTTCTGGGGTAAGGCATTCCTCTGCTCCCAATCAAATGAGTCTCCTGTTCAACTTGGCCGTGGCTGAGGCTGGGAGTCAGCTACGGTAATCTGGTTTGCAGGGTCCACATGGATTGTCTCACGTTTTTGATTCTTGAATCGGAACGCCTGGACTGCCGGCTTGGCTGGCTCCTCCTCTTTTCCATGTACTTTCATGGCATCTCCATGTGATCTTTCTGGCAGAACAACTACTTAGGGTTTAGTCCCAGAACTAGCGTAGCTCCCCTTCCCTTGCACCTCTGCTGGGTGGCTCAGAGTCAAGGGAAGAGAACTGGATCTCATGTCTCTACTGGAGGAATGTCAAAGAATTCGCAGCCCTTCCACCCACCAGAGAGGGCCATTGGGCACACACAACTCAGATGCCGTCTGCTGGAAAGCAGGAGGGTGAGGGTCAACCTCTTTATACTCCCAGGGGCATCCGGCGTGGAAACGTCTGGACTCACTGATTCAAAATCTGACTGCCTGATGAGATGGGGCAGTGGTTCTGTGCCAACAGATATTACACAAATATCTGCAGAACTTTCTGGTTCTTGTGGCTGAAGTTAATCATTTTTAGTGAGATCCCCAGTATTAGATTGTTGGACGATTTTCAGTTTGATCCCAAACAATGTTTCCCCTTTAATGGCAGAGGCAGAGGTCCCTTTATTCTTAGGGTGAAACATTCTTCATTGGGCCCTCGGTTCTTTCATTTTATACTTTTTTAAACTATGCAACTGACATAAGAAGTCCCATTTGAGCATGGCTGGCACTCTGGATGCTGTCTCTAACCCCCTGGTCACTGCAGGTGCCATCTGCTAGCCTGACTTTGCAGACAATGGGAACATCAGCGCACAAAGGTTTCAGAACCAGTTCAAGGTTACAGAAAGTTTGACATGCTTGTAATTTTGAACCAAGGCCTGTTTGGCTCCAAAATCCCTTTCCACTACCACATGTGATTGCTGGAGAACCAGAACGACCTTCAGAAACATCCCTAGAGTACAGTCTGAGGAATCACAGAGCCAGCACGTCTGCAAGGAGCAGCCAGGAGGAAGATCCACAGCTTAGCATTGGACTCCCAATAGCCCAGTCAAGTTGACATAAAATAAACCATCACAACTTGCTACGCCCAAAGGATCTTCTCGACAGCCTCTGGGGACCCATTTCTCCAGGTATGACACCCCTTGCTGTTCTCACGGTTCCAGTTGACTGCAAAGTCAACCAAATGGAGTAGACAGTTCCTCATTAAGACTCTCTTCCTGGTGACTTTAGATTTTGTCAAGCTGACAGAACTAACACCTTCTCTGAATCCATAGAGTTGTCTTGGCCCATGCACCACCTTACAGTACACTTATATGCATGCTGTTTCTCATTTATTTTCCCTTTTCTTACTCTTGTGTAACATATATATCAAGGAACAGTTGCGTGTCAATTACTCTGTTATCAAAATGGGGTAAGGTTGATCGTTAATGCAGAAAGTTCTAGAATTAGGGTTTGTCCACTAGAGCACTGGAGAGAGAAAGGAAGGTATGTATACCCTGCTGAAGAAGTTGGAAGTTCCTTCTGCAGCTAAAGCAAGGTGATCACAAATAGGGTTGGGCCTACTTGTTCTGAGGTGGACGGAGTTCATGTCAGAGTGGCAGCGTGGAGAGAAGATGGCTTCGATCCTGACAAGGAAAAGTCAGGGGAATTCCTGAAGACGGCCGACAACATTTATGGTGGGTAGCTCTGCACCACAGCTTCAGATGAGAGTCAGCATCCAGGGTGAGCAGAGCCCGACTGGAGCATCTTCCTCCGTGCTGACGCCTATGCATGGGCAGTGGGGTGAGCACCCTCTGGGGAAACCGCCCTTGCCATTGTGCCTGAGACCCCCCCCCCAACCCCACTGTGTGGCTCTCCTGCGGGCAAGACCACCACGCCAACTGCCTTTCTCCCTCAGTCACAGCATATGGACTGTGTGAGACTTGTCTTGGGGCGGGACTCCACTGTGGCACATCACTCTGTGGGGTTAGTGTACTGCGCGGCTTAGGTGGGCCTCATGAAAGAACCTGTCCATACAGTAAATGCCTGATTATGCAGAAGACAGAAATAGTGTCAAAGTCCAAACAAAGGGCACAGCCAGTGACATGGATGGAGACTACTAGCCTTCAGAGGGGCTTCATACAAGATGGCAGAAAGGATTGTCACTCGGCCACTTATCTCTTCTGGAGACTCTAACTTGGAACCTACCGGCCAATCAGAGAAAAGGAACAGATACCCAGCACATTCTTAAGGCTACAGAGACAGCGAAGGAGAGGTCCGTCTCCTAAGAACACTTCCCCGTAGACTCCAACCCTAGCAATTCTTGTGCTGGTTGGCACGGCAACCCTGCAACCTACCTGGACCATAGCACCCTCAAAAAGCAAGGCGTGATGCTGTTGTATTTCTATTCCAGCATCAGGTTGGCTACTTCTGCCACAGCAGGGTACAGTCCTATGGACCTTGTGAGACAGATGCAGTTTCTTCTGAGAGCTGCCTCTAGACATGTAAGGGACTTTTGGATGAAAAGTGGGTTTTTTGCCTGAAAAGTTGAAACCAAACTGAAACTGAGACGACAGTGAAGCTTGTCTTCGTTACCGTGGTGGCTTGGATGAGACATCCCCATACAGTCTCGGACCTTTGAATGTTTGATCTGTTGATGATACTGTTTCGAGAGGTTCAAGGCGTGGGGGCTTGCAGGAAGTGTATCACTGGAGGAGGGCTTTGAGGGTATAAAAGATTCACACCATTTCAAATTCACTCTCTCTTCCTTCTGTCTGTGGTTCATAATGTGAACCTACTAAGCCTGGCCTCTGCGATCACGGACTCCTATCTCTCAGCAGCCATAAGCCCAAATAAACCTTTGCTTCTATGGGCAGCTTTGGTCATGGTGTATTATCACATCAACAGGAAAGTAAGTAATACAGCATCTCTAGCCTGTTATGTTTCCTCTCTCAGTAATCAAGACCTCCCACTACTCCTTCCAGCATCTTCCTGAAGTCTAAAAATAACCAACATAGGCCTGGCCAGACAACTCACCTAGCCATCTCCTTGCATGGCCATTGTGGCCCATCAGGTCCTTGCCTTACTGTGGAATGAAATGGTTTCCCAGGACTTCTCTCTGGAAAGATTTATTTTTATGCGGTGTTAAGCAGTGAGAGCCTATGTGCTTTTTAAAGCTGACCAGAGTGTTCCCTGGTTTTGAAAGTTATATACCATGCTGGATCCAAGGCCGCCGGCACTGGTGGCATACGATGCTGAGCAGTGACTTTGGAAGGGACGTGGATGCAGTGGGTAGTGGGGCATTACTTCAGAGGGTCGCCTTGACTCCTCTCCACCCCAGGGTTTACCTTAGGGTCTGCTGAAGAGTTCAAACAGAATTGACAAGCATCTATTAATTAAATTAAATTAAATTTTAAAAAAAGTCGTGTGTTGTCTCACTTAGCCCTCCCGAGTCTTATGAAAGCAGATTATAATTACCCTGATTAAAACAGAAACTCTGTGTACAGCTTCCCCTCAAACAGCGCTGCTTTGGCTGATACAATGCTCTCCAGGCGACCTTCTCCTTCAATGGTTGCCTTTGTTATCTGGAGTTCTCATCATCCAGAGCTTGCTTTCTTTTTAAGATTTATTTATTTTATTTTATATGCCTGAGTGTTTTGCCTACATATATATCTGTGTACCCTGTATATGCCTGGTGCCCTCAGAGGCCAGAAGTTGCCAGGATGAATGAAACCGGAGTTACAAATGGTTGTGAATTACCATGTGGGTGCTGAGAACTGAACCCAGGTCTTCTACGAGAGCAGCCAGTCACCTGACCACTCCATCTCCAAGCCCAGGAACTTCTCTCTCTCTCTCTCTCTCTCTCTCTCTTTCTCTCTCTCCCTTCCTTCCTTTCTTCTTTCCTTCCTTTCTCTTTCTTTCTTTCTTTCTTTCCTTCTTTCTTCCTTCCTTTCTTTCTTTTTCTTTTTTTGAACACAGGGAACACTCTATATCCCTGGCTGGCTGACTTGGAATTCACTATGTGTACCAGACAGGCTTTGAACTCAACATACTGTAGAATATTATTTTAAGATGTGTTGTATTTGTTTATGCTGTGGAAATTTGTTTAATGATGCAAATATATGTTGTATTCTTTTATGTTGTATTTGTTTAACTCTGATGCTGTGTTACTTTGACTGTCTAAAACACTTGATTGGTCTAATAAAGAACTGAATGACCAATAGCTGGGCAGGAGAAAGAATAGGCAGGGCTGGCAGGCAGTACTTGGGAGTCCCACCCCAGCACAAGGGAGATGGAGACAGGAAGGGATATGTCTGAGCAGAGACAGGAATATAAGATGGGAGGAGACAGGAGCTCAGTGCAGTCGGTGGAGACAGATGCAGTCTGAGGATTTGGTGGACATTCCACTGCTTCCGTAATCTTCAGCATTAACCCCTGATAGATGACTCCAAATTAGAATTCAGGCTACATTGGCTGCTACTGCTTGTTTTTTTTTTTTTGATTTATTATGTATACAATATTCTGTCTGTGTGTATGCGTGAAGGCCAGAAGAGGGCACCAGACCTCATCACAGATGGTTGTGAGCCACCATGTGGTTGCTGGGAATTGAACTCAGGACCTTTGGAAGAGCAGGCAATGCTCTTAACCTCTGAGCCATCTCTCCAGCCCCCGCTACTGCTTGTTTTAAGAAGTGCAGCTTGGTGGAATTTGCGCTTTGCTCTTGATTGTGGGATTGTTGATCTCATACCATGTCTGGTTTTCTTTCCCTCTAACATGGTTGAGAGCTGGTGACTGCTCCAAGAGGTTGGCTCTTATCACCAGAGACTACTTGCCAAGACCTCCAGTGGATGCCGGACGCCATGATGATACCACATGGAGTTGTCCACTGACCTCCACACACATTCATCACATGTGCAAACACATAATAACAATACATTTTTAGTTAAATTCTTCCTGTTTGTTAATTGGCTTAATTCTCTCTACAACTTTATAACTCTTGTTATTGCGCTGTCGCAGATGAGGAAAGGGAGGCATGAAGGGGTGGGTATGTAGCTTGTCGAAGGCCAAGTGATAGCGCCAGGGTTTGAATAGAGTGTACCTTAAGTCTGACATCCTGGTCAACGTGACAAGGTCTAGTCAGGATTATACCGTGTGTGTGTGTGTGTGTGTGTGTGTGTGTGTGTGTGATATTCATTATAACCACAAGGTTCAGCCTCTCTGCTGTGGGTTGCTTCCAGCTACACTATGAACTTCCCCCCAGCTTGTCTCAATGGGGAACCATGGCTCACTTACACACAGGTCCCAGAGTCGGGCACCACTGAGGCTGGCTGCCTCCACAACTCAGTGAATCCAAAGACTCAGTTTCTGTTTCTCAGGATTACTTTCTTCTGCCGGTCTCCTTCTGGAGCTGGCTTGCATCCTAATCTTGTAGTCGTCAGGACTTCATGGGTCTTCACTGTTACCCGGTGAAGATGGGACATGGTTCCCATGCTCTCCCAGAAGAGTGACAGAAGGCTCTCGGGAAACAGCATGCTCCACACCCAGCTCCTCACCCATGCTCAGTGGCCAGTGGCAACCACTTGCCCATTCTCAAACCAGTTTATAAGATAGTAGAATTATCTTTAAACCTACCTAGCCATCCCTAAAACTCGGAGGTATAGCCACCTTACCGTAAATATGTCACAGGAGGGTAGAGGAGGAGTGAGGTAGTGATGGATTGCCAGGCTACGATGCCCAGCACACTTCTATGGCGCACTGTACCCTTGTCTTCTACATCACTTCCTCATGCTGGTGTTGATGCTAATAGCAGCTCCCTATGGAGTGAGCCTATGGGATATATGGAAAGATTTAAACAATATAAATCCAAGTTGGCATTACTAATGGCTGTGTTGCTGGTGTCATCGGAGCTTACTCCCCAAAGGACACTGACAGGGCTAGAACAGGAGAGTTACGTGTGCTTAGTGCCCACCAACCCAGCACTCCCTCCCAAACACCTCAGACTTCCTGCTACATTGACCCTGCCCAAAGCAATCTCTTCAGCCCAGGTAGCCAGCACCTCGAATTCCCAAGTCACTTTCCCTTGCCACCATTGTTCTGTGGGATCTCCTTTCCTGGCCCTGTTGCTCTGAGCTGAGCTCAGTCCCATTTGCCTCTCACAATTTGTGATTTGGGATAAATCACTTCATCTCTCTGAACTCCACTTCTGTTTTCCATAGAGTGAGAAGCAAAGTATAATTAATCTCTAAGACATCTATCTTTAAGCTTTAATGTCTTAAGACTCTGTGGATTTCAGTCAGAAGAGAGTGCCAGGCAGGTGAAGGGGGCCAAGGACTTTAAGAAATCCATGTTCAGTGAACAAGACCACTCCGAAGATAGGCATGCATGTGTGTTGTGGAATGTTCCTTTACAATGTGTGACGGTATGCCACTGTGACATAAATGGACAATAGCTAGGCAGGATTCGGGGGGGGGGGTGGCAAAGAGAATGCTGGGAAGAAGGGTGGAGTCATGAGGAGATGCAGAGAAAGCATGACTTGTAGGAGATGAGGTAACAGCCATGAGCCACATGGCAACATGTAATTATAGAAATGGGTTCATTTAAGTTATAAGAACTAATTAGAAACAAGCCTAAGCTATTGACCAAGCTTTTATAATTAATAATAAGTCTCCAGGTGGTTATTTGGGAGCTGGCTGGTGGAACAGAGAAAGACTCGCTACACATGCATGCATGCACACACATGCGTGTGTGCATGCGCACACACAGAGTTCATATTGGCAGATGAACATCTCACTGGAACGAGAACATCAATAAAATAGTAATAAGTACAAACTCGGGGTGGACTGGAGGTGCAGAGTGAGACAGGACCAGGATGTGAAGTGTGTCCAGGTTTGGCAGACCTGAGACCCGCTGATAGTGGAGAATGGTCACTGTTGTCTACATGGCCCTTGTGGACATTAGCCAAAATCCGAGGGGACCTATGGAACTCGTGCCAGCCTTCTGACTGAAGGAGACAGCTGCCCCTTGGTTGGGTCTTGTTTTGCCTTTTTTTCCCCTCCTCATTTCAGCCGGGCCTCCAAAACACAAAGGCTAAAATCCAACATGAAATCTGTTTCTGTTGTATTATCTTGGCTGCCTAGGAGACTTCTTTTGGCAGACTCTCTGACGATTTGTCCAAGTCTGGGGCCTCTTTTTCCTGGAGTTTCCATTACCTTGTTAGAAGAAAAAGAATCTAAGCAGTATTGTGCCTGGTCAGAGAGGTCGCTTGTCCTTTCAGTACCAAGGTCAAACCCAGGGCCTCAGCGTACTGGGCGATCTCTCCATCACTGATCTACGTCCCCTGCCCCACCTCAGTAGCCTGAAGATCGACACCAGGAAAACTGCACACAGTGAGAGCCAGAGGAGAGAATTATAGCAGCTACTCTTCCTGCTTGCTCATTACAGTCAGTCATGAGACCAAGTTTTGAAGGAGCTGCGGTGGGCTGCGTTCCCACCCAGCTCCGCTCGGCTAGCTTTACCCGAAATAATTACACGGAAACTGTATTCTTTTAAATACCGCTTGGCCCATTATATCTAGCCTTTTCTCAGCTAACTCTCGCACCTGGACTAGCCCATTTCTTATAATCTGTGTAGCCCACGAGCTAGTTTACCAGGAATGATCTTAACCTGCATCTGCCTGGAGTGGGAGAATCATGGCGACTCCTTGACTCAGCTTCTTTCTCCCAGCATTCTGTTCTGTTTACTCCACCCACCTATGTTTTAACCTATAAGGGCCAAGCAGTTTCTTTATTGCTTAACCAATGAAATCAACAGATTGATATATGACACTCCTACATCAACCAAGTGTTTCATACATCAGCAAAATTGTTAATAGAAATGGTCAGTGTTAATATGGCATATGGTAAGATAAAAGGCATAAAATGGTTTCATATTTATGAAAATTCAGCCTGCCAAGAAGCTATGAACTTTTATGAACCTAACAATACAGTTTCAAAAATGCATAAGTCAAAAATGTTTCCAGTAATTTAAGGATGAATCAACAGAGCTATTATCATAGAAGTTGACACACCTTTGTTTTAAACTAGATCAAAGTTAAGTATATAGAGAATTTATAATAATATTTACATCTAACTTTATACTCAATAGGGATTATATACACATTGCTCTGAAATATGGAAACTGTTATTATAATTGATCATATACAAACAATAAGGAACAAATTTTAAAGATTGATTATATTTTTGTTTATGTATACATATGTGTGTGTGTTAGCGCATGTGAGTGTGTGTGTAGCCAGAAGAGGCCATCAGAGTCCCTGGAACTGGAGTTACAGGTACTTGAAAGCCATCCAGCATGGGTGCTGGGAATCCAGCCCTGGTCCTCTGCCAGATCAGAGCAGCAAGTGCTCGCAATCACTAAGCCATCTCTCCAGGCCCAAAATAAAGTCATTTTTAAAAATAAATTAAAACAGACTATCATGAAGCATATTTATTAAAAATTGTCAAACTAAGCCAGCAAATTGGCTCAGAGGTAAAGGCACTTGCTGCCAAGCCTAGCAGCATAAATTCAACCCCCAGATTCCATACAGTAGAAGTAGAAAACCAACTCCCTCAAGTTGTTTTCTGATCATCACACATGCATGCCTACATACATACATACACACATACACAAAAATACATACATGTACAAAATTTATGTAAATGTAAAATGTAAAAAAATGTAAAAAGTTAAGTGTCAAATCAAATATACTTATATGCACATATGACATAGTTGAGAAATTATGGTCCTCAGGATGACCTCAAACTCTCAATCCTCCTGCCTCCGTCTTCTAAGTGCTGGAGTATGGGCATGAGGCACTGTACCAGGCCCCCAGACCTTAGCACAACAGACACCATGATGAAAGTGTCATTCGCGTCTTGGAACCCAGCATGAAGACAGCAAACCCTGCCAAATGAGAGCACAGACTCAATCCATCAACGCTCAGAGTTCTGAGAAAGTCCCCAGATGTTCTAGCCTCGCTTTTGGCTCTGTAATTCCAATTCTGGCTAACTCTTCTGTTAACTGGATTATGTCAATGCATATGGTTTTTGTGATTAAAAGCTCACCCTGAGAAAGGTTCAGGCTTCCACCTGGGTCCCAAGCATCCAGTGTGGTTGCCAGCCTGCTAATAAAGATTCTATTTGCTTTAGCCCATGTCTGAGAGGGCTTTTGTGGTTACTACCTCACGACAGCATCACACCTGGCCCCATGAACATTTATTAACCAAAACACTAAAAATACTCAAATACACACACACGAATCTATTAGAAATTACTTTATACAGTATGGCTGTTGGTTACATGGAGTCTGTAGGGCTGTTGCCACTGCATCTGAAGCTGCAAAAGCTTGAAGTTCTCAGAGCAGGTCGTCACTATGTGAGATGGGAGAACAGGCACAGCTGGACTCTGGAGCGCAAGCTGGAGCCAGTGAGAACAGTCTGGAAGCCCCGGCTCTTCCTGTTGCCTCTGACCCTTCCTCACAGAGCACAGCACACACTCAGTCCTGAGTCAGACCAGCTGATCGTGGGGTGCAGGGAGAAGAAGCTATTCTGGTCACAGGCACAGCCCCACACCATCCAGGAGAGACAGCTGAACGTGCACAGAGTTACCAAACACACACCGCTCTACTTACACTTGTCAAATTGCCCGAGACCCTTCTTTGTGGACCAGTCTAACTGAAAACATGTAGAAACATGGAATTCTGTAGAGATAATTGAACCCGACCAAGGTGGCACTTTACAAAGCCACCAAGCCAAACCTTTGACAACCGGGTACCCGTTCACAGCTTTGTATTTAATCTCCAAATAAGACAATAATAATCAGAAAGCTGTGTTTTACCTGACATCAAACAATTGCCCTTCAAACAAAAATCACACTGGCCCGGGGAACAGAGGCTTTTCTTAAAGGCCCAAATGGTAAATATTTTAGGTTTTGCGGGTCACACAGTTTCTATTGCAACTGTTCAATGCTTCTGCAACTATGGCATAAAAGTGGCCATAGGCAGTAAGTATACAAGTAGGCGTTGCTGTGTTCCACTGAAACTTTATCTGGAAAGGCAGATGGGTAGCCCTTGAGCCATAGTTTATTGACCTCCTGTGTTAATTCTTTTCTCAAAAGAGAATGGTGAGTCCCTTTTTTACGTGGGTAATCTTTATTCTTCTCTTATGGATATTCATACTTTAATATTTTATAACTAAATATCTTGTAACTTAAATATCAACAAAAAGTCAACATCATTATATTAGATAAAGATATGAGAAAAGGGAAAGAAAAAATGTGCTTACTATATATAAAAGCATATAAGGAAAAATATCTCCTACTATATTCTTCTTTTCTGCAGCTGTCATGTGATCATAGCTGGTCTTTCTAACTACTTTTCTTCCATTTTTTTAAATGTGTATGGATGTTCTGCCTACATGTGTTCATTGTCCAGAATGTCCAGAAGGATCAGATACCCTTCTCTGTTTCTAAATGTTAATGTCTGAGCAATTAAGGGTTCTTCTCGAACTAAAAGCAATTATGTAGGCAGAACACCCATACACATAATAAAAAGTTTACATTTTATTTTGTGTGTCTGAGTGTCGTGCCTTCACATCTGTCTACACATCCCTTGTGCTCCTGGTTCTCAAGGAGGCCAGAAGAGAGCCCTGGACCTCCTGGACCTGGAATTACAGAAAGTCGTGAGCTGCTATGTAGGAGCTGAGAACTGAACCCGGGTCTCCGCAGGGCAGACAGTCCCTTGACCACTGAGCTGTCCCCCCAGCCCTACCAGCTCTATTCTTCTAGACAACTGTGACTAATACAACTGTCTAGCACTGTGGAAATAGGAAAGAGAACATGTGTTAGTCACTAGGGGTACGAGAGCATCCTGTCCCATTGCTCTTCCCTCGTTCCTGAGCTTGAGACTACAGACTTGCCCCAGCAGTGTGGACCATCTAAATGGGCCACTGCTGAGCCCTCAAAGCTATCCCACTGGCTCTGAGCATGGGCTAGTGCCCCACTGAATTTATGTGAAATTAATTCTGTGGTCAAGAGGAATGATACATAAAATACAATGATTTGGGGGGAAATTATCTGATAATTCACAACTGCTAGTTAGGGCAGAAATACTGTAAGCAGAAAAGGGAAATTCATATCTAGTAAATACAAGTGCTGCTATTTTCCTGATGGGAAAGATGTGTGCAATTAACTTGCCACGGCGTTGCGGGTGGCTGAGTACTTATCAGTGTGCTGCTGAGCCCGGTATAACTTTAACCTTCATCCTTGACTCCCTGGCTGCTCGTTAGCCCATTGGGCAGTACCAGAAATGACTGGGAAAGGATGGCTGCTGTCCACAGGCCATTCTTTTCATCTGATTGTCATTGCTGTGCACCGTCTGGCCCTCCCTCTGCAAGGCTTTCGTGTGAGACACAAACAGCATCATGATCTGAGTTCCTCTGGAGAAGTCTATGCAAATACTGCTTCCTCACAAACCAGTTTTCCAGCTGTGTACCTGGCAAGTCCCCGACTCTCTAAACAAGTCGTTTATTGTAGCCAGTGAGTTGATGTGGGCCCAGACATCTGGCCACCTCGCATTTCAAACAAAAAGAACAGCTACACACTCCGTTCAAAGCCTAGTCCAATGGAAGGCGTTCCTTTCACCACCCTCTGTTACCTTTTCCCAAGGTGCTCTGTAGCTATCCTCTTCCAGGTAACCCCTGCACATTAGGACGAACAATGGTCAATCAGCCTCAAACATTTTCTCCCTCAGCCAGCTGAGGCTGTAGGCGGAGGCTACTGGCAGCATGAGCGGGGGGGGGGGGGGGGGGGGGGGGGGGGGCGGGGGGGGCATTCACACATGAGGAGGCTGTATGCAGCATGGAAGGCAGCATTCACACGTGAGGAGGCTGTAGGTCGCATGAGGGACGACATTCTCACGTGAGGTGCTTCCTCGTGCCACTTGGCTTCAGGACCCACCCAGGTCTAATCTCAAAGCTTCACGCCATTTGATAAAGCCACTGATGGCTTTCAGACTTGGTAGGCTAAACGATCTCCTATACCAGGAGCAGCTCCTTCACATGGCGTTGCGGCAACTTCCGGCCAAGTCTCAGTGTCAGGCCTAGTAGCAGGCCACATGTTGCTCCTCTGGTGTAGGAGGTCCTTCTGCCTTTGTGTTGTTTTCATTGGTTAATAAAGAAACTGCTTTGGTCCCCTGATAGAGCAGAACTTAGGTAGGCAGAGGAGACAAAACTGAATGTTGGGAGGAAGAAAGCAGAGTCAGAGAGAAGCCATGGATCCTCCACCTGAGACAGATGCCGCTGGTTAGAATCTTTCTAGGTAATCCACTGCCATGTGGCAATATACAGATTAATAGAAATGGGTTAAATCAAGATGTGAGAGTTAGCCAACAAGAGGCTAGAGATAATGGGCCAAGCAGTGATTTAATTAATACAATTTCTGTGTGGTTATTTTGGGGCTAAGTTAGCCTGGCAGCCAGGACAAACAAACGGGCCCTCTTTCTGTAACACTCCTCAAAGGAGAATCGATATTCTTGGCAGGCACTATCACTTAACTAAAAATTTCCGAGGATTTGTGCTGCCAAAGCAGACTGCCAAAGGCTCCTAAAGCAGCTTATAGTTCTAGTACCATTGTATCTGATGAGTCACGTGACCCATATAGTTCCAGCGCCATTGTATCTGGCGAGTCACATGACCCATATAGTTCTAGTACCAGTGTATCTGATGAATCATGTGACCCATATAGCTCCAGTACCATTGTATCTTATGAGTCACACGACCCCTTAGCAGAACAGCTTGCATAGAAACTCCACCTGTTTTAGAGATGACTCTTATTCTGAGGATTACTCAAAATAGGCACTTTCTAGCCATTAACAACTGAGCCAAAGAAACATACCTGAATGAGAAATGTGTTACTAGCAAAAACCCAAGAGACCCAGGAGGCACCATGGAAAGATCCAACAACTTAGCTGTCACCAGAGAAGGGAAATGTCTTCATATCGCAGATAACTGGACCCCTACATGACTTGAACCAAAGCAGCAAGTCCTTGAACATCAACAGGGTTCATCTCCCATGTGCCACACACACACACACACACACACACACACACACACCAAGCACACCGAGAACTTTTTGATTACCTTGTCCATTCGGCAGATCATCAACGTAACAGACCAGCATCATGTCCCGTGGAAGGGAAAGGCAGTCAGGGGCCTGTGAACTTGATTAATGCTGGTATGGACTGTTTATTTACTCCTGAGGTGTAAATCTGTCTGCTACTGAAGACAGATCTACCTCATTAGGCAAGAGTCGACTTCTTGAGCTTCATTAATAGGTGAAAAGAAAAGAGCCCGTGCCAGATCACTAGTTACAAACCAGATGTGTGATGATTTCGCAAAATGAAGTCACATCTGGAAGCGTCTAGGACATTTGAGACAGTCGACTGTCACTCTTGGAGCAGCAGCCTCTGTGTCCTTCAAGGCTACCGGTCAGATAATTCCCCCAAGCTGCAGTATGGCTTTCCGGTTGCTGTTTCATCAGAGAGGCCTGTCTATAACGTCCACTGTGGTTTCTATCACTACAGCCCTTGTTCCACGCATCAGGGAACCACTTTGGGAATGTTGCCGGTTGTTGAGTGTATCTCTCCTAATTATGCCTTCTAAACCTAGGAAAATAACCACAGGATGGGTTTGGGGGTATGCAGAGTTATGGTGAGATGTGCCTGAACCAGCTATGACTTCTCTCTCAATAACAAAGTCTTCTGAGCTTAAAAAAAAAAGTCAAGCATGTATTATCTAATAATTTCTGTTGCTCAGGAATCTGGGAATCGCTTCATTGGCCATCTGGCCCAAGACCTCTTGGGAGGTTACAGCCAAACTCTAGCCTGGAGCTACAGCTTCCTAACGACTTCATTGGAGAGGGCAAACTACTTCTGAATTCGCTCACCTGGCTGTTAGCAGCCTGCAATGTCACTGAAATGTTCACCCAAGGGCCTCAGTTCCCCACCGCAGCCTCAGAGTGCTGCATAGAGCTGCTCACAGTAAGAAGCAGCCATCTCTCAGAACAGGGGCTCACTGAGGAAGAGAACCTGATGTAAGACCTGTCATGTCTGCCATGTTCTGTTTATGAGAAGTGACTCACTGGGTCAACCCACTCTCAAAAAGATTTCATGAGCCTGTAGTTGCTAGGCAATAGGGATCAAATATAAGAATACGCATTCTAAGTAACATAGAAATAAATATTAAGTCAGTAGTGATAGCACTTGGGGATCAGAAACAGAAGGATGGTGTTTAGGGCTAGATAGGGCTACATAGTAAAATCCCACCTTAAAAACACACACACCACACACACACAAATGGGGCTGGAGGGAAGTCTCAGTGGTCAGGAGCACTGATTGCTATTCCAGAGTACCAAGGTTCAATTCCCGGTGCCCACGTGGCAGCTCCCAACAGTCTGCTTCAGGGGATCTGACACCTTCCTCTGGCCTCTGAGCACATGCAAGTGGGACACAGACATGTGAGCAGGAAAAACACCCATAAGGAGGAAAAAGAAAATAATAATAATAATAATAATGCACCTAGCATGATGGTGCATTCCTTTAACTTCAGTCTCAGCACTCAGGAGGCAGAGGCAGGTGAATCTCTATGAGTTTGAGGCCAGCCTGGTCTACAGAGGGAGTTCCAGGATAGCCAGGGCTACAAGGAGAAACCCTGACTCAAAAAAGAAACAAACCCAGACCAAACAAACAAACAAAAGAGGAGAGGAGGAAGGTGAGAGGGGAACCTCCAGGCACAGAGCAGTTAGAAGCATTTGCCATGGAGTCTGCAGTTAGTGTCAAAACCGATGTTCAGGCCTATTCTTAATTTCAAAACTTCGTTCTAACTCTGGCTTGTCCCCGTAAGTCTATCACTTGGCCAGCTTTGTCTGTTTTTTAGACAAGCTCTCAGATATCCCAGACTGACCTAGAACTTGATATGTTGCTGAAAATAAATTCTTCAGGTTGAATTCTTTACTTTGAGTTCTTGCTCCTCCTGCCTCTAGATAGCAGATGTTGGGATTACAGATGTGTGTCCCAGGCCTGGTTTACATGGTGCTGGGGTTTTGAACCCAAGGCCTTCTGCATGATAAGCAAACACACTATCAACTGGGCCACAGCCATGTGTGGTTTTTAACTCAATCCCACTGTGTAACCCTGGCTGGCCTCCACTATCAGCAATCCTCCTGCCTCAGCCTCCCAAATATCAGGATGTGCCACCAGGTCAGCATGATTAGGTCACCTATGGAAGTTGGATTTTGCTGGCCTCACTCCTCTGGTCCCTACTTTTCTTTCTTCTTTTCATCATTGAGAGAGACTCAGAACTGGCACATTTATTGTAATTGGTCCTAAGACACCTTCCAACAAAACACAAGAGCTGAGGTACAGTCCAGGGGCAAAGCACTTGCCTAGCATGTACAAGGCCTTAGATTCTATTCCTAATACACACACACACACACACACACACACACACACACACACACACGGGCATATGTTCTCAGAGAGACAGTTCTGCATCTGTCTTAGTCACTGTTCCATTGCTGTGAAGGGACACCAAGATCAAGGCAACTCTTATGAAAGAAAGCATTTATTGGGGGCTCCCTTACAGTTCCAGAGGTTTAGTCCATTATCATCACAGCAGGGAGCATAGGAGCATGCAGGCAGGTGCTGGAATGGGTAACTGAGAGCTACATCCTGGTCTTCAGGCAGAGAGAGACTAACACTGGGCGTGGCTTGAGCTCTTCAAATCTAAAAGCCCACCCCTAGTGACACACTTCCTCCAACAAGGCCACACCTCCTAATCCTTCTCAAGTAGTGGCACTCCCTGATGATGAAGCCTTTAAATATATGAGCCTCTGGGGTCCATTCCTATTTAAACTACCACAGCATCATGCCCCATGACCCACCATACTGAACCTTTGCTTGCCAGTTACATCTTTCCTTTACCTTGTGCCCCTGGAACACGGTGTGGTGACATGGATACAAGAATGCATATATACTTGTTCTTTAGCAAAGCCTGAAGTGCCTTTGAAGATGCCTAAAGCTTCAAGGCCTCTGAGCAGCTCCCTTCCAGAAGGTCCGGGGTCTCTTCCAAAGAATAATAACTCACATATTAAGCCGGGCGATGGTGGTGCCCGCCTTTAATCCCAGCACTCGGGAGGCAGAGGCAGGCGGATCTCTGGGAGTTTGAGACCAGCCTGGTCTACAGAGCTAGTTCCAGGACAGGCTCCAAAGCCACAGAGAAACCCTGTCTCAAAAAACCAAAAAAAACACCTCACATATTAAAACGTGACTTCAGCAGTTCTGTCACAGACCCCACTCTCCCTCCTATGCCATTTCTTTCCTTCATAGAACTTGCATCAAGGCAACTCAGCAATCATTTCTGTAACCCGGGAAAATGCTGAGGTTACTCCTGTCTGCTCATAGATAGTTCCAGTTCCCCTGCCCATTACAAAGAAGCCATAATAACTTGAGAACATAGAATAGTAATTTTCTTTATGTATCAGAAACAAATCTCAGATCACAAATTAAAGTGTGATAAAAAACCAATTTTGGGCACAGGATGGCTCAGTAGGTAAAGGTGCTTGCTGCCAATCTGCCAACCTGAGTGCCATCCTCAGGCCTTGCATGTTGGAAGGAGAGGAACAGCTCCCCCCAAATTGTCCTCTGATCTCTCTCTGTAAGTGCTCAGTGACACATGTGTGCATACATGTGCATACAGAAACATAATTTTAAATTGTTTAAAGAAATCAATTTTATTTTCTAATAACTGAACACAGTTATTTTATGAAGTTGGTCAGAGGGAAGAGTAGCCCCCTTTGTCATATTAGGGGCTACTCAGGAAGGAGCTCTGGCTGTCTGTTGTTCCCTTCTCCATCTGGATCTGGATACACCGCTCGTCTGGTCCACAGGTTACCTGATCTGGATACACCGCACGTCTGGTCCACGTGTTACCTTGGGCACTTCTGTGCCTTCTCAGAGGCTCCAGAGACATTCAGCTGCATTTCTGTTCCGTGAACAGGAAATGTCTCTAAATCTCATGATGTCACAGTAAACAAAGTATGCATTTCCTCTTTCCATGAATCCTTGTTTGTGTCTAAGGTCCTGTGTGGCCCTGGGGGAGGGCACATCCTGCTCCACACCGGATGCTTCTCTTGTTCTCTTACTCTTCTGGAGACTTAGATAAGTCTCAGGTGGAAAAAAGGGAAGAAAAACTAGGTTGAAGTGACCAGCGGTTATTCTAAGACTTCTTTACCTTTTTCTGGATTTAGGATTTTGAAACATAACAGGAAAAATTCTCTCTCTCTCTCTCTCTCTCTCTCTCTCCCTTCCTCCCTTTTTCTCTCCCCTACCTTCCCCCTATCTTTCTGTAGCAACCTTCCCTATTACAATCTGTGTCTGTAATACATAGATTACATGTAGTATGTAATGGGAATGGGAAAATGAAGCCAGGCAATGGGGCTCACGCTTTTAATCCCAGCACTTGGGAGGCAGAGGCAGGCGAATCTCAGTGAATTCAAGGCAAGCCTGGTCTACAAGAGCTAGATCCAGGACAGGCCTAAAACTACAGCGAAACCCTGTCTTGAAAAACAAACAAACAAAAAAGAATGGGAAAAGGAATTGGACAATGGTGGCACATACCTTTAATCCCAGCACTTGAAGGCAGAAGCAGGCAGATCTCTCTGAGTTCAAGGTCAGCCTGGACTACAGAGTGAATTCTAGGACAGACAGAATTGCACAGAGAAGCCCTGACTCAAAAAACCAAAACAAACAAATAAATAAAATATAAAAGAATGGGAAAAAGAACTAAGCATGGTAATTTGCGTTGTCTAGAATCCCAGCACTTTGGAAGCTTGAAGCAGGAGACCTGCACAGTTGAGGCCAGACTGGAGTAAATAGCATGTTCAGGCCAGCTTAAGACACAGCAAGACACCCCCAAAGCAGAGGGTGGTTACAGGAATGTCCCTAGGGTAACTAGAATGAACTATGGAAGATGGGAGACATATTAATTACAAAGTAACATCCTACTACAGTGAAAGACATAGCTCTCAGCCCTACATAAAATGTTTGTTTTGAAATCACAGTCCTTAGTTTTCTGTCACAAGGCAGAAAACTTGAATGATCCAAGTCTCCTCAGAGTGAGGGAAGCCCTTCCCATAAGAGTGTTAAATTATGTCTCCCGCAGAGAATCTCATGACGTGACCTTATTGGGAAACAGGGTCATTGAAGATGTAGTTAGCATTGATGGAGTCACACTGGAAGAGAGCAAACCCATAATACTCAGAGATTGTCATTGTCAGCTTGGATTTAGAGTCACCAAAGAGACTCACTGATGTGGGAGTGTCATATATCAATCTGTTGATTTCATTGATTAAGCAATAAAGAAACTGCTAGGCCCATTTGATAGGCCAACCCTTAGGTAGGCGGAGTAAACAGAACGGAATGCTGGGAGAAAGAAGCTGAGTCAGGGAGTCGCCATGGTTCTCCCACTCCAGACAGATGCAGGTTAAGATCATTCCTGGTAAGCTAGCTCGTGGGCTACATACATTATTAGAAATGGGCTAGTCCAGGTGCGAGAGTTAGCCGAGAAAAGGCTAGATATAATGGGCCAAGTGGTGTCTAAAAGAATACAGTTTCCGTGTAATTATTTCAGGTAAAGCTAGCAGTGGCGGCGGCCGGGTGCCGGGTGCCCTTGTTTCAACAGACTCACCCCGGGGTGTGTCTGTGAGGATGTCACTACGGAGGTTTAGCTGAGAACAGGCAACACAGGGGCCTCAGACTGAAAAAGAAAAGGGAGACCAGCCAAGGTTTGTCCCTCTCTGCTTCCAGACTACAGTGTGACAAACTGCTGCAGACACCCACTGCCATGCCCTCCCCACCATGGTTGACTGTGTCCTCTAACCAGAAGCCAAAATACACCCTTCCTTCCTCTAGCTGATGTTATCAGGTGTTAGACAAGGAGAGTAGACAGAGACATCAAAAATGATGATGATGTAGTTGAGATCTGGGATGTCCCTCCCAAACGTCCATGTGCTGAAAACTACTCCCCAGAGTGGTCCTCTTGGAAGATGGTGGGGACCTTGAGCCTCCTGCCTCCACCTTTCGAGCATTGGGATGGCAGGCATGCAGTACCATCCCCAGCTCATGCTACAGTCTTACTCCTATAGAATTCATTTTCTACAAACTGCCCACAGTCACCTCAACTCATGAGTGAAGCCACCTCTGTCTCCTAATTAAAGCAGTTCAGTAAGAGAGATCAGATCTACTTTCCTAAGCCATAAGGAAAAGAGAGACAAACGAAAGGACAGCAGCAGATGTGTGTTTATTTCCAAACAGGTACCATGCAGCGCTGGTCTCCAGCAGAATACAGCTGGAAGCTGAGCCTGTGACTGCAGGAGTTCACTGCCTGCAGGCAGTTTCCTCTTCAAATCACTAACACAGCTCCACATACTGCAGACATAGAGGTCTGGTTAAAGTGGCTGGAATTTGGGTGGCAGACTCCTGATGAAAAGTAAATGGGCAAGGGCTGAGCGGGGCTGCAGAGGGATCCCAGAGAACAAGGGCTGTGCAGGGCTGCAGAGGGATCCCAGGGAGAGAGGGCTGCACAGGGCTGCAGAGGGATCCCAGAGAGCAAGGGCTGTGCAGGGCTGCAGAGGGATCCCAGAAAGCAAGGGCTGTGCAGGGCTGCAGAGGGATCCCAGAGAGCAAGGGCTGTGCAGGGCTGCAGAGGGCTCCCAGAGAGCGAGGGCTGAGCAGGGCTGCAGAGGGATCCCAGAGAGCAAGGGCTGTGCAGGGCTGCAGAGGGCTCCCAGAGAGCGAGGGCTGAGCAGGGCTGCAGAGGGATCCCAGAGAGGCAGAACAACTTACAGGTCTGAGATCATTCTGAGGTCTTTTCAGCCTGGCACCAGGGCTTGGAAAGAGACTGAAGAGACCCCAAAAGGTAGCAGTTTTAGTAACTAAACCATAGCTGAAAGGCTAGACACACTTCAACAAATCTTAAAGCGAGCCCCAGACTAAAGCCAATAACGAAGTCTGACATTCATCAAATAAATAGAACAAAATTTTAGCCACAAGGATGTAAATTCATAATGCCCAGAAACTAATTTTAAAAATCATAAATTGTGCAGGCCTTCAGTCCCCACATTAGGGATGCAGAGACAGGCAAATCTCTGAGTTTGAGACCAGCCTGGTCTACAGTGTGAGTTCCAGAACAACCAGCGTGGTTCCAGAACAACCAAAGCTACACAGAGAAACCCTGTCTCAAAAAACAAAACAAAACAAACAACTCTCCCCTCATTGGAAGCATGTGCATGGGAGTTCCAACTTTCACAGACTTGAAAACAGTCTTTACCAAACACGTATAAGCTGCATAATGTCACCTGTGCGCAACCAGTTCGGGCCCCTGGAAGGCAAACTATGAACCGGGAAGCATTTAATACTGACTTTTCGCGGGTTTCTTAGAACTTCCGCTAGAGGGTAGGGTGGATCTTCCAGCTGGGGCTAGACTCACCCTTCCTCGCAGGTATGCTGCTGACAACGACAACAACAGTGGGGCTTACTGCCGAGCCGGCAATAAACGGGGACAGAAACACGCTTTCCCAGACATAATAATCACCTGTGTCCCCTGGGAGACGGAGCTTCCCCCAGGGACAACCTTCAGACTCTCTCCCTGAAGGAAGTAAAACCAGCTCCAGCCCGGAGTTGCAGTTAGTGACCTGGCTAGGGGAGGTGGAAGTGGACTAGCCTGGGGAATTTGAATACTTATGAAGACAGAGCAGCTCTCTCTCTGACTCAACGCAGGAAGCAGAGTGTGCGGTCAACTGTTCATCAATGAAACTTTGTAGGAACTTAAAGTTCTCCTTGGAACTAGCCTGATGTCGTGATGTGATAGTGTACAGGTAGCCCAGGCTCGCCTTAAACTCTCTGAAGAGGATCGTGAACTCCAGATCGTCCCACCTCTTCTTCCCAAATCCACAGATTAAAGGCATGTGCCAACACTCCCAGCTTAGCCTGAGTGTCATCACAGTTGGGACAAGCGACAACTTCAGGCACAAATTTAATAAGGAGATCCAGGAAATGACACACACAATTAAAAATAATTTAAAAAATTGTAAATCTGATTTTTAACATTTTAATTTTAAAAATTATACAGTATATTTTTATCATATTTTTTCTTTCCTCCAACTCCTCCCATATCCTGCTTACCTCCTTACTCGCCCATCTTCACGCTCTTTTCTCTGCCTAAAAAAAAGAAAAAAATACCAAAATGAAACAAAAAACCCTCCCCAACACACACATACAACCATAAAGTCCATTTTGTATTGGCCAACTACTTCTGGGTGTGGGGCCTACCAAATAAATTTTTAAAAAGAATCAAACGAAAATTCTAGACTTAATAACTACTATAAAAATGTCTCTAAATTGTCTCCACCGTAGAATGGAGTTGGCAGAAGATCAGCTCTGTGGTTGAAGGTAAATTAATAGAGATTTTCAAGTCAGAAGAAGAGAAAGAAAAATGACAGATGAATAATGAACAGGGCTTTCAAAGACCTGTGAGGTACTGTGAAGTTAGCCCCGTGTAGGAATCCAGGAGGTGGGGGAGAGAGAGTGGGGTGGGAGGGAGACCATAGCTACTTACCTTCAGTCCCAGCATCTAGAGGGTTGATGCAAACAGATTTCTGTGAGTTTGAGGACAGCCTGGTCTGCATAGATTTCAGGTCAGTTGGGACACACAGTGAGACCTTATTTCAAGAAAAAAGAAGAAAGAGGAGGAGGAGGAGGAGGAGGAGGAAGAGGAGGAGGAAGAGGAGGAGGAGGAGAAGGAGGAGGAGGAGGAGGAGGAAGAGGAGGAGGAGGAGGAGAAGAAGAAGAAGAAGAAGAAGAAGAAGAAGAAGAAAAAGAAGAAAAGGGAAGAAAGAAAGAAAGAAAGAAAGAGAGAGAGAGAAAGAAAGAAAAAAGAGTATAGGGAGCAAGCAAGCCCTGACTTAATGTGTACAGCCATGTCGGGGACCTCAATGCTTTAAATCCTTGACAGTGGCAAAGCCTTCTTCAGGAGAGGCTCAGAGGGACAGGAAAGCTTTCCTTGGTTTTAAGTGTGACTATTGACAGTATGTGTAGAAAATGTCCCTTGTTTTGTCCTACCCTTAATGTTTACAGCCTGTAGACTGATCCCCTAAGAAGTAGTTCCTACCCATTCACTAAACCTGCCTTCTGGTTTATCTGATGTAACAATCCATCTCTATACTAACCCTATCTGTCTCTATACTAATCCCTATCTATATACTATTTCTATACTAACCCCATCTCTATACTAACCCCATCTCTTTACTAACCCCATCTCTATACTAATCCCTATCTATATACTATCTCTATGCTAATCCCTATCTATATACTTTATCTATACTAACCCCATCTCTATACTACCCCCATTTCTATACCAATCCCTATCTATATACTATTTCTATACTAACCCCATCTCTATACTAACCCCATCCCCATACTAACCCCATCTCTATACTAACCCCATCTCTATATTAACCCCATCTCTATACTACCTAGCTAAACTAATCCCTATCTATACACTATCTCTATACTAACCCCATCTTTATACTAACCCCATCCCTATTATAATCCCATCTCTATACTAACCCATCCCTATACTAAGCCCATCTCTATACAACCCCATCTCTATACTAATCATTATCTCTAGTAACCCTGCCTCCTTGTTTATCTGATGTTAACAATCCCATCTCCCTGTTCAACTGTATATAACAAAATGTTGACCTTCCAAGGGAGCTGTGACTTCTCCATCCAAGAATCCAGATTACCCAATCCCAGCTTTTCTGTACTATGTCTGTGTTTGTCCTTTCTTCATTCCCTAGTGGCCCCAGTTAGGTCAAGCCCTGGAGCCATACAAGATGTGACAGTAAGGAAAAGAAATCACATGACTTAAAGTTCTTAAAAATGATTTTTAAGAATTTGAAACTTGCACTTTCAAATCTAAGAATTTAACCACCCCACACCTATAGTCAACCCAAACTGGGCCATCAACAGACCCACTGTAGTTTCTTTCTTTAAAGAGAAAAGAAAGCTAAAGGGAAAAGAAAAAAATTAAATTAATGAAAGAAAAATGGTGTTGTGTGTTCCTGAGAATGAGGCTGCGGTAAAGCATGTCAGAGATAACGCAGTCCAGGGGCAGCACCATGGTAGATTCAGGACAATGCCAGAAAAACATTCAACCAGCCTACCATGGTACTGCACTCCAGAGGCACAGGCTAGTCTGCTCTACATAGGGAGCTCCTAGTAGCTAAGGCTACACAGTGAGACCTATCTCAAAAGAGAGAGAGAGAGAGAGAGAGAGAGAGAGAGAGAGAGAGAAAGGAAAGAAGGAAGGGAAGAAGAAAATTCCACCAAAAATTCTATATGCTTACAAAGTTTAAAAAAAAAAAAAGGAATTTCTACATGACCAAACAGTATGTGTGACCAGATGACCATACAAGAGATGCTTAAAGAAGTCCCTTAGACTGGAAGGGACTGATTTTGGATGACAAATCACATCTAATAGAGAAATGACTAACCCAACAGCAGCCAGTATGTAAATGAACGGAAATAACAGATCCACAGATGTAAACAAAATCTGTACCTATAAATATAGTAGTTTATGAACAAACATAGGTCGCCTCATTTTTAAATTTCCCCTAAAACTGTTTGAAACAATACTTGTAACTCTACATCATAATATTTGTCAATCATATAGATTAAAATGTATCAAAGGAGGAGGTGAAAATAGAGACATACCAGAGTCTATTTGCTAAATTTTCTGGAATTAAGCAAATACTAACCTAAAGTAGATTGTAGCAAGACATTTACTGTGATGCCCACAGAAAGTCTCTCTTTCTCTTTCAGTTATTGGGGCGATGAGGGTATGCCAGGCACACAGTAACAAAAATAGAATGGTAATATTAACATCAGGGTAAACAAACATTCAGAGCAGAAGTCTTACTGGAGCAGAGGGAATTTCATGATAACCAGACTTAATATAGTAAGAACACAGGAAAACTGGGACTGGAGAGATGTTCAGCGGCTCCCACAGACACCTGAACACAACCTGTGAAATACAGAGAAGTAGATACACAAACACATAAATAAAAGTAAGTTTCCAAAAAGTTATGAAAATACCGAAATAGGTATGTGCCAAATAACAGCTCTGAAATACATAAAACAAAATCAAAGAGAATGAAACTAGAGACAATTCAATGACGTGGGTTAGAGACTTGAACTAGGCTGTAAATAAGTAAGGATACAGAAAATATCAATATCAGTGACTGTTCATATTGTTAACAGGATCTAGAGTGCCAGTCTGAGGATTCATGGAGGCAGGATCGCCCATTTCGGTCTGAGGTAGAGGGCGGAAGGCGGCCGGATCACCGGGCCGGGCGGCGGAAGGCGGCCGGAACACCGGGCGACGGAAGGCGGCCGGAGGACGCCCAGCACAGCCGGCGGGGACCAACTGGGACAGGCTGGAACCGGCGGGGACCAGAGCGGCAGCAGAGGACACAGGCTGCTGGTGGCAGGAACCATCCCAGCAGCAGAAGCAGGCTGCAGGGACCGCGTGAAACACCGAGAACAGATCGCCCCAATACAATTAAACCAAAGAGGTAGGCATTCGGTTGGGGAGGTCCCTGGCAGAGGAGGAGCCCGGTCCTATTCTTGAAGACCCTTCTGAGGGGTGAGAGGGATCTTGCCCCCCCCCCCCCCAGGAACCAGGAAACAGAGCAAGGGCATTTTGTAAGAGGAGCCCCTGGCCAGCAGGGAAACCTGAACCAGTTTTAACAGACCCCTTAGATAGCATCGATAGGAGGAGATGGGCAGGCGTCAAGGAAAGAATTCACCCAATAATCTGAAAATCAGCATGAAAACACCAGAACCCAATGATCTTACAACAGAAGGTCTCCAACACCCTAACACAGAAGAAGTGGAAAAAATTGACTTTTTGAAAGCAGTAGAGTCCCTTAAACAACATGTGAAAAATGCCCTTATAGAAATGGATGAGAAGTATAACCAAAAATTTGAAGAAATTAGTAAATATGTACATAATACCCTGGGAAACCAAGAAAGAATGATCAAACAGGTAATGGAAACAGTTCAAGAATTGAAAACTGAAATGGAAGCAAGGAAGAAAACACAAACTGAGGACCAGCTGGATATGGAAAATCTAGGTCAACGAGCACAGCCTACAGAAACAAGCATAATCAATAGAATACAAGAACTAGAAGAAAGAATCTCAGATTCTGAGGACACCATAGAGAAAATAAACACTCTGATCAAAGAAAACTGCAAAGCCAACAAATTCTCATCACAAAACATTCAGGAATTATGGGACACAATAAAAAGACCAAATATAAGAATAATAGGAATAGAAGAAGGAGAAGAGTCACAGCTCAAAGGCCCAGAAAATATTTTGAACAAAATTATGGAAGAAAACTTTCCCAACTTAAAGAAAGATATTCCTTTGAATATTCAAGAAGCATACAGAACACCAAACAGACTGGATCAAAGGAAAACATCCCCTCGCCATATAATAATCAAAACACAAAATATACAGGTTAAAGAAAGAATACTAAGAGCTGCAAAGGAAAAAGGCCAAGTAACTTATAAAGGTAAACCGATCAGACTTACACCTGATTTCTCTATGGAAACAATGAAAGCCAGAAGGTCCTGGATAGAAGTACTGCAGAAGCTAAGAGACCATGGATGCAAGCCCAGACTACTATACCCAGCCAAGCTTTCATTCACTATAAATGGAGAAACCAAGACATTCCAGGATAAGAACAAATTTAAGCAATACGTAGCCACGAATCCAGCCCTACAGAAAGTAATAGAAGGAAAACCGCAACCCAAGGAATCCAACATTGCCAACACTGCCTACAATAACTCAGGCATCTAGCGACCCTTCACTAGCACAACTCAAAGAAGGAAGACACACAAATTCTACTTCCAAAAACAACAAGAATATCCGGCATGAACAACCACTGGTCATTAATATCACTTAATATTAATGGTCTCAACTCACCTATAAAAAGGCACAGGCTAAGAGATTGGATACGAAAACAGGATCCAACATTCTGCTGTTTGCAAGAAACACATCTCAACCACAAAGACAGGCATCTACTCAGAGTAAAGGGTTGGGAAAAGGTCTTTCAAGCAAATGGTCCTAAGAAAAAAGCAGGTGTGGCCATATTAATTTCTAACAAAACTGACTTCAAACTAAAATCAATCAGAAGAGATCGAGATGGACACTTTATACTCATAACAGGAACAATTTGTCAGGATGTTGTCTCAATCCTGAATATTTATGCCCCTAATATAAAAGCACCCATGTATGTAAAAGAAATATTACTAAAACTCAAGGCAGATATCAAACCACACACAATAGTAGTAGGAGACTTCAATACACCTCTCTCAGCAATGGACAGGTCAATCAGACAGAAACCTAATAGAGAAGTAAGAGAACTACTGGAGGTAATGAAGCAAATGGACTTAACAGACATCTATAGAACATTCCACCCAAATAGGAAAGAATATACCTTCTTCTCTGCAGCCCATGGAACCTTCTCGAAAATTGACCACATACTCGGAAACAAAGGAAACCTCCACAGATACAAAAAAATATCAGTGTCCACCTGCGTCTTATCAGATCACCACAGATTAAAGTTAGAATTCAACAACAATCCTACCTCCAGAAAGCCGACAAACTCATGGAAACTGAACAGTCAACTACTGAACCACACCTGGGTTAAGGAAGAAATCAAGAAGGAAATTAAAGTCTTCCTGGAATTCAATGAAAATAGAGAAACAACATACTCAAACCTATGGGACACTATGAAAGCAGTGCTAAGAGGAAAGTTCATAGCACTAAGTGCCCACTTAAAGAAAACAGAGAAAGCATACATTGGAGACTTAACAGCACACCTGAAAGCTTTAGAAAAAAAAGAAGCAGACACGCCCAGGAGGAGCAGAAGACTGGAAATAATCAAACTGAGGGCAGAAATCAACAAAATAGAAACGCAGAAAACAGTCCAAAGAATCAATGAAACAAAAAGTTGGTTCTTGGAGAAAATCAACAAGATCGACAAACCCCTATCCAAACTAATTAAACGACAGAGAGAGAACAGGCAAATAAATAAGATCAGAAATGAAAAGGGGGACATAACCACAGACACAGAGGAAATTCAGAGACTCATTAGATCTTACTACAAAAGCCTGTATGCCGCAAAACTAGAAAATGCAAAAGAAATGGACATGTTTTTAGATAAGTGCCACATACCAAAGCTAAACCAAAACCAGGTGAACGATCTAAATAGACCTGTTAGTCGCGAAGAACTAGAAACCGTTATCAAAAATCTACCTTCCAAAAAAAGCCCAGGACCAGATGGTTTCAATGCAGAATTCTACCAGAACTTCCAAGAAGAGCTAATACCTATACTCCTTAATGTATTTCACAATATAGAAACAGAAGAGTCATTGCCAAATTCCTTTTATGAAGCTACAGTTACCCTGATACCAAAACCACACAAAGACCCAACCAAGAAAGAAAATTACAGGCCTATCTCACTCATGAATATCGACGCAAAAATTCTCAATAAAATACTGGCAAACCGAATCCAAGAACACATTAGAAAAATTATCCATTATGATCAAGTAGGCTTCATCCCAGAGATGCAGGGCTGGTTCAACATATGCAAATCTATCAATGTAATCCAGCATATAAAACAACTGAAAGAAAAAAACCATATGATCATTTCATTAGATGCTGAAAAAGCATTTGACAAAATTCAACACCCCTTTATGATAAAAGTCTTGGAGAGATTAGGGATACAAGGGTCATACCTAAATATAATAAAAGCTATTTACAGCAAGCCGTCAGCTAACATTAAATTAAATGGAGAAAAACTCAAAGCCATCCCACTAAAATCAGGAACACGACAAGGATGTCCACTCTCTCCATACCTCTTCAATATAGTGCTTGAAGTTCTAGCAATAGCAGTAAGACAACATAAAGGGATCAAGGGGATTCGTATCGGAAAAGAAGAAGTTAAGCTCTCGTTATTTGCAGATGATATGATAGTATACATAAGCGACCCCAAAAACTCTACCAAAGAACTCCTACAGCTGATAAACACCTTTAGTAATGTGGCAGGATACAAGATCAACTCCAAAAAATCAGTGGCCTTCCTATACACTAAGGATAAGGAAACAGAGAGGGAAATTAGAGAAGCATCACCTTTCACGATAGCCACAAATAGCATAAAATATCTTGGGGTAACTCTGACCAAGGATGTGAAAGATCTATTTGACAAGAACTTTAAGTCTTTGAAGAAAGAAATTGAAGAGGAAACCAGAAAATGGAAAGCTCTTCCTTGCTCCTGGATTGGGAGGATCAACATAGTAAAAATGGCAATTCTACCAAAAGCAATCTATAGATTCAATGCAATCCCCATCAAGATCCCATCAAAATTCTTTACAGATCTGGAGAAGACAATAATCAACTTTATATGGAAAAACAAAAAACCCAGGATAGCCAAAACAATCTTATACAACAAAGGAGCATCTGGAGGCATTACCATCCCTGACTTCAAACTCTACTACAGAGCTACAGTATTGAAAACAGCTTGGTATTGGCATAAAAACAGAGAAGTCGACCAATGGAATTGAATAGAAGACGTTGACATTAACCCACAAACCTATGAACACCTGATTTTTGATAAAGGAGCTAAAAGTATACAATGGAAAAAAGAGAGCATCTTCAACAAATTGTGCTGGCAAAACTGGATGTCAACCTGTAGAAGAATGAAAATAGATCCATATCTATCACCATGCACAAAACTCAAGTCCAAATGGATTAAAGACCTCAATATCAGTCTGAACACACTAAACCTGATAGAAGAGAAAGTGGGAAGTACTCTACAACACATGGGCACAGGAGACCACTTCTTACATACAACCCCAGCAGCACAGACATTAAGGACCTCATTGAATAAATGGGACCTCCTGAGACTGAGAAGCTTCTGTAAAGCAAAGGACACTGTCGCTAAGACACAAAGGCACCCCACTAACTGGGAGAAGATCTTCACCAACCCCGCAACAGACAAAGGTCTGATCTCCAAAATATATAAAGAACTCAAGAAACTAGACTGTAAAAGGCTAACCAACCCAATTATAAAATGGGGCATTGAGCTGAACAGAGAATTCTCAACAGAAGAACTTCAAATGGCCAAAAGACACTTAAGGTCATGCTCAACTTCCTTAGCCATCAGGGAAATGCAAATCAAGACAACTTTAAGATACCATCTTACACCTGTCAGAATGGCGAAAATCAAAAACACCAATGATAGCCTTTGTTGGAGAGGTTGTGGAGAAAGGGGTACACTCATCCATTGCTGGTGGGAATGCAAACTTGTGCAACCACTTTGGAAAGCAGTGTGGCGGTTTCTCAGGAAATTTGGGATCAACTTACCCCTGGACCCCGCAATACCACTCTTGGGAATATACCCAAGAGAGGCCTTATCATACAACAAAAGTATATGCTCTACTATGTTCATAGCAGCATTGTTTGTCATAGCCAGAACCTGGAAACAACCTAGATGCCCTTCAATGGAAGAATGGATGAAGAAAGTATGGAATATATACATATTAGAGTATTATTCAGCAGTAAGAAACAAGGACTTCTTGAATTTTGCATACAAATGGATGGAAATAGAAAACACTATCCTGAGTGAGGTAAGCCAGACACAAAAAGAGGAACATGGGATGTACTCACTCATATTTGGTTTCTAGCCATAAACCAAGGACATTGAGCCTATAATTAGTGATCCTAGAGAAGCTAAATAAGGAGAACCCAAAGAAAAACATATAGGCATCCTCCTGAATATTAACCTTCAGCAAGCGATGAAAGGAGACAGAGACAGAGACCCACATTGGAGCACAGGACTGAATTCTCAAGGTCCAAATCAGGAGCAGAAGGAGAGAGAGCACGAGCAAGGAACTCAGGACCATGAGGGGTGCACCCACACACTGAGACAATGGGGATGTTCTACTGGGAACTCACCAAGACCAGCTGGCCTGGGTCTGGAAAAGCCTGGGATAAAACCGGACTCTCTGAACATAACGGACAATGAGGACTACTGAGAACTCAAGAACAATGGCACTGGGTTTCTGATCCTACTGCACGTACTGGCTTTGTGGGAGCCTAGGCAGTTTGGATGCTCAACTTACTAGACCTGGATGGAGGTGGGGGGTTCCTTGGACTTCCCACAGGACAGGGAACCCTGATTGCTTTTCGGGCTGGGGGGGGGACTTAATTAGGGGAGGGGGAGGGAAATGGGAGGCAGTGGCTGGGAAGAGACAGAAATCTTTAATAAATAAATAAATTAAAAAAAAACAGACAGGATCTAGAAGCACCTAGGAGACAGGTCTCTGGGCACCTCTGTGAGGGACTGCTTAGATGAGGCTGGCCTTTGAAGGACTATTTGAATAGGTTAACTGAAGACCTACTCACTATTCACCTATTCACTGTGGGCAGCTCATTCCTTAGTGTGGGCCCCAGGCTGAATAAAAAGGATTCAGATGAACACAAGCATTTATGACCATCTTCTTCCTGTCTGTGGACAGTGTGACTAGCTCCCTGAAGGTCCTACCCCTTGACTGCCCCTGCCATGATGGATTGTATCCCAGAGTAGAATGTGAACCTTATTTTGGTCACATGGCTTGCATTGCTTTCATCGGAATGTGTCATCATAGCAAAAGGAAAAGTAAGACACACTCTATCAGTCAGCTTGACCTTACAATCAGGACAGACAACAGTTGAGTTACCACCCAGTCCACTATTCCCTTGCAGGAACCAATAAACTATTCTCTCTTTTTTAAGTGATTTATTTTTTTCTATTTTATGTGCATTGGCGTTTGCCCACATGTATGTCTGTGTGATGCTGTCAGATCCACCGGAACTGAAGTTATAGGCAGTTGTGAGCTACTATGTAGGTGATGGGAATTGAACTCAGGTCCTCTGGAAGAGCAGCCAGGGCTCTGCTGAACCATTATTCTTTTTTTTTTTCTAGATGTGGTTTCTTTGTGTAATCTTGACTGTCTGGGAACTTGCTGTGTAGGTCAGGCTGGCCTCAAACTCACAGAGATTCAAGCACCTCTGCCTGTTGAGGGCTGGGATTAAAAGCATGCACCACTATGCCTGGCTTCAATGAACTAGTTTTTAAAAATAAAAAGCTACAAACAAAATGCACATTCTTTTCAAACATTTGTACAACATTTTTTAAGATAAACAATATTAGACTATTTTTAAAGTTTCAACAAATTTAAAAGAATTTTAGAATTACTTGAAACTTTCCATGGCAGTGTCTTAATTACTCTTCTACTGGTATAAGGACACCCTGACCTAAGAGACTTAGAGAAAGCAGAGACTTGCAGTTTCAGAGGGTTAAAGTGGTGATCTTCATGGTGGGGTGCTTGGCAGCAAACAGACAGGCACTTGAGCAAAAGCTGAGAGCGTGCATCTTTTTCCACAAACACAAGATAGAGTTAATAGGGAATGGCGTACACTTTTGAAACCTCAAACCTCCTCCCATAACTCCGAATTCTTCCCAAGCACTTCGACCAACTGGGAGCCAACCTTTGAAATATACAAGCCTATGGAGGCCATTCTCATTCCAACTGCCCTATTTGGTTTCCGCAGGACAGTCTGGGTCACTCAGCAGTGGTGGTGTGCAATCCTAGAGAGGCAGAGCATACAACAGCTGCTCAGTCCATGAGGCTGGGTGCTTTAGTAAACCCAGTGTGACATGGATGGTCTAGAGAACTCCTGAAAAGCCACAGATCTTCAGTCCAGGTTGTAAAGCCAAATTATCCGTGTTTTCAACATCAGCAAAGACTGGCCAAGTGACAGCAACAGCATGCTGGATCCATGCACCAGCAAAGATGAAGGCAGCAGGCAAAAGCATCACTGTTTTCCCTTGGAATTCTTTTTGTTGGAGAGGGCTTCTCTCTCAGTTAATCCTTCCAGGAATTTGAAGACCTACTAAAAGACATTTGTTGGAGAGGGCTTCTCTCTCAGTTAATCCTTCCAGGAATTTGAAGACCTACTAAAAGACATTATCTCTTAGTTCATGTCACACCTAATCAAGCTGACAGCCAAAATTAAACCATCCCAGAAGAAAATGTGAAATTAAAGCATTCTCACAGAAGCAACCTGAGACTCTTCCTGTGCAGAAGATATTTCCCACAAAAGAAGTGACAAAGGAAATATTTCAGGAAGATGGGAAATGATAATATATGGAATTTGGGATCCGAACAAGGCACCGAACTATGCCAGAAACAATGACCCAGCATTTAGAATAAGGCTCAGGAGCACAGTGACCTCAACCCAGTAAAGTGACAACCACCAACCATGAGATGGGCTGAAGGGATTTACTGAAAGGGCACACTCTTATACACCTGTAGCACTTGTACCAAAGATGTGTCGTGGGGATGTAATTATAAGGGGCCAGTGAGAAGACCTTGTGATAAACAGGCTTGCTGCCATGCCCGATGATCTGCCTTGAAGCTCCAGAACCCACATGATAGAAGTAGAAAACCTAATCTTCACGTTTGTATCATGGCATATGTGTGCCTGCGTGCACGCGTGCGCGCGCGCGCACACACACACACACACACACACACTAAATAAATAAACACAATTTTAAAAATTTTTAGAGAACATGTGGCAGACACAAACAATGCAATTATAAGAAAATAAGTGAGTCACAATGGACAGACATTCTGTAAAATAACTTGCTCATAATATTCAAAAGACGGCAGCGTATAGCTGAGTGTGGTAGCACTGCCTGGGATCCCAGCATTGGGAAGTAGAGGCAGGAATGCTACAGATTTGAGGTCAGGGTTTCTACATAGGGAACTGCAGGCCAGCCAAGGCTATATAGTGAGACTCTGTCTCCAAAAGCAAAAAGGCAGAAGACAAAACGGACATTACCTGTGCCAAAGGAAGACTTGAAGCTGCTTCCCAGTCAAGCAGAGGTAGGACCTGGGAGCACCAGCTGTCACACATGACCCTGGTTGATACTGGGCAAGAAGGAAGAAACAATGAAGGACTCTATTGGGGACATTGGGAATCTCTGGAATATGTATTAAATATTAGATAGTATATCAACACTCAATTTCTGAAGTTGATGGTAAGAGAATACAGTTTTCTTGGGGGAAAACATTGGTCTGGGTCCAGCAAGACGGCTCATCAGGTTATGGCACTTGACACCGTGCCTGGCTATACATGGAAACTTCCAATCTGAGGGACCCACATGGTGGAAGGAGAGAATCAGCGCTTGCAGGTTGTCTCTGCTCATCACACACACTCCATGGTGTGGGTGCTCACACAGATACAATAGTAAAACTTAGGGAAGGCGGGACACTGGGTGAAGGAGCTTGCTACTCAAGCCTGGCAACCTGAGTGGAATCCTGGGAATGTACATTAAAGGGAGAAGGAGAGAACTGACTCCACAACATGGCCCACTGTCGTCTACACATCTTCCATGGTAGGCACCACATGCACACACACACACACACACACACACACACACACACACACACACACCATACATCCATGATATTTTTTAGTTCAAAGAAAGAAAAGATGAAGATGAGGGACATCATTTCTATATTGTCAATGTGCATGAATCTCAGACGCCCCTGTTCCGATGTCATCACTTTCCTCATCCTCTCCTCTGCTGCCCTGCCTCACTTACCTCAGAACTGCCCTGCAATCTGTGTTCTACTCGGCGTCTTTCCCACACTGACTAGCTCTTCTCAACATACACTCCATTTATTTCAGAAGGTGGAGACAGGTAATGATTGCTGGGAGGGGTCTCGTTTCTTCAGTAGTGTAGCAATGGGTAAGTTACCCACAATCCTGCAAATAATCCTGGCCCATACCCATGCAAGCAACCTTAACTAAACTCAGTAAATAGCAACAACAGAAATGAAACAATTATAACAAAGTAGAAGGGGGACTTTTTGGGAAGAGGGGGTTCAACAGGAGTGAGAAGGGATGAAAATGACCAATGTACATTATATACATCAATTAAATTGCCAAAAAAATTTTCAAGACATTAAAAGAAGGAAGAGGAAGAGACAAGGAATAGGCACAGTGGTATACATTACGCAGTCGTATAAAACTCAAGGGTTTGGGAGGTGGATTCAGGGTAGGGAACTCAACGTCACCCTCAGCCATATAGCAGGTTGGAGCCTAGCCTGGGCAACATGAGAAGCTGTCTAGCCAGTGAAGGAGCTTAGTGGTAGAGAGCTTGCTTAGTATATGGAAGTAAGGCTCTGGCTTAGTATACACAGGGCTCTGGGTTCAAGTCGTAACACTGGAGAAGACAGAAATGGAGAAGAGATGCAGAGCGTGTCCACAGATGCAGACATAGCCACAGAGGGCATGTCAGTGGCACACGAGCACGTGGGAAGGAAGACGCCTATTTGACTTGCCACTGAGGAAAGGCGTGTGAACCACAGGGACGCGAGTAAGCGAAACAGGAACATGGATAAGGTGCAAGAGGCAGGTGTCATCAGGGAAGTGTGTTCTAGCCTCCAAAGAGCAATAGGGTATGTTCCTAAAACAACACATGCAGTTCTCACGTGACCAAGCGACTACACTCTTGCAGGAGTGTCCTAGAGTGAGGGAAACGACGAGACAATGGAGGGCACACAAGAGACATGTGTTTATATGTCTTTATGTGTGTGCAAACATAATTATTAAGCAAGAATGAATCTTCTTAAGTAAATACATCACATGACAACACATTTGGCTTGTTTTTTCAGTCTTTCAGGACTTAGTGTAAAAATATTTTGATAGTTGATCCTTCAGGGAGAACAAGATGACCCTGGGTGCCAGGTGAGAAGACAGTGGCCATGCCATCAAGGTCAAAAGCAGTGTGAGGCCAAGTCCTGAGTCCCTGGAGTTGGTAATTAGCCTCCAGGTCTGACCCAAGTAGGTCAACTTGCATAACTTCTTTCTTTTGAATGTTTGAATATATGCATTTATTTATTTACCCCCCCTTGTGTGTGTATACATACATGCATGCACACATGTGCATACCAAGCAAGAGTGTAGAAACCGGAGGGCAACTTGTGGGAACAGGTCTATCCTTCCATGCCGTGGCTGCCAAGGATCAAACTCTCAGGTTGGCATAGACGTTTGACCAGCTGAGTCAGTTCCCGGGCTCTCAAATACTTTCTTAATAGGCGGACACACACTCTGTTAAATACAAAGCTCCCGTGAACACTTCTCAGTACTGATTCCTGAGGACTGCTTCCAAGCCAAGGCATCTTTATTCATGGAAGCCATGTCTGCTTTAGTGTCAATTACAGGCTTGAATGACAAGTGAACTAGTATTTGACCTTGACTCCCCTCCAAGCCTCCCTATCTCTCTTCCTTTGAAGATCACAGGCAGCCTGTGTGCCCATCTAATCAATTCCTCATCATGAAAACTGTGTGTTATTAGCTGTTTCCTACTGTTCTCTCTCTGTTCCTACTGTTCTCTGTGCAGGGACATCACTGTGCTGCGGCCAGGAGCGTCCCGCCATGGCCACACCCCAACACCAGCTTCGTTTCCCACCACTTATGTCACTTCCTAAGTCCCTACAGTGAGTGAGCTACAGCCAGAACCCTAAGCTTCCCTTATGGGCATCTTTGTTGGGAACACACGCATCTCCTCAAGAGATGATTCTGGAAGAGGCTCCTTCCTGCCAGCGTCAGAACTGGTGGGTTTTAGTTTTGTTGTTGGTATGAGGGTTTTTCTTGCTTTGTTTCTCTTTGTTTTTTGAAACATGGTCTCAAGTAGAAGAGGCTGACTTTGAACTCCCGATCCTCCAGCTTCCACCCCCACCCCCTGTACTGCTGATATTTTGAGCAGATAATTTTTAATACTCCATTTTCTATATAACACATTTACTTTTAGTAACAATTGTGAAGTCAGATAAACATGATGAACAAAGGAAACACGGATGATGGAGTTTTTATATTTAAATGAATGTGCATATATATGTGTGTTAGTAAAAATATAAATACTAAAATACAAAAAGAGAATCAATAATAGATTTTTGTTAGTTTATCCATCATAGTATGTTTCTGGAGTTAAAATTTTTTAAATGAGTCCTTATAATTGGCATATTATAATCATGAATAATAATGCAATATAAAAACAATGAGACAACTAAGCTTCCATTTTAAGCATATGACTTGTCAGTGGGGAATATTATGAATTAACTGAAATTTATACTTAATAAAAATATGGCACCTCAATTCCTGTTTCACTGTGTCAAAGTTTAATCACAATTAAAATGGTGAAGTAGTCATATAAAAAGGTGGAATTGGGGACTGATATAATGGCTCAGTGTACAGAGGTACTTGCTGCCACTCCCGATGTCCTAGGTTCAAACCTGGGAACCACATGGTGGAAGGAGAGAACTCACTTCTACAAGTCTGACCTCCACAGGTTTGCTGTCACGTGCATGTGTGTCCCATTTCCTCACTGCCATCAGCGCAAGTGTGAGCGCACACACACACTCACACAAGAAAACTTTTTTTAAAGATAGAAATTTACTAACTCGTGTTCTGTTCCTTTGTCTTTTCAACTGCCTTGGTAGGAGTGTTTATTTCTCATCCATAACTTAAACGTGGGGGCTCTGGAGTGCCCTTGGGAGTGGAGACATGAGTTCAAATGGCTCCAGAAAATAGCAACCAAACCTTTAAAACAGAAGTATGTAGGCGAGCATGACTGGGAATTCTTCTTTTGTGTAGAAGACAGTACCTTCTAAGAGAAAAGGAAACGTAAAGAAATATGGTAATTTGAAGGTTGCAGTGTTCTAGTAAAGATAACATCTGAGCCCAGTGGTGGTTGAGATGAGAAATTATACTGACAGTGCCCAGAACTGGCACACCTGGTGATGATAATATGGAGACCATCTACTTTAACATGGTTTTATTGCTGCTTTCAGATGCCCTAGAGAAAGCCCACCCTCTGGTGCTTCCCTGAGACGTGATCTTTCCCACCACCCACTCTTGTTTTACTGCTTCATAAAATACCTGGGCCTTGGAGCCCAATTGTTCCTTCAATTTATAGCCGGAAAAGGATTCCAGGCTTAGACAACAACAGAGACCAACTCTTCCTTCCTTTCTGTTTTCTGTTTTGTTGGGGGTGGTGAAGGTTATAGGGATTGAAGTCAGGGCCCCTGCATGTTAAGCAAGGCCTCTCCTACTGTGCTGCACACACACACACACACACACACACACACACACACAGCCATTTTTGTTGCTTCAAAGTCATTCAGTGTATCCTTGGCACACCAGAGGCCATCTTTCAAGGCTGGGCTGGGTCTCCTCTGCAGAGAAGGGTGTTTTGACAGTCGGGGGAGGTGACGGGAGACATGTCAATAATATTTCAAATGCCTCTTGCCTCCGTCATCTGCCTTGTTCTCTTTGCATCACAGATTCTAGCACTGGTTTCTTCAGAAACGTGACTCCTGCAACTGGAATACTTCTTCTCACTTTCTTTTATGCTTTGGTCTAGCTTGACGGTTTTCAGGCTCAGTCCCTGCAGTCCAAAATACTTAGGAACTTGCTGGACAGTATGCCATCAACCCATTAAAAAATGCCTCTGATAACCCTGATAATGTGTTTTCCTAACCCTCCAGCCACCTCCAAAGCACGCCAATGTCAAATTTACCACAGCCTTCTTTGTGTGCACTAAGTTTTTCTTCAGTGTTTTGAAAATACTATTTTCATGGGCCCTCAGCATCCACGATTATTGATGAAAAGTCACTGTCTTTGTATTCAACTGAACATTCAAAATAACTAGTTTATTGTATTATTTTATCGCACCTATTTTATTATAGTAAGTTTTATGAATAAATTCATTGATTTGCGCATTTAGTTCATTTTGGCAAATGCACAGCAGTGCACATCACAATTGAGACGTAAACCATTTCCAGAACTCCAGAATGCACCATCCTACCCTTCTCTGGATCCATGGCGCAACCCACCTGCTGTTTTCTACCCTAAATGGGTTGGGTTTTCTAGAACTTCAGATACATGGAATCATATAGCTCGTGCTCTTTCGTATCTTCTGCCTTTTATTTAGCGCAGTGCTTCTGACGATCATCCAGGTTGTTGTGAATGTGTACCCCTTCTATTGCAGAGTCGTATTCTACTGTTTAGAGAAACTGTGTTCTGTGCCATGGAGAGCTGTACTCATACCTTCTATGTGGCTATTTATGGAAGGAGGGCAATCCACACAGCAGCCAGCTATTCACAGAAACAGCAAAAGTTCCACACCATTATTTTTATCTGCAATTGAGCTATATTCCATATGGCTTAGCCCAATAGACAGTTTGTCTTTCTTATCTTAAAGTTTTAAGATTCTTCTTTTTACTTTCTGTTTCTGTGTTTCCGCTACCCTGCCTTTCTGTTTTGATTTGTTCTTATTTATTTTATTTGTTGTACATTAACTTTTTCGGTGTTTATCAGCTGTTGAGGAGAAGAGGTGAGCTGGTCCTATAGTGAAAGCCAGGTTTACGGTGCTATGTTGATGGTGCTATTACATCCCTAGTCCCAGGAATCCCATTTGAAACTCAGGCCGTCACTCTCTCTGTTGCATGCAACCTTGGGAAGTGCTAGACCAAAAAGAGGTAGAAAGTTGGGAGAAGATGGGATTTCATGACTGTCTGAGAGTTGTCATAGCTGTGATGAAACACCATGACCAAAGCAAGTGAGGGAGGAAAGGGTTTATCCAGCCTACGCTTCCACATCATTGTTTATCATTGGAGGAAGTCAGGACAGGAGCTCAAGCAGGGCAGGAACCAGGAGGCAGGAGCTGATGCAGAGGCCAATGCTGCTTATTGGCTTGCTCCTCATGGCTTGCTCAGACTGCTTTTTTATAGAACACAAGACCACCAAGGGGTGCACCACTCCCTCGGCTCAGTTCTTGCCCTTCAATTACCAATTAAGAAAATGTTGTAGAGGCCTGACTGGAGGCCAGATATGAAGGAGGCCTTTCGCTCAACTGAAGTTCCCCTCCTGTCGGTTGACTATGGCTGTATCAAGTTGACATAGAACTAGCTAGCACAATGACCCAGCTTATCTATGGTCATTTTCCATGATGGGTGAGACTGCAGTGACATGGACATTTGGGGGACACAACTCCCATCAGCAATCCCTCATCCATGCTCTGTAAATAACTCCAATAAACATGTTAGTTCAGCAAAGTGGACTTGGTTGAAGTTTTTCTTTTTGGTCTGTCATTGGTACCTGTATTAATTACTTTTATATTGCCATGATAAAATACCATGACCAAGACAACTTACAGAGGAAAGGTTGCATTTGGGTTTGTGGTTCTATACAGGATGGTTTTAGACTGTTTCAATGATAGAACAGGAGTATCAAGCATGGCCACTGGAGTTGTAGCTGAGAGCTCCTGCTGCAAACACAAAATAGAGAGAGAAAACTAGGTATGGCCAGAGTCTTTATTCTACCCTGCTTCTAGCGACGCACTTCCTCCAGCAAAGCCCCACCTCCTGAGTTTCCCCAAACAATGCCACCAACAAGGGACCAAGCATTCGAATGCCCAGGACCGTGAGGGACATTGCCCAATCTAGGGTGAATAAGTGTTTTGTCACATACCCTGGGGAAAGATCACGCACTCCTTAATTCATGAAGGAATAAGGGCGGCGGCAGGGCTGCGTCCCCAACACCCCAGCCGCCTGCCTGGCTAGCTTATGCCCCGAAATAATCACACGGACACTGTATTCTTTTAAACACTGCTTGGCCCATTCTCTTCTAGGCTAATTCTCACATATTAATTTAGCCCATTTCTAATCATCTGTGTGTAGCACCCCAAGGTGTGCTTACCAGGAAGATTCTAGCCTATGTCCATCCTGGGTCGGACCTTCATTGCGTGTGTCTGCCAGGGAGCAGGGCATGGCGTCTCTGCTGAGGCGTCTGCTCCGGAGAGCAGAGCTGTGGAGTCTCTGAGCTCACTTCCTCTTCCTCCCAGCGTTCTGTTCTGTTTACTCCTCCCTCCTATCCTCTAACCAATAAAATGGGCCAGGGCAGTTCCTTTATTAGCCAATGACCTTCCTCCATCAAATTCATTATGAATTTATTGGCTCGTCTTTCTTGAAAGCTTCTTTCCTTTAGTCCTCCCTATCTTTCATTGTGGTTCTACAAGACATAAAGTATAACATTTTATTTCAGCAATGGTGTCTGTTCATTTTCTCTCTAAGCTGTGATTTGAGTGGTTTCTAAATCTATCTATCTATCTATCTATCTATCTATCTGTCTGTCTATTCACTTATTTTAAGCAAGGTCTCACCAGACATCCCTGACCGGCCTGAAACTGCCTATGTAGACCAGGCTGGCCTCAGACTCAGCATTCCACCTGCCCCTGCCTCCCGAGTGCTGGGAGAAGAGAAATGTGCCACCACACCAGCTAATTCATAATTTTTAGTTGTTATTATTCTATCCATAAAATCAAAATTGCAATTTAATTAATCCATTAAATAGTCTCAACATCAACTTTTAAAATATCTAAAACATTCCAGTTGCTTGTTGCTATACAACAAAATATTGTAGGGATAAGTCCCGCCCCTTAAGGGGCGTGTTCGCCTTGGGCTAATGTCTGCCTATAAATTTGGCAAGGGTGCTCCGAGCTCTCTCTTCTGCTTTCCTGGTCTCCGCGGGAACGGTGGTTCTGTAAGTCTATTTCTACATTAAAACTATATATATTTTTACAATCTGTCTGCATTCGTTTATGCCGCTACACCTTTAATCCCAGCACTTGGGAGGCAAAGACAGACGGATCTTTGTGAGTTTAAGGCCAGCCTGGTCTACAGAGCGAGTTCTAGGATAGCCAAGGCTTCACAAAGAAACCCTGTCTTAGAGAGAGAGGAGAGGAGGAGAGGAGGAGGAGAGGAGAGGAGAGGAGAGAGAGAGAGAGAGAGAGAGAGAGAGAGAGATCTGGAGCATGGGGGGAGAGGGGGAACAGAATCTATGATGTCATTATCTGACCTCTGTGACATAGGCTTTTGATACCAGAGAAAGCCGCTTCCAGGGAATGAGCCCCTCAGCTCCCACTGGGGGCAGCAATGCCGCCCCTTAGGCAAAGCTTTAGTCTCTGGGAGCCATTTACCTGCTGACCCTACTGTTGCTGCCACTGGGTCTGACAGTCACCTCTGTCAAGGCCTGGTTGAGTGAGAAGGACACCACTGTGAAGGGTGACAAGTGGCCAGGGGAGCCAGCATGCCAGGAAGTCAGGATGCTTACAAAATCTGTGTGTCAGGGATAGAGGGACAAAACCCTGCACCACAGAAGAGCTCTGCCTGACAGAGGCCTTGAGGCACCACTAGGAGTGGAATTCAGGGTAAGAGTCTGTGTAGGGGTCAGAGGCTGGAGGCAGAGGAGACTGTTTTGTGACTCTGCTTTCTCTTCCCTTTTTGAGGAAGTATCTTGGAAACAGCAGAAGGAATCCACATTGGTAAAACTGCCTATTATCTCCATTCCTTTCCCATCTCCATCCTTTCCTCCATCCTTCTGATCTGCTCCGCTGCTTTACCCTTCTCTAGAGCATCCGCCAGGTTTTCTGACCTCAAAGGTGACAAACAGCTAGTGTCTTTGCTGTTATGTTGAGACAGATGCCTGTAACCCAGGTTGGTCTTGATCTCCTTGTGTTCCTGCTGGGGATACAAGCTTTAGCCAGCATGCCATGTGTATGTGCTCTTGGAGATCAACCCCAGGACTTCATGCATGCTAGGCAAGCGCTGGCTCTACCAGCTGAACTACACCCGAAGACCTCACATTTAGGGTTGTGATAAGTTCACACTGGAACTGAGTGCCTGGAGCAGAGTCCAGAAGTGGACCGATCGTTCCAACATCCTGATCTCTGTCTTTTTCTCTGCAGGTCTTCCAGACTGGGTCGTCTTCTCGTTTCCACCCAGAGTTAGGGTTGCCCCTCGGCACCCAAGGGACAACTCTCATTCCCCATTTCCGTACATCTCTAGCGAATGGCTAAGAAAAAGTGAAGAGCCAAGCTTAGATGCAGGCTCCGGACTGAGCACGCGAGAGACAAGCAGAAGAGGCTTCGTGTTCCCTTGGCCTGCTGCTGACATCTGCAGTGAAACTAGGCAGCGGCCACACTGCTGTGGCAGAAGGCAGTCACCAACTGGAAGGTCTCTAATTAGTCTTGTGGCCCCGCCCACTTTTTTCCTGGATTCAAGGCAATGTTGCCTCAAAACAAGGACCAGGTGCTGCTACAGAACACAGTACCCCCAGGGTGTCCCCCTCAGGTCCTCTCACAGTTTGCTGACTCCCCTCCATCCAACTTAGCATCTCTCTCCCCCCATCAGTCCCTCCCTCCTCCCCACCTACCTTTGCCGTCTCACAGGCCAGCCTATTTTTCCTTCTCTTCTCCGCCACAGCCCCACTCTCCTGGCCCTCACTTCTACTCTTCCGACTCAAATTCTGACTGTGTTTCCCTCCCATTCTCTTCCTCCCTCCCGAGTTCCCCCACTTTCTTTCACCAGAACTACCCTTGTCTTCCTTCACGACACTCATCCCCTCCCCTCAACTACCAGCTGGGCGCCTCCCCTCCTCTTTCCCATCACTCTTCTCTTTCCCAGGTACAAAATTCCTCTCCTCACTCTTGCCAGTCTCCTCCCCACCTCCAGGGCATCCATAGTTCCCCAGCCACGTCCCCCAGCCCCAGCCCCCCTTCTGGAGGGATTTCCAGTAACAAACAAACACGGCAGTGTCCTCAATCCAAAAACACCAGGTCCCTTGGGGTGGCAGGGGGATGCAAGGCAAGCAAGGTGGACCCTGCAGAGTTCAAGGACCCAATGGCCCTCGCCCAAGCCCTAGCCGTCCGTGTGGGGCGCTGCAGAATTGCAACAGATCTCCAGCTACTGCTTCTGCGGCTCATGTGTCTCGGCACATCCACACCCGGCCAGGCCCCAGTCGTGGAGTATCCCATTTGTCTACAGTGCCTCCAGCCCCGCACCCGGTCTTGCCCCACCCCCAAGTACAAGATGGGGGCAAGGCTTCTTGCCTTCCCTCAACTACTGCCCTGTGCTCAGGGCCAGGAGTCTGGGCCTCTCTGCATAGGTATTGGCTTCGGCCTCCACTTATCTCGGGACCAGGCCAAAGCCTTGCATTTGCTACCACCAAAAAAACGGCAGGAAGCAAGTCCTCAAGGAGAGATCGTCCTGCGGCAACTGCCTACAACCCAGACCCCAGAAGCTCAAGTTATGGACACACTCTCTCAGGCCGGGCCCCTCAAGTTTGCAGGCCTCCAATCACTAAAATCCAGCTAATGTTCCGTGCCTCCAGCTCAGGCACCAAGATGGGTCACTGCCTCCCTAAGGCCCAGATTGTCTACAGCCCCAAAGAGGTTGGCGACTCCAGAATCTATTCTCCAAAAGTTACCACCTTAATTCCAGAGCAGCGGAGACTCTATGGAACACCCTCTCCAAACCCCACCCTCCCTACCAGGACTTCTCAGACCTTAGGAAGCCACAGCAACACCTTGAAGGGCTGGCTGGCCGGAGGCCAAGTGTGTTCTCCTGCCCTGAACCCTGGAAACCCCTTGTGGAGTCTGCTCTCCCCTGGTTGAAGACCAGAAGCACCCAAGGCCCCATTCAGCCTTCACTGTATCCAATAAAGTCTAACCCTGAGACTTGTGTCTGTGTCCTACTGTGCCCACAGGGTGGATTCAAGGGCTATAGGATAAGGTCTCTCAACAAGGTTGGAGGGAAAGGAAGGTCAAGGACAGAAAGTGCCACACATCCCAGTATCTGAGCTGCTTAGAGACCTCTGCAAGGCCCTTTTCTGGTTTAATTCTAGTCTGTGGACACATAATTGGAATCAAAGAAGAGGTCACTGGGCCATTTCTCAGGGCATGCCTGGGTGGACACACAGCAGCCCATTTTCCTCATTGGGAAAGACATGGCGAACAACTCATTCACAGGCAAACAAAGAAATCCCATGTACAGACCAGAAGGCTCCAGGACTGGAGAGATGGCTGAGTGGTTCGCTAGATGCTGCTCCTGCGAGTTCAGGTTTAATTCTCAGCACCCATATGGCAGCTCAAAACTGCAACCCTAGTTCCAGGAGACCTAACACCCTTCTCTGGCTTCTGTGGGCACACTACACACGCCAGAGAGAGAGAGAGAAAGAGAGGGAGGGAGGGGAGGGAAGGAAGGAGGGAAGGAGGGGGAGAAAGAGAGAAGAGAGAGAACAACTTTAAAAGGGGTAGCAGTAGCCCCACAGTGGTGGTGCATGCCTTTATGTAGGGATAAGTCCCGCCCTTAGGGGGCATGTTCGCCTCGGGCTAATGTCTGCCTATAAATTTGGCGAGCGTGCTCCGAGCTGTCTCTTCTGCTTTCCTGGTCTCCGCGGGAACGGTGGTTCTGTAAGTCTATTTCTACATTAAAACTATATATATTTTTACAATCTGTCTGTATTCGTTTACGCCACTACAAAATATCTCAAACGTAACAGCGTACAATGACTATTACATTTTGCTCATAAGTTGGGTGATTAGGAGCACAAACTCGGTGAAGCAAAGGGCTCCCCTTAGAGTCACTGGTGCTCTCGCTAGTGTGAGATTGGATTGTGAAAGTAATTGGAGATTGGGGGGGGGGCGGCTGGGGAAGGGCCAGACACCTCTGTTTGTTTATGTAGTCCCAGGTCCTCTACATGCAGAGGTCAGTTTTGTTTTCTGAACCTGAAAGCCACTAGCAGGGAGACCCTTATATGGCAGTGTGTGACCCCTTGGCAAGTCCCGAGGACGCAAAGCATAATAGCCCCACATTTCTGATCTAATCTAAGTTGTGCAGTATCACATATAAACATTGTGATAGTTACAGTCAAATCACTACCATGTTCCTCACAGGAGGGCACAGAAAGCCCTCGTCTCAAAAGGAAGGGAAGATGCATTGGCAGAAAAGCAAAGGAGAAGGGGAGTCCTACTGCATCACTGTGACAAAATCCCCACATGTGTAACTGGAGCGGAGAAAGATTTATTTTAGTCCAAAGAGTCACAGGTTTCAGAATCTGTTGATTCTGTACCCACTCGAGGCAGATCACCATGGCCGCAAGACCGCGTGACAGAGGCTAAGCACCTCGGGATGGGTAAAAGACAGAAAGTGGTCTAGAATAACCCTCCTAGGACAGGTCCCTTGTGGCCCACATCCTCCAAGTAGATCCTACCTCCTAAAGTCTAGAACCTCCCAAAGTAGAGCCACCACTTGGGGAAAAGCCCTCTAATACTTCAGCCATTGGAGGACGCTTTGTATCACAGGTAACAGGTAGTAAATAAGTGGTGGCTAAGAAAACGCAACTTTGGAAGATACTAGACTACATAACCTTAAAATATCTCCTTCTTTTAAAAATTAATATTCCTGGCAGTCCTGTCCCAGCCACAGAAGAAGCAAGATGTGACTACCCAGCTGATTAAGGTACTGAGTCATGTGGCTAACATAGATAAGAATGATGGGCTAATATAAGTTGTAAGAGTTAATAAGAAGCCTGAGATACTGGGCCAATCAGTTTATAACTAAAAAAAAAATAATATTTCTGCCAGGTAGTGGTGGTGCACAACTTTAATCCCAGCACTCAGGAGGCAGAGGCAGGTGGATCTCTGAGTTCGAGACCAGCCTGGTCTATAGAAAGAGCTCCAGGACAGCCAGGGCTACACAGACAAATCCCATCTTGAAAAACAAAAGAAGCAATATTCCTCACAGGCCATTCCTTCCTCTCCTTCTGTGGATGCTGTTGACAAGCTGGAAGGCCCTTTAGCATGGTACCCTGTGTGGCAGAGAATGCCCTGTGAAGCTTTTCTGTAGCTGCCTTTGTTAAAGGTTCAGGATAGCTACGTAGCTGACACAGAGTAAAGATTTTGCTGAGCTGACTATTCAGACAGTCAGAGGCCAAGAATGGAGCAGGTTCCAACCATGGTCTCCAGCCGGAAGCCTTAACCAGTTCTCAGCACTTATTAAAATCCACTTGAGGGAGGTGGGACTGCTCTAAGGTTGTATTTTTATTTTTAATTATATGGAGGGGTGTATGCACACATGAATGCAAGTACATGAGGAGGCCAGAAGAGGGCGCTAGATCCCCTATAGGGGGTAGGGGGTATGGAGGGGGTGGGGTTTACAGGTGGCCACCCAGCTTGAAGGCTGGAATTGAATTCAGGATCTCTACCAGAGAAGTCCCACCCCTACCTTACTACTTAACTACCTCTCCAGCACTTCTATCTGAATTTTTGATGCCTGAAAATTTCTTAATTGTAAGTTTGTCTTTGTTCTTCAGATGTAATTGATGTGTAACGTTTTGGTTGTTTGGAGAGGCAAGTAAATTTCCAAAGTTGTTCTCGGCTAAAAGTCAACAATTTTTCTAAATTTAGAGGCTTGGATTGCTGAACGCTTGCATTTTATCAACAAATGTGTTCTTCTCTGTAGGTCATCCAACATTACTGCTGAGGTAAATAAAAGAATATGGCTTCCTTATGGAGAAATGAGGAAGATGTTGTTACGGACTCAGAGATACCTGTCTGGGAGTGGGCAAAGTTGGAGCCTTTTGGTTCAGGTCACAGATGCAAAGAACTCACTACGGAAAATGTTTTCAGTGTGCATCTGCTGTGGTGCCCCAGTGACGTCCTGTGTCCAATGACCTTTCTGTCCCCAGTCAGCAGGCTATCCAGACAAATAAGAACTCTGAATGATTATCTGCCACCCCTTTTTAGCCAGATTTCTAGTGGCAGAGTGAAAGGAGCTCTCCACCCTGCCAAGGTCGCACCCAGCCAGTGTTTGCCAAGCCCAGGAGATTGCCTCAGAAAACTCTAGAAGAGTGTAGTCTGCGAGTCACAGGAGGTTCGTGAGCACTGGCCCTCTGTGGGGAGTGTAGTGTGCGAGCCACAGGAGTCCACAGCGAGCTCTGCAGCTCTGTGGGAAGTGAAGTCTGCGGGTTTTAGGAGGTCTGCAGCACTGGAGCTCTGTGGGGTTTCGAAGCTTTGGAGCACCAGGGACTGGGAGAGCAGAAGAATTCACTCACATCACAACTGCAGAGACCTTCAGCATCAGAGGTGTGTGAGCTATGCCCTGGAGGTCTTAAAGAAACCTAACCCAAGGAACAAACAACTGGACAGCAGCAGAGTTGGCCTTTCGTTCACTTCTCCCCCCTCTTCTCGATGCCTGCGCGGAGAATTGCTTTCAGACTTCTGTTCAAAGCGTTCTCTCAAATGGAGACTTGGAAGCTTCCTTATTTATACAGCTGCACTCCTGTATAAGCATTGTCTCATTGTATAATATTAATGGTAACTCTGCATCCACTCTGGATTCTCCGAGGTCCAGTTAAATCCCCAGCACTCTGTGAAGCCTTGTCTTTTTTATCTATTCGCACGCGCGCACACACACACACGCACGCGTGCACAAATGCACTCACACACACACATGAGGCGATGCACATGCACATGGGCACACACACACGCATGCACATAAGCACTCATACACACACGGACACACACACACATACACACCACCAACACCACCACCCTCCAGTTTATTGTGTATTCCACTCTACATAGCACATGTGGTCCAGGATATTTTTTTGTAAACCTTATTTTTTTTTCAAGTCTTCTTGTAAACTTTTCAAGTTCTGAGGTTCATGGTCTCTCACCAGTTTACAGGATTTTTAAATGCAGAAATGCACCCTGCAGTTTCTATTTTAATAATTTATAGCTTTCGCCATCAGATGAGGATGATACTGGAGCTCCATCAGTATTCACCGGTGATAGCTATCTGCTCACTGTTCTTATCTGGACACTTACATGATTTACCACACACTCTGGGATGTGCTGGGATGCTCTGGAAGATGAAGGACCCTTGAGGAAGTGATGCAGCCTCCTCCTACTTCTGTTTCTCTCCTGCAATATGCAGATAAACACACTTCTGGCCTCTGCTCTGGGACATGAGATGGTGGTTGTCTTGCTCTGCAGTATGTGACACCAATGTCTTTACATAATCTTAGTGTAAATCCTTGGCCTGGTGTGCTTCACTTTGCACAAATACCACATTTGCAAAAGATGATCTTCACTTTTTAAGATTTTATTTTTATCTTTAATTATGTGCGTATGTATTTATGTATGGTGTGTGCACATACATGCATTTGCCCAAGGAATCCAGGAGAGGTCACTGTATCCCTCGGTGCTGGAGTTACTGGTAACTGTGAGATGCCCAACATGACTGCTGGGAACCAATCTCAAGTGCTCTGCAGGAGCAGTGCACAGTTCTAACCACTGAGCCAGAAATAGGCGTTGTCACCCAACCAGCTCTTCTTAGCTTCATCACTTCCAGTCTAGTGTGGGTTTGTCAATCATGAGATTAAATATACAACAAAGAAAAAACAGAAGGAAGGAGGGAGGGAGAGAGGGAGGGAAGGAGGGAGGGAGGGAGGGAAGGAGGGAAGAAGATGAAGGATTCTTGAGGAAGTGATGCAGTCCTCCTAGAAGAAAGGAAGGAAGGACAATAGACAGATCTTGGTCAGACTGACTGGGCTTGAAGTGAAGACTGAGTATGCACTTGTGTGTGCATGTGTGTGCGTGTGGTGTGTGTGTGTGTGGTGTGTGTGTGCGTGTGTGTGGTGTTTGTGTGTGGTGTGCGCGTGTGTGGTGTGTGTGTGTGGTGTGTGCGTGTGTGTGGTGTGTGTGTGTGGTGTGTGCGTGTGTGTGGTGTGTGTGTGTGTGTGTGGTGTGTGCGCGTGTGTGCACCCATGCCTTTGCCTCATCTATCCCTCTGTATCCCATGCTTTGGCTCCAGAGCTCTGATAGCCAAGATACTCACTGGCCCCCTTCATCATTGTCCGCAGGTTATCTTGTTTCAAGAGCAGTTTTACAAATTCTAGAACTTCACTAAGGGCATGCGGAGTTATAGGATGCTGTCATTAGGCCACCAAGAATCTTCATTCCATACAAGGAGTCATCCAGTCCCCTGCTTAACCCATGGCCTTCCCAGCTCCATGAGCAACTCCTGGAGGTTAGGTCAATGCTAAGGTTTCTCCCCAGAGTTGCAGCCCAGCTCAGTTTCCAGCCCTTGGAGATCCTGGGAAAGAAAAACTCCCATCCTCTTGATGTCCTTCACCATGGAGACGTTCCCTCCTCTCCACCTCGTCCCCGGAAAGCTTGACTCACTGTGGAAGCTTTCCCTCCTCCGTTTCCCCTGGAAAGCTTGCACTTGTTTCTTCAATGGGGGTTTATTCCACCATCCATTCGGAAGTTCTCGCTTCTTCTAAGGCTCTACCCGACCAGTCTTTTACTTCCTTCCTGTGCTGTCTGCATGGTGCATAAATATCGCAAATTTGTTTTCTTTGTCTTACATTGGGCTTCACTTCATGTGATTAGCCTATAGTTTTCTTTAGTCTGTCATAATGCATTCAGGGTCAACCTGGGCTAGGAAAAACACGGTCTTAAAAAAGAAAAATCATGATAGCATTTTTAGAAAACAGATGAAACTTACCGTGATACATTAATGTATAACTGAGTTCCTCTACAGTAGTCCCCTCTATTCATGAGGTTTCAAGTTGGCCACAGTTGGGCTGGACTGGGTGAGAATCGAGGCTCCTGAATTGCAGGAACCATAGGAGGAACATCACAGGTGTGCGACCACCCCGGTAAGAGTCCTGCTTTGTTATTCAAGGCCCTGACACAGGTCTACAACACGTGTACTAAATGCTTGGGTGACTAAGTAAAGACAAATGAGACAGCTTCTTTTTCAATAGCATCTCACTATGTAGCAACCAGCTATGCAGACCAGGCTGGCCTCGAACTCACAGAGATCTGCTTCGTCATGCCCAGCCCTAGGACAAGTTCTTGAGGACACCAAAAATTCTGCTCTATCTTCAGCCTCCCCTGCATGATGTTTGATTTTTTTAATCCCATTTCAGAATCTAACCCTCACCAAAGTTCTGCATTTCGTCAATTACACGTTAATGAAGGTGGTAGTTTGTTAGTTTTTCCAAGTTTGTCACCCGTGTTTTCGCTGAGGAATATGCAACATGGCGTAAGTTAATCCCTCTGCCAAAGAAATTTAAATCACCACGGAAAAGACAGGGGAGTTTTGTTTTATTTGCTTTTTTGGTTTGCTTTTTTTTTTTTTTTTTTTTTTTTTTTTGAGACAGGGTTTCTCTGTGTAGCCCTGACTGTCCTGACACTCCGTAGACCAGGCTGGCCTTGAACTCACAGAGATCCGTCTGCCTCTGCCTCCAGAGTGCTGGGATTAAAGGCGTGCACCACTGCACAGTGACAGAGAAGATTTTTAAGCTATGTAAAAACTGTGTTGCCCTACAGCAGTGGTTCTCAACCTTCCTAATGCTGTGACCCTTTAACACAGTTCCTCGTGTTGGGGTGACCCCAACCATAAAATGACTTTCATTGTTACTTCATAACTGTAATTTTGCTACTATTATGGATCACAATGTAAATATCTGATATGCAGGCTGGTCTTAGGTGACCCCTGTGAAAGGGTTGTTCAGTCCTCAGAAGGGTCGGTACCCCCGTGTAGAGAACCGCTGTCTCACAAGTAAGTTTCTATCAAAAGCCATTGGTTTAAAACGCAGACATCAGCTCTGAGCGCCTGTGTTGCAGAAAGTTTCACTCAATTAGATACTGTATCTTAAACCCTACAGGATGGATGGCTTTCTCTAAATGCACTGCGAATAAAGACAGCTGCCGGTCAGTGATCTTCCCTTACCACACCAGCATTCCTGCCCACCACCCTCATCATTAAGCCTTCAGTCTGCAATATCTACAAGGCTCGTCCAGTCCGATCCCAGAATGCCCCTAGAAATAGGTCATCTGAAATAAACATCAACTTCGCTTCAAAAAGATTTTATGCCTATGCGGTCATAATCCAAAAAAAGAGTCCTTTGGGGAAATAGAACATGTAAACAGCAGAACCCACGCCTGCCTCCCAGCCTGTTCCTCCTCCCAGTGACAGTGACATCTCTGGCCTCTGTTAAGTCAGCAGCTCTATTTCCTAAACTGGGCTTGGGCAGGTCTTTCCCTCTCTCCCTTGACTTCCGGGCTTTTCCCTCTAGCATAATATTTATTTGAAACAATGTTACTTAAATCCTATATACAGCAGCCTTGTTCCATATTCTGGCAAAACAGCACACTAAATAGGCGGTGTCTCTCTGACAGGTTATCGAGGGTGGGATTGGGGGGACGTGGGGGTGCAGAGGAAACTAATATTTATTGAGCAATTTCCATGCACTGTTGTCCTATTGTTTCACGTGCAGGATGTAGTTTAATCTTCATAACAATTATCTGAGCGATCTGTCATTATCTCTCTTTGTAACTAGGAAAGCCAAAGCTCAGGCAGTGTCATTAGTTGGCTCTGGGCTCTGGGCTCCAGACTCTGGGCTTGGGCTCTAGGCTGGCAATCATTAGAGACAGAATTAGAACCTAAACCAAACCAGTCTCCAAAGCCCATGTCCCCAGCACCTGCTACAGGCTGTTTAAGGAGAATGAAAAAGACGTTTACTGAATTGCAAGGCAAATGAGGAAATATTTTCATGAATCAATCAATAGTCTGCTAGGAGCTAACATCCAGGAGCAGCAACTATGGGGACACCCAGAAGAAAATAATGGCCTCGCTGACCCCTAATGAATTTCAACTCAGGAGAAAAGTAAAGCTTCTTGTGTACTGAGACTTATCCCCAACTGAATAAAAGTTCCATAACAGGGGCTAGAGAGATGACTTGAAGGTTTAGATCCCTTGATGCTCTTCTAGGGGGATCCATGTTCAGTTCCCAGCATCCTTACCAGGTGGTTCACAACCTCCTGTAACTCTAACTCCAGGAAATATGATGTCCTCTTCTGGCCTTCACAGGCACCTGTGCTCATGTGTGTGCGCACACACACACACATACATACACACGCACACAGGCACACACACCACAAATAATTAAGCATACACCTTTCATCCCAGCACTCGGAAGACAGGGGCAGTCAGATCTCTGTGAGTTTCAGGCCAGCCTGCTCTACAAAACAAATTCTAGACAAGCCAGGAATATACAGTGAGAGCCTGTCTCAAAAATAAATCAATAAATAAAATCTTTTTTAAAAATCAACTTCAGGCCAGGCAGTGGTGGCGCACGCCTTTAATCCCAGCACTCGGGAGGCAGAAGCAGGCGGATCTCTATGAGTTCGAGGCCAGCCTGGTCTACAAGAGCTAGTTCCAGGACAGGAACCAAAAGCTACGGAGAAACCCTGTCTCGAAAAATAAAAAAAAAAAAAAATCAACTTCAGTTGCATTTCTGAGATTTTTGACCCAGTATGACTGAATAAGAAGAAACTGAATCAAAGAAGGAAGATTTTATGTAAAAATTAGGGGCAAAATCACAGTGAGATGTCACTTTCTATCCACTAGGAAGACTGTAAAAAAAAAAAAAAAAACAAAAACGAAAAGAAAACAAAAGCCAGGTAAAAGGAAGTATTAGCAAAGGTATAGAGAAAGTGGGACCATCACACATTACAGGTGGTAGTGCCAAAGGCTAAACATGCTTATGGCCTGGTACTTTCACTACTTGACATGATGAAGACACGCCATCAACACCAAAACTTTTACAAGACAGTGGCCACAGAGTTCATTAACAAGCCAGAAAACAGAAACAATCCAATAGTTATCAGCTGATGGATACATAAAGAAAATGGCATGTATCCATACAACGGGGTATTTGTCATCCAGTAAACATGGTAATGATATGCGTTGCAGCAGGAATGAGCCATGAAAGCATGCTCAGTGAACAAGCCATACATAAAACACGTGCAATGTGATTCCATGACGCAAGCAAATCCAGAGAGTAGATTAGTGGTCGTCTAGAGCTTGGAGTGGGGAGAAGAGAAGAAGCTACTAGTGAATATGGAACTTCTTTTTAAGTACAAACTAGTCTAAAATTATACTGTAAGGCAGGGCTGGAGAGATGGCTTAGTGCTTGAGAATATTGCTGCAATTGCAGAGAACTGGAGATCTGTTCATAGCACCCATATTGGGCAGCTCACAACTGCCTGTAACTCCATCTCCAGGCAATCCAAATGCCCCCTTCTGGCCACCTTAGGCACCTGCACACAAGCAGTACACACACACACACACACACACACACACACATAAACACACACATACACAGATGCATAAATAAAAATTTAAATGCAATAAATCCTTTTAAAAATAAAAAAATAAAATCAGATTATGGTGTTAAAAATGATCAAAAGCAGACTGCCTGGCAGGCTCTTTTATTATGCCTGGCAGCAGTAAGCAGGGAAACAGCCGCCAAGCGGCCCCTCTTCTGTCAACCAGCTAGAATGCCTTGGCAGCAGCCTCGCTGTTTTGGATACTGTACAATCTCTGAGGATACTAAAGCAATGCAGAGGACCATGACAGCTAGGGCTGAAGATACGGCCTAGTCATGACCACTCTAGACAGCCTGAGTTGGCCTTGGAAGTAGCACTCTGGAATAAATAAGCCTTAGTAAATGCAATCCCCCTTACCCTGCGGCTCTTCTCACACACTCCAGAGGGGAAGCCCTTCGGGGTGATCCAGTAGAAGGCTTGTGGTTGGGTAGGCACAGTCCTTCATTCACACGAGGCTATACCAGTAAACTTCAAACAGCTTCCCATAACCTCGTCTGGCTATGTAATAAGGTGGTCCAGAATCAGCCAGAAAACACCCGCCTGAGGGCACCTGGTATAGCGATTTAGGCTCATTAAAATGTGTCTCCTTTCTTATTTACTTACCTTTTTCTTCCTTCCTTCCTTCGTTTGTTTTGTTTTGTTTTGTTTGAGACAATGTTTCTCTGTGTAGCTTTGGCTGTCCTTGTTCTCACTCTGTAGACCAGCCTGGCCTTGAGCCCACAGAAATCCACCTGCCTCTGCCTCTCGAGTGCTGGGATTAAAAGTGTGTGTCATCACTGCCCCGACTTGATCTTTATTACTAATTGAGCTGGTTATACAGGGAAAAGATGGCAGAGGTAGCGGTGCCGTGATAGGCAGTGAGAGGAAGCAGGATTAGTGGCGGCGCGGCGGCGGCGGTCAATGGTGCAACAGTAGCCTCTATCAAGGGCTAAGGATCCCCGACAACCTGGGCCTGAGAGCTGCTGAGAGCTGTACCTTTAGTTACTGCAGGCACTAAGGATCTCAACATGCAGGAACAATGCTAGCAGGCATGGCTACCACCGGCTGCTACTGCTGCTGCTGCTGGAAGCTGAATCAAGCGCCAGGGCCACCAGTGGCTAAACCATAGGGCAGCACGGCTCCAGCTGGAACCCCAATTCTCTAACCTCTATGCCTAGAACAATAAGCTTCCAGCTGTCAAGGCTTTGGCTATAACCCACTGGGTCCACCAGTCCAGCCCCTAAGTTTTGAGCATTCAAAGGCTCAGCATTGCCAGCAGTAAAGGACTTTCTCTCACCTACCAGTAACTGCTATCTGGGTGGAGCAAAAGGCCCCCAGCTAGTTGATTGGAAGCACAGCCCCACTGGGAAAGCCGAGGAGGTGGTACACAGCGGCTTCACTGGACACATAAGCAGGAGGCAGAGTCAAGGACGCCAAGGCTGGTTTTTCAGGTGCTTTCACGTTGAGGCCGTGGGGACATTAACCCTGCTCTAGCTGGGTTCCTGACAGATGACTTCTCTGTCTTCCTGGGTCTAAGAACACAGGCTAGATTAATTGTCCCCTTTCTCAGACGGCCCCACCTCTTTTCTTTCTGTTCCGGAGTTCGTTTGAAACTCTAAATCTTTGTTCCATCTGGGCAGCCGGTATGATGTAGAGCAGGCTGAGAGAGGGTCTGGCCTTTTTGCCATAGCTCATTTCGTTTTATGTTTCCTTTCTATCTGGCTTCTCCTAATAGCTTTGAGATGAATTTCCTTTCAGCCTTGCTCTGGCCTTGTGAAAGCAAAGAATTGAGTTATTAGGCACAAATATGAGCATTTATTTATCTGGTTTTATCATGATAACAAATTTATATAAAATGGTAGCACATCAAAAATATCCCAAATTATATATATGTGTGTGTGTATGTGTGCATATGTATGTATATATGCATGCTTTTTAAAGATTCACTTATTTGTGTATTTTATGTATTTGAGTGATCTATCTTCATGTATTTGTACACAACAGAAGATTCCTTTATCATAAAAATACCAAGAGGATAGATTAATCTGATAAATGACATCTCCACCTGGAGTCATATAGAGGCCTGGGGTGCTGATCAAAGTGATAGATCTTAAGAAAATCTCACCATGGTGCTAGGGGAAAAAACCAAAAACACTACATTAGTGACATCATCAGTAAAGAGTGAGGGTGATGAATTCATCATCAAAAAATTTAATAGCGGCCACAGCACTATTCACTTCCGATCTGAATTATTTTAAATAAGGCATCGCATGTAGGGTAAGAAAGAAAAAGTCCCCTGTTCGGTTCCCATTAATTTCCAAGCCAGTAACTTTGAAATGGCGTAAAACGCTCAGGTCAGCAGCGCAAACCCACTCAACCAGGGAGAAAATGGGTCTTTCCTCTTTGGTGTTCAACGAACGCCCACTTAGGAGCCATCCCCCGGTTCTTTAAGAGTCTTTTAACTGTGGCATTTCTTGATTTTAACTGGGCTGAAGCAGCTCCCCAGGACCCAGGGAAATGTGAGTGAATTGGGTTTTTCTCCACATTACAAGAGAATTAGCCAGGCCCCCAAGGGGCGACCTGCCCAGATTAGAGCTACAGCCGGTGGGACACCAGCTGAGATGAAGACAGAAGCACAGAAATGCTGAGGGAGTAAAGGAAAGCCATGTGTCTGTAGTTTTTGTAGCCCATTAAAGAGCTTTCTTTGGCTCTTTCTATCTTGTCCTGCTCCTGCACACAAGAGCAGGGGCTGAGGATTCCAGAGGCCATTTGGCAGCTTCTCACATCCAGGAAGGGCTTCAGCGCTCAGCATTTGATGTCAGCATCAAAGGCAGCCATTTATCCAGTTGCTGAAATGAACACCAACTGAAGGAGGATGGCATTTGTAGTAAAATGCTCCTCCATCCAGTGTGCTCGCCTGTGGCCCTGGACGCTCCTGCTCCATGTCATTATTATTGCCTGAGTGACGTAACTCCATTACAGCGGCCGATGCAAATAGGAGTTGAAATCCACCACACAGCCAGGTAGAGGGGAAGAGCAGCTGAGCAGTTCAGGCTGGTTGGTGAGCTAGAAACCAGCTGGGCCACGTAGGGAGTCTCGGGCTAGTGTGGACTATATACTGAGAACCTGCCACGAAGACAATAAAATCCAACAGCTAGGGTGTGGCTCAGTGGGAGGCCATTTGCCTAGCATACACAAAGCCTAGGGTTTGATCCCTGGCTCAAGAAAGGGGAGGGGGGACGGACGGACGGACAGACGGACAGACAGAGGGGAGGAAGGAAGCAAGATTTTTTGAAAAGCAGTTTTGAAAATTTTCCTTTACTTTATATGGTAATAGCCTCAAAAATCAATAAATAAAGGGCTCCCTTAGCTTCTCAGACCTCTCTGATGGGATGTTGGATTGCTAAAGACAAGAGGTTGCGTTTCTAACTAGTTCACTCTTTAGGTGTTTGGATGGCAGCATTGTGTCTTTTCTTGCTGTCATTGTTTTGTTTTTGAATCTGGTCCTAGTGGCACAGGCCTATGAACCTGGCACTTGGGAGACTATGTCTCAAAACTAGTAAGCAAATTAAATAAATAAGAGTAAGACTTTCTAGTCAGTAAGTCCACCAGCAAGGCTGTGCTAAATGGGTGGGCTGTTCCTCTGAACTCACCACAGCACCTGAGGGAAGAGTTATTAGACAGGTCTGACTTTTACCTAGAGAGGTAGCATCCGCCTAAAAACCATTCAGCTGATAGAACCCCAATCCGTTCTTCTACATCCTCGCATTCATTGCTTTGCTCTTTCTTCACATGCTCAATTTGGTAGTTTCAGGAATGAACCAACAATTGTTTTTTTTTTTTTTATTTTTTATTTTTTGAGATAGGATGTCACTGTAATTCCTGGCTGGCCTAGAACTTACTATATAGATCAGGTTGACCTCAAACTCAACAGAGATTGGCCAGACTCTGCCTCTCAAGTGCTAGAATTAAAGGAATACATTATCATGTCCAGTCCAACAAATTTTGTCTAGGTACGAACATGTCTGGACCAGGAACAAACCTCCCTGTCTACATTTTATTCTCTATAAGAGCCATTTAAATAAGTACCACGAGTACATGAGAATATTGTAAAAGTGCGAAGGCTACATGATGGGAAGTAAGCCTTTTCCACCCAGCTTGCCATGCTGTGTGCCTCCTCTCCTCTCCGTAGAGGCAGCCATTGTCTTAACTGTAGAGCTAATCCATGATCAGCATTTCACAGCCACATCCCACCCTTTCTTTTTCAAAAGAAAAACGTTTTATTTTATTTTATGTGTCTTTTTCTGAATATATGTCTGAGCACCACTTGCCTGCCAGGTGACTTCAGAGACCAAGAGAGGGTGTTATATCTTGTTCTGGATAGTTTTACGCCAAATTGCCACAGCTAAAGTCATCTGAAAGGAAGGAAGCTCAATTGAGAAAAACCTCTCCATCAGATCCAGCTACACGGCATTTTCTTAGTTAGTGATTGACGGGAAAGGACCTAGCCCATTGTGGGTGGTGTCAGCCCTGGGCAGCCCTGGGTCCTGGGTTCTATCAGAAAACAGCCAGAGCAGCACCCCTCCATGACCTCTGCATCAGCTCCTGCCTCTGAGTTCCTGCCCTGTTTGAGTTCTTGTCCTGACTTCTTTCAGTGAAGGACTATGATCTGGAAGTATAAGCCAAATAAGCCCTTTCCTCCCTATCTTGTTTTTTGGTCACAGTGTTTCTTCAAAGCAATAGAACCCTAAACAGGATAGACCCCTGAAGTTACAGATTGCTGTCCCCTGCCCGATGTCGGTGCTGGAACACTATGCACTCCAACTGCTGAGCCATCTCTCCAGTTCCTAGTTGTTTCTTACACTTTGCTGTTGTAAATAAGACAGTGGCTGCCTTTTCAACTGCAATGATTTACAAAGTCAAGTCTATACTATTAATCCCTACAAGGGAAGCTATTCTGTCCTTCCCAGAAGGGAAGTGTGCTTGCTTCCAGTATCCCCACCTATACAGTGTGGACCAGACTTTTGATCTGTGTCAATCAGTTTGATTTCTGTAGTAGTACTTTTTCATTGGAACCACCAGCTTGCAAATAATGACATGGAGATTTCTTACTAACTATGAAAGCTTGGCCATTCGCTTGGACTTGTCTGCTAGCTCTAATAGTTTAAATCAACCTGCTTTTATTAATTTACGTTCTGCCATGTGGCTCCGTTTCCTCTACTCTGTACTGTGTGTCCAACCTCTTCACTGTCTCCCTGGCATCTCCTGTGCTCCGAGATTTCTTCTCCTCTTCCTCCCCCCCCCCCCCGAAATCCCGCCATCCTCTCCTGCCTAGCTCTTTATTAAACCAATCACAGCAACACATCTTCACACAGTGTGCAAATGTCCCACAACAGATTTCTTCTTTTATTATAAAGGTAAAACTTTCCATGCTTATAAGGCATGCTTCCTTTTCTGTAAGTGTCTCTAATGTCTACTGCCTATGTTTCTAATGCGTATTTGCTCCTTTTTCTTATTAATCTGTAGCAATTCTTTCTTCTATGGGGGAGTGAGACCCTACAGCATAGGTGTTATTTTTCTCAACTTACTGTTTATCTTTAACTTTGTTGTTTCTTAGCAGGAAAAAAAAATCTTTTTATACATTTGAATGTATCCGTGCTCTCTTTTATGACCTCTGGGGTTAGTATCAACCTTACAAAGCCCTTTCCCACACTGATGTTATATGAAACTCTCATGTGTTTTTGCCTAGCCTTTTATGACTTTGTGTTTTATGTTTAAATCTTTGATCCATCTGGAATATATTAGATCCAAGGAGTAAGTCGGTGATTTGGTTTTTAGTTTTCTAGATGGCTGCCAAGTTGCCCAAAAACTATTTTGCATTTTATGATTTTAAGATAATTTTTGGGAACACAGTTAGGGAATACAGACATTGCTATTACCTAGCCTCCAGTCCTTCAGAATCGTCCTGTCCTCATCGTGTATGAAAACAGCATCTCACCTGGTGAGAAGTGCAGTGAGGACCGAAGAGCTCACAGCAGCAGTGAAGAGCGCTACTGCTCTTGCAAGGAACCCAGGACCTGGTTTCCAGCACTCACAATTATCACTCCAGTTAGGGGGGGGGAGCTACACATACACACATGAGCGCACACACACGTGCACAGGCACACACACACACAGTGAAGAGCGCTACTGCTCTTGCAGTGAACCCAGGACCTGGTTTCCAGCACTCACAATTATCACTCCAGTTAGGGGGGGGAGCTACACATACACACATGAGCGCACACACACGTGCACAGGCACACACACACGTGCACGCACACATACACATGCGCACACACGCACACACATGCACACACGCACACACAAACTTGTATACTGATTAAATTTTTTTTGTTTTGTTTCATCAGTGACACCCTAGAACAGTTTCCCTCTGCATTACAATACAGTCTGAGACTTGTAATTCTGTAGAATTTTTGCCACATTTTGAGTAACGTTAACAGGTTTCTTTCATACATGAGCTGTAAAATTCCAGGTCACTGCCCGTTTTCTTTCTGAGTGATCAGTTTTCAGTTCTCTCTGAGGTGATAATGCCTGATAACTGGCTGTCACATGGCTCCCTGTGTAAAGGTGATGTGAGAGTGTCAAAATTATCTCTTGTCTGTCCTTAGCAGGACATCACTATGGCAATATAATCCCCATTATGTTTGTGTACCCTCTAGTCTTCATTGATTTGATTCTCAAACAACCCAAGAGAACACACATTCCTCAAACTCAATGGTGCCTCTTCTTAATAATTTACTGCGTGGGGCTGGGGTGATCTAAACTTTTGGGGGTACAAATTTACTTTTATGCCATCATTTATCTATCTTGCTTTTTATTTCATATTTCATCGTCTTTTAAGATCTATTTTTTTTAGTTATGTGCATGTGTGTCTGTCTGTGAGTGTAGGTGCCCACAGAGACCAGTAGATGGTGCTAGATTCCCTTGTGCTGGAGTTCCAGATGGTTGTGTGTTCTAGATATTGGCAATGGGACCTGAACCCTGGTCTCCTGTAAAAAGCAGTTAGCTCTCTTACTAAGCTATTTCTCCAGTCCAGACTTCATTATTTTTGGGTTTTTTTTTTTTTTTTTGGATTTTTCGAGACAGGGTTTCTCCGTAGCTTTTTGGTTCCTGTCCTGGAACTAGCTCTTGTAGACCAGGCTGGTCACAGAGATCCGCCTGCCTCCGCCTCCCGAGTGCTGGGATTAAAGGTGTGCGCCACCACGGCCCGGCCAGACTTCATTATTTTTATAAGAAATTTCTGATCAAAGAAATAATTAATATTGAAATTATAATATATAATATATATAATCTTAAAAAGGAGAATACTTTCTGGTAAAACCAGTAGGTCAGAGCTTATGGTGTAGTCTGAGGGAAATTTACAGCCCGAGTACCAGAAAGAAGTGAGTTTCATTTTTAGGAAAAAGAATAAAAGAGCAGAGAGGGACCAAATAAAAATAGTAAGTAATTAGTAAGTCAGATGTTGAAATATTTTTTTCTAAAAGTACATAGAAATATAAATAAAACCTCTAAATATGGTATTTGGAAAAAACCAATAAAAGGAGTAAACCTTTTTCAAATCTAGTTAAGGAAAACAATACAAAAAAGAGAAACAAAGCATTAGGAATAAAAGAAAAAAGGGGAGTAATAAGGGCGGATAGTTAATTAAACTCCAGGTTATTTTAGAATAAAGAGAAAATTAAGCATCTTGTATTAAACTTTCAGACAAAAAAGCTGATACATTTATACATGTCATATGAAAACAACAGAAAAAGTTTTGTGGGGCTACCCTGAACCCCGCTTCCCACCAGAGGCTCATGAAAACTAACTCCATATTTAAGAACAAGCAATAAGAAACAGGTGAGTTCAACGGCCACGCGAAGTTATCACACAAATAAAAGATAATCATCAACAGCAGGGCAATTTCATAATCCAAGGGCCCAGGAACATTGATTTTCAGTTTGCCTTTATGTATATTGTTAAAAATAGTGAGGGGGGGCTGGAGAGGTGGCCCAGTGGTTAAAAGCACTAGCCGCTCTTACGGAGGATGGGGACAATTCTCAGAAGGCATATGGTTCACACCATCTGTAACCGCAGGGGCTCCCACCCCCTCCTCTCACCTTTGTGGACACGAGGCACTCACATGGTACATCAACACACATGCAGGCAAAGCACTCATACACATGAATCAAAATAAATAACTCTTAAAAATATTTATGTAGTGAAGTGATCCTCCAAAAGAAAATTTTTTTCTATTTGTTTTATTTATTTTTTTTTAATTTTTTAATATTGATTCATTTGTTTTGAGACAGGGTTTTACGTGTCCCAGCCTGGCTTTGAACTCACCACGAGGCTGAAGATGGCCTTGAACTTCTGGTCCTCCTGCCCCTACCTCCAGTGAGTGCCGGGACTGTGGGAATGTGCCACTGTACTCAGTTTATGCCGTGCTCTGGCATGCTAGACAAGAACTCTGCCGAAAGAACTGCAACCCCCGCTGAACCGCGAATTCCCTATGTGGTCCCACTACACCTAGTGTACTTTACCCAATCTGAAATTTAAACTGAGTGAGATTCAAAATGTTCATTAGCTTTAAAAGACTAATGTAACCATTTTGTGTTAACTCAACAACATATCTGATGAGAAATACCTGTATCTTCCAAAACCAAAAGGTAACTTAACGAGAAGATTGCCGCTGTGGCCCCTTCAAGATCAAACTTAGAAGAGCTGGGTGTCCATATTTATTTCTGCATTCCATTTCTTACATGGCGTATTAGTTAAATGATATGGAAAGATCTGGCTTTGCAGGGCTGTAATTGTAATTGGCAAGGAAAATAGATGTTTAAAACTAAAACTTTTAAAAAAAAAAAGCCTAAATGATTAAACTAAAACTGTGAAAGCTACTGGACTGGTTAGAGTGGTTTAAGCTTTGCAGCAGACCTCACTGGGTACAAAGATCTGTGCTCCCTGCCCCTGCCACCCAAAGCCTCACTGCTACGGAGTGGAGCGCGTCACAAATCTGCGTGCCATTCTTGCGCAGAGGCCACACTGATCTCTGTATTGTTTTAGAGGGAAAAAAGTGTCTTAATACATTTTCCGATAGTCGAGAACATTCTTTAATAGTATCAGACGTACCTGAGTGATAGTAGTTTGAAAGCTGGCTACAGCATGGAATAGGAACGTCGGTCAATAAGCGTGCCCCACGCTTCCGTGAAAATGGATTGGTTTCATCTTTGAGTGGCTTTTCTACCTAGGCACGACTTCATAGCAATGTGTTGATCGTTTGGATAACTTTGGTTCTGAATCATACAGAGCTTCTAAAAAAATAAATCACATGAATAAATGTCACCATCATTTTTACCAGAAAAATCTTAATGTTTTAGAAACTGCCAAGCTTGTGGAAGCGCAAATAAGTTTTCTAAAATTCCAATTTTTATTTGAAAGCTCTAACTTGATATCAGGCAATAAATACTAGCAGTCATTGGCTGGGGATATCTGCATCATGTGATAAAAGGTTTTCCTCCACTAACTGTAAAAAGGGGGATATAACATAATTTTTAAAAAGTCTTCACGCTAAACATCACTGTCTTCCTGAATGGCTGGATATGTTATATCTGGGATAAAGCAAAAGTCGTGTGGTGTTCTAATTCCCTATAACCTCGAGAACAAGTACTCCCAGTGTGGAAATAACAGAGACAACTATCAAGTCAAAGAGGCCAAGGCAATAGCTGTGGACTCAACACTATAAACTCATGGAGAATTTTACATTGGAAACTATAAAAAGAAGTTTAGTAGACGCGTGGTGGTTGGCGCACAACTTTAATCCCAGTATTCGTATTCGGAGGGTGGGGGACAGAGGCAGGCGTATCTCTGTGAGTTCAAGGCCAGCCTGGGCTACAGAGCTAATTTCAAGACAGTCAAAGATACACAAAGAAACCCTGTCTCAGAAAAAATAAAAAAGAAAGAAACTAGACAAAGATGCTAATTAGCTTTTACTGAAAATGCCTAGAGACCAGTCATCCAGTGTAAGACTCTAAGACAATCCTGAAGCCATTTTTGACAATTCTGAATCCTCTCAGCCTCTGTGCCATAGTGCTTCCCCTCCTCCCCTGGGAACCAAGGACCTAACAGCTACACTCGCACGTACTTAGTTCGTAAGTTTTGATTCAGTCCCCTGGGAAACGGGGTCAAAATGACCTCTTACCTCATCTGATCTGGCAACAGCTCTCCAGTCAATTATTGGTAATAGCCCTTTCAAATAAGCCAATCAGAATAGTCAAAGAACAACCCCCCTCCCTTGTTGAAATACGGAGCGGCGGGCTGTGTCCCGCCACCCGGCTAGCTTTACCCGAAATAATTACACGGAAACTGTATTCTTTTAAACACTGCCTGACCCATTAGTTTCAGTTTCTTATTGGCTAGCTTTTACATATTGATCTAACCCATTTCTATTAATCTGTGTAGCCCACGAGCTGGCTTACCAGGAATGATCTTAACCTGCGTCTGTCTGGAGTGGGAGAATCATGGCGACTCCCTGACTCAGCTTCTTTCTCCCAGCATTCCGTTCTGTTTACTCCACCTACCTAAGGGTTGGCCTATCAAATGGGTCTAGGCAGTTTCTTTATTAATAAGAAATCACTCCCACATCACTCCCTTGCTTCTGTGGCCCCTTTAAAAGTAGACTGTACCAGCTATTCGAGGTCCCTTGGCTTCCCGAATGCTGGGGGACCCTGTCATGACAGAATTAATAAAAATCCTCATGCTTTTGCATAGGCTGTGGTGTGTGAGATGGTCTCTGAGGGCGACTCCTTCTCGGTGTTTGGACGCTAGAGTCCAACACCAGTAGCAGAGAACTACCCTAGTTTCCTAACTGTGATCTGAAAAGAGGTCTTGAAAGAAGTCAGAGCAACTGAGAGAGATGCAAGGGTCTGAGTCTGCAACAGGAAATGCACACCGTGCACAAGAGTAGCCCAAGACACCATTTGCCCTGGGAAAACAGTGTGGTGTTTAAGAATGGAGAAGCCATCGTAAGAGGCTCATAGGACTAAAAGAGGAAGAACTGAGCTCCAGAAAGATAATTACGTTGATCATTAAGTGGTTATAAACTCATTAATTCATAATCTGTTTTTAAAAAATAACTGATTAAAGTGGGGTTTGGAGGCACAGGCCTAAAATCCTAGAGATTGTAAGGATTGAGATTTCAAGCCTGTATGGCCCGTCTTAAAATAAATAATTAGATTAATTAATTATTTTAACTAAAAAGGGTATAGAGCACTTGCTCAGCATACCAACAACAAAGGAAGGAAAACCCAAAAGGCCACCTGGGGGATGGTTCCGCTAACAGAAAGTGTCCCCTGTCTAAATGCAGCGAAGAAGGCTGAGGAAAGACCACAGTGGCTAATGAGTGACAGCTGAGTGACAGTCACAGCGAGATACTTAGGCAGCCAATCCCTCCCCGTTTTTAAAGGGGACAGTGGATCTTCCTCTACAGCCTATATTGGCTTTGATCCTCCTGCCTCAGCCTCCTGAGGACTGGAATTACAGACACTGACATTCCATTTGAAGTGACTGAGTTGTTCTAGAAGTAGGTGGTGGTGATGTTTACACAATAGTGTAAATCGTTCAACGGTCAAATTTACATTATGGGTATTTGGTCACAGCTCTTAAGAGATTGGGAAGAAAAAAGAAAGTTACCTTTTTCGGACAGTTACGAAGGCTAATTCATTGTCTCCAAAGCTGGTAAACAAAAGCCAAAGAACCAGGAGGCCACCCTGTCTTTCCTATATCACGATTGAGACCTTGTACATCCTGACAAGTAATCTGCCTTGAGCACAGGCCCTACCCTCCTTTGTATAAAAGATGTCGGAGTGGCCGTGAAAACAGGATGATAGATGCAGAGTGCACCCTTTCACAGACTTTTCAGTAACTTAAGGGATACAAGCCCTGAGCTTTAGGGTTAGTTTTGGAGTTCTCCAAGCATCTCATGTAGCCCAAACCCACCTCAGAGTCTGTGTAATTGAGGATAGCCTTGAACTCCCGATCCTTCTGCCTCCACCTCCAGTTGTCCGGCTGGCTTTGGGCTTTAGTATGGATAGTGACAGAAAAGAAAGACAGACAAGCTGAGCTCACGCGCCTCCTGATGAGAGAATGCATAGAATCTTGATAAAGGGTTGCAAATTGGCGTGCACGGCTTCCAGGTTTCAGGTAGTAAAGTGTGGACCTGCCCATGACTAGGTAATTAGCAATATCTAGATTTGGGGGAAACGATAAACATCAGCAGGGTTTCAAAAGACATTTGTAAGGAGGGAAAGAAAAGGGGGAAGGGGGAGGAGAAACTAGCTTAAAGAGGGCTTGAAGCGTTTTCTCGGAATTCACAAGAAAGCGCTTGCTGGTGTACTATCCCCAGGGAAGACTATTTCTCTCACTTGGCACCTTAGCCACCTATGGTTCTTTGTCTAAGGGGAGGGATTCCCCTGTCCAGTTTGCCATGCCTATTGTTCTTGTCTTTGTCGTCCCCATGTTTAGGCAACCATGTTGGTGAAACTTCCTGGGCATAGCTTCTGATATTCCTCAGAGGCATCGGCTCACAGCAAACTGATTCTCTGGCTCCTACAATCTTTCCACCCCCTCTTCCAGGATGTTCCCTAAGCCTTAGGCATGGGAGATGTTCTGTATCTCTATCCACCAGGTGGGACTGGGCTCCACAACTCTTCGTTTGGATTGGTTGTGGTTTTCTGTAATGGTCTCTGCTACGGAAAGAAACTTGCCTGATGAGGGGGAAGGATCACATTTATCTGTGGATATTAATAGGTTTTCTGTATTGTGATAATAGGTGCCTCTGCTGATGCAGTAAGCTAAATCAAGCCAAACTGAAAAAGTAAAAGAACAGGTTTGAGCAAAGCAACTCCCGGGTGAGTTCTCCAGGCCGAGATTGAGGCAGGAGAAGTCACATGTTGGAACTAAAGCAGGAAGGTTCTATAGCCTGTAGGCCAGGGGTGATGATTGTCGCCACAGGCCTGGTTTGTTCCCAAGTATGGTCAAAAGCTGGAAAGCTTAGGTGGGGACTTGGGCTGTTGGCAACTTGATCAGGGGAGGAGCTGCCATGGCCACCAAAATGCGGAACTGGGCTTTCTGGAGACTTGTCTTTGTTGGAGATTCTCTGAGAAGCGAGGTTTGGAGAGAGAGAGAGAGAGAGTTGGGGCTTCTCAGATCATGCAGGAGTGAGCTGGAGGTTCCAACTGAACAGATAAAAGACAAATATTTAGAATGCAGTTAGGATTTATTCTAGTTGTATAAAGTGGGGGTCGTAGGTTCTTCGCTAAGATCGATGGCTTTCCTAGCCCTGGGGAGTTGGGTAGATTACCAGTACTAGGCATGATTCCCTCTTGTTCAATGGGTCTTAAATCCAGGTAGAGGTATTGATTATCACAAGGACACTTGTGCGGCTCACCACACCCCTGGGGTTATTGTGCTGTGTTATCTACTGCCTTGGCTCACAGGTATTGTAGCTGGACCCTTAACAAAATTTTTTAAAGATGTTTGTTTGTTTGTTTGTTTGTTTATTTTGTATACAGTGTTTGGCCTGCATGTATGTCTGGCACCAGATCTCATTATAGATGGTGTTGAGCCACCATGTGGTTGCTGAGAATTGAACTCAGGACTATTGGAAGAGCAGCCAATGTTCTTAACCTCTGAGCCACCTCTCCAGCCCCCTTACCAAATTTTTAATTAAATTTTTTTATTGAGTTTATATCCCGACTGAAGTTTCCCCTCCCCCTGCCATGTTTAAAAAGTTTAAAGGCATGCAAAAACATTTCAAATGGACAAGAGGAAATGATGACTTCCAGTAAATTGTCAACCCCTGGTGACAACACTGTGAAAAAGGACCGGTGAGTGAGTCAAGACTGGACGGTTCACCAGAGCTGGCTGATGATGTGACCAGCGGAAGGGTGTTTCTCTTATATTAACTCGTATTACTTCACAAACCTCTTTCGTTCCAACTTCTGTGATTGTTTCTGTTTTACAACAAAAATATTGAGGAGGAAGGGGAGTAAGAAAGTTTGGGGAAGGAGAGCATAAGGGGAGAGAAGAAGTGGGGAAGAAAGAAAGGGAAAATTATAATCCACAGCAAAACCCGGAACAAAAGCCAACAGCTCACAGCAGCCATCCTCCGAGACCGGAGCAGGAGGGGGAGAGCGAGGCTCCATTACATTAGTCGGTCTCATCCTAGCAAGTAACTTGGAGCTTCTTCTGAAGACCTGCCCAAGTTCATCCCACCAGAGGCTACACTGAACGGGAGAAAGTCAAAATTGAGTGACCTTTAGGTTCCCACCAGTGTGGAACCTGGGTGTGTGGAGTGATAGTTTACGGCAGGTCAGGGTGGTGGCGCATACTTCATAATCCCAGCACTTGAGAGGTGGAGAAAGGCAGGTCTCTGTGAGTCCGGGCAACCTGGTTTACAAAGAGCATTCAGGTCAGCCAGGGATATGCCAGTGAGAGCCTGTCTCCAAAAACAATAGATATATATCAATTGCCAAAGTTGACTGAAGAAACGGCACAAAATTCAAATAAACCTGCTATAATTTTTATGTTTTAAAAATAAAGACGTATATTTTTGAAGCCTGTAGGGTTGTTATAACTAAGATATGTTTAATCCTTAAATAACAGATGAGACCGGTGTTTTTTAAGTTCAGTCACATCATTTCAAATATTCAAAACCCGCTATTTTATGAGGCTAGCAGAACTTTGGTATTTACACTATTAGAAACAGAACTCCCGACCATAACAAATGATTGCCACTTCTGAGGGAGATAAGTGGTGGGATATGTGGGGTTACCGGGAGAATTTAAGACCGGTAAGTGTAGCAATCCTTCAAATTGCAGATGTTCTTAGTAAGTAAAAGAAAAAAATCAACGTCCATGTCCAATACAAACTCAAAAGGAAGTGCCTACATGTGATAAACTCTATGGATCAAACCTAACAGCAATAATTATTCAAAAAAAAAAAGATCATTCAAGAGCTGAGCATGAGAGCGAGCACACACCTGTAATCCCAGCACTCAGGAGGCTGAGGCAGGAGGACCACGAATTCAAGTCTAGCCTGGACTACAGAGAGAATCCCACACATACTAAAAGCATTTATCAAAAGGTGAATTTCTGCCAGGTGGTGGTGGCGCACGCCTTTAATCCCACCACTCAGGAGGCAGAGACAGGTGGATCTCTGTGGCTTCGAGGCCAGCCTGGTTGTATAGAATGAGTTCCAGGACGGCCAGGGTTACACAGAGAAACCCTGCCTTAAAAAGAAGAAGAGGAGGAGGAAGAGGAGGAGGAGGAGGAAAAAGAGGAGGAAGAGGAGGAGGAGGAGGAAAAAGAGGAGGAAGAGGAGGAGGAGGAGGAGGAAAAAGAGGAGGAAGAGGAGGAGGACAAGAAGAAGAAGAAGAAGAAGAAGAAGAAGAAGAAGAAGAAGAAGAAGAAGAAGAAGAAGAAGAATTTCTAAGCCACTGATTTAAAGCAAAATCAATAATGGTGCCCCTGCTACTAGTGAGGGGGAAATAAATAATAGAATCAGTACAAATGTTCTTCCTCTTCCTCTCCTCCCCTCACTATGTAGCTGAGGCTCGCTAACAAGTTCTAACGTGCCTGCTGCCTCTCCATCCCCAGTGGTGGAATTGCAGTAGGCACGCACTATCACGGTTAGCTAAAGATTTTAAGATCAAAAACTCTAACAATTAGGGGGTAGGATTCGGGAAGAAAGCTAACCTCTCCAGCCTGTATATTTTTGTTTACTTATTGAAAAGTGCTTTAAAAATTAAACAAAATTTCTGATTAGAGTATTTTATATAAACACACAATTTTCTGGTTCATTTTTAAAGACTGGAAAATACGGTTAGGTGGAATTACAGACGGTATAGGACAGGAGCGAGGACCTAAGGAGACTTACTTCAGAACATGTGTCTACTGCTCAGTGACCAGGACTGCAATGTGATGTTAGCACAGAGCTATAAAGTTCTGCACACAGAGAATCCTGCAAGTCCAGAAGTGGGCAAACACATGCCTGAACAAAACAGAGGACCAGAAATGGAAGCCAGGGAGTGCGAGAACGTCATGTACCACAAAGGTGGAATTCCAGTCTAGCAGAGGAAGATAATTTATTCAGCAAAGTGGCACAGCGAGCTAGCCATCTGGGAGAAATGCACATCACACACAAAAATGAATTCCAGATGGATTCCGCATTATACAAAACAAACATGAAATGAAACTCTTAGAAAATTTAAGAGAGTAATCAACCTTGGGGTGAGAGAGGCATTTTTAAATATGACAGAAAACTCAGACGCAATAAATGAAAAGGCAGACATGTTTGACAACATACAATTTAACTTTTTTATACAGCAAAAACAGCAGCATGAGTTTGGGGAAAACCAATTCTCTTGAAAAGTCTTTGCAGCACACCCATCCTGTTAAGAAATATTTGTTGAAAATGCTTTATTTGGTAGTTGCTGCCGGGAGCAAGGATGACTAGCACAGGAATAGCCTTGCATTCACGACCGTACATTCCGGCCACAGATGAGACCTCTGAGTGCTAACATGGTATTCCTGCAAGTGAGAGAGACCAAAGAGCAAAGGGAAGCGCAGGGAAGCTTCCAGGCTGCAGATAATGCAGAAGGATGCCCTGGCCTTCTCAGAAAGGAGCCTACACAAGCCTCCTCCCATCCCTGCACCGGTGACTTCATGCTGGTAGCCTGAATGCAGTGATGATGGGAATGTTCATACCATGGATGTAAATGTTTACAAACCTTACGTATCCCATTCTCACTTTAAAAGGGAAAGTGTTCAAATCGATGTCTGTAGTCGCTGTGATGGGCAGAAAACATTAAGTTGGTCCCTACCATTATCTGAAAATTCCCCAGTTCAGGAAAGACATTGCTTCCCCCACTGAGGAACAAGGAACATTTTATTGGGTAAACTCTGAAGGTGAAGCAGATTGCAGCTAGTGAATACAATTTGTTAAGCACAAGAAAAAGCTTCCTAATACAGCTCGTCTCAAGCTTGATAGCATTTACGGAGGGGAGGGGGAAGCTAGCGAATGGGAATGGAATCTCACTTGCTAAAACACAGTTGAATTGCACCATAGAGCATGTTCCTAAACTTCAGCAAAAGTCAAAGCATCAATAATAGTCATGGATTCTGTGAAACTTTAAAAGTCCTAGATAAGTTTGGAGTGATGGCTCAGAGGTCTAGAGCACCGCCTACTCTTCCAGAGGCTCTGGGTTTGATTCCCAGCACCCATATTGTAGCTAACAATGGTCTGTAACTCCAGTTTCAGGGAACCCAGTGCTGTCTTCTGGACCCTGCAGGCACCAGCCACGCACATGGCGCAAAGAGGTGTGTGCGGGCAAAACACTCATACACATAAAAAAAAAATAAATAATTTTTTAAAAATTTTAAATAATTTTTAAAAAGAAAAGAGAAACAGCCCTGGGTATTTTTTATTTGTAAGTTTGAAAACATTACTATCTGAAAATTTTTCAATAAACACATTATTTATCAGTGTGAACTTATGTGTATATAATGAACATAGTGTGTGTGTGTGTGTGTGTGTGTGTGTGTGTGTGTGATCACTTAAACCTTTGCCAGCGTACCAATGCTTTTCCCTACATCTCTTAACAGAATTTGTTTACATGGTCGAGGAAAGCTTGCTTGCTCTGCTTGGGATAACTTCATAGCTAGAAATTCTGCCACTGTGATGAGAGCCTTTTAGGGGAAGAACCAGCAGCATCTGGTGCGCACTGCTGTTTTTATCGTATTAAAGTGTGGTCAAGCACACCTGCAGTTCCAGTGTTTAGGAGGCAGAGGCTGCCAAGTCATCACAAGTTCAAGGCCAGCCTGGGCGGAGAAAAACCACATTTCTGGCAAGGTGGCTCAGATACTGAAGGCGCTAGCAGTACAAGCCTAACAACTGAGTTCAATCCCTGGATTCCAAGGAGGGAGGACAGAACCTCCCCAAAGTTGTCTTCTGATTGCATGGGGGTGCCATGGAATGTGTGCCCCACACACATGTAGGAACTGCGTCCCAGAGTTTAGGTTAGCTGTCCAGCTGTATTAGTCTAAGAATGTATAGTAAGCAGAGGAGCTGAATTTTGGACTCATTAGCTTGCTTCCAAGCCTGTCTTTATCCCTACTCTCCAGCATCTTTAGATGTATAACAAACATTCTGAGTTTGCAGTAATGGTGGAATTTACAAGTGAAAGATCTCATTCAAGTTCCCAACTGACATGTATTTATTTATAAGATGATTAATGGTCCGAAGAGTCCCTACCACAGAGCAGCCAGCAGCTGGCGGGGACCAGGAAGTCAGTATGAACGGTACATACCCTCTATGAAATTCTCTGCAAGGAGGTAAACCTGTGGCTTTATTCAAGGGGTGGGGATTACCCGGCCATGCCCAGTTTTCCTCAGACACATCTATAATGTTTTTGTTGTCTCAGAATAAACACACTACAGGCATGTCATAGGAGGCAGCTACATGTCAAAGAAGGAAAGGATGATTTTGACACAGGAGGGCTTTATCCTGACATATCAGTAGCCTCCCCCATATGGAGTTGGCTGTGTGCAACTCTTACCTACCAGACTTATGTCTTATTATATTTCCTAATGTAATGTCTTTTTTTTTTCTTTTGGCAGGGTTGGGAGGTTGAGACAGGGTTTCTCTGTGTAGCCCTGGCTGTCCTGGAACTCACTATGTAGAACAAGGTGACCTAGAACTCAGAGATCTGCCTGCCTCAGCCCCGCAAAGGCTGGGACTAAAGGTGTGTGCCACCGACACCTGGCTCACACTTCCTAACATGATGTCTTTACATACTGAAGAAAGAACAAATATTAATCATTTGAATGAAGTGTCATGAGTGACCTGTGATTAAATATGGTCAGGACTTATTTATATAATATGGCTATTTCTCCTGCATATTTCTGGAAAGGAGGAGCCATATTTTTCATCTACTAAATCACTTAGCCAACGGATAGCTACTAAATCCTTGCCATGTATGAAACACAGTAGAGAGAAAATATTGACTGTATCTTTACCTTAGACCATGAACCTGACAGTGAGGAACAATTCCTTCCTTCCTCTGGAATTTCCCACAGAGTGCTGCTTGGATTCAGAAGGCAAAGTTTGTTATCAAAACATTTATTGGCTGGATGCTTACCACGCATCGTCATTGTACTAAGGACTTTATGTGTGCCTCACAATCCCGGGAGATGGGCACTATTACGAGGTCCACTTTATAAACCAGGAAGCCAGAGTTTAAAGAGGTTAAGTACTGAAACATCATAGAGTTATGGAAGTGTCAGGATACAGGATTCCTAAGTCTTAATCATAGTTTTTCTCTGGCTACTTCCTGTATAGCTCTCTGGGGCAGCCTAAGGAAGGATGTGTTATTACAAAACTAACCCCTCTCTGAGCCACAGGTCTTCTCTGGACCCTATCCCTTGTCAGTCGGGACTGAGAGGTGACCGAGAAGCCTCATTTTTTTAGACCCTAACAAAATCAGTGAAAAATGGCATTTCTACCAGGGTTTTTGATTTGGTGGTTTGGATTATAGGTCCTTTTATCTGTCTCTAGCCAGCTGAAAAACTAAGTGTTACCTTGTTTGCTCAAGCTATAGGCACTACAAGTCTGAAATGACTTTAAAAAACAGCGGGGCTTTTTTATTTTCCCGCCTTGTCTGCCTAAGACAGGTGACAGAACTCATACATTTAAACCGGGCGGTGGTGGCGCACGCCTTTAATCCCAGCACTTGGGAGGCAGAGGCAGGCAGATCTCTGTGAGTTCGAGACCAGCCTGGTCTACAAGAGCTAGTTCCAGGACAGGCTCCAAAAAACCACAGAGAAACCCTGTCTCGAAAAACAAACAAACAAACAAACAAAAAAGAACTCATACATTTACATTCCCTTCATCCAAATTCCTCCTCAGACATGACTGAGGATACATGAAAGAGACTTGAAGGGAGAAACCATTCATACACCAGAGAATATGATGACTTTCTGGAAAAAATAAGAGTTTATTTGCAAGTAAATACAGATTAGAGGGAGCTAGAGCAAGCCAAATCAGAAAGAAATGGGAAGTCAGGAAAGAGAGAGAGAACAGAGAAAGGAAAGGAAGAGAGGGAATGAGAGGGAGAGAAGGAAAATATGGAGGGAGAGAAGGAAGGGAGGGGGAGGAGTTATCATTTATAAAGCAGGGTGACCTTGGTAGGTCCCATGAGGGGTGATGTGGGCCACCTGAGGCACTGGCAAGTCCCTTTGGCAGGTGGGAGACCAAGGCGAGTGAGAGACAGATACACTATGCAGAGAGACCTCTGGTATAGAGTTTATTTAGTGGGGTATGGAGGGGGAAGGGAAGAGAAAAGGGGGAAGGGGAGAAGGGGAGAAGGGAGAGAGAGAGAGAGAGAGAGAGAGAGAGAGAGAGAGAGAGAGAGGCAGAAGCTAGCTCTCCAGAAGAAGGGCAAATGGATGGGATGGGAGAGGGGACTGGAGAGGAGGTGGGAGATTGGTTTACCTCAGGAGAGGGGGGGTTGGGATTGAGAGTGGGCAGAGAGACAGACCAGCCAGCAGATTGCAACATTCCCATCTTATTCTTATAATAAAAAGGTGGGGAGTTAGTCACAGAAGGTTGAAGGAATTGGGATGGAGGATTCTCAAGACTACTTTCTGCTTAATTGTGGGCATCAAAGTCTTTTGGGAGGACCAAGAAAGCTGAGTTCTGGTCACATCCTGGGACTGCTGGTTGCTTTACCCCTATCCAGGGTTTGTGGTACAGAACTGCCCCTTGTCTCTTGGACTTGGCAAGGTATTGGCAGAGCACGGGACAAGTTTAGGAAAAAAATTTTCAGGACCAGAGAATTGAGAAGGGTGTATCTGACCTGTTTAAGGTGAATCCTTCAATTTGGCTCCCTGGAACTCATAAGAATTTTTTGAGTTTGTCAAAACGTAAGTTTTAAACACATACATTGTATAAACAGCAACATATTTATACCAGAATGACTGTGACAGATGTTTTTGCAGAATGAAAAGTATCTTTTAGACTATGAAAGGCAGTATGAGAGAGATTTAATAAATCGTGTTTGTCCTCACACCTTTTTTTAAAGTCTATACACATATAGACCCATTATTTTTTTTTTATTTATTTATTTTTGCTTCTTTTTTTTTAAATTTATTTATTTATTAAGGATTTCTGCTTCCTCCCCGCAACCGCTTCCCATTTCCCTCCCCCTCCCCCAATCAAGTCCCCCTCCCTCATCTGCTCGAAGAGCAATCAGGGTTCCCTGACCTGTGGGAAGCCCAAGGACTGCCCACCTCTATCCAGGTCTCTTAAGGTGAGCAACCAAACTGCCTAGGCTCCCCCAAAGCCAGTACGTGCAGTAGGATCAAAAACCCACTGCGATTGTTCTTGAATTCTCAGTATTCCTCATTGTCCGCTATGTTCAGAGAGTCCGGTTTTATCCTAGGCTTTTTCAGACCCAGTCCAGCTGGTCTTGGTGAGTTCCCAATAGAACATCCCCATTGTCTCAGTGTGAGGGTGCACCCCTCGTGGCCCTGAGTTCCTTGCTTGTGCTCCGTCTCCTTCTGCTCCTGATTTGGACCTTGAGATTTCTGTCCAGTGCTCCCATGTAGGTCTCTGTCTCTGTCTCCTTTCATCGCCTGATGAAGGTTAATATTCCTGAGGATGCCTATGTGTTTGTCTTTGGATTCACCTTCTTATTTAGCTTCTCTCGGAACATGAATTATAAGCTCAATGTCCTTTATTTATGGCTAGAAACCAAATATGAGTGAGTACATACCATGTTCCTATTTTTGGGTCTGGCTTACCTCACTCAGGATAGTGTTTTCTATTTCCATCCATTGGTATGCAAAATTCAAGAAGTCCTTGTTTTTTACTGCTGAGTAATACTCTAATATGTATATATTCCACACTTTCTTCATCCATTCTTCCGTTGAAGGGGGTTGTTTCCAGGTTCTGGCTATTACAAACAATGCTGCCATGAACATAGTTGAGCATATACTTTTGTTGTATGATAGGGCCTCTCTTGGGTATATTCCCAAGAGTGGTATTGCTGGATCCAGGGGTAGGTTGATCCCGAATTTCCTGAGAAACCGCAACACTGTCCTCAGACCTTTATAACTTGCAGACACACACCTTAGTAACTTGCCTTTGTATATTTTAAAACACATTTTATTTATGTTAAGAAGTTGTGCTAAAATTTGTTTGGTGAGGTTGTCCTTTTAAATTGACAAAAGCCTCTCAGCTATCAAACTGAATCAGAGATCTTTGAGAAGAATAAAATTTTTCTTGAATTATTGATTTAAAAAATGACAGAGAACTTCCTGCATTGGCTCCCTAGAGCCCCTCCTCGGGTCCTCCACGGTTGTCCAGGCAAGGGCATCAGGACTGTATTTGTCTTCTGCTGTTTAGCACAAGGCCTGCCAGGTTCCAGAAGATCCTGTGGGTTAGGAAATCTGTAGGAAGACAAGCCTACCTTGGCCTGAACAGCTAGGCAAGTCAATTCCATTAGATTCTTTGTCCACATCTGGAGATCTTCAGTTTAGATGAAAGGCTGTTTTCCCCAATGGTTAGTGCTTTCACTTGATGAAGTGAATTGTGGATGGATGTTGGTCTCTGCCCATCTGCCTTCTGTCTTCTCTGGAGGAAGTAGAGTGCAGCTGCTAGGAGCCAACCTGTCCCTCTGTTATGAAAAGTCTTTTAATAATTAAACATTTAAATTCCATAGTCCTCAGATCTCTGAGCAGTTGAGGGCTGTTTATCGGGTATAGATAAGTTATAACTACAGCATAGAATCTGCTTGGAGAGCTGGGTCCAAGCTTGACTGTAACGGCTCTCAACTTAACAGGTGAGATTATACTTAAAGACAAAGAAGAAAAAGCTATTTGCAATAGAAGTTTAACAGTAGCCGGCCGGTGGTGGCGCACGCCTTTAATCCCAGCACTCGGGAGGCAGAGGCAGGTGGATCTCTGGGAGTTCGAGGTCAGCCTGGTCTACAAGAGCTAGTTCCGAGACAGGCACCAAAGCTACAGAGAAACCCTGTCTCGAAGAAAAAAAAAAAAAAAAAGTTTAACAGTAGAACTGACAATAGTGGAGAACAGCTTAATATATATTAAAGCAGAGCTGGATTACATATACAGTGATTTTGTAAGAGATTAAAAAATACGCACCAATTTAAAATATGAGTCTTATTGCTTTCTTAGTCTGGAATGAGATACAATGAACAGACTAAAACATTTAACAGTAAGTATATGTACATTTACACACAGCTGAACTTAAGTTTTATATACAGATACATACAGAGTTAAAGCTAACTTACGTTCATGCATAAAGTTAACTCAAAAGTCACATGCACGCACACACACACACACACACACACACACACACATATGTTCAACTGAAGTTGGGCAAAGTGGATATTTCGGTGGGCCCTACCAAAAGCATGCCATTGTGCAAAACACACATGTAAGAGTCAGTAGGAGGAATTTAGAGACAAAAATGTAAGTAACTGCGCTAGGCAAGGAATACCACTTGGTCACCTGACCTGCCCTTAGCCAAGATGGTGGTGAGGTCGTCTAACATGCTCTTAGTCAAAATGGCAGGGGTCACATGCAGGGAGAAACCACATCGGCGCTGCGGCGGGAATTTTAAACAGATACCAATAACAAGAGAAATATAGAGCCAGTGTCATTTATAAAGCAGGGTAACCCCTGGTGAGTCCCATGGGGTGATGCGGGTCACCTGAGGCGTTGGTGGGTCCTTTGGCAGGTGAGAGATCACAGCGGGTGGGAGACAGATATGCCCTGCAGAGAGAGCTTGGGTACATAATTTATTAGTGGGTTATTGAGGGGGAAGGGAAGGGGAGAAGAGGGAGAGGAGGAAGAAGGGCAGACAGACAGAGGGACAGAGACAGAGAGAGGTGGGGAGATAGGCTTGCCTCAGCAAAAGGGGGGTAGTGAGTGGAGCTTGTCTCTTAAAGGGACAAGTACCCAGGTGACAGACCAGGACAGCAGATTACAACAGGAGGGAAGGAAAAAGGGAAGGAAGGATGGGAGGGAAGGAGGGGAGGAGGGGAGGAGGGAGGGAGGGAGGAAGGAAGGAAGGAAGGAGGGAAGGAAGGAGAAAGGGAGAGGAGAGTAAGAAGAGAGAAATAAAAACGATAGCAGTGAGAGGACCTCATTGTGAATTTAGCCTCTGCCTATGACTCAAACCAAGATGCAGCATGTTTTCTGGAGTGTGATGGAGTGGGGAGAAATGCAATTGTTCCACAACTGAGAAGATTGGAAACCGAGAAACACTTGGCTGAACACTGTGGCAAAACCTGTAACTCCAGCACACAGGAGGCTAAGGCAGGAGGAGCCTGGCTGGGGTTTAAGGTCAGTTTGAGCTACCGTCGGTAGAAAATTCCAGAATTCCAGCCTGGACCGGAATAATGACTACAAATTACCACATTATTCTAGATGATTGTGGTGACCAAGAGAAGAACTAAAAATTTATATGCTTTTTTAAAAGTCGATTCTAAACTGGGCAGTGGTGGCGCACACTTTTAATCCCAGCACTCTGGAAGTAGAGGCAGGCAGATCTCTGGGAGTTCAAGGCCAGCCTGATCTACAGAACAGGTTACAAAGCTATAGAGAAACTGTGTCTCAAAAAAAGGTCTATTCTAAAGAAAGTATCCACACATATACCAGCAAGTAAAGGTAAATATTGAACTTCCTTGCTCCATAACAAAAATGAAAAAAAAAATCTAAATGTTTGTTGTTCATAAACAAATAATCAAATAGTCATATCTAATATATATGGCTTACAGGCTGTGGTTCAGCTAGTCCAATACTGGCTACCTACCAGCGAAGGTCCAAGAATCCAGTGGTTGTTCAGTCCGTGAAGCTGGGTGTCTCGGGTGGTTCTTAAGTACACACTGGAACCCCAAAGAATTAGGCTCTAAAGCCAGTGAAGGAATGGACTTGCCAGCAAGAGCAAGCAGGCAAAGAGAGAAACCTCCCTTCTTCCATGTCCTTTATATAGGCAGCCAGCAGATGATACGACCCAGATTATAGGTGGGTCTTCCCAACTCGAAAGATCTGAATTAAAGTAAACTTTCTCCCCACAAAAGATCCAGATTTTGGGTCTTCCTACTTCAAATAATTTAATTAAGAAAAAAATCTTTCACCCGGGCAGTGGTGGTACATGCCTTTAATCACAGCACTTGGGAGGCAGACATTGGTGGCTCTGAGTTTTAGACCGGTGTGGTCTACAAAGGGAGTTCCAGGAAAGCCAGGACTACACTGAGAAACCTGTCTCGAGGGGAAACAAAACAAAGCAACAAAAGAGGGGGGAAAAAGAGAGAGAAAGATAGAAAAAGAAAAAAAAATCCCTCACCGGTGTAGCCAGCCACTTGAGTTTTAGTTTATTCCGGATGTAGCCACGTTGACAGCCAAGAAGAGCCGTCACAGTCATTAGATAGCAATTTAGTAAAATGGACTCCGCATGCACTGGATTGAAAAAATACCCGAGACTTTTCATTAGTCACAAAAAGCATGCGGGATAATTAGTGTGGTATGCTGTCTGGGTAAAATAAAAGGCACAAAGTGAACCCGTGAAGGTCACGAAGCAGCAAGTACCACTAAGGACGATGACCGCCTCTGAGGGAAGGAGTGCCTCAGGATGCTCAGGAGGGACTCTAGTTTCCTACGTAGTGTGAAATGTTCACAATAAAATAGGAATGGCTTGTTCAACCTAACTGACTGTTCTTAAGGGGTTACACTGTGGCAAAGAAACAGCAGCATGCATGGGACTGCAGAGAGGCCTCAGCAGTAAAGAGCAATACAGATCTTGCAGAGGACTCAGGTTTCGTTCCAAACACTCAGACTGGGTGGCCCCAGAATGCCTAAAACTTCAGCTCCAGATGATCCAACGCCCTCTTCTGGCTCCAAGGGCACCTGCTTGCACCTTGACACTCATACTTGCAGACATACACACACATGATATTTTCATAATTAAATCTTTAAAAAAAAGCTAGTAAGAACCACAGTATTTTCATTTACTACCACTCTATGAGCACTGATGAACTGTTTTTTAACTATGAATTTTACCTTAAAATAATTATTTTAACAACAACAACAAAAATCAATGCAAATACTTTTTTAGTTGCAAACACTGTCACAGAACAACGTTGCCAGCAGTTCTGAGGCCCAGGGGTCGCCCTCCCACCAGCCTGGTAAATGATGGTTATTTACGAGCGCTTGCTGACATAGACGGTACAGCTATTTACCATTGCTGCTGGGAGGATGGATGCTCACACTCATGTGAGACAAATACAAATCAAGATTCAATGAGACAGGCAGTTGTGGGCCTGGGGATTAGAAAAACAAAAATAAAATAAAATAACAAAGCCAGTGACATACTCCAGTAAATCACTTCTCTTTCCTGTCTTTTTTTTTTCTTTCTTTTTTTAAAAATCCAACAGCCTCATCTGGGTTGCAGACGTTTTTATGGACTCACCACCGAGTTCTAAAAAGCATGAGCTAAATATTTGGCAGAACTGGGCTCTGGGCTGGAAGCTGCATTGCAATCATGGTGGGTTTCTTTGTTCAGGGCTCAGGATTATACTGTATGTGTGCCACTTCAAGAATAGCTTTCCTTCTTTATTTTTTCTTTCATTTTTTCCCCCTCTTCTTTTTGAACAGTCTTTTAGAAAGTTTCATAAATTTGATAGACTCCATAGATTATTTTTTAAATTTATTTTAAGCCCTGCAAGATGGTCCATTGAAACAGCAAGCAAGCCTGACTACCTGAGTTCGATCCTCTGGGCCACATGGTGGAAGGAAGGGACCAACTCCTAAAAATTGTCCTCTGACTCAGACGCAAGCTGTGCCATGTGTGTCTGTGTAATTGTGTGTGTGTGTGTGTGTGTGTGTGTGTGTGTGTGTGTGTGTGCATGAGTGTGTGTGTGTGCACGTGTAAGTCTGGGTGCTCAGGGAGTCCAGGAAAGGCAGCGCATCCTGGAGCTGAGTTAAAGGTGATTGTGAGCTGCCCAGCACGGGCACTGCAGGTCCTCTGCAGAGCAGCAAGTGCTGTTAGCCACTGAGTTCTCTCTCCAACCCCGTGCCTCGTTTCTTAGGCCAAGTGAGATCACTCCAAGCTTAGGAGAGTGAGAAAATGTTTCTTTGGGGTTTGACAAAAGATCTGACCTTCTGACCTTAACGTAAGGCTCTCGACCAGTTCTGACCGGAGTTCTGTAGGCAAACGTCTCCCCACCTCGGCGCTGTAGCCTCTCTCTGCTGTTTGGTAAATGGGCAGGGACTTTAATGGAAAATCTCTCAGTGAGTCTCTTTGAAATGGCCAACACTTCTTAGACATGTGTGCAATGGCTTCCTTGAGTTCTTCTTTGACCTGTCAAAGCGAAACGCACCATCTTTGACGAGAGGCTCTAAGTCCTCAGCTTCATTTCTGCCTAGGGTAGTATATTGAGGGCAACGGAAACAGGATCCATATGTGTCTCTACCTCTGCTCGAACGTTTCTTCTACCTAATATTTGCATCATCACTTCTGGGCTTTTAGATACTCAGGAGAGAACGGTCCAACACTCCTGCCAAGAACCAAGCAAGTCAAGAAAGACAATAAAGCGGTCTTGGGAGAGGGCAGCTGGTAGAACACTTACCATGCACACACGAAGCTCGCCAGGCACCATAGTGCACACCTACAACCCTCGGAAGGCCAAGGCAAGACAGTCAGAAGCTTAAGGCCTTTTTGAGCCACAAATGAGTTTGAGGCCAGCCTGAGATCAGCAGCTCCACAAACATGCTGTCTCTGTACCCATGCCCTGTACAAGCCTGGGACACCCTCCCTCTGACGCTATCTGTGGCTAGGTTCACCGTCAGCACTCTGAAAGTGCTTAGCTGGGGATGGGCTTCAGCAAAGGGTTTGAGAGCTCAAAAACCTAGGCACTTATTTCTTCTAAAAAAAGATCACTTTTATTACACATCCTTCATCTCAGAGCTGATAAATTTTAACAAAAATCTTCATGACTGCTCTATCAAAATCCTGTCTAAGCAATGAGAAAACAAATGCATTTCTTTAAATTAAAAAAAAATGTAATTAAAAAAGATGCTGGGTGGTGGTGGTAGTGCATGCCTTTAATGCCAGCATTCGGGAGGGAGACAGGCAGATCTCTGTGAGTTCGAGGCTGGCCTGGTCTATAAGAGCTAGTCCCAAAATGGGCTCCAAAGCTACAGAGAAACCCTGTCTCAAAAAAACCTGAAAAAATGTAATTATTAAAGGCCATTGCCTTTAATCCCAGCATTCAGGAGACAGAGGAAGGAGGATCTCTGATTCTGAGGTTAGCTTGATATACAGAGTAAGTTCCAGGACAACCAGAACTACACAGAGAAACCCTGTCTCAAACAAACAAATAATACATATTGTTTATATAAATATATATATGATATTATTTTATTATATTTATAACAGACTTTATATTAATTATTGGGGTGTAGTCAGTTGGTAGAGCTCTTTTTAGCATGAAGATCATCTTGGGTCAACTCCTAGTCCTATGTTAAGTGGGACTAGTGGTACATGTTAAGTTGGGAGAGTGGCCCCTTTTCCTTCCTCCTGGTGGTCGTGTTCACAGTCTCCTGGTTCCCCCTCGGGACCACCCGAGAGCACAGGAATCCCATTAACCCCGGATATTTCTTAATTTGGCTTGTTTTGATTTGGCTTGATTGGGAATTTGCGTCGGCAGAGAGCTTGTGTTAGAAAAAAATTCCTAACATCACACACCTATGATACCAGCACTCAGGAAGTGGAGGCTGGGGAATCAGAATTGCAAGGTCATCTTCCACGATATAGTAACTTTGAAGCCAACTTGAACTATATGAGATTTTGATTCAAAAAAGGGGTGGGGCTAGGGAGATGTCTCAGTGGGCAAAGCGCCTGTTAGGCCATCGTAAGGACCCGAGTTCAAACACCCAGAACCCACATAAAAGATGGGCACGGTAACCCCCATCTGTCATCCCAGTACTGCTGAGGTCGCAAGAGAGGCAGGATTGAGAGGGTGCTCCAATGCTCTCTGGCCAGCTAGCCTGGCACACACGAGATAGAAGGCAAGCACCAACACCCAAGGGTGTCCTCTAAACACACATTCACCATGATGTGTGCACATCCACACTCACCATAGCAACATACACATCCTCATCACACACACACAAGCTCAAGTTCATCCTTGGCTCCATAACACAGCCATGACATGGTGTGGGCGATTCCAAAGGCAGACACAAGGTCTGTAGAGATGGCTCGGTAGGTAAGGTGTTTGTGGCACAAACCTGAGAATGCAAAATTGCATAAAATCCAAATATGTGCACTTGTAATCCCAGAGTTCATGTGGTGAGATTGAAGATGGAGACAAGAGAATTCCAGGAAACACACAGGTCAGCTAGCCTGGTGTAGTCTTCAGTGAATGAGACTCTGTGGCCAAAAAGAAACACACAGGTCAGCTAGCCTGGTGTAGTCTTCAGTGAATGAGACTCTGTGGCCAAAAAGAAACACACAGGTCAGCTAGCCTGGTGTAGTCTTCAGTGAATGAGACTCTGTGGCCAAAAAGAAACACACAGGTCAGCTAGCCTGGTGTAGTCTTCAGTGAATGAGACTCTGTGGCAAAAAAGGTGAGAGGTCACGACTGACATTCTGACCTCCACACTCACACACACAGAGACACAACACTGTGTTCTGACCTATACACACACAGACACACAACACTGTCTTCTGACCTCCACACTCCCCCCCCACACACACACAAAACACTATCTTCTGACCTACACACACACAGACACACAACACTGTCTTCTGACCTACACACACACAGACACACAACACTGTCTTCTGATCTCCACACTCCCACACACACACACACAAAACACTGTCTTCTGACCTCCACACTCACACACACACACGCAGAGACACACAACACTGTCTTCTGACCTCTACACTCACACTCATACACATGCACATGTACGTACACACACATGCACACACACACACACACACACACACAGAGAGAGAGAGAGAGAGAGAGAGAGAGGATAATTTTAAAACCAGATACAAGGACTGAAATAGAATTGAGGCAAAGCTTCCTAAATCTCTTCTTGGACAAGACTGAGGACTTGTCTTGCAAAATCCCGAGGATGGGAGCTGGAGCATTGCCCACTCCCTCTGTATACCTAGCACTCAGTCACAGAGAAGAACTCAACGCTAATGGACTGCCAGGGAGAGAGCTGGGAGGTGATTAAGTATTGATTCAAGGCAGCAGAAGAACTGTATATACTCTGTCAGTGCGATGGAGGAGCTTTCTTTGTGACCAGAATTAGAGACCTTTCTGGCAAGACACCTGAAGGACAGCTATGCACTACAACCCAAGGAGCAGTTCTCAGCTGCTCCAGGTAAAGCCCCTCCTACTCTGGATCATGGCCCTCTCCTTAGAATGTGGCTGCTTTGATTCAAAGGCCACTGCCAATTAATGAGGCAGGTGCATGCAGTATGAACCAAAGAAGCCAAATAACCAGGAACAAAACCTTATGAAACCATGAGCCCAGACAAATCTTGACTCTCTAAACACCATTAACTCTCAAATTTTGCTGCAGTAGCAGACACCAAATAACACACAAGGCTTCACCTCTAAATGGAAAAAGTGCAACAAATACCTTGTTTGATTCATAGAGTTTACATTCTGCACATAGAGCCAAGCACGGAAGAAGGGAAACAGCTCAGTTGTGTAATTATTAAAGAGTAAGGAACTTTATCTGGATTATTTTCATTGAAAAAAAAAACAAGGGGCTGGAGAGATGGCTCAGCTGTTAAGAGCACTGACTGCTCTTCCAGAGATCATGAGTTCAATTCCCAGTAACCACACAGTGACTCACAACCTTCTATAGTGGGATCTGATGCCCTCTTCTGGCATAAAGGCATGTGTGTAGATAGAGCACTCACATACATAAAATAAATACATCCTGTTTTCAAAAAATCAACAAAAGATAATTCTAGAAGGCCCTGTCACTGCCAAGTCCCTTGCATAATACTAAACAGATCTGTTTTCTATGAAAACAAAAAACAAAACAACAACAAAAAAATATCTCAAACTTTTGCTGCCCAGAGGATAAACTCTGCTAACATTCTTTTGTGTATCTTTCCAGATTTCATTTACAGTTTCTATGGTATCCCTTTGTGTAGATGGACTTATATAGAAATGATTTCACTCTCTAAAAATACTGGGATAAAGACAAGGTGGTACACACATGTAATCCCACTACTTAGAAGACTGAGGTAAGTGAATCAAAGGTTCAAGGTCATCCTTTGCTACCTATTAAGGTCAAAGACAGTCTGGACTACATAAGACTATATATGAAATTTCTCTGTGTCTCAGCAGCTGCTCCCAAGTAACCACAAAGAGACTGAATATTAATTATAAATGCTTGGCCAATAGCTCAGGCTTATTACTAACTAGCTCTTACCACTTAAATCAACCCATTCATATTAATCTACATTCTGCCACGTGGCAATACTTCTCTTTCATCTTGCGTCTTCTGTTTCCTCTCCATGTCTCTGTGGCGACACTCCTGACTTTACCCTTCTTCCTAGCATTGTCTCTGCCCAATAAATCCTGCCTAGCTATTGACTAATCAGCTTTTTATTAACAATGAGAGCAACACATCTTCACAGTGTACAAAGACTGTTCCACAGCATAAGATCTTATTTGCTTGTGTTTGTTTTTAACACTGGGATAACATTCTTTGTATACATCTTCATTCGGTGGTTTAAGAGATTCCAAGTGGAATTTCCAGTCCCAAGAAATGCTCACATAAAAGTTTGACAAAACTAGTTTGCTGCCCTTCAGAAGCCCACAGCCATTCCTCCTTACACCAACTCTGTATGATAGGGATGACTGGACTACACCCTAGCATTCGGATTCCGCTCAGTCTCGGAAAATCAATCCTTTCTGACAATTACATGCCCTCCTGCAACGCTGAGCTTGCATTTCTGCACCTGACACACCACTGATCTCCGTTCATCCCGAGTAGTCCCGAGTAGTCCCCACTTCCTTCATCAGCTTCTGCGGAACGAGGAGTCTACCAGTGCAGTGGGGCCTGTCTCCTGACTTCCAAAGCACAGCTGGGACTGCGACAGTCACACTTCTCTTCTCACCCTGCAGCGCCACATGCCTAGTTTTGCAAGGATCTCATCCAAACTCTGTGCCTGTCACAGACACCTCAGAGTCAGATAGTCTTTGTGTTGGGGCTCTGTGAAACAAAGCCATCTTGTGTCCCATTTCTGCAATTAGTGTTTGTTTTATTGTTGTTTGCTTGCTTGTTTGTTTGTTTGAATAATGTGGACTTTATTAAGTATCCTTAGGTGACAGGAGACCCTTTGGATTCCTCTCCATTATGCTTTTGAGTAGACAGAGCAATTAATTCCCTTACCACAGGCAACTCTGCTTGTCTTTCCTGAAAGTTCCAGTTGGGTTCTTTCCATTCTTGGCTGCTGGGAGGACCATCATCACCATGAGTGACAGGAACTTCTTTCTAGTTCAGAGGAAACAAAACAAGTGTCCTTGACCCTGGGCAGACAACATCACAAAAGACTAAAATTGGGAAAGGTAGTCAAAAGTGCAAAAACAGAGCAGATGCCATCCTTGTGTTTGGATGCAGAACCCATTTGGTACTGGTGAATTATGACTCCTTAGATGATGGAAAGAAAAACGAGCCCAAACACACACATGCAAGGCACAGCCTGTGTGAGAAGAAAAGGACCTCAAGAAGACACGGAAAGTAATACAGGAACACAATGACAGGGGGCTGCAAAGGTGACTCTTGGTGCTAGCAACATGCTGGAGGTGAGGTAGTAGCCAAAGGCACCTTATATACTCTGGTGGGGCAGGGACTAATAAACTATAACAATCTTTTTTAAAAGTTTCAGTTGAGATGCTTTTCCTAACAAATTTAAATTCCTAACCAATTTATGCTTTGGACCAACCTTCCCTCCCCAGCCTCACCTCCTGGCACAGCATAACGTGATGTCATGAGGTTAGGAAATACGAGAATATGCACACTGCACAGCACCCCGCCTGCTGGTTCCAAATGTGCGCTCTTTCCCAGTCTGTAAAAAACAGTGCATGTGGCTCTCAGCTGCACTGTGAGCTCCGTCTGTCTTTAAGGTTCCCCCTGAACACAAGTCTCTAAATAGCTACAGGTCCAGGCAGCATGCTTTGCCAATCACGATTCAAGAAATGAACGTGTTTGATTTCCTCTGAAGAGGGCACAGTGTGGAAGAAAAGCCTTTCGGAAGGGAAACAGAGGGTCATGGATCTCTGCTGGTCATCAACCAAGTAGTTGAGAAAAGGTAATGAGCTTTCCTGAAAGGTCACTTTTAAAGTAGCCCTGACCCAGAACATGGCGACTCTACAGAACATTAAGTAAGAGACTGTGGTTCATGGCTGCAGCCAGGTGGTTCCGGGAATTGTTTTGTTTTGTTTTTGTTTTGTTTTTTGTTTTGTTTTTGAGACAGAGTTTCTCTGTAGCTTTGGAACATGTTCTGGAACTTCGTAGACCAGGTTGGACTCAAACTCAGAGAGGTCCGCCTGTCTCTGCCCCCCAAGTCCTTGGATTAAAGATGTTCACCACCACCACCACCTCCACCACCACCTCCCCCCCACCACCACCACCTCCCCCACCACCACCACCACCACCTAGTCAGGATTTTTTAAAGTTGAATATTATAGACTCCAGGGAGTACTTATAAACTGTAATCTTTTGAAGGAAGATTTTCATTTGCTGGGCACAGGAAGCAAAAGGTTGGGTCTTCAGCAGATCCCACCTCCTAATTCTCGCTGAATTCCTACCTCTGAAAGAAAGAACTTGCTAGTTTAATATTGTTGGATCTTCTTTTACTCTAGCCCCATGTTGGAATGCCAAAATGTTCTTGTGTTTTTCATTCTTTGGCTCCTTGGTCTTTGGTTTCTTGTCTTTTCGGGGGCCTACCACTCAGCTCCCAAATGAATCACACACAGAGGCTCAATTCTTACTTTTAAATGCCCAGACTTAGCTTGGTTTGTTGCTAGCCAGCTTTTCTTAAATTATCCTGTCTGCATTTTGCCTCTGGACTTTTATCTTTCTCCATTTCTGTCTACCTTTTCTTTACTTCTTACTCCATCTCTGGCTCGGTGACTGGGTGCCTGGCCCTGATGTCCTCCTCTCCGTCTCTTGTTCCTCCCTTTAGATTTCTCCTCCCATTTATTCTCTCTGTCTGCCAGTCCCGCCTATCCTTTCTCCTGCCTCACTGTTGGTCATTCAGCTCTTTATTAGACCATTAGGTATTTTAGTCAGGCTAAGAATCACAGCTTCACTGAGTTAAACAAATACAGCATAAACAAAGTAACACACCTTAAAATAATTTTCTACCACAGTTCAGTAGAATGCTACATAATGTTTTGAACAAATACCTTATGGATTGTGTTAGTCAGTGCTCTATTGCTGTGAAGAGAAACCATGACCATGGTAATTCTTATAAAGGAAAAATATTTGATTGGGGCTGACTTACAGTTCAGAGGTTTAGTCCATTGTTATCATGGTGGGAAACATAACATGCAGGCAGTCATGATGCTGGAGAAGTAGCTGAGAGTTCCACATTTACAGGCAGCAGAAAGAGAGAGATACTGAGCCTGGCTTGTCCACCCACCTGTGACGCACTTCCTCCAACAAGGTCACACCTCTTAACCCTTCTAATACTTTCAAATAGTGCTACGCCCTGGTGACTAAGCATTCAAATACATAAGCCTATGGGGCCCATCCTTTGGTTTTATTTGCTTTTTTGCTTGGGTTTTCAAGACAGGGTTTCTCTGTGTATCCCTGGCTATCCTGGTACTGCTCTGTAGACCAGGATGGCCTTGAACTCACAGAGATCTGCCTGTCTCTGCCTAAAGGTGAGTACCACCCAGCAGGGGGTCATTCTTATTCAAATAACCACAGATACGCAGACCTAAATTTAAAATATAACTGTGTACAAGTGTTTACAGAGGAGAGGCAGGAAATGGAGGTGTAGAGGACAAGAAGTGAGGAAGTAGAACAGCTAAGCCAGGGAAGAAAGAAGCAGCTAGAGCAGGGAGGAGATATGAGGGGAGCGAAGGGAAAGGAAACAAGAGTAGAATGCCCAGGGCTGGCGAGACAGCTGAGAAAGGTGCTGAGTGTGGCCTTGAGATCTGCAGGATAGAATGAAATAAATAAATTCCCAGATATCCTATAATCTCCACACCATCATCATTACTACTATACACACACACACACATACACACACATACACACACATACACACACAAACAAATAATTACATCAATAAAATAAAAAATATTTTTTTAAAAGTATAATGGCACATATGTATGAAGGTATATGATAAACCCAGTGCTTTGTATACTAACCTAAAATTTTAATAAAAATAGTGATAATCTTTCACCCCATGCAGTTTTCCCACAAGTAGGGAACAGCATCCCAGAAGATCGCAAAAGCCTGCACCCACACCCTCCCCAGGAAGCACATCCCTTCCGCCCCCCCTGTATGTGATTCTCATAGTTAAGCTCCTGGCCACAGGTAGAGCAAGCCTTATCACATGGCTATGACGTGGCCTTTGCTGCTGAGCAGCCACAAGTGACAGGGAGGTCCTGGATTATTTGGATCCCTTTGAATGATTACTTTTTGATGGTTGCCTGACGTGTTGTTAGCCAAACACAAACTTCACAATAGGTAAAGACATTTTTCTTTCTATAAAAATTCAGTTGGGGGAAAAAATTTAAAAAAAAATAGAAAAACAAAAAATTTCAGTTGGGGAGCTGGAGAGATCACCCAGATTATTTAACATAGAGATTCATGGAAACCAGAAAGGGCGGAGCATATTACATTTCCTGGACCAGGGAGACTGAAGCAGGGGGATTGTGAATTGTAAGTCAGTTTTGTCTATATACCAAGGCCTCATGTTAAAAAAAAAAAAGCTATGCATACATGTTCATGCATATACACACATACAGGTGCCTGGACTCTATTACTGACAATTTGACTTGTGGTATGGATCATAGTACAGGCATTAGTACTCTGGTAATCCCAATGCATAGCTGAGTTGGGAAGCTTTCTCTGAACTTGGGGTTTGGGAAGACCCTGTCTCTTTCCAACAACAGTTGACTAACAGTCTTCCCAGTTAAAATATCTTGAGTATTTCCTCTGTCTCTAAAATCCCTGACCATTAAAGATTCCTAAAGTCCCTTTTAGATCTGAAAAATCTAGCATTATGTAAGAGTTCTATATTATAGGCAGGTCACTAACACAACTAGACAGTCTCTTTGATAAGTACTAGTGAGACAACTAGAAAACAGAGTAATGAACTTGGACCCCTAACTCACACCATATAATAAAACAAACTCAAAATAGGTCAAAGAGCTTCACGTAGGAGCTAAAATGTAAAATTCCTTGGAAGGATACATCTTGATGCAGGATCCACCAATCTGCATCTAAAATCAAAAGGACGAGCAACAAAGAGACAAAGCACCAACAGAATCTACGCACCATGGAGAAAGTAAAACGACAGTTCACAAAATGAAAGAAGATTCTATAGATCTGATGAGGGGCTTGTATCTAGACCACATTTAGAAAAGAAAAGAAAAAAAAAACTCTTAGCTGCCCAAGCTTGACAACCTGAATTCCGTTCCCAGAGCCCTTGGCTGAAAGAGAAAACCAACCCCTGGAAGTTGTCTTCTGACCCCTACCTGTAGCAGGCTCTCCAGTCCAAGACGCAGGACTCCAGGGCTAAGCAGCTTATCATCTAAGTTGTTTGGCCTCTAGAGAACTAATTTAAAAGTTAGAGCCTGGAATGCTACAGGGTTGCATTCCCTACGTTTGTAGCTGCTCTGTCTCCTGTGTATGGATACATACATTCTGATTGCATACCTTTTACTATGAGGCAGTGATGGCCAAAATGATAAAGGAAGGTGAAGAAGGGGGCTGCATGAGACACAAGTTTGATCCCCACATTCATTCAGGAGGTACTGACAAACACACACACAATAAACAAACAAAGCACAATACAAATTTAAGGACTGGGGAATGGCTAAGCAGGTAAACGGTTGCCATGTTGGCCTGACGACTTGAATTTGATCTGCAGCTCTCGCAATAGAGGAAAAGTACCAACTTCCAACTCTGACCCCCACACACATGTGCATGTCCACATTTGCACACACACGCACACACACCCACACACACACACAAACACACACTGGTAATAAATAAAATTTAAAAATGGAACTCGTTCAAGTTAATAATAAAAGGTTAATGAGCCAATTAAAAATGGTTGAAGACTAAACAGATATTTTTTTTACTTAATAATATTAAAATGGCCAATACAAAGATGCCCAATTAGAAAATTAGGGAAATGCAAACTAAAACAATAAAGAAATACTATTAGTATGGCTATTTTTTTTATTTTATGTTCATGAGTAGTTTGCCTGTATGTTATGTATTGTGAAAGCAAAAGTTACATTTTAAGTTTTAATTACTATGCCTTAGAGATCATAAAAAAAAAAAATGCCTCTGATCTGCAAGCCCTTGCCCAAGGACAGACAGCTTCCAAAATGCTGAAGGTTGCTGTTTATGGGAGATAACAAGTCACATGAAGCAAGTTTGTTTGACCCAACTCCACCAGATGTGCTTGATCACGTGTGGGAAGAAGGTTCACAGCCAGGAAACATGTGATGATGTATGCTTGCCCCGGATTGGACCTGATGGGAAATGTGAATTGTGGGTTTGGCCTTCTTGTTTTGTTTTGTTTTGTTTGAGACAGGGTTTCTCAGTGTAGACCTGGCTGTCCTAGAACTCACTGTGTAGACCAGGCTGGCCTTGAACTCACAGAGATCTGTTTGTCTCTGCCTCCTGAGATTAAACGAATGTGCCACCATCGCCCGGCTGGGTTTGGTTTTCTTAAGCCCAGCCCCTGCAAAACTTGACTGAGGGTCAGAGATGGACCTGGCCAAAGCCCACACACCTGACCAGTGCTTAGTTAAAGCTTGCTTCAAATTTGGCTTTAAACTGTGGCAGAGGTCTTGTTCTTGTGAGTGGGACTGACAGTATTTGTGCACCACTTGCCTGCCTGATGCCCTTAGAGACCAGAGAGGGTGTACAATCCTTTGGGATTGCATTGACAGACAGTTATAGTAACCTGCTGTGTGTGCTCTGGAAATCAAACCAGTCCCCCGGAAAAGTAGCCAGTGCTCTAAATTGTTGAGCCATCTCTCCGAGCCCAGTAGACTGTTATTAAAATGGAAAATACAACTGTTAAAAATACAAAGACATGGTGGGTGGGGATGTAGGTCAGGGGTAAAATGCTTTCCTAACATAAATGAGTCCCTAGTTTCAATCCTAGAACACACACACACACACACACACGGAAACATTTGAACTCACATAAAGTACTAGTGGACTCTATAAAAACATTGCAATCATCTTGAAAAACAGTGAACAGTTCCTCAAAATATTAAATTGATTGTTACCAGCTGTTGTATGGCAGTTTCCTCTGAATTGAAACATTTCCTCCAGAAGGGATAGGGAGGCTCAGGAACCCCTGAAGGTAAACAAAAGGTCACATATCTGGGAGAACAGAAACTTGCCAGATTCCTGAGGGGCCCTCCCCGGCAGTGTATGAGGGAGTAAATGCTAGCTGAGGGATGTAGTTGGTGGTTTTCACTCTTTACTCTTCCGTTCCTAGTTCTTCGAGGGCCTGCCACCCAACTCCCAAATAAGTCACACACAAAGGTTTATTATTATTTATAAATGCCCAGCCTTAGCTTGGCTTGTTTCCAGCTAGCTTTTCTTAACTTAAAATTATCTCATTTATCTTTTTCCTAGAGGCTTTTACCTTTCTCTATTTCTGTCCACCTTTCTTTACTTCTTACTCTGTGTCTTGCTGTGTAGCTAGGTGACTGTCCCTGATGTCCTCCTCCTCCTTTTCTTGCTCCTTCTTCCTCTTTGCTCTTTTTCTCCTCCTATTTATTCTCTCTGCCTGCCATCCCTGTCTATCCTTTCTCTGCAGCTATCGGCCGCTCAGCTCTTCATTAGACCAATCAGGTGCTTTAGACAGGCAAATTAACACAGCTTCACAGAGTTAAACAAATGTAACATAAAAGAATGCAAAAAAAAAGAATGCAACACATCTTTGCATCATTAAACAAATATTCTACAGCATAAACAAATGTAACACTTCTTAAAAAAAATACTCTACAACAGAGGGAGCTTGACCAGCCTGATTGCAGAGAGGAGGGTTGTCCTGAAGGGGGCTGTGATCCCCGACCTGGGGAGACAAAGGCTGGAAGGTCTTCAGTTTGAGGCCAGCCTGGGCTACAGAGTGAACTCCATCTCAGAAAGGGGGATCTGGAATTGATAGATAGCATAGATAAATCTTGTTTTGTTTTATTTTTTGAGACAGGGTTTCTCTTTAGCTTTGAAGCCTGTCCTGGAATTTGCTCTGTAGACCAAGCTGCCCTGAAACTCACAAAGATCCGCCTGCCTCTGCCTCCCGAGTGCTGGGATTAAAGGCATGTGCCACCATCACCAGGCAGCATGGATAAATCTTAAACCATTATACTTCATTAAAAGTAAACAAACTGGGGGCTGGAGAGATGGCTCGGTGGTTGGGAGCATTGCCTGCTCTTCCAAAGGACCCGGGTTCGATTCCTAGCAACCACATGGTGGCTCACAACCATCTATGGGGAGGTCTGGCGCCCTCTTCTGGCCTTCAGAAAATTGTATACATAATAAATAAATAAATATTTAAAAAAAAAAAGTAAACAAACTAAAAAACCTAGTCAAAAAGAACGTAAAATATCCAGAATAGCGGAATCCATCCAGAGGGCAGCTCAGTGGTTGCCTAGGAACAGGAGGGCTGGGATACTAACAGACGTTAGGGTTCTTTTGTGGATGAAGAAAATGTACTTAGGTGGTTGTAGTCATGTTTGTGAAAGCCTGTGACTATACAAGAGTCTGCTGGATGTGAATATTAAAGTTATATGTCCTGAGTTCCAGGACAGCCAGGGCTACACAAAGAAAACCCTGTCTCAAAAAGATAAAAACAAGCAAAATAAAGAAAAATTCAGAGGCATTCCAAATCTATGTTTCTAGCAAAAGAAATATTTAAGAGAAAGAATGATGAGAAATTTTTTAGGGTTCAGAAAAATCATCTCATGCAGTCAGCTGCCTCTCCTGCCTGTTGGTGAAATACATGGTTCCAAACAACACAAGGACCCCAAAGTGACAAAATAAAAGTGTTAATGTCGGAAAATATGAACTTGGGGGCAAGGGAGATGGCTTAGTAAAAGAACTTGTGGCGCAAGTGTAAGGACCTGAGTTCAAATCCCCAGATCCCATGTGAAAGGCGCATACACAGCCAGGGCATCTGCAATACCAGTGTTCCCACAGGGAGATGAGAGGTAGAGACAGAAGAACCCCCAAGCTCCTGGGCCAGCTAGACGGCATGAGCAGTGATGAGCAAGAGATTCTGCTGCAAGCAAGGCAAAGGCCCAGAACTGACCCCAGAGGTTCTTTTCCGACCTCTGTGTGAACACTTTGGCATGCACATATGAACATGCATGCACGTATACGCATACATTATACGTACATACACACACATACACTAAAACCAAACAGTTTGAGTAGATGTTGGGAAAGTAGTAGAGCATGACTCTTTCGTAACATTTTTGTGGTCAGAAAAGGTGACAGAAGAAGAGAGATTGTAAGTGAGCCATAAGACACACACGCTGAAGCCAAGCAGGGAAAACCAGACCTAAGCCATGACATGACTCAGACAAACATGACTGGAAAGACGTGACCAGTCCAAAGAGCAGGCCGAAGTTCTTGTAGAAAATGGAAATGTTTGGTCCTAGAAGGATAGCTCAGCAATCAAGAGGACTGGCTGCTCTTCCGGATGATCTGGGTTCGTTTCCCAGCACCCACAGAGATGCTAACAACTGTCTGTAACTCCAGCTCCAGGGGATCTGACACCCTCTTCTGACCTCTGTGGGCACCACATGTACATGGTGCACAGACATACATGCAGGCAAAGCACCATACATACAAGATAAAAATAAATCATTTTTAAATTATAGAACGCTAAAATAAGAAAGAAAAATAAAATGGAAATGTAGAAAATGCTTCAGATGATGCATGTGCCTTACCACTGAGTTAGATCCCTAGCCCTAGGAAATTCTTACAAGAAATCTAAAGTTATATGTCCATGCTCTTCTTTCTGTCAACATACCAATTATAGTGGGCATGCTTCATAATTAAGTTTATAAGAGATACCATATGTGAAAGTATTTAAACAGTTTATCAATAACCTGGATATATCCCAGAAAAAGTGAATTTATCAAGAAATGTAATTTAAAAAAAGAAGCTGGGCATTTTGCACGCCTTTAATCCCAGCACTTGGAAAACAGAGGTAGGCGGATCTCTGTGAGTTCAAGGCCAGCCTGATCTACAAGAGCTAGTTCCAGAACAGGTTTCAAGGCTACAGAGAAACCCTGTCTCAAAAAACCAAAAAAAGAAAGAAAGAAAGAAAAAAGGAGAGAGAGAGAAAGAGACATTTTTTGAGGAAAAAAGTTCCCAGTAAATCAATGGATGTCATCTCCCTTCAAACATTGACCACATACTTCATGAGTCAGTTGATAAATATGATAGAACGAGAGAGAGAGAGAGAGAGAGAGAGAGAGAGAGAGAGAGAATGTTTAAAACTTTGGCATTATACAGCTGTTACCTCGGAGGCCTGGCCTTGTATTTTCCTTATTCTTACTAAAGCTGAATTTTCTTCTATGCCATTAAAGTTGCTTGCAACAAGTACGTACTGCTTTGTGGTGAACAGCATAAGAGCTAAGTATGCATACTGGCAAATATAACTGCTGAAACAGAAGGAAGGATCTAGTAGTCTCAGAACCCAGGAGACTGAGGCGGAGGAAAAAGACAAAGGGTAGACACTAAAGTCATCACTAAAAAGGCATTTGAAGAAGGAAGTCCATGCATAATTACTTCTTTTCCTTGATGTTGTCGTTCAGCTAGTTCCAGAAGAGCTGCGCCACAGAATTACTAAGGATGGCTGTGGTTTTTCATTAGTTTATATAATTAAGGGTGGAATCGAGTATTAATGAAATGTGAAACAAATAAGTTAGAAAACAAATAAGTTAGAATAGTGTTGGGATAATACTATAACTTATTTTGGAGGTGATGACAATTTCATTAAAAGCTTTTTAAGCAAATAGTGCATTCGTATTTGATAGTAACTTGTAGCAGTGGTTTCTGATCCTGACTGTGGATCAGAATCATACAGCTAACTTTAAAGATAGGCAGATGAAGATAGATGTTTGATAAATAGGTAGAAGATAGATAAATAGACAAATAGATGATAGATAATAGATGAATAGATAGATAGATGATAGATAGATAGATAGATAGATAGATAGATAGATAGATAGATAGACAGATAGATGATAGATAATAGATAGATAGATGATTGATAGATAGATAGATAGATAGATAGATAGATAGACAGATAGATGATAGATAATAGATAGATAGATGATTGATAGATAGATAGATGTAGATAGATAGATAGATAGATAGATAATAGATAGATAGATAAACTTTACTCATTGCCAAGACAAAATATCCCCCAAAGAAACATTGTAAGGGAGAGGCATGCTGACAGGTCACATTGACTCCTCAACAGGAATCAGAGACTAAACAGGAAGCAGGACTGACTTAAGTCCTTAAGGGTACACTGTACACTCCCCAGTGACTCACTCCCTCCAGCAAAGGAAGGTTCTCTTAAAGATTCATAACCTTCCCGAATGACACAACCAGCTTGGTATCAAATTATCTTGAGTAGTAAAAGCAGGGATTATGAACTTGGGGCAAAGCTCGTATAACTAGGATTTTTGCAGCAGTTTTGTTTGTTTGTTTGTTTTTTATGTTTTCTTTGTTATCTTTTTAAAAACTGGATCTCACTCTATAGCCAAGGCTGTCCTAGAACTCACTATGAGGTTCAGCAATATGATCCTCATTTCTAAACCTTTAAGTACTGGGATCACAGTGCTTATATGGGAGCCACCACAGCCAGCTTCTTTTTCCAGTTTTGAACTGAATGTGCTTGCCATAGCTTCTTATGATCCCAAGTCTTCTGCTTCAGTCCTGGGCTCCCAGGTACCCCCGACTGTGGAAGCCTTTTTGGGGCTAGCCACCTGCTCTGGCTGTATCACCTGGCCTTTGGCTTCTCATCCTCCACATCCTCAGAGAAAACAATGTGTTCTTGCATTTCTCCCAGCATGGTGGACTTGCGCATTCATCTCAGCCTCTCTACCTCATAGGGGAAGACAAAGGCATTGATTTACTATGTGAAAGACAACTAGAAGGAACAAGAGCCATCATCTACCTAAGGAATTTCCTTCAGGGATAGCTTACTTAGCCATTAGCAACACAACGAAAGCCAATATAGTTAAGCACTTGGGTAAAAGGCTGACTGTTATGGGATGCACATGAAATATTCCCACAGGCTCATACTTTGCTGCTATTTGGGAAAGCTTTGGAAATGTTGGGTACTGGGACCGAGCTGGAGAGAATCAGTGTGGGCAGCTGCTTGGGTGGGTGTTCTGATGTGCCCTGAAGCTGTCTGATCCCCTGCTATTTGGCTCACCAATGCTTTGAACTGCGCTGCTCTGCCCTGCTGCTCCTGCCACGATGGAACTCAGCCTTCTAAAACCATGGGCCCAAACAAACCTCCCTTAAGTTGACACAAAGGGAGTTTGGCTTCAGAAAAGTGAATGGTGATACAAACAATGTCATAGAAATTGTGGGGGTAGTTGTTGGGTGCATCTCTCTAGGACTACTATAATGGTGTCTTTTTAAAATCTGTTTTTTTTTCCTTTTAACTAATTGCTACAATTCTATGTAGGTGAAGTTTCTCTGTGTTTTGGAAGCAGCTACTCCCAAATAATCACTCAGAGACTCATTACTAATTATAAACGCTTGACCAATAGCTCAGGTTTGTTACTAGCTAACTCTTACATTTTAAATTAACCCATATTTTTTATCTATCCTCTGCCACTTGGTGGTACCTTATTTCAATATGGCATATTCATCTTGGTCCTCTCTGCCTTTGTCCTCAACTTCTGAAACTCCGCCCTTCTTTCCAGCATCCTCTATCTCTGGCTGTCCTGCCGATGCCGCCTGTCTAGCTACCCACCAGTCAGCTCTTTTATTAAATGAATCAAAAGGTGCTTTAGCAAAGAAACTCTTCACAGTGTACACAAAGATTATTCCATAACAACTCCATATGTGCCCACTATAGGGTGTGATCAGATTGAGCAGACATAGTGGAAGCACAGAACCCGAGCTGTTAGAGAGGAACTAAGTAGAAATGAACTGCTGTGGAGTCCATGTGGAGTCTGTGCCTTTTGTTCCTCCTGCAGGAAGCTTTGAAGCATGTCCTGGACCCAGCTCTTGTAAACCAGGCTGGCCTCGAACTCACAGAGATCCACCTGTCTGCCTCTGCCTCCCGAGTCCTGTACCATCACTGCCCAACTTCACAACTTCTCAGCTTCATGCTTGTTTGATCTGACTTCTAGGGAAGAAGAAGCAAGGCTGCTAGTTTCCAACCAGGAAGTTAATCCCCAGAGTGACCCAGAGCGGAGAGAAGTAGAGTGAGATTACAATCCTAGCCTCGATTGAAGAAAGCTGAAGGCCGAGCCAACAGAAGCCTCTTCTGCTGAAAGGGAGGACAGCTGCAAGGCTCAAGAACTGAGTAAACAGAGCAACAGGCTGTGGGTGTTGGGGAGGAGGTTGTGGGTAAAGAGGGTTTGAAAGATGAAAAGCTAAGAGGGGCAGGAGACAACTGTGGCTGGGTGACCCAGTCTTTCATGGGTGTTGACCTATCTGAAGGCTATAAGGAGATGTGAACTTGTCTTTACCACCTGCCTGTCAACTTGTCGTCTGTTCTCAGCAATGTAGGAGGGTCTTCTGTTTTGTGTTGATTTCATTGGTTAAATAAAGAAACTGCCTTGGCCTTTTAATAGGGCAGAAAATTAGGTGGGCGGAGTAGACAGAACATAATGCTGGGAGGAAGAAGGCATGTAGCAGACGCCATGGCTCTCCTCTCTGAGATGGACACTGGTTAGACTCATGCCAGTAAGCCACGGTCAAGTGGCGATACACACTAATGGTTAACTAAGGGTTAAACAAATATGTAGGAGTTAGCCAATAAGAGGTTAGAACTAATGGGCCAGGCAGTAATCTAATTAATACAGATTTCCATGTGATTATTTCAGGATATAAGCTAGTTGGGTGGCCGGGAGCTGGGCAGGACGAAAAGCAGGCCCACGTCTGCCTACATCTCAGAACACAGTAGGGCCTGATGATTCTAGTGAATATCCCACAGAGCCTGATTCTGTGGGTAGTAATGGGGGAATCCCAGACAGACTTCTTTGTTCCACTACCATCCCACCATGCTGCTTTAGAGAGATGTACATGGGACTCCTCCAAAGTTTCCATGACATTGTCCTTGTCACCATTCTTCCTGGTTCAACCATAAAAATTCTCATCGATTTCCCTGAAGCCTAATTCCCTACATGTCTGTACTACCAGTGTGACATGTACTACACATGACTCTAGGGTCAGCTATGATTTTGTTTCCATTCATCCATTTGTCCAACTGTCCATCCATCTATCTATCCATCCATTCATACGATGAATTTAAAAAAAATCATGAAACCTTACTATGTTCAATAAACCATGAGTGGTTTGGGGATATACAGTGATTAAGTAAATTTATACGTGTAGCACATAAATTAAATATTTACTAAGTTGTATTAACACGGCCTTCACAGTGAGGGTCATATTCATTCTTCTGTTATCATTGCAGTTTGGCAGTATAGTCGGACTTTCTTTGGACAGGCAGCTCCCAAATGGAGACTTCTTATTAAGTATGAAATTTTGGTTTTAACTTAGGCTTATTCCCAACTAGCTCTTATAACATAAATTAACCCATTTATATTAGTTTTTATTCTGCCACATGACCTCTCTTCCATACTGGATGTCTTACTTACTCCAAGTCTTGTTAGTGAAATGTCCATCTCTCCAGTTCTTCACAGAGTTCCTACCTCTGCCCAAAAGTTTCACCTATCCTCTCCTGTCTAGTTATTGGCTATTTGTCTCTTTATTAAACCAATCAAAAGGTGCCTTTCATGCAGTATGATCAAATATCCCACAACACAGTAAGCCAGCACCTCCAGATCTTTCCCAATTGTTACTATTTACTTATTTATTTTAAAGCAGGTTCTCGTGTATCCCAGGCCGGGCACAAACTTCCCATGGACTGAGGATGACCTTAAACTTCTGTTTCTCTGGCTTCTACCTACTGTGCTGCGGTTATAGGCACAGAGCACAGTTTGTGTGTTTCTGGGATAAAATGTAGGCCTTTGTGCACAGCAGGCAAGCATTCCATCAATCGAGCCACAGCCCCAGCTCTCCAAGAGCCTCTTGCCTATCACTTTGTCCATATCATTTCCTCTTTTCTAAACTATCTTATATTTCACTCATTCCTAATAGGAAAGGTAGCCATCTCTAGAAGTCTATATCTATCAGTATCTTTCTGTCTGTCTGTCTGCGTATTGGGGTTTGGATGTCGAATATTCCCCATAGGCATTTGGTACTAAGCTGGTTGTGTCATTTGGGAAGGTTGTGAACCTTTAAGAGAACCTCCCTTTCCTGGAGGAAATGAGTCACTGGGGGATTGTGCCCTTAAGTTTATAACCCAACTCCACTTCCTGTTTAGTCTCTGATTCCTGCTGAGGAGGTTATGTGACCTGTCAGCATGCCTTCTCCTCCCTTAGGCTGTTTCTCTGGGAATATTTTGTCAAAGCAATGAGTAAAGTAACCTATCTATTGTTAATCCCAGAGATGGGAGGAAGAAGACCACTGACCCAAATCATCACGGCCAAATTAATTAAAGCAAACTTTTTATTTATTTATTTTTCCATGTACATGCATTGCCTACCCCTAAGGTGGGGTAGAGAAGTCAGCATTGGACCTGTGAAAGACAAGGCTTTTATAGCTCATTTTCAAATGTGGGGATTGACAGGCAAAACAGGCAGGGTTATAGTAGCAGGACAAATAAGTTAGTCTTATCCTGGATACTTTGTCTACATCCAGCGGTTTCCTAAAGACAAGTGTGGAAGTCATAGGTCAGCTTGCAGGAATCAGTTTTCTCTTCCCATTATGTGAGTCCCAGGGATCAAACTCAGGCCATCAGTCCTGGTGGCAAGTGCCTTTACCCGCTAAGCCAACTGAGCCATCTTGCCTACTTGTTTTGGTTTAGTCGGATCTCGCTATGTAACTCTTGCTCTCCTGGAACTCGTTGTGTAGACCAGGTTGGCCTCAAACTCAGAGATCCTCCTGGCTTTACATCTCAAGTGCTGGAACTAAAGGTGTGTGACACCAGTCTTAACTGCCTTTTCCTTCTTGATAATGTTCTCAGTTTATTTTTTGTGGTTTATGCTCCTGATGTCATAGGTAAAACCCCATCCCCAAGTTTAGGGCTATGGAGCCTTACACCTGGGTTTTCTTCTAAGGACTTTATGGTTTTAGCTTTTACATACATGGTCTTTAGGTTTTTTCTAAGTCTATTTTTGTGGAAGTGAGAAGTAGGGCTCATTTTCATTCTTTCTCATGTGTTTATTGTGTGGTCCCAGTTCTATTTGCCAAACAGACTACTCTTTTTCCATTGAAGGGTTTGACATATTTGAGAAAACTAATTCACCATAGATTTATTGACTTATCTCTAGACCATCAATTATATTTTACTGATCCATAAGTATATTCTTATGCCAAGTACTATGCTGTTTTGAATACTGAAGTTCTGTAGTAATATAATTTTTAACTAATTTGAATACTTACATGTGACTAGTGACTACCACATCAGACAGCACAAAATTGAGTTGGGATGAAAAAGAATGGCTGCAGTAGGCTCACGCATTTGAATGTTCTGCCCCCACTTAGCGGAACTGTTTGGAAAGGATGAGGAGGTGTGGCCTTGCTGGAGGAGGAGTATCCCTCTGCCTGCTGCCTGTGGCTCGGGATGTAAAGCTCTAGGCTACTGACTGCTCCAGCGCAGTGCCAGTCACTTCTTGTCATGATGACCGCTAACTAACCCTTCTAAAACTGGAAGCAAGCCCCCATAAATGCTTTATCTTATAAGTTGCCTTGGTTGTGGTATCCCTTCACAGCAATAGAGCAGTGACTAAGCCATCCGCATGGATATGCAAACAACACCACAATCCGGCTCTACAACATTTCCATTGTGGAATTTTTTTTTTTAATCTTAAACTTCTTTTCATTCTTCTTTCCACTCTTATGGCTTTTAATTTTGTTGAAATTACACTTTAATCATTATCTAACATTTATGTATACTTAAAACCTCAAAATTCTTATTGGAATTCCTAACATTTTTCTTTTTTTTTTTTTTTTTTTTTTTTTTTTTTGGTTTTTTGAGACAGGGTTTCTCTGTAGCTTTGGTGCCTATCCCGGAACTAGCTCTTGTAGACCAGACTGGCCTCGAATTCCCAGAGATCTGCCTGCCTCTGCCTCCTGAGTGCTGGGATTAAAGGCATGTGCCACCACCGCCCGGCTAATTCCTAACATTTTTAATCAACTTGTTGGCCTTTTTTTTTCTTTTTCTTTTGATGGCTAATTCCTATCCAAACAAAAAGAACGTGAGAATTTTGCTTGAGGATGGAGGTCAGATGGTAAGAGTAAATTTGGGAGTATAGGACATCCCAGGAAAAGTGATAGAGGGGCATCAGGAACACAAGGACACAGTCATATACACTTTTCCAGGGTTGGGCTGAGAAAGGGGACAATTCTTAATGCCAGGACTCTTCTGGTAAGTGTGCAATTTTCCGAGGACAAACTATTTGGCATTTCAAAGCCTGATGTGGTGGTTGCATGCCTGTAATCATAAGCTCTGGAGAGATTGATGAGGTAGAATGTTGTCTCAAAAAAGCAGTGCTCAATAGCTCAGATTTCTTTGTTCCCTTGTTCCCTTCTAAAATGGCAAATGACATGCAGAGTCAGGGTGTAGCAGAATTGTTCCTGGGATCCATACAGCATCTCCTGTCTCCATGCTGGTCTTCAATGTAGTATGATGGGACAATGTGTTCTCCTGGGATGGACAAGGCAGAGGGAGGGAAGGGTAGCCCACGTCTGACTGTAGTGGCTGATATGCTGACACCCATGTCTAGAGCTCCAGGTCCAGCTGTGTGCTCTTGATCCTAACATCTCTGTCCCCTAGGAACGTTATTCTAGCTCCATTCTCCTCAGTCAGCAAGAGGATACCATCCTGCTTCCTCCTCCCACTCCACAACCTGCTGCCACTGATGTTCTCTGCAGCCCTGGCTCCAGGACACAGCTTCCTTTCTTTAGACACACTCTCTACTTAACCCGAACTGTGCTCAAAAAGACCAGGTCGACCTCGAACTCACAGAGATCGGCTTGCCTCTGCTAGGGTTTGCCACCACTGCCAGCTGGTTGTTGTTGTTTTTAAGACTTAAAAACATCTTTTTTAGCCGGGCGATGGTGGCGCACGCCTTTAATCCCACCACTTGGGAGGCAGAGGCTGGCGGATCTCTGTGAGTTCGAGACCAGCCTGGTCTACAGAGCTAGTTCCAGGACAGGACAGGCTCCAAAACCACAGCGAAACCCTGTCTCGAAAAAAAAAAAAAAATCTTTTTTAGTTGGGCGATGGTGACAAGGACCCAAAAAGTCATTTTCTGACCTTCATACATGAGTGTGGAACACACATGCCCACAGACACACACATGCATATTAGTAAATAAATTAATAACTGATTTTGTGGGGTTTTAAGAATATTGACTTTATGTGTATAGGTGCTTAGCCCTCACGTGTAATCTGTATACCTTGGGCAAACCTGGTGTCTGGGGAGACCAGAGTCACCGCCCCTGGAACTGGAGTTACAGAGAGTTGTGAGAGCCTATGTGGGTGCTGGAATTGAACCCAAGTCCTCTGAAAGTGCAAGAAGTGCTCTTAACCATGCAGTTATCTCTCCAGTCCCAATAAATAGGTAACTTTTAAAGAAACATCGGACAATATTTTTAACCCCTTCTGTTCTATGCTGTCTTCCCACATATATTTCTAAATGGACTCCATATGCCTGTTACTGCTGTACCCCAGCATGCAACACAGTGACTGACATAAGAAGGGACACACAGGTGTCTTGGGTGGGATGATGGATGAGATATTACCACATCCTTGTTAGTTCACAGTGACTAGGAAGATCATTATGAAGACCATTATGTTACCACATATCTGTGTGTATGTATATATATCACTATATACACATGAAGATTATATGTATATCACTCTATACACACATGAAGATATATATAAAACTATATATATAAGCCATATATATATAGTTTATATATATAAGCATACACAAGAGGATATATATAAACACTATGTATACACACATGAAGATATATATACACATAACACACTATATGTGTAAATTTCTTATTGTTACAATGATTAACAGCTTTGGAGGCCACTAAGGATAGACCTCCATCTCCTGTTTCCCTGGAAACAACAGAAAGGAAAACATCACGACTCTCCCTCCTTTAGCCTCCTGGTCAAAAGAATGGAGTACCTGTGGCTCTGGGTTGAGACATGACATCCTGATCTGCACCAAAGATTAGAAGAACATCGTATACCATTGTCTTCCTTCAGGAGTTAATCCAGTGGGTTTGTCAATCACCTGGACAGGAGTTAATCCCTTAAGGAAAACTGACTCATGATAAAGTCCCCTAAGGAAGCTGAAGACATGCTGAAGAGAAGAGAGGAATAATGGTCTCCTTAATGAGATAATACACTCACCTCACCCCCAAGCTCCTCTCCCCTACAGTCCCGTGCAGAATTTCCATCATGTGATTCTGTAACCTGTCCACTTTTCTGGATCAGGAAAGTGAAGTAATTTATTTTTCTACTTTTCTGCCTCTTTTCCTTTCAGTTACGGACCAACACTTAAGTACAAATTCCCCCATGCCCTGGGCTTTCTCCCTCGCTCTCTGAAGCAGTCCCTCACTTATGCCATGTGGTAACTTATCTTTCATGCCGCTGCTTGCTGAACTCCGTTGATGAGCCTTGTTGCCTTCACGGACACTGACCCAAATGTATGGTTTCCTCACTTCCTCCTCGCTAACTCCCTTTACTCAGCTGCTGAGATGTAGAGCTGGCCTGCTCTGTTACTTTCCTCTCAAATGCTGATAAACTGTACTCAAGCTTCCTTGGGAGTCTGTTTCTAAATGTTTTTAATAGCAAGATTAAACATTCAAAAGAGGGAATCACAAATTCCCCGGTAACACTACCTGCAACGTTTTAGCATTTGCTGGTGTCGCTACTTTCTCAGAACACAAAACTAACTATTCTAGTGATTCATGGATGCTGTGTGAAGCTAATAAGAGAATTCTCTAACCTCTGCCCTCGCCGAGGGACCCACCGCATAGACATTTGAAAGCACCAGGTACATTTTCCCCTGATATGCATATTTTTGTTTTGTTGAGAGATTTCTGGCCTCCTCAGGTTAATTTTAACCAGTTGTACTTGGTCTTCAGTCATATGCTTTCATGAATATTGCTGCTGCCTGGAGAAAAATTCCCCCTACTGAGCTACTATGAGTATGTCAGAAATTTTTGATTCTGAATGAAATAGGAACTTATTATTGAAAACTGAAACATCCCTTGTGACAAGGGGTTTTTTTGTTTGTTTGTTTGTTTAGGGTTTTTTTGTTGTTGTTTGTTGGTTTGATTTTTTGAGTTTTTGCTTGTTTGGTTGATTTTTTTGAGACAGTTTATCTGTATAGCCCTGGCTATCCTGAAACTCAATCTCGAAGATCTGCCTGCCTCTGCTCCCCTCACCTCCCACCACCACCCCAACTCCCCCAGTCCCCAGTTCTGAGATTAAAGATGTGCATCATCACCACCAGGCTTGTGTTTGCTCAGCAGAATAATGCATGCGCGAGTATTTGCAGAGCTGAATTGTCCTCCAGGAAGGCAGTGGAGATCAGGCTTGGAGTGGAGCTTAGAGTAATGTACTGAGAGCAAACAAGGCCCTGGACCCAACCTCCAACACCACAGAAACCAGAAATAGTGAAAGGAAGGAGAGGAGGGGAAGGGGAAGAAGGGAGGGAGAGTAGGCCCATTTATGATCCTAGCACTTGAAGTGCTGAGGCAGAGATGTTGTGAACTTGAGGCCAGCCTAGGCAACAGTAATATCTTTCTAAAAAAGGGATGGAATATAGGAAGGGTGGGGGAAAGGCTTGGAGGTCTAGGCTAGGGAATATCTACAGCAGAGGGGGCCAGAGATCAGTCTGTCTAGACAGCAAGGGGCAAGCTTGCTGTGGCTTATAAACAGAAAGAACCCAGACATCGTGGTGGACCAGAAGTGCTATGGAGAGCACAGCATAAACTCTCCTGTCTTGCCTACAGAATCTTCTGTAAGTGATGGGGGAGATGGTTCAACAGGTGAAGGCACTTGCTACCGGACAGCCTGAGTTCAGTCTCCATCCCTGGACCCCACACAGTAGAAGGAGAGAACTAACTCCTACAGATTCTCCTTTGACCTCCACATATACATTATGTAAATACTTTTCTATGTGTCATTTTTCTTCTAATATTAGATCACACGTATTTGTAGTGGTTTAAATGAAAATGCCCCCATAGGCTCATGTATTTGAATGCTTAGTCACCACGGAGTGGAATGCTTGAGGATTAGATGGACTAGGAAATGAGGCCTGGTTGGAGGAAATGTGTCCCTGGAGGTGGGTTTCGAGGTTTCCAAAGCCCCTGCCAGGCCCAGTCTCTCTCCTCTCTCTCTCCCTTTCTCTGCTGCCACCCAAGGATCAGGACTTGAAAACTCTTAGCTAATGCTCCAGCCAAGCTGGTCTGCTTCCTTCCATGATGACTGCGGACTTCCTGAAACTGTAAGTCAGCCCCCATGTAGATGCTTTCTTTTCAAAGGGTTGCCTTGGCCATGGTGTCTCTTCACAGTAGCTAAGACAGCATTAAATATTATTAATAGTCTTTAATAATGCACACTGCTCAAGTATGAGGACCTGAGTTTGATCACCAGAACTCACTTAAAAAGCAAATATTATTGATATCTATTTGTAATTCTGGCACTGGGGAGTGGAGGCAGGTGGATCCCTGGTCACTAGCTAGTCAGTATAGCCAGCGCATGAACTAGGTTCAGAGAGAGAGCCTATTTCAAAAAGTAAGGAGAAGAGCAATAAAGAATGTCAACACAGAACACCACACACACACACACACACACACACACACAGAAATATCTAGAAATTCAACTCTCAAGGTTTGTTTGGTTGATGGAGTTTGACATTCATGGTCAGTTGGTCATTTTGCTTTTGAGCCTGTGGTAGGGCAGTCAGTCATGTCAAGGGGCTTCTCTTAAAGAAACGTTGCTGACTTCATGACCAGGACTGAAAGAGGAAAAAGAGGATGAGGGCACACTAGTCTCTGAGGGGATGATTCTCACACCTAGACCTGCCCACCAAGCACCTCCAGAGGGTTTCACCACCTGCCGTGAGAGCTACCCTAAAGAGCACACCTCTCACACAGTCCCCGTCTGAGCTCTCACATTCACCAGGGATGCCCAGCAAAACTTGTGTACCCACGTCCCCATTGTAGATGTTCCTCAGCTACAAGTTGTCATCACAAGAACCCGCCTATGAGTACATTTTCATGTAAGTCTGCATGAGCATCTGTAGATTTCTTAAGCATGGAGTTTAGGTATACTGTTGTTTAGCTTCCTTTTTATAACCAGGACTCAAGGTGCAACCCTAGCCATCCTGGAACTCACTATTGTAGACCAGGCTGCCTCAAACTTACAGAGATTAGCCTGCTCTGCCTCCTGAGCGCTGGCAGGAAAGGTGTGTACTGAACACCCAATTGGAGGTTAGGGATCTTCTGGGTTCATTTTTCCATTTTGCTAAAATGATTTTCAGAACAGGTGATTTACAATCTTATCAGCCTACGAGAAAGGTTGTTTTCAGCTTTTAAAAGCTGTCTTAAAATGGGATGGGATGGGATGGAATGGGATGCAGTCCTTTTTCTTTAGGTGGTAAGGAATGGAATCCAGGGCTGTGGCCATACTAGATGGCTATAGGACTAAGCCCCACCCCCTGCTGGGAAGGTGCCCTTTGTTACCCAGCATTTTCACAGTGGCATCATTTGTTATCACATGCCGTTGTGGGTTCCTTCTTGTGTCTGCTGGTAGTGGGAGTGTGCCGTGCTTTGCTTTTCCATTAGTACTTTTCCCGGTGACGTCTTTTGGAAAATGAATGTCCACTTTTTTGAGCGTTTCCTAGAAGTGGAATTATTGGGATACACATATTGAGATTTAATAGACACTGCCAATGGTCCTAAGTGATGTTTTAACAATTTGCATAATGGCAAAGTGTGAAGGTTGCAGTGGGTGCTGTCAGACCTTAAAGTTTCATCTATTCTGGGGAATGTGTATTTTTATGCTTACACACACTCTTTATTTAGTCCTCCCATTGTGGTTTTGATATGAATTTCCCCATCTGCTCAAATCTGCCTGTTTTCCTACCCACTACGCTGAATGTGTATGCAAATGTCTCTGCCCATGTCTCTGCCCAGGCTGTGAGTTCCCCTTTTCACTCTCGTAATAGTATCTTTGCATTAACAGAAGTTTCAAGAACTTTAATATGATCATAAATAGTTGGTGCTTTTTATAAGACCTGCTTAAGCCGCCTTTGCCCACTCCAAGAGCATGAGGGTGCTCTTCTATGATGTTTCTCTCTGATAGTTCGTGGTTTGCTCCTTTACAATAAAACATATGTGCCCTAGTCAAGAATTGATTTTTAGGAATGGTGTCAGGTGGGGGGGGGGCTAGATACCTTATATATCAAACAAATAATTTGCCCAACACCAGGTAATGGAAAAACATCTCTTTTTTATTGTTTTTTTAAGATTTATTTATTATGTATACAACATTGTGCCTCCATATATGCATGCATGCCAGAAGAGGGTGCCAGATCTCATTATGGATGGCTATGAGTCACCATGTGGTTGCTGGGAATTGAACTCAGGACCTCTGCAAGAGCAGCCAGTGCTCTTAACCTTTGAGCCATCTCTTTAGCCCGTTTTTATTGTTTTTATTGAACTATATATTTTTATCCACTCCCCTTCCTTCCTACCCCTCCCTTTCAACTCTCTCCCATGATCCCCATGCTTTCAATTTACTCAGGAGATCTTGTCTTTTTCTACTATCCATGTAGATTAGATCCATGTATGTACCACATTTTCTTTATCCACTCTTTGGTCGAAGGGCATTTAGGTTGTTTTCAGGTTCTGGCTATGACAAATAATTCTGCTATGAACATAGCTGAGCACATGTCCTTGTGGTATGATTGAACATCCTTTGGGTATATACCCAAAAGTGGTATTGCAGAATCTTGAGGTAGGTTGTTTCCAAATTTTCTGAGAAATTGCCGCTGATTTCCAGAAAGACGTCTGTTACCCTTTGCTCTAACCTCATTGGCTCTGGTATAGGCCGGATAATGAAGTACATTCAGTTTTGTTCCTTACTTTCCATCCTGCCCCATTGGTGCATCCATCTGATGCTCTTGTGCCATGATGAGTGTCTTCATTAGATCACAGTGTACGCCCTTCAGCATATTCTTCCAGGGTTTCCATAACGTCTTGTCTGCCTACTTTCTTTTTGAGACTAGGTGACACTGTGTAGCCCAGGCTGGTCTCAAACTCATGATCCTCCTGCTTCTTCTTCTTCTTTTTTTTTTCTTCCCAAGGCAGGGTGTCTCTGCGTAGCTCTGGTTGTCCTGGAACTTTTTCTGTGGATCAGGCTAGTCTTGAACTCAGAGATCCTCCTGTGTCTACCTCCTAAGTGCTGGGATCAAAGCTGTGTGCCACCACCACCTGACTGGCAACATTCTTTTCTACTACAGATAATGACTTGTTGAGGGTGGGAGTTGCATGTGTGCCAGGCTTACAGGAGCGCAATGCCATGCCTGGTCTGTGCATTTGCACAGTGAGAGGGTAGCATCTTTTTTCTCATTGCTATGTACAAATTTCTTCTTGGTGAGCATTTTAATCTTCACCTTTAATTCATGTTATAAGTATTTTCCCATGTGTCATCCAACTTGGATTTATTTTTATTTATTTATTTTTTTTTTTTTGATTTTTCGAGACAGGGTTTCTCCGTAGCTTTTGGTTCCTGTCCTGGAACTAGCTCTTGTAGACCAGGCTGGCCTCGAACTCACAGAGATCCGCCTGCCTCTGCCTCCCGAGTGCTGGGATTAAAGGCGTGCGCCACCACCGCCCGGCCCAACTTGGATTTATTTATAGTTTTCTTGCTGTAGAGAGTATTACATTTTTATGAAATGAAGTATATTCATATTTTAGCTTAGTAACCTTACTACCATTATTTTTATACTCAGAAAAATTTTCCCTAATCCCCATGAAGTTTAAATATAATATGAATATTTACAATGTAGATTATATGTAATCACATAAATGTAAATATTATTTCCCATAACAATAATGGAAAACCTTCACTTTCTAGAGTAAAGGAATTGAAATTCAGGCTTAAAGGGGAGGGAAGAATAAGTACAAATTTCAAATTGTGAGTTCTGGTGAAGAGCTTGCTTCATTCCTTAAGTCCCACCCTCCACAAGTCAGTTATCTGTAGTAGAAAAGATTGGTCCCAGTCAGGCAGTGGTGGCATACGCCTTTGATCCCAGTACTTAGGAGGCATACACAGGAGGCTCTCTGAGTTCAAGGCTAGCCAGAGGAAGTTCCAGGACAACCAGAGCTAGACAGAGACACCCTGACTTGAAACACACATGCACACGCGCACGCACACATACCACACAAAGAATGTTCACACCTGTAACTATTTACATGGGCCTGATGTGACCATGTGCCGTCATTGAGCAGAGATGGTTGTGGTGACCTCCAAAGGACCTCAGACCCACAGTCATGCCGAGAAGATAAGCAGAACAACATAATGACAGTTAGGTCCACGGTAATGACTGTTCCTGGTAGAAGCATGGTGGGCAGATCACCAGACCCTCACCTGAAATTCCATCCCTTATTCCCATCTGTCCCCTCCCCCCACATTCTGTGTAGTCTTGAGGGGGAGGGTGGTAGATACATCCTGGAAAGCCCATTAAGGGCGAAACTCCAGTGATTCAGCTTTGTGAGTCATCACACCTACTGGAGTGGAACTTCTCACCGAGTAAAGCGAAGCCCTTTTGAGTCACCCTCGCTCCTGTGAGGAACCCTTCCCCAGGTTCCTGATGTAACTTCCATGAGTTCCAGGCTTCACCAGCCTGGGATCAATTGCGATAATGTCTGGGACTGTCATTGTTGTCTCTGGGGTGAACAGATGTTTCTCTACGTCTCTCCAGAAAGCGTCATGCAATATCACTTCTCATGATTTGCTGGGACAGGGGACAGTCCCAGTCAACACAGCAGTTGCTGTTAGGTTTCTGAGGAATCGGGGGTCTCTGGTTTCAGTGACCAGAGCTGAAGCTGCCTGCGGTACAAGTTACCAGTGCTCACATAGACAGAACAGCCCTCAGCCACTGTGGTTCACAGAACTGCCTGAGAACTCTTAGCCAAACTGTGACGTTTTACCGTGCCTGACCATCATTGTACTGGCCTCAGCTTACTGGGTTCACTTTGGAATGTTCTGGATGCACAGTGACCCATAGCTTGGTTATTTGAGGTGATTGTTGTTGTCGTTGTTTTTACAAAACAAACTCTTAAAGTGACCATAGAGAGGTAGGCTACCAGCCCTGATGGGGGTGGAAATGTGGGCTTGACTTCGACCCTGTGCTTAGGATTCTTTTTTTCTTTTCCCCTTCGCAGGAGAAATAGAGGGAAAGCATAAACCCCCTCTTGGCACAATTTCTGTTGTGCTTAGTTCGTGGCCAAAGACAGTTTTATGGGAAAGTCCGCTGTGTGCCAGCAAAGAATTTTCTTTTTCTCCATCCATAGTTTTAAAAACAAAACAAGTACTAAAATAAAATCTCGCATCTCCCTACCAAAGGAAGAGGAGGGGGGGAGGAGGGAGAAGAGAAGGAAAGTCACAGCAATTTTCTCCAATATGAAACTTTTCAGACTTTAGTCTCTCCAAGAAAACAGCGAGAAGGATTGACCACAACTGAGGCAGCGAAGCCTTGGCTTCAGCCGCTTGATGTCCGTACGCTAGCTTTGGTGGGTAGCCAAGAGGACTGACATCAGAAAGGCTGATAGATGAATACGTCCCTTGGCTCCTCCATATGACTCTCTAAATTCCTAGTTTTTAAAGGCTAAAATAAGTCAATTCAGATGGAAACAGACTTTTCTTTCCTCCTTTTCTTAAAATTAAGTTAAATCAGAAGCCGAAGAGCTGGTTCAACAGTTAACAAAGCTTGTTGCTCTTTCAGAGGACCCAGGTTCAGTTCTCAGCACTCAAAGGTGGCTTTATAACCATCTGTTACGACAGTTCCAGAGGTTCTGATCGTCTCTCTGACCTCCAGCATCCTCTGATGACTTCTGTGGACACCAGGCACACATGTGTTTTATATACATGCTTGCTGTCAAAGTCCTTATACACATAAAGTAAATCTAAAATTACATAAAATTTTTAAAATTATGTTAGATCATTTCAGGTATGTCTTAGTTACTGCTCTATTGCTGTGAAGAGACACCATGACCGAAGAAACTCTTATAAAAGAAAGCATCTAATTGGAGGTTTGCTTACAGCTTCAGAGGGTGAGACCATGATTATCATGATGGGAAGCAGACAGGCATGGTGCTGGAACATTAGCTGAGAACTTTATATCCTGATCCTTAGGCAGCAGGCAAAGAGAGACTGGGCCTGGCATAAGATTTTAGAACCTTAAAATCCACCCCCACTTCCTCCAACAAGGCCACACCTCCTGGTTCTCCTCCGCAGTATCATTTCCTGATGACTAAGCATTCAAATAGATGAACCTATGGTGGTCATTTGCATTCAAACCATCACAAGTATGATGGCTCATACCCGTAATCTGAAAACTTGAGAAAAAAATTAGGAGTTCAAGGCTAGCCTGGGTTATATGGTGAGGTCCGAGGCAGCCTGGGCTGCCTGAGACCCTGTCCTAAACAAATTTTGTTAAATCATATTTGTACGTGTCTGGATTGATTGCTCTGAGCTGTGGTCTTTGTAGATCGTTATCTACAAAGAAGGTGTGCCACTGCCCCGGATGATAAACCTACAAACTGCCCCAAAACTTAGAGTCTGTACTCGTTTCCTTCCCAAGACAGAGTTTCTCTGTGTAGCCCCGTCTGTTCTGGCACTCACTCTGTAGGCTAGGCTGACCTTGAACTCACAGAGATCCACCTGCCTCTACCTCCTGAGTGCTGGGATTAAAGGCACGCCCCATCACTGTCCAGCAAGTTTCACCTTTTAATGAACTTTTCCTGAGATAGAAATGTAAATATTGGGCTGGAAAAATGGCTTAGCCATTAAAGGTGCTTACCACCAAGGCTGTCAATCCACATTCAGTACTCAGAACCCACCTGGCAAAAGTGGAAAACCAACTCCCAGAAGGTGGCCTATGACCTTCACGTTCAGTACACACACACACACACACACACACACACACACACACACAACAAAAACTTCTTTAAAAAGAAATATTTCAAAATTTTTCTTTTTAAAACACTTGAATCCTATTTGTTTATTTCTTTATGTGATCACTTGTTTGTTTTTGGTCATGTGATCATCTGTTTGTTTTCCAGGTCTAGAGATTGCACTCAGGGCTTCATGTACACCAGGCAAGTACCATGGAGAAGCATCCCAAGCCCTGGGTTCCTGGCTTAAAAACAGAGAAGCTTATGCATGGAAAGATGGTTCAGTGGTTAAGAGCACTTGCTGCTCTTGCTGAGGCCCTTGCTTAGGCTCCCACGACCCACATGGTGGCTCATGATTGGTTGTAATTTCTGCAAACAAGGGATCCCGTGACTTTTTTTGGCCTCCATGGGCAACAAGCATGCACTTAGTGCACATACATACATGAAGGCAAGTGCTTATATATAGAAAATGAAACTTACAAATTAAGAAGAAAACAAATAACAGAAAAGCTTTATTGTGGCCATACCATTGATACAGCTTTGCAAACTCTTTGGGCCCACATAAGATGTCTAGATGAGCTGGGTGGTGGTAGCTCATGCCTTTAATCTCAGCACTAGGAGGCGGAGGCAGGCAGATCTCTGAGTTCGAGACCAGCCTGGTCTACAAAGTGAGTTCCAGGACAGCCAGGAGCAAGGAGTGTTATATAAAAAAAACCTGTCTTGGGGTGGGGGGGGGGAGTCTAGATGAACACATTGCTTTCTGCATAGGCTGTGTGTTCACTCAGAATTGATTGATCTAACACATGTATTAACTCCATTCTTTCCTGTACACACAGGAGGAAAAATGAGGATGAAAGGAATAAACTCGCTTTTAGAGAAATTCTAAAGCTACAAAATCACTTACTCTTCTTAAACAAACAATGTCAAAACATTGACATTGAGTAACGTCTCATCCTGAATCTACCTAATCAGGGAAAGTGCATTCTCCTTCTGCCTTCCCCAGAGACACTCCTCTGTTCTATGACCTGATCCAGTATTGCAAAGTAAAGGCCAACCCTGGCTGGGAGGCAGGGGACCAGGGAAAACACGGCGGATGTGGGAGTGTGTGTTAGTGCACAGTGGACTGAAGAGCCAGCAGAAAAGCATGCCTGGGTTAGAAAGTCTACGTGGCTGACAGATGCTCAGAACTTCTGGGGTTGAGGAAAATTATCCAAATAGCTTAGGCTATCTTCAGCCTTCATAACTGGTATGCCTTGCCCACCTTTGCGTTTGACCTAACATCCGTGTGACTGTCAGGTCAAATTCCTATTGGAAGCATACAGATTGCTCGACTTCCAACAACCCAAAGGCTGAGAGGGATGGCGGGATGGCATCTGATAGCAGACACTCCTGCTTTTCTATGCCCATCCTACCTGCTGTTTCCCACCAAAGTACTTGAAAGGGCCGTGATTTAGTGTGGCCTTTGTTATGTTACTATAAAAATTCCATTTACCTGCTATCACATCCTCACATGGCATTTGGAGTACTGCAAATCTATGTGCCTGAGCCATTAACTCTCATATTTGGCTCCAGAATAAAGGATCCCTTATTCCATTTGAGACAAGTATTCTCTTTTGAGTCAGGCAGTGGGGGTCCACACCTTTAATTCCAGCACTTGGGAGGCAGACGCAGGTGGGTCTCTGTGAGTTTGAAGCCTACCTGGTCTACATAGTGAGTTCTAAGAAAATTAGGGCTACACAGAGAAACTGTGTCTCAAAAAACCAAAACCAAACAAACAAAAAAGAGTTCTGTTTAGCACCAAAAAAAAAAAAAGTGAAATGTTACAGGCACCTAGATGGCTTTTTATCCTAGAAATTTGGGGATTCCAACCCTCAATATCCTCACCTGCAGGCTGAGTGCCATTAAGACTTGACTGACAAGCTAAGTATACCCCTTTGAAGATGGAAATTACAAAATAATCCCACACTAGCTTAGAATTGAGTATAATAAAGGGTTATTTATTTAGGGGTAGACTCACAAATCACAGTCCTCTGCACCAAAGGGAAACGGGAAACAAATCCAGAAGCGGGGAAGGGGAGTCATGCACACACTTTATGTAGGCATTTATAGTATAAGAGGCCATGCCCAAGTGGGCTGGTATCTTAAAGGCTGAAGGAGTTCCTACAGCACCTCCCCCTTTTGTTTAAATAAGAGAGTTCCAAACCCAATACAAAACAATATACAATAAGAACAAATATCAAGTATAAAAATTATAATTATAACCAGCATAAACAATATTAAGAAAGGAACATATGCTAAATGTTTCAATAATCATTCTATCCTAAGGAGTCTAAATCTTGTATTAGAAAGAGCTTGTCTAAATCATAAGAGGAAAGTAACTACAACTATCTAATCTTCAACTCCATCAAAGGCCTGAGAAGGGAGATAATATTACTTGAGTAGGCAGGAAGGGCAATCAAGCAGCTTCCAAACTATGCAGTAGATGACAGAGACAACAGGCTACTTGAGCAATAACCCAAAGTCTCATTTGCAATGTTGGAGCAACCAAATGGGCTAAGGCCTAGAGTAACTGACAGAGCATTTTCAGAGGAAGGAAATTTTTTTCAAAACTGTCATACCATCTCTTGGCAAGGTTTGACAGTTTTTTTTCTTGTATCCTGCTTGTCCAGTCCAGACATTGTACATTTTGTCAATGGTAGAGGCATGGACAGCTCCTTGCCCAAAGGCAAAGTTTTGCTTTTGTTTCCACAGAGGATGAGAACCTGTGGATTCTTTCCAGACTAATGTGATTCAATGAAGCAAGCCCCCCATGAAAGGTCTCCATGAATACCCCTAAAAGTTACTTTGCCCAACAAAAAGCAGGAAGCAGTTTGGAGAGAACTATGCCCAAATTCCCAAATATTGTTTATCAATGTTTGTTTACATTTAGAGGGAGATATGCTATAGAGATTTGCATTAGTATGAATCTTGGTTTACTGATACAAATTTAAAGCCAATTTTATTATATGTATATTTCTGCTCTAGATTAAGGTATTGTGTTTGTGCAGCTCATTAAAAAATGTATGTATAATTAAGAAATACAGATTAATAGATAGTCATCTGTAATAGTCAAACTTGTAGTCATGTTAGGTTTTATAGATGTACAGAGATATATTTCAGATGGATAGTTATTCTTCAAACCTTTCAAAGACTAAGGAATGTGGCATTTAAAATGTTTTAAGAACTAAGGACTTTTCATGACATGAGACACATCTGCTCCCTACAGCACCAATCTATTTCAAGAGGATGATGGGAATCAAAGAGGCTCCTCATGGAGTTTGTTAGCCATTTGGGTAAGAAACTGCTGTTGCCTGAACTGTTTGACTGGACTTGCAGAACACACAGAAAAATGACTGCTAAAACTGCCTAAAGAAGGTGAGATGATCCTTCAGGGTTCCTGTTTCATGAAAGAGTCTGCTAGACATTCTGTAGGACACAGAAGAAGTAATTGACAAACTGCCAATATAGGTGGAACTGTCTTTGAAATTTCCTGCTTCATGAACAAGTCTGCTGGATACTATGGGCCTATAGGCTGAAGATGGATGCCCCAATGTTACAGAAGAACTTTGGGTGACTGTCCAGGCAGCGAGATGTGTCTGTCAATTCTAGAGTTTTGGAAGATGCTTACAATGCACTTCCTATTTACTTAGGTAATATTATAATCTTTCTGGAGTCTTTGATGGAGTTGGAGAATAGTTATAGTTTTCCTTAGTTATGATAAGAGATAAAGTAGATATAAACTTGTAACTGTAATTCTTGCTTGATACCTGTTTTGTTGTATGTAATTTTACTATTTTAAAGTTAAAACCTTCCTTTTTATTTAAACTGAAAAGGGGAAATGGTATGGGAAGTTCTTCTGTATATGTGTTGCTTTCATTGGTTAATGAATAAAGACGCTGCTTTGACCTGTGGCAGAGCAGAGTGAAGCTAGGTGGGGAAAACTGAACTGAATGTTGGGAGAAAGTAGGTGGAGTCAGTGAGATGCGATGTAGTTGCCAGAAGAGACAGATGCTAGAACTTTGCCTGGTAAGCCACAGTTACATGGCAATACACAGATTAATAGAGATGGGTTAACTTAAGATATAAGAGCTAACAAGCAATACACTTAAGTGATGGGCCAAGCAGTGATTTAATTAATTTAGTTTCTGAGTGATTATTTCTGGTCTGGGTGTCTAGGAACAAATGAGCAGCCTCTTGCAACAGAATGGCCACCAAAGTGGACTGACCATATCCACATAAAACCTGAGAGAGTTTGGGAAGGAATTCTAGACACAAAATAAACAGAGTTTGGTACAGTTTCTTGGTAGCCACAATTTTTTTTTCTGGATGGGTTTGTGGTGAACAGGGGTACCATGGCTCCTTTAAGTGAGGTGTGGCAAATACTGTGCAGTTTCTTTAAAAATAGTGGCCTCCTGGTTCACCAGCACAAACAGCTCTGACTCTTTTGGGAAATCCAGCTATGGAGCATTTAAATGGGATTTGTGAGCAGCATATTACAAATTGCTTAATGGTGCAATGTAGACCCACTCTATCCCTGGAACTGGGGTTCTGTGCATGATCCACAGAGGCAGTGAACATCCCTCCGCCATGTTGGGCTGGGCAGAACCAAAAGGCCAAGGAGCCTTAGTCCTAAATATGATTAGCATATTAAAAAGTGGTCCTGGTGGGAAAAGGATTACAGATATACAATAAAGACAAATTCAGATAAAAAAAAGACCTCTAAATGGGTCACAGTGTATTTAAAAAAATGTATGTAGGCTTGGGAGAGGAAAAAATATAAATAGTTATAAAAAGAAATAAATGGTTTTTAAAAACAAAACAAAGTCTTTAAAAAGATAGAATACAGACAGTCATAGATTAATGAAGTAAAAAAAAAGGCCACATAAAGATGGAATATACCAAGAGTCTGGATTATGTGTGTGTGTATATATTTTAATTTTTTGACTGTGAAAGAGCTAAGTACAGAGAGACATTTCATTGTATGGACTGCTAAGCTAAACCAACATATGTATTTTAGAGTTATCTTGACTTCAAAATTTGGGTCTAAGGATTTGTTGCTTTGGAAAAGAGGTTCTTCTTTTGTTTCCACAGGAATTGAGAGACTTTAGATTCATTCTGGGTTAAGAAAAATCAGGTATGATCAAGGAAGACCCCCCTGAAAATTTTCTGATAAGAGCAGATGGTCCAGATTGTGGAGACCTGAAAATGTGAGCCTGTTTCCACGTTGACCAAAGGTCAGAGAGTTGGAACTTTCCTCTAATTCCTTCAAGGTTACTGTGCTTCTACCTCAAACAAAGGTCCCACCTAGATGTTGAGCAGGGAATTCTGTTCTCTCAAGGTTATTGTCTATTGGTTTGGCTAATAGCCAGTCCTTACACTCCAGGAATAGAGAAGTAGATTGATCCTACCTCAAACAAGAGTCTAAGGACCCAACTAAGTTCCAATTCCCTTTATGGAGATAATGTGGGATTATACCCAAGGAGTGTTTTGCCTACAGAATGTGTTGGTCTAGGGTGTAAGCATGACTTGCCTTGTTCTAGCAACAGAATGTTCAACTATGAATGTAGCCCACAACTTTCAATTTGTATGTTCATTTCCTTGTATCATGTTAATGCAGTCTTTTATCTTACTCCTGCCTTTTGGGGTCAGGGGTATTTTAAGCAATTGGAAATTAAACACAGTCCAATTTTTAGTGCTCACTGGAATTCCCTCCCGATTATACTCTATATGTTTCTCCATTTTATTATTTTCATTTGCATCTTTATATTCTTTACTATATTTCTAAATTCCCACACCTCTACCCTAGAGAAAGGTATTTTTGTTGAGGCTGGCCCTCGACACCAGATAATCCAATATTTCAGAGGACCTCTGTTGGAGTTTCCTCTGAGTTCTACATCCAGAACACCCTCAAAAGTGCTGGCTAAGATGATTGAGCCTCACAGAATATTCCAGTCAGGATTTGACCATACCTAAATTTTCTTTCCATCCCTATAAGATTACCAGCACCCCTAATCAGCAGGATGTAGCCTAGAAAAAAAAAACTATGCCCGTATTTCCAAAAATTGGATTATGGATGTTTGTCTTTGTTTAGAGTGTTGGTTACAAATTGGTATGGATAATGATCACGAAAAAAGCTAAACAAAAGATATTAGATTCATAGTTCTTATTTTGAAAAGAAAAAATAGGGGAAGTGCTGTATCCTGTAAAGATTTGTCACTTGGATTGGTTTAATAAAATGCTGATTGGTCAGTAACCAGGCAGGAAGTATAGGCAGAGCAACCAGAACAGGAGAATTCTTGGAAGAGGAAAGGCTTGGTCTGCAGTCGTCACCCAGATGCAGAGAAAGCAAGATGAGAACGCCTCACTGATAAAAGGTACCAAACCACATGGGTAATACAGACAAGAATTGTGGGTTATGATATAAGAGTTAGTTAATAAGAAGCCTGAGCTAATAGGTCAACTGGTTTATAATTAATGTTGGCCTTTGTGGATTTCTTTGGGATAGTTAATATAGGCCTCTATGTGCTTCTTTGGGGTTGAATAGCTGTGGGACTGGGAGGGACAGAAACCTCTGTCAACACCCCTTTAATCCCAGCACTTGAGAGGCAGAGACAAATAGACCTCTATGGGTTCAAGGTCAGTCTGGTCTACAGTGAGTTCCAGGACAATCAGAGCTAAGTAAGAGAATACTTGCAAAAAAAAAAAAGGGTGGGATGTCTGGCTTTAATATAGAGGCCATCATTTGTAGTCCTTCTTTATACTGATAATGATAAATCTAATAATGTAACAATAACATTTAAAGAGTACTCATCTTAATAACCACAGTGGTTCCCATGAGGTAATTATACATACGTAAGGATTTTGAACATAATTAACAATTGATATGAACAATTACTCAGAACACAAACATACACAGATGTTTAACTGGTTGAAAGTAGAAATTCTGGACTGCAGAGAGAGTTCAGCAATGAAGAGCCCTGAACTCTGCCATAGATTGGATCTGTATCTTCAGCCCCAGAGGGGAATTCTCCAACCTCCACAGGCACCTGCCTGCTGTGTGCATAGCCACCACTACCGCACACACACTCACACACACATGACCACACAGTCACACACACACATGCACACACACACATATATACAATTTTTTAAATATATTTTTTAAAGGAATCAAATCCTGATGTCACCTCTATGTTATAGTTTTGGGAATTGGACTCAGCATAAAGGAGGAAAATTTCCCAGATGATACCAATAAGACATGCAGCAGGCCCATGTCCTTAGGCATTTGATGTATGCTCCCATAGGCCAGAGAGACTGGGCTCTGGTCACAGCTCCAGCTCCTATGCCTGAGCAAAAGCAACCTGCTCATACCATTTCCAAACATATTAATAAGCCCGGGAGTCACTGTCATCTAGAGGGTCTTCAGTTTGCTGGTACTCACGATGGAAAACAGTTCACAGAGGTTGCATATGCTCAGGCTGGTACTCCTGAGAATGGCACAGGAGGTGATAAGTTTAGGGCTACCCTAGGCTACATCATTCTGAAACTGTTTCAGGACAGAGAGCTGGGAGTCAGGGGACAGACATGGGACAGATGGAGAGAAATCTTTAATCAAATGTGAACTACTTTGGCTTGTGTCTGTCTTAATATTTCTCCTTCTCTGTCCCCACAGCTTATTCCCACATTCCCCCTACTCCTCCACTCAGGTTTCTGCTCAAATGCTCTCTTCGAGGTCTTCCCAGACACACTATCAGTTAACAAAATAGCAGCATCCACTCTGCATTCTCTCTCTCTCTCTCTCTCTCTCTCTCTCTCTCTCTCTCTCTCATTTTGCTTTATTAGTTTTTCCCAATTAGTGCTAACACCATTGGAAATATTATGTTTTGTTGTTTATGTCCCCAATTAGAATATGAACTCACTGGGTGGTGGTGGCGCCCGCCTTTAATCCCAGCACTCGGGAGGCTGCAGATATCTGTGAGTTTGAGGTCAGCCTGGTCTACAAGAGCTAGTTCCAGGACAGGATCCAAAGCTGCACAGAAACTCTGTCTTGAAAAACCAAAGGAGGAAGAAGAAGAAGAAGGAGGAGGAGGAGGAGGAGGAGGAGGAGGAGAACTCAAGGCTGTTGTCTTGTTACCTACTGTATCCTTACTATTAATATATCCTTAATATGGCACTGACTTTTCAGATTTATTTATATTTTTATTTTATGTGTCTGGGTGAGTGTACCCCATGTAAGCAGGTGACCAAGGAGGCCAGAAGAGGGACGCTATCCCCTGGAGCTGGAGCTATAGATACTTGTGAGCTGCCTGACATGGTTGCTGGGAACTGAACCCAGGTTCTCTGGACGAGCAGCAAGCACTCTTAGCCACTGAGTCATCTCTCCAGCAGTACAGAACTTTGAATGAATGAATGAATGATGTTATTTAGTGTATAAAGGTCACAAGGTGCAATAATGAAAGCACTAGATTAGAATTGGATGTGGGTTGGGACCCCAGCTCTGCCAGTTACTACTGTGTGGTCTTGAACAAGTTAACCAGAAAAAGCCTCAGAGGGAAACCCCAAGACTATTAGTGGAACTGCATGTTAAGGGTAAGAGAGATGAGTCCATGAGTAAGGATGGACAGCCAGGGTGACCCTGTGGGCTTCTGTGGGACCTTTGAGGTTTGTTTTGGGAAAGAGGAGGCAGGAGAGGATTTGACACCATTATGGTGTGGTCTGTTTTAAGTATTATGAGGACTGGACAAGCACTGAGCAAGATCACCAGGCTGTTCCTGCAGTCCACACAGGAGACAATGGCAGCTCTGCCCAGTGAGACAATGCCAGCTCAGGCCTGGTGAATCCCAGGAAAAGGCTCGGATTCTGGAGAGAGTTTGAAAGCAGAGTCAGCAGAGTTTATGAAGGGTTTGGGTTTGTAATGGAGAGAAATAGTCAATGACTCATCCCACCAAGGATTAAGGGAAACTGGGGGAGGAGGTAGGATGGAAATCCGGTGGTACAATTAAGTCTGAGAACTTATTAGAGGCCATCCAAGTAGATGCTGTCAACAGATAGCTTAGAAATGGCTACTCCATGAGAATCACTTAAAGACAATGTTAGCTTGTCTTGATTTTGTCTTGTTTTGTGCTTTTTGGGAGACTGTATGGAATCCAGGGCCCTGAACTTGCTAGATTGTTGCTCCACCACTGAGCAATATGTTCAGCCCTCCAAAGGAACTTTTGTGAAAACCCAGCACCTGGGAGTCAGAGGTGATTCTGGGTTTAAACAATCTCTGAGTTTGAAGCCGACCCCATCAACATAGTAAATTACAGGCTAGCCAGAGCTACACAGTGAGGCCCTGGCTCTAATTAGGTAGGTAGGTAGGTAGATAGATAGATAGATAGATAGATAGATAGATAGATAGATAGATGTAGGTAGGTAGAGAGATAGATGATAGATAGATAGATAGATAGATAGATAGATAGATAGATAGATAGATAGATGATAGATAGATAGGTAGATAGATGTAGGTAGGTAGAGAGATAGATGATAGATAGATAGATAGATAGATAGATAGATAGATAGATAGATAGATAGATAGATGATTGATAGAAAAAGATGGATTAGATAAATATATAACAGATAGGTAAGTAGATAAATTGATAGATAGACAGACAGACAGACAGATAAGGAAGAAAGGAACAAAATAATCTGTACAGAGTACAGTACTCCTGCTGTAACCCCAACTCCTGTGAGGCAGAGGCAAGAAGGGTCTATGTGTTCGAGGCAAGCCTGAGGTATCTAGCAATACCCTGTCTTAGAAAAAAACAAAAGTCACCTGACAGAGGTGGCACACGCCTTTGATTCCAGCACTTTGGAGGCAGAGACAGGCAGATACCTGTGAGTTTGAGGCCAACCTGATCTACAGAGCGAGTTCTAGAGAAACTTTGTCTTAAAAAAGAAAAAGAAAAAAAAAGAAATAAGAAAATCAATAGTACATGAGGGACACAAAACAAGACCCTAACTTAATCAATAGAATCAGAATTTTGGGAAGAAGGGATCTGGAACCATTGTTTCTAGAGAAATGCTAGATATATAGACTTGGAAAAAAACATAAAGAAAATACATTGCTGAATATACATGTCTTTTGACAAGGTTCCTTCTGATTGGTTTAATAAAGAGCTGAGTGGAGCCAGGCCTGGTGACACACGTCTTTAAGCCAGCACTCAGCAGGCAGAAGCAGGTGAATCTTTATGAGTTCGAGGCCAGTTTGGTCTATAGAGACAGTTACAGGACAATTAGGGCTACCCAAAAAAACCCTGTCTCAAAAAAACAAAAAAAGAAAGAAAGAAAGAAAGAAAGAAAGAAGGAAAGAAGGAAAGAAGGAAAAGAAAAGAGCTGAATGGCCAATAACTAAGCAGGAAGAAGTCAGAAGGGACCTCTAAGAACAAAGGAGAGGTGAGCCAGATGCAGAATGAGTCAGACACACAGAATGGGATAGAGGTAAAAGCCACATGGTAGAACAAAGATTAATAAAAATATGGGTTAGTTTAAATTATAAGAGCTAGTGGAATCCAAGCCTAAGCTAAGGCTGAGCTTTCATAATTAGTAAGCCCTTTGTGTCATTATTTGGGAGCTGGCTGGTGAGACAGAAAAAGACTCATTACAGAAATGGGGGTGGAGACATGGCTCAGCATTTTAAGAGTATTTTCTGTTTTTCTAAAGGACCCAGCTACAATTTACAGCACCCACATTAAGTGGCTCACAACCCACAGGAAGTACAGCTCCAGAGGATCTTCTGACTACATGTACACTCACACAGATGGAGGGGATCTTCTGGCCCCCACAAGCACCTACACATACCTCACACAGATGGACACACTCCCACTGCTGGTAGGAGCGCAAACTGGTACAGTCACTTTGGAAATCAATATGGCGATTTCTCAGAAAACTGGGAATCAATCTACCTCAAGACCCAGCAATACTAATCTTGGGCATATACCCAAAAGATGCAGACCCATATCACAAGGACGTGTCCTCAATAACATTCATAGCCGCATTATTCATCATAGCCAGAATCTGGAAACAACCTAGATGCTACTCAACCAAAAAATAGATAAAGAAAATGTGGTATATTTACACAATGGAGTACTACTTAATTGTAAAAAAAAAAAAAAAAAAAAAAAAAAAAAAAAAAAAAAACCAGTGACATCATGAAATTTACAGACAAATGGATGGAACTAGAAAAATATCATCCTGAGTGAGTTAACTCAGACCCAGAAAAACACGGTATGTACTCACTCAAAAGTGGATACTAGATGTAAAGCAAAGGATAACTAGGCAACAACCCACAGCTACAGAGAAGCTAGGAAACAAGGAAGACCCTAAGAGGGATGCATGAATCTCCCTGGGAAGAGGGATGGTGAGATGTCCTGGGTACACTGGAGCCAGCGGTGGGTCACAGAGGGGAGGAAGACGGTAGATGAGAACATGAGGGAACAGGATGGTCAAGCAGGGGTAGAGACAAGAGGAGAGTAATGAAAGAGAGATCTTGATGGATAGAACCATTATGGGGTTAGGGAGAAACCTGGTCCTAGGGAAACTCCCAAGAAACCCTCAAGGATGACCCCAGCTAAGACTCCTAGCAATAGTGAAGAGGGTACCTGAACTGACCTTCCCCTGGAATCAGATTGGTGATTACCCTAATTGTCATCACAGAGCCTTCATCCAGTAACTGATGGATGCAGATGCAAGGATCCACAGCCAAGCACCAGGCTGTGCTCTGGGAGTCCAGCTGAAGAGAGGAAGGAGGAATTATAAGAGCAAGGGTGGCCAAGATCAAGATGAGGAAATGTGCAGAGAACTGAACCAAGCTCTTGGGAACTCACAAACTCTAGATGGAGCCTTCATGGACCGAACTAGGCCCTCTGCCTGTGGGAGACATTTCTGTAGCTTGGTCTGTTTTAACGTCACTGGCAGTGGGATCAGTATCTATCCTGGTGCATGAACTGGCTTTTTGGTGCCCATTACCATGGCAGGATGTAATTGTGCAGTCTTGATGTGTGGTTGGGGGGGTTGGTCTTGCCTCAACTGAATGTACCAGGCTTTGTTGACTCCCCACGTCCTTTTGAAGGAATGGGTGGTGGGGAGGTGGGAGGAGGGATGGGAAAAAAATTGTGAATGGTATGTAAAATGAATTTTAAAGATTAAAAAATAAATAAAAATAAATCTTAATGTGGATATATTCTTACCCTCACCAAGAAGCTATCTGCAATTAATACCTGATAGCAAAGGAAAAGTCAGTTTTCTCCAACGAGAAGTATTAACCATACTTAATTAATTAATAATCACTAAGTGTATTAACCACACTTCAGGGCAGCCCCATGCTCAGGAGTAGTTAGTAAACACAAAATAAACTCAATGATATTTTTCTATCCTTTTGTTTTATTTTGGCGTCTTCTTGGTTTTATTAGTCTTTTGATTATTTTGATTTCCATTTTTGTGTTTTTGTAGGAGATTTTTTTATAATTTCTGTTTCTTTTAAAGAGAGAGAAAAAGAATAAAGTTTGGTGGGGAGGGAGATGGGGAGGATGTGGGAAGAACTAGGGAAGGGGAAACATAATCGAAATGCATAGTATGAAAATTATCTTGAGAAAAGAAATGTTAACAAGAAAATAAAGAAGAAAACAGGAAATGGGGAAATTTCCAAAGCAAAATAGAAAACAATTAAAATTTGTTTTTCAAGAAGCTATAACAAGCAGTGTTGGTGGCTACCTGTAATCCTAGCATTCTTGAGGTAGAGACAGGAGAATCCAGAGTTCAAAACCAGCCTGGGCTGCATAGAAAAGCCCTGCTTATAAAAAAGAAGAGGAGGGGGAGGAAGACGCTGCCAATAGCAAAGCGTCACACACTGCTGACAGAAAAACAGGTTATGTGAGGACTGAAGACCCAGCACCGAAGGCTGGGGATACAGCCAGGCCATAGAGAGCTTGCTGGGCATGTATAGGGAGCCTTAGTTTCAAGCATTGAAAAAATACCAAATTTAGCAAATTATAAATTATACTTTTCCTGGCAATCCTTCAAAGAATAAAGTTGAGAGATTTTTTTTAATTGATATGCACTACTCCATTTATTCGTGCTAAAAATCATGACTGGCAAATTAAAAAATAGCCCCCCTTAGACATAAAAACCCACTGGTCTCTATTCCACTGTGCCCTGCTCTGGTGCCGTCTACACTCAATGTTCAGGACATTGGTGTTCGGGTGGAAGTTCCATCCCAAGCCCCCTCCCCTGGGAGTTACCTCAGCCCAGCCAGGCTTCAGAGAAGAGACGTCTTTCTCTGGGCTTTGTGGTGCCGCTGTTTCATTAACAGAGGACACTCTTCTACAGGCCTCTGCTTTTCCTCAAACTCTCCCTGCCATGGCTAACACTGGTCCTGTGGAAACCAAGATCAGTCAGATCCGCGAGGCAGCTGTTTTCAATTCCAGCCTTTGCTCCCGTCCGTGACAGGGAGGATCATGCCTCTAGGTCTCTCTTTTTATTATGCTTAAAACTCCCATGGCTCAAAAAATGTGGCTTTTCCATACAACACGTGACCGCCACCATTAACTGACAACCAGGTCAGGTGACCAAGTCCCACCATCTTTACTGAGGTCCTTAGTTTTAGGACTAAGGCCTAAAACTCTTGTACATAATAAACAGGATGTTTCCTTCTCAAGAGTTCTCAAACTGAGGACTGTGTTATGGGCTCTTTTGTCTCTCAAAATTCCTATGTGGACACCCTAACCGCCATTGTGGTAGTATTTCAAGAAAGGGCGTTCAGGAACTAATTACAGTTTGATTAGTTCATTAGGCTTGAACATTCATTATGGAAATCATTTCTCTTTACTCCCCAACCCCAAATCTGAAGATATTTGTAGGATGATAGCAGCCAGCACAGCAAGAAGTCCTCATAATTCGTTGCTACTTTTAATTTGGACTTCCAGCCTCTAGAACATTATAGCAGCCCAAACTTACTAAGACATTGTGGGTCAAAACTCTGATCAGAAATTCAAATAAACCTATCAATGACCACCAAAAGACTATAGAATACTGATACAGAGGTGCTCCTATAGCCATTTATAGCATAGGTATATAGACAACTTCAATACTGAGGATCTTAGTCTTGTTTTTTGTTATTTGTTTGTTGTTTGTATTTTTTGGATTTTTTTGTTTTTTTTTTTCATTTTAAATTTTTATTTTTTATTTTTACATTCCAATGCCAGTTCCCTCTCCCTCCCCTCCTCCTGCACTCCCCACCTTCCCAACCACCCAACCCCCATCTGCTCCTCAGAGAGGGTAAGGCCTCCCCTGTGAAGTCAATTAAGTCTATCTCTTCACCTTATTGAGGCAGGACCAAGGCCCTCCCATTTCCTGCTCCTATCCCCATGGTTTCTAGGCTGAGTAAGGTATCTCTCCTCCAAGACAGGGTTTCTCTACAAAACAGCCCTGGCTGTCCTTGATCTCAATTTGTAGACCAGGCTGGCCTTGAACTCACAGAGGTCTGCCTTCCTCTGCTTTCCAAATGCTGGGATTAAAGGTGCTGCGAACCACCACCACCTGGCTTATTTAATTTCTTACTCAAAGGCATAACCAATATCAATGAGTATTTCAACAAACGTGGCAGAATAAGAAAGGCTGGAAAAGATAGCTGGTAGGCACTTACTACCATTTTTGTATTGGAAAAGGATAATCATGGTGTCCCACAAAGCCAAGCAAGGACGAAAGTAGAGTATCTCAGCAAGGCAACTTCTTTTGCACAAGGAGTGCACCAGAACCCGCACCGGAACCCAAACCAGACCACGAGGACACCATAGGGAGTGTACTTGGTTTTGATTGACAGCAGGTGGTAACTAGGCCTTTTCATCATGGACTGGAGTGACCTCACAATCTAGTTTAAGATTTGGGGCAAAAGGAAATGAAATCCATCCCTCCAGGGTCAAGTTCCAGGCATGTGGGGTGGGGGGTGGGTAGGAGGTGTCATCAATAAAAGTTGTGAGAGATAAAAAGGCTTACACAAGTTTTACAAGGCGAAGGAGATTTGTGCGATACTGGCTCTTGACTGGAGAGCTACCTATGACAGAGAAAGGAAAATGAAACATTTCTCACACCTAGAACCTACAGGGTGGAAAAAGAGAACCAATTCCCAAAAAGTGTCGTCCCACCTCCCCAGGCAGGCCCTGGCATATGTTCTTTTCTTCTTAAAAAAAAAAAAAAAAAAAAAAAAAAAAAAAAAAAAAAAGATAGATAGATACATTTAATTTGTTCAAAGTTATTAAAGTCCACCTAAGAAGTTCTATTATCCAAAATAAAATGTGGAATCTGAATCCCAACCCCAAATGTGTTTACTGTGTCAGCAATCTCAGTCCTGCTTTGTGTTCCGTCCCTATCAACCTCAGACACGACCCAAGAGCACTGCACCATCACCTGTTCCTCTCCCTACTCCCCCACCACAACAATCCACCAAAAAGGCAAGTGTGACTTTTGGTGGTCATTGCAATTAGTTTTCTGTGCACTTGATCCTAATGTAAGGCAGACACTATGATGCTGGGGCCCACAGTAGTCTGCTCCTGTAACTGTGCACAAACAGCAAAGGCAAGGGTCAGGGTCACCATTGTTGCCGCACCAAGGGAAAGGCTATGCAGAAAGAGAGATGAAGGAAAATGTGATTCAACATAGAGAACTTAACAAAACATCTGACCAGGTGGAAGAAATCAACACAAGTGTTGAGAAAAGGCAAAGCCATAGAAACAGAAGCGGTTAGGGGCTCCCAAGGGCTGGGAGGAAAGGGATGGGAGAGTGTCTTAATTGGGGTTTTATTGCTGTGAAGAGACACCATGCATGACCATGGCAACTCTTATATGGAAAACATTTTATTGTGGTAGTTGGCTTACAGTTTCAGAGGTTTGGTACATTATCATCATGGTGAGGAGCAAGGCGATGTGCAGGCAGATGTGGCACTGGAAACAAGAAAAGCTCTGTCTCTCTAGGCATGCCTTGATCATATAAGAGGGTAGCACAAATAATAAAAGCCCAGAGATAGGTATTGGGGTTCAGCCTGAAAATCAGAAAAGCAAAGCAGCCAGTCACTAGAGAGTTCTTTTACCTCTACCAATGCTCAGACCGAAGGGGCAATCCTGTCTTCAGATTGCATCTGTCTCCACCAAACCTCAGACTCCAGACTGAGTTCCCATCTCTTACCTCTTATATTCCTGTCTCTGCCCAGCCATATTGCTCCTGTCTCCATCTCTCCAGTGCTAAAATTAAAGGTGTGTGACTCCCAAACACTGGGATTAAAGGTGTGAGCCACCACCACCTAGATCTGTTTCTGGATCAATCTTGTGTAGTCCAGGGTAGCCTTGAACTCACAGATATTTGTCTGCTTCTGTCTCCCAAGTCCTGGGATTAAAGATGTGTGCCACCACTCCCTGGCCTCTAGTGGCTAAACTTTGCACTCTGATCTTCAGGCATGCTTTATTTATTAAAATAAAAATACATACGATCCCTCAAAATCCACCCCCACAGTGACACACCCACTCCAACAAGACCACACCCACTCCAACAAGACCACACCCACTCCAACAAGACCACACCTCCTAATAGTGCCACTCTCTTTTGAGGTCATTTTCTTTCAAACCACTGCAGAGAGTGAGGGCTAAAAGCCTCTCTTGGGGGTTCTGAAAGTTTTAGGATTAGATACTAATGATGGATCACTTTGTGTCTTTACCAGAAACAACTGAAATAGATACTTAAAAGAGGTAAATTATATCATATAAGAATTACAACTCAAAGAAGAAAATCAAATGCTACTTATTGGTTATTCTTTATAATCATAGCTGAATTACTGATTTAGCAATTAATTGGGGGTATAGTCTTGAGATACTTTAATGTATTTTTTTTGTGTACTTTCTGCCCCTGCTTAACTCCTTGCCCCATGCCTGCACTCCAACCAAAAAATATTGTATTGGCTTTCTTATAGATAAAAACAACACATATGTCTCTGTGAGTTCGAGACCAGCCTGGTCTACAAGAGCTAGTGCCAGGACAGGCTCCAAAGCCACAGAGAAACCCTGTCCTGAAAAACCAAAAAAAAAAAAACCACACATATGTAATTTATTTGGATTAAGAAATTATTTTAAAAAAAAAAATGAATAAAAAAACTTGAAAAGCCCACCCACCCAAAGAGAACCATTATTAACATTCAACATATATTTTTCCAGATTGGTTTTCCATGTGTATATAAAAAGAAGGTATTTTTGAACTATATTATTGTGATTTTTTTTTCTCTTGCATACTCTGTGTGTAAGCTACCACCTCTCATTCTGTATAAAGAATTCTTTTTCTTAGATAATTAGGATTACTGGGTCAGGAACAAAAAGAGTGGAAAACAGCCTATGTTCGGCTTTTTACTTCAAAACTAAGAATTTTGAGCCAACATTAAGAACTTTGAAGCCAGGCATGGTAGTGCATACCTGTAATCGTATTACTTGAGAGGTGGAGGCAAGCAGGTCGGGAGCTCAACTCAGTCTTCAAGTTCATCAGTGACAGAGTAAGTTTCTCAAAAACCCAAGAGAAAAAGAGATGAGCTCTTGAGCGTTTACACCTCCCCAGCCTCGTGGTCTTCACTTGTGACGTCTGTCATTTAAAGCTTTCATTTGTAATTCAGAAAACAAAGACTGTGTTTTATACTTCTTCATATGCCTATCTATCTATGTGTTTGTTTGTTTTGAAACAGGGCCTCCTGAGACCTAGGCTAGTCCTGACCTCCAGTGGCCAGAATGCCCTTGAACTCCTGATCCACCAGCCTCCACTACCCTAGAGCGACAATTATGGGCCTGTCCCACTACGCCCAGTTTTGTTTTTTTTCCTTGTCTACTTCTTTGAACTACCCTCAGTGCTGCTCAAAACAGACACTCTTTATCACTCTCATCTAAACATTTCTGGTCTGCCCCTGTGCATGAACAAAGCCAAAAGCCAAACCCAAAAACCCACAGAACTGTGCAGCAAGCAGAGGACAGTGGGGACGAAGAGCCCAGTGACAGGAGCACTAAGCAGCTGCCTGAGTTGTCACTGGTTTTAGGCAAATCCCTTTCTTCTTCCTGGTTTGCGAACTCCATCCCTGAATAATGCCTTTCATGTCCTGAGTGAGACTCAAGAAAAAAAATGTACATGACACCACGTTAGAAAGAATGCAAAATGATCAAATGCATTTTTTATTCTCTCTCTCTCTGTTTGTTTGTTTGTTTGTTTCTCTGTGTATCTCTGGCCATCCTTCTGGCTGACTCTGCCTCCCAAGTGCTGGGATTTAAAGTGTGTGTCAGGGGGACTGGAGAGATGGCTCAGAGGTTAAGAGCATTGCCTGCTCTTCCAAAGGTCCTGAGTTCAATTCCCAGCAACCACATGGTGGCTCACAACCATCTGTAATTGGGTCTGGTGCCCTCTTCTGGCATGCAGGCATATACACAGACAGAATATTGTGTGCATAATAAATAAATATTTTTTTTAAAAAAAGGACCGACCTGGGTACATATTAAAAAAAAATAAAAAATAAACAAAAGTGTGTATCATCTGACCAAATGCAACTTCTTAGTACCAATCTTATTTACTCAATGGGAATATGTCCTGCATGTGCACATGTGTGAGCCACAGGTCTTTCCTTTCACTGTGTGGGTCCCAGTGATCAAACTCAGGTTACCAGTCTTTAGCAACAGCCCCTTCACCTACTGAGTCACCTTGCCAGCCCTACTACCTGATTTTACCAACGACCCCTGGCTAGAATACCAAAGAACCAGAAGGGAGTCTTTCTTTGCTGTCTCCCCTTCTCGTCTCATATACTCCTTCTTGCAAAGGCATGACTTTAGAATAACTCTGTCAACCTCTACCTGCTCCAAACAACCACTGTGGGCTCTGACTGTGGTTGAGGATTACTGGATTAATACTGGTGTTTTAAGAACAACTGAATGGTTTTTGTTTAGCTGGCATGTGGCCATTGACAGGCATTGGTGGGAAAAGGTGATTTAGACATAAGAAAACAATCAGGGAATTTTTTATTACCCTGATTAACTGGCCTTACAGGTCCTGACTAGAAACAAACAAAAGTTGACATTTTCTTCACATATCAATAGTCTTAATTTATGGGACAAGCAATCAGAAAGTCAAATATTTCCAGGCAAAAGAAATCAAAGCTTTTATTCCTGGACAGGTGATATCTGGTATCTGTTCTGCAGCCTGTGTTGTCTCTCGAGGGGCGTGGTCCTGAATAATTTTTTTGCCGTGTTTCTGATCAAATTCAAAGTCACACATTTACTGTCTGAGAAATATCTTCTTGAAAAATAAAATACTTTTATTTGTTGGGTTTCATTTAACCCCAGCTCTGAGGAGGCAAAGGCAGGTGGATCTCTGTGAGTTTGAGGCCAGCCCAGTCTCTAGAGCAAATTCTAAGCTAGCCCGGGTTGTTTAATGAGATTCTGCCCCATGGCTGGTTAAAAAATACTTTTTCTTACTAAGTCATTTATTCACTTAGAAATATTAAGTATTTTCATAGACTAGGACATATGTTAGGAAACAAAATGAATCCAGCCAGATTGGTCCAAGAGATGCTGGCGGGCTAAGGAAAGCCTTCTCTGCTCTGTGCAGTAGTGGAGGTTCGTGGACCTACCAGGAACTGGTAAAACGTTTGCTTGGTAGGCCTACGGAGAGAATTAGGTCATAGCATGCTCTTGGAAGGGCTACTGGGACCCTGGCCGCTTCCTTTTGTTTGCTCCCCACCAGGAGAAACTAGGAACAGTTGTCTTCCACCGCATGCTTGTGCCGTGATGTCGTATTCTTCTTCAACAAGGCTCACAGCAATGGACCAACCAGCCATGGATTTAAACAAAATAAACCTTTCGTCCTCTGATTTGATTAGTCTCGGGTATTTGTTCCAGTAGCAAAAGCTGACTAACACATCTGGCCTACATCATTCTCCATCATTATTTTAGTGTTTAGTTATTTATTTACTTTTCTATGTACTTAGCAGTGCCGGGGTCAGAAACTTTACCATTGCACACACCGGGCAAGCACTCTAATGTGAATCTGTATCCCTGTTCTTTAATTATCCCTATTTTAAAATAAAATTTCTTTTATTCCATTATAGATGTAAGACATGCTTCTTTAGAAAGTACAGGAGGAGAGAAGGTTCAGTAGTTAAGAGCACTTGCTGCTCTTGCAGAGAACTGGAGTTCAGTTCCCTGCAACCACAGAGGATAATTCACAACTACCTATAACTCTAACTCCAAGGGATCAATACCCGCCTTTCCCCGGGGGGGCTGGGGAGTGTCTCTTCATGTATGTGTGCACACACATGCAGACGCACACGTACAGATAAGTAAAAAATAAAATGTAGAATTTTAAAGAAAGGATATTTTAAAGTCTTTTTAAGACAGAGTGTTCAGGTTTGGTTTGATCTGTCTGGTTTTGTTTGTTTGCTTGTTTGTTTTTGTTTATTTTTAGATAGGGTCTCAGCCTGTAGCACTGTCTGACCTGCAATTCAGTAATTAGACCAGACTGTCCTCAAAGTCATTCAGATCTGCCTGCCTCTGCTTTAAAGTCCTTTGAGAGTCTAAGAAAAATTTAAAGTTGCCTTTTGTCTTTGTATAACTATTATTTTTTTCATATGTAAAATAAATAAATAAATAAAATTTGCCATCCCAAAATCTCAGCTCTCTGCCTGCTGTAAAATTATCCTGGCAACTCTAGGGCACATTAGTATTACACACCGGACATTTCCCTCCTCCAGCCTGCAGTCCATCAACAGCGATGAGCCCGCTTGTGAATGTGCTCTGGGACTGTCGGGTACTTAGAAAAGAAAACAAAGCAGCGCTCCATTTTCAGAGAACAGCTGGCTGCGATTCCTGTACCATTCCTGCTTTACAGCCCCTTCTCATTCTTAGCTGTAATTAATTTACTGGAAAGATTTTATGAGAGTTAATTGACAATGCAAACACTGTTCTCTGACTTAAAAAAAAAAAAGCCTGACTTGTTATTCCTCCTTTCACTGTATTTTTTTTTTAATTATAACTTTTTCAAAAGCGTTATCGGGCATTGATGAAACCACATTATGTGGTGACTGTAAAACTCAGCAATATAAACATTCTCGAGGATCGTCTTACAGCCTACAAATGAAGTCTGAAGAGTATTTGACAAAATCAAAACGCCGATTCGGCAAGATGGCATCCCTAAAAACTTGTTTAAAAAGGAGCTGGAGCCGCGATGAGAAAAGGGCTGCAGAGCATTTTCTGCCCTACTGTCTCGAGTTGCCCTTTCCGTTAGGTTTTTCATAACCTTATTGTGACGGGGAAAGGGATCCTGGTTAATGATTTCTATGCCTGTTGTTTCGCCCGTGTCCTCCAGAAAGCCCTTTCAAGATTGTTCATTGGAATCCGGCTTTATGAACACAGCCTGAGCAAAAGGCGGGGCATCTGCTAGTCAATCTGAGTCAGTGTCCATTGTCCCCGCCTGGTAACCCTCTGTGAAGGATGGTTTGTGCAGAGAAAGGAGTACTGCATACCCGTACTGATAATCTCTACTCTCGGGAGGCTGAGGTCAGAGGCCAGCAAGATCGTGTAGTGTGTGTGTGTGTTGGGGGGGCGGGGGGGGGGGGTTCTTCTGGGTCCTAATTCTGATTTTGACCCTGTCCCTGTGCAGCTTCGTGTCTCTTGGAAGTCCACTTAAAAGAGCCATCAACTGTATAATGAAACAATAACTTCCCTAATTGCCTCTCAGCTGCTGTGGGAACCGAACAGCACAATACAAGCCGCAAGTACTTTACAAACTCTAAAATCCTATCTTTTATTGTGGTAAAATAAAATGGGAAAATCGGCTTTCACCATTTAGAGCAGTGGTAGCAAATACTACCAGCATGCAGGGCAACCATCTCTGGGACGCCATCTTCCCTCGACTGACCCCTGTTGCACCTCCATCCCACCATCTATAGCCCTGATTTGACCACTCTAGATATTTCTAATATGGCCTTTTTGTCTATTTCACATAGCATAACAGCTTCACTTGTTATAACTTGTTGAAGGATGTTTTAAAATTTCCAAGCTTTTATCATTAGGTTTTGGGGATACCAGGTGTTAGCATCAAGGCACACCTTAGCCCTGCCCCCCTTGAAAAACCTAGCCTGCACCCTACACCCCGCCTTCTTGCATGACAGTCAAGTACCCTGTCACTTTAAGAGACAATTTCTGCCCACTCCTGCTCTCTTCCTTTCTGCCATTTCTCTGAGAAGGCAACTTTCTGTCCCTCTTTGTTTCTCTTACCCTCTTTCTCTCTGCATCTCTTTGTCTCTCTCTTTCTTTCTCTCTCTCCTGTTGTCTCTTCCCTTCCCCATTTCCTTTCTCTCAATGAACTCCATACTCAAGCTCTGTCTGTATGGTGTATTTGTCTCTTGCACTGTAGTGATTAACACTAGGTTCTTGCTATGTTGTCCAAGGCTTCAAATACCAGGAATTAAGCACTTCCCTTGCTTCATCCTCTAGAATATCCAGAACAGCAGGTAGAAGCAAAGACGCTCAGCTCCAGCACCATGTCTGTCTCCATGCAATGAAATGCTCTCCTTTATAAGAGTTGCCGTGGTCATGGTGTCTCTTCACAGCAATAGAAACCCTAGCTAAAGCAGATGTGGGGCTGGGCAGTGATGGTTCATGCCTTTAATTCCAGCACTTGGAAGGAATCAGGCAGATCTCAGTGAGTTCGAGGCCAGCTTGGTCTACAGAGTGAGTTCCAAGACAGCCAGAACTGTTAACAGAAAAACCCTGTCTTGAGGAAAAAAGAAAAAAGACAGAAGTTAGTACCAGGAACTAGGGTATTGTTATGATAGGCCTGACCAAGTTTTGTTTGTTTGGAATGATATGGACAGTGGAGTGTTTGGGTTAGGAAAGCAGAAAACAATGGATTATTTTAAGTCCTGCTTAATGGGCCATCATAGTAGGAGCATGGAAAACAGAAGTGCTGAGAGTGATTTGAACTGTGGGTGCCTGGATCAAGAAGTTTCAGAGGAGAAGAATGTTAGTATGTGGCCTAAGGACCAGCCTTGGGATATTTTGGTGAAGAATGTGGCTGCTTTTTGCCCTTGTCTGAAAAGTCTGCCTGAGGCTAAAGTGAAGAGTTCTTGATTAATTTCCTTGGCAGAGGAAATCTCAGAACAGCCTAGCATAGACTCTGTTGTGTAGCTATTAGTGGTAACTCTGATGAAGATTTACAATAAAAATGAGCAAGCTAAACAAATAAAAATACAAAATTTGCAGACTGAGAAAAGGGGCACCAGGAAGTGAACTAGAGCTAAATCCTGTGTTTAAGGAGATAAATGGACTAACAAACAGAACAAAGGGAGCAGTAACCTCAGATCCCACCCAACTAAAGTTCCAATTTGTGAAAGCGAATTAAAGAAAAATCTATAATCAGGTGTGTGCCTTTAATCCCTGCACTCAGAAGGGAGAGGCAGGCAGATCCCTGAGTTTAAGCCTCAACTACAGAGCAAGTTCCCAGACAACCAAGCTTAGCCAGTGAAGAAAACCATTGAAAATGGGGAGCTGACGAAGATGTAACTGAGGAAGGAGGCCCTCCGTGTTCCAGCCCCAGCAAGCAGCAGAACTCAGTCAAGTGGTTCTGGCTTTAGAGTCAAGGAATGACTAAGGAAAGCCGCTGAGGTCAGGCGTGTATCAGGGGTGTCCCTGAATGGAGGTCTAAAAAGGCATTTTGTGAAGCTGTGAAGGTGAAGCCTGGGTTGCCTTGAAGACCCCAAGATGCTGGAGATGCCAGAGTCATGGGATACCTACTGAAGAAAGCTGCTAACAGGGAGTGGAGCCAGACCAAGAGAAAGACATGTGTTGCAGTCAACAAAGCTGAATGGAACTGGAGATCTGTAAAGCGTTTTGACATTAGATATAGAGATACAGAGTTTGGAGTTTACCCAATTGGTTTTCGGTCTTGCATTGGTCCAGTATTTCCTTACTATGTTTCAATCCCTATGTTTTAGAATAGTAATGTAATGTGTTGGAAGTATGTGATCTGCTTTTTTATTTTGATTTTAAGGGGATTACAGTTAAGAGATTGCACTAATCTCAGAAGAGACTTTGAACTTTAGACTTTTAAATAAGTTTGAGAGTTGAGCTGAATGCATTTTTGCATTATGATATGACTACGTGCCTTAGGGGGCCAGGGAATGGAATGTGGTGGTTTAAAAGAAAATGGCCCCAAAGAGAGTGGCACTAGTAAGAGGTGTGGCCTCATTGGAGTAGATGTGGTCTTGTTGGAAGTGTGTTATTGTGGAGAAGGGCTTTGTGGTCCCCTTTGCTCAAGCTACCTCCAGTGAGACAGATCACTTCCTGTTGCCTTCAAGCCAAGTTGTATGATACTCAGCTACTTCTCCATTACCATGTTTGCCTGCATGTCACCATGTCATACCATGACCATAATGAACTAAACCTCTGAAAATGTAAGTCACCCCAATTAAATGTTTTCCTTTATAAGAGTTACCATGGTCATAGTGTCTCTTCACTGTGGCACAATTAATAAAAACCCAGAGACAGATATTGGGATTCAAACTGAAGGTCAGAAAAGCAAGGGAGCTGAGCCACTAGAGAGTTCTTACCTCTACCAAGGCTCAGACAAACAAAGGGGTGATCCTGTCCTCACTGTGACTGTAGACTGCAACGCTCTCCCCAAACACCAGACTGCCGTGAACTCTCCTCCTCCTGCTTTATATACCTCTCTCTACACAGCCATATCACTCCTGTCTCCACCTCCCTAGTGCTGGGACTAAACGTGTGTGATTCCCGAGAGCTGGGAGCACCTTTGTGTGAGCTCTGTTTTTCTTTTTAGGTAATCTCATATAGCCTAGGGTGGCTTTGAGTCCTGAGATTAAAGGTGTTGTACCACCACTCCCTGGCCTCTAGTGGCTTAGCTCTGCATGCTGATCTTCAGGAAATATTTATTTATTAAAACACAAATAAAATATCACTATGCTTCACAGCAATAGAAATCCTGACTAAGACAGCAGGTCAGTGACTTTAAGACTAAAAGCTATTTCCTAGAAGCCCACATTTGTGTGTCCACTCATCTGTCAATGGACATTGAGTTGCTTTTCCCTCTAAGTGACAGTGACTGACCGGGGTGGCAACTGTTGGGCAATGCTGCTCAGGTGGCTGCCTGTGACTCTCTGGGTACACTCCTGGCGGTGAGCACTGCCATGCCGCTTCCACAGCAGTGCCAGGTCGCCAGCTTCTCCCCACACTTGCCGACCCTTCTTAGTTACTACCGTTAGATGCGTATTTAGTCGTCTGTGTATCTCACTGTGGTGTGACTTGCGTTTCTGTGGTGATTGGTGACATCGAGCGTCTTTTCACCCGCTTGCTGGACGCTTGTCTTCAGAGAAACATTTATTTAGTCTTTGGCTCTTTTTAAAGTTGGGTTGCTTTTTCCTGTTGCTGTGTTATAGGTGTTCTTTATACATTCCGGATAGTCATCCTTTATCATATGTATGATTTGCAAGGATTTTTCTCTCATTTCATGAGTTACCAATCTTTTCCATTTTTATTCGTGGATCAGATTCTACTAAAAAGATACGTTCAACCTTTACCTTGAATATTTAGGAATTGGAAATTCTTTAACAAACTGGTCTCATCTATATAAAAATGATACCACAGTTTGAAAACCAAATGAAGGACTAGAGAGATGGTGCAGTTGTTCTTTTTGCTCTAGAAGACAACAGTTCTCAGCACCCAAATCAGGCAGTTTACTATAAAATCTGCCTGTAACTCCAACTTCAGTCGATTCTCTGCTGTCCTCTGGCTTCCTCCAGCTCTCCGCCCCCCCCACATACATACATAAACACTCATACACACATGTACGCACAGACACATACATACATGCACACACATATGCACACAAATGCATGCACACACATGTGTGCATATACACACACACAATCTTTGGAAATCAAAAGAATTTTTCACTTACAATTTTGTTCTTCAAGTTTAATATTACTTAATCTTAAATTCAAACTAATGTTAAATATATTTCAAACTTCCTCCATTCACAACTTGTCTCAGTAAGTTATAGTCACGCAATGTGTAATGAATGATTACTTGGTTAATGATAGACCACATACAGGAAAATGGTCCCACAAGATCATATCATCTAGTGATGTCATAGTCATTTAAATTTGTGTTAAATGCATTCAAGGATTTTGATACAATGTTGAAAGTGCCTAGCAACACATTTCTCAGAAGTTATCTTTGTCCTTAAGCAATGTATGACTAGGCTTAGTTTATTAGCAAACTAGAAAATCTATTTCTTGGCTTACACAATAATTAGATAGATTAACACATTTGACAACAGAAAACTAAAGCTGTAGATGCCTGTGGGGAAAATATAATAATGTTTCTTGGCAATAACATTGCTTGATCATGCTTTACCATTCACCAAGGAAATCCAACGGGCCTTGTCATAGCAGAGACTAAAGACGCTCTGCAGAAGTCAGCTGCTAAACTTCATGGAGGAAAGGTGTGTGGAATGCTAGGAGTCTTTCACCCATTCTTCTATTTTGTGACTTGATAGGCTTGACTCTGTATCAGACACTGGGATCAGGATTCAGAGAGCCCAGTCTTGCCTTCAAGAAGTGCTCACTCGGGCCGGGCGGTGGTGGCGCATGCCCTTAATCCCAGCACTCGGGAGGCAGAGGCAGGCGGATCTCTGTGAGTTCAAGACCAGCCTGGTCTACAAGAGCTAGTTCCAGGACAGGCTCCAAAAAACCACAGAGAAACCATGTCTCCAAAAAAAAAGAAGAAGTGCTCACTCTCAAGGCTGATGGGGTGGGGGAAGCCTCAAGGAAAGAGGCAATCACAATACAATAAGGCAAAGAGCTAGCTCTGAGGAATGTTCCCTTCATGGGCAATTCACAGTTAATTGCTGGGAGGCATACCTCACAACTACCAAGCCAGTGGCGGACATGCTTCAGCTTGTGAAACCCATCACTAATATAAAACTTTACGAAATGTGGATTGCTGTCATTACATTCTCAGTGTCCCCTCAGTACTAAGAGATAAAGGGCAGATGCCTGACATTGTGTGTGTGTGTGTGTGTGTGTGTGTGTGTGTGTGTGTGTGTGTAAGAGAAAGAGATATAGACAGAGACACAGAGAGACAGAGAAGAGAGAGACAGTTTTTAAATTTGCTTTATAAAAGTAATATATTATCCCACACAGGATGATCACTACCATCCACAATAGTCTGTTTCGCCTCTGACACCACTAAGGTACAGTCTAAGCTGAAAGAAAAGAGAAAAAACTCAAGGATCTTAATAAGCACTTGAGATCCTCGAGCTGTATGAGTAACAGCAGAGGTACCGAAGCAGGCCTAGGCAAACGGATCAGGAAAAGAGTAGAAGGGAACGATATTCGTTTCCACATCCATATCTACATATATGAACTAAGGGGTAACCACTCCCAAAGACCTGGCCCTTATTAGATCCTGTTTATCGTCCTAGCTCATGCCTACTACCTTAGGAATGGGTTAAAGAACGCGATCCTCACCTTCTCGAAGATTTATTCTGTGTTACTCAAGTGAAAGTTTGCCTGAGAGACTATAAATCTCTAGTTTCTGAAACATTGATCACTAGGAATATACTGGTCCCATGCCAGCCGCACAGACATGAAGGAGCATGCGGCTTCCTTATTCAGTGCCTTACTAAAATCCAGAGGGTCTTAAGAGATAAAATATGTTAAGATACAGCCTGTCCAACTGTCAAGTCACACTGTCACAGGAATATTAAGAATAGTATAATACACAGGAAGACGTGTGGAGAACCCTGGGTTCTTCTGTTATGACTCCGGTTCACTTGCCAATTAAATGCATAATTTTAAATAAATCACTTCACCCCTCTACACCTCTGTCTTTTGTCTCTAATTACCCTATTGAAAACCCAGTTATTAGGAAGATCAAAAGAAAGTGTAAAGATGGAACTGCTTCAAAAATGTAGCACATTTGTATTGTAAGGTATTATTAATACTTACATTATTATCTGTCTGCAATATACTCTTACACTCAGGCAAGAGGGGTCTTTGCTCCAAGCCTTGTTCTTAAGGTCACATGCTCTTAAATTTATTAAGTATATATCAACATGTCCCTACAAGATGTGGTTTCAAGGCTGACAATAGTATTGACATTTCTTGGAGTGATTAAAAAACTATATATAACACATACTGGATTGTCTTTATTAAAAACATACCAAATATAACCTCAAAATTAGTCTCAACTGACGTGGGCTATGTCATTTAAAATGGAGTTGTTAGAATTAATTTGAACAAGCTAATGAGCAGAACAAGGAGTATGAAAAGAACTAGCAGAGAACCCTGAAATAAATAAAGGAATTGTGATCGATGGTAGAAGATGCTTTTTTTGTTTGTTTGTTTGTTTGTTTTGCTTTGCTTTGGTTTTGGTTTTTCTGAAACAGGCTTTTCTGTAGCCTTGGCTGTCCTGGAATTCACTCTGTAGTCCAGGTTGGTCCCAAACTCAGAGATCCGCCTGTCTATCTCCCAGTTTTTGTGTGGGATTAAAGGCCAGTGAAGAAATTTTTTTTTTTTTTTTGGTTTTTTGAAACAGAGTTTCTCAGTCTTGGCTGTTCTGGAACTAGCTCTTATAGACCAGGCTAGCCTTCAACTCACAGAGTTGAAGCCTGTCTCAGCCTTCCAAGTGCTGGGATTAAAGGCATGTGCCACTACTGCCCAGCAATGGTGTTTTTAACAGCTATTTTAATTTTTTCATTTCTATTATTTTTAATTATAGGTAGATGTGTATGTGCACATTGTAATGGTCTGTCCTGTACCTTTAAGAGACAAGCCCCATCCACTCCCTCCCCCATCTGCTGAGGCAAACAGATCTTCCTTCTGGTTCCAGCCTGAGTTCTTTCCTTCCTGTATCCTGAAGAGGAGAGGCAGCTTCTGACTTTCTCCTTTCTCCCCACTTCTCCCCTTCCCCCCCCCCCCATCGTTTCTCTTTCTCTCTGCTCTTCTCCCTTCTCCCCTTTCCTCTTCCCTTCCATAACCCACTAAATAAATATTCACCCTCATTCTGCATGGTGTGCCTATCCATGTCTCTGTCTCTCACCTACCGTGGCTCCTCGTGGGACCAGTAACCCACCTGACGGCAGGCAGCATGTACTCAGCACTTCTGAGGCTAAAGCAAAGTCTGAGTCAACCTGGACTCATAGAGCTGCCCTCTCTCAAAAGCACAACAACACAACAACGAACTTGTAAAAACGCAGAAATATTTGACTAGTTTATTTTTTAAATAATTTGGAATATTTCTGAAAATTTTAAGCAATGTTTTTCTTACAGGAAAGGGCAAATGTGGACTATGCAATGAAAATGAGATTCTAGCAGAAAAATTGGGATAAGGAGACAAATACAGAGTATGATTAAAAAGAAGTTCATGCAAATTGCATCTATTTTTAAATATGCCTATTTTCTATATATTCTAGACAGCAGTCTGGCCTCTTTCAAATGAGATTTGAATTGACTGAACCACATATTGTTCTTTTTGTTTTTCATTACAATATACTATCATCAAAATAATTGAAAGAAAAATTTAATACTTCATGGATAGATAGTGCTTTAGGGGCTGGAAAAATATCAATGAAAGTAATAGAATCCATATTATAAATATCCATAATATTTTCTTTTTTGGTTTTTTTTTTTTTTTTGGTTTTTCAAGACAGGGTTTCTCTGTGGTTTTGGAGCCTGTCCTGGAACTAGCTCTTGTAGACCAGGCTGGTCTCGAACTCATAGAGATCCGCCTGCCTCTGCCTCCCAAATGCTGGGATTAAAGGCATGCGCCACCACCGCCCGGCTTAATATTTTCTGATAATTACAATTTCACCTTCTTTAAAATATGTAAACATTATATGTGAAATTTATGGCTCATTTTCAAGTGTAAGTATTGATTTAGAAATTGGATTGACCTTGCCAGATACTACTGCCTCAGCAGAATAAAAATTCCTCCAATTTCACTGAAATTAATTTAAAATTAACACCTAATATTAAAGAATTATTTTTGACATAAAAATAGCATTAAGGTAGAGATCCTTTTTATTATACATGCATATTGATATAATCATGAACAGAATTCTATCTAGAATTTACTTTCAAATGATTAAATAGAATTGGGGAATATAAATTAAAAAAAGGTTGATCAACAGTTTATTGTTACTGAAGTTAAATGAAGGGCACACGGAAGACCTTTCAAAATATTTAAAAGTGAGTGTGTATGTGTGGTATATATAATGGTATGTTATTTGTGTTTTAAAAATAAAGCTTGCCTAAAGATCAGAGGGCAAAGCAGCCACACCAGTCAGCCCATGCAGGCCAAGGAGTGCTGGCACACACCTTTAATCCCAGGACTCAGGAGACAGAGGTAGATGGATCTCTGTAAATTCAAGCCAACCTGGGCTACACAAGATTGACTCTGTCTAAAAGAGAAACAGAGCTCACACAAAGGTGATCCCAGTATTTGGGATCATGCACCTTTAATCCCAGCACTAGGGAGGTGGAGACAGGAGTGATATGGCTGAGTTGAGAGAGGAATATAAGTGGAAAGAGACGGCGAAGTGTGGAGTTTGAGGATTCATGGAGACAGTATCTTGCCCTTTGGTCTGAAGATCTGATAGAGGTAAAAGGTCTCTCTAGTGGTTGGCTGCTTTGCTTTTCTGATCTTTAGGTTGAATGCCAGTATCTTCTAGCTTTTATTATTTGTGCTACACTTGCCCCTGTGTGTGCTCATGCGCCTTTCGGTCAACTTACACATCTCTCTAAGCTCTCTCACCGACTCTCTCACTGATCCCAGACTCTGATTGGCCAGACTGGCTGACAGCAAACCCCTGTGCCAGCCCTGACAGTCTTTAGCAGCCTTTCAGCATCAGCACTGGGTTTACAGAAGCTTGCTGCCCTGCCCACTTATTGTTTCTTTTTTTGTTTGTTTTTGTTTTTGTTTTGACACTGGCCTTGGGCAATCAGGATGGCCTTGAACTCACAGAGATCTGCCTGCCTCTGTTTTTGAAAGGCCTGTGCTGAAAGGACGTCTGGCTCCAAGCCAAGTGTTTGGGTATCTGAACTTGGGTTCTCATGCTGGCACAGTAAGCATTCACCTGATGACCCATCTCCCCAGCCCAGGAAGTTCTTTATACTCTATTATCCTATATTTGTAAAAGTTTTAAAAATTCCATAATAAGAACATAACCAAAAAGCTAAGAAGTGGGAAATAGCCAGAGGTGGAGAAGAGGGGACTCACCAATCATGCCAGTAATGAATGGAGGGGCCCAGCAATCTGTTAGTTGGAGAAGCAAGGCTGGGTTCCAGGGTCCCCAGTACACCTCAGGGTGCCGGGAGGGCCTGCCGAGTCTCATGGCAGCAATATTATAATTTAAAAATGGTGGGATAGAGAATCACACCATACAACAAGGCTCACATAGGACGTTTATTGGAAGAGGACAAAGAAGGGACAGAGAAGAGAGCAGAGGTGGGGCAGAGACCCACTATTTTTATCTTCTTTTTTTTTGAACCTACATAGTTTCCACCCACCCCTCTGCCTGATACAAGTAATAATCAAAAACCCCTAAATAGTGTTCCTAACCCTGAGGACAAACTTTTGAGAGAGGGGACATCGTCCTCTAGAATTGCTTCCCGCTGTCATGGAAGCGATATTCTCTTTATGGGATTCTGCAAATGTAAAGTGATGGTTAAGTTTCAAGATTACTGTCTAGTATAGGTGCAAATGACTTCCAAGCAGTCAATAGGATTTTTTTTTTACATTTTTATTGGGAGTTCTGACCAGAACGTCATGAGAAGGTGCACCATGTCAGCAGCTGATAACCAAAAAACCGGTCTTGTAATAGTACTATCAGCATCATGATGTCTCCATCAGCTGGAGTTGTTGCTGTGGGACCCCATCTTCTTCCTGGAAACTTCAAAGATTACTGCAGGAAAAGAATCTGTAAGAAACTCTATTGTTCATCATGGAAAACTTAAAACATTATTTATATAAACATACAGTCAATAAAGAACATGATATAGACAAAATCGACATGGAGAAAGTAAAATTTTTCCTAAAGTCTTCCTTCTGTCCCATACCAGATGGCTCCCAATATGAGACAGAAACTCTGAAAGTTCCTTTTAACAACACACCATGCTTGGATTTAAAGAAGTACAGAGTCATTGTCCAACTCCAAAACCAGCTCTATATATTCATATACATATATATATATATATATATATATATATGTTTTGATCATCTGTCCTCATAAATCATATTCCTTTTTCTCACTGATCCTTAACTGATAGTTATTTTTTCCTTCTGTCAGCATCCAAATATCCGGGGTCTCTTGATGCATATTTTCCTGTAAAGTCAAGAACAGAACCCTGCCCCAACCCGATATGGTTTCCTTACCACCTGTATGGTTGTCATCCTTGTGGATAAGCTGTCATTTTTCTTTCTTAAGAGTTTTTTTTAAAAAAAAACAAAAAATAAAAAACAAACCTTTATTAATTTTGATGGTATCTATAGTTTTATTTTTTCTCCTGTGGAAACAAGAGCGAAACCCCTTCCCCAACATAGCACATCTCCTGGTTTCCATTGTGAGGTCAACACATCCTTGAAATACACTGGTTGATTTAATTTAGAATTTTTTTTCATTATCCAAGGTCTCTCTGCTGCCGTTGTTCCTTTCTCATTAGCGTTAAGAAAATTCAAGGTTAATAAAGCATTATGCAATCTGTTTCTGGGGGTTTTTCCATCCCTTTCTGTTTGTTTAGCATATCCTTCATAGTTCTATTTGACCTTTCTATAACTGCCTGACCTGTAGGATTATTTGGTATACTATAATGTGCTTTATATTATAATAAGCAAAAAAAGTTCATTTTCTTTCATATATATTCTGGATCATTGTCTGTCTTTGTTTGTACAGGAATACCCATGATAACCATAGCTTCTAATAAGTGTGTGGTTACTGAGGCAGCCTTTTCCGAGCTCAAGGCAGTTGTCCATTGAAAACCCAAATACGTGTTTATGGTGTGGTGCACATATTTTAATTTTCCAAATTCTGTAAAGTGGAACACATCCATTCACCAGATCTCATTCCTTTGAGTACCCTTTGGGTTACTCCCTGCAGGCAATGGTGTTTGATTATAGAAAGAGCAAGTAGGACATCTCTTTATAATCTCCTTAGCTTGTTGCCATATAATAGGAAACTCTTTCTTTAAACCTTTACTATTGACATGATGTTTTTTATGAAATTTTGAGGCCTGAAACATACTTCCAATCAATAATTGATCAATTTTTGCATTACATTGTGCTAGAGGACCTGACAGACCCGTATGAGATAGGATGTGAGTTATGTAATAGGATAACTTTCGGGAGTCAGTTCTCTCCTTCCACCGTGTGTTCCCAGAATCACACTCAGAGGCCTTTACTGACTGAGCCATCTCGCTGGCCTTAAATTATTTTTTAGTGTTCTTTATAATTAAGAAAGTTATTGGGAGGCCCTGGTGAGCGATAGGAATCAGAGACAGGTGTACTTGTGGAGTATGTGGGGACAGCATCTGGTCCCTCAGCTGTGGTCCTAAAGGCAAGGACATGACCTGGCGTGAGCAAGTAGGGGGAGGAGCCTCAGAGCAGCCAAGGGTCATGCAGGGAAGGAACAGAAAGATGTGCTACCTCACCAGCTTGCTTCTGCCTGGCTCAGATTTGAAATAAACCTAAGGAACAGAAACCTGGGGGAGGTTACAAAGGTGGGCTCTCCCCTCTGAAACTTCTTTCAAGATCTCACCAGCAGCCGGGGGGTGGTGGTGCACGCCTTTAATCCCAGCACTTGGGAGGTAGAGGCAGGCGGATCTCTGTGAGTTCGAGACCAGCCTGGTCTAAAAGAGCTAGTTCCAGGACAGGCTCCAAAACCACAGAGAAACCCTGTCTCAAAAAAGCAAAAAAAAAAAAATCTCACCAGCAGGCAAAGCAGACCTTTCTGCTTGGGAAACTGAACTGGGAGTTCGCCTTGAGCACTTCCAATAATACTTAACCTCTTTGTGCATGCTGTTACAATATTTTGATTTTCAGGCTAGAGAGATGGCTCAGTGAGTAAGAGCACCAGTTGCCCTTATAAAAGGACCAAGATTCAGTTCTCATCACCCACACGGTGACTGACAGACACCCATGCCTCCAGCTAGAGGACATCTAAAGCCTCTTCTGACTACCGAGGGCACCATGCACGGACATGTTTGCAAGCAAAACACTCATATTCCTCAGATAAAAACATATCTAAAGGTATTTTTAATATTTTGAATGCTATGTGTTCAGAAATGCAAACTATTTTAAAATTAGGTCCCAGAGATTAGAGTCATTGGGTGTTACTATGTTTACCTAATAATTGAGCCCTTTCCTGGAATGTATAAATCTATGCTTCAGACTGGAAAAATAAATTAAACAGAAAGCATATTCCCCGAATAAAGGTCAGATGGGCTCTTTGTACCAGGAGTGAGGTTCCACGGCAAGTGTGCTGGGCACCTGGTATTTACTGCAGGCGGCTTCCTGTGAAGGCCCTGGAAAGGTTAATAAGAAGCACTTACAAGCCTGAACTGTTTTAACGGATATGTTTATGTTAGCTGTGTCCTTATTCTCTGAAGAATAAACAACACAAAAAGTGTAAGCATCTCATCTACAAGGCTGTCTGAACAAGAGCTGACCGAGGACGACACCTATAGACACCCTAAGATAACAGGGGAAATCTCATGGGGCCTCAACTGGAACACTGAGAGTGGGAGAAACAGTGTTCTCCAGGGAAGAGCCCCATATCAATACCAAAAAGGCGGTATTGAAATCATATACATAACAGGTAACTTTAAAATGACTGAGCAGGCTGCATTAAATTTGTTTTATTATTTATTCATTCATTCGTTTGTTTGCTTGTTTTTTGAGACAGGGTGTCTTTGGCTGTTCTGGAACTCACTCTGTAGACCAGGCTGGCTTAGAACTCACAGAGATCCACCTGCCTCTGCCTCCTGAGTACTGGGCTTAAAGGCGTGTGTCACCTCTGTCCAGCTAGGCTTTCACTCTTAATCGAAATTAGGAGTCTGCCAGGCTGGTCTGTAATCGCAGAATTTGGGAGGCTAAGGCTGGAGGGTTAGGGTAGGCATATTGAAGACTTGCTTATAAGATTAGATAGACAGATAGACAGGCAGACAGACAGACAGACAGATATAAGTAAGCAAGTCTGACGGTGGTGTTGGTGCATGCCTATAAAAAATAAATAAAATATAAATAAATAAGCACCCTGAGCAGTGGTGGCACACACCTCTAATCCCAGCACTTGGGAGGCAGAGGCAGGTTAGTGCCAGAGTTCAAGGCTAACCTGGTCCTAGTCTACAGAGGGAGTTCCAAGACAGGGCTATACAGAGACACCCTGTGTCAAGAAACCCAAATAAGTAAATAAATAGTTAGGTAGATAAGTAAATGAAATTAAAAATAACTGTATTAACCATATATAGGAATTAAGCCCTAACTGGAAAAAGCCTTCTTGGTAGAGGGCAAAATAAACTTGGCATGGCTGGGAGATGGTGGCGCACACCTTTAATCCCAGCACTTGGGAGGCAGAAGCAGGCAGGTCTCTGTGAGTTCAAGGCTAGTCTGGTCTACAAAGTGAGTTCCAGGATAGCCAGTACTATTACACAGAGTAACCTTGTCTTGAAAAAACCAACAAAACAAAACAAAAAGACCTTGGTAGAACCTGGGGCCTGGGAAAGAGAAACCTCCTCTACAAGTGGGAAAGTAGAGTGGTCACATTCACGTTTCAATCAGATCGTCTGTCGGCTCTGCTTTGGGGGTCATCTCTTTCACTTTATAAAATTTATTTCAAGGTTTATTTATTGTATTTATGTGCACAGCATGCACGGCTGCACACACCTACACGTGTTTATGTGGCCCACATGCACGTGTGTGCCAGAGCCCTGGAGGCTAGAAGAAGGCACTAATACCCTGGAACCAGAGCTACCCGTAGCTGTCAGTTGCTGTATGGGTGCTAGAGATCCAGCCCGGGTCCTTAGCAGGAGCAGTAAGTGCTCTCAACTGCGAGGCAACTCCTCATTTGGAGCTATCTCTTTCCATTCATGAGTCCCTTTTTCCTCTGACTTGGCTCCGGTAAAGGCTACGCTAACACAAATAACAGGCCCTTCTGGATTTGGCAAGTCTCCATCTTACAAGCCTGCCCCTGTTCTTGTATAAATATTAAACTTAGTTTCAAAGTTATGTGTGGCGGCACACGTCTTTAAATCTAGCTCATGGGGGGGGGGGGGTAAGAAACAGTTGGATCTCTGGGAGTTCAAGTCCAGCCTAATCTGTGTTTCAAGTTCCAGGCCAGCCAGAGGTACGTGCTGAGACCCTGTCTCAAAAACAAACAAACAAAACAAGCAAACAAACAAAAGCCTTACTTTCATACTTACTTTTTTTTTATAAAAACAATATAATTACTCAAAATGAAACTGTTAGTTTTATTTGTCTGTTTGTTTTTGTAGTTTTGTTTGTCTGTTCATTTCATTTATACTGATGTACAAAGAAATAACCAGGTGCTACTAAGATCCAAGAAAACCAAAGACAATAATAAGTACAGCTGGGCTGGGGATGTGGTTCTGTTGGTAGGTGCCCCTGATTTGGTCCCAAGCACCACACGAACTGGGCAAGCTGGAACACATCTGTAATCTCAGCACTTGGAAACCAAAGGCGAAAGGACCAAGAGTTCATCATCATTGTCGGCTGCACAGTGAGTTCAAAGGCAGCCTGGGCTACATAAAACCCTATCGCAAAAAAAGGAGACAAGGAAAGAAAGAAGGTACATTCCCGGTATGTGGAACTATCACCACAATTTTCAATCAGAGCCATATGTTGTGATGAATATTAATATGTTCTTTTTACTAGAAAGGAGACTTCCTCAGTGAAGTGCTACAAGTAAGTCAGAGCACCAATTAGTGACGCAGATAACAGTTGAACCAGGTCTGTCTGTCTTCAAGATCCATGTATTCTGAGCTGGAGAGATGGCTTGGTTAAGAGTACTGACTGCTCTCCCAGAGGTCGGGCGTTCAATTCCCAGCAGCTACATGGTGGCTCACAACCATCTCTAATGAGATTTGGTGCCCTCTTCTGGCCTACAGGCACACATGCAGACAGAACACAGTATACATAGTAAATAAATCTTCAAGTAAAAAGAAGATCCATTTTTCCTACTTCATTTACTGTTGAAGTCATCTCTATCACTGAAATTGGTATTTCACCTGGCAGCTCAGTGTCTATACGGTACAGACAGGAGCCTAGGCTGGGAGAGACGCACAAACAGGAAGCTGGCAGCTCAGTGTCTATACCGTACAGGTGGGAGACAAGTAATCCAGTGCGAGACTTCAGAGAGGACACAAGAGGTTGGAGTCGAGAGATGCCTGTAGGTCTTAGAAGGGTGAGTTTGAAAGGGTGCTCGTTAGTCAAGACACCGAGAACTTCTGGCTGTACTGTTCACGCTACTCCAGTTTAATAACAAGCTATATTTTAAAACAAAGATGCGCTCAATTTCACGTTAGACATTCATTAAAATAAGTCACATAAGAAAGTTGATCTGTATCGGGAGGGAAACACCCTGGGACGAGGCTTGGCCCTGTAAATGAGGTTTGTAATGTCTGGCGAGCTCCGGTTCCCTCTTGTTAGGACAAGGCTGGTTTCCTGGTCCCACTCACTCCCAAATCACACGCTGGGGCACTAAAAGTCATCCGCCTTGATGAGTATCTCTGTTTACTTTCTAACTAAGGGGTTTTAACGAAGGCTATTAGAACATAGGGAGGTGTTTAATCTGTCCATCTGTTTGTTTTTAGAACTCCGACTCCTTTCATTTGTGGTCCTCGGTAAGTAGTAGCTGGGAGGGTTTTACTTATACAAAAAAGATGAGCTCCGTAATTGTCAATTTCCCTGTTTCTAGTGCCTGTCCGGGGTTGTCTTGAAATGGGGGAGGGGAAGTTATCAGGATGAGCTGAGATTCCCTGATGCTTGAAGTCTAGGGCGCTGCCTTTTTTTCAGTTCTTACCTTCATCCTCCTCCCTGCCCTCACAGCTCCTCTGAATTTTCAGAAGGAGCCTTGAAAGAAAAGTCCTGTGTCACACTGAGTAGCCAGTCACACAAAGTAGGCAGCAGTAGCTAGACTACAGGGTGACAGAAGAGACTGACTCAAGACATGTGGGAGGGAGTCTTGAGGAAAGGAATACTCAGGCACCCCTTCAACCCAATATCCTTTAAATGGCTGAGGACATTTTCTGTAGATAGGAAGGGTATCGCTCTTTATGGTTAAAATAAAGAATCTATTACACTCACTGAATGTAGTAATATTGCCATTGCTTTAATAGTCTCTCATCTCACACTTTTTCTTTCATGGGAATAGCAGTAGTTACTCACCAATCAGGAAGGACATTTACATTCGCAAATTTTTACTCAAACTGTATTTACGAGGGCTGGAGACATGGTTCAATGGTTAAAAGCACTAACTGCTCTTATAGAGGACCCAGGTTCAATTCCCAGCTCCGACATGACTGCTTACAACCAGCTGCAACTCTGGGGATATTACACTCTCTTCTGACATCTGCAGGTATCAGGCGTGCACATGGGCACAAACATACATGCAAGTAAAACACTCGTACACATAAAATAATACATACATACATATGTTTTGCTAGTTTTCCTGTCATGAAAACAATTTTAACTTCTTCAGAGTTCTTGTTCTTTCACAATTTTTCTTTGAGGAGTTTGTGAGCTGGGAAACCTCCTAAAAGACATTCCCACAGTTTTCAAAATGCAGAAAACAAGCCAGGTGTGGTACACACCTGCAATTCCAGCACTTGGAAGTGGAGAAAGGAGAAGCAGGAGCTCAAAGAGTACATAAGACCCTGATCCAAAATGTAGTAATAGGAGTGGCGGGCCGCTTCCCACCACCTGGCTAGCTTTACCTGAAATAATTACATGGAAACTGTATTCTTTTAAACACTGCTTAGCCTGTTAGCTTTAGCCTCTTACTGGCTAGCTCTTACATATTGATCTAACCCATTTCTAATAATCTGTGTAGCCCACGAGGTGGCTTACCAGGGAAGATCTTAACCTGCGTCTGTCTGGAGTAGGAGAATCATGGCGACTCCTGACTCGGCTTCTTTCTCCCAGCATTCTGTTCTGTTTACTCCACCCACCTAAGGGTTGGCCTATCAAATGGGCCTAGGCAGTTTCTTTATTAATTAACCAATGAAAGCAACAGATTAGAAAGAAATCACTCCCACATCATTTCCTCTTTTTCTGTTTAAACAAAAAAGAAGGCTTTCATTTTAACAGTAAAATTACATATAGCAAAACAGTTATCAAGCAAGAATTACAGTTACAATATTTATATCTATTTTATTTTTTATCATAACTAAGGAAAACTATAACTAACCATTCTTCAACTCCATCAAAGACTCCAGAAGGATATAATATTACTTAAGTAAACAAGAAATCCAAAACTCTAGAAATGACAGAGACATCTCGCTGCCTGGACAGTCACCCAAAGTTCCTCTGTACCATTGGGGCATCCATCTTTGGCCTTCAGGCCCATAGTATCCAGCAGACATTTCCATGAAGCAGGAAAATTTAAAGACAATTCAGTCACTATCTGCTGTGTCCTGCAGAATGTCTCTCAGACTCTTTCATGAGTCAGGAACCCCAAAAGACCATCTCACCTTTAGGCAAGTTCAGCAGTTCTCTCTCTGCGAGTTCTCTGTGTCCAGTTCATGCATCAGTCCAGGCAAGAGCAGTTTCTTGCCCAAATGGCTATCAAACTCCATAAGGAGCCTCTTCAATGCTCATCTTCCTCTTGAAGTAGCTGGGGCTGCCAGTAGCAGACGTGTCTCATTGTCATGAAAAGCCCTAAGTTATTAAAACATTAAATGCCATATTCTGTAGTCTTTGAAAGATATGAAGAATGCCTATATAACTAAAATATATTTATATATATCTAGAAAATCTAACTAACATGACTACAAGCTTGACTATTATTGATGATTATCATTAACAACCTATATTTCCTAATTATACATTACATTTTAAATGAACTACACAATCACAATACCTTAATCAAGATCAGAAATACATATACATATAACATAATTGACCTTAAAATCCATACCAATGTAAATTATTCATATCTATATCACCAAAAGACAGAGAGATGGAACCAAGAAGGTGACTTGGCCAGCGTCTTCGTTACTGTTCTATCGCTGTGAAGAGACACCATGACCAAGGCAATTCTTATGAAAGAAAGCATGTAAATGGGACTGGCTCATAGTTTCAAAAGTTTATTTAGTCCATTATCAGCACTGTGGGACTGCGAAGGCAGGCAGGCAGTGGCCAAAAACTACATTCATAGCGTGGGGGGTTGGGGGTAGCGTGGACTTTTGGAAGGGATATAGAGAGGTATGGGCTTTTGGATGATCACAAACCATCCCCCAGTGAAACACTTCCTCCAACAAGGACCTCCTAATCCTTATAATCAAAGAGTTTCACTCTCTAGTGACTAAGCACTCGATTGTATGAGCCCATGGGGGCCAGTCGCTTGCGAACCTGACAACCTGAGTTCAGTCTCCAGAACCCAGAGTGAAAGGAGAGAGCCAGATCCCAAAAGTTATCCTCTGACTTCCACATATGTTTGCAGACAATCATGCATGCACATGTGCACACACACACACACACACACCACATCATACAACACACACCATACACACAACACACACAATACACACCATACACACAACACACCGTACATACAACACACACACACGGCACATACATTCATACACACACACTGCTAATAATAAATTAAGTAAATACAAAAAAAAGACAAAAATAACCCATCCTCCCCTCAAAAATTTGAAATTTGTAGTAAAGTTCCCAACCTACAACCACCTTTTTTCTTTCACCTCACTTCCTTGAGGAGTGAACACACCTGAGTCCATCCCTAAGGAGAAGCCTGGCACCATTTTATTGGTATGAACTTTTAAACTGAATCTTGCGAGTCAGAGTCTTCGGCACTAAAATAACATCTTGAGACTCCTGTCAGGTGAGCCCGAAGAGAGTGAAGGTATGGCCTCAAGCGGAGTGGTACCAACAGCCAAACTGTACTTAAGTTTACCTACCCTTCCCCACGCCAGAACCACACTGGCTAGCCAGAGCCATAGGACTGAAAGCAGAGAGGGTCAAGAAGAGGAGGCCATCTCACTTCACTAGCTCCTGTCTCTAGATTTGCTGTGTGTGAGTGTGCATGTGTGTGTGTGTGTGTGTGTGTGAGAGAGAGAGAGAGAGAGAGAGAGAGAGAGAGAGAACCAGCTTGTTCCTAATGAAAGCACTGAAAGAGATGCCTTTCAATATTCCTCTCACTCCCTCTAGGAAATTGCCCCCAGTGTCTCTGACCAGATATGCCAGCTTTTGACAACTTGATGCCCTCTAGCCTGAGATTTCTCCATCTGACTGACTGTAAAAATGTCTGTGGGAAATTTTCTTGTGGGAATGCATAGTCAACAGTGGGTAGTGCCATCCTAGGCAGGCAGCCTGGGTTCTATAAAAAAGCAAACTGAGCAAGCCATGGAAGCAAGTCAGTAAGCAGCATCCCTCCATGGCCTCTACTTCAGCTCCTGCCTCTAGGTTCCTGCCCTGATTTCCGTCAGTGGTAGACAGTGATTGGGTTGTGCAAGCCAGAAAAACTCTTTCTTTCTCAAGTTGCTGTTGGTCATGGTATCTTCATCACAGCAACAAAATGTAACCTGGATATCAAACTAGCTCCTTTCTCCATGTAGAAGATCTAGCAAGAGAGGAGAAGAGTGACTGGGGTTTGGATGAACATTTTCTGTTTCATGTGCTTTGGCAGAAATGTTGAGCGTTCACACCAACCTTCCTGGTCTCCATTATTTTTGACATCTGAGTTTGACTAAGTCCTGGTCACAGAGGACTGTCCAACTAAGAGAGATTAACAGCTCCTAGGTGGTTACCATTGGTTCTTGCTGTAACTTCCCAGGACCAAAGCTAAACCATCCCTCTGAAGATATTCTATAGTGGATCATTATGGAACTTAACAGGTCATTAATCAACTTAACTTCAAGGCTATCCTGCACTTGGGACAAATCCTCACTCTCTGGGTCTGTTTCCCATTTGAAATAATATCTAATCATAATATCCAAAATCGGTCAGCAGAGAAAAATACTTTCAAAAGTCCAAATAAAACAACAAAAAGTCTAAGAATTGAACAACATAAAAGTTTTTCCCATTGGTAAATTTCCAGAAGTCAATCCAGAGTTGAATTCCTATTGTAAACCAAACTCTAAGGACTTGAAGCATCTACTGGCATCACTGTTTGCTTTTCCAGTCTCAGAAGATGGCTCACCCTCAAATGACTGTGGGTGTGTGGTCCCACATGAACCACTGAGTCTCCTTTCATCAGAACAGCATTTTCACTACTTTCATGATTAGTAATCTACCAAGATCTCATGTCTCATAAATGTAAAAGGAGAAGCAATTTCTACAATAATAGAGGAATGCTGTTCTAGAACCCATGTAAGAGCCTTGTAACGTCAGCCATCGAGGATGGTGGCTGCCCTTAGCATCTGTGGGGAAAGGGAGAGACATCGAGGATGATGGCCGACCTTAGCATCTATGGGGAAAAGAAGAGACATCGAGGATGGTGGCACCCTTAGCATCCATGGGGAAAGGGAGAGACATCGAGGATGGTGGCCACCCTTAGAGAGAGACATCAAGGATGGTGGCCACCCTTAGCATCCATGGGGAAAGGGAGAGACATCTCCCTACCGCTTTACAGGTCGTGAGAACATGACTATTCTCTAGTTCATTTGTCATCTTAAATTCAGTTTGCAATTCTCACCATGGGATTACCTGTGATGCTATATATTTAGTAAGAACATAGCACTTCCTGTATTAGTTATTTTTGTCATTGTCACCAACTACTTGACAAAGGCAACTTTTTTTTTCAAGACAGAGTTTCTTTGTAGCTTTGGAGTCTGTCCTACAACTTGCTCTGTAGACTAAGCTGACTTCGAACTCAGAGATCTGCTTGCATCTGCTCCTTGAGTGCTGGGATTAAAGGCATGAGCCACCACTGCCCAGCACAAAGTCAACTTTAAGAAATGGTTTATTTTGAATTATGGCTTAAGAAGGATGTGCTGGCTAGTTTTATAACAATTTGACCTCAGTGGAAAAAATGCCTCCATAAAATTGTGCTGCATTCTTTCCTCCTCAAGTTGCTTCTGATCATGGTGTTTCCCTGTAGCAATAGAAACTTAACTAATGGTATGGGATAATTGTCTGTATTCTGTCAATCATATCTTAAATAAACACTGATTGGCTGGTAGCCAGGCAGGAAGTATAGGTGGGAAAGCCAGACAGGAAGTAGAAGTGGGGCAATGAGAACAGGAGTATTCTGGGAAGAAGGAAGCTCTTTCCACAGTCTTGCCCAGACCATGGAAGAAACAGGATGTGTCCTGCCCTGCTGAAAAAGGTACTGAGCCACGTGGCTAACATAAATAAGAATAATGGGTTAATATAAGTTATAAGAGCTATTACAAAGCCTGAGCTAATGGGCCAATCAGTTTATAACTTATGGAGACTTCTCTGATTTTCTTTGGGACTTGCTGGCTGTGGGAACTGGGCAGGACAGAAACCCCAACGAGCAGGCCCTCATGTTACAGAATGGCGCCCAATGTGGGGTAACTGCATCCACATAAAACCTTACAGAGCTTGGGAAGTAATTCTGGGGAGAAAAGAATAGAGTAAAGCATGGTTTCTTGGTAACAGCAATTTCTCTGGTCTGCTCTGCTTGCTAGAGGCAAGCAAGCACTCTCATTTAAGAGCGGCTTCCTGACTCAGTTTTAGCTGCAAAACCTTGCAGCTCTTTTAAAAGGTCCTGTCATGAAACACTTAAATGGTGTTGATAAAAAGCTGACCACATGCTTTTTGGTTTTCAGCCATAGCAGGAAAAAAGCTATGCCATTTTAAAATGCCGGCTTTTTGGGCCATCCTGACAGTACAAACTCTGACTCTTTCAGTCAGGTGGTCTGATTATGGAGCATTTGAATGTGGTTTGTGAGCAGAATGCTGCAGCTTGCTTGCTGGCAGGGACCTTTAAATGCCATAGAGTTGTGACAATAAAGATGGCTCTGGCCGGTACCTCTACCATGAGCCTGGAATCTCATAAAGCTAAGGAATGAGCTGGATCCAGCAGTCAAAGTGACAGCTTTAATCCTACCCATATTGCTTGGTAAATTAAAGACTTTTGTAGTCAGAAAAAGAGAGATTATACAGTAAAGAGAGATTCAAAGAAAAAAAAAGCCTCTAAATGGTTTACTCTGTGTTAAAAATATATGCTGGTTTGGGAGAAAAAAGAAAAAGGTCAAAGTCCTTAAAATAAAAAAGAAAGAGAGTAGTTGGGTGTGGTGGTATACACCTTTAAACCCAACACTTGGGAGACAGAGGTACTCTGACCTCTGTGAGTTCAAGGTGTGGTGGTACACACCTTTAATCCCAATGCCTGGGAGGCAGAGGCAGATAGATCTCTGTGAGTTCAAGGTGTGGTAGCACATACCTTTAATCCCAGCACTTAGGACGCAGAGACAGGTGGATCTCTGTGAGTTCAAAGACAGCCTGGTCTATAGTTATTCCAGGACAAAGATATCTAGAAACCCTGTTTCAAAAAGCTAAAAATTAAAAATAAAAGAAATAGAGATTAAAATAAAGACACATAAAGATGGAAAACACACAGAGAATCTTCATACTGTATGTTATTATGCTCTCATTGAATTGTTTGAATGCTGAGGAAGGAGCAACAATTGCTAAAAGACATTTGCTTATAAATGCTGCTGAATTAATCCAAGATAAATATTTTGAAAATATCTTGACTTCAAAACCGAAGTCAAAAGGTATGTTACTTTGGAGAAGAGATTTTGCTTTTGTTTCCACAGGAAATGAGAAGCTATGGATTCATTCTGAATTAAGAAAAATCAGGTTTGATCAAGGAAGACCACCTGAGAAATCTTCGGTTGAAACAGATGGCCCAGATATCAGAGTTCTACATTCAGAACAGATTCAAGACTGCTGCCTGAGATGATGAAGCCTCACAGTATACTTCAGTCAGGACTTGATCATAATTCTAAATTTTCTTTAGGTCCCCAAAAGATTATCAGCACCCCCAACCAGCAGGAAGTAGCCTGGAATACTATGCCAACATTCCCAAAAGATGGACTATGGATATTTTCCTTTGTTTAAAAAAAAAAAGAGGGGGAAGTGGTATGGGAGAATTGTCTGTATTCTGTCAATCATATCTTAAATAAGCTGATTGGCTGGTAGCCAGGCAGGAAGTATAGGCGGGCAAACCAGATAGGAAGTACAGGTGGGGCAATGAGAACAGGAGGATTCTGGGAAGAAGGAAGTTCTTTCCACAGTCCTGCTCAGACCATGGAGAAAGCAGGATGTGACCTATCCTGCTGAAAAAGGTACTGAGCCATGTGGCTAACATAGATAAGAATAATGGGTTAATATAAGTTATAAGAGCTAATACAGGGGGCTGGAGAGATGGCTCAGAGGTTAAGAGCACTGGCTATTCTTCCAAAAGATCCTGAGTTTAATTTCCAGCAACCTCATGGTGGCTCACAACCATCTATAGAGGGATCTGATGCCCTCTTCTGATGAGTGCACAATCAGAACACTCATATACATAAAATAAAATAAATCTTAAAAAAAATTAAAAAGAGCTAATACAAAGCCTGAGCTAATGGGTCAATCAGTTTATAACTTATGGAGACCTCTGTGTGATTTTCTTTGGGACTTGCCAGCTGTGGGAACTGGGCAGGAGAGAAACCCCAACGAGAAGGCCCTCATGTTACAAACAAAGATAAAGGGATACAGCGAAACAGCCAGTGGAGGAATGGTAGCTAGTAAGAGTGAGGTCACACTGGTCACAGTCTGCAGTCAGGAAAAAGAAAACAGACAGAAAGAGGAGCAGGGTTATGTAATCTCAGAGCCCAATCCCATTAATGCATTTCCTAAATGGTCCCATCTTCTAAAGGTTCCATAACCTTCTAAAACATCAACACCACTTAAGAACTGAATGTTTAAAAAAAAAAGAAAAAAAAAAGAACTGAATGTTTAAACATATGAGCTGTGGGATACATTCCATTTTTTTTTCTTTCCTGGCCACCACAGGCTTAAGTCATCTCATAATGCTAAGGCATTATTTCAATTTTTAAGTTCCTTCATAGTCTTTTTATGAAATTAATTACATTCTCTCTCTCTCTCTCTCTCTCTCTCTCTCTCTCTCTCTGTGTGTGTGTGTGTGTGTGTGTGTGTGTGTGTGTATGTGAGACAGTGAGACAGTGCAGGTGGAGGTCAGAGGACTTATAGAAGTTGGTTTTCTCCTGTACTATGTGAGTCCTGGGGACTGAATTTAGGTCCTCAGCCTAAAAACCATCTCACTGATTCCATGACTTTGAATAGTTCCAACTGTTGACCGACGTTTCTGTCCCACAGAAACTGGTTTCTGGTCCTACATCCATTCAGTCCTCAATAAACACATAGAGGCTTATATTCATTTTAAACTGTTTGGCCTATAGCTCAGGCTTATTACTAACTAGCTCTTACAATTTAAATTAACCCTTAATTCATATTTATGTTTAGTCACGTGGCTTGGTACCTTTTCTCAGTAAAGCATTTTCATCTTGCTTCCTCTGCATCTGCCTTGTGACTACTTCTCTGCCTTTCTTCTTCCCAGAATTCTCCTGGTCTTGTCACCCCACCTACACTTCCTACCTGGCAACTAGCCAATCAGCATTTTATTAAACCAATATGAATGACAAATCTTTACAGTATACAAGTGCATTATCCCACAGCGCCCAATACTTCAAAAATCCAAAGTCAAAATCTCCTCCGACATTCAAGGCAATCTCTTAGTTGTGTTACCTTTTAAAAGAAGACGAAAAATAATTTACATACTTCCAATGTACAATGACAGGGGGTAATCATTTCCATTCCAAAAGGGAGGAACAAAGGCATAACAAGTTAAAATCAGACCAAAGCAAAACTGAAATCCAGCAAGGAAAACACCAAATCATATAGCTGTATCTGGTCTAGAGCCTAACGTGGAATCCCCACCACTCCAGGTCTGCTGTCTATAGCAGATATCAGTACTCAAGGCTGCTCGACTCTGCCTCAGGCTTTCTTGGCAGAAGTCCCACAGTCCTGGCACCTTTAACATTCTGGGGCCACTTCTGGAACTTAGACTTCACCTTCCCAGCTCTATGTGCTGGCCACTCAGGGCCTTTCAGGGAATTCCAATGCTCCCACACATTGCCTGGCCTTGGTGGCTTTCTGGAATGTTGGCGTGAGTCTTCATGCCCCCCTCACTTGTATGTATTTGATGCATGACAAAGCAGTACCATGCAAATGATGCTACCAAGTTCTTCTGGAGGTTTGAGATGCAGCTGACCCACTTGGACCACAGCTGTAGAGGCCTTTCTATACTTTGGTGTCTGAATCTAAGAAAACACTTCTGTCGTTGGCCATTTGGGATCAGGAAATCCTTTTGGCAGTATATACAGTTCAACCCTTCTCCTCTCAAACATACTTGCATTTTTACAAGCCAGAGCCTTTAGTACATCCATCCTACTGTCTCAGTGTAGAACACTAGCTTCCTCTATGTTGGCATTATTTCTTCAATAAATATATCTGCTTCTGCATTCACCTTGTCTGCAACTCTATTTTTATCGTTTTAACATATAAACATACACTCACACACAGAAAATGAGAGAGAGAGAGAGAGAGAGAGAGAGAGAGAGAATGCATGAGCTGCGTATTTCTGTCAACTTGACACAAACCAAGGGAATCTTAATTAAGAAAATATATCCACAAAGCCACAAGACTCTCTATATAGACAAGTCTATGGAGTATTGTCTTGATTAATGATTGATGTGGGAGGGCCCAGCCCATTGCAGGTGGTGCCCCCCTGAAAGATGGTCTTAGACAGTCTAAGAAAACAGGCTGAGAAAGCCACGTGGAGTAAGCCAGGAAGCAGCATTCCAATTCCTGCCTTCAGGTTCCTGCCTCTCTTGATAATAATGATGTGGAAGTATATGCTAAATAGACCCTTTCTTCCTCAAATTGCTCTTGATCTTGGTGTTTTATCTCAGCAATAGAAATTCTAAGATGTGCACTCTGCCTAGGTCAGAGGACAACTTTCTTTCTTTTATTGTGTGGGTTCTGGGGATTGGATTCAGGTCATGGGGCTTGGCAGCAGTGTTAGGCCTTTGTCTGCAACTTTAAATCTTCTTTTGCTTACTTGCCAAACTGCACAGTTCTCTTATCTTTCCATTCTACAGCTTTCTCCATAGACCTAGATAAGAACGAGGAGGATTAACCAGGACACTGCCTAAATGCTATTCTACCTTGAATTTTTCTCCACTAAACAAGTTAGTCCATTACTTTTTCCTTTTTCTTTTACTTTTTTTTTTTTGAGACAGGGCCTCTCTACACAGCTCTGAAAATCCTGGAACTCACTACATAGTCGAGGCTGGCCTTGAACTCACAGAGATCCACGCGCCTCTGACGCCCAAGTGCTCAGATTAAAGGTGTGTGACACCACACCTGGCTTTAGTCTATTCCTTTTAAATCCAACCTCACTCAAAACTTCAAAACATGGGCAGAGCACAGAAAGAATCTTTGTCATAATGTAACATGATGGCTTCCAATCTAATTCCCAGCAGTTCCCCCCCCCCAAAACCTCATGAGCTGTGTCTCTACTATTTTCATTTCTCTAGAGCAGTGGTTCTCAGCCTTCCTAACACTGCGACCCTTTAATTCAGTTCCTCATGTTGTGGTGACCCCAACCATAAAATTATTTTCATTGCTATTTCATAACTGTAATTTTGCTATTGTTATAAATTGTAATGTAAATATCTGTGTTTTCCAATGGTCTTTCCCAACCCCATATGGAAGGGTTCTTTGACCCAAAGGGGTCGCAACCCACAAGTTGAGAACCACTGTGCTAGGCATTCTGTCTTCCAAATTCCCACCTGCGTGGTCCAGTAAGCTCTTCTTCTAGCCTTCCAGGACTTCTCTAGACCATGGCACCAAACTCTCTGTATCCCTCCCTCAAACAGTTGCAAAGGCTTAAAATCCATAGTGAGCTCTATCACTGTAACTCCCGACTCCTGGTACTACTTCTCTATATTAGTTCCTTTCTCTACTACCGTGGCAAAATACCTGGCAGACACAATTTAAGAAAAACTGAGGATGCAGCTCAGCGGTAGGATGCTTACCTACCATGCACTAGCAAGCACAAAGTTCTGTGTCCAAGTTTGCAACATGGATTAAAAAGAAAAAAGAAAGGAGGGACTGAAAAGATGACTCAGCAGTTGAGGTTGCTTGCTTCTCTTTCAGACAACTGAAGTTTGGTTGCCAGTGCCTACACTGAGCAGCTCAACATCAGCTCCTGGGGACCCGACACCCTTTTTTTGCCTTCAAAGGCACCTACGTTGTATATACACACATAAATAAAAATGCAATAAAAATGTTTTTGAAGCCGGGCGGTGGTGGCGCATGGCTTTAATCCCAGCACTCGGGAGGCAGAGGCAGGCGGATCTCTGGGAGTTCGAGGCCAGCCTGGTCTACAAGAGCTAGTTCCAGGACAGGCTTCAAAGCCACAGAGAAACCCTATCTCAAAAAACAAAAACAACAACAAAAAAAAGGCAAAAATGTTTTTGAAGAAGAAAAGCAAGCAGGGTGTGGTGGTATACACCTTTAATCTCAGTACTCAGGAGGCAGAGTGCTATCTATGAATCAGGCAGGTATCTGTAAACTCAAGTCTAGTCAAGTGAGTTCCAAGCCAGGTAGAGTTACACAGTGAGACCCTGTTTCAACCTCCATGCCCCCAAACAATGTAAGTAAGATTATTTGTTTGCTTGCTTATTATATTCTAATTCCAATTTCTACACGTCTCTTGTCACATCCTCCCTACCACCCTACGCTTGTGGAGTCCATGCCTCCTTTTTTTCTCTCTCTCATTAGAAAACAAACAAAAAACAGAATAAAACAAAACAAAGGGGAAAAAAAACAAAGAAAAAGTATAAGACACACACACAATGGAAACCATAGTGTAGCGCCAAAGACTAGTAAAGCAAAACAAACAAACATTATGAGACAAAGATTCTCTAAAGCTATCACTGAGTTTGTTTCCGGTTGGCTGTGGACTACTGGGCACAGGGTCTGACCGTGTGGTTTGTGCACCCAGTGAGCATGGAAGGGTTTGTTGGGCTCGTCCACCATGGTGGGGAAGGCATGGTGGTTGAAGTCTGAAGCCGCTTCTGCACCCAGAGAGAAGCTAGCAGACAGGCAGTGAGCCCAGGTTCTAAATCTTCAAGGCCCATACCCGCACCTACTGACCCTCCTCTTCCATCCAGACCTCCCCACAACCCTGTTAAAGTTCTGGAACCTTCCAAAATGGTGTGTTCAGCTGGAGACCAAGCTAAAACCATTGCACGTTCAAACTGTTACACCACTTTTTATACAACGTCTTCCTTCCTCTCCCTAGACCACAGCTCCAAACTCTTCCATATTCCTCTCCCAAAACCCTGGCAAAGGCCTAAGAGCGACAATTGCTTCAGTAACCACCCCACTTCTGGTACTATTCTGGATTAGTTACTTTTCATTGCTTTCACAAAATACCTGACAAAAACTTCAAAATGTCTTTAATTTTTTTCTTCTAAAGGTCTACATCTGGTTTCACTCCATATGAAGGTCAAAGCTAGTCTGATTGGTCTGAGGGCAATTCCCTCTCCTTTGCCAGAGACAAAGAATTGGCATGAAGCCAATTAGTTATAGACCTGAGGGTTTGGGTAGCATTTCAAAGTCTAGTTCTTTCTCTAGCCTCTCTTCTTTCCCTTGGAATCCTCTCCATATCTTGAATGCTTATTTCTCTTTCAGCCTGGTGTTTCTGGTCTGGAAACACAAGGTTGATCTTATCCTGGTTTCTGCCCAATGATATGACTTCTCCCATATGTGAGCCCAGCACTCAGTTATAGTAATCACCTTGACAATCCATGCTAACAGCCTTAGTTCTGATTTTTCTGGGATTTGCCCATTTCCAGAAAGACCTGGAGACTTTGTCAACTGTAGGGTACAGCTGCTGCCACTATTTCTTTTTCTAGAGCTCGGTACTAACCCTGCTCCCAAGGCCCCCTTTCCTGCAGTGTGTCCTAACTGCATGGATTCCTGACTTGAAGCTGGTTACAGCTTCAAAGGGCCTTGATTGCAGAAACACAGCGGGAGACCAGCGTGTCCTCTGGCACGTGCTTGTCTTCAACTGCCTGCTTCTTTTAGTTGTTAGACCCTCGGGTAGGTTTATTTCTGTCTCTTTTCTTCCTTGTCCTGTTTTTTTTTTTCCTATCATTTACTACTCCCAATGGGGCTTGATTAGTGTTTTGTTATTGTTTTCTTTTTTGGAGACAGGATCTTGCTCTGTAGCCTTGACTGGATATACAGAATCAGCTGCTTCCAAATCAGAGATGCTCCTTTCTCAGCCTCATGAGTGCTGCTGGGATTAAAGTCATTTGCCACCTTACTAGGATGAGTATTTATTTTAACCTGCTACTTAAGTGGGACCAATTCTTCCTCTAACACAAATAAGCCTTCAACGGCTCCCCAACCCCTACCCTGCCTCAGCCCTGTATGTTTCCCAACCTGCTGCTTCCACTTGCCCTCAGCAGCTACCCTCTACCTATGAGTTCCATGTACTGCTTGAGTGGAGAAACCCTTCCGGAGGATTTTCCTCTCATCAGATCCAACCCACGTCAGGTTCATGCCTATAGCTGCCCTACCTCTTTCTTTTATGTCTTTCTTATACTTAAAAAAAAAATCCTCAGGGCTGGAGAGATGGCTCAGAAGTTAAGAGCAGCGATTGCTTTTCCAGAGGACCCCAGTTCAATTCCCGGCAACCACACTATAACTCACAACCATCTAGAATGAGATCTGGTGCCCTCTTCTGGCCTGGAGGCATACATGCAGGCAGAACACTGTATACATAATAAATAAATAACTTAATAAAACACAAATGCACATGTACAATAAACAAATAAATAAAATACATTTTAAAAATTCTTATAACATTAATTTTCTAGTCACATTTCCTTACAAGAACATACCTACTCCCTATGCCCCCACCCACCCAATGTACAGGTAATCTTTTGTTTGGTTAGTTTGTTTGTTTTTCGAGATGGTTTCTCTGTAGCTTTTGGAGCCTGTCCTGGAACTAGCTCTTGTAGACCACGCTGGCCTCAAACTCACAGAGATCCACCTGCCTCTGCCTCCTGCTGGGATTAAAGGTGTATGCCACCACTGCCCAAGTGTACACAGAATCTTAACACTGGTCAGATAAAGTGTGGCGTAAACTCACCCTCAGCAGCAATGACCACAATGATTAACCAGAGACTGAATGTCTACTATGCATTAGGCACTGGTTGACGCACACTCTTTTTTAATAAACACTAATTTCTTTAGTCCTTGTGATAACCCTGCACAATGAGAACTATTATCATAACTCTCCACCCTCATTTTGCAAACTTAGAAACAAGCCGAGAGAGGCTAAGGGATTTGCCCAAGGTCATCCAGCCAGTGACTGCACTTCTATGACCTTGTCCCTCACAACCGTGGCCGTTTCTGTCACCTCCTAGACCTTCCATAGGACAACTTCCATACAGAACTTTGACCTAGTCTTCTCAACATTGAGAAACTGAGTTCTCCCTTTTAAAAGCGAAATATAAAGATGTATAAATATGGACCACAATCCACCCTAAATCTTGAACATAATTAATTTCTCATACTGTGCTGGCTACATTATTCTTTGGGGAAGGGCATTGAAGCTATTCTGCAATTCTTTAAAGATGACCTCTAGAGTAAGTATAGCTGGATGGAGGTCACCAGGCTTTTCCATGTAGACAGACATTTAAAGCCTTGTTCCAAGTTAATTTTTACTACCCAATAAAGCACTATTTGAGCACATACTAAAGAATGGCTTTCTGAAGCTTAGTGAAATAAGTCATTCATACTCCAACACGGATATCTTAGTGCTGGTTATTCCTGTAGGGAAACTATATTCAGATCAAACTAATTTCTTCAATGACATAAAAGGAGCGAGAGGCTTTGGGGTGTCTTATGTAACCAACTGAGTGCTGATGCCTTGGGACTTGATGGCAGCTGACAGGGAAAGGGAAGCTGAACCTTAGAAATGGCAGAAATTATAATTTAAAAATTACAATAAATATCACCTGCCAGGTATTAAAATGATTAAAGGGCTTCTTTTTCTACACTCCTATTGTGAGAGGTTTCATAAGCAAATAATTTTAAGTATGTTAACCTGTTAAACACTAGTAATTAGCTGAGAAAAACAAACACAAATGTTCTTGAAGATGGAGCGAACCCTGAGGGAATTCAGTCCTCTGAGGAGATCATACTAAGTGCTACTGAAGTAAGTCTTGAAGACTGCCACCCCAGGTGAAACACCCCCTTTACATTTCCCTCTCTTTCCTGCCACCTAATAACAGTGTCTGGAAAAACAAAACCCAAAATCAACCAAACAAACACCCCAGGGGATTTGGTTCAGTAGGTAAGAGAGTTGAGAAAAATGAGAACCTGGATTTGAATCCCAGCACCCATGTAAATACATGGGTTCATTCCATGCACCCACATGTAGCCCTAGTGCTATGGGAGGCAGGCACAGCAGTTAGAGCACTTGGGCCTGCTGGCCACCAGCATGTGAGACCCTGCCTCAAAGGGAAAGGCATGGCGGTAAAGCAGGCCACCTGATATCTTCCTCAGGCCTTTGTGTGTGAGCACGCTGGAGCACAGCATACCTGCCTATATACCACCCACACAAAACAGGGGCTCTCTGTAGCCCAGACTGTCCTGGAAATCAGTATGTAGCTCATAGTGGTCTTGAACTCACAACAATCCTCCCACCTCAGCTTCCTGAGTGGTGAGATTACAGGTGTGAGCTATCATGCCCAGCTCATTGACAACTCCTATGGCAACTGTCAGGATCAGTTGCTAATATACATGGGTCTGGCGATGGATGAAACCCCTCTGGAATGTTTTAGGTTTTCATGAGAATCATTAAATGTTTGTAATAGCTGTGAATGGAAGAGACAGTGGGTCTGTTGCTGAGCAGTTAATGGGGTATGGTTTCGTCACCTCATGTCTCTGGACTTTAGTTTCGCAGTCTGTCGAATACAGAAACGAGATGAAATGGTCTCCAAAGCCCACCCTAAAAACTCTGAGCTCCACAATTTAAAGATATTTTTGAACACTGGTGTACAAACAAGACTTAATTCCAAGGAATAAACTAAAAATATGTTTAAACCAGTGACATGGGAATAGATACTTTAAAAAATATTTCCCCAAAGATCCATTATTGTTAAGCTAGTTTCTCTCACACATTTCATCGTTTCAGCTAGGACACGGAGCAGAGCAAATGCCATCTCATGGAGGAAGAGGTGCCAGTGCTCTCAATACTGCCAAGGTTCAGGCAGGAAGGATGTAAGTTCAAGGCCAGCCTGAACTACAACAGAGATCATATCTTTAAAAAAAAAAAATCTAGTACATAAGGATTGTTTCCAAAAGAAAAGAAATCCATTCTTTGTCACTCAGGAAAATGAGGAAAAGAAGGCCAGGGGCCAGGGGAGAGCTAAGAGCTAATTCACTTTCCGTGCCCTCTCCTGGTGGAAAGATAAGTTGGATGTAAGGAGCTGACAGATGCACATACATATGGATATTCAAGACGCCTGAGATAAAGGGTTGCTTTTCTGGGCATGCCTGCAAAAGGCCAAAGCCTCTTTGAGTGCACTATCAGCCTCCAATTGTGTTCAACATGATGCAGGGAGAAGAATGCAATGTTGGAAGAGGTGGCCCCGGAGGCACAAAGCAAGTCTCCTGCCTCATCAAGGCATGGGGAATTGGAGAAGTCCAGAAGTGATGATGTGCTTCAGCAAGAAGACAAAGTGCCACTCTGAGGATGGCCGGATCCGTGAAGCCTTGAGTTCAATACAGACACTAGTGTGGGGGAGGGAGGAAAGTGACAAACAGCTCCAAATGAATTACAATGAGAGGAAATCGCACAATATCTCAAAAATGATAGAAACTACCAGTTTTACCTAGGGGACACACTAGAGAACAATGATACATGGTGTGGCACTTGGGGCATATACATCCGTCCTTTCCTCCTGCGTGTAAACCTCCCTATTCCTCAGTCACTGTTCATTAGAAAACAGAGTTCCTGGGCGAGCAGTATATGGCACATGCCCTTTGTATTTGAGAGGCAGAAGTAGATCTTTTTGAGTTCAGGACCAGCCTGGTTATACAAAGTAAGGTCCAGGTCATCTAAGAGCCTGTCTGGAAGGAAGGAGGGGTGTTTCTTTACTTTTTTTGTTTGTTTTGTTTTTACCAGACAGGGTTTGTCAGTAGCTATGGAGCCAATTCTGAACTTTCTCTGTAAACTCACAGAGATCTGCCTGCCTCTGCCTCCCAAGTGCTGGGATTTAAGGGCATGCACTACCACTGCCCGACTATAAATTTTTAAAGTAATCAGGATATGGACACAATTATGCTATTTTCCCATACTTTTAAAACTGTTCCTTTAATCCCAGCACTCGGGAGGCAGAGGCAGGCGGATCTCTGTGAGTTCGAGACTAGCCTGGTTTACAGAGCTAGTTCCAGGACAGGCTCCAAAGCCACAGAGAAACCCTGTCTCGAAAAACCAAAAAAAAAAAAAAAAAAAAAACCAACCAAAAAAACTCTTCCCTCAATGTTTATTTAAACCTAAAACCAATGTTTAGGGGCTGGAGAGATGGCTCAGCGGTTAAGAGCATTGCCTGCTCTTCCAAAGGTCCTGAGTTCAATTCCCAGCAACCACATGGTGGCTCACAACCATCTATAATGAGGTCTGGTGCCCTCTTCTGGCCTGTAGGCATACACACAGACAGAACATTGTATACATAATAAATAAATAAATAAATATTTTAAAAGAACCAATGTTTATTTTCACCTAGTTAACAACCATAACATTTTAATGCTTATTTGCATATTTGCTTAGAGATGAGCCTTGTTATACATATACAGTTCAGGATGGCCTAGAAATTGCCATCCTTTTGTTTCGGCCTTCAGAATTCTGAGATTATAGGCATGATCTACTCGTGCACGACTCAAGCTTTTTTTTTTTTTAATTAAAAATTAAGTTTAAGTATATGGGTGTTTTGTTTGCGTATCTGTGCACCACATACATCCCTGGTGCTTTCAGAGACCAGAAGATGCTGACAGATGCCCTGGAACTGGAGTTATAGACAGTTGTGAGCTGCCATGTGGGTGCTGTGTTGAACGTGGATCCTCTGGAAGGGCAATCAGTGCTCTTAAGGAATGAGCCATCTTTCTTCAAGATGTTTTTCAAATAACTGTCTTCACATACAGGTTTTGAAATGATTGTTCACAAGTCTTCATTTCCCTGACTTAAAAATAGAACATCTCAAAAATCACCATACTCCCCCCCCAAAGAAAGAAAGAAAAACAATTGTATATCATATGATAAAGTTTTATTTAAACGGCAGGAGAGATGTCTGCTATCCAGAAAGGTGATTTGCCTAGAGTCACCTAAGAACTCTGGGGCTCACAGGGCACAACACTGGCTTATTGCTCTCCTGGTGCTTCTCTCAGAATTCACGTTTCTCTCTCTTGGTCTGGCTTTTATCAAGCTTTGTAATGTCTTATCTATCTTAAGCCTAGAGAGCAGTCAATGAAATTCAAGCAGGAAATCACTGAAAGCTCTGAAAAGATGGGAATCCAGAAGTGAACCACTAGCTAGCTGTGCTATAACGAATAAATAGCGAGAGGAGTGCGTTTTCAGCCATCACAGTGGCAGCCTGGGAATAGAAACGCGATCTCCCTGGGGAGAGATTATGCTAACGGGACCAGATACAGATACAAAAGTAATTCCTCTTGGGAGTTTCTCTTTTTGAGTATGTGGGCCCTAAAAAATAAAACAATGAAATAGTCACGATCACAACCTCCACACATTTATTTCTTCCGGAACATTATGTAGACCACTTTTCCAAAAATCAAAGCAAACTAGCTGGCCAAGATCTCAAACATTCTGGTTTGGGTTAACAGACACTGGAACCGACTCCAAACTTTAAGCTCGGCGAAAGCACATCTCTAAGGTTTGCAAATACCCCCAGCTGGTTTCATGGGCACAGAACCTGGAGCGCTCCCTACAGCTCAGAGTTAGAACCTACCGAGCACAGAAATCCCGAGTTACCAAAGACTGACTCCCTCACTCCACTCCACTTTCCGTTTAGGAAAACCAGGTGAAGGCTGGGGTGGAGGGAGGCTGAAACGGCAAAATGCAAGATTAATCACTTCTCCCAATTACATCAGCAGCCCCCGCCCTTTCTTCCGAGCACCTCCTCTCCTAGAATCTTCGCTGCGTACTGGCGCTCCTTCGCCTTCCCCCAGCTCCATTATATGCCCTGATACCTCCCCATTATCACCCGCCCTGCCACACTCCCCCTTTCCTCTTTCCTCCTCCTCCGCGGTGGGAAGGAGGAAACCCGAGAGAGGAAACAGGGCGTTGGAGGAAGGGACTTCGCGATAAGAGAGGAGGCTCCATTGGCCCGGAGGCTGCACGGGCGCTCCCCATTGGTCCTGCCCGGCCGGAATCCCCGCCCCTGGCCCCGCCCCTCCCCTCCCCCGCCGCCCCGCGGCCCTCCCCCGCGCCCCCAGGCCAGCCCCACGGCGGGGAGGGACCGACTGGGTTAGAGTGGAGGCTCCGGCGGTGTCAATGGCTCCTCCTGCCACGGTGCAGCAGCAGCGGCGGCGGCGGCGGCGCTGGGGCTGAGGAGGAAAGGCTCCTTTAAGGAGGAGGAACGACGACGCCTCTTTTTGCCCCTATCTCCTCCCTTTACACTCATTTCCCCTTCGCGGAGGGGGGGGGGCGGAGGAGAGAAGAGGCCGAAGAAAGAGAAAATTCCTCGCAGGGCGCTCTTTCAGGGGGTGTGGGGGGAGGAAGAGGAACGGAGGCGCCCGGCGCCCCCCGCGCGCTCCCGCCCCGCTCTCCCTCTCCGGGATCGCCCGCCCACTCCCCCCGCCGCCGGAGTCGCCGCTCGGGAGTCGGCGGGCCCGGCTCGTCTGCTCGGCCGCAGACACCGCCGCGCTTCGCCTCGGGCTCCCCAGGCGGACGGACGCCCTTTCTTTCTTTCTCTCGCCCGGCCCGTCTTTCTGTCTGCGTCCCTCGCGGCCGCCCCGCCCGGCGGCCTCGGCCTTGCCCGTGCGCCAGGCCTGGCCGACCGGCCTCGCTCGAGCTCCGGCTGTGCCCCCGGCCTCCTCGCGGACCCGGGGGCTCACGCCCGCCTCGGGCCCCCCCGTCCCTCCGTCCGTCCCTGCTCTTTCCCGCTCCCCACCCCCCTCTTCCCCGGTACCCGGAGCTCGCGGTGAGTGTGAGAGAGAGTGTGTGTGAGTGTGTGTGTGTCCCTCCGCCAACGCCGCCACCTCAGCCCGGCAAATGAACTCCGTCCGAGCCGCCAACCGGAGACCCAGGCGAGTGTCGCGGCCGCGCCCGGTGCAGCAACAGCAGCAGCAGCCCCCGCAGCAGCCGCCGCCGCAGCCGCCCCAGCAGCAGCAGCAACAGCAGCCGCCCCAGCAGCCTCCGCCGCAGCCACAGCAGCAGCAGCAGCCTCCGCCGCCGCCGCAGCAGCAGCCCCCGCCGCCGCCACCACCGCCTCCGCCGCCGCCTCAGGAGCGGAACAACGCCGGCGAGAGGGGTAAGGCCGCGCTCAGGGCCGGGCAGGCGGGCGGGCGGGGGCGGCGGCGCGCCGGGGGTGGGAGACGGAGGCCGAGCGGAGGCGGGTCCCACCGTGCCGCAGTGTTCGCCTGGGCCCGGCCTGGCCCGGCAGGAAAAGCCGCGGCTGCGCGATTCGCCCGGGCTGCGGCTCAGGCCGCGCTTTGTTTGGTTTCGGGGCCGGCACTCTCCGTCCCCACCCCTCCTTGGGGCTTCCCGGCTGGCTCACCCACCCCACCGAAGTCTGTTGGCGGCCGGGGGCGGGCAAAGGGTGGGATTTTTCTCCCCCTTTTTGCCGCCTGGCTGGGTCTGGGCTCCCCCTTTCTCGTGGTAGGTGGGGGGACAGCCGGCAGCGTGGGGCGGTGAGGCTGGCTGGGGAACTTGTTTTTTCCCCTTCTCTGTGGGCTCCCCCTTGCCCTGGAGGAGGGGGAGAGGGGCGCCCGAGTGGTACGCTGGCTAGGGAACTTGTGTGCCCCCCGCTTCAGGTCATGGGGCCGGGGGAGCAGCGGGTCCATTTCCAACCCCACGATGTTTGCTGCGCAGTTTGTCTTTAGTTACGGAGCCCCTGGGAAGGACCCGTTAAATCAATACCTTTAAATAAATAAATATAAAAGCCATCGGCCATTTCCAGCCCCCTCCCTCGTGTGCAGTGCAGTTACCCTTCCGCTGTGTCGTTCCCCTCATCTATCCTCCCCACTACACCGCGGTGCTCCCCTCTGTCTCCTGGTGGGTTTTGAGCACCCCTGTGGTGGAACCGGCCCTTTGGGATCGTGTGTGTGTCCGTCTGTAGACTCTGCGCGCGCGCATGTGTTGTGACCAAGGCCTAGTGAAATGTGTCATTTGGACCCAACTGTGCTGCGCTGTCTGGTAACCACCATTGTCTTAAGGGTTGAGGCTCCCCGGGGTTGGATTCCTGCTTTAGTAAAAATAATGTTCGGTTTTGCCTGGATGATGTAGTTATCTGGGGAGGTTTGTGAGATGAGAGTTGCACCTTGATCTCCGAACATAACTAGTCTCTCTATTAATGAGCTGCTTGTAGTGGGTGTAAGTAAGCACGGTATTTTTGTGTGTGGTTGTTTAAAGGAGACTTGGTAGGAGACATTTTGCGAGTTTGGTTGGCGGATTAAGGTTAATTTTTCTTGGGTTGCGTTGGTTGTCACACCTCCTTTGATTAAGAAGACTGCGTTTAAAGGTACTTTTTATTTTTAGAATTGTACATTCTTTCCTTAACTGTTTAATTGTATTTGATCGAAATATTTATCAGGAGTAGGAAATTGTTAGTTTGAAAAACAGTTTAAAAGGTTTGCGTTAGTCACTGTTACTATAGACTTTGATAAAGCAGTTTGTTGTATGTTGTTTGAGAGAAGGGGATGTTTCCAGCCAGCTAGAGTGCTTTTGCAACGGGGTTGGTAAAAAATGTTTTAGCAATTCTGTGATACGTTTACCAGTTTTTGACAAATTAAAAAAAAATGTATCTCGTCGTTACCTTTCCATTAAACTACCAGAGTTCCATCCAAATAATTATCAGGTCTTCTAGAATTGACACTAGGGAAAACAAGCAAAATTGAAATGTTACATGAACTGTTAAAGATTCTGTCGTTAAGGTAAGCCTTTAAAGAGGTCCTGATCTGTTGACAGTAGCAGATCACTTAAAGTGTCAGTCCACTCCCATTGTGTATTTAAATGTTTCTTCTGCATTCCAGTCTCACCACTCATTCTAGTTCCAGCTAGTTGAGGTAGACCCTGGGTGTTTTCTTCATTTATTCTAAGTTATTAGTTACCAAGGTCTATTCCTACCTACATCTTGGTTATTGATGGTCACATGCCACAGTGTCAGTTTTCTTTTTATTGTTGTGCAAAAACTGACAAAGGTGTTTTTGAATTGTGGTTTCATTATATACTTAACCAAATAGTAAGTGAAGTGCACTCTGGGGTTGTTGGTTGTGTTGTAGCAAGTAGGAACTGTTGTGGAGGTTCAGTATTCACACAGAGGGGATAAGGACTTGCTGGTTAGCCTTGGGGGAGAATAGCGTGAGTCTTTTCAGCCGGCAAATAGATGACCTCAAAATGAATAAAACATTAAGGTGAATTAAGACTAAAATAATAAAGGTTTTGCTAGACTTGTGCAAAAATAATATCATTTTTTTAAAGATTAACATTTTTGTTACATTTTTAAATGTGCTTAAAAATTTTAGGGTGTATACAGAGTATTTCTAGCTTAAGAGTATCATATTATTAATAGCCATTTAGGAATATGCTGTAATTAATAATTTTATGAGGAGGGGCAGAAAGATTGTTGGATGGATAAAGCAGCTTGTCACCAAGCCTGATGACCTGCCTGAGTGTCCATGCTGAGACACACAGGAAAGGAGAGGACCAGTTCCCTTAGGTCATTTTCTGACCTTATACACATACATGAAATAAATGAATAATAAAGATTTAAATGATTTTATAAGGGAATTAAGGAACTAAGGCTAATGTGTTTGTGGTTATTTTTTAAGTCTTGATGAATATGTAATTCTTACATTATTCTTAGTTATGTAATAGTGGTTCAGGTAGTAAATCAAAGTGAGAATCACAATTTTTAGACAATTAGTTCAATCTGTGTATAAAATTGACTTATTTTATATGAAGATGTGCTATAAGCTTTTTAGTTCTAATACAGTTATAGACTTTTTTTAAACAAAAGTTCTTTCAGGTTGTTAGTTGCTCCTTTATTCACAAGTTAACTATAATAAAAATTCCTTGGCTGTGCTATTAAGTATCTATCTACAGCTATGTGTATTTGTCTGTTTTGTACACATATACACATTTTCTCTTGTATTTAATGACCAGTGTTTGACGTGCAATAGAAACTTGGATGGGATCTTAGGATTATATGCCCCTTACCTGGAGGATTTAATAGGCTACACTGGGAGAGGAGTAATCGTCTACACTAACTGAAGCTGTTTGTTTTAGACTGAAAATTTTTAGTTTGGGATTTCGCGTACTACAAAAACTAGAAGAAAATTTGTGTTCCACGTAGTCACAGTTGGGAAATATATTCCATGATTTAATGAAGTTGGAAAATATTGGGGTTGAATTTTGTTTTTTAGTTTGTTCATATTTGTTTACTTATTTATTTAGAGTCAGGGTCTCCTTTGTAGCCCTGACAGGCCTGGAACTCACTACATAGACCGTGCTGGCCTCCCACTTCCTGAGTTCTGGGATTAAAGGTGTGTACCACCATGCCAGGCTATAGCTTGTGTTTTTAATTTACTATTTATGGAGAAATCTGTTTAGTAGTTGTATATATAATGTGTAAAGTTCAAATCAGGATAAGCATCAAATAAACATCGCTTTGAATGTTTATAATTTCTTTCTGATTAAAAACAGTCCTAGCTTTTTTTTTGAGGTACATAGTACATTGTTTCTGTAGTCCTCCTACTATAACAGTAGGGCACCAGTGCTAAGTTCTCTTTTTACTGTGATGGTGTGCGGTCCCACCTTCCACATCCTCTCTCCAGCTTTCGTGATTCTGCATCAGTGAGGTCAACTTTTGAAGTTCCACATAGACATCTGTCTTTCTGTGCTTGGCCTGTTTTACTTAACATCACGAAAATGTCAGATTTCATCCCTTTCTCTCCCTGAAAACAGTGTGTGTGCACGTGTATGTGCTGGTACTTCAGTTACTAGTTCTTGAGTTGTTTGCATCTCCTGACTAAACAGTAAATGAGGCAGTGTAGGTTTAACATACTGAATTCATTTCTTTTGTTTATGCATGCATGTTTACTCTAAAATTCTAAAAGGGTTTAGCTTTTGCAACCTGTCCCGGAGTTCATTCTCTTTATTCTTAGAACCTATTTTTTTTACTTTTTCTAGAAAATACAAGGAAAACAAATGTGTAGATGTGCTATAGATATTTTAACTAGTAGTTTTTTAAGATTTATTTCATAACATTTCTGTGTGTGTCTGTGTGTAGGTTATGTCAGGTCCCTAGGAATAGTTATGAGCCATTTACTTGACAGGAATGGGAACCTGGATCCTGAAGAGTAGCAAGTGTTCTTAACAGCTGAGCCGTCTCTCTAGCCCTTATTTTTTAAAAAACAGTCTCTCCATGTAGCCCTAGATGGACTGGAACTCTCAGCCTGCCTCTAACTCCCATGCCCAGGGATCAAGAATGTGCGCCACCGTGCTCAGTTTCTCAGTTTCCTGTTGCTATGTTAAGGCACTGTGTGACCAAGGCAACCTATAAAAGAAAGAGTTTATTTGGGGCTTACAGTTTCAGAGGGTTAGAGTCCATGGCATTCATGGTGGGTGATATTGCAGCAGGCAGGGCACTAGAACAATAACTGAACACTTAGGTCTTGTACAAACACCCAGCAGAGAGTGCTGACTGGGAATGGTGTGGGTGTTTGAAACCTCAAAGCTGGGCCCCCAAGGCACTCTTCCTCCAACAAGGCCAAACCTCCTCTGCCTCCTTCTCAGACAGTTCCACCAACCAGTGACCAAGCATTGAGACTTGAGCCTATGGGTAGGGGAACATTTTAATTCAAACGCCCCCACCTGGTTAACCAGGTTTTTTTTAAGATGCTAAAATAATTTTTTAACTGGATACAATTGACCCATCATTGTAATCTTAGCTGTAGGGAGGCAGACACAGGATCATGATTTGTAGGCTAGCCTGGGCTACAAAGCAAGACTCAAATAAAAAACAATTAGTACATGTGCACAATTTAAAATTCAACTCCCTTTTTTTATTAAATATTTTTACATGTAAATGCCTGTGTATGAGGTTGGGGAGTATCAGATCCCCTGGAGAAACAGGCAGTTGTGAACTCCCTGGTGTAGGTGCAGGGATTTGAACTCGGGTCCTCTGCAAGAACAATATGTGTTCTTAACCACTGAGCCATTCATCCAGTCTTGATAGTACCTTTTTATATATGCCTCTCCCTACTAAATTCTACTTGGGATCAGTCACTCTTCCCAACTTCTCCATCATGATGTTATTATAAGAGAATTTGAGTTGTGTAAATATATTTACATAGAAGTTTCTGAAAATAGTAGTGGTTTCTAGTATGTGGGAAAGAGCATGACTGTTTTGGGTGGTGAAAATTTTATAAAGCATTACTTAAGAAATGTACTAATGCCATATATTAGTAGATATTGCTGTTTATTATCAGAAGTGATTTCTGAACACAAAAATTTAGTATTTATTTTTATATTTGTATGATAAAGATCTCATCTCTGACTATAGGCTCTGGTCATGTGTGCTGGATATACCTTCTGTGTGACTGTTTGGGCTTATAGAATTTTACCTTCAGGTTCTTCATACTGCTTATAGAAGGAACCTCTAAGACCTATTTTTGGATCTAAGATGTGATTTTTCTTTTTTGAGGAATTAAGTGCCCTAGGACACTGTTTCCATCTAGCGACATAACCCTCACTAAAGCTCCTGAGAGAAGAGTGTTGTTCTTTAGACCGCTTTCTTAAGGGAGCCTGTTTTCCCAAAGCTTAGAAACTGAGGGATACAAAATGTTAATGTCATGGTTCTGCTGGTGAGACCTCAAGGCTGTCACTGCAGTACTTTTTTCTTTCTTTGAAGCTCCTTGAAATCCTGGCAAGCCCAAGGGAAGGCCAGCTAGCTTGTGAGCCTATTAGGTAGTTAAGAACCGCCAGCCGTGCTGTCTAGTTGTGACGTCTGCCTTCCATAACTCAAATTTGGCAGAGTCCACGGTGCATCCTGCAGTATGCTAGGGGAAGGGGACTAGTTTTAAGACCCTAAACCAAAGTCTGAATCCTAAAATCCCTTCTACAAAATGGCATAGTACAGAATCTGCATATAAACTTTACATACCCTCCCATAGACAAGAAGTCATTTCTGGATTGCTCCTTATAATGCAAGTGTTATGGAGACTGTTACAGTCTTCTCGGGAATAGCAATAAGGAAAGGCTTATATACACGACAGTTTCCAGTATGGATGCAGTTTCCTCTTCAGATAGTTTTGCTTTGTTGAAACAGGGTCTTTATTATCTTTCTCTGACTATCATGGAACTTGCTATGTAGGTTAGGCATTTGGGCCCTTAATTTTTTTCTTAATGTTGGAAATAGCTTACTGGAGGTCTGGCATGGTAGTATATACCTTTAATGCCAGCACTTGGTAGGCAGGAGCAGGCTGATCCCAGGGTTCCAGGCCAGGCAGGGTTGTCTTAGTGAGACCTTGTCTTTAAAACAAAAGAAGGAAAAATAGCCAGTCTGTGGTTTATTTCAATGTAAGAGTTCTTGACTTCCTATTTCTCTGTCACTAATAATGTACTCTTATTTTGTATAAATCCTGTTGTACCTATCTCAGAAGAATTCTGATTTTTACTTTCCATTTCACTTTTTTATTAGCTTGAATTACATTCTTCCAAATAACTTGGATTGGTGACAAAGTGGCACTCCTCAAATTGCACTTGTCCATTGGAAACAAAATTAGGGAAACATAAAATATAAGGGGCCTGACAGACAGCATAGTGTGAAGAACTTAGCTGCTATAGGGCAAGCAGCACACTGCTGTGCCTTACTTTAGAGTCTTTGAAGAGGTGAGCACTTGAACTATACAAAAGTGTAAGAACGATAGACAACGAGCACCCATGATATGTACATATGATAATCCTCAATAATGACTACTCTTTGAAATATTTTTTAAAAGGGGAGGTTCTGGCCAGTCATGTACAAAATTAAATGTAAGAAAATAAGTGCCCATTAGACATTAAAGACTTGGGTTGGTCCAAAAGTTTTGATCTAGATGACTTGGTATAAACTGAGCAACACTGATTTTTTTAAAGCTATTCTTTTTAAAAATAGATTTATTTATTTTATGAGTGTTTTTGCCTACATGTATGCATGTGTACTATGTGCATGCTTAGTGCCCATGAAATTCAAAAGTGGGCATTGAAACTCCTGGAACTGAAGTGACATTGTTGTTGACTCTCTGGGAGTGGAACCTGGGTCCTCTGCAAGATCAGGAAGTGCTCTTAACTGCTAAACCCCAGTAGCATTGATTTTTTTTTTTAAATTGTAAACAAGTAATCTTAAATATAGTGAATTGAGTTAGTTTGTTTTTTGATTTTTTTTTATATGTAGATGAGTGTCTGCATGTAGGTGTGTACACGTGAGTGCAGCTGCTGAGTCCAGTGGTATTGGGTCCCTTGGAGGTGAAGTTAAAGGCTGGTTGTAAATCTCCTGACATTGGTGCTGGGAATTGAACTTGAGTCCTCAGGGAAAGCAGCAAGTGCTCTTAACCACTGAATCATCTCTCTAGACACTGGTTGATTGTGTTTGTCTGTTTGTTGTTCTTAAGTAGGAAACAAGCAGTAGGTATTGAACAATAAACACTAACTTTCTGCTGAGCACTAATCTGCAGGCACTTTCATAATATTCTCTCATCGAACCATGCAGCAAGTCTGGAAAGTACGTTTCATTATTCATTTCTCAGCAGAACAATCAGGAATCACATTTTCATGCATAAGAAGTAGCAAAAAAGGACTTTCAAAGTTGATTTATGTCACTGTCTCCGTGTAAAAGGAAATGGCCAGAACATGTTTGGTTGAATGCTTCCATCGTGTTCAGAGGAGGATTAACCAGCCCTTGCAGCAGATCTGTCCTTGATCTAATCTCATCTAGTTTTTGGAGCTGGGTACGTTAGTTTCTCACCGTTAATGAGTCTCCTGGCTTCACATGTTCCAAATAACCTGATGATAATTTTCCTCACTTGTGGACTAGTTAGTCAAATGCTGCTCTGATTGACCAATATGAATTTTTTTCTAGCATGTTGATGACACCACTAGCAATTATTGTACAAAGAAGGGTCGATTTCCTCTGAATTACAGTTTAAGAGTAAAGGATTTCAAGCCATTTTAGCTCATGGGTACAGGTGGAATATCTCAGGAGGGGAAATGTGAGTTAAATAATAGTTAAATAACAGTAACTTAAACTGGTTTAGAACTAAATATGCTTCCCTTACCAGAAGATTTTTTTGTTTCAATATTTGTTTAATATTAAAATAGATGTGCTTAAATTTAATGTTAGAGAACAAAGAAATTAAATCAACTAACTTCCTTCCTGTAATTTACTTGGTTTTAGCCAGATACCAAAAATAATTTGTTTTACTTTAAAGTGGACACTAATTGATGGACCTTAATTGATATGTATGTTAAAACAAGTGTAGGTTCTATATGATTATTGCTTACCTCTCAGTTTCTGAAACTTACTTTCAGATGTTCTGCTCTTCTAACACGTAGGACATTGAAAAGTTAACGATTTAAAAGGTGAAGGAAAAATTATTAAAAGCTGTTCTCCTATTTGGTGTCTAAACATTAAAAACTATTACTACTACTGTATCATGAGAAAGGAGGGTTATTTAATTTTTTCTTTTGTTTTTTGAGAAGAAAGATTTAGGGTTTTATGTGTATGAAAGTTTTGCTTGTATGTATGTATTGTATGTGCAACGTGTATGTGCCTGTGAATGCTTGTGAGCCACAATGTGGGTGCTGGGAATCGAATTCAGGTCGTCTGCAAGAAGAGCAAGTGCTCTTAATTACTAACTCATCTCTCTAGCCCAGGTTACAGGGTTTTTTCCAAGTGTAAACATTGGAAGGATAGAACTAGATTTCTTCTTTTTTTCTTTTTTATTTTTAAAATATTTATTTATTTTTTATTATGTATACAATATTCTGTCTGTGTGTATGCCTGCAGGCCAGAAGAGGGCACCAAACCTCATTACAGATGGTTGTGAGCCACCATGTGGTTGTTGGGAATTGAACTCAGGACCTTTGGAAGAGCAGGCAGTGCTCTTAACCTCTGAGCCATCTCTCCAGCCCAGATAGAACTAGATTTAAAAACTAGTGCTTTAAATTATTTTTCAATAGTAATGGTAATCTTAGTTTTTTACCGTTTCCTGATTGAACAACACTGTTTTCCAGATAGCCAAGTTGAATTGAGGCAGAATCTATGTTGAAGGTTTTTGTTTGGTTTGGAATTAACTGACCACCAATGTAGATTCAACCCCTTTGTATTACTTCTTTAGTATCTTGCTTAGTATAGCCATCTGATTTAAATTACAGTCTGCGAGTTTGTCAGCTCTACTTGGGTTTAGATGTCTTCTTGCCTGGTGTACAGAGTTTATAAAATTTTGTTTTCTGCCTAAGCATTGATTTTATATCTTGTACCCATAATATATGACATAGTACATACATATAGGAGCATGTTGCTTTTGAGAATTTATAATCTGAAATTGGAGAGATGGTTCAGTGGTTAAGAGAATTGATTGCCCTTCTAGGGGACTTGGGTTCAATTTCCAGGGCATGTATGCATGCATGCATGCATGTGCGCGCACACACACACACACACACACACGGCAGTTTACCACTGTCTGTAAATTCATGTTCCAGGGGGCCTTCAGGGCTAGTCATCAGGTATGCATGTGGTACAGAGACATACACATAGGCAATACACATAAAATAATAATTTAAAAAGGAAGAATTTATATCAACAGGAAGTTGCTGGAGAGAAGAAAAAAACATAAAACATTTTATTTTTTTAAAAGTTCATTTTCTTATGTGTATAAGGGTTTACCTGCTTGTATGTATGTGCACCGTGTGCATACATGTTTGCTATGGAGACAAGAAGAGGGTGTTGGGTCGCCTGAGACTGAAGTTCTACATGGTTGTGATCTGCCATGCGGTGCTGGGAATTGAACCCTGATCCTCTCCTATCACTTGTTATGCTTTGAGACAGACAGAATTAGTATAAACGTTCCACTACTAATTTCTTCCCATGTAACTGGTCATGTACCGTTTTGGAAAAAAAAAAAATGAAACAAAAAACCCACTTTAAAAAGTGAGTTTAAAAAGTGGGTATAGTGGTGCATGCCTGTAATCCCAGGTCTCAGGAGGCATAAAGGCAGGTGTATTTTGGAGTTTGAGGCCAGCCTAGTATACATGGTGAGTTCTAGGACAGCCAGAACTACTTAGAGAGCGCCCTCCCCCAAAAGTAAAAGATATTAATTTAACAAATGAAAAATATGTGTGTTTACAAGCTTGTATCTTCCAGCTATGAAAGACCAAAGACTTTGAATGTTTGAATGAGGTAGAAATAAAAGACTTTTGAAATCTGTTTTAACAAAGTGATTTTATAGTATAAGAAATTGTGTAAACTTTAATGTTTCTTCTTTTTACATGATCTACATTACTTTGTTAACATAGCTGTTGAATTAACTCACAGTTGTGCAGGAATGACTGACAGTGCTCTGAAGGCATTTGCATTTAAGTCTTGAGTACTGGGTACTTTAATATTTGAAGCCCAGGTTGAGGCAGAAAGTGAGAGTGGAAGCCTTGCAGGTACGTTCTGCATGGCTTTTCTGAATGCACTCTGACTTTAGTTTTCTTAAGGATTCCCTCTCTGAAACTGATTTTGCTTTAAGGATTGGGATAGAGAGAAGTAGATTTGGAATGGGTTGTAGTGGTACTTATAGATGAGTCATTTGAATCAGTAAAGGACATTTGGATTGAAGAGTCTTTTTAAATTTTTATTTTATGTGCATTGGTGTTTTGCTTTCCTATATATTTGTATGAGGATGTTAAATCCCCTGGAACTGCAGTTTCAGACAGTTGGGAGCTGCCATGTGGGTGTTTAAAATTAAACCTGGGTTGCTCTGGGAGAGCAACCACTGTCCTTAACCGCTGAGCTATCTCCCCATCCCTAGAGTCTATTTTACACACACACACACACACACACACACAGAGAGAGAGAGAGAGAGAGAGAGAGAGAGAGAACATTGCAGTAATGATTTTTGTTAATCTTTTTTTTTTTTTAAAGAAAGACTTGTGCCAGGCGTTAGCGGCACATGCCTTTTTTTTTGCCAGCACTCAAGAGGCAGAGGCAGGCAGATCTCTGATGAGGCCAGCCTGGTCATAGAACTAGTTCCAGGACTGCCAGGGTTACACAGAGAAACCCTGCACTGAAACAAACAAACACCCCTAAAACAAAAAAAAATCAGACTTGCAGTCAAAGTATGTTAAGTACACAAGTAGTGCCCAGTTTGATGCCTTTGGACAAATGTGTAACTGATAACACCTACATGAAGACATAAACATTATGTCTTCTGTTACTGCTCCCAACTCTTTCTAATTCCATGGATTAGTTGTACATTTTTTTTAACTTTATGTTAATAAAATTACCCCGTGTGGACTCCTGTGTTCCTTGCTACTTGACTGTAGTATTTGTGGGCTTCTTCTATGTTGATGGCTTATAACATTAGCCTTTTCACTCATTTATTACGTTGCTTAAATATGCTGCAACATTGAACCTAGAGACAAACATAGAAATTGTTTTTGTGTTTGGATGTCAATGAACCTTATTATCTGTATCTTACATTATTATGTGTACACACCCATATTATGTCCACAATTCTTTTGCATTTTATGTCAACATATATTGTTGCATCTTCTCAAAGAAATTTACAAGAAATGGAAGATAGGACAGTTTGAAGACAAGTGAACCCTGGCTTTTCATGATTATGTCACTAAAACTTCATCATTCGGACAATCCAAAAATACAGTGGAGGAGAATGTTATGTCCTCTGTTTTCATTTTTCAGATAGCCACATTGGTATTAAATTAGCTGGGTTATGCCAGAGACATTACTATAAATGTGTTGGTGCTTGTTCCCCACCACCACCTTCTTTTTGTTTTGTTTTGTGAGACAGGGTTTCTCTGTGTAGCACTGGCTGTCCTGGAACTCACTCTGAGGTTGGCCTTAAACTTAGAGATCCTCCTGCCTCTGTCTCCCAAGTGCTAGGATTAAAGGTATGGGCCACTACCAACCAAATGACTTTTTTTTTTCTGTTATACATTATATCCTGACTGTAGTTTCCCCTTCCTCCATTCTTCCTTGTCCCTCCCCCCACCTCCACTCTTACCCAGATCCATTCCTCCACTGTTTCCCTTCAAAAGGGAAAAAAAGGTCCCAAACACAAGCAAAAGAGTCAGAGACACCCTATTCCCAATGTTCGGAGTTCCACAAGAACACCAAGCTATTCAACCATAAGATAGATACAGAGGACCTACGCAGACCCATTCAGGGTCCGTATTTGTCGCTTCAGTTTCTGCTTAGTTGAAAATGTGGGTCATGTTCTCTTTGTGTTCTCCACCCATCTGGCTCCTATAATCCTTCCTCCTCCTCTTCTCAGGGGTTCCCCTGATTCTGCCTAGTGTTTGGCTTTGAGTCTCTGCATTTGCTCCCATCAGCTGCTGGAGGAAACCTCTTTGATAACAATTGAGCTAGGCTCTGATCTGTAAGTATAGTAGAAATCATTTTATTGACTTTCTGGGTTTTTTGTTTTTGTTTGTTTTTTTATTTTTATTTTTTATTTTTTTATTTTTTTTGGAAACAAGGTTTCTCTATAGCTTTGGAACCTGTCCTGGAACTAGCTCCTGTAGCCCAGGCTGGCCTCAAACTCACAGAGATCTGCCAGCATCTGCCTCCTGAGTATTGGGATTAAAGGCGTGCCCAGCTACTATTTTTCCCCCTAAGGATCACTATGAAACTTGCTTTGGCCATGCATTCTTGGCCTCAAGAAATCTACTTCAGTCTTTTAAGTAGCTGGGATTTAACATTTGTGCACCATTATCCCTGCTTGCGCTCTCTCTCTCTCTCTCTCTCTCTCTCTCTCGCTCTCGCTCTCGCTCTCGCTCTCGCTCTCTCCTCCTTCCTCCCCCCTCTCTCTCTCTGTGTGTGTGTGCGCATAAGTGTATGCACATGTATGCCATAGCATATGTGTGGAGGTCAGAGTATATTCCTGGATGGCAGTCTTCACCTTCCACCTTGTTTGAGACTGTGTCTTTTTGTTGTTGTTGTTCCCAGTTGTCCACTTCCATTTTCCTGTAGGAATGCTGGAACTACAGGTGTCTGGGTACTTGTCCAGCTTTCGCATGGTTCTGAGAATTGTGGCTTTTACTCATTGAGCAACCTTTGTAGCCCGTATAAACTGTGTTGTGAGTATTTCAAAGTTTACCTTTCATTGCCTGAAATCCTATCTACTCAAGAGGCTGAGGCAGAAGGATTATAAATTTAAGGTCAGCCTGGGCAATTTGGGGAGTTTCTATCTAAAAATAAAACTTTGGAAAGAGAATTGGAGATGTGTCTCACTAGTCTTGAGTTTAATTTCCAGCACGGTTTTCTTCTTTCCCCAACCTACAAAAAAAAAAAAAAAACAAACTTCATGTTTCACTTATAAATTATAGGTTTATGTGGTTGCAAGGATAGCGTCTTTTTATCTTTAGAAATTTTAAAATATTACAGATTTTGATTTTTGAGTATTTACTCCAATAACTAACGCTACTGAAGTGGTTCTAGCCTTAAAGTCATTAAAAAGGGTCTTGCACTGGGCAGGTACCATATGTGTAGGCGGAGGGATTATGAGTTCAGGATGAACCTGGGCACAGAATTGAGTTCCAGACCAACTTGGAGTATATAGTGAGAGCCTACTCCCAATCCCCATCCCCATCCCCCGGGTATTCCTAAATTGCCCTGGTTGGCCTGGAACTCCCTATGAAGATAACACTGGATGGAACTCTAGAGTGCTGGGATTAAAAGCATGCTCCATCACACCCATCAAAGAAACACTTTTTCTGTTCTCTGGCTTTTTGCTCATTCTTAACTGCTCTTTATTGTCTTACAGTCAGCATACAGTAAGAATTTAAAAAAAAACTTTTAGGGCTGAAGTGATGGCTCGGCAGTTAGCAACATTGGCTTTTCTTCCTAAGGACCTAGGTTTGGTTCTTGGCACTTATCGGGTGGGTGGTTCACAACCATCTGTAACTCCAGTTCTAGGGGATCAGACACCTACTCTGGCCTCTGTGGGCACCAGACATGCACAATATGCAAAGATGTGCTTGCAAGAGAAAGACCCATTCACATAAAATAAAAATTAAAAAATCTTAATTTTTTTTAAAAAAATTGTTAACTTTTTTGGTTTTTTTGAAACAGTTTTTCACTGTTTAGCCCTAGTTGTTCTGGAACTCACTTTGTAGACCAGGCTGGCCTCAATCTCAGAAATCTGACTGCCTCTGCCTCCCAAGTGCTGGGATTAAAGATGTGCACCACCATTGCCTGGTTAAGAGTTTTAAACTTTAGCTGAAAATTTGAAACTTACTTTGCTGTCCTGACAGACAGGAAAAAAGATGAAAATAAACATCATTGGTAAGTTCTCAAGTAAAAGCTTGTGCTAAAGTGACTTCCAGTCTTGTGTCCCTACAATACAGGTGTCCCCCGAGAATGACTTCTTGCTTGAAATGGATGATATGGTAGCCTTACATACCAAAGGAGAAGGGATTCGCTGCTTTAAGTCTGTTCTTAGTATTTGCTGGTCTAGACTGTTATCTTTCCTGTCCACAAAAGCAGGTTAGAGGAGATTACTCTCTTCCTTTCCTGACTTATCTTTTTTCCAGACAAGGTCTTACCCTCTTTGTTTCAGCTTTGTGTTTTTTTTTTAATTTATTTTACTGAGCTGTGTTTTGTAAATGTTACCTAAAAATTTGGAGATAAGAATCACGTCCTCGCTTTCCCCCTCAGAGTGATTTCTTTTTGACACCTACACCTTTTCTTTGGAGGGGCGGGGGCTGGGTGGTGGTGGTGGTGTTGGTCTCATTTGTAGACCAAGCTGGTCTCATACTTCTGGCAGTTTCAGCCCCTGGAATTCTGGAATTACAGGCATGAATCATCATGCCCTGTTGAGAAGGATTTCTTAATTAGGGACTTTTTTTTGAGTAAAATGACTTCTGAGACCTTACAAATTCTTGGTGTAGTTTTTGAGTTACTAATATAATTCAATGGGGTTTGAATTTATTAGTCATTATGTATGCATAATTCTTGCCTTGTGAAACTTAATGCTAAGTTAAACTGACTTTAAAATAAAATACAGGACCAAGTTGGATTGTAAGTAACAATATTGTTTTCAATAATTTTTTTTTACTTTTTTTGATAGAAACTTACTGTGTAGACCTGACTGGCCAGGAACTCAGAGATCTGCCTGCCTCTGATTCCCAAGTGCTGGGTTTGAAGGTGTACACCACTACCACCTTGCTTTTTTCTTGTGCCTTTTTCTTCTAACAAGTAGAAATCAATGTTTAAAATAATAATTTATTGCTTAAATCAGATACATATACATTTTCAAGTATGGTGACCGATGTAGACGTGTACTAGTCTGTGTGTGTCTTCAGTTTTGTGTGGAGCTTTGTTGGGACCCCTGTTGTTTAGTAATATTTTTGCTTTTTAATGGTCTTATACCATTTTGTATTTCAAAAGTTATTTTAACTTAACAATTATTTAGCATTTTTGTGTATGTACATTGTTTTTTTTTAAAAAGGATTCTAGCTAAGGAAATACCTGCAGAATTCTAGTCACTCATTTTATTTTCATGGTTTTGTCCTATTTTATTATACTTTTTTGACCTTATCTAGAAATTAAAGGAAAGAAGATGGGTTTAAATTAAATGTGTGTTGCTAGAGTCCAAATAGCTCAACTGCAGAGATAGAACAGCACTTGAAGCATATGTGAACAAGTAGTTATGTCTCCCAGTGGGCTTTCCGGAGCTTTCGGAGTTCGCAGGAAGCCTAGACTGTTTCTAAGTTAGTGAGCTGAAAGACTAAGAACTAACTGTCAGGAACTTGAACCAAAACATCTACATTAGAGCTCTACGTTTAGGGGGCTAGAAAAATTCCACTACCTATTATGGACATGTTTTAACATAGAAACCGAAACTAAGAAATGTGTGTTCTTGAGTTGATGAATATCTGAATGTTTTAATGAGAAATTTGATAAGAAGTTATGATGGTAGAGGTTACTCTTTTACATTTTTTTCAAGTAGTATACATGTAACCTAAAGAGAAAGAATTTTGTGACATTGGTTTTGTCATCATAGATATGACAGCAAAAGTGAAAGTCGATGTCTAGTTCTTCATCAGATTAAAAGGCTTCTGCATAGCCAAGGGATTGAAAAAGGAGCCTATGAAACAGAAGAAAATATTTGCTTACCATTTATCTGATAGGCAGTTAGTTTCCAAAATGAATTATTACTACACTTGATAGTAGAAAAACTAGTAACTATTAGAAATGGGCGAAGGGCTTAAGAAATTTCTCCAGTAAAGATACAGATTAGCAAGCAAGATGGTGAAAAAAGACAATGTCTAACCATCTGGGAAATGCAAGTCAAAACTAAGATGTTTTCTCACCTCAGCTATTTAAAACAATAGCAGCAAAACATGATGGGCTGGAAGGGTGCCTCAATGGTGTTCAGAGTGCTTACTGCCCTTGCAAAGGACCTGACCCAACCTTTCTGTCGCCCATGTGGCAACTGACAACTTCTATTCTAGTTCCAGGTCATTTGATGCCCACTTCTGACCTCTGGGGACTCCTGCATGCATGTAGTACGCATAAATTCATGCAAGATTACATATATACACATTAAAAAAAATAGTCAAGGCTTAGGAGTGTAGAGTATTTGCCTAGTCTGTGCAAGGCCCTGTGTTCAATCCTTAGCACCTCACTCTCTAAAAGACAAGTATGGGGGGGGGGCGCCGTGGGGTGGGCGCCGTGTAGAAGACTGAAGCTTTTGTAATCACTGTTCTTAGATACAAGATAGTACAGTTCTGTAGAAGATGAACAGGCAGAAGGTTTCCAAAAAACTAGTGTATTCCCAGAAATTCTACGTCCAGTTACTGACCCAAAAGAGGGCTGAAACCAATACCTCTTCTCCTCTCTCATCTTGGGAGTTAAAACCAGCAGGCAAACATTTTCCATTTGAACTCTATTCTCAAGTCACAGACAGCCTCTATATCTTGAAGAGATGCTGACTCTCTGTGTTCATAACAATAATTGTCCATAGTAAGTAAGGTATGAAAACAATCCACCTTTTATTGACAGATGAATGGATAAACAATGTACACACACGCACAGGAATATTATTCAACCTTTAAAAAAAGATACTGTGCAATATGCAATGACATTGGTGCGCTGTGAGGGCTGTACGTTAAGAAAATAAACCAGTCAGAAGAAGTACTCCTGGCTTCATTTATATGAACTATCTAAAATAGTTTCCCAGAATGAGCTTGTCAGAAAATGAGGGAGGATCCGTGGAGAATCCAGTTATCAGCAAACATAAAGTTTCAGTTAAGCAATACAAGTAAGTGCTGGAAACCTGCCTGTCTTCAGCACAGGTTAAAACAACAAAACTCACCTTAAGTGATATTGGCCAAATAAAAGGAACTAGTTAAAAAGTTGTGATTTAGTAGATTTTGTTTTGGTTTTGAGGTAGGATGTATGTAGCCAGGTCTGTCCTGGAACTCCCTATGTAGACCAGGCTGGTCTAGAACTCAAAAAGATCTTCCTGCCTCTAGCCTCCTGAGTGCTGAGATTAAAGGTGTGCACCACACCTGGCCAGTGTTTTTGATTATGATATGAAGTCGCACTCCTTGGTTAATTGTGTAAGCTTCAGCTTAATTCTTTTTAAATTAGAAAAGCTTAAACTTTATATTTCTCAGCGCAGTTGTAAATACTTACTAAATTCTGACCGGTTTTGGTATTTATAACTCAGCAGCTTTGCAGTGACAGTTGGCTAAAGTTACTGTGGTTAGAACTGAGCAGAGCTAATAGCAGAGACCTAGTGGAGAATTTAAAGGATAAATATTTGGGACTTTGAACAAGCAGTACTTTCTGGAGTAAACTTGGTGAGCGTGGCATAAAAATCTTTTTGTATCAATTAGATAATGATAACAAATACAAAGAAATTTAGTGTCTAAGTAAACTGAATGAGGTTTGAAAGGAAAATGTGTTTTTGTTGACAGTGGTTGGTTCTTCTAAATATCAGTGGTATAGATCGAAGGCTATTTGATGTTTTTCATAAAATTGGGTTTGGCTCTAGAAAAATTAATGACTGTTGCTTCAAGAGGTGTTAAAACAGATGGATAAATTGTTTTGTCTTTATTTTACACACACACCCTTCTGTGTGTATGGTATATGCATACTAGAGGATGTATGGGGGGGTCAGAGAAGGAACACCTTGGGTGTTGGTTCTTGCAACATTCTGCCTCATTTGAGGCAGGGTGTCTTGTTCACCTCTGTGAACCAGGCCAGCTGGTTCCATAAATGTGTGTGGATTGTCCTGTACCTGTCTCTCATCTTCCCTTAGGAGCACTGGTGTACAACACCCTAGGTCTAGTGAATGCTGGGCGTACGCGCAGAGGTCTCGTTCTTGCTGCAGAGCAGGCACTTTGCTGTCTGTGCAGCCTGCCCTTTACCTTTGGGCTGTGAGGATACCTAATCTGTTTGGGAATAAGTAACTGCTTTCAAAAAGTAAGGGCCTTTGAAATACAATTAGTTGCTATTATTTTCTTTAAATCTTTTTTAATTTACTTTGATTTTATGTGTATTGGTGTGTTACCTGCGTGTATGTCTGTATGAGTATGTTGGATTCCCTTGGAACTGGAGTTACCAACAGTTGTGAATGGCCCTATGGGTGTTGGAAATTGAACCTGGGTCCTTTGGAAGAGAAGCCAGTGCTTAAACCTGAGCCATCTCTCTAGCCCCCACTAGATTTTTTAAAATTGATTCATATATTCAATTAGTTATTAATGACTGTCTTACAGGATTCTTACAAACCTAGACCAAGAGAAAACAAGAACTTACCTGTTTTAAATACATTAGACATATATCAAAGAATTCAGAGATGTTTGTCTTAAAGGTTAATGAACTGGGAATAGCTTGGTGATAGACTACTTGCTTAGTATGCTCAAGTGCTAGGTCTGATAATTAGTACCATTAAAATCCAAGTAGCTGGACATGGTGGAGCACACATGTGGATCTCTGTGAGTTCCAGGCTAGCCAGATCTATATAATGATACCCTGTCTGGAGAAGAAAAAAAATTTAGAGCCTACTGATTGATTTAGAAAAATCATTAAGAGTGATTCTAGATAATAACTTATATGGGTATATACTTGATGTGTTTATCTGAGACTGTAATTTTTTTAGCCAAAAAATTAATTAAAAAAATTTAAATAAAATTATTGTGGCAGTTATATTTGTGTTTTGTCAGTTGCAGGAAACTTGTAAATGTGGTTTTAGTAAAGCTTTAACTTACAAAGTAATGCCAGCATTGGCAGCAGATACTTTTTTGTTCTTTTCTCTTTTGTTCCTTTTACTTCTCTGAACCTGGTTTTGTTCATATAATTACTGGTTGACATTACTAAACATTTTGAGATAACATTAGATAACAAATCTGAAACTTTGTTTTTGGAAAAAAAAAACAAGAAATCAGAGTAATTTGATGTTTTTAAGACAAATGTACTTTGGTGTGTAAAAGCAAAAAAGTAGACTCTTAGAAATAGTATGTGGAGAGAACTAAGTGTAGCAGATATGTGGTATAGTTAAAGCTCGAGAGGACATGCGTGAGTGTGCACTCAAGCACAAACGTGATGCTATAGCAGTAAGTTTGCAGGTTTTTTTAATGTCTTGCCTGGGTATGTAGCTCTGTTATAGTATATGCTGAGCATCTACACAGCCCTGGGTTTGGTATCTAGCATCATGTAAAGCAGACATGGTAGTATATACCTTAACACCAGTACTGCAGCCTTCGGGGGTGAAGGCAAGAGGACCTTGTAGGCAAAAGTTCAATGTCATCCTCAGCTACATACTGAGTTCAAGGACACCCTGGAATACGTAAGATCCTGTCTCAGTTTGGTGCAGGGGTAAATGCCTCTGTTCTCAGTGCTCAAGCTAATGAAGGATTCCAAGTTTTTTATTTGAATGTATATGATTGATTTTCTTTTTAAATTAAAAGAAGCCACAAGATACACAGGAATTAGTTTGTTAAAGTTTTGCTTTTTAGATACTTAGCGTATTCATTCCTCCATATCCATCACTCAGCTTTTTTTTTTTTTTTTTTTTTTTTTTGAGACAGGGTTTCTCTGTAGCTTTGGAGCCTGTCCTGGAACTAGCTCTTGTAGACCAGGCTGGTCTCGAACTCACAGAGATCCGCCTGCCTCTGCCTCCCGAGTGCTGGGATTAAAGGCGTGCGCCACCACCGCCCGGCTCATCACTCAGCTTTTTTATAGTTGCTGAGTAGTCTTTATAAATATACTGTATTTATTATAATGTTTTTCTACTAATTGATATGTAAGTTTTAATTTTTATCTTTATTGAACTATAGCAATTAACCTTATGCTGGTATCTTTGCATGCCAATGTTGCAGTTTCAGGAAACAGATTCATAAAATAAGGTCATTGGGTCAAAAGAACCTGGGCAGCAGAGGCAAGCAGGTCTTAGTGAGCTTGAGGCCAGCTTGATCTACAGAAGTAGTTCCAGGACAGCCAGAGCTGTTTGTTACACAGAAACCCTGTCTGGGTGTGTATGTGTGTGGGGGTGTGCATGTATGCAGTTTATCATTCCCATTAATGTAAAAGATTAAATACTGTTGAATGAATATGTACATGAAATACTTAGGGAATAACTAGGCCTAGGGTTGAAGTGATTTCCAAAGATGCTCAGAGAAAGTAGATAAAGTAGATTTGCTTACTTTGGTTTGGTTCAGTTTGACTGGATACTGGGTTTAGGATGGTCCTTCTGTCTCTACTTCACAAATGCTGGGATTATAGGCTACCCCTTTGGGCAAGTAAATTTTGAAGAATGAGTATATACCACAGGTAAGGAAAGAGAAAAAGAAGGACTTAGAAACCCTGACTCGAAAAACCAAAAAAAAAAAAAAAACCCCAAAACCCAAAAACCTGTTAGAGAATGTGAGTAAGATGTAGAGACTGGGAGCCGCCAGTATACTGTCTTCACTGTGTCGTACTCTGTTCTGTCTTTGCTTGTCTGAACTCCAGCTTTTTGGAGTTAGCTTGTTGTTGATTTAAGATTTCTGAATCTTTGGAATTCTGGATTTTTAGAATAACAGGTTGAGTTGGTAATCCAGGCAGGTAGATGTCAGAAATGTGTGGTAACTGTAGTGGTGCATGCTTATATTCACAGAACTGGTATGTGGGGCAGGAGGAGCTGGCATGTAGAATCATCCTCAAGATCAGCCTCTACCTCTAATAATTTGATGCCAGCTAGTTTGAGATCTTATCTCAAAAAGAACTTGAGGGTGGAGGGAACCAAACTCTTATCCCAAACATTTCAGATAAAGATTTCTGCGGGACCTTGGTGGCACTCCTTTAGTCCCAACAGAGACTGGTGAATCTCTGTGAGTTTAAGGTCAGCCTGGTCTATATAAAGAGTTCCAGGACTATACAAAGAAAAGAAACCCTATATCATGAAGCAACAACAAAAACAACAAAAACTCAAACAAAAATATTTCTAAGCAGTAATGCTGTTTGACACTTAAGTTTGCCAAATATTTAATTGGAGCATATTTTCCTTGTTTAGAAGTGTATATATCAATGCATGGACTTGTCATATACAATAGAAACCCTGTAATTTATGTTAAATGCAATAAGATTTTTTGGAAGAATTTATATATACTTGTATTTATTTCTGGAAGCATGGGAAACAATGTAGAAAATTTCAGATAATGGTAACAAACACTACTTACAACAATAATAATAACCATCACTTTTGGTCATTGTTCTAGGGAAGCACTAAATACTCTTTAGTGTTGTAACAGCCCACATCAGACAGATAATGTTTTATACAGTTTACATGTGACAGTACAGAAGTTTAGGAAATGTAAAGAGATTGGAAACCATGGGTGAACCTTCGTTACTGTATTATACTGTACCAATCATGATTAGCTCGTGTAAAAGATGTGAAACTATTTCTAAGAAATGTAACCTTTTGTTACATAAAGTTAATCACTAATTGTGCTGCAGTTACCTGCCTTTTCTGAAAGGAGGAGAGAGTACACCAGCACTCAGGAAGCAGAGGCAGGCAGATCTCTTGAGTTCTAAGACAGCCAAGGCTGTCTCAAAAAACCAAGAGCGAGAGAGAGAGAAATAAGTAATAAATTACATGCTTATAATTTTTTAAATTCAGGATGTTTAAAAATTGAAAAACAGCAGCAATTTAACAAACTAAGGAAAACTATACTTTCATCCAGTGAAAGTAAATATCTAAAACATAGAAGTATGTAAGATTGTGTCTACTAGAACCCTATGTTTACCTCCATACCATTTGTTTTTCCACTTAAATGTACGTGCGTATGTATTCTTGTTGTTGTTGTTGTTGTTGTTGTTGTTGTCAAGGCCTCACTTTATTAGTGAAATGGTTGTGGCTTATATAGCCCTTGAATGAGGAATTTGGCTTGGGATGGGGGCAGGGGCATGGCAAGGGCAGGAAAGGGTCTTACAGCAATGGTCACCAGTCTACCCTTGGTCACGAGTCGTTGGTCAAGTATGTATTCTTTGAAAAGGTTTTGCTTTGTTTCTTCAAACAAAGTTTTTGACTGGAACAACCTTTTTAGACCAGGCTGGCCTCAAACTCACAGAGATCCGCCTACCTCTGCCTCCAAAGTGTTGGGAACTGAAGGCATGCTGAAAATGGTTCTTAATGGATGCATAATACTTTACATGTATACTGAAGCTTACCTAATCACTACTAGACATGTGAGTTACCATAACTTTTCCTGCATTTTAAGTTGTGCTGTAGATAGAACAAAACTAAAAGAATGGTTCTATAATTTCAGCTCGGAGAGTCTCTGTCTCTCCAGAAAGAGCATTGGCAAATGAGAGTCACAGTTACAGTCTTTGGAACAATAACCACTGTCTTTGCCTGGGACTTTTTTCTCTGAAAATTATAAAAAAGAATAAGAAAAAACCTTGACTTTCATTCTCAGTGAAAGTAAAGATTATGATTATTAAAGGCTATCAGAAGTGTCAGAGAAGGGCAGAAGCTGTAAGTCTAAGTATATTTGTTGAAAGGGGGGTTTCACCTTGAAGTTATTTATAATGAGAGAGGTAGTGGCAGAAATAACTGGTTTGGTTTAAGAAGGAAGAGAAAATAGATTAATCCAGAAGCATACACAGCCCCAAGTTCAGAAACAGCCATCCTCTGGATTGTACTGTGTGACATCTGCCCCCTCATACCCCTGCTGCCTGCTCTGCCAATGTATTCTAGGAACCAGCGTATTCTGTGTCAAAAACAAAAGAAGTGGTCATGGTAGTAGAAATTTACCAGAGCACCAAAGGACACATTAGTAAAGGTGTTCCTACAGCGCACATGTGCGTGTTTTTGTGTGTGTGTGTGTGTGTATTTGTGTGTGTGTGTGTGTGCACGCGCGCGTGCATGTGTGAAAGCGAGAGAGAGAGATTGAGGGTCTTACTTTATAACCTTTCAGACTAAAATTAGATGTGTAAGCCACTTTGTCTGGCTCCATGCCCCCATCCCAAACCCATTTTGATCTTTGAGACAGAGTCCCTCACTGTATATACCTTGGATGTCTTAGAGTTCACTATGTAAACCAGGTAGTCCTCAAATTGGGAGTGGTCCTTTGATTATAGGTGTACACAGCTGTGCCTGGTTTGTTTCTGAGCTGAAGATGCTGTAAAAATTTCTACCAAAGATGATCAGAAATCAGGAATGCAGGAACTCATGGAAAAGATGGTAAACCAACAAGAGGTGGAGTATGAACTGAGAAAACTTAGAAAAGGATTTGAAAAGGCAAAAATCCAGAAGTTCACAGAAGTTAGAAAGAGGAAATAGCCTTGAAAAAGCAGCAAAGAAATAAGCAGATAAAACTAAGAGGAGCCAAGGTTGGTGGGCACATGCCTGTAATTCTAGCATTTGGGAGGTGGAGGCAGGAGGATCGTGAGTTCAGCATCATCCTTAGTTTCATAGTGAGTTTAAGGCCAGCTTGAGCTCTAACAGACCATGTTTCAGAAGGGAGAGGAGGAGGGTTAATGGAAGGAAGGAGGGATGGATGGTCTTTGCCTATAATCCCAGTATGCCTGTAATCTCCATTGGGTGGTAAAGAAGGAAGATTGTAAATTTGAGGCCAGTCTGAGTGCAAAGTGAATTTCAGAATAGCTTTAGCTGTGAGACAAAATAGTATAGAAAAGATGTTTACAGTTGTAAAAGATGATCAGAAACTCTGGATGTACTGTTACCTAGCACTTGAGAAGCAGGATTGAGGCCATTTTGGACTGCATACAAACATCTCAAGAAACAAAACAAAACAGGAAATAAAACTGCTAGAAACTGCTGTAGATCCAGTACTTAGAATTGGAACCTCTGTTGAGAAAACAAGATAGTACAACAAGATGACTGATAAGAGCTTTATGACTGAAAAGAAGCTAGCTTTACTGAAATATACATTAAAGACTGCGCTGAGGAAAAAACTGATCATCTTATACCAGGTAGACAAACAGCCACATCCCCACAAATCTGACTAAGTAATTTATAAGGTATTGAAATCAGGCTGGCCTTCTATAACACTGAATAGTAAAGCTGCATTTATAACATACAGGGGGAGTAGGGTAGGAACAGAAGATTTCTCCTGTCCATTCACATTGTCATTGAAGTGCACATAGAGCTCAAATGGCACTGTGTTTTGTTGTTTTGTTTGTTTGGGTTTTTTTGAGACAGGGTTTCTCTGTGTATCCCTGGGTGTCCTAGAACTCATTCTGTAGACCAGGCTGGCCTTGTACTCACAGAGATCCACCTGCCTCTGCTGGGATTAAATGTGTGTATCATCATGTCCAACTAAGAACACTGTATGAGTCCTGCAGAAGTGCAAGAGAAACCTCAGCTGACAGGCATATGGAAGAAGCTTTGGTGGTAAGTATTGAATATAGACACACTCCTAAGGAAGTAGAAATACAGAGGCCGAGGTGACAGGACAGTGTTATTCACAGCCATGTAATTCTGAAGGTGACTAATCTTGTCAGAACATGATGTTGATGTTATGTAACTCAGTAAGGCAGAAATGATAGGAGTAAGATACAGGCCTATAATCCCATCTAGTCTGGAGTCTGGGGCAAGAGGATCACAACGTCAATACCTGCCTATACCACAGAGAAAGAAGATGGAATATTCTCATTACCTCTTGAGAGTAATAACCAAAAGGATTACATCACAAATCGAGTAATAAATTCAGTGGTGGAGCATAAACATACAAAAGAAACATTAAAGATACCACAATAAAATGTTATTGGGATGGATGAGGAAACATCCTTAGTTTTAACATTGTTCTTATGCTGTAGCTAGTGAATAGAGAAATATAGATGAATTATGGAAATTACAGTTAATCATGTGCCTGGTAGTACTACACGTGATTAACTGTAACTTCTTTAATACATGGGCAGAACTAGTTTTGTCTGGAAAGCAACCTCAAAATATTTCTCTTGTCAAGGTGAATTAAGCCCACTAATTGTTCTGCTTGAGTTTTTCAGCAAGGGGATTGAATTCAGGCCTTCCAGCATGCGAGGCAAGTGTTCTACCAGTGAGCTAACCTCAGATCAGGCCCTTTATTTTTTTCTTTCTTAAGATCTTAAGACTCCTATGTTTTGCTGCATGTAAAGTTGGCTGTAAATTTTCTTTCACTAGATTTTAATAGGTTTTTGGGTCTTTCAGTATTAAAATTTATATTTTTGTTTTTAAAGTTTGATTTAACAGTTGTGAGTCACCTAACTAAGGCATTTTCAAGGAAATGTGCTTTTAGGTATTTTGCTGCATGAACACTGTGTGTCCTTACATGTCACAAAACAAGCCTTAAACAAATGAGAAAACATACTGAGTGTTTTTGGAATGGCAAAGTAACGTCAAAAACAGAAGTCTTCACGGAGGAACTTACATAAATTAATTTTAAATAATAGACATGCTCTTTCCAAAGTGTATGTAAGGAAAAAATGAATGTTGTTTTTTCATATAATCACATGGATCGTTGAAAACTAAGTATGAAAAACAGAATTGTGCCGGTTTTGGTGCTGCACACCTTTTAACCCAGCACTCATTAGGCAGATGCAGGTGGATCTCTGTGATTTCTAGGGCAGACTGGTCTACAGAATGAGTTCCAGGACAGCCAGGACTGTCGCACAGAGAAACTCTGTCTGAAAAACAAAACAAACAAACAACATCAAAACTCACAAAAAAAAAAAGCCAAAAATGTAAAATTGTGTAGGCTGAATACTCATGCATGAAATAAATTTTAAAAATTTAAAAAACATAGATGTCTTTTTATAATCTTAGTAAGGGAAAACATTTAAGTGATTTGAGCTAGAGTGTAGCTTGGTGATGGAGTGCCTCTTCCGTCTGCACAAGATTATGGTGCTCTGCCAGGACCAACAGCAAACCAGCTCAGATAAGGACTAATAAAGTGACAAATATGAACATAAAGTAAATTTTAAAAAATTTAAAAAAAAAAAAAAGAGCAGTGACTGCTCTTAAGGAGGACCTGACTTCAATTCCCAGCCCCTGACAACCAAATGTAACTCCTGACCCAGGGGTGTGGGCAGGCAGTGCATACATCTGGTGGTCAAATATGCATACTGGCAAAATTCGTACACATAAAATAAAGTAATAAAGTAGTTGATATGCTTACTACATTAAAAAAAACACTTTTGCAGCTGGTGGCTGGTGGTATGGATCAACATGTAAAGGTGCTTGTTATGCAAACCTTGTGACCTGAATTGGATTTCCAGATCCCAGATGAGGTGAAAGAGAACAGATTCCACAGTTGTCCACTCCTACACATGCTCCCCACCTTATCATTTGTATGTGCACACAATAGTAAATTTAAAAAACAAGCACTGGTTTTTTGCAATCTCAGCACTTGGGAGGCAGAGGCAAAGGCAGGAGGATTGAGAAAATGCAAGGCCAGGGTGGGTAAGAATCTTATTTCAAAAGAACAAAACCAAAGTCAAATAAATTCCAGTCTGAATGGTTAAGGAAAATGTGTTTTGTGTTGTGAAATAGTTGGTCCTCCTACATTTAAGAAGCATGGGACACACCACAAATAAATAAAACTTGAAGAAGTTATGCTGAGTGAAACCAGTTACTCATACAATGCCAGGTAGGACTGAGCAGCGTGGTGTAGTAAGAGGCTCTGACAGGAGGACTACTCTGAGGTCCAGGCCAGCCTGGTGCATAGCAAGGCAGTGTCTCCAAATTTAAAAAAAAAAAAAAAAAAAAAAGGAAGGAAAAAGAAAACAGCCATTGGGTGGACTTTATTTCACTCAGTTGTGGATTGCTTGTCTAATGTGTACAATTGGTGTATGGTTGCATTTGACCCAGGTACCTCAATTATATCCATTAAAAGCAGAATGGGTATTGTTGGGTTGTTCAGTATGTATGGGTTTGTAGCAAATATTTATGTACATTCTAAAATTTACAATTAAAAGTGAATGGGCTGGGTAATGATAGTGCACATCTTTAATCCCAGCACTTGAAAGGCACAGGCAGACAGGTCTGTGTGAGTTCCAGGCCAGCTTGGTCTACAGAGCTAGTTCTAGGACAGGCAGGGCTGCACAGAGAAACCCTGCTTTGAAAAAACAAATAAAATAAATAAGACATAAATAAATCATATCATAGTGATATACAGCGCATTTCCAGACAGTGGGTGATAATTCAAATAGGTAGTTCTTAGGAAATTAAGTTGTTTTTAATAAGAAGTTGTCAGCCTCATTCACAGAGAAATTAAAGTTACAGTATTCTAGTTTACTTAGGCAGAAACATAAAGACTGGGTGACATGTTCTTGTTCTGCTGGTTGTGATGGAAATGATGTATACACCATGGACTATTCAACCTTTAAAAGGCTGACCTCAAACTCAGAAACCAGTCTTGTCTTTGTCTCCAGAGTGCTGGGATTTAAGACATATGCCACCATGTCTAGCTTATGAGTCTTAATATTATCATATCCTATATGAATTTTTCTCAAGAGAACTCATCAGTGGACAAGATTTTTCTGATGAATAATGTTCTATTTTATTTTTGGAGACAGAGTCTCACTGTTTAAACAGGACTTGAACTCAGAGAAATCTGGAATGAAAGGCTTGTACCACCAAAGCCTTTGCTCTCACTATGTCTCTAAGGATTAAAAAAGTCATCTGCCTAGTTCATTATTCAGAAATATTTGCAAAATAAATCTCAGCCATCTCTGAAGAGAAAAGATGTCATGAGAGTGCTCTTCTGCTTTGTATGATGTTTGTGTGTAAACTCTACTTGGTGCCAGAGACTGCTGATGTTGAAATCCTCGCTACATTTCTTGCAGCCAAGCATGGTGCCATATGCCTATAGTCCCAGTCATCAGGAGACTGAGGCAGCTAGACTGCATTTGAGGCCAGTTTGGGTAGGAGTTGAGATAAAGGGGAAAAAAATAAAGGTTATTTTGTACTTTCTCTTTATTTTCTTTGTAAAATAATAGACAATTTATCCTGAGGAGGACCGTTTGCAAAGACATAGTAAATGATATGCTGAGATATAAAGTATAAGGAACAGCAGGAAAGGGGCAGTAGGAAATGAAAAAGGATAGTTGTAACAAGGTAGTGGAAATACCGTCAGTTAAAACTAATGGACTAGCAGTGTGTATTTAAGAGTTCTAGGCCAGGCGGTGGTAACGTACTTGGAGTGAGACCTAGAGGACTGAGAGTTAAAACTCGCATAAACCAGATGGGCATCCAGTTCCCTCCCCGTGTCATGTGTGGTCAGGCATACACCTGCTTCTGCTATTAAGGCAGGAAAGCTGAAGATAAGGAAGGGTCTTCAAACCTATGAGGATGATGACTTAAGTGGGAGGTGTGCATATGAAAAGGTGAAAATGCTAGGTTAAACACTAGGTTTCTAGATTTGCCTTTAAAGATGGCATGTCAGTATCGTGGCATTAAAGGAGGTAGGCTGAGCCATCCAGAAACAAAGTGAGAGCCATGGCTGTAGCTCAGTAGTAGAAGGTTTGCTTACCACACGCACAGCCCTGGGTCAGTCTGTAGCACCCTACAACATCCTCCCTTAATAAAAAAACCAAAGTGGGTTACAGCTGTTAATACAATAGCTGTAGCATAAAAAAGGCTGAGCAAGATGGCTCAGTGAGTAGTGGCACCTGTCACCAAGCTCATCAACAAGTTAGATCCCTACGTCCCACATGGTAGAAAGAGAGAAGTGAGTCTTGCAGATTGTCCTTTGGCCTTCACACAGATGCTGTAACATATATGTACACAAATAGAAAAATAGAAATCTAAAAACAAAATGTTTTTGAAACTATAGCAAAAACATATGTGTTAACATGGCATACTTTAAATGAAGAGTAATGCTTTTAATCTGAAATTTCTCCTATAGGAAAGTGTACTTACTGTGGCTCAATTCTTAGCCCGTGGTATTATTTTGGAATACTATGGAGCTTTTTGGAAGTGGGACTCGGCTGTCTGAAGGTATGGCCAGCCCCAGTTTCCACCTAGCTTTTGTCAAAGACCTATGTGAGCAAGCATCTGTCACAGATATTTCACCATAGTTTTCTCTACCATTATGGACTGTATACACCCGTTGAAGTCAAAAGCCAAAACAAATTTTTCCCCCATAAGTTTTTCATGTTAGATTTTTTTTTTTTGGTCATGGTAATGAGAAAAATAAGTAGTAAACTAACTTCTCCACTAACACATTTATAGTAACACTGTTTTATAATCTTGTGATTCGGTGTTCAACTTAAGAAATGATTTAATACTTGCTTCCATGTTTTTGTTCTTATTATCAAATATGTGTGTATTGATACATGTGTTTATTAATAAGGAACTGGCTCGTGTAGTTTTGTGGCCTGTGGCATTTAAAATCTGCATATAGTCTACCAGGTTGGAGACCGATAAAAGTTGATGGAATGAAGTCTGGATCTTTTGTTTTATTCAAATCCTTAGTCCCACTCGGCACTGATGGAGAGCTATTTATTTACTTACTCCAGAGTTTGCTGGTTTCGGTTTTCTTCTTACCACAAGATGCTCTCCAAATTGATACATTGGCACCCAAATTTATTTTCTTAAGCCTTGCATAATCTGTCACTGTCCTGGAACTTACAGAAGTCTACCTGCCTCTGCCTCCTAAGTGCTGGGACCAAAGGTATGTGCCACCACACCCGGCCATAATCTCCTTAAAGATAACCCTCACATAAGTAAATAGTGTGATTTTTCTTTTTTTTTAAAGAGTCAAGACATGCAGGCAGGATGGTACACATATTTAATTTGAGCACTAGGGAGACAGAGGCAGCTGGATCTCTGAGATCCAGGCCATCCTGGTTCCAGGACAGCCAGAACTGCATAGGAGACCTTATCTCAAAACAAACAAACAAAAACAGAGAATGAACTGTAGCTTGGTAATAGTGTACTTATCATACATGTCTTGAGTTCAGTCTGATTCCTACCCTCCCCAGAGGATCATATATGTTAAATATCTACACACAAAGGAGGAAGAAGTACTTCTTTGTTTCTATAACTACTTAGATGATTATAACTACTGTTCATAGCAGTGTCCTTTTGCTATCTATTCTGTATTATCTTTGCATTAACAGCTCAGCTGTAATTCTTCGATTCCTGAAGGATCTGGGCTATTTGTAGTCTTGATTAATTGGGTTGTAGTTTTCTGTTGATTTTCATTACATGAACAATGATAATATGATATAACTGGGGAATCTCCTACATGCTGTATATGGTCTTCCTTTTCCCCTTGTAAGTGAGGAGTAACCTACCAATTTTCTCTCAGTAGTCCAGATAAAATATTTAGGCAGCTTAAAAACTCCAGATTCAGATACGCATGGGTATTTGAAATGCCAGGTAGCAGTGGTAACTTCCAATTTAGTGGAATTGTTTTATCTCCTGATAGAAGCCTTTCTTCCTTTGGAACTAAGATCTCTAGGCTGGAAGAGTATATGCTCACAGTGACAAAAAGCAAAAATTTTGTTAGTGTTTCACTAAAGACAAAAGAGATAGCACTCTTATGATTCTTGGGCCTGTGAATTTTGGCTACTGAAGAAACCGTACCGTATGTTAAACACAAATTTAGAGAAATACATAGTTGCTTGTAGATCATCATCTCATTCCTACAAAGTATTAACCTAACAATCTTCAAAAGACTGTTCTCTAAAGCCAAACTGTTTTAAAATGGTATAGTCAGTGAATTTCACAAGCGTTTGCGGTGTTGTCTCTAAGGCAGATAAGATGCTGGTCTTCCATTTTGGGACTGCTCCAGTGATAATCAACCTTCCACCGCAGGGAAAAATGTCATGTCAAGTCTAAGTACTGGTCTCCACTGCTGACAGACTCAGCGCTCAGCAGCAGCCAGAACTAAACCCACCTACCTCCCTTCTCACCTCTAAACCCAGCTGCTACTTGCTTAATGGACACTTTATTCATGAGTCCATTCGTCACTAATAGGGAACGTCACCACTTGAATATTTATTAAAAACCTCCAGCCATTGACCACAGCCCATCGATTTGTGTATGATTGCGTATCTGGCTATATTCCTTCATTACTGCCCTTCAATGGGTGGCCCAGAATGGAGTTGGAGTACTACAATTCTCCACCCAGAACTGCTTTCTACATGTTATACAGGAATATCCTATAAAGTAAGCCCCTTTATCAACTGATAGAGAATTCCCCCTGGGGTCACGTGTGCTGGTGATAGCAGTGGCGGGGTGGTGGCAGGAGTAAGGATCATCATGAGATGTTTCATCTAGGGCCTTGTTGGTACAGTCGTAACTGTATCGCTTCCATTTGATGACAGAACATTCTTGCCCTTTCATCTGCTCTTTTCTGGGCCAACTATCATTGGCCTATACGAGCAGTTCTGACCAGAAATGTTTTGTCATTTCCAATCTGAGACTTTCAGAGCTCTCTTTTTGTTTTGCTCCTTCAGCTAGCTAGGAGTGTGTGCTTGCATATATGTATGTGTACCATCCTCAGAGGCCAAAGAGCAAGGGTGTCAGATCCCCTGGAGGTGAACTTACCTTGCCCCATGGGTGCTGAGAACTGAGCTTGGGTGTTTGCAAGAGCAGCAAGTTTTCTTAACCACTGACCCATCTTTCTAAATCTTTTTGGTTTTTTTCAAGACAGGGTTTTTCTGTAGTTTGGGGGCCTATCCTGGAACTAACTCTTGTAGACCAGGCTAGCCTTGAATTCACAGAGATCTACCTTCCTCTGCCTCCCGAGTGCTGGGATTAAAGACATGAGCCACCGCTGGCAGTTTTTAGAAAGAGGAGACTTGGGAGATTACTGTGTAAGAAGCATGAGTACCTGTGTGCTGATCCGCAGTCTGGTATGGCAGCACATGTCTTCAGATTCCTGTGTTTGGGGAGTTAGAGACAGGAAGATCTCAGAGGCTTGCTGGCTAGCCACAGTTGATGACCTCCAGATTCAGTGAGAGATCTATCTCAAAATATAAAATGAATAGAGCTGTGACCATAGCTCAGCAGCTAAGAACTCTTGGTGGCTCTGTCAGCCTCTGTATCACAGCTCACAGCTGCCTGTAACTCGAGCGCTCTCTTCTGGCTTCCACAGATACCTCCTCCATATGCACATACCACAAACATACAGATAAGAAGGAGAAAAATAGATAGAGACCCAACCATTGGCTCTCTGACCTCTGCACACACACAGGCAGGCATGTTTGCCTGCACACACGTGCATGTACCACATATACGGAAGGGGGAAGGTAAGAGGCTTTCCTTCTCTCAGATGAAGCATTTGAGGTAAGTTAACATGTACAGTTGACATGAGGGCTCATCATGACATAAGGGACCTAGGTTTCTCTTTTTCCACTTCATTCTCTTAAATATATGAATTACTTTTATGTTGCAGATATATATTCATGCTCCAGCTTTCTGTCTAACAAGAAACTGAGGAAAGGCATTTTTTTTCTTTAGAATATATCCTAGAAGTCATACAGAACACTTGGTGTATTCTCTTGGCCAAAACACAGTCTGGTAGCCAAGTCAGTAGATGTAATTTTGCCATTTTTACGAATCATAATGTAAATATCTCCATTTTACGGTTGTTTTAGGTGACCCCTGTGAAAAAGTCAGCCCACCCCTGTGTGTTGCAACACACAGGTTGAGAACCACTGTCCTAGAACCACGATTTGAGATCTGCCGCAGGTAGAACCTTAGCAGTTTTTCTACACTGATACAATCATGTTTTTTAAAGTCCTTATTGGTAGGTACTGTGGTGAGAATTTTATTCCTGTGTTCATTTATAGTTTAGCAAAGTTGAGCTATAAATATGTTCAATTACCCGGGTGTTTTTTACTCACTTTGTCTCATCAGATGTTACTTTACTTGAAAAGAAAAGGAGAAAAACTCCTGACAAAAGGCAGAAAGTTGGGGCTGGAGAGATGGCTCAGAGGTTAGGAGCATTGGCTACACTTCCAGAGGTCCTGAGTTCAATTCCCAGCAACCACATGGTGGCTCACAACCATCTGTAGTGAGATCTGATGCCCGTTTCTGGTTTAAAGGTGTGCATGTAGATAGAGCACTGGCATACATAAAATAAACAAATCTTAAAAAAAAAATTTTTTTTAAATTTATTTATTTATTAAGGATTTCTGCCTCGTCCCCACAACCGCTTCCCATTTCCCTCCCCCTCCCCCGATCAAGTCCCCCTCCCTCATCTGCTCGAAGAGCAATCAGGGTTCCCTGACCTGTGGGAAGCCCAAGGACTGCCCACCTCTATCCAGGTCTCGTAAGGTGAGCATCCAAACTGCCTAGGCTCCCACAAAGCCAGTACGTGCAGTAGGATCAAAAACCCACTGCAATTGTTCTTGAATTCTCAGTATACCTCATTGTCCGCTATGTTCAGCTAGTCCGGATTTATCCCATGCTTTTTCAGACCTAGGCCAGCTGGCCTTGGTGAGATCCCAATAGAACATCCCCATTGTCTTAGTGTGTGGGTGCACCCCTCGTGGTGTTCCTAGAGAAGCTAAATAAGAAGGTGAATCCAAAGACAAACACATAGGCATCCTCAGGAATATTAACCTTCATCAGGCGATGAAAGGAGACAGAGACAGAGACCCACACGGGAGCACCGGACAGAAATCTCAAGGTCCAAATCAGGAGCAGAAGGAGACGGAGCACGAGCAAGGAACTCAGGACCACGAGGGGTGCACCCACACACTAAAAAAAATTTTTTTTAAAAAAAGGCAAAAAGTGTGCTCTGGTTTCACATAGCTTAATACAAGAATGTGAGGATTCCCACCAGAATCTTAGAATCAAAAATAAAATGAGAGTTTTGATTTTAATGTCCATCCCCCACACTTATATGATAATATACCTCATTCATCTATCTGCTGCTGACCTACTGAATAAAGTAGTTTTCTACCCAACCTCTGTGGACATCTCATTCTTGACAGAAGCCCCTATTTACAAATAACACAGCTAGTTTTTTGTTCATTTGTTTTTCAAACTGGATCTCACTATATTGGCCCTGGCATATAACAGGCAAGCCTCAAACTTGCAGTGATTCACCTGCCTCTGCCTCAGGTTCTGGGATTACAGGAATATGTCACCTAACCTGACTTACAACTAACTTATAATTTAATGAATAGAAATATTAGTTTAGGATGGATTCTGTTTACAGTTAGTTTGGTATTACAAATCAAAGATGAGTGAGGTTATAGTCACATGCCTTTGTAAATATGATCAAATTGCCAAGTTTTTAATTGAGGTAAATTTAAGGTTCCAGCAAATATACCATTTTTTGGTAAGAAGCCCTCCCCCCTCCCCCCAGGGTTTCTCTGTGTAACAGCTCTGGCCGTCCTGGTACTCATTCTGTAGACCAGGCTAGCCTTGAACGCCACCTGCCTCTGCTGGGATTAAAGATATAGACCACTGCCACCCAGCCTTACTTTGTTTTCAAGATGGAGTTTCACTGTGTGGTCCGGGCATGCCTTGAACTTGCCATTCTCCTGCCTCAGCCTCTCCATATTGAAATTATTGAGATTGCAAGCATGCCTTTGCTGGCCTGGGCATCAATTATCTTTTTTATAGTTCTGACAGGTCTACTTCTTTGTTTTTGTTGTTGTTGTTGTTGTTTTTCGAGACAGGGTTTCTCTGTGGCTTTGGAGCCTGTCCGGGAACTAGCTCTGTAGTCTAGACCAGGCTGCTCTCGAACTCACAGAGATCCACCTGCCTCTGCCTCCTGAGTGCTGGGATTAAAGGCGTGCGCCACCATCGCCGGGCCAGGTCTACTTCTTATTGAGCTAATTTAACAAGAGCTTGGTTTAGATTCTATTTTCTAGATTGAAACAGACTTGAATGAAGCACAAATCCTTGTATTTGGAACTGTTGAGTCTTTGGACTAATTGTTTTAGATTTGTTATATTATTAATTAGCAGTAATATATCTGGTACTATGATAATTGAAGCTAAAGGGGATTCAAAGAAAGATTTATATATTGTGCGTGTTTTGAGAGTTGGGCTTGAATTGTTATTCTTTGCCCCGTAGATTACATTACTCCACCTTGCTTAATCCCTTTAATAACACGGACTTCATGTTTTTACTCCTTGTTTTGTATCATTAATGGTGGAACTCCTTCAAAATTCAAGGTGTTTTGGATGTAAATTAAATTAAACTCAGTGTGTGAAACATAAATAATTAAACACAGCAAGTCTTATTTCTGATTTTCCACAGTTGTATCTTTGCTCTTGTCAATTTATCAACCTAGCATGCTGTTGGTTTTTCTCAAAGAACTGGATAATTGCCCACTGTAGATGAGCAGTCACCTGTTTTTGATTCTGCTAGCAGAAAAGAGTGTTGCTGTCTTACAACCCCCTCTTCCCTTCCAAAAAATAAAGAAATGCATAAGATTGGCTTGGGCTTACCTACCCTGAAATAGATATATATCTGCCATGGGAGACGGCTTTGTGAAATCAGTTCTAGTGGCTAGTCAACTATTTTTACAGAGTCTGCAGGTGACTGTTGTGGGAGTGGGGTGGGGGCATGTGCCCAGAGAGGACAGCTCTCTGAAGCTGCTTCTTCCGTGCTCCTTTTACATGGATCCCAGCTATCAAAACAAACTCACATCTCCAGGCCATTCATTGTTTATCTACTGAGGACCCCAAGGCTAAAGTTTGTTAATTGTGTTGGTTAGATTCCAAGGTGAAATGTTTAATTAAGGATAAAGATTGAAATCTTATATTCTTGCCATTTACTAGCCATCAATATGAAACAGTCAATTTTTAATGTCCTGGTTGTGATTTTTGGCAAGAGCTAACCAGTTGGAACAGTGGTGGGAGTTTTTAAGTTTCTTTGTACATGTGTGTGTATGCACAAATGCACGGGTGCCTGTGCTTGTGGAGGTCAGTTCTTCACCTTTATGTGGGTCTCAGGTCAAATTGAGATCTGAGTTGGCCAGGCTTGCACAACAAGTGCCTTTAGCTGGCTTAGCTCTCTGTCCACCCCAGAAAATTTTGTAATTATTTGAAATACAGTACTCAAATTCCATAACACTAAAAAACAGACGTAATAGAGACTTCTATGCAGCCTAACATAATTTTATACCCTATGTACTTTATTATTGGGAGAAAAACACAGTCTCCCATTAAGTGTCCATTTACTTAAAAAAATAGATGTAGATGTTTTGTTTTGTTGGTTTATTAGAAAAAAAGATATTCTGTACTGTTGGCGGACAGATGGGGAATTTGACAGACAGACAGTAAGGAAAGGGGAATCCCAACACTTAGGAGACAGGGAGGGTGTCTAATGAGGCCTCTTAAAACAGTACCCCATGAAACTTCAGTATTTTATTATTCTAATGTAGATTCTTCAGTTTTACCATGATGGGTCCTGGGCCCTACCTCCTGCCTTCGGTTTCAGTTAATTATGAATTCATTTATAGTAACCCAAAAGCAGTATTTTTAATGATATTTTGGCGCCATCTGCCGTTTCTTAATGTGATACTCTATTTACTTTGGTAAAACTTGTAAGTAGGAGGTTAAAATATATGTTCTTTGTTATTTTTGCCCATGTAAGCATAAAATTGAATTTAAAGCATGCTTTACCTGTCTAAATTTTTATATCACATCTGACATGACTATAGAAATATTTTTGTACTCTTGTCTCTGCTGGTTTTGCATGTTCAACCAGTGCCTTTTAAGTTCCTAAAGACTTTGCTTATGGAGTCTCAGTGACAAGGCTCCTTACCATTCATGTTTTTATGACTCTTCATGTCTCTGAACTCCTAGTTTTTCATCTTGTATAGGTTTGTTTCTTACCTGCAAAGTTCCACGGCTGTCCATTCAGATGAACACTCATTCCATAATTCTAAACTACATTTAGAAGATGTAGTTACTGTTTTGTTTTGTTTTAATAAGATTTTTTTTTCCCTTGGTTTTCCAAGACACGGTTTCTCTGTGTAGCCCTGGCTGTCCTGGAACCAGGCTGACCTTAAATTCAGAGATCCGACTGCCTCTGTGTTAAAGGCCTGTGCCACACCGCCTGACATACATTTACTTCTTAACATCTTTCCCCAAACCCCAAAACGGTTTTCTTTTTTACTTTTTAAAAATTGATTTTTTTTTTGTTTTATGTGTGTTCTGCTTTGGTTACAAGTATGTATACACACTAAGTGCATGCTTGATACCACAGAGATCAGAAGGGATCCCCTGGAACTGGAGTTACAGATGGTTGTTAACCACCATGTGAGCTCTGGGAATTGAACTCAGGTAGTCTGCAAGAGTAACAAGGACTCTTCTCTTAGCTGAGTCTCCAGACCTTTGAAACAGGGTTTTTATTGACCTCAAGCTAGCTTCCAACTCCAACAGTGTAACTGAGATTAGCCTTAACTCCTGATCATCCTTCCCTCTCTTCTGTGATAGCATATGCCTACTACAAATACAGCATCTTATATTTATAGTCTTTTGATCGTCTTACATGATCTAGTACTGTGTCTAGTGTAGCAATTTGTATATATGGGCATATTAAAGATTATTCTAGGTATGTCTTATCTTTCTCAACGGAGATGTCTTCATGTCTATATATGTGAGTATAGGTGCCTTCAAAGGCTAGTGGAATCTGATCCTCCTACAACTAGAAATATAGAGGTTTTGAGTAACTAGATGTGAAGGCTAGGAATGAACTCGGGTCCTCTTTTAACAGCAGTACACACCCTTAACTACTGTGCTTTTTTTCTGGATCCCTGTTTTCGTAATCTCTAGAAAGTAAATCTGCATGTATTATTAGATATATATAAACTTGGAACTTTGTTGTCCTAATTGAAAGACTTATGCATAAAGAGAGATGGCTCCAAATGGTAGTTTTTTTTCAGTAAAGTAGATCATATGGCCATTCAGAGCTCATCCAGTCATTTCTGTGTTACTTTTAGATGTTGTCTATTGAGTTCTGCTGTGATGATCGATCAACTTAATTCCCTTAAACCTTTCGGTTGATAGCTATAGATCCGTTCTTTAGTATAATGACATTCCCCATTCTTGCTTTTTATTGAAATACTGTCCTAGATGAGTTCTGTATTTGTACTGTATCTGTACTGGCTGGTTTGTGTTGAGGAAACGCCCCCAAGAGATCCAGCTGTAAGGTGTTTTCTCAATTAGTGGTCAGTTGGAGAAGGCCCAGTCCATGGTGGGTGATGCCATCCCTGGGCCAGGAGTTCTGGGTTCTCTAAGAAAGCAGGCTAAGCAAGCCATAGGAAGTAAGCCAATAAGCAGCACCCTCCATGCCCTTTACATCTGCTCCTGCTTCCAGGTTCCAACCCTGCTTGAGTTCTTGTCCTCACTATGATCTGAAAGTGTAAGCCAGATAAGCCCTTTCCAACTTGCTTTTTGGTTGTGGTGTTTCATTGCAGCAATAGAAACCATAACATGTATGATGAAGGTAAAGAATGTCTATATTGCCTTTAATCCCAGAACTTGGGAGGCAGAGAGAGGCAGGCAGATCTCTCTGAGTTCGAGACCAACCTGGTCTAAAGAGCAAGTTCCAGGACTGGCTTCATAGCTACTGAGAAACCCTCTCTTAAAAACCTCCCCCCCCCAAAAAAGAATGTCTATATTGGGAACTGCAGAAATGACTTCAGAGGTTAAGAGTTCCAACTACCCTTCCAAAGAACCTGGGTTCAATTCCCAGCATCCACATGGCAGTTCACAACTGTCTGTAACTCTAGTTCCCGGGGATCTGGTACCCTCACATGTAAATACATGCAGGTGAAACTCCAAGCCGGGCGGTGGTGGCGCATGCCTTTAATCCCAGCACTCGGGAGGCAGAGGCAGGCGGATCTCTGTGAGTTCGAGACCAGCCTGGTCCACAGAGCTAGTTCCAGGACAGGCTCCAAAGCCACAGAGAAACCCTGTCTCGAAAACCGAAAAACAAACAACAACAACAAAAAAATAAATACATCTTTAAAAAAAGAATGTCTATATTAGTAATGTGTGCAACTGTTTTAAATTTTCCAGTAATTTGTGTGTGTATTGAGTGTAGAAGTTGAATATATACTTGTGTTCACCTTATTATGAAACAGATAATGTAATACTTCTGTAACGCTAAATATGTACCAGAAGTAAATTTTCTTCTCCAGTGCATAGTATTACCCTATCCCTGGGCCACTAAAAAGGGATTCTTCCTAGTTGAGTTGATGGAGTGTGGTTTTGCCTGCATGTATGTTTTTGCACCACTTAAATGCCTGATGCCCTTAGAGGCCAGTAGAACTGTGAGATCCCGTGGGACCAAAGTTACAAACATTTATGAGTTGCTATGTGGGTACTAATAATTGAACCCAGGTACTTTGGAAAAGTAGCCTGTGCTTTGAATGTCTGAGCCATTGCTTCAACCCCCAATGAACTTTTTAAATACATGTGTTGCTTTTATCATTTTATCTGTTACTCTGGGGAAAAAAAAAAAACATTGTTTGATTCTTTTTCAAAAGATTGAGTGTCTACTGTTTCTCTTGGAGCTTCTCTCCTCCTCCTTCTGTAAGGTGGCTGGCTACATTATTTGCTGGATTCTGTCATCTTATTTCTGTATTTACTCTTTAGTTTGGCTGAAATAGATCTGCATGTCTGGAATATTTTTTTATTCTACCTCCCCTTGTGTTTGAGGGTTTAATGAAGAGTCATTACTTCCTTAGCGACCTACAATGAAGGCCATTATTTTGACATTCACTATGACAGTTGTCCTTTGTTGTATTTGTACTTTTATAATCGGAAAAAAAATAATCACACTAACTGGCAACATTGTTGACCTTTTTACAGCTTTACCAAATGCCTTATGTTGTTGGCTGTTTGTAAGGTTTTACAGCCTTACAAAATGACTACTGGAGTTAATAGAGACAGGGTTTGTTTTTGACCTGTAGTCAGCCCTTGGCATTTATGAATTTAACTCTGTAATTTTTGCTCTTTGAGACCTATCATGAGATGTATTTTGTAATCATTATTTTTGCTTTTCTAAATACTAGATAGGTAATATTAAAAAAAAAACTTTTACCTGGGATTTGAAATAATGTTTTATACATTTTGTAACTTTCGGTGTCCCATCACAGTTATGATGATAGCTAATGTTGAGATAATATCTTTACCAGGAACTATTATCAGTCATCACAATAAATACTAAGGTGGACAACCATGACACATACCCATTTATTTTAAATGTAAGGTTACTATTTGTGTGATGTGTAATGCGTGTGAGTAAGCAAGTGTATGCGAACAGTCAGGCCATCTTTCAGGAGTTCTTCTATCATGGGTTCTGGGCATTAAATTCAGGTTGTCAGCCTTGTACAGTAAGTGTGTCCACTTACTGAGCCTGGCTGGCTGGCCTACTTACTTATCTCCATTTTGTAGATGAACTGAGAATTAGTAAAGGAATTGAAATTTAAAAACGAGAAACTGAGGCCAGGGAGATTTCTCAGTTGGTTAAAATACTTTACGGTGTAATCATGAAGGCCTAAGTTCAGATCTTCAGGATCCATATAAATCAACTAGGCCCAGCATCATATATCTGTAGTTGTTGGGGAAGCAGAGACACGGGGACCCCAGGTCAGTGAGAGATACTGTTAAAAATTTTCTAAAAAATAATTTAAGCCGGGCGGTGGTGGCACACGCCTTTAATCCCAGCACTCGGGAGGCAGAGGCAGGCGGATCTCTGTGAGTTTGAGGCCAGCCTGGTCTACAAGAGCTAGTTCCAGGACAGGAACCAAAAAAAGCTACTGAGAAACCCTGTCTCGAAAAATCCAAATAATAACAATAATAATAATAATAATTTAAATAAGAGTAGAGAAACCATAACCATGTATCCTCTGTGTGTGTGTGTACACATGCACAGAAACTTTCTGAACAGAATGGGGCTAATAGTGAATTCTAAATAAAGGCCAGTCTTTCTAGAACTCTTTTATCTTTACGTTGTCCTGTACTGTCTCCAGTTAATATTGATATTCGTTTACTAAATGAAAATACCTAAGGAGCTACCTCTTTAGAAAATTATTCTTAAAAGGTGTGTGTTCCACTACTTTGTCTTTTTCTACAGGCCTCTAAAATACTACTAGGTAACAGGTGTACTTAGTGATATTTAGTACAAACAATATGCATTTGGATAGCAATAAAACCCCAGCTGGCCACGGACTGATCATCCTCCTGCCTTGGCCCTCTGAGGTTGAAGATTGGGGCCTTGTGCTACCATGACTAGGTCATACTGGTTTTTGTTTTTTGTTTTGTTTCATTTGTAGAAACATTACTAGACATTGTACTGCAGTTAACTATAATATGTGAAAAAAAGAACTGATTATGCCTCTTCCCCATTTGCTTTCCTTCTTCTAAATAAAGTAGTTGTTTTAGGTGACATTTCACAAAGCAGAGGTGATAAAATTATGTGTTCCACTTGTGTCCCTAAGGAGGACAAAAGGAGGAACTGGAGTTACAGATGTTTGTGAGCTGCAGTGTTGGTGCTGGGAACCAAATTTTGGGTCTACTGCAAGGACAGCAAGTACTCTTAACCGATGAGGCATCTCTCCAGCTTGAGGTTAAATATGTAGTGATTGTAAGAATAAAATAGGAGCCAGACAGATGGCTCAGCGGTTAAGAGCATTTGTTGCTCACGAAGAGGATCTGAATTCTGTTCCTAGCAACCACATCCTTCATAACCACCTGCACCTCTAATTTCAGGAGCTCTACCGCCCTTTTCTGACCTCAGTAGGTAGCACACTCACACATACACTTAATAAATCCTACAAATAATAAAATAAAGTAGCCTTATTCTCATTTTGCTCTTTGTGCTTGGCTGATCTAAGTTATTCTTTTTTTTTTAAGATTTATTTATTTATTATGTATACAACATTCTGCCTCGATGTATGCCCGCACTCCAGAGCAGGGCGCCAGATCTCAGTATAGATGGTTGTGAGCCACCATGTGGTTGCTGGGAATTGAACTCAGAACCTCTGGAAGAGCAGCCAGTGCTCTTAACCTCTGAGCCATCTCTCCAGCCCTGATCTAAGTTATTCTTTCTCCAGTAAATATAAACCAATAAAAGACATTTTTAGAAATCTTGAATTTCATATGAAAATAAGTGATAGACACAATAAACCTTTCCCCCTAAGCTTGTGTGCTAAGAGTGAGGGTCATTGTTAGTTTGGAGCGATGGTCATTCTGATGATATATTAGTCACATCAGCTTATACAGGTCTAGCCATGCTTTTAATTACTGTGTTAACTAGTTAATCTTGGGTTAAACTTGGAAATGATTAATATTATGCAAGTTGCTGGACATGGTGACTACATAGTGAGTTCCAGGCCAGCCTGGGCTACATAATGAAACATTGTCTCAAAACAACCTGAGAAATGTCACTAACTTTAAAAATAATTATTTTCTTGTTCAATAGAATAGGAATATATTTATGAAAATTGACAGGTAATAATGAAGATGCAAAATTGAATGAACAGCGTGAAAAGAGAAAACACCTTTTGAAAGAAAGAATTTTTAGATTTGCAAGATGGCTTGGCAGGTTAAAGTGCTTACCACAGAAGGAAGCCTCATAGTTTGAGCTTAGTCTGTGGAACCCACGGTAGAAGGGGGGAAACAATTCCCAAAAGTTTTCCTCTGACCCCCACACGTGGTGTGCATTCACATAGACACACACTAGTAAATAAAAATAAATTCAAGAAATTTTATGATGTTCCATTTTACAAGGAGAAGGGGCTGTTTTACACTCCTCTCCCTGAAAGCCTGAGAAAAATGTCCCGAGGAAACAGCTTGTTATGTGTAACAGGAAAGCTAAAATATTCCCAAAGAAATGTAAACTTGAATTAATAACTGTAAAAATTGAGAGATTTGATTTTTCAAGTTAAAGCTATGAAATTTAATCAGTTCTGGAACAGAGATTTCTTTCTAGACACTATCAATAATTTTGACCTAAACAAAAATAATAACACAAGTCCATTGAGCAAAAATACTCTATCATTTACAGTGCAGTTTTCTCTTGAATTGGATGGCACATTAAACATGAAGCATCACTGTTGTGCTCTATAAAAATGATGACGGGTAGTCTGTGCTTTCTGACCGCATGCATGCTGCAGTGTATTTTCAGATGACAGGAGCAGCTTCCCTTGTAGACCTCACTTGTCGCTCTGTAGATCTGGCTACTCTCTCCAGGGTTAGCTAGCACCATGCACGGCACAGCCATCCATTGACTCACTCACTCGGCAGTACTTGTTAGCCATGCAGTGTAGAACAAAAAGGTATGAATTTCTTCAGTAGAATTGAATCCTCATTGGGGTTTCTGATATTTATAATTAGCAAGAGAATAGCCAAAGTGTTTTTATCTTTTTTTTTTTTTTTGAAGAAGGAATTGGCTAATCCGTACAGTTATGTGATGGTGAAAATTTAACAAACATGTTTACACGTTTATATAAATAAATATATTACTACAGGGTATTATTTAGCATTGTATTAAATGGTTACATTTAGAAAATTTGTAATGTAAGTATAACCAGAGTCTGGTCACATTGTACACCAGGCCAAGACTTTCAAAAGCAGATTTAAAATACTTACTTTTGGATTCTCTGTCTTAAAATATCTCTGTTTTAAGTGAAGTATTTAAATTAAAGAATATTTAAAATAAGTGTTCTCTTTATTTCACTTTACTCATGGATATTTTTAGTTGGAAAAATTCTGTAGTGTTTCCTAGCTATGTTAGAAACAGTTGTCAAGTCAGTGCTTTGCACTGTAAGACTCAGAGCTGTTTCTAACACAGTTGTTACCAGCACAGACTGGACTGTTTGCAGGTTGCCCAGTGTCTCTGTAAGTAATGTGGAATATAGATAGTCTGTGTATAGGGGATAGCTTCTATATGTTAATTTCTATAAACTATTCTGCAAACCTTTGATATGGTCACAAATATATATATGAAAATCAAGGTGTTCTACCTAGCCTTAGACTGGATAGACACCAGATTATTATTTGCATCCTAACACATTTTCATTGCTACTTAATTATGAAGTTGTTAAATATTTACCTTTAAATTAAGCAACCCATTTATTTTCTAAAGATCTGCCTTTTCCTAGTGGTTTCAATTGATTGTGAAAATTCAAGAAAAAAATATAGGATTTGAAGAAAAGTCTGGAAATGTAAAAATAAATTTTGGTTATGTGTATATATATATAATATCTATGTGTAGCTTTCTGTTAAATTGCATATTAAGTTTTATTACTATTCTTGAGATTTATATATATATATATATATATATATATATATATATCGAAGTGGGGTGTTATATAGCGAATCCTAATTGAGTTACAGTATTTAGTAGCTGCAGTGGACCATTGGCTTTATATAGTTTTTCTTATTTATGTAATATATCATATTTTATCTGTTCTTGTGTGATAGGGAATATTTCTCTACAATTTTAGATGGGAACAAAAAATAATGTAAAAAAATTGTAAATTTGTAGGATAGAAAAGTTAAATCAGTTCCTATCTGTTCATTCTTCAGTAAAAATCATAGTTCTCATTAGTTGTGGAAATTAAGTAATTCTCTATTGAGAGTAACCAACATTTACTGAGTCTCTATAGGTACTGAGCTGAAACAGTGAAAAAAAGATATAAAAGAGGTCCCTTGCCTTCAGAGATTATAATTTTGTTAAAATGTTTCAGCTAAGGTAAAAATAATTAAGGCAATTGTCTTTATCACTGTTCTATTGCTGGGAAGAAAAATATCACTAAGGCAACTTTTTTGTTTCATGACAGGGTTTCTCTGTGTAGCCCTATCTCTCCTGGAACTCAATCTGTAGACCAGACTGGCCTTGAACTCAATGATCTGCCTGCCTCCTGAGCACGTGTGCCACCACACTTGGTTCCAAGGCAACTCTTATGAAAGAAAGCATAATTGGGGGCTTGCTTAATTCTAGCCCTTTATCATCATGGTGGGAAGCATGGGGTCAGGCAGATGTGATGCTGGAGAGCTACATGCTGATCTTCAAGCAGAGAGACACTGAGCCTGGCTTGGGTATTTGAAATCTCAAAGGCCACACCTCCTAATCCTTCTAATCCTGTCAAAGAGTCCCTCTCCCTAGTGAGTAAGCTGTCAAATATATGAGTCTGTGGTAGTCATCTTATTCAAACCACCATAGTCACAGTACTACAGTAAGGAAGATGTGGTACATACTCAAAGACAAATCATAGAGACAGTGACAACTAGAAAACGTCCTCCTTTGCTTCTTTTAAGTCTTAATGCTTGCTCTACTGATAAGAGAAAAAATTCCAGAGCAGATGGGTGGGTGATCACTTCAATAAAAAGATGAGGGGGTAAGTAGAGAGAGTTTGTGTAGAATAACAAAGTTGATACTGTATTTTGAGTCTTAATAACATTATTCTGAGCATGGCTAAACTAGGCTGATAGAAGTACCAGTCTAATGTATGCATATATTCCAAACATAGCAGAGTGACATCACAGAATTTTAGCTGAACCCTGAGGAAGGAGGAAGAGGAGTGGGTGCTGGGAATGAGAGAGCCCAAGCAGTGAGTAGGAAGGACATGGTGCTGCTGTAGTAGCCCTGGGCTTGTGTGTCCTGACTCTGCATGATATGAGACCTGTGAGGATGACTCAGTGGTTAAGCATACTTGTTGCACTTGAAGAGAACCTGGGTTCAATTCTAAGCTCACAGCCATCTCCTGTTCCAGGGTATCCAAAGCCCTTCTCTGACTTCCACAGGTACCAGACATGCATATAGTACAAACACATTTATACAAGCAAAACATTCATTCACATAAAAAAATAAATAAATGTTTTGGGGGGAGCTGGAAAGATGGATGGCTCAGTGATTAAGAGCACTGACAGCTCTTGCAGAGGTCCTGAGTTCAATTCTCAGCAACTACATGGTGGCTCACAACCACCTGTAATGAGATCTGGTGCCCTCTTATGTGCAGAAGTACATGCAGACAGAACATTGTATACATAATAAATAAGTAAATCTTTATAAAAAGACGCTTTACATATTTAAAAATGATTAAAGATGTTCAAAACAAATGTTTTTAAAGTGTGACATTGTAACTTTTTAAAACAGCTTGCAGAGACTTAGAAATTGAAAACATTGACAACATTCCTTATTGTTTGTAGTGACTAGAAAAAGACCTACTGGTCAGACACAAACAAATTCAATGATAGAGAAATCTTAAAGATAGTATAAAACGTTTATAAAGTAATTAGGGGCAAGATGGTAAAGGACTTGGTGCACAAGCCTAATTTGAGTTCAGTCCTAGGACTCGTGGTAGAAGGGATAGCTCTGAAAGTTAAACTAAAAATGAATGTTTTAATAGATTAAAGAAGGGAATAAAGCAGCTGGGCAGTGGTGATGAACGCCTTTAATCCCAGCACAGGAGGCAAAAGCAGACAGATCTCTGTGAGTTCGAGGCCAGCCTGATCTACAAGAACTAGTTTCAGGACAGGCTCCAAAGCTATAGAGAAATCCTGTCTCAAAAAACCAACAAAGGAAAACAAAGGGGGGGGGGTGGATAAAGCATGAAATTTTAACAAACAAACGTGAAAAAGTGAGTCAAATCAACTTTCAAAAATTAAGGTTGGTAGTGCATGGCTTTAAACCGCAGGGAAAAGCAGGTGGGATGGTCATTCCAAGTTTGAGGCCAACCAGGTCTACATCACTAATTCCAAGGATATATGGCTATATAACACAACCCTGTCTCAGAAAGGGTGGTGGTAGTGCCTAAGATGATACTTAGGATACTTTATGAAAAGAATAAAAAGAGCTATTACATAATGATACATTGAGTAATTTTCCAGGAATTAATAATCTTGATCTGTAGCCACTTAACATATTGAAGTATATAGGCTTATAGGTTAAATAGATTACCTAGAGACACGGTGGGAGATTTTAGCCTATTTCTTTCTGAAGCTAGTAGATAACCATACTAACCCAACTCACAATAAAGGACAGATACTGGAATTGAACCATATTAAAATGGAGTTAAAAGAACACTTTCTCTGCTGGGCAGTGGTGGTGCACGCCTTCCAGCACTCAGGAGGCAGAGGCCTGTGAGTTCCAGGAGAGCCAGGGCTATACAGAGAAACCCCATCTTGAAAAAAAACATAAGCAAAAATAACAAAAAGAATACATTTTGTTATATATCCTAGAGAAGCCTCAAACTCTTGGTCCTCCAGCCTTAGCCTCCTGCATGCTGAGGTAATGAGCATGTGCCCAATACCCGGTTAAAAACAATGTTTAAATGAAATATTAACAGCTAAACTCCCTGCTCATTTTGCTGCTATGCCTTGGGCTTCTTTCTTGAGGGAATAGAAAGTCTGGTTTCTCTTTTAGTTATACTAAGGATGATTGATTTTTCAATTGCTGAATTTATTAATTCATTAGGAAATTGCAAAGCAGTGATTCTGCAGTTTTATTATTTTCTTCTGAAGTGTGTGTCTGTAGGGGAGACATTTTTTGTCTATTGGCCATCTGTGATGGTTCAGTTTAAGCCAGGAAAAATATTTTTTACTTTATGAGTTTGAGTATTTTGTCTGTCTGTATGTCTTACACCACATGCATGCCTAGTGCCTGAAAAGGCCAGAAGGTGCCAGATTACCTGGAACTGGAGTTGTGAACACCTACCAGTGTAGGTGCTAGAAATTGAACCTCGGTCATCTGGAAGAGCAACCAGTACTCTTAACCACTGAACCATCTCTCAAGTCATTTCTTTTCTTTAGCCAATAAGAGCCTCTTCAAGCTAACTCCCTGTCCTGTAGAGTGTGTGTGTGTGTGTGTGTGTGTGTGTGTGTGTGTGTGTGTCCCTGAACCACAAACAAGTTCCATGTGTAGATACATGTACAGAGTTTTTGTTTGGTTGTATTCTTCAGTTGTTTCGTCTTAGTTTAGTAGTTTGGGCCTTGTACATAATGGGCACTGTACGTTCTTCAGCCCTGATTGTTTGTTGTTTTGTTTTGGGTATTTTGTCAGGCCTGACTGTATCCCTGTCTGTCTTGGAACTCATTGTTTATACCAGGCTGGCCTTGAACTCACAGAGATCCAACTGCCTCTGCCACCCGAGTGCTAGCAGCCCTAATTTGTATGCCACCCTGTATATTGGATGTAGTGCTTCATCACACTGTATCTATAGACTTGCTTCATATGTTGTAACAGCTTCACAGTAATCCATTGTGAGCTATCTGACAGTGAACATTTTGGCTGCTGTCTTGTAGGACAGCTACTGTGACAAATGTCTTGATACATCTATTGCTTTGCCGCTTGTGTGACAACAGCTGCAAAAGCAGCTGTCAGAAGAGCTTGCCACACTGCCTTCTGAAAGCAATGAACAGTCTTTCCTCTTGTCTTTGGTTCTAAAATGTAAACTGTCTTTTGTACCTTTGGTAATGTGGTACATAAAATCAGCTGGAAGGTGGCAGAGCAGGTGGATCTCTGAGTTCAAGGCCAGCCTGAACTACACAGAGAAGCCCTGTCTCAAAAAACCAGTGTGTGTGTGTGTGTGTGTGTGTGTGTGTGTGTGTGATTATACACATTTATTTATCTCACTGTTTTTATTTGTATTTCCTTAATTTAGAACTGCCTGTCCACATCTTATTTACCACTAGAACCTGTTGATCATGTATTGGTTTGTGAACAAATTGTCCTTTGTAACGTATTGCAGTCTTCTTTTTCTGTCTTTCTTCTTTTGGCTTGTTTGTAAAATTTGTAAGTTTTTTTTTTTAATCGAAACTTAGAGAATTAGCTAGAGAGTATTCAGTCCTTTAAAGGTTAAATCACCTTTTTACATCCTACTTTGTGAGTATATGTCTCCTACAAACAAGACTTTGTCCTAAAGAACCATGAAGTTAAACACATCCTACTTTCTAGTCTCTAGGTTTCCAAGTCTCACTAATTGGTGATGTGGGAGGGAAGTAGCATTCTTCCCTCAAGAAGCACATGTTGTTCTTAGTTGCCCTGTCTCTTTGAGTCCTACAGAACAACTTTTCTGTTGTGTTTTGACAGAAACCATTTTACTTCATAGAACAAATTTGGGCTTGTTTGATTCTTCATAATTCTCCTTATGCATCTTTATCAGGGATTTCATAGAAATTCTATTACGCTATCGGGTTTTCAGTTTCAGTTGTTTGTCTTATTAATGATAACTTTGAGCTCTTAACACAGTTGACATTTATACTGTTTCACTTCATAATCTCTGGGTAAATAACTTTTAAGTACCGTACTTGTTATATTTTTCAGCATGTTTATATCATCGTTAATTTATGGATTATACATTTGCTTTGGTTTCTTTTGATGCTCCAGCATAATTTTGCCTTTTCAAGTTCACTTCTACCTCATTTTATATGACCTCATCACTTTTTGAGTAGTTTCTGCCACAAGCTATTCTCGGCTTATTTTATACTTTTCCTGCCCCAGCCCTGGGATCTACCATTTTTTTTCCAATGAGTATGAAAATTTACTTTTATAAAAAATGTTATTCAGAAGCAAGATCCAACTATTAGTCATGCTCATTACTTTGGGAAGCTTTGCATTCTTAGATGTGGAGAGAGCTAAGGATGATAAGCACATTTTCCATGCACATCTAAATATTTACATCTGTATTTCTATATTCTGTGGTTGAAAATCATGAGTGCACACTTTATACCTTTAATTCCAGCTTATCCATGCTTTGTGTTTTTATATTTACAGCTGTTTTCTTTAACAGAAATATGGCTTTCATTATCCTGTGTACTTATTTGATCATTGTATCACTCTGTTGTTACTTGTACTCCCGTCTCTGCCATCACCTCCGCTGCATGATTCTTCCCTTCTTTTCGGTCTCCCTCAGCCTTTGCCTTCCCCTCCCTGAGGCAGATTTCTTCCACACTTTGGATCTCTAGGACCAGACCTCAGCGCACCTTTCTACCCATTGGTATCTAGTACACAATACTGATGGCAGAAGTGACGCCTCCTCTGCTCTGCTCTGCTCTGCTCTGCTCTGCTCTGCTCTGCTCTGCAGTGGTGCTCCTTGTCAGTCTGCTCCCCTCACCTCCCTGTTCCATCCTCTTCTCTCCTTAACTAGGTATCTCTTCACTTTTCTAATGTCTTCCAAGCTTTTTGTTTTGTTTTGGTTTTTTGAGACAGGGTTTCTCTGTGTAGCTCTGGAGCCTGTCCTGAAACTCAATCTGTAGACCAGGCTGACTTTGAACTCTCAGAAATTTGCCTCCCGAGTGCTGTCATTAAAGGCATGCACCACCACTGCCCAGCATGCCTTCCAAGCTTTATAAGACTTCTAACATCTGCCAGGTAGTCAGTCATTCAAATGGCTGGAATTCCATATAAAAATTCTGTTTGTTCCTATCTCTTGCCAAATTTGAAATTTTTATTTAGAAAGTTGAATATCATTTTTCTTTTATCTCTTACAGATGATGTTCCTGCAGATATGGTTGCAGAAGAATCAGGTCCTGGTGCACAAAATAGTCCATACCAACTTCGTAGAAAAACTCTTTTGCCAAAAAGAACAGCGTGTCCTACAAAGAACAGTATGGAGGTCAGCTAGTTAAAATTGTTTTTGTAATGAAAGAATTGTGGGCGAGGGGACACAGTTTTGAGAGGTAATTATATACTATAGAAATACTTGATTGATAATTTTTTTTCTGGTTCTGAAGGGTGCCTCAACTTCAACTACAGAAAACTTTGGTCATCGAGCAAAGCGTGCAAGAGTGTCTGGGAAGTCACAAGACCTATCAGGTATTTTGAATGGGAAGCTAAGGAGTAAGAAGAAATGAGTTCTTCAAAGCCATCCTGGTCTACATAGAGATTTCCAGGACAGCCAGGGCTACATAAAACACCCTGTCTCAAGTAATGAATAAATAACTAAATAAATATTTGATGCCAAAAGTTTTTAATTAAGTATCTGATTATGTTAGGAGTAGTTATTACTAAAAAAATATTTCCCTCCTTTTTTAAAGATTTATTTTTAATTATGGATGTGTGTGTTTCTGTGGGGAGGGTATTACAATTGCCTGATAGGCTAAAAGGTAAGAACAGTACCAGCTTTTTTTTTTTTAAGCCAGGCCAAGTAGTATGACCAGAAACCCCAGCTACTTGGGAGGCTAATGTGGATATGTGCAGGGTTAGAGGGTTGGGAAATTAAGTGCCTGACTAAGTTAGTGAGTTCAGGGCCAGCCTAGGAAACTTTGCAAGACTGCCTTAAACATAAAGCAAACAAAAGCCATTGTGTGTGTATGTTGGTGTATACACATATATGTAAGATAAAAGGAAAATATTAGTCATCAAAAAATACTAGCTGCTTGCTAGATAAAATAACATTAGTTAATGAGGAAGTCATTGTTTGATAAATGAATTGTTTACATTTTGTTTGTAATCTCTTTTTAGCAGCACCCGCCGAACAGTATCTTCAGGAGAAACTGCCAGATGAAGTAGTTTTAAAAATCTTCTCTTATTTACTGGAACAGGATCTTTGTAGAGCTGCTTGTGTGTGTAAACGCTTCAGTGAACTTGCTAATGATCCAATTTTGTGGTAAGTAAAAACTTCCTTGTTATCTTGAAATATAGTATGGGATATACAAATGCCAAATGTAGGGAAGTAAGTGTTAACAGCTAAGTAGTTAAAAGAAAATTAAAATGTTTATAAATTCTAACCAGGTGGTGGTGGTGCACGCTTGTAATCCCAGCACTTGGGAGGCAGAGGCAGGTGGATCTTAGTGAGTTTGAGGTTAGTCTGATCTACAAAGCAAGTTACAGGACAGCCAGGACAAGACTGTTAGACAGAGAAACTCTTGTCTCAGGGCAGGGGGTGGGGGGGGACAAACAAACAAAAAAAACTTTACCTGATTATCATAAATGTGGAGGACTAGTCAGTCCAAAAAGTATTTATAAAGCAATGAATGAAATTGTTTCTGCTATTTGCAGGTTGATAGCAGTTGAGTGATTTGGGAGGAGATGTTTTATTTTTGGACTCAGGTGGGGTGTTAAAGACAGAGTCTTGTGTAGCTGAGACTGCCCTTGAACTCCAGATCCCGCTGTCTCAGCCTGGGGTGCGAATATATGCCCCCACGCCCAAATCCTTTCAGTTCTACATTTTTAAATGAAGCAGAGTTGAGGTGTAATAAAAATATTTCGATGTAGACTTCAGTACCAGGGTCAAGAAAAAGATGCTCAAAGATCCACCTGCCTCTGCCTTCTGAGTGCTGGAATTTTAAAGGCGTGCACTACAACCATCTGGCCAACCTGGTGTACAGAGCAAGTTCCAGGACCTGTCCAAAAAAAGAAAAAAAAAAAAAAAGAAAAGGAGAGATACTCAGAATAAAGTAGGTCAACCAGGAGCAGGGGCGTGGGTTTCTTAAAGAGTCACAAAGATATGCCCAGGTTGGTACAGGCTCCACAAGATTTGAGAGCAGGGCTAGTTGGACTGGTGACACATACCTTTAATCCCAGTCCCAGCAGAGCAGAAGCAGCAGAGTTCAAGACCAGTTTGGTCTACAAATAGAATTCCAGGCCAGCCTGGGCTATATTTGAGACCTTGTCTCAAAAACAAACAAAAAAATAAGCTGGGCAGTGGTGGTACACGCTTTCAATCCCAGCACTCAAGAGGCAGAGACAGGCAGATCTCTGAGTTCGAGGCCAGCCTGGTCTATAGAGTGAGTTCCAGGACAGCCAGGACTACACAGGGAAACTGTCCCATCCCCCTCAAAAGAGAGAGAGAGAGAGAGAGAGAGAGAGAGAGAGAGAAATCATCCAAGTATAATTTGAAAATAGTTCCTTAAATCTAGTAGCTCAGTGAGTATATGTGTTATACACACCTGAAAAAGAAAAATAGCTACATTCATAAACTTGAAATACACATTCCCTTGGCCCAGTCATTGTATTTATGAAAATGTTTTCACTATTTGCAGTTTTTCATAACAACGTGTAGTTAATGAGTAGGAAACTAGAGACCCTCTCCTTCCAGCAGTAAGGCACGAGGTGAGGACTGGCACTCTTAGAGGATACAGTGTACATACAGAGCTCATGCAAGGAAGCCACACAAACACCTCTTTTACAAAAAGAAATGAGTGAACTGTATGTCACTTAGATTGAGATAAATCAGCTAACGGTGACTTTTACTTTAAAAATGGTTGGTTTTTGAGCCAGGTGTGGTGCACCCCTGTAATCTTCGCACTTGGGTGGTAGAGGCAAGAGACTCAGTTTCCCAGCTACATAGGGAGGTTACATGAGACCTTGTCCAAAAGAGAGGGAGGGAGGGAAGGAAAGAAAGAACATGAAACAAAAGGTGAATGGAGCAGAGTGAGGATGGCTACCCTGAACTGTTGAGACGGCTCAGAAGTGAAAAGACAGCACCACCAAGCCTCACAGCCTGCATTTGATCTCTGGAACCCACATGGTAGACGGAGGGAAATGGCTCCCAAAAGTTGGCTCTGACCTTCACATGTATTTACATGACTTGTACATACTCCCTCCAACCCGCACAGAGTTAAATAAAATTTATAAGACATTTTTAAAAGATTTTGAATAATCAAAGTAAATGAATGATCTATAAATAAAAAAAAGACTAGAAGGAAAATATGTCAAACTATAACAAATGCATTGAAGCTTGTGTTTAGTCTTTTATGCTTGTGTTTTATGGAGTAAGAGAAGGAGAGAGTGCGTAGGCAGGAACTTCTTGGTGTTTTGTAGCCCTGGCTGTCCTGGAACTAGCTTTATAGACTAGGCTGGCCTCAAACTCACAGAGATCCGCCTGCCTCTGCCTCCTTAGTGCTGGGATTACAGGCATGTGCCACCACTGCCCGCTTTTGAAAATTAATAATTTTTTAAAATACATTTTGTCAGCCAGGTGTAGTAGCACACATGCCTTAAATCTCAGCACTTGGGAGACAGAGGCAGGTAGATTGTTAGTCTAAGGCCAACCTGGTCTACAGGAAAAAGAAGGTATTTTGTTTGCACAGTGGTACATGTCTGTGGTCCCAGCTATTCAGAAGGGTAAGGCAGGAGGCTCCCTTGAGCCCAGGAGTTTGAAGCCGACCTGGACAGCACCACCAATACCATCTCAGGAACTAATCAGTTAATTAATTTTTATATTTTGATATTTATCTGTTCTTACTGAAATTTTGATCATTCAGATAATATGTTAAATATTTTAGTAATCTAGAGTATTTTATAAGGAAATCTTTAATTCCTTTTTTTCCGTCAGGAAACGATTATATATGGAAGTATTTGAATATACTCGCCCTATGATGCATCCTGAACCTGGTAAATTCTATCAGATTAATCCAGAAGAATATGAACATCCAAATCCATGGAAAGAGAGTTTTCAGCAGTTGGTATGAAATACAGAAAATACAGATTTATATTACGTATCTGTAAATACATTTCTTTATAAAAAATAAATAGATCTGGAGCTAGAGAGATGGCTCAGGGGTTAGAGCGTGTATTACTCTTCTAAAGGACCTGAGTTTGGATCCCAGTACCCACATAGGCAACTCATAGCTTCCGGTAGCTCCAGCGCCAGCGGATCCAATGCCCTCTTCTGGACTACTTGGCCAATTGCACTCACACATACCCACACACAACTATACATAATGTAAAGCTTTTAATTAAATACATAAATGTATCCAAGAGTAGATTGTAATCCCAGTGCTCAGGGTGCTAAGACAGGAAGATCCTAAGTTGAAGGCCAGCCTCTGTCTGATAGTAAGACTGCTAGAAGGAAGAAAATGTAAATAGCAGGAACCATCAGTAGCATGGATGGTTATGATTCCAATGGATCTGTTTAAATTTGTACATAGATTAGTAGGTTTTAGTCATTTTAAAATTTTACATATGCCTTACTTTTCTTGTTTTTTAAATGAGGTCTCACTATGTAGTTCTGGCTGGCCTAGAACTCTCACACCTGTCTCTACCTCCATTTGTGATGGATTAAAGGCATACACTACATCCTTCATATTTTAATTTTCTTGTCCATTTTTAGTGATTCTCAGCTAGGCACGATTGCTTTCTCAAATGTCAGGGAACATTTGGTGGACTTGAGACACTTTGTCAAAGCAGAAGAGGGCACTTATCTTTAGTATCAAGTTTGGTAGAGGCCACGGATGTTACTGAATAGCCTCTGCTTCATAGGTCAGCTTCCATCTCAAAGAACTGTCTAGTCCAAAGTAATAGTAGTGGGGAAATGGAAAGTCTGCCTATCTTACTAGATAGCAGTGAACAGATTCTTTATTGTACTGTATGACTAAAAATTAGTTGGGATAGTTGAGAATTGTTTCATATTTAATAAACATTACACTGGTATATTAACTTCAAACACTGTGTTTCTATGATAGTAGACAATGTCTGTCTTGTTTTTGACATCTTAGTATAAAGGTGCACATGTAAAGCCGGGATTTGCTGAGCATTTCTATAGTAACCCTGCGAGATACAAAGGAAGAGAAAATATGTTGGTATGTTTGTTTTTATTTTTTAATTGGCAAATGGGATTTTGTTACAGCATTTTCAAATAGAATGTATTTCTGTTGACCTCCCCCTTGTCTCTCTTTCCATTATCATATGACATATGTTCTATACTACTGTGAGCATGCCTAGTCCTGTCTCATTTGTATTTTTATGACTTTACATGATAACTTTCTGTTCTGAACGATAGTAACTGTTCTGTACTGATACTTTTATTTTTTTTCTAGTATTATGATACTATTGAAGATGCCCTTGGTGGAGTACAGGAAGCACATTTTGATGGGCTTATCTTTGTTCATTCTGGGATATATACTGATGAATGGATATATATTGAATCTCCAATCACTATGATTGGTGCAGGTATTTTGAAACTCATTATTTTTAGAATTTTGGCATTTTGTAATATTATTTATTTTACGTATTGGTGCTTTTTTAGTGCTAGTGACTTAAAATCCAGTTGAACTTTGTTAATACCTTAGTGGTAGGAAAGCCCAGCAGTGGAGATCCTTTAATCCTTTATATGTGAGGAAAACGAAAGCAGGGAAGGTTAGAGTTACAGATGATGGTGTGTTTTGATGTCACTCGTGTAGTTCCCTCAGTTACTCATTGAAAGAGAAAACATGGTCATGTGATTTTTCCCTTTGAAAACAAACATGCTGGTTTGTTTGTTTTGTTTTGTTTTTTTTTTTTTCTACTGGGCTCAAACTCACTCTACAAGTGCCTACCTCTGAGCTACCTCCCTAACGTTAATGCTTATGTTTTTATTGCTGTGCCATTTTGTCTTTTTAGATATGCTTTATTTTCTGTGTTCTTGTATGTATGTATATATGTGCACCACATGCATGCCTGGTGCCTACAGAGGTCAGAAGAGGCCATCAGATCCTCTGGAGCTAGAGATAGAAATGGTTCTGAGCCTTCACATGGGTACTGGGACCTGGACCCAAGTCCTCTGCAAGGGCTTTTAACCTCTGAGCTTCTATCTCTAGCCCCCACTGCTGTGTTTTTAAAGAAACAAATTATAGCTTTTATGCTTTTTGTACTAGTCAAGTTTCTAACACTAAATGTAATAAAGTATTTATTTAAAATACTAATGAGTTATTTCAAGATTTGACTTTCTCTTTTGAGAATACAGCTGCTAAAACCTAACTTTAAGTTAGCTAATACTATTACTAATGAAATTTACATTTACTGCCTCTCTGCTTCCCTCCCTAGCTCTACCTTAAAGGGGGAGGGTTGAGAGTTTAATGTTTGTCTAGAATGTGTGGAGGACCTGTTTAAGTCCTGGCTTTTTTTTTTTTTTTTTTTTTTTTTTTTTTTTGGTTTTTCGAGACAGGGTTTCTCTGTAGGTTTTGGTGCCTGTCCTGGAACTAGCTCTGTAGACCAGGCTAACCTCGAACTCCCAGAGATCCGCCTACCTCTCTGCCTCCCGAGTGCTGGGATTAAAGGCGTGCGCCACCACCACGGGGCCCTGTTTAAGTCCTAACAGCACCACTGCCCTAAAAAAGAGAGAAAACTGTATCTTGTAACAGTTGAGGTTCCCACTGAAAATTAATTGAAATAAAGAGATCTTTTCTCTCCCTGGGCTGCTGTTGCTGCTGGTGGTGGTGGCTGGTTATTTCTTAATATTTGCTGCATTTGATATTTATATTCTTTATAGTTTTTGTTTGTTTGTTTGGTTTTGGTTTTTGGAGATAGGGTTTCTCTGTAGCTTTGGAGCCTGTCCTGGAACTAAATCTTGTAGACCAGGCTGACCTTGAACTCAGAGATGCCTCTGCCCCCTCTTAGTGTTGGGATTAAAAGGTGTGAGCCGCCACTGCCCGGTTTATAGTTGAATTTTACTAAAAGTATTACTTACTATATGTGAGTTTGGGTGTAGGGTTGATCAAACAATATCTCCAATAGATATGATCATTTGTCATAAATACTAATGAAGCATAGTTAACTAAAAAAGATCAATATTAGTCCTGCTGTTTAATATTGATATCTTTTTAATTTATGTATTCATATGTGTGTGTTTGAGTATGGGCATGTGTGAATGGAATCCAGAAGAGAGGGCCAGATCCCTGGAGCTAGAGACACAGACAGTTGTGAGCCACCTGGTGTGGGAGCTGGGAATTGAACTTAGGTCCTCTAGAAGAGCAGGAAGTACTCTTAACCACTGAGCTATTTCTCCAGTCCAATACTAACTAGTGTTTTTTACACTCCCTTCTATGGTGATGTAGGCTTGTCCCCAGGCTATCCTGAGTCAGTACTACTCTTGGGGGAGGAGGGTGGTCTCTGCACAAATACTGCACTGGTTGAATAGAATAAAGCTGATGCTTCAAATGTCTTCCCTACAGCACCTGGGAAAGTGGCAGACAAAGTTATCATTGAAAACACTAGAGATTCAACTTTTGTTTTTATGGAAGGTTCTGAAGATGCTTATGTTGGCTATATGACCATACGAGTAAGAAATTTTTAATTTCAAAATATTTTTTTAATTAGGTAATGCGATGACTGTTATTTTAAATACAATTTCTACTTTTCAGTTCAACCCTGATGACAAATCTGCCCAGCATCATAATGCCCACCACTGCTTAGAGATTACAGTGAACTGTAGCCCTATTATTGATCACTGTATCATCCGAAGTACATGTACAGGTTCGTGTTTCCTTTATGTTTTCTATAAAATAGAGCCACTATATTGTTCTCAATGGGTTTTTTTAATGAATAAATCATTTTTTTTTTATAGTTGGTTCTGCAGTGTGTGTTAGTGGTCAAGGAGCATGTCCCACCATCAAGCATTGTAACATCAGTGACTGTGAGAATGTCGGGCTTTATATAACAGATCATGCACAGGTATTTCTGTGGTTCTAGCTTTCTTTTAAATTAATTTTTTTTTAAATCGCACTAATGTTTGTTTCTCATTGTTGTAGGGAATATATGAAGATAATGAAATTTCTAATAATGCATTAGCTGGGATATGGGTTAAAAATCATGGAAATCCAATTATTAGACGGAATCACATTCATCACGGACGTGATGTTGGTGTGTTCACATTTGATCATGGCATGGTAAGATTTTTTTATTAAGATAAAAGCTGGCTGCCAATTAATATTTCATACTTCAGCATTATTTTTTTTATCATCTGAGTTGAAGAATACCATTGTATTTTTAAAGTCATACAATATTCATTCTATAAATTCATGTGCCTAAATCATCATGCCCAGAAAAATACGTTTATGGTAGAACCCATCAAGAGTTGATGTGATCTTTGAAGTTTAATCCAGCAGTTAGTTAGTTCTCAAGTCTGAATATATATAAAATCACATGGAAACCTATGGAGTTTTTGGTTGTTGTTGAAGGGAGTGTGTGTGATGCCCACATGATGTACAGTAAGGATTTCCAAAAATGAGACCAAAGAATAGTGTTTTAACCAGTACCATAATGAGTCTAAGACAGTTTGTCTGTAATGTGTTTGCTTTGGAAACAATAGTCTCAATTGGTTTAGGGGTTTTTTTTTTTTTATTTGTTTGTTTATTTGGTAGGGAACAGTGTTGAGGGTCAAACCCAGGACAAGGGGAATAGTAGGCAAATGTTTCTACCCAGCCTCCCATTGTTAATTTTTAACTTTCATAAATTCAAAGCCAATATAAATAATAAGATACTAATTCTAAAACAGGCAGAAATTATTGAGCATCTAAATTTGGCTCTTGGGGCTGGAGAGATGGCTCAGCGGTTAAGAGCACTGACTGCTCTTCCAGAGGACCCGGGTTCGATTCCCAGCACCCACATGGCAGCTCACAACTGTCTGAAAATGCAGTTCCATGAGATCTGACACCTTCACACCAACGAACATAATAAAGTTAAATAAATAAAAAGTTAAAAAAAATAAAAAAAAATAAATAAATAAATAAATTTGGCTCTTTATTTTACACAATTTTCTAGACTTGACTTTTAAGTTCTCTGAAGTCATTATTCCAAAATAGTGTTAGTAGCATACTGGTGTAGGGCTCATGTCTGAAGTCTGAAAACTCTAGAAGCAGGAAGATTGTCACAAGTTTAAAACAAGCCTGGGCTGGATAGCAGGCTCGAAGCAGATCAAGGCTGCAGAGTAAGACTCTGTTTCAATAGACAACAACAACAACAGCAAAAGTAGTATTCAGGAGGCAGAAGCAGACAGATCTCTGTGAGTTTGAGGGCAGCCTGGTCTACAAAGTTGAGTTCCAGGACAACTAGAACTGTTATGCAGAGAAACCCTGTCTCGAAAAAACAAAAGTAGTATTAATAGATATTCATTTAGATGTTCTTTTGGTTTAGTGTCTGGTTTTTCTTGAGTTAATTTTCAGGTTCTCATACTGCATTGCCAACTTTTTTTTATATTGTAGGCATCAGAGAAATGGGAGAAAAGTGGTGACAAATAGGATTATGTTGAGATTTGATTGCTATAATGCTGAGAATATTGGGTTCATATATGCATATTGTCCATGGCAAGGAAAATTTGTCAAATTGCTTATACCTGAGACCCAAACACAGATCCCAGGTGAACACGATGAGTGACACTTTTCAAATGCTGGATTAGTTTATCCTTTTTACCACTATAATCTGAGAAAACTGTCCCACTTAAAATTCAGGCTGTGGCTGGAGTTTGTATATAAGAAAATAATGTGGAGGCAGGGTGGTGGTAGCGTGCGCCTTTAATCCCAGTGCTAGGAGGCAGAGGCAGGTGGATCTCTGAGTTCGAGGCCAGCCTGGTCCTCAGAGCTAGTTCCAGGACAGGCTCCAAAGCTACACAGAGAGACAAGACCCTGTCTTAAGAAGTAGGGAGAGGTGGGGGGGGGGGGGGTAGAGTGAAGGTGTAGTGGTGCACACCTGTAATGTTAGCACTCAGGAAGACGACAGGTTTAAGGTCAGCCTGAGCTTCATAGCAGCTCCCTAACATAGGCGGAGGCAGGGTGAGGGATCTGTAATACTGAATGATGATGATGTAGCTCTTTTACTGACAGCTGAGAAAAGGGGTTTGGATAATTATACCAAGGGCACTGAAACAAGACTGTTACAAAGTTACACTCCCTTGGAAACACCTACTGGTAATAGGTCCTAAATAGAATTCTTCATCTTGTGATTGAACTGTATGCTATAGTATGTCTATGTTTTCTTTAGGCTGTGTCCAGAAGTTGCATTCAATTCAAGTATCATATTTATGAATACTTTTGTCTCATTCACAAATGATTAGAAGTACAAAGGTAATTTAGCCTGAGTACAAGCTCCTTATTTATGAAGTATCTATGGTTAGTTACTAAAACTCACTTTAGTAATTTACTCCTTATCTTATACCCCTTAGGTAGGTTTTTGTAGTGTTTGTTTACATATTTGTGTTTACAAGTATTATAACAGCATTTTGAAAACAACTCTCCAGAGTGTTTTGGATTGATAGTTCCATTAAGGGTTAGTGAGAGCTTTTCTAAATAATCACAAATTTGTGAGGGAAAAGAAGTGTATCTTTGCCTGTTGTATCTTTGGATTTCTTTGAGTACTGTGCACAATCTGAAAACCCTTTAGAGCTGTGCTTCCATTCCAGTCCTGTTTGGCCTGTTATCTTGTTGGCAGCTCATAATTGGTAGTCACATCATGCATCCCAGGTAACCTTTCTAAGATTGGCTTTTGTTTTCTATGGAGCTTTCAAGAACATGAAAATAAATATTAAAACCACCTACTGGTCTATCACTTGTCTTTGAATACATTCATATTTATTATTAATTTTTGAAGTTATCCTTTTCTGTGGATATTGCATTCCTAGAATTTGAATTCCTGTATTCCTAAAATAAATCACAGAGATGTTAAGGGCTTGGGAGATGGTTCAGTATGTAAAGTACATGCTGCTCAAACTTGAAAGCCCAAATTTGGATCCCCAAACCCATCCAAACCTGGGTACTACATCACTTGCCTGTAATCCCAGCCCTAGGAAGGCAGAGACAGAGTGATAACGGAGGCTCACTGGGCAACTAATATAGCCAAATCCTTCAGCTCTGAGTTCAGTGAGAGAACTGGAGAGAAGACTCTGAGGTTATTAGTATATACTGCTCTCATAGCTGGGTTCCCAGCACCTGTAACTCCAGCTCAAGAGAGATCCAATGCCTCTGGCTTCCAAGAGCACCTGCACTCAAGTGTACATATCCTACACTGATACACATAACTAAAATACATGTTTTAATAAAAATGGTGACATAAATTGAGGAAAACACCTATAGTGACCCTACCCTACACATTTGTATACAGACATGTGCTTACTACCCATGGATATATGTGCTACACAAACACCCTAAAGATTTTCTATTTTTTTACTTAAAAAATGTTGTTTCTTTAAACTTTGGTTTAAAAGAAATAGAAAAAAAAATGAAATGCTTTGCTACAACGTGTTTGAGCTCTCCTATTTTAAAAAAAGAAAAAATAGCCTGGCGATGGTGGCGCACGCCTTTAATCCCAGCACTCGGGAGGCAGAGGAAGGCGGATCTCTGTGAGTTCGAGACGAGCCTGGTCTACAGAGCTAGTTCCAGAACAGGCTCCAAAGCCACAGAGAAACCCTGTCTCGAAAAAAAAAAAAAAAAGAAAGAAAGAAAGAAAAAATATACTTTTCAAGTAGCTTCATCCCATCACTCATAAATCTTTTGGGGATTTGGTTTGGTTTTTTTTAGATAGTGTCTCACTTATTTAGCCTTGGCTGACTTGAAACTCACTCTTTAGACCAGACTGGCCCTTGAACTCACAGAGATCCACCTGCTTCTGCCTCCTGAGCACCCTTTTATTTTTTTTAATGTATATAGGTATTTGTCTATGTGTGTCTGTTTATCACATATGTGCAGTGCTCACATAGTCCAGAAAAGGATGCCATCCTCTAGAATTAGAGTTACAGACAGTTATGAGCTACCATCTTTGTGCTGGGAATTGAACCATTGCCCTCTGCAAGAACAACCAGTGCTCTTGATAAGCTGTGTCTCCAGCCCTATATATTGTTTTGTAAATGTTAAAAACATCTTGTTCTTACAGCTGCTGGTCTGTATTTACTTTGTATTTGTTTATCATCCTTCCCATGCCCCTTGACTCTCCATTCTGAATTTTACATTCTGGTTCATTTATTCTTGATATGAATCTGGGTTTTGTCAGCTAGCCTTTTCCCCCCTTCCTTCTTAGAAGAACTTAAGGGTTTGGAGCTTGAATTTCTGCCCCTTGAAAATGCCTGTTGTTGTTACCTTTGAACTCAGTGAAGTCTGCAGTTGGGTCGTCTTTCTCTAATATAGTGCCTTCTTCCTTCCTCTTTAGCATCGTTGTGGTTAAGAACTTTTGCTTTCTTTCTGGCACTGGTTTGCTTTTATCTATATTCATACGTTGGTTTTATTGCTATTTTCCAGTTTTCCTGATTTTTTTTTTTTAAAAACCTTAGTTTTCTGTTTTCTATGTTTTCTTTAGAAACTTGGCTCTTTCTACTATTGATATTACTCTTCCTTTCCTTTAAGTGTTCTGTGGCTTTCTGAAGTCTGCAGTCCCTTCATTCCCGTTGTTTGATATGATATAATTCTCTTACTTTATTTTGTGGTGTTCATTTTTAATTTTTAACATTTTTTTAAATGAAACAATTCTAATATACACAGAAGTAGAGAAAATAATGTCCCGAATCCTGATGTGCCCACAAATACCATTTAGTTCATGCTGCCTCGTTGCTTACATGTTCCTTTCCTTATACTCTGGATTATTTTGAAACAGAATTGAACATTACCAGGACTGGTAAAATCCAGACAGCATTATTTTGTAAATATTTTAGCATTTATCTTTGAAAAGCTAGCATTCTGGGGCCAATATTATGGCTTAGTGGTAGGAACATATGAAGCCCTGGGTTTTTCACCAGCATCAGAGTTTTTCCTCTACAAACTCCAATGTCGGGGCTGGAGAGATGGCTCAGTGGTTAAGAGCATTGCCTGCTCTTCCAAAGGTCCTGAGTTCAATTCCCAACAACCACATGGTGGCTCACAACCATCTGTAATGAGGTCTGGTGCCAAGCATGAGGACTTGAGGACGATCCCCAATGCTTTTTTTTTGTTTAACAAAACAGTTGTAGTGGTGACCTGGTGACCCGTGCTAGGCAATCCTGAGGAAGAAGAGACAGGAGGACCCTACAGCCAGACAACATGCAGGTCCCAGTGACAGACCCTGCCTCAAAAAAGGAGATAGGTTTCTTAAGAGTTCTGTGTTTGTGCATACACGGGGTGTGTGTGTGTGTGTGTGTGTGTGTGTGTGTAACATGCACACACAAACAGATTTTTTTTTAAAAAAAAAAAAGAATAACAATATTTCCTTCTTCAAATCTATTGTCAGTATTTACAGTTTGGGGGTGTTTCCCCTTTGTTTTTATTTTTTTTAATAATTTATTTTTATTTCATTTGTATTGGTATTTTCTCTGCATGTCTATCTATGTGTGGAGTCAGAGACAGCTGTTAGCTGCCGTATGGGTGCTGGGAACAGAACCCGGGACCTCTGGAAGAGCAGCAGATAGTGCTCTTAACTGCTGAGCCATCTCTCCAGCCGCCCCCCCCCCTTTGTTTTTAATTTAGTGCACTGAAGAATATTAATTTATTTGGAATTAGAACTGAAAATGTGAGTCACCATGCCCAGTTTGAAGACTTAATCTTTGTATGATAATGATTAAAGGAGAGTTGCCAAATTGTAATAGAATTTTGAAACACTTATTCCAAATTTCTGAACTTAAACTTGTGACAGATTGAATCTTCATTTCTTGTATTTAAATCTGACTTTCATCCTTTCACTTCTTATCACTTTAAATAGGTCATTCTGAGGTAATATTAGTTTAGTGTCTTCTTTTTTCAGAGGATGCAACAGTTTGCATATGTCTTACAAATTATAATTTGGGTTGGGTCTTTTTTGTTGTTGTTTTCTTCTCCCATCTTTTTGATTTCCTTAAATGCAGTGTTTTGCTGTGTGGCATAGGCTGGCCTTGAACTCAAGGCCTTGTTCTCCTGAGGTCTGGAACTAAAAGCACACACCACTATACTTTGGCTCTTTTTTTTAATTTGGAAAGGTTTCAGGTGAGTCTCTTGCACATCTTTCTTTGTGATAATAAAGATGGTTTTACACCAAAAATTACAATTAGTGCTTTTGTGGTTTTATATTACAAAGCAGTGCTCTGTACAAATTCATTTTACAGTTTGGCTTTACTGAACCATTTTATGTTTATACTGGAGTTGTAGCTTAACAAAATAGATGCATTTTTTTTACACTGTTTTAAAGCAAAATATGCCTCGTTCCATTGGTTTAGGATGAATGAACCTTTTGTTTTTTCTAATGCTTTTTGAAACAGGGTCTTACGTACCTCAGGCTGATCTCAAACATCTTACGTAGCCAAGGCTGACCTTGACCTCTACATCCTCCTGTCTCTGCCTGCCAAGTTCTAGGGTCACAGGCCACAATATTTAACAGTTGGTTTTAGGTCAGTGTTTTGTTTATTACTACTGGTTTTGAGACTAGGCTTCTCTGATGCAGGTTAGCAGGAACTGCTGGGATCAGATTATGTAATCCTCTTGCATCAGCCTCCAAGGTAGCTAGGGTTGGATGCTGAGCCCATTGTGCCTAACTGCAGGTCTTTTAGAAGGTTGAGCCCTTGTGCCTAACTGTAAGTCATCTTTTAGAAAGTGATTTATGAAGCTGTTTTTCTTTTTCTCTTTTTCAAGCATAACAGGCATTTTATTTTCCCCACCCTCAAACCAGTTGTTAAATTTTAATTGATATGTACAAGTGTTTTGTCTCTGCGTGTGTATATCCACCAGATGCATGCCTAGTGCCCACAGAGCCCAGAACACATTATTGGATCTCCTGGAACTTGAGTTAAATACATGGTTGTGAAACACCACATAAGTGCTGGGAACTCAGCCCAGGTTCTCTGCAGGAAGAGCAGGTGTTCCTAACCATTGTGCCATCTCTCCAGCCTCAGATTGTTGATATTTTTAAGACAATAAACATGTATTTTCTTTAATGATGTCAGCCTTTTGTTAAAAGGATAATACATATTAAGTAAGTTGTTGCATTTATTGAATAGTTCTTTATCTGTTTTTCTTTCCTACCATTGAATGCATTTCAATAATTAGACAATTTGTATTGTTTCTGTATTATCATTTGAACATTAATGTATGTGTTTCTTTTTTTCATTTCTATTCAGAAATATCCTTTACACACAGACTTTAACTCGTGTTTTTCAGGGTTACTTTGAAAGTTGCAACATACACAGAAACAGGATAGCAGGCTTCGAAGTGAAAGCCTATGCTAATCCCACAGTGGTTCGATGTGAAATTCACCATGGGCAGACTGGAGGAATATATGTCCATGAGAAAGGAAGAGGACAGTTTATAGAGAATAAAATCTATGCAAACAACTTCGCAGGAGTATGGATTACCTCAAATAGTGACCCAACAATAAGGTATTTGCATCATTACAGATACAGGTTGGGTTTATTTTGCTTTGGGGGTTTTGTTTGTTTGTTTTTACATCTGAGAAAAGATGCTGGACTTAACTCTTAAAAAATATATTTTGGGGGCTGGAGAGATGGCTCAGTGGTTAAGAGCATTGCCTGCTCTTCCAAAGGTCCTGAGTTCAATTCCCAGCAACCACATGGTGGCTCACAACCATCTGTAAAGAGGTCTGGCGCCCTCTTCTGGCCTTCAGGCATACAGACAGAATATTGTATACATAATAAATAAACAAACAAACAAATAAATACTTTTAAAAAAAACCCTGTCTCGAGAAACCAAAAAAAATTATAAAAATATATATATATTTTGGGGGAGCTCTGGCTGCTCTCCCAAAAGACCCACATTCAATTCCCAGCACCCACATGGCTGTTCACAACTGTATGTAACCCAGTTCCAGGGAATCTGACACCTTCATACCAAATGCACATAAAAAAGTTAAATAAAAATTCATATATATATGTGTGTGTATGTGTGTGTATATACATGTATACATATATACATATACACATATACATACATACAGAGAGAGAGAGAGAGAGAGAGAGAGAGAGAGAGAGAGATGGCTCACTGGTTAAGAGCACTGGCTCCTCTTCCAGAAGACCCAGGTTTAAGTCCCAGCACCCACATGGCAGGTCACAATTGCCTGTAACTCCAGTTCCAGGGCATTTGACACCCACACACAGGCATACATGTAGAAAAACATAGATACGTTTATAGGTGTTAGCACAGGTTATTAACTGCCCATGTTATAGGTTATTAAATAGGTCTATAACTGTCTTAGAACATAAATGCCTTTGTCTTTTTTTAAATGAAAGACAGCAAATAATCTCAAAGATCCTAGGACAAAGAGACTAAGAGTCTTTCAAAGTTTTTGGTCTACTCTGGTCACAGTAAGAAAGCAAACAAACTGAAAGCAAGTCTTAAAAGCATCATTGGTCAGCCCTGTAGTACAAATCTATTTTAATTTAATCAGAGCATGGTTTTTTTTTTTTGTTTTGTTTTGTTTTGTTTTGTTTTTGTTTATTAAATGGGGTCTCTGGTCTCCTTGCATATTTGACTGGCCTCAAATTTTATGTAGACCAGGCTACCCTTGAACTCACAGAGGTCCACCTGCCTTTGCCTCCTGAGTGCTGGGATTAAAGGTGTGTATTACCATGCCCAGCTGATTTATTTTTAATTATCAAGTTGTCTGTTGATTTTATGAAAATGTATAGACAAATTTCTTTTCTGCCTGGTCCCACAGCCATTAGGTCCCAAAGAAACACACAGAGGCTTATATTAATTATAAACTGTATGGCCTGTTGCTCAGGCTTATTATTAACTTAGATCTCACAACTTAACCCATAATTCTTACCTATGTGTAGCCGTGTGGCTTGGTACCTTTTTTCAGAAAGGGATTCTCATTTTGCTTCCTCTGTGTCTGGGTAGTAACTGACTCGCTGCCTTCCCTAGGCTGGTTGTCCTGACTATAAAAATATATTGCTAATATTCACCACATGTTTCTAAAACAGCTAAAAGAAATTGTTTCGAGGGTTTCAAGGGAATGTTTAAAAATACTATTTTGGAGTTGGGTATGGTAGCAAACACCTGTATTCCCATTGCTTGGGATTCAGAGGGTGGAAGAGCCCCACAAGTTTGGGGCCAACCTGTCTGCATAATGAGACTGTCTGAAAAAGTTAAAACCAAATCAAAACAGGAAAAAATATTATTTGGAATCTTCGGATATAGCTCAGAACTTACCCAGCAATATAGAAGGCCCTAGATTAGTTCAACACTGCAAAATAAACATACATACATACATGCATTTTCATCTTAAATAATAAAAGAATTTTGAAATATCAGGTAGCTTTTTTGGGTTTTTGTTTGTTTTGTAAATTAACAAACTAAGTTTCTGAATATAGAAGCTAAATGATTTTTCATGTTACCATGGATGATCTTATGGTATATTGTCTAAAACAAATTTTGTTAAGTATATGATTTTTAAAAAATTTATTTACATTATAGGGGGAATTCTATATTTAATGGAAATCAAGGAGGAGTTTACATCTTTGGCGATGGACGAGGACTTATTGAAGGAAATGACATTTATGGTAAGCATATGATTTTGTTCTATAAAACTTAGATGTTAGCTTTTTTCTCATATGTGTGCACCGGACACATACAGATTTATTGAATGAAGGAGAGTACAAATGAGGCAGGCTCAGTTCTTGGCCTCTACTTTCCTCATGGCTACCTGTACATTGCTCAACTCCTTGTTTCCTCTGGATGTGTGTCCCACATTCTTGATAAACTTCAGTACCCGTTTGTCCTTGGAGATCTTGAGCAGTTCCATAGTGCACTAGAGTATGAAGTCACATCCTGCCAGATCATGTCCTATATAAACTTGGTATGTTTGGTGAGATGCCATGGAGTCAGCTGTGCCTCGACTTGCTGTACACTTTATTATTTTGTGGCCTTGTAGAAGCCCACAGCCATGCTGTAGTGCAGAGCTCTGGCTCTTGAACTCGCAAGGACTAGGACAGTAAAACTAGCCTACCTTCTTCACGTCAGCAGGAGACTGTTCTGAAATTATCTAAGGGAGAGAACTGATCTAGTTCCTTTAAAGTCTCAATGAAGGGGCTAGAGCGATGGCTCAGTGATTAAGAGCACTTGTTCTTGAGAAGACCCAGGTTCAAGTTCCAGCACCTACAACTATCTCTAACTCCATATCCAGGGTGTATATGATACACAAACATTCAAGAGAACAAAATACTCACACAAACAAAACAATAATTTTTTAAAAAAGAATAAATTCTCAAAGATTATTCTCTAGTATTTAAACATTCAATGCTATATATGCAAAGCACTAAGCCAAATACCACAGAAAAATAGAAATAAGACCCTAGTCTTAAGGAATATGTATGACTTTTTTTTTTACATTCACTAAATCACTAAATATCTAATAATAAACAGTTCTGTTTGAAGTTTAGTCTACTTTGAGCTCAGTAGAGAAGGGAAGTACTTCTCACTAAAACTTTTATTTAGCAACTGATTAGCCAGACACAGTTCTACGAGATACATAATATTAAATATCTCTAGTTGCTAATCAGAACACAGGCATGAAGAATTTAAAATACTGACTCAAAGTCACATTGGAAATGAATCTTTGGTAACCTGGCTTGACCTCTAATCTAACTGCAACAGTTCTACATCTACTATATTCTAGTCCTATTGGTGTTGTCTTGTAATGCTCACTAAAAATCTAGTAAATGAATTGTTAGTGTTGCTTGATGTAAAATTTTTACTGTGTACTACTAGACTCTAAACATTGACATTGTAAATTTTATTTTCAAATAGGCAATGCATTAGCAGGAATTCAGATTAGGACAAACAGCTGTCCTATTGTTCGACATAACAAAATTCATGATGGGCAACACGGTGGGATTTATGTGGTAAGTTAATGTATATACTTACGTAAACCCTTGTATGAAGTCAAGGCCCGCGGCTAGAGATCTGCTTCATTGGTAGAGTGCTTAGCTAGAGTAGGTTTCATTTCCATCACCACTTAAACCCAGCCTAGTAGCCCAAGCCTATATAATCCCAGAATTTGGAAGAGGCAGGAGGATCAGAAGTTCAAGTGTAATTGTCAGCTATATAAGCAAAAATCAAGATTAGCCTGGACAGCATGAGACCCCGACTCAAAAAACAGGAGAGAAAGGAGACAAGTACAAAAGGTGACTCATTGGTGCCTACACATATGCTCTTGGCTACATCTTCTGAGCGCCTGTTTGTCTTAACTCCCATGTTCAAGCCTTATGTTAAAATACTATTAAATTACCAACCCTTGAGAGAGAGAGAGAGAGAGAGAGAGAGAGAGAGAGAGAGAGAGCGAGAGCGCGCACACTGGTGGCAGCTGGGTATGTTGGCCTGTAATTCCAGCGCAGAGCTAGGACAGGAGAATCAGGGCAGGGGCTGTATGGTGGCATTGGTGGCAGTGCACTTGCCCTACAAGCATAATAACTTGAGTTTGATAAAAGTGATTAAAAAAAAAATAAAAGGAGCTAAAAATCTGTTTTAAAGAAAAATGGCCATTCACACCTTTAATCCCAGCAGCAGAAGCAGAGGCAGGTGTCTCTGAGTTCAGACTAGTCTACTTAAGGAGTTCCAGCCCACATGTCTCAAGCTGGAAGGGCAGTTTGGGGCCCAGTGAGATGAATGGTGTAGCTGTTAAAGGCACTTGTACAAGCTTGACTTTAGAAAAGTCCAGGGCAAGGCCTGTGGGGTAGCTGGGCCCCCTGGAACCCGTGTAAAGGTAGGAGAGAACTGACTCCACACAGCTGCCTTCTGTCCACCTCGCTGTGCCATGGCATGTGCATACCCTTACACATCATGCACCAACAGTAAATAACAAAGATTTTTAAAGACCAGGGGAGAAAAGAATGATGGAAGGTACTGCTTAGTAGTAAAGCGTATTCCTAGCTTTCATGAGTCCTAGGTTCAGTTACCAGTGCTAGAAAAGTTGTCATCATTTCCTTATCTACCCGCTGTTGGCAGAACTGTTTCAGGGAGGATCATCTTAAGATTCTGCTATAGACAGCATATACTGTAACCAGTTTATCTTCTGTTCAGCATGAAAAGGGACAAGGTGTAATAGAAGAGAATGAAGTTTACAGCAATACTCTGGCTGGAGTCTGGGTGACAACTGGCAGCACACCAGTACTGAGAAGAAATCGGATACACAGTGGCAAGCAGGCAAGATCACTTACTTGGTCTTCTTTGGGTCACTACTGTTTGTTTTTTAAAAGGTATCATCTGAAAAAATTGTTTTCTTTCCCTTTCAATTTAGGTTGGTGTTTATTTTTATGACAATGGACACGGTGTGCTAGAAGATAATGACATCTATAATCATATGTATTCAGGGGTTCAGATAAGGTAAATGTTTTCTTGGCTTCTTTTGTGAAGGACTTGGGAGTACATAGACTGTGAAAAATTGTTCGTTTTAATGATCAGTCACTCTGTAATGAGTATTCATATTGTTTGCACTTGTAGCTTTTCTTGATCAGGAGCTGATAACATAGGCCAGAAGAGCTAGCTCATTTCTCTGTTCTGCAATTTAGAGCAGTTCAGCTGCCACCTACTCTTATCCCTATGTCTGGCATGTCATTGGCATTCGGTAAAATGGAAACGTCTGCTTTTATGCTTTTTTTTTGTAAACTCACTATGGATACCAGTCTGATAATGCCTACCTCTGCCTGCACAGTACTAGTGCAGGAATTCAATACATGCACCACATGTCCAGCATAAATTTTTATATTGCGTCTGTAATATTTTATGAAACTACAAGTCTTTGGGTGTGGTTGTTTAACTTTGGTTTTTGTGACAGGGTCTCTAGACCATGCTTGTTTCAAACTCACAAGTATCTGCCTCCCAAATTTTGGGATTAAAGGTATATGTCACTCACCATGCCTGTCCCTAGAATCCTAAGAGTCTCAATGATTATAAATTTATCCTTTAACTTCATTCATGTATGAAAAGATATAGTCATAGAACTTCAGCTTAGCTTATAGAGCTCTGTAGTGATAATCTATAGCAGAATAATACAAGGTGAAGTTCTATGGGAAAAACAAGATTAATCAAACCATTTATAAAGAATTTTTATTTTGGGTATGCATGTGGGCAGGTATATGTGCAAAGGCACAGAAGTGGAGTGCAGAGAAAACTTTCAACCCAGTTCAGCTTCCCCCATGTGGTTTCAGGTCATTAGCATTGTTGTCAGGTGCTAAGCCATGTCACTGGCCTGTTGGTTCATTCTTGCCGTGATTAGTGATGCTTGTCAGTTATAGAAGAGTTACTGAATACGAATGGTTGACTTAAATGGTATTTCTTTCTTATCCATAGGACTGGAAGCAACCCTAAAATTAGACGCAACAAAATTTGGGGAGGACAGAATGGTGGAATTCTAGTTTATAATTCTGGTATGTTTAATCCAACATCTTTTTCTGTGTTAATAAACTTTAGAAATACGCTTTCTAAATAATGTACCTAAATTTTACATTTATAGGTCTAGGCTGTATAGAAGACAATGAAATATTTGACAATGCAATGGCTGGAGTCTGGATTAAGACAGATAGTAATCCTACACTAAGAAGAAATAAAATCCATGATGGAAGAGATGGTGGCATCTGTATATTTAATGGGGGTCGAGGTATTGTTGTTAATTTTGCATTAGTAAAAAACCCAGTTTTCTGTTGTTCTTCTATATCTTTAATGATCAGTGACACTGCCAACTAAAATGTTACAAATGGATGAACGTTTTCCTTATTTTTAGATGGTTAGGAAATTAGTGCCTAGAATTAAATAAATGAATATGTAAAGTATTTCCATCTTTTGTAACTACCTTGACTCTGTGCCAGTTGTCAGTAAAGCTTTTTGAAAGTAGAGTTGCACATCCTCACTCTGGTCCGTTTATTATTCTAATAAACATGAAATCAAGTTACAGGAGTAGATGTGACAAATGTATGTAAAATACATGCAACTCTTTATAGCAAACACGTGTTGATTTTGTAACTGTTGGAGAACTAAATTAACAAAGCCAAATTGATCCTGGTCCATAAAGGCAGCCCAGTTTGCCTTGAAGCATCAGTCCTACATTGGTCACCCTTTGTAGAGGAAATGTTCAGAGACTGTGAGACAGTGCTGAGAGCAAAGCACAGTTCCTGCAGCGTCAACAACCCAACACCCAAAATTCTGTATTACCCAACATGAAAGAAATGTACCAGTGCTTGTGGTAACTTACTATAATAGCAGTGATGTAAACTCTTAAAGAGGCTAGATTTAACAATTCAAAATTGACATGCTGATAGTCTTTTATAAATACAGTGAGGACAAGCCAACTGTAGTGGCTTACACCTCTAGTCTCAGCACTTTGAAGTCTGAATCAGAAGCACCATAAGCCTGTGATTTAGTGGAAACTGTCTCCAGAAAAAGAGAAACAGAGAGTGTGAGCACCAGGCAGTGGTGCACACCTTTAATCCCAGCACTTGAGGCAGAAACAGGTGGGTTTCTGTGATTTCGAGGCCAGCCTGGTCTACAACTAGTTCCAGGACAGCCAGGACACAGAAAAACCTTGTTTTGGTGGGGAGATAAGATGTACAGAGGGGCTGATTTTAATTGTGGGGTATTAAGCAAAAGTTCTTGCAGTAAAATGAGCTATCTCAAAATATTCAACTGGTAGAGGGAGGGCTTTCCAAGTATAATTGTTTGCCTTTGACCTATTTTGTCATACCTCATTGAATATTTGTACCAACCACTGGTAGAGATAGCTAAAGACCATAAATAAAAATTATGATAACCATAAAATCTACAATTAAATGGAAAGGCACATTGTTTACAAAATCTGAGGGAAACTGAAAATGGTTTAGAAGATGCAAGAAGTGAAGAGAGCTGAGGGTGGCTAAGAGGTTTTCTATGTGCAGTGGGGGTTTTAACTGTCTTCACAGCATTAGAGACCTATGAAGACAGCAGTGTATAGAGGTGCTTGTGCACAAGCCTGAGGACCTGAATTTAGTCCCCATATCCCACAAGGTAGCCCAAGACCTTAACACACACACACCTACATTCATATACATTTTCAATAAATGAGTGAAGACAAGCAAGCCAGTTAGAAGGAGGGACTTGGTGTAATATAGGCGAGAAGTTAATACATGAACAAAGATTATAAGGGCTGTATGTCTAAAAAGGGTAGGAATGGGGTGGGAGAGATGGCTCAGTGATTAATACTATCTGTTCCTGCAGAGGACCTGGGTTCAAGTCCCAGCATATACATGGTGGCTCTCTGTTAATGTCCGTGTTAGACCTCTCTGAGCACCAGGCTTGCGTATGGCACACAAAAATAGAGACAAAATTGGAGGGAATGTGCTGGTGTTCAGTTGTAGATTGGGTTAATACAATTAACACTGCAAAGGGAAAGATGAGAGAACATTGCAGTGAGATACAATGCAGTGCCCGGAAATAGTAGAGGTCAAATGTCTACTGAAATAAAATGTCTACTTTCTGGAAACAAAAACACCAGTGTATAATTACTTACTGTACCAAAAACAGATAGTGGTCTTACTATGAAAGTCTGCACACCACTTGCATGCCTGATGTTTAGAGGCCAGAGGAGGGCTTTGGATCCCCTGAAACTGGAGTTAGAAGTGGTTATAAGCCACCATATGGTGTTGGGAATCAAACCCAAGACTTCTGAAAAAGCAGCCAGCACTCTTAACTGCTGAGACATCTCTTCAGCACCCAAAAACAGGTTGTCCGTGTAATAGCTGTTAGTAGTGTACTTTACCATGAAAGTAATTCATACCTAGTAATACAAGTATTTGAAGGATGAAGTCCTTGGCCCTTGCATAGTGGTGTAAGGTGTGAAAACCTCATAGAGGAAGTGGCAGAACGAAAGAGTGCAGGCATTCCAGGAATAATACGAACAAAGGTTCACAAACGCACAGTAGTGTAGTCAGTCAGACAGCACAAATCAGCTGTGCGAGCTGATTTCAGACCATTCAGAAAGTAGTTTTATGAACAGAGAAAGAGCGTGTCAGATGAGACAGGAATGAGGAAAATGATCAGAAGTCTACAAATTATAATATAGTTATTACCAGATACCATGAGATGCTATAGTCAAGTTAGCCCTGTATGCTCCAGGCATGATGATGGTACATGTAACTCAGGAGGCCAACCCTGGGCTACATCGTAAGACCCTGTTTCAACAATGTTTGCTGTATACGTAAGCTTTAATCTGAGTATTTTAATTATAGGTCTCCTTGAAGAAAATGATATTTTCAGGAACGCTCAAGCAGGTGTTCTTATCAGCACTAATAGTCATCCAGTCTTAAGGAAAAACAGAATATTTGATGGATTTGCAGCAGGTTTGTATTCTTTATCTGTGACTTATTTTAAACCTGTAATTAAAGGTTTTCTTGTATTTTATTTGGTTAGTAAGAATGAATCTATTTAAGATTCTAGGCCAACCTTTCTCTGCAACCTTGGATGTCCTGGAATTCTCTGTAGACCAGGCTGTCTTAAAACTCGAGAGATCCATACCCATCCACCTTGATGTGTGCCACCACCAACCTTGCTTCAAGGAACCACTCTAACATTTGCACATTAACTGGAATAAATCTGTAGTCAGGCTGGGCAGTGGTGGTGCATCCCAGCCCTGAGGAGGCAGAGGCAGGTGGATCTCTGAATCTGAGAGGCTGGCCTGGTCTATGGAGCAAATTCCAGGACAGCTAGGGCTGTTACACAGAGAAGCCCTGTCTCAAAAAAATCCGAAAAATAATTTATAGTCAGATTGGAAATACAGATAAATTTGAGTCATGTGACTTTTAAAATATTTAAAAATGAAAAAAAAATGGTTACTTTAATTACTTCAAATAACCATTTAGCAGCTTTCCTTTTTTAATATGAAAACTTTCAACATACTTCTGGGTACTGTCCCCTTTATCCCAATCTCCCTTTATCTGTTGCACGGTCTGGTAGATTTTCACACTCACAGGCCCTTTCTCTTTCAGTATTATTCCCCAGTTTGCTTATCCTTGTGACCATGTCACTATCAGCAGGGAAAAGTGAACGTTACTGTTGATGATTAAAATACTTGCAATTTGTTCTTTAGACAGTAAGCAAACTAATTTAATGTGAAACTACCAGCTTACATCCGTCCTAATTTGGAGATTCTTTAAGAATAAGTGGCCAGTACACGCCCCTTTAATCCCAACACTTTGAGTTCGAACCCAGCCTGGTCTACAGTGAGAGTTCCAGGACAGCCAGGGCTGTTAGACAGAGAAACCCTGCCTTGAAAATCCAAAAAGCAAATAACAAATGAACAGTGTAAAGTGATGATGCATCTACTTGTTTGTAAATTTCACTTCAGGTATTGAAATTACAAATCATGCAACTGCAACACTAGAAGGCAATCAAATTTTTAACAACCGATTTGGAGGCTTATTTTTAGCATCTGGTGTTAATGTGACAATGAAAGGTATGTTGGAGTCTGTTCTTCTAAGCACTCTAAAAATGGGAGTTGGAAGTCATTGTTAATTCCTTCTGTCACTTTCTACATTAGCAGCAATTTTAAGTGACCAGTTTTGAGTTTGCCTTAAGCTTGTTTTAAGAGTTGGGATATTTTACACAAAGAAAACATATTTCTGTTCTTAGTTTCTTACATATAATTGTATCCTTGGCTAGCTGTTGAAAATACTTTTGTTTTTACAGATAACAAAATAATGAACAATCAAGATGCCATAGAAAAGGCTGTTAGTAGAGGACAATGTTTATATAAAATATCAAGTTATACCAGCTATCCCATGCATGACTTCTACAGGTATATTTCTAAATTACTTGAATACAGAAAAGTGGAAGTTAGTGATTCCCTTTAAGTTGACATTGCCTTAAGTTGACATCTTTTGTTCTGTTGTCACTGGGGAGGGAAAGCAGTACTTGTTAACTGATGTCATCATATAAGTATTTACTAAGTTATAGACCAGGCTGGCCTTGAACTCACAGAAATCTACCTGTCTTTGCTTTTCAAGTGCTGGCTGGGACTGTTTTAAAGTAACATTTCCACTGTGTTATTTATAACTCAGGTTGTTCCATTTTCCTAAGACACACACAATACTACAGTTTCCTTTTGGTCTAGACTATAGCCAGCCACAGAATTCAGGTAAAGGTCATGAGTGATAAAATGCACTGTTTTGAATTCCTGACAAGCTCAGTAATACAATGTTTTGATTTTTAGATGTCATACTTGTAACACCACAGATCGAAATGCCATATGTGTGAACTGCATTAAGAAGTGCCATCAGGGACATGATGTAGAATTTATTAGACATGATAGGTACGTAGAATACTTGTTGCTATATTGCCCAGTTACTTCCCTTCACTTTGCTAATTTTTGGATTTTCATTTTGCTTTAGGTTTTTCTGTGACTGTGGTGCTGGAACACTGTCCAACCCTTGTACATTAGCTGGTGAGCCTACACACGATACAGACACATTATATGATTCTGCTCCACCTATAGAATCTAATACGTTGCAGCACAACTGAATTCCTCCCTAAAGAAAAAGTCCTGTCATTCTAACATCGTAACTTAAAAACATTTTTTGGAAGATTTAAAATACTTGCCCATGCTACAGAAAGAGACTGTACTGAAAAGATGGATACACAAGGTCAGTTGACACTATGAAGCTCAAACTACCAAAAAGAAAGTGGCAATATATTGACTCAGGATCTCAAAGCTGGGTATTTTAGCATTACTGTGTAAAGACTTTTGAAGGGACAGAAGTGAAGAAAATAAGCTGCAATTTTGTACAGATACCAACTTCTGAAAAAGCTGGTGTTTTTACAACTAGCATTGAATGCAGTCCGATTTGCAGTAGTAATCTTCAAATAGACGAGCAGCTTTGTTGCTGCCTTTATGGACATGGGTACCAATTGCTTTTGTAATATGGTAAAAATGTGAGCTAGCACTTCTGCATTGATTTTTTTAACATGTATTCAGATTGAGAATATGATTTTAATGCTTTAATCTCATGTAGTTTGTTTTTAATTTCAAGCAAAATCTTATTGTACTTGAATGTGCCCTGTTTTGTTAGCACACCTAGACTTGCTGTAACTGTACTCATGTCCCAGTATGTACGTTCTTTCTATGAAAGAGAAAAACACTAATCTTAAATTATATCCAGCAATGTTTCTGGTATCCTTTAAGAAAAGTTAAGACTATTATTTCCTTCCCTCTCCTGTGCAGCATTCAAAAAAAAAAAAATCATCCCTAGAAAAAAGTTGAGTGTGTTTTAATGAGACTTCCTAGGAAGGGATGCACTGTAAACAAAAGTATTCTTGTATCTCAGTTTTGTGAAAGGTAAAAACTACTATGTTTTAAAGTTCACTTTAGAAAGTCTCTTCAAAACAGGCCTGTATTTGAATTCTGTTCATAGTTTTTATTTGAACAGTTTAGACAAAATGGCTGGAAATTAAAGCAGTTTCCTACATTAAGCTGAGACCAGTATATATACAGCCCTATACAGTTTCATAGCTCCCCCTCCCATTTATGTGTATTGGTGACAGTGGGTATAAACAGCCTGAAAGTGTATGCATGTACCATAACATCTAGACTTAATATATTGTGGAGTATTCAATAACCATTATGTAGAAGGTAGATGAGAATTAAAAGGGTTTAATTTCCTAGAAAGAAAATGGAAAAATGGTCATTTTTAAAAAATAAAGTTTATTAGATCATAATGTTGTCTGAATTTACCACCTTTGTCAAAAGTCAACTCAGCTTCCAATGTAGTCTACAATTCCTTAATCAAAGCCAGCAACCTATGGACAGCTTCAGCATCTAAAGTCGGCTTTTCACTAGCCAGACAAACTTCCCTTTAAAAAAAAAAAAAAAAATTATTTCATTTTGTCTATGTACCAGCCTTCCAACTAAGTCAGCTATAGGAAAATTATATTCTTTATTCAGAAATAATTACCGAAATAGTCGTAATGACTGATTCATCTTCTCAAATTCTCTTGCTTTTCTGTGTCCCTTTTGAATAACCTCCTCCGGAAGATTAGCAAGCCTTGCTGCATTAAAGCCGTAGCTCTTGGGACAGGCTCCCTTAATGAATTTATAGAGGAAGGTAATAGTCTCCTGGCTGGGATCCTCACATTCATTTTCTACCATGCAAGCCTTCAAGAAAGAAAAGCTATTTTATTACAGCTCTATGATTTATGTGCTGCCAAATGAAAAATGCCTGGGTAATTCCACATACCATGTGTCCTAGGCGCACAGAAACGTTTTTAGAATAGTCTTCTACTAATGAATGATAGTGTGTAGAAAACAATGTTCGACACTTTATGGTTTCAGCAAGTTCTTTAACAACTGCATTGGCTATTGCTGTCCCATCAAAAGTTGCAGTACCTCTTCCTGTGAAAGTGAAATGTACTGTACATTAAGAGATGTACACCTCATGACAGGGTGCCAGGAGCAGCCTGGGCACTACAGAAAGAGAAAGAGGGAAACAAAAACTGCTTCATCTTACCTAACTCATCCACAAGCACCAAAGAATGTACTGTTGCGTGCCTAAGTATGCTGGCAGTTTCACTCAGTTCAACAAAAAATGTACTTTCACCTAAAAAAGGAAACAGAACTATTAACAACAGATTATATCTTGTTTGAATATGACAAGCAAGAGGTAAAAACACAAAAAGTTTTAACATGTTTTTAAAGTTTGACTTTTACATAATGCCTTAGGGGTGGGTGGAGGAGAAAGAACAACTCACCTGACATTATCCTATCTGAGGCACCAAGTCTAGTAAACACTCTATCTACTGGTGTGAGCCGACACACTTCAGCAGGTACATAACAACCCATCTGGGCCATTACAGCCAATAGACCAGCCTGTGAAGATGGAAGGAATGTCATGATTGGTATGAAGAGAACCTATACATAGTACACATTTGACTCAAGAGTTCTTATGGAGGAATCTGGCACTCCATATAAGTAAAGCCTAACAAATATTTTGGACTTCTTTACAGCCTTTGGAAATTTCAAAGGCCAGTTTTAGATCTGTGGTTGGCTAAGTCTAGTGAGTAATAGGAAAAGACAAGTATGTCAAAATGACTGCTTTGTTTCCTCTTAGTAGTTAATTTTATAACAGTACTGGGGAAGAAGAACAACATTACTGCTAGAAGGATGTACACATGCCGGGCAGTGGTAGCACAGGCCTTTAATCCCAGGACTTGGGAGGCAGAGGCAGGATCTCTTTGAGTTTGAGGCCAGTCTGGTCTATAAGAGCTAGTTCCAAGACAGCTAAGACTGTTACACAGAAACTCAACAAAAAGAACAGGTATACACATGAGGCCCTGGACTCAATCACAGAATCAAAATAAATCAGTATCATTATTTTATTATATAATCTCTACAATTTTGTTCACTTTGAATGTACCTTCTAAATTTAGTCAAGTAAAGGACCCTCATCACCTAAAACCTCCCTCCTCCTCTCTGTCTTTGTTGAGGTCATGAAAATCAAAGCCAGGGTCTCAAACATCTAATTGTGTGTTTACCACCTTAACATTAGCTAATAGGTTTCTCTCTGGCGAGACAAATGCAACTTTATACAGTTTCCCTCTGCTTCCCTTATGTGATTTTGTGCTATCTGGAAAAATGGACTAGAGTATATTTGCCTCTCACTACTTTCTAATTAATAGAACATGAAGGGTAAATTACCTGTCTTATGAGTGTAGATTTGCCCCCCATATTTGGTCCAGTAACAAGCACACAATAGGCTTTGCCATTTTCTTCTTCTTCTTCACAGCCTATCAGGATGTCATTAGGAATAAAATCATCTCCAAAAAAAGTCTTGGTAATGCAGGGATGCCGTGACCCTTTAAGCTCTAAGAAGGGGTGTCTGTGTTCTCTCGGTAATAGAATTTCTGGGCGACACATGGGACCATCTCCTCCTTGACTATAGTTAGCCAAGCACAGTAAGACATCTGTCAAAAGAAGTTAAAAGCATTGTTTTGTTCATTTCTTGCTAGGTATACATTATCATACCCACTACACAGTACTTGTTCTAGCTACCATAAAATGTCTTTTTAAAAATGCGCCAGCAAGATGGTTCAGCAGGCCAAAGGTGCTTGCCACCGAGCCCAATGACCTAAATTCAATCCCTCGGATCTGCACAGTAGGAGAGCAAATTCCCACTAAGCTATCATCTCCACAGGAACTGTACCAAGCCCAACACCTAACACACACAAAAGGTACTGTACTACTCAGTAAAGTATGTTTACTTTATGTTCTATTTTGTCCTAAAACGTTCTTAGTGCCAGGCATGATACCAAACACCTTTAATCCCAGCACTTGGAAAGCCATGTAGTAGAGCCCATTTGAGAACAAAATGCTGTGACTGAAACCAAGTTATTGGCCTGGGCGTTTTATGGAAAACTTCTTATGGAAGTTTCCGTTTCAGCAGTTCTCTAAGTCCTCTCTTCTCCACATCCACATGAGGGTGGCTGCTTATATAATAAGGAATAAGAGATAGGTCAGCTGGGAGGTCTATCTAAAGGTGTGTGTCCCAGCACTTGGGAGACAGAGGCAAGGGGGAAATCTCAGAGTTCAAGGCCAGCACACATTGTGATAGGGCCTTGTAGCTAGTGCTGGGAACAGCAGAGAGACAAATGAACCAATTTAGAAATCTGTGCTGTGAAAGGATTTTACTATTCAGTCCATTTAATAATTGTAGTCTCAGGATAGTACCTTAGGGCTGTAGTTCAGTGGACAAATGCTTGAAGCACTAGCTTCAGTCCCCCACCATCAAAAAGAAGGGGAGGAGGAACCTAGAACAAATTTTGGTTTCCATACTTTAAAAAACAGATACACTAGCCCTGATATCTGAAGATTACCAAATTTCTACTTTAAGAAAAAAAAAATCAAAACCTCAATTACAAAAGCAATTTGGGGTCAAGAGTTGGCTTAGTGACAGTGTTTGCCCAGCATGTGCAAGGTTCTAGATTTGATTCCTAACATGGCAAATTAAATTGTAAAACTAGGCAACAGTGGCTTACTTCTACAAGTAATCCTAGCAGTTGAGGAACTGAGGCAGGAAGGTTGCCAGGAGTTCAAGATAAGCTTGAACTAGAGATTCTGTCTCAAATCAAAAAGCAAATGACCTAGTACCAATAAACATTTTTAAAAGAAATCTGAAAAAAAAAAATCTTCCCTCAATAATTCAGCTATTCCAAAAAATGTCACAAAGTTATTAATGGCTAAAATCCAAATTTCAGTTACTTCAATTGCCTTGTGCAATGTAGTTCATTTGATTCAAAACAAAAATGTATGCATACATGTCAATATACACACCCATGATTAGAGATGTGTAGCTGAGACACAAAGCCGAGGGAACAGGGTTGTTTTAAAGCCTTACCCAATACTGCAATGCACTCTACAGCAGACTGCCAGTCCTTGTAATTTTTATCAAAGTTATAGAACAGCCGCCTCATGCAGTCCTTCAAAGACATGTCCCTACGTTCTTCAGCATTTATAAGATTAGCTAACTTCTTCTCAATCGTTTTGGTCCAGTATCGTTTACAGCCCTTTTTAGTAGATTTCAATTCATATTCTTCTGGTAGGTTGCGGGTAGTAAAATTCTCTGGAATCTCCAACTGGTAACGGTTCCTACCAATTCCCCAGTAGACTATGGTCCTGCATCCAAGCCGACTGCGCTGTTTATCTAAGTACTCCAGGAGACTCTGTTCATTCTCTCTTATGTCAGCAAGTGCTTGGTCATAATCAGAGTCAAATCCTGCCTTTGGAGTAATGAGTCCAGTCTTTCGAGCCCTCTCGTGGTCAAAAGCAGTATCCCATCGGTTCAGCTCTGTGTTCAGATCAGGAAAGCAGCCTTCAGGACTTTTTGTCTGTAGAGTGACAACCTGCTTAAGGGTTTTAGACTTAAAATCATCAGCAACATCCTCCATAAGCCCTATAATCTTACACATTACTTTGAATCCTTCTAGAGCAGAAAGAAAATCAATGATCTTTTTTTTGCTGTATGTGGTTTCTTCATACATTATAGCCCTGCTGTCTGGGTGGTTCTGGCTTTTTAGGGGAGATCCAATATTATGGATCTTACTCAGTAGCCTCTCAAGATCTGGTAGCTTCTTTAGGAGGTCTGTAATTTCAGTGATTTTGTCAGGCAAAGCCATCAGGTCTTCCACAGCATCTAAGCGGTCACTTATAGCGCAAGGGTTACAGAGGGGGGCACAAAGCCATTGTTTTAGGAGCCGCTTGCCAAAGGGAGTATGACAAGTATCAAGCCTCTCTAGCAAAGTCCCTTCAGTAGAACCATTTGTCCCATTCAGGAAAACCTCCAAGTTGTTTAATGTCACTGCATCTAGCACCATTCGCTGATTGGCTTTAGTAAAGACAGCACCGGGTCTTACTGTGGTGACCATTTTAGAATCCAAGGGAAAATATTCTTCAAAATTAGCCATTGATAGAAGCTCCTGATCAATCAAGCATTTTTTGAGGTAGAAAACACAACCACCTAGAGCAGAGAGGGCCAATTCACTATTCTCTCCTGGTGTCAGGCCAATAGAATCTGACCCTGAGGTCATACTTTTAAGTACCCCAGGCAGTGCTACACCACTGTCTTCATTTAACTTCCCAGTAAAATATCCTTCTTCAAGGAGTGTTCTCAGAGTCTTGGTGGCATCCCAAAATTGGGAACCTGGTATCAGACCTTCCTGAAGACAAGAGGACAATGAACCTTTCAGAACTGTTTTAGTTTCTGTTGAGAGATTTCCTTTCTCAAACAAAATTTGTACTGGAGGATAGTGTGCCACAAGAGTCCTAAATCTGGAACAATGGCGATCATCTGAAAACTGACCCATGAAAAACTTGCCCAGTGAAGTGTCAACGAAGCACACACCATATACACGAGTGTGCCCAGAGGAATCTTCCTCTTTCTCTTTAAGGCTCAGAAGGTACTTACTGTAGTTCTCAGAGGGATCACCTTCCAGCACACTGTACGTCTGTGTGCCCTTGGTGATAATCCTGCAAACCTCCCTTCTCACCACTCTGTCAAACTTAGACACGTGTGCCGTCTTCCGGCATCGTGCTTCCATCATTTCTGGAGTCTCAGTCTGCTCCACTCGTGCTACTTTATAGCCCTTCTGCACCAAGGAATCTGAAAACCGGCCAAATGCAATTTCATGAAAACCAGAATGGGCCCAGTTGCCCTTCATGAATACTAGTCCCAGCTCACTGACTCCAATAACGGCATCCATGTGATACAATTCGTAAAACTTCCCCACCTTATAAAAAATAACAAGATCAAAGTTCTGAGACTTAATCTCCCACCACTTCCTCATCCCTGGAGTACAAGAATTAAGGAAATCTTCAGGCACATACAGTGTGGAAGAATTAAAATCAGGGTGATCAGGGCGTCTCCTGTGCTCATCTCTTCTCTTTTCTGGCTTAAGCCATTCTAAAGTTTCATGATACCAAATAGTGGGCCCACTATTGTTGTCACCTCCTCCGCTAATATGGGTTTGGGATTCAGAATTCTGAGGGGCAGAGAAAGCACTCAAGGTACTCTTGGTTTCTGATGAAATTCGAGTCGCTTGTTTGGTGGCTGAGGGTGTTTCCTTCCTTGAACTTTTCCTTCTAAATGCACCCTGACCAGCCATTGCTCTCTTCCGCTTTGGAGCACCTTTGGCAAGGGTCCCCAGGTCCTCACTATCACTGTCTCCAACTCCACTGCTCATTTCGTCGCTGCTTCCTTCTTGCTTAGTGTCTGGCTTGAATTCTACATCAGAGCCACCAATGTCACTCTCAGAATCTGATACGATCCTTCGCTTTTTCACTTGCCGACTGCTTCGCCTAGGCCCCTGCACCTTAGGCTGCAGTTCTTCACCTTCACTTTGGTTATCGTCTTCACTCTTATCAGATACATAAGCTGCATGCTGCACCTGCCAAAGAGGGAATCAAATTTAAAACAAAACTTAAAATCCTTGTGTAGAACCCAAACGTTATGACTCAGGCTCATAACCCCAGTACTTCGGAGGCTGAGGCATAAACATTACCAGAAAATTGAGGTCAGCATGAGGCAGGGACATAGCTCAGTTAACTAACATGCAAATTCCTTAGTTTGATCCCCAGTAATTCATAAACCAGGAATGTTGGCATACACCTGTAATTCCAGCACTTGGGAGGTAGAAGCAGGAGAATCACTAAAGTCATCCCCAATACGTGTCAGTTCAAGGCCTGTCTTAGAGAAATAAAAACAATACTACAGTGAAATATTACCTGTATGCTGCAATGTTGCACACATCTTGAGAAAATGTTCTTAAGGCTATTTATTTAACCTAAATTTAAGCATAAACTGAACCTGATACATCAGGTCAATAATCTAACTTCTTGTGATGTTAAGTCAGAAGTTCTGGCTAACCTGGGCAACTCGGCAATACTCTATCTCAAATAAAAAATAGCTTTTTTTCTATAAAGGAGTGATAAAAAAGTCTAAGTGGTAGAGCACTGGTCTGACGTCTGACCCTGGGCTCAATCCTAGGAGATAACATGTAACAGCCCGTAAGCCCAATATTTGAAAAGCAAAAAGCAAGAAGATTCTGAGCTCGAGGCTAGCCTTCAGCTACAAAGACTGTCTCAAAAAGGGGGTGTGGGGGGGTAACTGTTAAAATCTAGGAAAGTACAGATGTATGTATGTATGTATATACACACATACACTGGACAGTCACTTCAAAAAAAACAAAACAAAACAGGGTTTCTAACTCAGAGATACGCCTGCCTCTGCCTCCCCAGCGCTGGGATTAAAGGCGTGCACATCACATACACATCATTTTACCTCATTACGCTTTAAGAGAACAGAATGCCTGACCTCTGTCTCGTCCTCTTCTGGCTCTGAAGGCTCATCACACACTGCCAACTCAAGCCTCTTTATCTTGTCTTTATTTAAGGCTTCATCTGCGCGTTGCATTGCCCTCAGGATTTCAGACTTTGAACTGTAGAAATGACCTCCCTTTTGGGCTTCCTTGGATTTTGAACCTAGAAATATACTTACAATGAGAACACAGTGGCCGAATAGTTGGCCAAATTACACTGTGAACAAGAATGGTTACAATCAGTTATAATTTTTTAATGCCCCATTTTTTCATATACGTAGGTCAAAAGTTTATAGGAAGGAATTTTCAGGGAAAAGCTAGCAATAAAACTGGAATCACCAATTTTACTTTGAATTTGCTCTGTTAAATCATCCCAGGCCACTTAAGTCTCTCTTCTAAGGTCTCAGAATGTGCCACAGTATGACAAACCTCACAGTGAAGCAGATACCAATGTGGTTTGGTTACGGACTCTTTCTAAAATTGTCAAGGACAGATCAGATTTATTTAAATAAGCAGCTGGATAACCAGGCTGGAATGTAACTCAACTGGTAGGTAGGATGCATGCCTAGCACATGAGAGGCCCTGGGTCGTATCCCCAGCGCCATTATACCAGAACCAGAAGTGGTAATACTAAATGTAATATCCAGCCCTTGAGAGGCAGACATCTGGAGAGTCAGGAGCTCAAGATGCTACAGAGCTGGAGTCCAGCCTAGGCTGTATAAAATTCAGTCTCAGAAAAAGAACCAAACTGCAGTTCTTTAACAAAGTGCCTATCATTTAAATACGTTTTCCTCCCAACAACAAATGCAATATTCAAAGACCTTCGCTTTAAAATAAAACTCTTCATTTAAAATTTATTTCATAGGAATGCAATGCAATGGTTGAATGTTGGCCTATCACGAACCCTGGGTTCAATCCCTAGAACTTGATTTTCATTATCTTAAGTGAAAACATTTTTATCTATTCAACAAAAACTTCGCATCACAAATTTAATGCTAAAAATTACTTTTCTAAGAGACATTAACTGGAAACTGAAATGTCTCTGATCTGTTCTGCCAAAATAGAACCATGACTGGAAAAGAAAAGCCAAATGTCTAAATTAACAAATCCAAAGCTTTATTATATTTACCTTCTTTCCGCACATGGAAACAGGACTACCTGAACTTCATCGGAACTAACAACTTCTATGAACCATCTAAGACAAACTGAAGATACAACTTACCCTTTCCCTAGCTCTTAAAAAAAAAAAAAAAAGCTATAACCTGCAACAAGAATTATCAACTGGAAGGGGGGTCTGAACTTTTCCCAAAGTGCCCCCTATAGCTTTACTGCATACACCACACCACATAAACACTTGGTCCAGTAACTACAAGACAGAATTTGGACAAGAGGCCTCTCCATTCATGCTCCTGGCTAGCAAACTAAAACAAGCATGTTATTTCAAGTGTGTGTGTGTTTGTGTGTGTGTGCGCGCACACACACTTGATGGGACCTAGCCTGTGGCAGAATTGTAATTCCAACTTAAAGAGAAACTGAAGGAGGAGGACTCCAAATTCAAAGCAAATAGGTTGTGGTGGTGCACACCTTTACCCAGCACAGGGAAGCAGAGGCAGGCAGATCTCTGCTGAAGCCCAGACTGGTTTATACAGTAAGTTCCACAACCGCCAGAGCTATACAAAAAACACTTTGTCTCAAAAACAAAAACAAATTCAAAGTCAGCCTAGGCTACAAAGTGAGTTGAAGGTAGGCTATACAATTTAGTCTGAAAAAGTAAAATAGGCCCTCCACTACTCCCTTAATCCCAACACTCAGGAATGGGAGCAGAGGCAAGTGGATCTCTTGTGAATTTGAGGCCAGCCTAGTCAACAGTATCCAGGACAACCAGGGGCAGAGTTTCCCCAACACTAACAGGAAAAAACAAGACCTTGTACTTATGCACATTCTGGGCAAGGGCTCTATCACCAAAATATACCCTCAGCCCAACAAATGGGAATTTTAAAGAACAAAGGATAGAATTTTAAAGATCAAGACATAACACTTCACACACACTGACAACATAAACACTTTCCTGATTTTGCCCAGGCAGTTTTAAAATATTACATTTATTTCTAAAGAATCATTTATCATTGGCTGCCATAAGAAGGCATTTTATATATGAATAACAGTATCAGAGCTGGGCGGTGGTGATGCATGCCTTTAATCACAGCACTTGGGGGCAGAGGCAGGTGGATCTCTGAGTTCGAGGCCAGCCTGGTCTACAAGAGCTAGTTCCAGGACAGGCACCAAAACTACAGAGAAACCCTGTCTTGAAAACCCAAAAACAAAACAAAAACAACAACAAAAAACAACAGTATCATTCACCAAGATTATATAGCAGGTTAAGTAAGAGAATCAACTTCCTGGTTCTCTAACCATTCTGACATGGTATTTTTCAGTGAACCTACCACCTTTTGCAGGACAAGCATACTAAGCAAGAGGTATGGTTCTTAAGAGTTCTGGGAAACTGACCCTTTTGTATCCCGTATATTAGAGAGTTCAATGTGCTAGCCTGGGATGCTGGGAATAAAGAATGTGGACTTGCTCACAGGTAATGTACAGTGCACTGTATCCTGTATATATACTATATATAACAAGAGACAGGAGATGCACTTGGCCATGTGAGGTGAAGTTTGCAGCACTGTTGGGTTTATAGAGAGTTCTGGTGTGATACACAACTCAAATATACTCAATAGGCTGTAGTTTTGCAGGCCATGTGGTATGCATCTGTCATAGAGAATGTCACTGACCCACACTATTATCCTGCTTACATTACCCACTTATTCCTTCAAAATAGAGCTAATAGAACTTTTTACACTTCTCCTGTCTGTTTCATAGTTCAATTAACTCCCATCAAGAGACAAATTTTTCATGAAGGGCTTTAATTGCTGTATGTCATTCAAAAGACAAAAATAAAGATTCCATACAAAATGAAGGAGCACAGACTAGCTGCATCCCATCTCTTTAATGTCAGATTACAACTGCTATTTTTACAATCTGCTGAGGAATCTCTCTCTTTTACTCACACACAATTTCACTATCTAATGGACAATCAGTATCTCCTCTCCCACTCACCCTGTATCTCTTACCTGTATATGGCTTTAACATCCTTTTGTTAACCCAGCCCCTTGTTGGACTGTCATCAAAAAACTGGACATGAACACGAACCGATTTCCCTTTCTTCCGGATGAATGTTCCATCAAAGGGATGATTATAAACCAGGCAAGGCCACCAGGGATAACCTTCCATCTTAGCCCAAACCAAATCGCCTGGTGAAAAGTCACAAGAACTGTTGCCAAAAAGAAATATAGAATTCGGTTAATATTTAGTTACCTTACTTCAAAGGCTATTACCCATAAATAAACAATTTTAAGGAAGCTCTCATTAAGAGGGCTGGAGAGATGGCTCAGCAGTTAAGAGCACTGACTGCTTTCAGAGGACCCGGATTCAATTCCCAGCACCCACATGGCAGCTCACAACTGTCTGGAAATCCAGTTCCAGGGAATCTGACACCTTCCTTCCAATGCACATAAAAAAAATAAAGTTAAATAAATCATTTAAAAAATCTATTTAAAAAAAAAGACTCCTTTAGAAACTTCTGGTAAGTCAGAAGGTTCACCTTTTATAACGTACGCAAGCTAATATAATGCTTATTTAACAATTAAAACAAATACACTGGTACTAGATGACGACTGTTTCTCAGAAGTTTTAAAATGAAAATTCAGACAGTTATCTTGTCAGTTACAAGACTTAGAGTGGCTGGGCAGTGTGGTGTACACCTTTAATCCCAGCACTCAGGAGGCAGACGGCTCTCTGAGTTGAGGCCAGCCTGGTCTATAGCACTAGTTCCAGGACAGCCAGGACTGTTACACAGTGAAACCCTGTCTCAAAAGTCCAGAGAGATAGAGAGAAATAGTGACTACACATGCCTAAATGATTTGGCTCTTGTGGGTTGTCTCTGAGCACTCAGAACAAACCATTCAAGAACCCCCTCAATGATAGAAAGGCTACTAATAACTATTCCTGCCCAAGTGCATTCAACAGCAGTATTCTCTAGGCCCACTTAAAAGGTTCTCAGCACGTACAATATTAAAATATTGCAACCTTTGGAAGGTCTGCTCCAAGACCATACCCAGGGTATGTAAAAAATCCAGGAATGCAGCTTTTCTATCTGAGGGGAGTTAAGAAACACACACTCAAGAAACATCATTCTTTCAGTAAACATAAGAAACAGCCAATTTGACACACAAGGAATCACAAGTTTCTCTCAGGCTTAGAATGTCACACCGACCAGCTGGAAATGAGTAACCATGACAACACTTGCACTTGGTCATGGAGGCAGGAGGCAAAGCCTCTCTGTACTTAGCCTGAGAGACATCATACAAAGTGACACTGAAATTCAGGACCTAAGCAATAACCAGCTGGCTGGACCTCGTATCATAAAAATGAGGAGTATGTGCAGCTGCTGAGAGGGTTTGTACAGGGAGTTGTGTCTTTAAAGTTATCTGCCAGGCTTTTGCAAGCAAGAAGACTGGCACAATAGTTGTCCATGCTTGACCCTGGTACAGCAATGGACACTGGGAATTTGTCCTTGTGCATTTCATTTACTTTGGGTTTGGTCTGAGGTGGTAAGTCAGCTAATTGTATGAAACTGTCTTGAAGCCATGGAATAAAGGCCTGGCATGAAAGTCCATTTTATTCACCAAAATTATGCAGTATAAGAACAAGTCATCCTTCTGTCAATTCAGATATAATTATGCCCAAAAAGTGTAAAACACACCACCAGTGGGCTGTGGAAAGAACCCCACAGCTGTTCTTTTTAGGGAAGAATTGTGGCAGCGCATGAGAAAACTACAGGCAGAAACAAATGCCACCTACAGCCAGCCCCACAGTGGAGCTCCCCATCACAATTATTCATCCGGTGGGCCCCGACCAGCTGAATAGCCATCATCTGCTGTACATTCCTAGTGGGCCCCGGCATTAAGATAAGCACACTACTACAGTAAGAATAGTTCAGACATTTCCAGAGTAGTCAGTTGAAGTCAACTGACTTGGACCCAATCATGAAGCAGTATTTCTTCAAAAACCACTTCCCCAACCAGGCATGAGGGCACATGCCTGCAATCCCAGCCCATAATTATGGCTGAAGCAGGAGGAACTCAAGGATTTTAAGGCCATCCTGGATTACAAGACCTGCTCAAAAATGTGTCTACATGCACCAAGAACACATTTATTTGGGAAACATAGGTCAAAGGTACAATACTTGTCTACCACGGGCATAGCTATGGGTTCCATTCCGGCACCCAAATAGGGAAAACAGATACTTTTAGAATACAATAGAAAGAGGACTAGAGAAATGGCTCAGAGGTTAAGAGAGTATTGATTACTCTTTAAAAGGTACTGAGTTCAATTCCTAGCAGCCACATGGTGGTTCACAGTCATCCAAAATGAGATCAGATGCCCTCTTCTGTGGTGCAGGCAAGTATGCAGACAGAACACTGTATACATATTAAATAAAATAATTTTTTTTAAAAAATACAATAGAGAATATGAGTATCATCTTGTATTGTCTCTGTATCTTTATAAGGACTGGCTTACAATTTCACTTTTTGGTTTTTGTTGTTTTGAAACAGAGAGAGTGTGTGTGTGTGTGTGCATGTGCGTGCGTGCGTGCGTGTGTGTGTGTGTGTGTGTGTGTGTGTGTGTGTAGCTCTGGCTGTCCTGAAACTCATTTTGTACACCAGAATGGCCTTGAACTCAAGAGATAGATCCTTTGCCTCTGCCTCCCAAGTGATGGGACTAAAAGTGTGAGACACCACCAATGCCTGGCACAACTTCAGATTCTACAGTACAAGTTTATGCACATCACTTCAGGCTCACTACGGGTCACCAAGAAGACGCTGTACCTGCACAATTCAAACAGATAACTGTTTCCTTATCTTCAGTGACACATTCCCAAGAGGAAGAACCAGGGGACCAAAAAATAAAGATAGGAGAACTGAGGTCAGGAGGTCTTGCATAAACTGTGCCTTAATACCAAGCAAGTTTATTAAATAAAGCATGTAATATACAGCTTGGGGGGGGGGGGGGACGACAAAATCAGCAGGAAGCTGATCAAGCAATGCTGTAAAAAAAAAAAAAAAAAAAAAAAAAGGGATAGAAGACACCTCAAGTGCACCCAGCAGCTTTGGAACTGAACACTGTAGCCCTTGGTGGCTAGGGTGGGGGTGGGATGTTTCCAGGATCCTGAAACTTCCCCAATGCCGTGTCCCCAGGCTATTACTGGCCTTGCCAGGTTTTCAACAAGTTCCCTCTCCACTCTCAAGGACTTAAAGGCCTAGCCCTCAACACTAAGCCTAGGGCCAAGTGAGAGCTGGCCTTCCCTCCCTTCACTCAAGCAGTTTGGCCACTGAAAAGCTGGACTGAGTTCTCTAAAATCTTTTTTTCCTTAATTTTGTTTTTTCATGATACTGTTTTCTTGTGTAGCCCAGATTGTCTTGGAACTCCTCGGTATACTTGGATAACAAACAAAAAGATCTGTCTGCCTCTGCCTCCTAGGGCTGGGATCAAAGCCACCACGCCTGGCTTTGATTTCTAAGGAAGAAGGAGACTTTTTCTCTATATTCCTTTATTATCGCTGACAAATGTCTATGACTGTATTTCCCAATGTGGAACACATTTAACCTCTGTTGCCAACCAAGACAATTTTTTTTTGCAGTAGGGAAAAAGATGCCAATGAGGTCAAGTGTCGCTGGAACTTGCTCTGTAACCCAGGCTGGCCTCAAACTCAGAGATTCACCTCCCTCTTCCTCCTTCCTAAGTGCTGGGATTAAAGGCTTGCACCACCACTGCCCGGCTCTCAGGTTTTTCTAGCAATACTAAAAGCTTTGTGTGTTGAGTACGTGTGTATAGTTAAACATTCACAAGGATGTGGGGACCAGAGGTCAATCTCAGGTGTCACTCCTGTTACCAGCCATCATTTTTTGTTCTGAGACAGAATCTCTCACTGCCCTCAAACTTGCCAAATGGGCTAGGCTGCTAGCCCCAGGGATCTGCCTCCCCAGTGCCAAGGGCATATGCCACCATGCCCAGCTTATTTTTTAGGTGGTTTCTGTGTAATGAACTAAGATCCTCATACTTGTAAAGCAAGTTCTTTACCATCCAACCTCCCCAGTTCCCACATATACTGATTATGCAACCTTCAATCCCAGCACCTGAGAGACAGAGGCAGTCTGGACTACATCTGGGACTACAGCAGAGCCAGAGTAATAGTTTAGCAAGTCAAAGTACCTGGGTAAGGGTGCCTCTCGGCCTTAGTGCTTCCCCCCTCCCCTGGGAACCAGGGATCGATCTAACAATTACCCACACACGTTCTGAAATGTTGGAAACTTTCCATCTCCCTGAGTCTTTGTGAATGTTCTCCAGATAGAACTCTGTTATTGAAATTGGAGCAAGATAACCCTTAAGATGTTGACTCAATTCCTGATGTTTTGACTCAGTTCCTGGGAAGGGGTCAAAGTAACCCTCAAAAGTTTCCTCACCTGATCTGGCAACCGCCCTCCAGTCCTGGCTCGGACCAATTATTGTTAATAGCACTTTGAATAAGCCAATACAAATAGTTGGAAAACAACCCCCAGACTCCCCCCCTTGTTTCTGTGACTTTTTACTTTAAAAGTAGCCTGTACCAGCTATTCAGGGTCTTTTTGGCTTCTCGAATGCTGAAAAGATCCTGTCGCAACAGAATCAATCAAATCCTCTTGCTTTTATATCAACCGTGGTGTGAGGGTGGTCTCTTGGGGTGACTCCTCAGTGACTGGACTCTAGGGTCCTGAACTCCATACACACCCCATGCCGTGAGCACAGCCATACCCATCTCTCAGAGCCCCACATATATTTTTGTCTCCCAAAAGTCAAGACAGTGGAGAGGAGATGGCTCAGAGCGTAAACACACTTGCTGCCAAGCTGGATGGCCCGAGCTCTATTATCTGCAGGACCCACACAGTAGAGAACCAACTACCCCAAACTGTTCTCTGACTTTCACAACCTACTACGGCATGCATATTCTAACAGGTAATTTTTAAAAAATAGAAATAATGGGACTGGAGAAATGGCTCAGCAATTAAGAGCACTGTCTACTCTTCCAGAGGAACCAGGTTCAATTCCCTGAACACACATGGCAGCTCACAGTTATCTGTAACTCCAGTTCCAGAGGCTCTGAGGTCCTCCTCTGGCCTTCCTCAGGCACCATATACACACATGAGTACATATACATACATACACACAAAACACATATATAGGCATCTCTTATATTTAGCTGTTCCTGAGTTGTGTCCTTTATCAAAACAAACAAAAAGTGGGAAATAAGTGAGCCAAAATTATTTTTTTTAAATTTATTTATTATGTATACAATGTTCTGTCTGCATGTATGCCTGCCCACCAGAAGAGGGCAGCAGATCTCATAGATGGTTGTGAGCCACCATGTGGTTGCTGGGAATTGAACTCAGGACCTCTGGAAGAGCAGCCAGTGCTCTTAATCTCTGAGCCATCTCTCCAGCCCGAGCTAAAATTATCTTATCCCCTCCCACAGTAACATACATTGGCTCTTCATGATGCCCAAGGTGAAATGCCAGAATATTGGATGCCGTAAGTTTTTAAATTTTAAATAAGTTATTATCGGATAAAAGCTAATAGTAAAAATAAATGTCAGGCGCAGTGAGAGACACTTGTAATGCTTAGTATCCAGAAGTGGGGTGGGGGGAGGTCAGAGATTCATTACACAACAAATTGAGGCTAGCTTTTGATATTTGAGACTGTCTCAAATATTAATTAGTGGGCTGGAGATAAGGCTCAGAGATTAGGCTGTTCTCCCAGAAGACCTGGATTCAAATCTCAGCACCCAGATCACAGTTCTTGACTATCTGTAACCCTTCTATCCTCCATGGGTACCAGATACACATGTGGTGCACAGGCATACATGCAAACACAGCACACATAAACAAAAGTAAAACTTAACTTTTATAATAGCCTTTACATGTAACATGAGCTAGCCTGGGACTCTCTACATTAATAAAGTAGCCTCCACCTCACAGAGATCCACCTGCCCACGTGCAGGGATTAAAGGATTGTTACCATACCAGCCTTTAAAAAAATTATTTAACTTAAAATTTAAATAAAATAATGTAATAGTGAAATGATCCGCTTAAGATAACCAACAACCATGCTATTTAAGTCAATTAAGAGCATAAGAGTGCTTTAATAACGGCCAGACCAAGAGCGAGCTAATGCCTCCAAAATGTCTCTTGGGTGCAACTCAGGAGTACAGTCTTTTTAAAGGCAAAACCAGTTACATTAGTGTTTGGGGGAGGGATGGTTTGGAGTATCTGTGTAACATCTGTCTTTCTGCAGAACTTAGAAGTATTTTCCAGACCCAAAACTAGAGTTAATGCTTCTTCTTAGTTATTTTAATTTTATGTTTTAGCTTGCACAAACATTAATTACTTTGGTTAATATATCTGGCCAATGATCAGGGTTGACAGTCCCAACAGTGTTTCCAAGGTGGAAGTGGTTATTGGCGGGATGAGCTGAAGTGGTTAGGCACTGGTTGTTTTTAACAAAATCTCAATCGTGCAATTTTACCAATAAAGACTCAGGAGCCAGATGCTGGGGTGAAAGCCTGTTAGCTCAGAGGCAAAGAAAGCACCCAGCGACTTCCCCAAACCCCTTTTCCTACAAATCTCCAACAACAAACTTCAAACTGAATGAATGTCCCTCCCATCCACTTCCTAAGCATCTCTCTATCCCTCCTCCTGACTCCCTCTTACTCTAAGGCTTTTTTCTGTCAACTGGTTGCTTGCTAGGCCTCTTGACCCATGGTTGACTTAACTTAATCCTGTTTACAGTATTCAAGCAGAAAGTTCTGGAGTTAAAGGTGTGTGAGGGCTGAGCCACACCACAACTAGAAAAGGGTTTTCCAGTAAATAATGCAGTCTTAGGGTTCACATGTCCTGCAACAAGACAGACACAAAATGGTGTTACCATATTCATTTCAAAAGCATTTTAACTAAACTAAGAAATGACCTACTAAGGGGGCAGCTCGGTAGCAAAGCATTTCCCTGATATTCGGGTAACATTTAGTGCATGTGGGTACCAACTACTAGCTGTTTATAAACCTCATCAACAACTTTAACCTACATTTGAAAAAAGAATCCATTAATTGACCAAAGCTAGTATCTGCCTCTATAAATAAAGCTAGACGTGGTAGCATAGGCCTGTAATCCCTGCACTTGAGAGGAGAAAACAAAAGAATTTGGAGTTCAAAGTCAGCCAGTCACAGAAACAGTGAAAGTGGTGCATTCCAGGTGGTGGTAGGACCGTGTTCCAGAAACAATGAGGAGTAGGATTGCTAAATTCACGACCAAAGTGATGTACAAAGCAAGACTCATCTCCAAAATTTATACTGATTTAGAGATACCATATAAATAAACTATCCAGACTAACCTCTGATATTGTGTTGGGGGATTGGAGGACTAAACAAAACTAAAAAAACCACGGCATGCCTGTAATCCCCAGCACTCAGGAGGCTAATGCAGAAGGCTAAAGTTAAAGGCTAGCCCAAGTTAAAAGCTAGCCTGCTCTAGTGTGACCAAAATCCAAGAAAACCCACACCAAAAACACCCACAAGTTAGGTCTGTAAATGTAGTATGAGTCAGTCTAAAATATTTTTTAATATTTTTCTATGTATTTTTTAAGCCTAAAAAGGGAAAAAAGAGGAAGCCAGAGAGATGGCTCCAGAGTCAGTTAAAAGCACATAAGTACTGTTCACAGCACCCAACGGTGGGTGCTCACAACCACCTGCTAACTCCAACTTCCGGTGCCTCTGGCCTCCATGGGCATCTGCACTCATATAAACATACCAACACATATAAGTATGTATGCAATTAAAATGTTTTTATAGTAAATTAAGACTGTAATTTAAAAAAATGAAATTGGAGGGAGGAAAATGAAGAGGGGAATGCTATATTAAGATAAACTAAAAATAAAAAAAAATTAAAGGGAAACAAGGAAAAATGATAGACAAAGATGACATTATACGCTGAGCCAAGCATGGCAAATACTTTTAAGTCCAGCACTCAGGATGTAGAGGCAAGCGGGTCTCTGTGAGTTCAAAACCAGCCTGGTCTTAGGACAGCCAGGGATACACAGAGAGATTGTCTCAGGAGAAAAAAAAAAGGGGGGGGGGGGACACAATGCAGAATGGAAGGACACATCTGCATTACAGGCAGCTGATAAAGAACCAGTAAACAAGCAAATTACCAACACTTCAGCATAAAAGAAAACCTTTTGTTTTTCTAGACAGGGTTTCTCTGTGTAGCTTTGAAGCCTGTCCTGGGACACACTCTGTACACCAGGCAGGTCTTGAACACAAAATCCACCTGCCTTAGCCTCTCGAATGCTGGGATTAAAGACGTGTGCCACCACCACCCAGGTGTCAAAAGGAAACATTAACAGCAAACATGATGCTGTTATCTTCTGCTCCCATCCCACACTCAAGTCTTGGACTATCAGTCCCGTGATTGGACCGGTTACATTCCCTTCAAGTTGTCCTCTGACCCTCCTTCATTTGCTAGTTTGCAGACTCTCTTCCAGAACCAGAAGCCACTAAAATCTGGCTAGTTCCAGCTGTTCTTTTAGTCTGTTCACAGAACTGAATCGCTTAACCTGAACCACCCTTCTCCTTCCTCCGACGCACAAAAAAAACCTCCTATTTTACTTTGGGATCAGTTTCTACTCGGGATATATTAAAATACATAGAGTACCTTACAGTAAAGTAAATGCGGCCCTTTATTTTGGATGCCACAAAATCAATTCACAGCCAAGTAATATGCATTCTTCAACAGATGCTCGCTTCAAGTTCCCACAAGCAGAGACAACTAATAATTCTTTAGGTCAGACACAGCGAGGGCCTTGAACACACTACAGCAAGCGCCGAGTTATAACCTCCAACCCTAGACTACTCAAGTGGCTTTTTCCGATCATTTAAACACACAATTGCGGGAAGGACATTAAAACTCAGTAGTACTGCATGCAAAGGTCTTATGCTCCACACAGAGACTGCCTCTACAATCAGTTAAACTCTGAAAAATCCAACAATTCCTGTAGGACACCTTGAACACAGGGCATCAAAAATCGCTGCTAAGAACCACTGGCTAGAGATTTGATCAGATTTTTCTTGAGTCTCCAAGTCATGGCTTAAACAGTCACCACCACATTATGTGTTTAAAACGATAAAAGCGAGCTTTCCAGAATGTCTAATTACCCCAACAAAAACAAACAAACAAAGCCGGGCGGTGGTGGCGCACGCCTTTAATTCCAGCACTCGGGAGGCAGAGGCAGGCGGATCTCTGTGAGTTCGAGACCAGCCTGGTCTACAAGAGCTAGTTCCAGGACAGGCTCCAAAACCACAGAGAAACCCTGTCTCGAAAAACCAAAAAAAAAAAAAAAAAAAAAAAAAAAGACAAATTCACAAAGTGATACGACAACCCCAGGCTGGTTTCCCCAGCAAACTTTCTTGCCAAGGGCACTACACTCCAATACTTCCAAGGCCCACAAAACCGAAAAACCTTCCGCACCCTTCCCTCGTATGGAATCGTGCGTTTAAAAACTGCGTCGTCCCAAATCGGAACACCTTTCTCACCAGATGCAAACTTCCACCTGCAGCCCGCCCAAGTTCCCTGCTATCTTCTCCAGTAGGTATACAATCGTGACGTCTGCCCCGCCCCGCCCCCTCCAGGCCCCGGCCCGCAGCGGGACACGCCCCCGCCCGCGGAGCCGAAGGGGGGGGTCTCAGCCCCGGAGCCTCCTGACCTGACCCGACCCATCCCACCCCACCCCACAGTGGGCACGCGCCTCCAGCGCCCCCCGAAAGTCCCAGGCACTAGCCCCGCTCCTCCCGGGCAAGCCGCCCCTCCTCCGGCCGCCCGTCTGGCCCTGCACAGCCTCCCCTTCCTTCCGGCCGCCCACGCGCCGCCTCAGCGCCCCCAAGCAGCTACCTGTCGGGAACCGCCGGCACGGCCGAGCTCCGCGGTCCCCCGTTGAGGTTCTTTGCCTCGGGCGACGAGGCGGACACCGCCGCGGGCCGGGGCTCAGATCCAGTCTCGCTCCAGGCCGCATCCCTGCCGCGGGAAGCGGAGGCCCCGGAGACGGCGGCGGCGGCGCCTCCTTCGCGTAAGGCCCCGGCCGCGGCCTTCTTGGTGTCGCCAAGCGCCGGGGACTTGGAAAAGAAGCTGTACAGGGTGCTTTGTCGCGACATTATGGAGGATGGCGGGCCCGACCGTGCGCCACTCGGAGCGCCTACAGGTACCGCCTCCGCCGCGCGGCAGCAGCTGGCGGGAAAGTCGGGAGGAGGCGCGTCCGACCCGAGCGCCCGGAGCCCGGCAGCCAATCCGCACGCACCTCGGCCGGGGCGGTGGGCGGGGCCCCACCTCGGACGTGCCCCGGCGTCGGTGGGCGGGGTCTAGTCGCCTCGCCTCGCCTCGCCTCGCCCTCCCGGCAGGACCGGCGGGCCTTGAAACTCTGGGTAGGAAAGTTGCCGGGTTTGCGGTGGGCACCTTGGGAAGTCCACCCGTCTAAGACGGAAGTGGCGAGCGCGGTTTCCGGAGCCTAAGCTGGAGCGGCTGGGTTCACCCTGCAGGAGGCCGCAAAAAACGTTCCCCGGAAACACCTGGCGCTGCGGGCGGCCCTGCGGTTGGACAGACCAGAGCCCAGAAATTGACTTTTATCGTTTCCTCTGGACGGTGTATTTATTCGAAGAGCGGTGTGCAGAGTGGCACTTGTGAATGCCAAGTGCGAGGCCCTGGTATTTCAAACCAGCTATCCACAAAACTTTCCGTCACCCATCATTGCTTCAACTAGTTTATGCTTCGTAATCTGAAGCAGACCGCTAAAATCCACAATCTTATATCAGAGTCCTTTGGCATAGGTGTTCAGATTTTTTTTTTTTAGAAACTGAGAACGTTAAGGTAATGTTGAGAGTCGAAATCTGGGCCTTAGCAGCCCTAACACACTAGGCTCTTCCCACCCATCCTCAATAACTGAATAAAAGAGAATAACAAAAACCAGAGAAAGGAGATTTAGTCAATGGGGCCACATCAGGAAGAAAAAGAAGTTCGGAGGCCCCCTCTAAATTCATCTTTGGGATCCTGACATGAGGTTTAGATTGAAAGAGAAACCAAAACGGACCTTGGGAAGGGGTAATCTGGCCCAACAAGGCTTCTGCTCCCGTCTGACCTGCAAGGTTGACACAACAAGGTTTAGAAAAGTGTGAAACCTCTTTCCCGGAAACAAGTTTTCCTCTGGCCAACCCCAGAATTTGCCTCCCAATCTCCTCCCCCCCCCCCCCCCCCCCCGTCCCGTCCGGTCTCCACCTCGAAATTCCTGGAGAAATACCAATTCCTTGGGATCCATTGTTTCAATTGCTTGTAAGACAAAGGGAAGGGGTTTAAGTGTCTCTCAGAAGGGCTTCCTGCCACGTTGGTTACAAGACTCCTATTCAAATTCAAGAAAGCTGTTGGGAGCCAGGTGTACCCCAGCAGTCAGGAGGCAGAGGCAAGTGGTTCTCTGAGTTCAAGGCCAGCCTGACCCACAAAGTGAGTTTGAGGACAGCCAGGACTCTGTCCTACAGAGAATCCTGTCTCCAAAATCCAAGCCAAGCCCCCCCCCCAAAAAAAAAAAGAAAGTGGGAGGATAATGATCCTGTGATCTCTTAAACCAGCTATAAGTAAATATGGAATCAATCCCAACAACTTCACTGTGGCAAAGGGGTGTGTAAGACCCTCACCCCTTGTTCTCAAAGGGGCGAGAAGAAATTTCCTAGCAGAATGTTTTCCCAGGAAGATAGTGGCCTTCCCCTCTTCCATCTAGGAGATTCCAAGTAGGAGGTCACTTAGCCAGTCACCTGGTGATAAAGAAAACAAGGAAAAAGCTGACTTAGCAGAATGGGAGGAAGCAAAAGACCTTACACCCACACCAAAGCAACTTCAAAAAGCCTCCTTGTAGTTATGCCTTTAAAAGCCTACCCCAGAGGAGATACAACTCCTCTCTCTACCTCGCTATAGCGGGCTCAGTAGACAGGGGTTCCAAGCATGTTTGTATTATGCTGATTAAACCTTGCTTATTGTAATCTGGGCACAACAGGTAATAATAAGATTTGTTCTGACACTGGACAGTGGTGGCACACGCCTTTAACCCCAGCACTCGGGAGGCAGAGGCAGGCAGATCTCACTGAGTTCAATGCCAGCCTGATCTACAAAGTGGGAGCCAGGGCTGTTACACAGAGAAACCCTGTCTCGGAAAAAAAAGAAAAGATTTGCTCGGAACTGGGCTGTCCTGGAACTTTGCTCTGTAGACCAGGCTGGCCTTGAACTCAGAGACCTGCCTGCCTCTGCCTCCTCAGTGCAGGGATCAAAGGCGTGCGCCACCACTACTTCTGTACTGTCTTACCCTGTCACAGGACTAGCAGGTCATTCTTCAATAAGGTTCCTAAGGATCCTGTTCCTGATTCAGGAGATCAGAAATTAAGAAGACAGGAACCTTGAGATCAGGTCTGAATGAGCCAAAGACTTGGGCCAGCTTATTTACTAAGTACAGCATCATATATATTATTTTTGAGGGAAAAATTGAACAGTCAGAAGAAAACCATCACACACTGGGACAAGGTCAACAGAAAGCTAATCAAGTAATGTTGCACAAAAAGGACACAGGGTTTCTCAAGTGAATTACAGACCCAGCTCACATCATTCTTGGTACTAATACCTTAACCTTTAAGGGAAGGACTTGGGTTCCAGAATCAAAGCTTCCCCAGTATCCTGGCCCCAGGCCATTAATGTTCCTGGTTTTACACAAGGAAACATAATCCTTCTCCAAACATCATAGCCTTCAGGAAAGCCTTGGGTTGGCCTGACCCCAGCAGCTTCACAGCAGTGTCCCCTACACACGCACACACGCACGCACGCGCACACACACAGCCGTCACACTCTATATCCTACAGAGACATTATGAGTCCCTAGCTAATTGACCTCCCAGGGCCACGACATTGACTTGGGAAGTGAGTTTACATCCAAGGGATACCATGTTCTATGTTTAGTTCTGTATTTTCCCACTTCCGTGCCTCCTGTCTGGTACCAGCTCTTGCTATGAAATCTTCCATCCCCAGAGAGCTTGCTAGAAGAGGCTCCTTCCTCTGACAGAATGGCTTTGGATCTCTTCAGAGACCCCCACCTTGCTGTCTGTCTCTGGTCCTGGGGCCTGAGCTCTCCTTAAAGCCCCTTGCCCTGCCATTGCCCTTCATTCTGTCTATCTATGCCATCAGCTCTTCTAATAAATGCCTAGTTCCCTGGTAATCTACCTCACTTTCCTCTTAAGTAAACCTTACCCAAAACCTAACACATCCTGAAAGACCACTAACCCAAACGATCATGGTCAAATAAATTAAACCAGAGGTTCCCCCCTCCCCATGCTGATTAAACCCCCTCCCTTGGGAGGCAGAGGTAGGTGGATTTCTGTGAGTTCAAGGTCAGCCTGGTCTATAGTGTGAGACCCTCCTCCCTTATTCTCGAAGGAACAAGAAGAAATTTCCTAGCACTTGGGAAATTTCAAAGCACAAGGACGCCCAGCCACCTGGTGGAGCCTGATAAATGTGTCCTGATTCAGGTATAGGGTGACCTTGCTTTAAAAACAAAGAACAAGCTGACTTAGCAGGAGGGGAAAGAGCAAAGACCTTGCACCCGCCCCAAACCCCACTGATAGTCCTGAAGGGCTTGTAGTTTTTGCCTTTAAAAAAGCTAACCCCATAGAGGGATTTGAGCTCCTCCCTGCCTCGCTGCGAAGGAGCTAGCCTGTATCAAGTAAACAATAAACCTTGCTTATTGCAGTTTGGGCTTCTCTGGTATCTGGTCTCTCTGGGACAGCTAGGGCTGTTACACAGAGAAAAATGAGTGAGAGAGAGAGAGAGAGAGAGAGAGAAATATTATTTATTTATGGATGATACTGCATATGAGAAAAGATCTTATATAATTAAACTGGTTACGACCAAATAGTTACTTAGAGTTTTTCTTTTTTTATTTTATTTATTTATTTAATTATTAAAGATTTCTGCTTCCTCCCCGCCACCGCCTCCCATATCCCTCCCCCTCCCCCAATCAAGTCCCCCTCCCTCATCAGCTCAAAGAGCAATCGGGGTTCCCTGCCCTGTGGGAAGTCCATGGACCACCACCTCCACCCAGGTCTAGTAAGGTGAGCATCCAAACTGTCTAGGCTCCCACAAAGCCAGTACGTGCAGTAGGATCAGAAACCCATTGCCATTGTTCTTGAGTTCTCAGAAGTCCTCATTGTCCGCTATGTTCAGCGAGTTCGGTTTTATCCCATGCTTTTTCAGACCCAGGCCAGCTGGCCTTGGTGAGTTCCCAGTAAAGCATCCCCACTGTCTCAGTGTGTGGGTGCACCCCTCGCGATCCTGAGTTCCTTGCTCGTGCTCTCTCTCCTTCTGCTCCTGATTTGGACCTTGAGATTTCGGTCCGGTGCTCCAATGTGGGTCTCTGTCTCTGTCTCCTTTCATCGCCTGATGAAGCAAGAAACTAGACCGTAAAAGGCTAAACAACCCAATTATAAAATGGGGCACTGAGCTGAACAGAGAATTCTCAACAAAAGAAGTTCAAATGGCCAAAAGACACTTAAGGTCATGCTCAACTTCCTTAGCGATCAGGGAAATGCAAATCAAGACAACTTTAAGATACCATCTTACACCTGTCAGAATGGCTAAAATAAAAAACACCAATGATAGCCTTTGCTGGAGAGGTTGTGGAGAAAGGGGTACACTCATCCATTGCTGGTGGGAATGCAAACTTGTGCAACCACTTTGGAAAGCAGTGTGGCAGTTTCTCAGGAAATTCGGGATCAACCTACCCCTGGACCCAGCAATACCACTCCTGGGAATATACCCAAGAAATGCCCTATCATACAACAAAAGTATATGCTCAACTATGTTCATAGCAGCATTGTTTGTAATAGCCAGAACCTGGAAACAACCTAGATGTCCTTCAATGGAAGAATGGATAAAGAAAGTATGGAATATATGCATATTAGAGTACTACTCAGCAGTAAAAAACAAGGACTTCTTGAACTTTGCATGCAAATGGATGGAAATAGAAAACACTATCCTGAGTGAGGTAAGCCAGACCCAAAAAGAGGAACATGGGATGTTCTCACTCATATTTGGTTTCTAGCCATAAATAAAGGATAATTCGTGATCCTAGAGAAGCTAAATAAGAAAGTGAACCCAAAGAAAGACATATAGGCATCCTCCTGAATATTAACCTTCATCAGGTGATGAAAAGAGATAGAGTTTTTCTAAGATCAAAAAATACTGTGCATTGCTGCACTAAGGCAGGCTAGACAAAAAACGGCATGAGGATAAGAAAAGGGATTCTGAATGAAGCCAGGAATCTGAATGAAGCCTCCACCAAATTGAGAAACAAGAAACCTTGCACAGTTAGCATTTGCTATAAAGGCCGCCAACTTTGCCTTAACACTGCTTTCATCCTCCCTTTCCTGAGATATCTGGAACAAGAATATAGAGCAGCTAATGAGCTGATGCTAAAAGCTAAAGGTTCCTAAATGCAGCCACACCCTTCATCCACACAGCTGAACAATGCACCACCCAACCACCTTGCACCTTGCAACTTTGCTCACCAAGGGAAATTGTTTTTTTTTTTTTCCAGACAGGTTTTCTCTGTAGTTTTTGGTGCCTGTCCTGGAACGAGCTCTTGTAGACCAGGCTGGCCTCAAACTCAGAGATTCACCTGCCTCTGCCTCCTGAGTACTGGGATTAAAAGCCCACACTACTTCTAGTTCCTGGGCCAGTCTATCTAAACTTCCTTTCTTGCCCAATTTGGACAAAAGTGTGTGTGTGTGTGTGTGTGTGTGTGTGTGTGTGTGTGTGTAAATTGTTAGCTGGTGTGGTGATAGTACAATTTTAATCCCAGCACTCAGGAGATGAGGCAATTGGCTCTCTGTGACTTCCAGGATAGCCTGGTCTACATATGGAGTTCCAGAATGGCCAGAGCTATTTAACAGAGAGAGACTTTGTCTAAAAAAAAAAAAAAATCCTGGCAGTGGTGGCGTGCACCTTTTAGCCCAGCACTCAGGAGGCAATGGCAGATTTCTGTAACTTCAAACCAACCTGGTCTATAGAGTTAGTTCCAGGACAGCCAGGACCACACAGAGAAAACCTCACCTTACAAAAAAAAATGGGGGGCTGGAGAGATGGCTCAGTGGTTGAAAGCACTGCTTGCTCATCCAGAGGTCCTGCATTCACTTCCCAAAAACCACATGGTGGCTCACAACCATCTGTAGTAAGATCTGGCGCCCTCTCCTGACTGACAGGCATTCATGCAGACAGAACATTGTATACATAATAAATCTTTTTAAAAAAGAAAAAGAAAGAAAGAAAGAGCATCCTTTCTCTGAAGCCTTGGCTATCCTGGAACTGGAAGAAAAAAATTATGTAGATCAGATTGGCCACAAACTCTGAGAAGTTCTGCTACCTCTGCCTCCTTCCAGAGTGTGGAAATTATGTAGTATCACACCTGGCCTTTGGTTCCTTATGATTTACCTGGTGGCACTGATATGCTTGATGGAATCTCTACAATGTTGTAACTCAGTTGCTGTCACCCAAGACAAGGTGACCAACCAGGACAGTCTGTGAATCTGCGTTTTCCTTGAGCCCCACAGCCCCAGCTGGGGGCCCACATGCTTGGCTTGTGACCACGGGTCTAAAGATACAACCCGAGCTGAGTGAGCAGAGGGTTATAAAGGTGAAGAAAGCAGAAGTTTGGTACCTCCTGCTGACGTAGCTGCTGTCAGCAAGCATGACAGGATATGAACTTTTAATAAGACTAGGGCACAGTTATGTCACCAAGTAGAGTTATAGGGTTCGAGGAAACGCTGAAGACCCCAGACTCAAATAGCGTGGAGGACAAAGAGTGTTTATTAGGCCAATGCATGTGGGCTTTTTCACCTGTACAAAATGGCCACAAACTCTGAGAAGAATGTGTAGGCTCCTTTTAAGCATAGCTAAGGGGAGTTTAGGAGCAGTCAGGTCATCTCAGACTTAGCTGGTTAAGCAAGCAGTAGTTACATTAGTATATGTTTAATTAGCTGAGGTTTCATGTTATCATTTTTGGACATGTATGTACAAGCTTGGACATGACTCAGAAGGGTGCTGCTGGTTTTGTCCTTGAGATCCTGAGACCGACTTAGACCCTCTGTGTTTCTTCTCCCCCTTGGCTCTGGATGGAAGGATGCAGTAGATAATTGGCTTGTTGCTGGGAGAGACACCTGTGTGTGTGCTTTGCCAAGAACAGAAACCTAAATTCAGTCGTAAAAGTCAGAGAGTTTAACCCTTTCAGATACCATGGAGTTTCTGTTTGATCAGGAAGCAGAAAGCCTTCTGGTCATAGAAGCAGAACAATGCAGGTTAGCAGAAGTTCCTGAGGGTCAAGTTGCCTTCTGTTTTAGCAGGTCAGGATTTAGCAAATGTGTTTTTCTCACTTCAGTACCAACTCAAGCACTAGATACCCAAGTCAATGACAGTGACCAAGTCCCTTAAGATTGAGGAATGGGGAAGAAGAGTTGTAGCTGGGCTTACCTTTAAGAACCCTCCCATAAAAATGGAATGATGGAGGCCAACAAGATGGCTCATCGTGAAAGAGTGCCTGCTGCCAAGCCTGATGTTCTTTTTTTTTTTTTTTTTTTTTTAGTTTTTTCGAGACAGGGTTTCTCTGTGGCTTTGGAGCCTGTCCTGGCACTAGCTCTTGTAGACCAGGCTGGCCTCGAACTCACAGAGATCCACCTGTCTCTGCCTCCCGAGTGCTGGGATTAAAGGCGTACACCACCACCGCCCGGCAAGCCTGATATTCTTGAGTTTAACACTTGCCCCCCACCCCCGTGGTGGAAGGAGAGGACTGGCTCTAAAGTTGTCTTCTTTGAATATGTTAAATAGCCAGTCTGAAACCTGACAACCTCCACATGCGTGTAGTGGCATGCTTGTGTAAACACACACAGACACACACACTCAAAGTAAATATGAAAGAAAGAAAAAGGAAAGACTTGGACGATAGCTTAACAGCGAAGGCTTTGAAAGAGGCACAGCTGGGGGCAATGGCGTACATTTTGATCCCAGCTCTTGGGAAGCAGAAGCAGATGGATCTCTCTGAGTTCGAGGCCAGCCTGGTCTACATATCAAGTTCCAGGCCAGCCAGAATATATAGTGGGAACTGTAGAACTTTAAGACAATTCTGAGGCCATTACTGAGCCCTCAGTCTTAGTGCCTTAGTGCTTCCCCGCCCCCTCGGGAATCTAACCACTATACAGGTATTTACTGAGATGTTGGGAACTTTCCATCTCCCTATGTCCTTGTGGATGTTCTCCAAATAGAGCTCTGTTTCTAGAATTGGGACAAGATAACCCACAGATGTCCACAGATGTTTTGACTGTCCCTGGAAAGGGGTCAGAATGACTCCCATCTGGCAACTGCTCTCCAGCCCTGGCTCAGACCACTTGTTATTAGAAGCTCCCTGAATAAGCCAATCCTAATAGTTGGAAAACAACCCCCGAGTTCCTTGCCCTTTTGTTTCTATGGCTTTTGCTTTAAAAACGGCTTGTAACAGGCATTGGGGGCCTTGGCATTGAAATGCTAAGTGAACCTACAGTGGCAGAATTAAAATCCTCTTGCTATTACATCAACTGAGGTGTGAGAGTGTATTCTTGGGGTGACTCCTCCTCGGTAACTGAACTCTAGGGTCCAACAGGAACCTATTCCAAAAATTTAAAAAGGAAAGAAAAGAAGGAGGGAGAGAGAGGGAGAGGAGGCTCTGTCAGGTCCAGAGGAATCTCCAATTCCCAAGATCCCAAAAGGCAGTGAATATGTCCAGAAATGACAATCTTGGTTCAGATCACACTGGACTATAGGATTGCTGGCACAGGAAATTATGAAATGGTTTCTGTATGCATAGAGCCACTTCTCCATCTCCTCTTCCCCTGACGGATGAGACATCTGACTCCCTATTGACATGTACCTACCGTGTATACCAAAGTCAGTAGAAGCCTTCAGACTCCTCTGGTCTCTATTCACACATACTTGTAGTATGATGGGCACATCTCAGAGCCCATCCTGGCCCTTCCCACCCCTTTCCACCAACTCCTACTGTAATTGTCCAGGCTGATTCAACACACAGGCTTTCCTACCCCCAGCTACTCATCCTCCTTATAACCTGCATAATTTACACACACACACACACACACACACACACACACACACACACCCCACATAGATAGCCTTGGCAGTTTGGAATAAACTTCAACTTTGCAATCCATGAGCGGTCTTTTCATTGGTTTCTTTATTTTGCCTACACTGACCTACCAAACTGCTCTGCCTTCTGACCTTACCTTATTTCTTTCCTTTTGAGTTCTGAATTCTCCTGAGTCTTTCCAGAAACAAGTCTGACTGTGGAACAAAACAAAGAGATCACTTTCTAAGCAATAGAGACCTTCTTGGCTCTTACATAGCTCTACATTGTGGATCCTAAGACAATGGCCTAAGATAACAATCAGCTAGCCCCCAGCCAGCCCCAGGAAACATGGACTGTTCTGTGGAACCCCCACCTCTGGCCTTGTATTGTGGGACTCCTCTGCAAGCAACTTGAAGATGATTTAACTCATCAGACCCCAGGGCACAGGGAATCTGCGGAAGAGGAGGCAGAAAGAGTGTAAGAGCCAGAGGGGATATAAGAAGACAAAGAAACCAGGCCCTCTAAATCAACAAGAGCAGCGTTCACGTGATTTCAGAGACTAAGGAAGCAAGCAGAAAGGTCTGCTCAGACTACACTGTGTCCTCTGCATGTATATTACAGCTTCTAGTTTAGTGTTTTTATGAGATTTGTGAGTGTGAGAACAAGTGAGTTCTTGTGCCTTCTCTTGGGCTCGTCCCTCTGTTTGTTTGGTTTGTCTAAGTCTGATATGCTAGTTTTGTTTCATCTGATTATATTTTATTATTATCCCTCAGAAGCCTGTTTGTTTTCTAATGAGAGACAGAGACAGAGCAAATCCAGATGAGAGGGAGGTGAGGAGGAACTGAAAAGAAGGGAGGGAGGGGAAACCTAAATCAGGATGTATTATGTGAGGGGGAAAATCTATTTTTAATAAAAGGGAAAGAAAGAGAGTGCTATCCCAGTGCTTGGGGGGCAGAGGCAGGAAAACAAGAGTTCAAATTCAGCCAGTTTAGGCCAGTGTAGGGTACATGAGACCATAGCAAAGACTAAAAAAGGTCAGTTAATTAAATAAAAAATCATATTTGGCATTTCCTACAGACTGAGTACAAGTTGTTTCTTATTTATTTTTGTCTCATATGAGAATTAAGTAATAATATTTTAATTTAATAATAAATTAAACAATAACAGGTATGAGTTGGAACTTCTGTTTTGCTTTTTTGAGACAGGTTCCCTGACTGTCCTTGTTATTATTTATAAACATATGGTGGGGGACTGTTCCCACGAGGGGCAGTGGTGGGTCACCCAAGGCTTCAACAGATCCCTTTGGCGGATGTAGTGGGAGCTGTGGGGCTGCATTCTGCCACCAAACTCCCGCCACCGGCTAGCTTATGCCCCGAAATAACAACACACAAACTGTATTCTTTTAAACACTGCTTGGCCCATTTCTATCTAGCCTCTTCTCGGCTAACTCTCGCACCTGGACTAGCCCATTTCTAATCATCTAAGTAGCACCGGTCTTACCGGGAAGATTCTAGCCTACGTCCATCCTGGGTCGGAGCTTCATCGCGAGTGCCTGCCCAGGAGCGGGGCATGGTATCTCTCTCTGAGGCATCTTACCTCACTTCCTCTTCCTCCCAGCATTCTGTTCTGTTTACTCCACCCACCTATGTTCTAAGCTATGAGCCCAAGCAGTTTGTTTATTACTTAACCAATGAAATCAACAGATTGATATATGACACTCCCACATCACTTCCCCTTTTTCTGTTTAAACAAAAAAAAAGGCTTTAGCTTTAACATAGCAAAATTACTTATAACAAAACAGTTATCAAGTAAAAATTACAATAATATTTATCATAACTAAGGAAAACTATAACTATAACTAACTATTCTTAACTCCATCAAAGACTCCAGAAAGATCCAATATTACCTAAGCAAACAAGAAAAAAAAGCAACTTTCAAACTCTAGAAATGACAGAGACATTTTGCTGCCTGGACAGTCACCCAAAGTTCCTCTGTACCGTTGGGGCATCCATCTTCGGCCTACAGGCCCATGGTATCCAGAGACATTTCCATGAAGCAGGACATTTCAAAGTCAGTTCAGTCACTATCTGTTGTGTCCTGAAGAATGTCTTACAGACTCTTTCATGAATCAGGAACCCCGAAAGATCATCTCACCTTTAGGCAAGTTCAGTAGTCCTCTCTCTGCGGGTTCTCTGTGTCCAGTTTATGCAACAGTCCAGGCAAGAGCAGTTTCTTACCCAAATGGCTATCAAAACTCCATAAGGTGTCTCTTCGATGCCCATCTTCTTCTTGAAGTAGATTGGTACTGCCAGGAGCAGACGTGTCTCATTGTCATGAAACGTCCTAAGTTATTAAAACATTTAAAATGCCATATTCTATAATCTTTGAAAGATATGAGGAATGCCTATCTAAGATATATCTATGCACATCTAGAAAATCTTAACTAACATGACTACAAACTTGACTATTATGATTATCTATTAACAACCTATATACATTACATTTTTACATAAACTACACAATCACAATACCTTAATCAAGAGCAGAAATACATGTACATATAACAAAATTGACCTTAAATCTCTATCAATAAAGCAAAATCTATACTAATGCAAATTATTCATATCTATATCATATCCCCCTTTAAAAAGAACTTTTATAAACCATATTTGGGAACATGGGCGCAGTTTTTTCTCTCCAAACTGCTTCCTGATGAGTGGGGGCGTTGTTAATTAGGTCTTTCATGGTATAACTTGTGTGCTAGTTTCATCTCAGTTGGCAGTTGAGCGAAGTAATTTTCTGAAGATGTTCACAGCAACCTTTCAGGAGGACGTGGTCCATAATACCATATCGGAATAGAAGAAATGAACAGGGTCTCATCCTCTTTGAAAACAAAATGAGAAACTCCTTTCCAAAGCATCATGTCCTTAGATCCAAATTTCAAATTCAAGGCATTTTCAAAATTTCTATGTTGGATTAGTTCAGCAGCATTTATAAACAAATATCTTTTAGCAGTTGTTGCTCCTTCCTCAGCATTCAAACAATTCAAAGAGAGCATAATAGCATACATTATCAAAATTCTCTGTCTATTTTCCATCTTTGTACAGCTTTGTTTTAACCTCTATTTCGTTTATTTTTACTTTTAACTTTTTGCTTTTTGAGACAGGTTCTCTGTATCTTTGACCTAGAATAACTCTGTAGACCAGGCTGTCCTTGAACTCTCAGAGATCCACCTGTCTCTGCCTTTCAGGCATTGGGATTAAAGGCATGTGCTACCACACCTTGAAGTCACAGAGGTCAATCTCCCTCTGCCTTCCAAGTGTTGGGATTAAAGGTGTGTACTACCACACACAACAACTCTCTTCCGGTTTTTTTTTTTTTTACTTTAAGAACTTCAACTTTTAGTCTGCATATATTTTTAACACACTGTAAACCATTTAGAAATTTTCTTTATCTTTGAATCTCTCTTTACTGTATATCTCTCTTTTTCTGACCACATGAGTCTTTAATTTACCAAGCAATATCAGTAGGACTAAAGTCTTGGCTTTGCCGGCTAGATGTAGCCCATTCCTTAGCTTTCTGCCATTCCAACCTTGTGGCTGAGGTACTGGCCAGAGCCGCGTTCAGTGCCACAAGTCTACAGTGTTTCAAGGTCCCTGCCAGCAAGCGAGCTTCAGCAGCCTGTGCTTGCAAACCGCACGAACCGCCTGCGTAAAAGAGTCAGAGTTTGCCCTGGCAGGACAGCCCAGAAAGCCGGCATTTTTAAACGGCGCAGCTTTTTTCCTGCTACGGCTGAAAACCGAAAAGCATGCGTTCAGCTTTTCGTCAACACTGTTTAAGTATTTCGTGGCAGGACCTCTTAAGAGCTGCAGGGTTTTGCAGCTGAAGCTGAGTCAGGAAGCCTCTATTAGATGAGAGTGCTTGCTTGCCTCTAGCAAGCAGAGTAGAACCGAGAAATTGCAGCTACCAAGAAAACATGCTCTTCTCTTTCCCAAGCTTTCTCAGGCTTTCAGTGGATTCAGTTGTCCACACGTCTGGGTGCCATTTGTAGTAATAAGAGCGGCGGGGCTGCATCCCCAGCACCCCAGCCGCCTGCTAGCTTAACCAATGAAATCAACAGATTGATATATGACACTCCCACATCAGGCGGGTGGGAAATCACAGCAGGGTGAGAGACAGACAGATACGCCATGTAGAGAGAGAGTTTAGATATAGAGTTTATTTAGTGGGTTATGGAGGGAAAAAAGAAGAGAGAAGGGGAAAGAAGAGAGAGAGGTAGAGCAGGGAAAGGAAGGAGGCAGTAGTCACCTCTTCAGAAGAGGGATGGACAGAGAGGGAGGGGATGGAGAGAAGGCCTGAGTTCAACTTGCCTGTGTGTGTGTGGGGAGGGCGGGGGGGGGGGGCATGTCTCTTAAAGGGAACAGTCCTGGAATTCTTTCTGTAGACCAGGCTGGCCTTGAGCTCACAGAGATCCACCTGTCTCTGCTTGAGTGCTGGGATTAAAGTTGTGTGCCACCACTACCCAGCTTGGAACCATATATAGGAGTGTTTAGAGGAAAAGTCTGGAACTAGCAGTCCTAACTCTTGGGCCTGGCCAGCAGTTCCTATACCCCAGTGAGAGACGAATCACAATTAAGGGCAGACTAAAGAGACTTCTTCACTGTGTCCTCAGTGGGGACGAAGAAAGTGGTCCAGTGATGGCCAAATCCATCTGACATTCTGATGAGCGTAACAGAGTCTTAGCTTTGGTTTGCATTTCTCTGATGGCCAGGGATGTGGGACACTTGTTTAAGTGCTTCTCAGCCGTTTGAGTCTCCTCTTTTCAGAATTTTCTGTTTAGATCTGTGCCCTATTTTTTAGTTGGGTTATTTGTTTTCTCAATAACTAGTTTCTTAAGTTCTTTATATATTTTGGATATTAGTCCTCTATGGAATGTGAAGTTGGTAAAAATCTTTTCCCATTCTACAGGCTGCTGCTTTGTCCAAATGACAGTGTCCTTTGCCTTACAGAAGCTTTTTAGTTTCACGAGGTCCCATGCATTAATTATTGATCTTCGTGCTTGTGCTATTGGTGTTCTGCTCAGAAAGTCTTTTCCTGTGCTGAGGTCCAGTGTTATGTTGAGGTCTTTGATCCATTTGGAGTTGAATTTTGTACAGGGTGATAAGTGTGGGTTCTTCTACATGCAGCCATCCAGTTTGACCAGCACCATTTGTTAGTGTCACGAGCTGGGGGGCTTCAGCTCCAGGTTCTTTGTGAGTAGTACAGTAAGGACTCAGTGCCCTTCTCCCCAGGGATTGATGACAAGAGAATTGTCTTTATAATGATTCTTTACTAGCAACTTCAATTTCCAATGTGTCATTGGGGTTTACAATCTTAATAGGCATGGGGGATTGATGATGGGCAACACACAGGCAATTCAATATCACAACTATCACTCCTACTAATCCTAATACATAAAACCAATTCATAACCTTAATTTGACTTATCACTTATCTATAAAACACTTCTTAACCTTAATACTACTTATCAATTAACATTTCCTAATCTTATCAATTATCCGTAAGAGATCTCTTAATATTTCACACACTAAACATATGTATTAACACATCTATGCTCTTCTCTTAACATTTTATACACGCATTAAATAGCATCATACAACCTGGTATTCTTCAGCTTTCAAAAGGGCTTTTTGGATTTCTTCAGGCTGGACGCCTGGCAGCACTGGGGGCTTGACAGCAAGGCTCAACTCTTGACCCCGTAGTCTGCGTTCGGGAGATGAGGCATTCGATGTCCTGCTCTCAGGCTGGTATCGGGTTCTGGATCAATTCTTGACTGCATAGTCTGTGGTCTGGTGCTAGTCTATCTCGGAATACAGGGCCTTTGGACTCTGCTTTCGGGTGACCGAGTCTCAGATGGCAAAGCGTTCTGTCTGCTCTTGAGTCAGGAGGTGAAGCTCTCCTCTCAGGATGGCAAAGCATTAAATGTTTAGGCAACGCGTTAAATGTTTCCGCTTTCGGGAGGCAGGCTTGGAGGATCTTTTTCTACAAGGCTCAGTGTGCCCAGGCCATCATGAGAAGTGCAATAACTGCCCTGTTTCTGCCCTCTCTTTTTATGTCAGTTTGAAACTGCCTCTCGTTTGATCCTTCTGATAACCAGATATCCTAAGTTATCAGTATCGACTGGCCACAGAAGGGGTCCTTCTCATGTGGCAAGATTACTTTCATTACCAAGGTTCCTGGCTGCAGCCTCCCCATCTGGCAGGGCCAGATGTGTGTGGCAGCCTTCAAGTGGGCAAAATGTTCTCTAAATATTTTTTTTAAAAAAACTTTTTTATTTATTTACTTAACTTTATTATGTTTGTTGGTGTGAAGGTGTCAGATCTCATGGAACTGCATTTTCAGACAGTTGTGAGCTGCCATGTGGGTGCTGGGAATCGAACCCGGGTCCTCTGGAAGAGCAGTCAGTGCTCTTAACCGCTGGGCCATCTCTCCAGCCCCTGTTCTCTTAATATTTCACCTTAGTAATTTTCCACACCACCCACAAGAGGAAATGCTTTTACACTACATCAAGTTGCACTCATTCTATAAATTTCCTGCTCTATCTACACTACAGATTTCCCTTTTTATTTATTCATTCAGAGGAATCTGTTTCCATGCTCATTACAGTTAAAGATGCTGTCTTTTTTCCAGTGTGTATTTCTGGCTTCTTGATCAAAAAATCATATGTCCATAGGTGTGTGAATTTATGTCTGGGGCTTCAATTCAATTCCGTTATTTGGTGTTTGTGTGCTTCTGTGGTGATACCATGTTATTTTTATTATCATAGTTTTGTACTACAACTTTGAGATTGGGGATGGTAATACCTCCCACAACTCTTTTTATTATTCCAGATTGTTTTTAGCTAACCTAGTTTTTTGTATTCCTATATGAAGTTGAAAAGTGTCCTTTCAAAATCTGTGTTGGACTTTTGATGGGGAATGCATTGAATCTGTAGATTGCTTTTGGTAGGATGGCCATTTTTACTATATTATTCCTACTGACCCATGAGCATGGGAGATCTTCTCTTTTTTTCTTCTTCTTCTTCCTTTTGTTCGTCTTTTGTGTCTTTAAAGACAGAGTCTATCTCACTCTCCTGAGTCCAGGATAGCCCTGGACGTACTATGTAATCTTGGCTTTAAACTCAAGTACCAGGCCCCCAGACCTTAGCAGGCCCCTGAAGTTAGCACAACTGACTCCATGATGGAAGTGCCATTCAGGTTATAAAACTCAGAATGTAGACAGTACCACTTGCCAAAATGAAAAAAAAAGACTTACTCCATCAAAGTCCATAGCTCTGTGAACGTCTCTGTATCTACTAATCCATAGCTCTGTGAACGTCTCTGTATCTACTAATCCATAGCTCTGTGAACGTCTCTGTATCTACTAATCCATAGCTCTGTGAACGTCTCTGTATCTACTAATCCATAGCTCTGTGAACGTCTCTGTATCTACTAATCCATAGCTCTGTGAACGTCTCTGTATCTACTAATCCATAGCTCTGTGAACGTCTCTATATGTACTAATCCATAGCTCTGTGAACGTCTCTATATCTTCTAAGTTAGCTCCGTAGTTCTGCTTCTAGGTAACTGTCCTTGTCGACTGCTTTTGTTTTTGTTTGTTTGCTTGTTTTGTGCATAAAGCTCACCTCAAGAAAGGCTGGGAACTACACTGGCATCCCAAATACCCAGTGTAGTCCTAAGCTGGCTAATAAAGACTTTCTATTGGCTTAAATCCACGTCTGAGTAGTCTTCTCTGGTGGATACCCCACAAGACTCACAGCCTCAAGGTAGAGAACTGATCCTCTCCATTGCCTTTACCCGGGGCCACTTCCTCCTTAGCTAAGCTTGTACATTTACAGAACTGTTGGGGAACACTTGGTCCAGAACAGGTTAACTGGACCCAGATGTATCCATATCTAGCTATGTATCTCTCTCCTCTTCAAACCTAAAGGCAGATACTGACCATGGTAACCAGGAACACCAGGAAAAGCTCTGCCTATTCTCTGAAAGGACATAAATATTAAAAAAAAATCCTCTTATCTGGCCTTTCTCCCTTTTTATTCCTATCCTGGCTCTGTGGGCCTCAACCCCCAAGAGTTAGAATCTGATATGTGAGCAAAGCTCTCTCTTCTCCATTCTTTGGCCTTCCTACATCTCCAACAAGGATTCTCCAGGCACCCATTCCCTTGGGGTGAGCCTCCAGGCACCCATTCCCATGGCATGAGCCTCCAGACACCTATTCCCACGGGCTGAGGCTCCAGGCACCCACCCATTCCCGTGGGCTGAGCCTCCAGGCACCCATTCCCGTGGGGTGAACTTCCAGACAGCAGTTCCTGTGGGGTGAGCGTCCAGACCTGGTTCAGAGACACTTTGATATCAACAGACCTCATGTCAGTTAGGAAGCTGAAGCAGGGGAATTATGAGTTTGAAGGTGTCCTGGGTGGCTATGCCTCTTTTTTTTTCTTTTCTTTTTGGTTTTTGGGACAGGGTTTCTTAGTAACAGCCCTAGATGTCCCAAAACTCGCTCTGTAGACCAGGCTGGCCTCAAACTCGTGCTGGGATTAAAGGCATGTGCCACCACCCGGCATATCTGTGTTTTCTGATGGTTTTAAGCAACCCCTATGAAAGGGTCATTCTGCTCCCAAAGGGGTCGTGTCCCACAGTTTGAGAGTCACTGCTCTAGAGAACCCTGACTAATATATCCACAGATCTAACTAGATGAGTAAACCAATTTGGTGGTCTGTCTTTGTCTTAGTTACTTTTCTATTGCTGTTCAGACACCATGATAAAAGCACTTTATAGAAGGAAGAGTTTATTGGGACTTACAGTTTCAGAGTATTAAGAGTCCATGGCTGTTGTAGCTGGGAGCATGGGAGCAGGCAGAATGCTTCCTGGAGCTTGCATCCTGTTCTACCGAGGCTGGGAGTCCAGCCCAGGACTATACCCAGGGTAGCGAAAAGAATGCCTTCAGAGCAGCAGGACTTTGGAAAAATTCTTCTCTCTCTGAGGGTTAATAAGGAAACACACGCTTCCTGATGGTAACTTTAAAACAGGAACAATCACATGCTTTCCTAATGGTAACCTTCTCTTTTACTTCAACTGAAAAAATCCCTTTCTGAAAACCCCTCCATCTCTACACAGCCACATCTCTTTACACACAGCTACACAGTGCTTCTCTCTCCGTCTCCACACAGCTACATAACACTGCTCTCTCCGCCTCTCATGCTTCCTCTTCTGCACATTCAGCTACATGTCCCTTTCAGTGTATGTACACAGACACAGACATGAGCACACATGCACTTCTGTCCTACATCTCCCTCTACATCAAAGCCTTTGTGTTGCATAGGGAAGCTGCTTGTTCGTCCAGGCTGCCCAGAACCGAAATAACCACACAGAAATTATATTAATTAAACCACTGCTTGGCCCATTAGCCCTAGCTTCTTATTGGCTAACTCTTACATATTAATTTAACCCATTTCTATTAATCTGTGTATTGCCATGTGGCTGTGGCTCACCGGCTAAAGTTCTGGCGTCTGTCTCTGGCAGGGCTACATGGCTTCTCTTGGACTCTGCCTTCTTTCTCCCCGCATTCTATTTAGTTTTCCCCACCTAGCTCTGTTCCCCTACACCTCTGCTATAGACCCAAACCTGTTCCTTTATTAACCAATGGTATTCATAGCATACAGAGGGAAATCCCACATCACCTCAGGAAAAGTATGAATCACATTCAGGGTCATGCAGCATGTCTTGAGTAAAGAATAAGAGACAGAGCCAAACTGATCACAGTTTCTCTCAGGCTGAGGAGGTCACGCTGACCGGTCAGTGAGTAACATAAGCACGCAGCTCTAAGAGGTCAGGGTTCCCAGACAGGAAGTGGCATTGAAATTCAGGACTTCAGCAATAAACAGATGGCTGAACCTTGAGGTTGGGAATATGTGCAGAAAGTCCATTCCTGAGAAAGCTATGTCTACTAAAGTTTCTCTGTGCCTGACTGTGAACAAGCAATAAACACCCTGCAGATTGTCCTTGGTTTGTCTCTAGGTGAAATCAGTTTGCTTTGAATTTGTTCTGAAGTCTAAAGTTAGCTGTCTTTGTGAGTGAGAATACTATTCCTTTCCTATGTCAGTCTGAGTAATGAAAAATATCCTAGTGTTACTTCTATTCATCAGAATTAAACAGCTTAAGCGGAAATCATCTTCCTGACCATCCACAGCTGTGTGTGTGCCCAGAAGATGGATATTTTCACGAGATAAACACACAAGCAGTGGGGAGAATGCCCATAGCTGGCACACGAGAAAAACTACAGCCAGAAACAACCAGTCACCTACAGTCAGTGACCCCACTCTCTCCCCATCAGAGAGTCACTCATCTGGCAGCTGGACCTGTTGTTTACGAGTTGTCACCTGCTGTATATGCCCACAGCCTGTGCACTCGGCAGAGAGCAGGAGAACTAACTGGAAATGCTGAGGCTTTTGAAACCTCAGGGTCCACCCCTTGTAACATGCCTCCTCCAACAATACCATACCTCACAATCCTTCTGAAACAGTTTTACCAACTAGGGAGTCAAATCAGGCATTCAAGTATATGTGTCTATGGGGACTGTCCTCCTCTGAACTATGGCAGTCTTGGTTTTGCCAGTTTAATTCGTAGGCTTCCAGAACTTAAATGAAGAAGGCAGAAGAAAAAAAGTTATCCCTGTCCAAAAGCTCGTGGTTGTTTTGTTCCTGGCAGTGATGGAGATGAAACCCAGGCCTCACGAATGCTAGCCAAGTGTTCTACCACTGAGATACAGCCTCAACACTGTTGAATAACAAAGCAATTCTGTGTGTCTGGTGCTGGGGATTGACCAGCGCCTCTCACATGCTCTACCATTTAGCTCCATCCTCACCTCCCTACAGCTCTAAGGGTCTGGGCCAACTGTTACAGACAGAGAAACCAAAATCTCTCCAACCTGGGGAGAGATTGAGAGTTTGGTCCTTACCTCAGCGGTAGAACATTTGTCTAGAGTGTGTGAGGCCCTGGGTTTGAGCCTTGATACTGTGAAGAGAACAAAAGTGAGACCTCTGGAGGCCAGGCTTACCCCTTAGCAGCTCTGATGACTGTGCTCGCCTGTCAGCTCTGTGGAAACGAGAATCACCTCAGAGCCTGCCTGTGAGGTCATGGGCAGAGAGGACAAATTTAGAGAAGACCTGCCCCTCAAAGTGGGCAGCTCCTTCCAGCTGCTGGCTGGAGCAGAATGGCCTGCTGCCTTCGTTTCTTTCTGAGTGATGGGTCTGTTGTTGCTGCTGTTGTCTTCTATTGACATTAGGCTCGGGGTCTCTGGCCTTCCACTGCAGCTGAATATCAGCAATGACCTAGGAACTTTCCAGGCCTTCAGCACCCATTGGGACAGCCGAGACATTCAGCTGTGTGGTTCTCTGCCTCTCCAGCAAGCACATAGACTGTCAATTTTGGATTACCCAGCGCCTATCATGTAAGCCAATCTAATAAATCCCGTTATAATATATATGCACTCTATTGGTCTGTTTCCTAGATTACCCTGACTGGCTGATAGGCTGGCTGTGTAACCTTGTGCAGGTGACTAAACCTCTCTCTGTGCTTGAAAGAGGCATCTCTACGGGTTAGGATGCGGCTCAGCTGCAGAGCATGTACTTAGCACGTATGAGGCCTGGGTTTCCAGTATCTACCTCCCCCCACAAAGGCCACCCTTGGGCAGATAATGGTACCCATCACACAGGGTTGTTGAGAGAGTTCAGCGAATGGCTCCCCATGAAGTGCTCAGAACCGTATAGCACAAACTAAGTACCATTTAATAATGATTTGGGAAAAGCAAGGCATTTGCTCAAGGGCCCTCGGTTAATTGCTAATGAACAGAAACGGAATAAACAACACTTTCCCATCTCTTGGTTCCAGGTTTATACTAAGTAGAAATAACTCAACAGTTTGCTTTAGGAAGTATCTGCTCCTAAAAAGTAAACCATAAGTGACGTGGTTTAGCCATGGAGGCTAGCTGCTTGCCAGCACAGTGGCCTGTGCCTGTAATCCTAGCTACTTGGAAGGTTGAAGTGGGGCCTTTTAGAGCGGCATGAGAAACACGGCAAGACAGCAGATGCAGGTGTGTGAGCCTGGCTCACGGGCTGCGGGTGCTGTCCTTAGAGGCTGCGGAACCCCTTGAAGGTGGAGCCTGACAGAAGAGTGACTAGCGGCAGGCCTTGAGGTCTATATCCCGGCCCCACTTACTGTCCCCCTTCGGCTCCCCAATTCACCTGCCTCATGCTCCTGCCACAAAGGAGCCATCTGTTGTTGTGACTTCCTCTTCTAGTTTGTTTTTGTTTTTTTGTTTTTGTTTTGTTTTGTTTTGTTTTTTCGAGACAGGGTTTCTTTGTGGTTTTGGAGCCTGTCCTGGAACTAGCTCTTGTAGACCAGGCTGGTCTCGAACTCACAGAGATCTGCCTGCCTCTGCCTCCCGAGTGCTGGGATTAAAGGCGTGTGCCACCACCACCCGGCTCTAGTTTGGTTTTGTATTACTGTGATGAAACCCTAACTATTCGACTTACAGGTTATAGTTTATCACTGAGGAAAGCCAAGCCAAGCCAGGAAGTGGAGACCACCAGGGAATGTTACTCTTGTTTGCTCTGGCTTGCTCAGTTATATAATTCAGGACCGTCTGCCTAGGGGTGGTGCTGTCCACAGGGGACTAGGTCCTCTTCTATCAATTAGTAGTCAAAGAAATGCTCCACAGGCTTGCCTACAGGTCAATCTGATGAAGGCGATTCTTCAGCTGAGTCTCCTTCTTCCTTGTTCTAGCTGAGTTTGCATCAAGTGAACAACAGCTCACCAACACACTTGCCCCCCCATGATGGACCGTATTCCCTCAGTACCATGACCTCACACTAACCTCGCCTCCCGAAAGTGGCTTCTTGTCAGGTGATAGCAGAGAATGAGGTCCTTCAGGAACTACCTGACCATGTGTTTCGTTTTTCGTTTTTAAGATAGGGTCTCTATGTAGCCCTGATTGTCAGGCAACTCACTATGTAGAGCAGGCTGGCCTTGAACTCAAGATCTGCCAGCCTCTGCTTCCTGAGTACTGGGATTAACAGCCTGTGCCACCAAGTCTGGCTGAGCATGTGGTGTCTAAACTTCTGGAAATGGCTTGCAGGAGGCATTTGAAAGAGTTTGGATCTGTAAACTAGAAAGTCCCTGAAGTGCTATAAGGAAAGCTGAACAGACCATTCTGGTAGGGCCATAGAGGACTAGAATGCTGATAGTGACTTGGAGGGTGAAAGTCAGGCTGCTGGAGTTTGAGAAGAGAGCAAGGATTCTACCAGGAACTGGACTGAAGCTGTTCATGTTATATTTTGGTGAGGAGTCTGGCAGGTTTCATTTGTGTTCTGAGACACTGAACGAGACTGAGGGGTTCGTAGAGGGAATGTTTTTTTTTTTTAATAATTAACTTTATTTTATGTGCATTGATGTGAAGATGTCAAATCCCCTGGAACTGGAATTACAGACAGTTGTGAGCTGTCATGTGGGTGCTGGCTACTGAACCCAGGTCCTCTGGAAGAGCAGCCAGTGTTCTTAACCACTGAACCATCTCTCCAATCCCTTGTGGAGGAAATGTTAAAGCAGGATACTATCCAGGCTGTGGTGTGGTTCTTGCTTGCTGCATTTACACAGGTTACACTGAGAAAGTGCAGAAAAATTACATGGCAGAAAGCAGACAAGCGGAATCCACACTCTGCTGGTTCCCGTCTCTATTTTTAAGATGGAGTTGTTGTGCTTCCCACCTGGTCATGAACATGTGGTTTCAAGTGATACTCCCACCACAGACTCAGTCTGTTAAGTTTATTTTGATCAGTCCACTCCATTACCTTCCCCAAAGCCCATTCCAAAACACTGTTATTTGGGGGATTAAGTTTCCAGCAAATGGATTTGAAGGGTGTACATTCAAACCAAAGCTCCATGTGTGATATATCATGTAGCATGACTATCAGAATGAAAAACTGATATAGTCCTTGATGTTTTCAGTATTAAAGTGTCTCTCCAGGTTCAGTAGAGAGTGTGCTGAGGATTCCAGGCAAACGGGCTCTTATTCTATCTATCTATCTATCTATCTATCTATCTATCTATCTATCTATCTTTTGAGGCAGGTTTTTTTTCTGTGTAACAGGCCTGACTGTCCTGGAACTTGCTTTATAGCCCAGGCTGTCTTTGAACTCCTAGAGATCTACCTGCCTCTGCTTCCCAAGTGCTGGAATTAAAGGCGTGCGCCACCCCTGCCCTAACTTTCAATCAGGCTCTTTAATAACGCCTGGTAGTCACATCTTGGGGAATGTGGGAAGGCTGGGAGACCCATCATAACTCACAGAACAAAGGGAATTTATTATGAATTTCAGAGTGTAGAAGTTTCTGAGCTTGGAGAGTGGGGATCTTTGAGCTTAGAGGGGAAGGGCTTCTGAATTTAGCAGACGAGTGAAGGTAGAGAGGATAAAACAATACTCTAGAAAGCTAATGCTATTGTCCTACCCATCCTTCCACTGTTGCATGCTAGGAATTTTAGCCCTTTAGGGATACTGTGGATGGGATGTAAGGCATGATTGCTCCCAGGGGCAGCCTCTGTGACTTGATATTCATTTGTTGGCTAAATGAATACTGATGGGATTGTAGGCAGTAGGCAGGCAATGTGGGTGATTTCTTTGTACCTTAAAGATTGCCCCTTCCATGCAGTCCAAGAGAAGTGTTTCATGAAGACATTAGCTGCACTACTTTCTCTGCCTAGGCAGGAAGTCAGGGGTTGATGAATCACTCCACAAGGAGGCCCCAGGTACAGGGTGAGGTCTTTGGCTACTCCCTACATTATTTTCTTGCAGCTGTGTATCTGTTTTTTTTTTCTTCAAGAGAGAGTTTCTCTAGTTTTGGAGCCTGTCCTGGAATTAGATCTTGTAGACCAGGCTGGCCTTGAACTCACAGAGATCTGTCTGCCTCTGCCTCCTGAGTGCTGGGATTAAAGGCATGTGCCACTACTTCCTGGCCTAGGATGGACATTCTAATAACAACTTAGAGCCCCATCCCTTCACCAATAAAGTCAGGATAACTATAGCTGTGAAAAAAACACTGTGACCAAAACCAACTTGGGAAGAAAAGGGTTTGTTTTGGTTACTCTTCCACTGTTCATCATCATCAAAGGTCAGGAAAGGAACTCAAACAGGGCAGGAACCTGGAGGCAGGAGCTGATGCAGAGGCCATGGAGAGGAGCTGCTTACTGGATATCCCCTCATGGGCATGCTCACCTTGCTTTCTCATAGAAACCAGGACCACAAACCCAGGAGTGTCCCCACCCACAATGGGCTAGGCTGTCCCCCATCAATCACTAATTATGAAAAAGCCCCACAGTCTTGCCTGTAGCCCCATTTTATGGAGGTGTTTTCTCATTTGAGGTTGTTTCTTTCAGATGACTATAGCTTGTGTTAAGTTGATGTCAGAGTAGTGAGCCCAGATCCTCACCTGCATCACAGCCTGAAGTGGGAAAGCAAGGCTTTGGGTCCAAAAGCAGCTTCATTAGGAGAGCTTGCCTTTGCAGAGAGAGCTTATAGACACTGTGGCTGATGGTGTGGCCGATGGCTTGAAGGGGAAAAGACAGTCTCACAACACAAAGGTGAAGGCATAAGTCAAAAAGCAATCCCATACCAGTTTGGAATTATGATTAATAAAAGGTTTATTTATTTAAAAGGAAAACTTACAGATCACTGTCCTAGACAACAGCCTCTGTGCGAACAGGAACAGAGTCTAGCGGCCTGAAGTGGGAGCCAGAAGCAAGAGAGCGAGAGCAGGGCTATTGCTGCTTTTTAAAGCAAAAGAGACCATGCCCAAATGGGCTGGTATCTTAAAGGTTATTGGCTAAAGGAGCAAAAGGAGCTCCCGCAGCACCTCCCTATTACGCAAGACTTTCTTTACTTCTTCAAACATCCTTTCTAAAGTATCTATATTTGAATCAGACAACAAAATGTCATCCATGTAATGGTAAATTATTGACTTAGGAAATTGCTTATTGATTATTTCCAATGGCTGGCTGACAAAGTATTGGCACAGAGTGGGGCTATTGAGCATTCCCTGTGGGAGGATAGTCCATTGATATCTTCTTGTAGGCTGAGAATTATTATAAGTAGGCACTGTGAAAGCAAACTTTTCTCTATTTTTTTCTTGTAAAGGTATAGTGAAGAAACAACCCTTTAAATCAATAATTATGAGAGGCCATCCCTTTGGTATCAGAGAAGGCAGATGAATTCCAGATTGTAGAGGGCCCATAGGTTGAATAACCTTGTTGATAGCCGTTAGATCTCTCACCATTCTCCATTTTCCAGATTTCTTTTTAACAAGAAATACAGGAGAATTCCAAGGACTAGTAGATTCTTATATATGGTGAGCATCTAGTTGATCTTGTATCAGCTGTTCTAAAGCCTGCAACTTTCCCTCAGCTAGAGGCCACTTCTTAGCCCATATTGGTTTCTCAGTTAACCATTTTAAAGGTAGGGCTGTTGGTACCTCTGAAGGTTTATCAAGCTTTGTGTTCTTGTACGGCCTGAACGGCTGGTGTCTATCGTCTATAATATCTTCTACTATTTTCCTGAGAAACAAGTTTTTTGGGCTGTAGGAATGTTAATCTAGGTATTCCATTGCTGTAATAGGTCACAACCCCACAAATTCACTGCAATATTGGCTATATATGGCCTTAGTCTTCCTTTCTGCCCTTCTAGTTCTATGCATTCAACCCATCTCGTGCTTTGTTTTACCTGAGATAGGGTTCTAATTCCCAGGACATGAACATCTACCTCTTGAAGAGGCCAATTCAGATGCCAAGATTCTGGAGTAATGATACTTACATCTGCACCCATGTCTAATAAGACTTCAATAAAAATGCCATTTATACAAGCTCTTAACTTTGATCTTTGATCATTTATAAAAGTCTGCTCGGTCCAAATCAGGAGCAGAAGGAGAGAGAGCATGAGCAAGGAACTCAGGACCATGAGGGGTGCACCCACACACTGAGAATATGGGGATGTTCTATCGGGAACTCACCAAGGCCAGTTGGCCTGGGTCTGAAAAAGCCTGGGATAAAACTGGACTTGCTGAACATAGCAGGCAATGAGGACTACTGAGAACCCAAGAACAATGGCAATGGTTTTTTTTTAAATATTTATTTATTTATTATGTATACAATATTCTGTGTATATGCCTGCAGGCCAGCAGAGGGCACCAGACCCCATTACAGATGGTTGTGAGCCACCATGTGGTTGCTGGGAATTGAACTCAGTACCTTTGGAAGAGCAGGCAATGCTCTTAACCTCTGAGCCATCTCTCCAGCCCCGGCAATGGGTTTTTTATCCTACTGCACGTACTGGCTTTGTGGGAGCCTAGGCAGTTTGGATGCTCACCTTACTAGACCTGGATGGAGGTGGGTGGTCCTTGGACTTCCCACAGGGCAGGGAACCCTGATTGCTCTTTGGGCTGACAAGGGAGGGGGAATTGATTGGGGGAGGGGGAGGGAAATGGGAAGCGGTGGTGGGGAAGAGACAGAAATCTTTAATAAATAAATAAATTAAAAAAATAAAAAAGTCTGCTAGAATATACGTTTTTTTATGTCCTACTGGATTTTTTGACTCATCCTCCACATTTAACCCATCATTCAGACCAGTATTGCTTTTCACAGCATGCATTGGATTTTTTAATATTCCTGGTGAGACATGTTCTCCACTGTAATTGGGAATGACTGGACCACATTCATGATGGGGGCCTGCAAGAGGGCCCCCATGGTGTTTCTCAATGGTATTGGGTTGCCTTGTCTATCATTTGTCCAATGTCGGCCTTTGCCACACCTCCTACATACACCTGAAGGCTGAATCCTCCTATTTCTGCTATTCCCAGAGGAGGTATTTTTCCTAGGAATCCATTGTCTACAATCCCTTTTCAAATGTCCCATTCTACCACAATTAAAACATTTGGTATTTTGATGTCTTCTCTGACCATTGGAATTTGCTTGTCCTACCCATGCTTCAGTACCATACTCAAGTGTCTCAATGTTCATTGTATGCAAGACCCATTCATCCATGGGTACTGATCTGATCTTTAAAGGCCCAAGGATCCGTTTGCACTCAATGTTGGCATTCTTATAAGCCAAAGATTCAATTATTATACATCTAGCTGCTAGGTCAGTTACCCCTATTTGTACAGCCCTAGTTAGTCTTTGCAAAAAGTCACCAAAAGTTTCTCTTTGACCCTATTTAACCCTAAGATATGATTCAACTCTCTTTCCTAGTTTCTGAATCCTGTCTCAAGCCTTTAAAGCTGCTGTGCTACATAGGGACAAGTTGTGGTCATCATAAAGAGCCTGATCCTGAGGATCAGAGTAAGGCCCTTCCCCTAGAATTTGATCTAGGGAAATCTCAAGTCCATTTGCTTTCTCTTATTGCTCTAAAAATTTCATCTCCTCATTTAAAAAGCACCTCCAAAGTAATTGTTGTTCACTTTCTAGGACTGCTGAGATTAATTGAGCCCAATCTTAAGGCATTGCTCTGTTACTGAAAGCCCAGGTTTTGACCATCTCCCTAACAAAAGACGAATGTAGTTTGTAAGCTACAATTGCTTGGTTGATTTCCTTTAGATCAGTCATACGTTTGGGCTCCCATGTATATTCTCTGACAACCTTAGGGTACTTGGGACCAGATACTTTTTCTGTTGTTATTAATGAAAAGGCAGGCAGAACTCTGAGGAAGCTATCCTGGAGATTTTTACATACTGACAAGGTTAAATTTTGTCTTTGTACCTTTTGTTCCTGGTCATCAAATTCGATGATTTCCTCATTTTTTTTTCAAATCTGTTTACCATTGCCTTTTGTAATGTCTGGATCTCCTGTCCAGTGTTCTGCTCTAATGCCCTCATTGAGGATTCCAAGGTATAAAGTCTGTCTAGTAGAGATAATGTCTCATCCTTGGACATAATCTTCATAGCATGCATATTACCTTCCTGGAGAGACATCCTATCAGTCAATCTGTCATACCCCTTTGACAGAGTCCAATAAGTACATTCAACAATGTGAATTCTCTCAAATAATGTTTCAGCACTCACTGTTATTGATTGGGATTTATGTGCCAAATCATCTGTTTCCTTCTCCAGAGTGTTTAATCTTCCATTAAATGAAGTCATATCCTTTCTTCAGATTTCCAAACTCTTTCTTGAGAAGCCTGGTTTCAGTCTGTAAAGACTGCACCATTTCTAGAAACGCCTCATTCTTAGCCCTATTGTCAAACTATTTTTTTTAAAAAAAAATATTGAGGACAAAGCTAATCCCCAGAGTTAAGATTAATGATGTAGAAGGGACATCATATAAGTCTTGTAAAGCCTCACACATGCTGTAAGTAACAAGGCTATTTAAACCTTGGACGGTTAGGTTGTCTAACATATTGCCCTTTTAAATTAGCAACTTATGATCTATATTTAGGATATTAAATCTTACCTGTGGTTTAATTAGCTGGATTAGGTGCAATAAGCATAACCTGCCAGTAGGTGTCACAGTCCACCTACAAAACTAAGCCAGCTGGGCCTGGAGATGCAGTTGGAGTCATGTGACTGTTATGAATCTGACTTTAGTGTGAAATGCTAAAAAATATGCTTGGATAAAAAAATAGTTATTAATAGAAATCACAAACTGTGTATACCGTGGTGGGCTCTGATCTGTCAACAGCTGCAGGAGCACAGGGATAACAAGATAGCAGCAGGCACCCAGGTAAGCCCGTATCCCGTCTGAATTTCCATGCAGTGTGTGATGGCGGGAGGACTGGAAGCCGCTATGAGGTGAGTAATGAGATAACATAAAGAGCCACAGCCAATCTGCAGCAAGAAAAGCCACCACTTCGTGAGAATTCTATATCCAAAAGAACTGCTGGCTCCACATACAGGCTCTGGCAGGCTGAGGGAGGGCCTAGCCAGGTGCACTTTGAGCTGGTGGCGGATAGTAGAGCTGGGGGTGGGGTTCTAAAACCAAACGTGTGTTGGGCGCCAGATGAAGGCATAAGTCACGAAACAATTCCACACCAGTTTGGAATTATGATTAAATAAAAGGGTTATTTATTTAAGGGGAAAACTTACAGATCACCGTCCTAGACAACAGCCCTTTGAGTGAACAGGTACAGAGTCTAGCAGCCAGAAGCAGAAGCTGGAAGCAAGAGAGCGAGAACAGGGCTACTGCTGCTTTTTAAAGCAAAAGAGACCACGCCCAAGTGGGATGGTATCTTAAAGGTTATTGGCTGAAGGAGCTCCCTCAGCACAAAGGGAACTTTTCTGTCTCCTAGGTTTTGGGGTAGGACAGTGCATCCCATATCATGTAACCTGGCCTATGTGCCAGAACTCTCAGAGAAAGTCATGTTGGAGCTGGAGAGATGCCTAAGTGGTTATGAGCACTGGCTGCCCCTCTAGGATACTTGGTTTCAATTCCCAGCACCCACATTGTGGCGACTCACAACCATCTGTAAATCCAGGGCTCCAGTGCCTTTGGCCTCCTCAGGCATCAGGCATACACATGGGGCACAGATACACATGCAGACAAAACACCTATTCACATAAAAAAATAAAGTGTTTGTTTGTTTGGTTTTTTGAGACAGGGTTTCTCTGTATAGCTTTGGCAGTTCTGAACTTGCTCTGTAGATCAAGCTGGCCTCAAACTCAGATCCACTGTAAGACCCAAAGTTAAGCTGTAAGCCCCACCTGTCCAAGGACCAGCTAACTTCCTAGAATGCTGGAAGTTGTAAAAACCCTATGGGAAATATGGTGGCTGTATGAGTTTGTCCTTAAATGCCCCCACAACACATGTTTTGGGGCCACTCATTGGGAATTCCAGGGCGTGGGCCTGACCAAAGTCCCTCCTAGTCCACATTTAACTAAAGCTTGCTTCAAATTTGGCTCAAAATTGTGGAACTGGTTTTTCTTTTGCAAATATCAAGATTAACACCACCTGCTTCTTCTGGGATCAAAGACATGTACAATCATGGCCTGATACTTTTTTTTGTTTTTTCTTTTTTTTTTTAAGAGTAAAGTTATAGGGCTCAGCAGATGCAAGTATTTGCTGCTCTTCAAGAGGACCCGAGTTTGGTTCTCAGCACACTCACCACCTATGTGACCACCCCAGAGGATCTGATCCCATACTCTTCTGGCCTCTGAAGGTATTTGCACATTGATAACACACATAGACACATACATAAATAAAAATACATCTTAAAAAACGCATAAAATTATAATTCAAGACTGTCTTGGGCTTGCTTACAGCTGCAAGGGAGAGGGGGATTGCAAGTCCATGGCACACTTGGGTTACTAGATTCTGTGAGATGAAGTGTTCACTTAGGACCGTGTGAGTGACAGAATACGCCATGCAGAGAGAGCCTTGAGTGTGGAGTTTATTTGAGATAAAGGGAATGGGAAGGGAAGAGAAAACAGAGACAGAGAGACAGGGAAGGAAGAGAGAGAGGAGACGGAGAGGCAGGGAAGAGAGAGAGAGAGAGAGAGAGAGAGAGAGAGAGAGAGAGAGGCTGAGACCTGCTGGGGGGAAATCAGGGGTGGGTGGAGATTGTCGCTTAAAGGGACCTTGTGTACAAATTAGGACCTGCTTGCCATATGCAGAGGGGTGACTGTCCAGGTCCCCAAGAGGTACAAGGATACTGACATTGAGCAGTGGGGTATAGCCTGATTTCTGGGAGAGAAGGCAGCTAGTGGTTCTGTGACCAGAGGGTGCTGGGGAGATCTCTGCAAAGTCACCCACATCTTCCACCTGACTGGTCTCTGTAGTTCTGAAGAAAGAACCAGCAGGCAGGTCTCCTCAGGCCTGCTGGAAGAGATAAGATATGCCTCAGTAACACCCTTTGCGTCCAGACTTATCTTAACAGCCCCCCAAAGCAGGATGCAGCTGGGTCATGCTTACAGCTATTAGGGCTCAAAATGAAGTGTGCCAAGGTATAATGCCTTCTGAGTTTAACCACTTGCCACTCAGCAGGATTGCGTCCTGAGAAAGGTGCAGTCAGGCTATTGGATGTGAGTAGGAGACTTACACGAAGATGGCCATGTATACCATCACCAGGAGAAGCACTGGGGGACCATGTGTAAACAGCTGTCGGCTGCACTGTCGCTTGGTGCAAATGTCTGTGTTTCAGCTGAAAAACCTCCTCCTGTCCACTGTCTCCCTCTTTCTCCCCTGACTCTTCCCCAGTCAAGCCATAAACCCCCAGAAGGTCACTTCTGAAGGTCACCTCCACCCCCCAGAAGTACCTCAGTGACCTGTGTCCTGCCCCATGCCTAAAGAGACATGCAGTCCTATAGACGCAGAGGAGGACCCGAATAACAGGCAAGCTGAGTCCCTCAGTCTAACCCCCATTAGCACACACCTCACTTTCAGCCCCTCATTCTTCCACAGGTCTGTTTGCGGCGCCAGGAGGAGCAGACCTGTAGTCCCAGCTCTGGGAGGTAGAGGCAGGGGGATAAATTCAAGATCATCCTCAGCTGAGTTCCAAGTTGGAGATTTCCATGGCTGTACGGAGAAACAAGCAGTCAATCCCAAGCCACAGCACACCTAACCCACCAACCTACCCATTGTCTTTCCCAGACCTCCCTCCTAATTGCTCCGCATTCCCTGCGACTGGGGAAATGGGTTTGTCTCTTGTGGTCTAGCTGACAGAGCTGGAAATCATAACGTGGCTCTAATCCTGGCTCACTCCCTGGTTTCCTCCCCGCAGCCACCTACCTGCTTAGTAGTAGAGGTCCTCAAAGACTCTGCTTGGGTTAAGCTGACGGTAACTGCAAGGCGCCGTGTGGCCACCAGGGGTCAGCCCTCGCCAGGCCGTGAACCCAGACACTCAGTTTCATGGGTGCAGTTCACGAAAGAATACTTGTCTTTCAGCTAGGGCTCTCGGGACCCCATCCCACTAAGGTGACCAGCTCCCCCATATTTCGCTGGTTCCAAAGGCAAATGTGAGGTCAAAGTCAGGGTTTGGAGGTAGGGCTGTCACATAAACCTCAGGAGCACAATTCAATTTGAATTCTTTATCTTCTCTTTCTTTTCATCTGTCTCTCTCTGTCATTCACACACATGCTCATGAAATAAAATACATTTGTTGGGGTTGTTTGTTATGTTATTTGTTTGTTTGTTTGTTGAGACAGGGTTTCTCTGTGTAGCCCTGGCTGTTCCAGAACTTGGTCTGTAGACCAGACTATCTTTAAACTCACAGACATCTGTTGACCTCTGCCCATCAATGCTCGGATTAAAGGCATGGACCATGACAAATTAAGAACAAACAAACGATGTTTCTACCCTCCAATTTCAAACTTCTTCCTCCAAAACCTCGTGTTGTGCCCTTCAGTCTGGGCAGTATATCCACACTGAACTACCCACTTCACCCTCGGTCTTCCAGCATGCACATGGGCTTGGTAAGACTGACTCAAAAACCTCCTTAGACAGGCACAGTGGCACACTCCTTTGACACCCCCCGCCCCCCAGCATTCAAGAGGCAAAGGCAGGAGGATCTCTATGCGTTTGAGGCCAGTCTGGTTTATAAAGCAAGTTCCAGGACAGCCAGGACTGTCACACAGAGAATACTTGTCTCAAAAACAAACAAACAAAAAAACCCCAAAAACAACAACAACAACAAAAAGCCAAAACCAATATAATAAAATAAAACAAAAACCAACCAGAAAACAACAACAAAAAATCAAATTGTAAACTAACGTGTTCATCCATAACTTTTCTCTAAATTTACAAAACCCAATAAATAGCTAATGGTCTTCAAGAAGTGGACTGAAGGTTTTGGAGTCTTGTTCTTTAATTAAAAGTAGAACAATGTTTAACTCAAAGGGAAATAATGTGTTTGTTTAAATAATTATAAAGAGTGGCTTGGCCAACAAAAGTCAGCTGTTGCCGCTGGATATTCTGGTGGAAGAGAAAAGATGCACGCTGAGGAGGGTGTAGACTCTGATCAGCAGGTCATGCTCCTGCCTGCTACCTGCTTCCCTTCCCCCTCCCAATAAAAGCTCTCTCTGTCTCTCAACTCACTAAGATATTTTTGTAGGTGATAGCCTCTGGGCGGTTTGAATAAGACTGCCCCCACAGGTTCATCTATTGAATGCATAGTTGCCAGGGAGGGGCACTTTCTGAAAGGATTGGAAGGATTGGGAGGCTTGGTCTTGTTGGAGGAAGTGTGTCACTGGGGGTGGGTTCTGAGGTTTAAAAAGCCCATGCCAGGCTCGCTCTCTCTGCCTACAGATCAGAATGAGGCTCTCAGCTACCGCTCCAGCACCATGCCTGTGTGCTCAATGTTATGATGATCATAAATGAAACCTCTGAAACTATAAGCAAACTCCTAATTAAACACTTTCTGTTCTAAGAGTTGCCTTGGTCATGGTGTCTCTCCACAGCAAGAGAACAGTGACAGTCTCCATCTTTGCTTTGTTGGCTTTCGCAGATCTGTCTCCTTGTTCCAGCAACTTGTCCCTTGGGTTGACAAACAGATCAACCTGGCCAATAACAAAGAGATTTATATTATTTTCGGTTCTCAGGACTGCTAGCTCTGATCAGGTCAGGTTAGTGACCTAGAGACTCTCTGCTATTGCTCTGGGAAAGTAGAGCTTACTGATTATTGCCAGGAGTGTACAGCTCAATTTTGGGTCCTCAAGAGGGAAAACAGAGCATTAAAAACTAGATGTTGTGGTGCATACCTGGAATCCCAAGACTAGGAAGGGAGAGGCAGGTCATCCTTTGGTCATCGTTGGCTACATACTGTTTTTGAGGTCAGTCTGGGATACATGAAACCCTCTGAAAAACAAAAAACAAACAAACAACCCCTTTCTCCACTTGAGAATACCACAGCATCTTCTATTCTTCTCTTAATGACCTGTTTAGACTAAAGGAGGACCTACAAGCTAGCTGGAGAACATTTCCACTTTATAGATGAAAAAATTGAAAACAGGAAATATCCAGAAGGCAGCCTAGAGCCCAGCTGTTGGCAGGATAGGCAGCAGGAACACTGTTGTTCCTGTGTTTTTGTTTAAATTTTGTTTCACGAATATTTCCTATGTAGGAGTCACTTTAGCAAGATGGGAATAATGGGAGAACCTGAAAATTTAAAAGCACTTATGAGGTGGAGGCAGGAGGATCAGGAGCTCAAAATCATCTTCAGCTCCATGAGGAGTTCAAGGTCAAGCATGGTCTATATGAGACTATGCAACAAAAACCAAAGCAAGCAAACAAAGAGCCATCAAGATTGAGAGCAGGAACAGGAAATGGAAGAGGGAGACTGCCCTTCTTGCCAGAGCATTCTGTCCAGCTACCCACTCCTGTTGCCTGCCCCCACCTTGAGAACAGCTTCTCTGACTCTTCTTACAGGCTTTCCTGACACTCACTGTTCTACAGAGGTTTTCTAAGGCTTTTGGCAAAGGCGGCAACAAATGAAGAGGCAAAAATGAAAAACCAAAAATCATAATCATAATCTGAAGCACCTATCTAATTATTTTTATCAATAAAAATGACAAATATTGGGGTAAGAAGCTGAATGATTAGAGAAGCCACCAGTCACCTCCTCTCTGCCAAGATCCAAGATGCCTGTGATCCTCTCTCAGCCCCGCCTTACTACTTCCTGTCTCCTGTGTCCTCAATCCAAGACCTATATGGTTAATTTTGGTCAGCTAGTGGTTAGCTCTGCCCTCTGACTCAAAGCAAACTTTATTGTCAGAATGCGAACAAAATATCACACAACAATAATCCCCAGTCTGTAAGAAGCAGACACTGGCAGTTTTGGAACCTGTTGCCTCTGACCTGTATAAATGCCCTATACAAGAAATGTGAGCCTCACACTTAAAGTCCTTGGTACTTCATTCTAAATGGCCAATCTCAGAAGGACAAAGTGGCTTTTAGCATTCACTACCTAACAAGACAGTGAGCTGTCCTCCTCTTAGCTATTAAAATATCAATCCCACTCAAAGGACGCATTACAAAGCCCTGCAGCCTTTCTGAACTACTCCAAAAGGACCCTCCCTCTTAGCTGATGATTCTCCCTGAGAACTGGCCTGCTGTGCTCATGTCTGTCTAATAGTAGACTGTTTATTAAAACCTTTATATCATTTTGGTCTGGTAAGTATTTTTACTTCCATGCCTTGGGCTTATTGCTAGCACAAAGGTGCCAGTGGATCTAGCGGTGTCTGGGCAGAGCGAAGGAAGTGAATGTGGTTGGTTCACTGGTGGAACAGGGAAGTGACTAGGAGGAGGGTGAGCCTGTCTGCTAGGACCAGCCCTGGAGAGGGAGGGGGGCATGTTCGTGCTAACCAGCAAATGAGTTTTTCAACAGCTCATCCATTCTTTCTCCAGTTCAGTAGTGAAATATTACCTGCGTGCACTTGAATCACCTTCAGAGGCTTGTAACACACCACTGAAGAGATTAAAGTGATTTCCCCTGAGTACTCCTTGATTTAATGATAGCTCAGTAAGGGATGAAAACAAACACTGCGAGCAGGAGAAAATGGTGATTGCCTCCTAGTGGAGGTTAAGGTGTGCTGCTGCAGAGACCCAGGAGGAAGGAGAACCGGCTCCAGGCCAGTGGTGAGGCATTGTGGGTTCCCAGTCTGGGTTTCATCCCAATCCACTGGGCTCAGGGTCCCTGCTGAGGGGCACACTTACTCCCATCTTCAACACATTCTAAATGAGCCCCACTTTGCTGCAACGGACTCTTTTTTTTTTCTGAGTCAAGACAGGAAGCGGAAGACTAGGAGAAGCAGTGACATGGTTTCCCAGCCTCCGTTCTTCTGCCGGAGAGTTTGGCCCACGTCTTTCCTCTCTAATGGCCTCCATACAGCGCTCATGCGCTGTACACACCTACCTTCTTGTGACAGAATGCCTGGCAAAAACAACTTTGAGAAGGAAGTTTCTTTAGCTCACAGCTTGAGGGTACAGTCGCTCTATCGTGACACTGAAGCTTGGGCAGCTGATGATATTGCACTTACAGTCAGGAAGAAGAGAAAGATGCAAGCTTGCACGCTGCTGGCTTTCTCTGTTTTGTTCAGTCTAGGACTCTAGCCCAGGGGATGGTGCTGCCCACAACGGACAGGTTGTCCCACCTCTTTAACTTATCTAGAAAACTCTCACAGACATACCCAGTCAGTGGCTTGTTTTCTAGGTGGTTCTCTGTCCTGAGTAGTGGCATTTTAAGGTGTGAACCACCACACTCACCTCTCTTCAGGTACATTTGAGAATCATATTTTTTATTCTTAAAATGTTCGCAGAGCAGCTGCCAGCCTGGCAGAGACTGTTGTGGGTCCCTGAAAGATCCCCAGGCGGTTTACGAGCAGTGACCCATCCCGGGCGGGTGGGTGGCCTCGCCATGCGGCGGCAGGTCTGGGAGAGCCAAGCAGGCAAGTGTAAACGGGCGGCGGTGGCGGGTAAAAGACACATAAACACAGAAAATAAGCATAAAGATAAAAATATTTATTAAAGGAGAGAGAGAGAGAGAGAGAGAGAGAGAGAGAAGAGAAAAGAGAGAGAAAGGAGGCAAAGACACGTGTGCACACTAGAAAGGGGGACAGGAAGAGAGAGAGGAGTTTTCAGATGGGGCGAGTGGTCAGAGGTAGCTGGGAGTAGGCGTGGAAAGGGGCGTGGACCAAAGGAATACCAACATTGGTTTTGGTTTTGCTCTTTGAGGCAGAGTCTCCTGTAGACCAGGCTGGCCTTGAACTCACAGAGGACCACCTGCCTCTATCTCCCGAGTGCTGAGATTAAAGGCCTGTGCCACCACATCTGTCCTGCTTATTTGATTTCTAATCAGTGTCTTACTACGTACTCCAGACTGGCCTTGAACTAGAGATCTTCATCTTTCAACCTTGCAGCTGCTTTAGACACTTTTTTTTTTTGGTAATATGCTATTATCTTCCAAAAGTGCATTCAGGTTTCAGGGAAAGGAAATGAGTTCAATGAGAAATATCTCCCCTATGGAAATCAAGCTCGACCTGCCCATGACAAGGTTTGTTTTCTCTGTCTTCTAAGCATTGATGGAAACTCACTGAAACCAATGCAGAGCTGTCTCTGCAGCTGTTTGTGTTGTTAACCATTCAATTTTTGGTTAATGAGGCAGTCTATATGGACAGACACTGTTCTACCAACAATTCTGTGAGCAGTTTCATGCTTGCTTGCATTCTCTTTCCTTAATGAACTAGAACTGAGCACATTGCCCTCTTGGGTTAATCTGGAATGTGGGCTAGGGGATTTCATGTTGGTCCAAATACATCACTGGGATTCTCAGATTATTGTTCACCTATATTTCCAGCACAGCCCGATTTCCACAGAGGTTTGAGAGCTGAAGGATGTACATCTTCCTCAGGGCCTGGCTGTACTCCTGTAGCTGCGTGGCTTCCTCCTTTTTGTGTGTAGGTATTTAATCTCCATATTTACATATCTGTATACTAACGATTTACTAAGAATCTGGACTTGGATTAGGTCATTTTCCAGGGGTGGGAGTGTCATCATGATAGTTAGGAAAGACGTTTGTAGCACTAGAGTAGACCCCACCACCCCTCCCAGCTACCTCACCTTAGTGTGGTAATCTCAGTGCCTCCCTACGGAGGCCATGGTAGACCCGGGCTCCTGGGGTTTTCTGCTTGGATTATTCCCGGTGCAGAGGGATAGGTCTCGTTGTCTGTTTCAGAGGTCATAAACGTTCCTCAGCCTTTAGCTTTGGTGTCTCATGACACAGTGGCCAGAGCTCAGCCTGGTCTTTCATCACCAGATAAACGAAATCGCTCACAAAGCAAATGGTTTATGGAACGTGATTAGGGAGGGCAGCAACTGTGCAAACAATAGCTGTCTACTGATCTAGGAGGGCCGTGGCAGTGTGATAACTTGGCTATTATATGGCTTCAAATGGAAAAATCAGTAGAGCTCAGCAGTTGCTTTAATAGGATTCTGAGAGGAGAAAGATTGAGACAAAGATAATACAACTAACATTAATCACTGGCTTTATGTAACCAGTATTATTTCGTGGTTTTGTGGTACTGCGGACTAACCCCAGCCTCCTGCCTCCTAGGCAAGGGCTTTGTCACTGAGTCACTCACACCCATGGCTCCTGTTCTGTTCCTCTTGTGTCAATGGGGTACACACAAAATCCTATAAAAATAGATTCTGCATTTCCACCATTTTACAGAACAGAGAGTTGAGGCTTAGGGATGTCAAAGAACTTGCCCAAGTTCTAGGAAGTTCTAGGAAGTACCAGAGCTAGGATCTGGGTGGACAGGTAGATGGATAGGGAGAAGAGACACACGTAGGTGATAAAGATGTCAGACCTTTAAGATGTCTGGCTTCTTTACCCTCTAGGCCTGAGACAAAAATCTGTCAGCTTTAAACAAAGGCCTTGTGGGGTTTTATTTTCTCCAGTGGGGCCCTTATTGTTGGAACTGGGGGATGAGGTCAAGCCATATCAGGACTTGCTTATGCCAAAGTTGACCTATCAGCAGCCCACTCTGTTCGAACTCATCTACCCTAAATTTGGAAGGAAGACTTCTCAAAGACCCTTCAGACCTTAGCCCTGCAGGAGAAGTGGGATTTCAGGCTCCGAGTCTCCTCTCTGCCATGCAGAGGGTCCTTGCCTTGGTGTGCCTTGCTGTGTGTGTTTCTTGACCCCTATTAAAAATCTTTCTTCGCCGGGTGGTGGTGGCGCACGCCTTTAATCCCAGCACTTGGGAGGCAGAGGCAGGTGGATCTCTGTGAGTTCGATACCAGCCTGGTCTACAAGAGCTAGTTCCAGGACAGGCTCCAAAACCACAGAGAAACCCTGTCTCAAAAAACCAAAAAAAAAAAAAAAAAAAAAAACTTTCTTCATAGGCTGATTCTGTCGGCTGCTGCCTGTTGAGTTTGAGATTTTTCCTGCCTTTTAACTCTTTAGCTGGAAAAAAAAAAACAAACCTGCTCAAGACCCCATTTCCCTCTGCTGGCACTACTTTGGCTGGTCTTCAACATGGGATTCTTCTGCCCCAACTTTCAGAGTATTAGGATTACAACTATGCCTTAGTTAGGGTTTCTATTGCGATGAAGAGATGCCATGACCACAGAAACTCTTTTTCTTTTTGAGACAGGGTTTCTCTGTGTAGGCCTGGCTGTCCTGGAACTCACTCTGTGGACGAGGTCAGCCTCAAACTCAGAGATCCACCTGCCTCTGCCTTCCAAGTGCTGGGATGAAAGGTGTGTGTCACCACCGCCTGGCTACCATGGCAGCTCTTTTAAAGGGAAGCATTCAATCAGGGCTGGTTTATAGTTTCAGAGGTTCAGTCCATTACTGTCATAGCAGGAAATATGGCAGTGTGTAGGCAGGCATGGTGCTGGAGAAGGGGCTGGAAGTTCTACATCTTGATTCACAGGCAGCAAAATGAAACTGTGTGTCATGCAGGGTGCAGCTTGAGCATATGAGACATCAAAGCCCACCTCCACAGTGACACACTTCCTCCACAAGGCCACTCCTCCTAATAGTGCCAAGCATTTAAATACGTGAGTCTATGGAGGTCATAGACTCATGATCAAACCACCACAAGGCATAACTGGCTAAGTCTATTGTTTTGGTACTTCATGAACAACAGTGTGGATATTGATTTGTAATCACTGAAAGCATCATGAACAACAGAATGAATATTGATTGGTAGCGACTGAAAGCAGGCAATCCCTTAGAGAAGAGCAGAGTCTCAGCTGGATGTGGCAGGACAAGCCTGTTATCATGGTGCTTTGAAGGAAGATTGGAAGTTTACGGTTATCTTTGATGACATAGTGAGTTCAGGGCTGGTCTGGGTTACATGAGACTCTATTTTAAAAAACAAACCCAAAACAATTTGATTCTAAAATGTACATGGAGAGAACAAGTGTGGTGGCGGCTCACACCTGTAGTCCCATCACTGGGGCCGAGGTAGAATGATCTTGGCAAGTTAGGAGCAAGCCTGGGCTACACAGAGGCCCCAAGTATCCTGAGCTACAGAGTGACTCAAAAGAAAAATTCCAAGAACAAGTAAAACATATATGAGGCAGTCTAATATTGTATATCTCAGGGTGTAATAAATTCTCTGTGTTCTTTCTTCTATAAAAATAAAGTAAAATAAACACAGAAAGTCAAAAGAACAGAAACAGACAAAAATACTTTTGAAAAAGAATAGTGTCAGAGAACTCAGGTGACCTGATTTCCATTCTGTGAAGTCACAAGAGTCAAGACAGAAAGATCTACTGATTGTTGGTGTGGAGTAGAGTTCAGAAATAGATCAAGTACACAAGGTCACCTGATGTTGACAACGCCTCTCAGATAACTCGGTGTAGAAGGTGTTTTAAGGAATAGCACTGGATCTGCAGATGGATGTCATACAAAAAGACTTTTAAAATTTATTTATTTTTATTTTATGTGCATTGGTGTTTTGCCTGCATGTATGTCTGTGTGAGGGGCCCCTGGGATGGCGTTGTGAGCCACCGTGTGGTTGCTGGGAATTGAACTCAGGACCGCTGGAAGAGCAGCCAGTGCTTTTTAACTGCTGAATCATCTCTTCAGCCTCTATAAAAAGTCTTATACCCTACTCCACACCCTATATAAAATAACCCGGAACGGATCCTATATAAAATAACTCAAAATGAATCATAAAGGTAAATGCGGAAGGGCCGAGGCTGCCGTCTTCTGCAGAGCGCTTTCCTAGAGTGCAGGCTCTGGATGCAATTCCCTTGTAAGGCTAAAGTGAGAAAAGAACAAATTCAAAAGGAAATAAAAATAATATAAAAACGTATCGGTAAAGCTTTGATAAGAAAATGTCTGTGAACTTGGAACTGGGGTTAAAGTTTCTTAGATTTGCTACCAAAATACAACTTATAAAAGAAAAGAATTAACTTAAATCAAAACAGAGGCCTCTTCTAGGCCCGGGGATGGTTCAGGAAGTGTGGAGTGTGTGCTCAATATACTCAAAGCCCTGGATCTATTGCTTCTGTTCCAGGGCTGGAAAAGAAGACAGAGAGAGAAAAAGAGAAAGAGATGAAATGAAGGGAGGGAGGGAGGAAAGAGAAAATCCGCAAGGTGGGGGCAGAAGGGTCAAGGAGTTCAAGGCTAGTTTCAGCTACACAGTAAATTGTAGGCCAGCCTGGACTACATGAAACCCTAGCTCAAGAATAACCAATCAAAAAGAAATAAGAAGATCCAGGTAGAGGGCCCAGTAAAGCATTTTATGAACCAGCGTGAGGATCAGAGTTCAGATCACCAGAAACGACTCAAAAGCTGGGTGTGGGTGGCAGCCTGTCTGTAAAGCCAGTGTAGGTCACAGGAGCAGGGAATTCTGGAAGCAAACTGGCAAATTACACTAACCCAAAAGGTGAACATTGGATTCGGCAAGACACTGTGACTCAGGGCTAGCAGAGTGTTACAATGCTTACTAATGCTTCCTGTGGAATCCTGACAACCTAAGTTCAGGTGTGATAGGATTCCTGCTGTGAAGAGGGGGGGGGTACTGGGGGGAGGGATACTGGAGGGAGGAGGGACGGGGGAGGGACAAGAGAACTAGGAACTGAGAAAGCCGGCTAGAAGACACCAAAAATAACTTGTTAGGGTCCATGAGAAATCCTATAGAAGACCCCCAGTCATGAACGCAATCAGCAAGAGCATTTATTAAAATGTGTTTGGGTAGCACATGGCTTGCAGGCTCCTTTTCAACAAGATTGTGGGATTCCAGGGCAGGGAGGTTAGTCTGGGGCCTGATTGGTGGGTTTAAACAAAAAGTTTACGGGTTGCTATAGGATTGGTTGGTAGCTTAGTGGCTAGGGGTTTCCAGCTGCAGGGTGGGAGAAGCTGTCTCTAGTTCTCTTAAGCTTGCACAAGGCTGTGGGGTGCCCTTTGGTTGCCCCTGGATTGCAGCTTTCCCAAGAACCAGCTCCAGCTGGTTCCCAACTGAAACTAAGGCCTGGTCTCTAGGAGGGCCTGTCATGGCCCTTATCTGGTTCCCCAGCCCTCTCAAACCCTGCCTCAACAAGGTTGTAAAAGGAGAAAACTGACTCCTCAAAGATATTTTCACATACATATAAATAAAAAAATAAATAAAATAGAAACCTTGTCTTGATACATAAGTTGGAAAGCGATCGTCAACTGCGGTTGTTGTCAACAGTAGACACAAGCATATGGGACATGTATACACACACTCACATAACTTCATGCACTGTGGTGCTTTGAATGAAAATGGCCCCAAAGGGAGAGGCACTGTTAGGGGGTGTGGCCTTGTTGGAGTAGGTGTGGTCTTACTGGAGGAAGTGTGCCACTATGGGGACAGGCTTTGATGTTTCTTTCTCTCAAGCTTTACTCCGGGTGGTCCGTTGACTTCCTGTTGCTTGCAAAATATAGGGCACTCAGCTATTTCCTCAGGACCAGGCCTGCCTGCGTGCCACCATGCTCTCCACCTGATGGATGGAGCCTCTGAACTGTAAGCGAGCCCCCTCAATTAAATGTTTCCTCCCTCCCTAAGGGTTGCCATGGTCATGGTCTCTCGTCACAGTAATAAAAACGCAAACAAAGACAAGCACATACATATGCAGGAGGAAGAACTGAGGGGAGGGAAGATGAGCCACACAAACCTGGGAGAATTTTACACAACATAACTAGCAAAAGAATTGATTCCTGAATATGTAAAGAATTCACAAACCTCAGATGGCAAAAAAAAAAAAAAAAAGGAAACTTGACTCTAAAGATAGGAGTAAAATATTAAATACTTCACCAAAGGCAGTATATGCGTGGGGAATAAACACATGAAAATATGTGCAACATAATTAGTAATTAGGGAAGTACAGGTTGAGACCACAATGAGATACCATCTTGTGTTTATCATAATGGCAGGAATGAAAAGCTCCTGGAATGTTCTTCTGTTGCTAGCGGGAATGTGAAAACACACAGCCTCTTTGGACCACCGTTTGGCAGTTTTACAGAAAGTTACACATTTACCATGCAGCCCTAAAACCCCACTCCTAGGTGTTTACCCAAGAGAAGTGGAATCTATGTTTGTAGCAGCTTTATTTATAATTGTCCAAATCTGGAAAGGACCCGGATGTCCCTCAATTCGAGCAGAAATAATATGTGGTACAGTCAGTTAGTGAGATGTTGCTCAACACAGGGTGGAATCAACTACAGATGTGCAGAACCACATGTATGGATCTGGGACGCCTTCAGCTGAGTGAGAGAGGCTGCGCTCCAGGGTACATACTGTGTCTTTCCCCTTGTATGACATTTGGGGGAAAAATAAGGTGGAAGGGATAGAAAATAGATCAGTGATTGACAGACACAAGGTTGGGTGAAAGGTCGGCACAAGGAATTGTTTTTGTGACTGATGATGAAGAGTTTGGAGGACTCAATTCTAACCCTATCTAGGAGGTAAGCACTATTGAATATATTACAAATATTAATGTTGGGACTGGAGAGATGGCTCAGCGGTTAAGAGCACTGACTGCTCTTCCAGAGGACCTGGGTTCAATTCCCAGCAACCACATGGTGGATCCCAACCTTCTATAATGAAATTTGGTGCCAACTTCTGGTTGCAGGCATACATGCAGGCAAAACACCGTATAAGTAATAAATAAGTAAGTATAAGTAATAAATAAGAAAAAGAATGATAATGTTAGTAATAGGTCTTTGGGGGAGGTACAGAGAGATGGCTCAGGGGTTAAGAGCACTTGTTGAGCTTACAGAAGACCCAGTTGCCAGCATCCACAAGACAGCTCACAAACCACCAATAACTCAAATTCCAAGGCATCCGATGGCGTGTTTTTTTTTTAATGCATGTGGTGCACTGACACACATGCAGGCAAAATACTCATACACATAAAATAAAAATAAATACATCTTTAAAAAAGGTCTTTTGAATATGCTTATGAGTGTATCTGTGCTTGGGTATATGTATTAGAATGCAGGTGTGTATCTGTGCTGAGCTATATGTATCTGAATGCAGGTGTGTATCTGTGCAGGGTATATGTATCTGAATGCAGGTGTGTATCTGTGCAGGGTATATGTATGTGAATGCAGGTGTGTATCTGTGCAGGGTATATGTATGTGAATGCAGGTGTGTATCTGTGCAGGGTATATGTATGTGAATGCAGGTGTGTATCTGTGCAGGGTATATGTATGTGAATGCAGATGTGTATCTGTGCAGGGGTATTGAAGGCATAAGTCATAAACAATGCCACACCAGTTTGGAATTATGATTAATAGGGTGGTATTTATTTAAAGGGGAAAAAACTTACAGATCACCGTCAGCCCTCTGCGCAACCAGGAAGGGAGTCTAGTCGTCGGCGGAGCAGGAAGTGAAGAGAGAGAGGAGAGGGAAGTGGCCGCTTTTTTAAAGGGAGAGAGACCACGCCCCAATGGGCTGGTATCTCAGCTGCGATAGGCTGGAGGAGTGGGAGGACCTCCCGTAACAGGGTATATGTATCTGACTGCAGGTATGTATCTGTGCGGGGTATATGTATCTGAATGCAGGTGTGTATCTGTGTGGGGGTATGTGTATCTGAATGCAGGTGTGTATGGAAGCTGGAAGAGGGCATTGGACTTTACTGGCGCTGGAGTACTGGGAGACAGTGAGTCACCTGGCATGGGTGCTGGGAACCAAACTCAGACTCTTTTCACTGCTAAGCCATTTCTCTAGTCCCAGGATAATAGATCTTCACTGTGCGTACCATTCAGTATCTACTGTCCTTCTCATAAAAGGAGAGTTGTGGCTCTTGGCTCTTAGATAGACAGTTGTCAAACCTTTCCTTGTGCCTGGCGCTTGGACCACAAGGTTGTCACTCCAGTCGCCCTTCTGTTAACCAGCTTGACCACCATGTCTTCCTTCCTGCATCCAACCCGTCACAGACCCCTTGAAGAAACCACACTCCATGCACAAAGCACACTGTAACCAGGGCCTCTGAAGTACACTTCCTGCTGCTTCAGGAAGCTTTGCTCCAGGTATGACCACCCAGGCAACTGTACTAGCTTTGGAAGACCCCACTCAGGCAAGACGAGGGCATTGGATCCCCTGGAATTGGAGGTACAGGCAATTGTGAGCCACCCAGGAGGTCGTGTTCTAGGAACCAAACTGTATTCTCTACAAGAGCAGTACATTTAACTGCCATGCCATCTCTCTAGCACTGACCCTTCCCCTCCCCCAACTCTAGATACCCCTCTTTACTGTGGAGCTATTTTTACTTAGAACTAGAGGGAAAATACCACGTCTCCAGTGACTCAGCAAAAAGCCTGGCATTAGTGCATATTCCAGGTTTGTGCTTGGTGCACATTCCGAGCTAGCTATTGGTGGAATTAGAAGCTGTGCGCATGCAGTCCTGCGACTGCCGAAATGGTGATCCATGCAGAAGCATACCATGCCCCTCTTCTAGAAGGCTGTGTAAGAAGGCTGCTTGCACTCCTTAGTGAGTAAGGGAAGCTTCTCTTATGTGCACTGATCCCTGGTGTCGCAGCACTGGGCCCCATAAAGAAAAGAATGGTTTTGGAACAGTGGTCTTTGTTCTGGGCCGCAGAGTGGCTGGGTTGAACTTGGAGAACAGACAAAAGCCCAGGAGAGACGGTTAAGAGAACTTGATATGTTATGGTGTCGAAAACCAGGACCCAAACACTGAGATATTGCAGGGTAAAATTCATTCACAGCCTGGCCTGACTTACAGTCCCTTCCTCGGGAACAGAAAAGTATAAGTGGCCCTCAGCTGAACAGAGAGAAGCTTACATAGGTCTTTTACTGATATAATATCGAGATTCTAGAAACAGGTCTGGGACCCGAATAATAAGAGGAATGGAGACTTATTTTTTTAGCAAATTAAATAAATTATTTCACCCATATTAAAATCAACAGTGAAGGCCGAAATGGGGGAGTTAGACTCTAACAGTTGTTATTCTAGAGGACCCACATTTTGCTGCTAGTATTACCTTGGGGAGTTCACAACTGCCTGGAACACAGGCTGCCAGGAGTCTGATGTCTTCTTCTGGCTTCAGAGAGAAAACCTCCATACACATGACATTCACACACACACACACACACACACACACACACACACATACAAACACACACACACACACTAAAAATAAACAAGCAAGTACAATTAAAAAAAAAAAAGGCCCAGGTGGCTGAAAAGTTTTTGTGCCCTGATAAACCTCTCCACCGATGCAAAAATCTAAATCAGACCAAATCAAACTGAATTAGAGAAAGCCCAGGTTTAATGGATACCAGCGCTTCCCAGGAGACAGGGAAGGAAGACCAGAAACCAAGTGTTTGTTCTCTGGAGTACAGTTTAAATACCCTGTGGGAGTGGTCTTGAACATTTCTGGGGAGGGCTTTCTTGGAGGTGGAGTCTGGAGTGAGGCAACTCCCAGGGGAGGGAGCTTAGGATGGAACTCTAAACTTTCCAGACTCGTTGAGTATATGGATGCCAGGGGCTGGGGTGAGGCTTCCACCCAACATTGGCAGCAATGAGGAGGCAGCCGAAGAGTTCCAGGAGGTTACCAGGATCTGAGGACTTAGATGCCCAAAGCTCAGAGCTGTAACACCAAGAGACAGCTAAGATAGCCATCAAGGATGTGCCCTCTGATACCAAATCTCTGAGCTGTTAACACTGTGAGGCAGCTGGAGCATTCCAGAGACTGACCACGGGCACATTCTGTAAGGACAAGGATAATAAAGCCCTAGGTGCTAGAAGAGGTAACGAGAAAAGAAGGAAATGGCTGCTCCGAGGTGAAGGAAAAGTCTGTAGATAAAAGGGAGAAAAGCCAGAGGCTGGGACATCTGGGAGAGTCCAGACTGAATGTGGCCCTCAGCAGGGCCATGCGAGGAGAGGTCAGAGGGGAGAAGGGAGAGGAGCCACCAACCAAAAGGGGCAGCCTGGGTCTAGAGACTGCCCAAGAGACTGGAAAAGCCAAATGACTGAGTTATACATGGGCCAGAGGAGCTGGCTGCCCTGCACTGGAGCAGCTTAGGGTAGGGGGCAGGGTATGCCAACCATACCCTGAAACAGGTGGGACTGAGGGATGCAGGGAGAACCTGGCGGCTACCATCTGCTTTGATGTGTTAATGGACATCTCAGTTAGTCATTTGTCCGGGTTTGAGACCTAACAAAGAAAAAATTGGAGAGAACTGCTAAGTGTTCAAAAGCCAAGCGCCCCAGAACTCATCAGCTGCAATGCTAGTCACCAGGTCAACACTCTAAGCAATAAACTTCACCTTGTCAGCTTAGAGCAGCGAACCTCAGTTAAACGCTGGAGACTGAAGTCTCTAGTGTCCAAACCTCAGAGTTAATGCACCTCTAGGTTCAGAAGCCTAGCTTGTGATCCTCTTGACTTTAGGGCTGTCAATGCTGAATTCTGCCTCTGTCCATCCACAGTTTCTACCCAAATAAAAGAGGAGAATGCAGCTGTGATGGTTTGAAAGAAAATGGCTCCCAAAAGGAGTGTCACCACAGGGGTGGGCTCCTTCTCCAGCACCACATCTGCCTACATAAGTTGGAGGCTATGGATGTAGTACATTTCAGGCCAATAAGGGCTATAAGGTGAGACCTTGTCTCAGAAGAAGGACAGTACTATAGCTGCAGGAAGAAGTTATGGGATCTGAAATACAGAGCAGAAAGGAGATCTGGAGAAGCGAGCTGTTCCAGGATAGAAGCACAAAAGGAAAGAAGAAAAAACAAACCAGAGGGTCAGACACAGGACCCAGGCTCTTCTGGTTTTGGAGGCAGGGGTTACATTCTGGGAAGTGTTACAGAAAGATGGATTGGAGGTTGTGGGGGCTTGGGCAAGGTGCTGTTCCCAGTCAGAGCAACTGGAGATGGGGGCCCTAGAGCATCTTCCAAATGCTAGGCTCCCTTTCTCAGCAGGTCAGTCTTTGTCAAGGACAAGGAAGCAGGTCGGAGACACAGTGCCCTGCTGTTATTTTGTCCATTAACTTGACAGATTACTGAAGCCTTGAAAACCACTTAGTCAGAGTGTAAATATTGGCACTGGTTTCCACGGTACCAACTGCAGGAGCAGGAAGGTTTCCATAAAGACCCAGAGCCAATGGAATGCTGTGGAATCAGGGAATCACTAGAATATTCAGCTAAATTGAGATATCTGGGTATCGTTGAGGGTCAGAGATGACCCCGGCAAAGCCTCTTTGGTGGATGGCTCTGAGTAAGATTTCTCTTAGCCTCAAGATAGGGCTGGTGCTGAATCCCACAGTGGAAACGATGGGCACAAGCCTAGGTTTTTGTTGTTGCTGTTTGTTTCTAAGTTTGTCTTCTTGTACTTTTGTCAATTTTCAAGGAGAATGTTTGCGTTCTTTCTTTCTCTTTTTTCTCTTGTTTTCATTCTTTAAAAAAAAAGATTTATTCATTTGTGTATGTGAGTGCTTTATTTATGTGTATGCATGCATGGCAGAAGAGGACATCGGATCCCATTATGGATGGTTGCTTGCTGAGACGCAGGGTCTCTAGAAGAGCAGCCAGTAGTCTTAACCACTGAGCCATCTCTTCAGCCCCATTTCTATTCGAAATGGAATGTCAAGATTCCCTCCAGCTCCGATTTTTTCATTCATCAAATTATTTGCTGAACACCTACCATGTCCCAGAGACTGTAATAGAAACAGAAACCAGTAGGACAAAGGTCACTGAGAGGAGGTTGCCTTGAGGGAGATCCGAGTTTGGGGATAAGTATAAGATAGTAAATGACATTCACTGTGTGTTCTGACCCTCTGTTGGAATTAATCTCTCTGAAACTCAGTGAGTTAGAAACTGCAATAACCTTCAGTTCAAAGAAGAAGAAACAAAGGCATAGAGACCTTGAATAGCATGCCAAAGGACTCGCTTATTTGTATATGCAGCCTTAATTCAGGAATAAGCAAACTATTGAGAGACTAGCTATGAATGCACAATGGCAAGACAATGTTGGGAGTGATAGAAGATAATGTTGGGTTCAGGAGAAAGGGAGCAGAGACAAACCACCCTTCAGGAAATCTTTATTAATAGAGTTATTAGTGTCATACCATGGCGGTTATGATGGTGCCCTGGAGGGAGAGAGCCTTAAGTTATGGAAAGCATAAGAGAGCCTTAAGTTTCGGATTTTATGGGTGGGGAGAATTTCGCCTATGTTCCATGAATCACTACAAAGGAACAAAGCTACCCTTGGGTCTTGATATTGGGGTGTGAGGAGGACTAGACATGCTTCCAACTGTAAGAGGGACAGAGTGGGTGATAGGGACCCTCCTTTAGCCAATGGTCTTTGAGAGGCTAAACCAGGTTGAGGGGTAACTTTGGGTACCAAAAAGTCACAGTCCTGCGTGCTTACCCCTCTTCTTCCTGCATGCCACACCCGGATGCCAGACCCCATTCCTACTTTCTTGCTATAATCTGTGAGTTCCCTTTAAATAAAGAAAAACCTTAGTATACCCTAAGGTTATATATCTGGAGGTGGCGTGGGATATTTGATTCATATTCCCCTCATCGGACACATTCAGCTTCATCTGGCGCCCAACATGGGGCTGAGTCCACTTGCCAGGACTGTGCTCCCAGTTCGCCAGCGCAGGTACATTTCTTGCCCACTCATGGCCCACCTGCCCCTGTTTAGGAACCTGACTTTTCCTCGTCCATGGCTCGCAACCCACATGCCGCTGCTTCTCCAGCTGGGGATCCCTGTGGCGTTTCTGCCACTGGTGGCACACAGTTCACAGCTTGCAACTGATAATAAAGCTTTGGGGTTCCTTTTTATTCTGACCACCAACTCTCAGAATCGCTTTAATTGTCCTTAATAACTGCTCTTATTTTGTTAAACAAAGCATATTTGTCAGTATCTAAGTAGGCGATGGCAAACAATCCTGGAGACACTGGAGGGAGCTTCTCCTCTGCATTCCTCCACCATATAGCTGCAACTGTGGCACCTGCTGGACAATAAAGATTATTACACCTACTCTAATTCACTGTAATTGCCAACAACCAGTTTTGGGCACCAGCTGCTCAAGATGGTTCCAACTTGGTTAGCTGAAATGGTGTACCTTCTTACAATGTTCTGGCCAGAACTCCAAATAAAAGTTTCAGAAAAAAACTCTATTGACTACTCAGAGACCATTTGCAATTATACTAGACAGTAATCTTAAAACTTAACCATCATTTTAGTTTTACAGGATCCCATAAAAGAACATTGCCCCCATGATAGCTGGAAGTAATTTTAGAGGACGACATCCCCTCTCTCAACAAAGTCTGTCCTCAGGGATAGGGATATCATTTAGAGATTGATATTACTGGTATAGAATTGGGGGTTGGGGTGAAAATTATGTAGGCTCAGGGATCTCTAAAAAAAAGGGAAAATTGAATGGGATAATAGGTAGATTAGTGTGAGCTTACTCACACTAATAATAATAGTGAGTAATAGAGTGAGTAATTGTGAGCTATTATTTATAGACAATTTACATTGGTATAGATTTATAGATTTTTGTATATTGATACAAATTCAAATTATATTCATTATATTTAATATACTCATTTCTGTTTACAATATTTGTACAACTATGCAAAATTATTTTGTCAGGTTGTATGCATGTATGTTTCTTTCTCCATTTAAGACATTTTGTTGGGCTGGAGAGATGGCTCAGAGGTTAAGAGCACAGGCTACTCTTCCAAAGGTCCTGAGTTCAATTCCCAGCAACCACATAGTGGCTCACAGTCATCTGTAATGAGGTCTGGTGCCCTCTTCTAGTGTGCAAACAGAACACTGTACACATATTAAATAAATACACCTTAAAAAAAGACATTTTGTTTATTGATACAATTTTAGGATATATTTATCACATTGCATTATACATTTCTATCTCTAATCAAAATACTTATACATTGTTTACATTTTAAGGTCATTGTCCTCATTTACTGCACAGTTGTTTAAAGATTGTTTAATTTTTTTTTTTTTTAAGTTTTTCGAGACAGGGTTTCTCTGTAGCTTTGGAGCCTGTCCTGGCACTAGCTCTTGTAGACCAGGCTGGCCTCGAACTCACAGAGATCCGCCTGCCTCTGCTTCCCGAGTGCTGGGATTAAAGGTGTGTGCTACCACCGCCCAGCTGATTGTTTAATATTCTAATATGAAGTCTTAGTCTTTAAGTTATACAGGTATTAAGTATTATAGGCCAATAGTCATTTATTTTGTCATACTTATAGTTAGACTAATCAAATTTTTTTTAGCTACATGGAGATTGCATTCTGCATAGATAGGTAATCTCCAACCACTTCAAAGAACTGTAAAACATGGCATTTAAATAACTTAGGGTTCTATTGACATGAGACATGATTGCTCCTAGCAGCACTGATCTATTCCCAAGAGAATGTTGAACACCGACGACATTCCACTTGGGGTTTGTTTTCTTTTTGGCAAAACTGGCCTTTGGGCAAAGAACTACCCATACCTCCACCACTGACAAAATGCATGGGTTCAAACCAGATAAGCAGGATACAAGAAAAAAGACTGCCAAATCTTGACAAGACAGAGTAAGGCAGTTTTGAAAAATTTTCCTGTCTCTGAAAATAGTCTGTCAGTTACCCTAGGCCTTAGCCAAAGTTGGTTGCTTCAACACTGCAAATGAGACTTTAAGTGATTGCCCGGGTAGTCAGTTGTCTCTGTCTTCTACTGCACATTTTGGAAGCTTCTTGATTGCATTTCCTGTCTACTCAAGTAATATTATCTCCTTCTCAGGCCTTCAATGGGGTTGAAGTCATAGTTACTTTCCTCTTATGATTTAGCCAAGCCATTTCTAATACAGGACTTAGACTCCTTAGGATAGAATGATTATGAAGCATTTAGCATATGTGCTTTACTTAATATTGTTTATGCTGGTTGTAATTTTAATTTTTGGTCAGCTGGTAGCTAGCTCTGCCCTCTGATTCAAAGCAAACTTTATTGTCAGAATGTGATCAAAATATTACACAACAGATGACCACTTGTGTAGCAAGCTCTGCACAAATAGCTTTTTTTTTGTTCTTATCATTTGGTCTTTGTTTTTTTCTTACCACAAAGGACTACCTTAATTTCTTTTTTCTATTGCTACAATAAAAGACTATAACAAAAGCAACTTAAGGGAGAAAGTTTATTCCGGCTCACAGTTCAAGGGTGTACAAACCATTATGGTGAGTGAAGTTAACTTGAAGCAGCTGGAAACCACAACCAGGAGATAGAGAACAACAGATGCATGTTTCTCCTCAGCCTTTATTTACTGACAATTAAAGCCAATCATCACAAATGTTTACCCTATCCTACCTTCCTTGCCCCTCCTGTTCACATAACATAAACCCTTAAAAAATAAGTCATCCTATAAAAGTTGAGCTTTCTGGGAAATGAAGTTTATTCTTTTGAGCCACAGAGAGTTTTTAGCAGCTTACACAGGAATCTTTTATTTATTTATTTCTTTTTAGTTTTTTTCAAGGCAGGGTTTCTCTGTAGCTTTGGAGCCTGTCTTGGAATTAGCTCTTGTAGACCAGGCTAGCCTCAAACTCACAGAGATCTTCCTGCCTTTGCCTCCTGAGTGCTGGGATTAAAGGTGTGTGCCACCACTGCCCAGCTTATTTATATTTTATGTATGAATGCTGTGCGTATATATACCTGCATGTGTATATACACCTGCGTGCAAGAAGAGAACATCAGATCCTATTATAGATGGTTGTGAACCACCATGTGGTTTCTGATAACTGAACTCAGGATCTCTTGAAGAGCAACCAGTGCTCTTAACTACTGAGCCTTCTCTCCAGCCCCAGGCATCATCCTGAAGTCTTGAATATAGTATTCATTCAACTCTCTGTTTATCCTTGCTCACAGGCAGCAGTGGTGGGTCTGTGTGGAGGCTCTGGATAAACTCATAATATTCAAGATGGCCTGTAGATTGGCAAAGGATCTGGAATTCCTGGGGGCTCTTGTTCTTTCTACTGAAACAGATGTCACTAATGTGACATGGTCTGTCACTTGTTTACTCTAGAGTTTTCTTATTTATTTATTTATTTATTATGTATACAATATTCTGTCTGTATGCCTGAAGGCCAGAAGAGGGCACCAGACCTCTTTACAGATGGTTGTGAGCCACCATGTGGTTGCTGGGAATTGAACTCAGGACCTTTGGAAGAGCAGGCAATGCTCTTAACCACTGAGCCATCTCTCCAGCCCCCACTTGTTTACTCTAATGTGCAAAGGAAAGCTCTGCTCCAAATGACCTCCCCCTTATCATCTTCCTCTTTTCCCACAGGGGTTGGGTACCTGATCTCTAAGCATGGTTCAATCTGCACAGAAGGTGTTTGGAGTGAAAACTCTCTCCTCTGAGAATTTCACAGGGATCTGAAGTCAGAATATCTAGGTAGCTTTGAGCAAGTGGGATGGAAGAGAAAATGGTAAGAAATGAAGGCTTTCAGAGTAACTGAGATGATCTCATAGTCTGAACAGGGAGGGAAAGAAAGCAGAACCCAGAGAGCTGGAGATGGGAAAATGGAAGGCTGGGGATGGAGGCTGTATTAGCCTGCATTTGGAGCTGGAATTCAGGTCTGCTCCTTTTTAGCTCACAGACAAAGCGCATAAGATTTCTTGGGATTCAATTTTAGTGAGTTCCACACATTTGTTGAAAGCCTATTGTATAGGCGTTCAAGCTGTCTTGTAAAGGGAAGTCTGTGTAGGCTGTTTACATTTAATAGAAGACAAATCCGCCTGGCTCTGTATTCAGACAGCTCTTTATCCACCTACTTCAGCTGCTAACTCCAACCGCATTGTTAAGGAGAACCTAAATATCTATCCACAATTACAGCTCCCGTTATCTTTAGCCAGCATTCCCATGTCTCTATTAGCTGCTCTTCTGTTATTGTGATAGAATAGCCCCCCAAAAAGCCAAGCAGGGGAGAAAGGGTTTATTTGGGGCTTATGGTTGCAGAGGATACAGTCCACCATGAAGGGGAAGACCTGGCAGTAGGGGCAGGAAGTCATCCTGGTACTCAGGAAACAGAGGGACAATGGGGGTTGGAGCCATGCTCTAGAACCTCAAGGCCTACAGGCTGGAGAGTTGGCTCAGAGGTGAAGAGCGTTGGCTAGTTTTCCAGAGGACCTGAGGTACATGCCCAGAACTCACATGGTGACCGTTGCTGTCTGACGAAGTTCCAGCCTTTCAACACTGCAGACCACACTTCTCCAGCACCTTTTTACTCTCATTCTTGATGATCCTCTCTGCTAATGCCTTTCCCTTTGGGAAATCGTGTGCCAGCCTTGGTGAAAGGATAAAAATGCATACAATGTTTTTTAAAAATTTTTTAAAAATGTTGCAAGATCCCCAGTGGCAGAAGGCAGCAGAAATGCTGTAGGTCCCAAATGGTGGTAGCGGGCCATGTGGCAGCAGACAGTGGGCTCTGGGAGCAGCCAGTCCCAGGCAGAGATGGCTGCCGTCCCCAAGCAGTGGCTGGTCCCAGGCAGGGAGATACATGGCGGGCAGGCAGAAGACAGAAACATGGATAGACACAACTTGCAGAGTGAGGTTGAATATTTACTCAGGGGGTTATGAAGGGGAAAGGGAGAAGGTGGAGAGAGAGAGAGAGAGAGAAGAGAAGAGGAGAGAGAGACAGAAGGGAGGAGCAGAGAAGTGGGAAAAGAGGCAGAAGCGAAGTTGCCTCTCCCAGAGGAAGATGGAAAAGAGCGAGCTCAGGCTGGAAGCTGAAGATCAGCCTGCCTCAGCAGATGGGGGAGGGAGTGGGCGTGGCTTGTCTCTTAAAGGGACCAGGGATCAAAACCATAACAATGGTGGCCCTCTCTAAACAAAATAATTCTCCAGAAAAAAAAAAATCCCCATCAAGCTGGGCCTTTAATCCCAGCACTCGGGAGGAAGAGGCAGGTGGATCTCTGTGAGTTCAAAGCTAGCCTGGTCTACAAAGCTTGTTCCAGGGTAGCCAGGGCTACATAAAGAAACCTTGTCATGAAAATCAAACCAAAACAAAAAAAATCCCCACACCAAGGAACCAGGAATTCCATTGTCCCCCTCCTAATTGCACCAAGAACAGGAAAGTTGGAGATTTACTAGACACACCTGATCCCAAGGATGAAATACCTACAATTCAGATCCAGAGCCTGGGGCTTAATAGGCAAGAGTTCAGTTAATAAGCACAGAGAAATCAAAATTGTATGGTATAATGAGAAAGACTAAGACATCAGGACCTTCACTCTTAGAGTGTGTGAGGGGAACAGGCCCATACAGGAAGGCTAAGAAACTATAGAACAGAGTCTGCTCACCAGAAATCCTCTTCCCAAAGTCAAGCCTTTGGATAAGGGCCTCCATTTCCCTTGAACTGGCGGCCCTTCCCTGTGGTCAGTGTCAATTGTCAAGGTCAGTGCTAGCTTCCTTGACTGGTCTCAAGGAAGGTCATATGCCCCGTGTGTCCCATTTACTCCTACACAACTACGTAGCACAGAAGGTGGAATCTTTTCTCAATTAAATGCTGTTGGTAGCCAATTGGATTCACTCTCAGATTAGGTCTCCAGCCACAAGTGTCTGTAATTTTAGCCTCGAGTCCAGTAACCTCTTCTGGCTTCCGTGGGTACTGTGTACACGGTGCATAGACATATATTCAGGCAAAATATCCATATATGTAAAACAAAATTTAAATAAAAATTTAAAAATAAAAGAATATCTCTCAAGGCCTGCTCCCATGGGCGTTCCTCCTCCAGCAAGGCCTCGTCTCACAATGCAGTTGTTGCTTTTAAGGTGTGTGCATGTATGTGCATGTATGTGCATGTATGTGTCCTGTATACATATGTATACCTATGATACATTTTAATTCATAAATTAGCCACAGATTAACAATACCTAACCACAGATCTTATGTACCTAATACATGCAAATATTTTTCCTTCCCATATCAAGTTGAGAACTTTTACCTCTTCACTCAAAGAAAGCACTTTACCAGTTCCCTTGGTCATAACTGTAGGCCCATATTTTCTACATGGTGTGTCGGCCAAGTTCTCGGGCCATCGTTGGTTGAACTTCCACCTTAGTTTATCTTGGGGAATAAAAGGTGTTTGAAATAAAAGCAGGTGATCCTCAGGAATGAATGAAGCCTGAGACTCCCTTCCGATATTGCTGTGTGAACTGTGTCTCAATTATTCCTGTGCCTCCACGCCAGTCCAGAGAGGGAAAAGTAGTTTATGTTGGGGCATCAGACCCTGACAATGACCAATGGAACCATCACTATTCTTGTAACTTGAGCTCAGCAGTAAGTAAAATACCTGCATCTTTTATCTGAGATAGCATCACACAGCTCTATGGTGCGGAACTAGCCTTTAGGTTTCTATTGCTGTGAAGAGACACCATGACCACAGCAACTCTCATAAGGAAAACGTTTCATTGAGGGGCTCACTTCCAGTTTCAGATGGCAGTCCGTTAGCATCGTGGTGGGGAGCAAGACGGCATGCAGGCAGACTTTCGCTGGAGGAAGAGTTGAGAGTCCTACGTTTTGTAGGCAATAGGAAGTTGACTGACTGGAGTTTCTGTACCCATAAGCCTCTACACCAATGAAGCAATCCAAATCAGACCAAATCAAACCAAATTAGAAAAAGTCCAGGTTTAATGGGTAAAATGCTCCCAGATGATTTCCCAGCCCCTCAAGAGAGGAGACAGGGGAAGAGAGACCAAAAAACCATGTGTCTGTTTTCTGGGGGCAGTTTACACACCCTGTGGAAATGGTCTTGAACATCTCTGAGGGAGGGGTAGTCATTTGGTGGACTTTCTGAGATGTGGAAGGGTTTGGAGAGAGATAGGGGAGGGGGCTTAGGGTGGAGCTTCCACCGAACATTCCAGACTCTTTGGGTATACAGATGCCAGGGGTGCGGTGGACCTTCCACTGGAACATCCATGAAACTTTTCACAGACGAACACACTGAGGAAGCTTGAGCAAAAGAGACCTCAAAGTGCGCCCCCACAGTAACACACTTCTTCCAACAAGGCCACACCTCCTAATAGTGCCACACCCTTTGGGGGCCATTTTCTTTCAAACCCCCACAGTAATCACCAGTGGGCAGACTGCACTGTGGACAGGAGGGGTGACAGGCTGGCTCATATCCTGAACAGTATGGCTAGCTTCAGGAATATAGTGAGGTCCTGTCTCAAAAACACAAAACAGGCAGGGCATGGTGGTGCATGCCAGTGATCCCAGTGCTAAAAGATTGATTGAGACTGGAAGGCTGCTGTGATTGTTTTTGAAACCAACCTAAGCTACAGAATGAGACCTTGTCAAAGAAAGACAGAAAGAGAAAGAGAGAGACAGAGTCAGAGAGACAAAGAAACAGAGAGAAAAGAAAACAGCAAGCTAGTCTAGCAAGCAGAGCACTTACTAAACATATGCGGGTCCCTGGGTTCCAGCACTACAAGAAAAAAAAAACCCATGAAACTTATAAATTACTTATTTCTGGGCTTTTTAATTTTTTATCTTTAGTTCATGATGGACCACAGGTATCTGAAACCATGCTACTGTACACACTTAGGAACGGAAGCCACCACCGGGGCTGGGGGAAGGTTTACTGTATAGTCTAAGGGAGTATGTGCTGTACTCCTGCTTTGTTATTTTTAGGCAGCTGGCCTCTCACTTGCTCTGTAGCTGGCACTGGCCTTCAGCATCTATCCATCTGCCTCCGTGCGCTCTACCACATGTCTGCTTTATTCATGTCATTTGATAAACAGAAGTTCCCAATTTTTAGGAAGTCAACATTTATCTATTTCCTTTATGTTTACTGCTTTCTTTTCTTCTTTAAAAAAAATTATTTTATTTTTAAGTGTATGTGTGTGGGGAGGGAGGGACAAGAGAGATAGCTCAGCAGTTAAGAGTACTGACTCTTCCAGAGGACTCTGGTTCAATTTTCAGCAACCACAAGGTAGCTTACAACTGTCTGTAATTCTAGTTTCAGGGTACCCGACACCAAAATGCAGGCAAAATATTAATGTACATAAAGTGTGTGTGTGTGTGTGTGTGTGTGTGTGTGTGTGTGCCTCCAGGTATGATGAAGGCCAGAAGCATCCGATCCCCCTGCAGGTTGTGAGCTGCCTCCTGTGAGTGTGAACATAGTCTCCAGCTCTGGCCACTACTGTCTGAATCCTGTCTCAGAAGTATTTGTCTAGTTTAAGATCATGAGGATTTTCTCCTAGAAACTAGGACACACTAGTTTTCTGTTTAGACCTGTTTAGGTTCATGAATGATCTCAATTAATGTTTATGTGTAATGATGACTCAGCACTCCCCACCCTATGTTTCCTTTCCCTCCTGCTTTGCTCTTTTTGTCAGGAGTCAGCTGCCCACTCTCCATCTTGAAGCCTCATCCCCCTCGGGCCTCTTTTTATGGTGTCTGTTTCTCCGCTGAGATTCCATGTTTGTTTGTTCACTGTGTTTATATCCTTCTTCGACACCTCCTACTGACTATTCAGGCCATTTTGAAGTCTGCTGTGCTTGTTATTGACCTATTGTGTCTCAGTGCTGAATCAACATTCCGTGCTTGTCCCTGTGACATTGACTGCGATCCTTTAAGCTGCTGCTTCTGCAGTAACCACAGTATTAATCCTCAGTGGCAGCGTGGAGAGACTTTGAAGGAACACGGGGTTTTCTCCTGGATCCAACACTTCCCTTTTTGTCTTATTGCTGACTCCCGACACTGTCCAAAGTTCCTTGGCAAGTTGTGAGCTTGGTTTCAGCCCAGTGACTACATCACTGTAACCCTCTCGGTAAGAATGGCCTCTGTATTTTGGGTCTCAGGTGCCCCATGTTAAAAACAGAATGGTTTTTATATTTATTTATTTACTTACTTACTTATTTGGTTTTTCAAGATAGGATTTCTTTGTGTAGCTCTGGCTGTCCCGGGACAGTAGCTCTGTAGACCACGCTAGCCTCAAATTTACAGAGATCCACCTGCCTCTGCCTCCCAAATCCTGGGACTCAAGGACACGTCTCCTCTTTGGTGTTTTGTCTCCCAGGCTCCAGCCTACTCAGTGGTCCTGAGCTCTGCTCTCTACCTCCTCAGCTCGGCAAACCAACATTTGTGTTTGAAGTTCACTTTCTGCCTACTGTTCTAGCACGCCCCTCAAGGGGCTTGACCTCATGTATTCCAGTACTCTCCAGGATCATAGCCCAGTGCTTTTTGTCGCCATACGATTTGGTCTAGTTTAATACTTGCTTGGAGCAGGAAAGCTGTAGATTGGCACCAATCATCTCAATCATGGCTGGTCTTGATGTCTGGTGAGAGAGTAGATGTCAAACATTACATAAGCAGTCAGATTAAAAAGTCAGTGCAACATTCAGAAATCATGTCAGATCAAAAGTTGTGTTAGTCTAGAGAAGTATCTCAGTGACTAAGAGCCCTGACTGCTCTCCCAGATGACCCAGGTTCAGTTCACGGCACCCACATGGCAACTTATAAATGTCTATAATGACTTATTTATGTCTCTAGCTCTATGGGATCCAGTGTCCCCTTCTAGTGTGCAGACATATATGCAGTCAAAACACTGCTACTCATAAAATAAATGATTAAAAAAGAAAGTTATCCAAATGGATTAAAGACGTCAACATAAAGCCAGCCACACTGAACCTTATAGAAGAGAAAGAGGGAAGTACACTTGAATGCATTGGCACAGGGAACCACTTCCTAAATATAACCCCAGCAGCACAGACACTGATAGAAACAATTAATAAATGGGACCTCCTGAAATTGAGAAGCTTCTGTAAAGCAAAGGACACTGTCAACAAGACAAAACGACAGCCTGCAGAATGGGAAAAGATCTTCACTAACCCCACATCAGACAGAGGTCTGATCTCCAAAATATACAAAGAACTCAAGAAATTGGACACCAAAAGAACACATAATCCAATAAAAAAAATGGAGTACACACCTAAACAGAGAACTCTCAACAGAGAAATCTAAAATGGCTGAAAGACACTGAAGGAAATGTTCAACATCCTTAGTCATCAGAGAAATGCAAATCAAAACAACTCTGAGATTCCATCTTATACCTGTAAGAATGGCCAAAACCAAAAACACTGATGACAACTTATGCTGGAGAGGTTGTGGAGAAAAGGGAACACTTCTGCATTGCTGGTGGAATGCAAGTTGGTACAACCCCTTTGGATGTCACTGTGGAGATTTCTCAGGAAATTAGGAAACAACCTTCCTCAAGACCCAGTAATACCACTTTTGGGTATATATCCAAAGGATGCTCAATCGTGCCACAAGGACATGTGCTCAACTATGGTCATAGCAGCTTTGTTTGTCATAGCCAGAACCTGGAAACAACCTAAATGCCCCTCAATCAAAAAATGGGTAAGGAAAATGTGATACATTTACACAATGGAATACTACACAGCAGAAAAAAATAATGACAGCAGGAAAATGGATGGAGCTAGAAAACATTATTTTGAGTGTGGTAACCCAGACACAGAAAGACAATTATCACATATACTCACTCATAGGTGGTTTTAAAACATAAAGCAAAGAAAGTCAGCCTACAAACCATAATCCCAGAGAATTTAGACAGCATTGCGGACACTAAGAGAGATTTACATAAATCTAATCTACATGGGAAGTAGAAAAGACAAGATCTCCTGAGTAAATTGGGAGCATGGGGACCTTGGGAGAGGTTTGAAGGGGGAGGGGAGAGGGAGGAAGAGGAGCAGAGAAAAATGTACAGCTCAATAAATGTATCAATTAAAATGTATAAAAATACTTTAATGTGATGTTGGCATAGCCTATATTTACTCATGATAAAAACCAATGAATTTTTTTTTTTTTTTTTTTTTTTTTTAAAAAGAGAGTTGAGTCAAGCCAGCTGGAGATGTGGCTCAGTGGTAGAGCTCTTGCCTAGTATGCCCAGGGCACTGGACTCAATCTTCACCAGTGTAAAAACAAAATAAACAATAAAGCCCTTAAACTCTACTGTTGGTCTCTAGGGGCTATTGTAAGGGTCACAGTGGGAAACTGACATTCAGAAGCTTTTTTTTTTCCCGATCTAACACCTTGAGCTCTTACAAACACCTGGTTCCCAGCTTTTGATAATACTCTTATTTGACGGGGATGGCTACCTACTTCATCTTCCCTTTTCTGGCTCTCCAATTCTCACTACCTGCCCAACCATTTAAAGAACAGAAAAATAAAGTGGCAAAAAGTCTACACATTAGGCTCCAGTCCAACACCTTTCCTTCCTTGTTTGTTTGAGACAAAGTCATAGATGGTCATCTAAACCAGGCTAGGCTTGAACTCCTCTTTTCTTTTGAGACAGGGTTTTATTATATAGACCAGGATGGCCTTGAACTCAGAGATTCCCCTGCCTCAAATGCTGGGATTAAAATTGTGGCTTTGGCCTTGAATTTTTTTTGGGGGGGGGGGGCGGGGGGGGGGAAGGTAAAGATGACCTTATCCCCTGCCTCTACCTCCCAAGGCAGAGACTTTGGAGGTGCAGCACCCCACTCGTCTAATCTTTTCTGGCTTCCCCAACTCCTGCCTTCACCTTCCTGATGGCTAAACTGGCAGATTAGCCCTCCCGAGGCAGTTCACCTCCCACTTCCGCATTTTTTTTTTTTTTTTTTTTTTTTTTTTTGGTCATCCGGGTCCTCAGGGACGCCAGACCTCATGAGAACCCTCTAATAGGGTTGCAGCTGTTAGGGCCTGAGAGAAGGCCCCGAAGACAACCAATAGCCCACGTATACATTAACAAGAGTGCTTTATTAATTCCAATGTTGGGGTGGCACTTGGAGACCCCCCAAAACAGTCACAAGTTCCTTTTAAGTGGAGTTAGGGGAATTCCAGAAAGAAGGAATTAAACTGGGGCTAATTGGTGGAGGAAAGATTAGTATGGGAACTGATTGGTGAGAGGTCCTCGTGGTTAGGGACCTCACAGCAACAGGGTAGGGAAAGCTATCTTTAGTTATCAGAAGGCTTGGGGCGGGGGTGCACCTGCTGAGCCAGCAAAGGGGCTTTGGGGGCTGCTGAGCCAGCAGAAAGGGCGGCGGGGTGCCTACTGAGCTAGCAGAAGTCTGTGGTTTTAGCTCTGCCCCATTTTAGTGAACTGAAACTAAGGCTTAGATTTCTGCTGGGCTACTTGGAGAGCCTGGTCTGCTCCCTACCCCCAGGTCTCCCCGCAGTCCCTTGCTGTAACCCTAAGCCATGCCATCTTTGGCCTCTTCAGAGGGAACCACTTCTCACAGCATTCTGCGCTGGCTGGTCCTCCTGAGAGCTGTGTCCTGTTCTCCAGCACAGCTTCCCAAGCGGAGGAGGTGACTCTTTTCCTGACTCCAGGCTCTGGCACAGTTGCTGCCTAGGGAGGCATTCGCGGAAGCTTTCCAGGGCTTTTGCAACATGAATATTTGATGATTCTGCAGCAAATGAGACTGTTCAGTAAGAACGGAGCCAGCTCTGCCACCCCGCTACACACTGACTAGTAGTTGGGGCCTTGGGGGATGGCAGAGGATGGGACTCTGCCCTTCCTCCAACCAACACCAAATTGTGTCCCTCCCCACAAGGAGCAGTGCAAGCAGGTGTCCATCACTAGGCCAGTGGTACCCCTGCTTGCTGCCATGTCATTGGGGCCCTTCAAAATGCATCTTCTGACTCTGCTTTGTCACTGGAGTCCCCGCACATCCTAGTCCCTGCAGACAAGGGCTCTGTGCCTGATGTTCTGGTCTCTGTTTAGGGAAGAGAAATTAAGACCTGGGGATGAAGGAACTGTCTCCTAAGGCCACTGACTGGCAGGTAGGAACACTCACTTAGGATCCTGATCCCCTAATTGGGGCCATGTCCACTCTGTTGAAATGTTTTAAGGTCTGCCACCGCTACCTGTACCACCCCAACATCCCAAGCTAGGGCGATGAGGATGGTTAAAGTTTTATTAAATTTCCTGTATGAGCTCCTGTTTGGGGCAGTTGACATGAATTTTATAATGTATTTTGTAATGCAACAGGGCTGTAAAGTATAGTCCTTATTTTACAGATGAGAAATCTGAGGCCCAGAGAGGTTAGGCGATCTGCCTAACGTCATGTAGTGAGTTACAGAGCTGAGTGCCACATCTACGGCTGTGCAGCCAGGCATGGTGGTGCACACCTGCAATCCCAATCTGCATAACGTCATGTAGTGAGTTACAGAGCTGAGTGCCACATCTACGGCTGTGCAGCCAGGCGTGGTGCTGCACACCTGCAATCCCAGCCCTTGAGGAGCAGAGGCAGGAGGATCAGGAATTCGAGATCACTGTTACCTGTTACATGAGTTTGAGGCCAGCAGGACTGGATGAGAACTTGTCTCCAACCAAACCAACAAACAACAAGCCTAGGTCATCTGCCTCCAAAGTCAGTATTTGTACTTTGTACACCATCCTGTCACTCAAAAGAACAAGCTATGTGGGTTCATGTTCATATTTTATAGTTCGTCACACTTGTGTGGAGGGAATGCCGATTGATGAGGGAAGTGGGTTTAGAGAGGACGAGTGAGCCAGTGACAGTCACACTTAGATAGGATGAGTGAGCTCCCAAGCAGAATCATGCCCAGGCCCAGCTCTGTCTACTGGAAGGTAATCAGAACCGGTTTTCTGCTGAGTGTGGATGTTCCCAGCATTTAGAAGCCATGGGCAAATCACAGATGATGGCTGGGAGCGGTGTGGGCTGAAGTGAGGGTGTGGGTGGGATTCAACAAGAAAATAGGAGCCAGAGGCCCTCAAACACGATTTTGGCACCTTCACCACACCATGGAAAGGGAAGGAAGAAATAGGAAATAATCTGAGAAAACAGGAAGTAAGCCAGATAGAGGCTTAAACACCACACTGAAGCCAAGCCTCCTGCATCCTCTCCCACCACTACGTTTCCGGCTTGAACAGCACCGGGGGCTCCTCAGGCCCCCATCAAGCTGTGCCTTGCTTTGGTGCATTTGCTCAAGCTGTTCCCACAGCCTGGAGAGCCTCCTCATTCCCACAGCCTCTCAGTGGGCTGCCACCCAGGAGGATCTCCAGGAAAACCATCATTAAGCCCCAGACTCATGACCAGTCCAGCTCTCTGGATGAACAGGAAGGGCCTACCTGGCACTTAGGCCACCTGTGGGAGGCACTGCCTTTCTCTCGAGGCAGGCTTGGATACATTTATCATCTTTAATATAGAGCTTGAATATCCTCCAAATCCCATGTATGTGTCAAGGGCTTGGTCCTCAGGAGGTGCTGTCAAGAGGTGGTAGGACCTCTAGCGGGGGGGGGGGTGGAGTTGTCCAGGAGAGGTACACAGGTCATGTAGGATATGCCCAACAAAGGATTATGGGATCCCAACCCCCTCTTCCCTCCTCACTAGTTCTGTAAGGGAGTTTCGCCTGGTCACATGTCCCCACCATAAAAATGGCTTCAACATGGGTCCCAAACAATGGGGTCAATCAATTATGGACTGGAACCTCCAAAACTATGAGTCAAATGAGCCTTATACGTTAATTCTCTCAGCTACGTTGCTATAGCAATAGGCAGATAATGAATGCAATCTTCGTGTCTTTGGGCTTTGAACCGAGTGGGCCCTCCTCGCGAGCTAGCTGGATGAACGGTAATGCCCACAGAGGGGATGTGGCTTTCTCTGTTGAAAGGCCATGAGACTAAGCTGTAATTCTGGGTCAGGGTGGAAGAGCTGGGCCTGGCACACCTGCTGTGTATGCTCTTCTAAATGAAGCTGACAAGGTAGAATAAGAGTTTTAAAAACCCTGGTTTCGTCTTGTTTGCTTTTAGTGTTTTTTAGTTTTACTTTTGTGTATGCACACGTGAGAACAGGAGCTGGGGGAGGCCAGAGGTGGCAGATCCCTGGAGCTGGAGCCGTTGGGGTTGTGAGATGTCAGGTGTGGGTGCAGGGAACTGGTTTTGGCTCTCGTAAGAGCAGAGCATACTCTTGGCGCTGAACCACCCCTCCACTCCTCCTTCCTCTTCTTCAATCTGAGCAAGAGAACATGGGTAGATAATGTGGGAGTCCCCTCTGTGTGCTGTGATTACCATTAATGAATAAAGAGATTGCCTTCGCCTGTTGATAGGGCCGAACTTAGGTAGGTGGGGAGGACAGGACTGAATGCTGGGAGAAAGAAGGGTGCAGTCGGGGAGAAGGCCATGGATCCACCGTTGGAGATAGACATGCTGAAACTTTGCTGGTAGGCCACGACCTCCTGGTGATATACAGATTAATAGAAATGGGTTAAATTAAGGTGTAAAAGTTAACCAATAAGAAGTTAGAGCTAATGAGCCAAGCAGTGTTTTAATTAATATAGTTTCTGTGTGGTTGTTTTGGTTCTGGGCATCTGGGACAAAGAAGGTGCTCAGGTAGAGGTGTCAGTTCCTCCAGAGCCGGAAAGAATCTCCAGAATCACAGAGTTGAATAGTACTTCTGCCAGCTCTCATGCAGATGTCCCCCCAGATGATGCCTGGGTTGGATTCTGCTGGACTGGTCTCCCTGTGTCTTGCCACTCTGTTTTCATCACATTCGGTTCCTCTCAGACTGGTATAAACTAGTCTTGAGTTCACATACACACCTCAGAGTGAATGGACAGACGCTCAGCTCAGTGTGGCTCTGCCCAGTGTGTTGCTGAGGCCTGGAGAGACCGCAGGATGAGAGTTAGCATCCTTTTTGCTCAAAGCACTTGAGCAAAAGGGATGATTTTGGCTGTGCCTTACAATCCTGTTTGTCCAGCTTCCACATCCAAGGGCTGAAACTCTAGGCACGTGCCATCATGTCTAAGTTGGAAATCATTTTTAACAATATATTTAACTTAATATGCCTAAAATTTGCTTTGGCTTCTATTACGTAAATTACTGAAAAGACATTTTATGTTTCCTCCTATAGTTGGTCTCTGACATCTGATGTGTTTTGTGCTTGGAGCATATCACAGCTTGGAACAGGCACATTCGATTTACATGTGGAAATCGATTTTGATAACATAATGTAAGAGAAAAATGTCGCTATTCTCTGTGAGTTCTAGTGCCTCTTGGTAGCAGCAGCTTATTAACACATGGTGTTCAGAGAAAGGAGAAAACCCCTAGGGAATGGCTTAGAATTTAGGCTTTAGTTTTACTGTCTGTATGACCTGTTATGGGGGCCATAGCGTCGGAAGCTCGGTAAGCTGGACAATGAGCAGATTGGGTTTAGTGCCCTCTCATTGGTGAGTTTCCTGTGTTGTGGTGTCATAGTTACCCCCCCCCCCCCCTTGCCGGGCAGAATGCCTGACTAAAGAGCCGAAGGGAAGGGATGTTTATGCAGGGCCTGGTTCAGGGCAGAGAGTCTGTCACCCTGGCCAAAGCATAGCCGTGGAAGCAGCTCGACCCATGCAGCTTGCAGCTGAGCACTTTACATGGTGCCGAGCCAGAAGCAGAGAAAGAACCAGAAGTGGGGCAGAGCTGCACCTTCGAGGCCTGTCCCTCACACCCTTCATACATCAACTAGGTTCTACATTCTAAGGTTCCGTAGCCTTCCCAAACAACACTAGCAACTGGGGACCAAACATTCAAACACACGAACATGTGGACATATTTCAGAATCAAGCCACAACATGCCATCAGCTTTCTCATCACAGATGAGACATCCACACAATAGATTCCAGCCATATATTGCTTATTTATTCATTTATTTTATACATAGGGCCTAACCATGCAACTGTGGCTGTCCTGGAATTTACTCTGCAGATCTTCAGACTCACAGAGATCCTCTTGCCTCTGGCTCCTGAGTGTTGTGATTAAAGGCATGTGCCACCATGTCAGGCTAGGTTTCCTTTGTAGATGGACCTCTTCCTTCCAAGGGGTTAATTTCTCTGTTTCTGGAGCTTTATCTACACTGCTATCTCTCAGAATTACCAACTTAAAATAGTCTTTCTACCCAAAGGTCTAGTTTGGGGTGAGAATCCTGACCTCCTCTAGTCATATTGTGCACATTGTGTTATTGTTATTTTGTTTTTTGAAAGAGGCTTTCTCTGTGGAGCCCTGGCTGTCTTGGAATGTGTTTTGTAGATCAGACTGGCCTTGAACTCAAAGATCTGCCTGCCTCTGCCTCTAGTGCTGGGATCAAAGGTGTGTGTCACCAAGGGCAGGGAAGTACGTTTTGGTTTCTGTAATAGGAATAGTGAGAGAGCACACTCGTGTCAATGTTGCTGACCTGACGTGGTACCTCAGATCCCTCCCCCAGACACTTTTATTAGTAAAAGCATAGTTTTTGTATTTTTAAATTGTTTTTATTGAGCTGTATATTTTTCTCTGCTCTCCTCCCTTCCTCTACTCTCTCATTTTACCCTTTTTCATGGTCCCCATACTCCCAATTTACTCAGTGTTATGCCCAAATTCATGAATTCCCCCAAAGCCAATAGGAGACCAAGTCCCATACGTAAAAGCAAAGAGCCTTTATTTTATACAAGTTTGCAAACTCGGTCTCTCCTAATGTCCAACGTATTGGAATAAATGTTGAGAGCCCGGAGCTCAGTTAGAGTTGGGTTTTTATAATAGTAAAGGTGGGGGTGATGGGTCTCTGAGGTTCAGGACCCCTGATTGGCTGACATTTGTCTAGGGGTGTCCTGGTGTGTGTGTGCTGGCAGGTGATCCTATCTACAAAGGTTGGAACGTTAGGCATTTCCTTTGGATGGTCTGTTCTTGGGTGGTACTCGGGTAATCTCACTTTGTGGTTCTTTCTGCTTCAGGATAAACTACTGAGACTCAGGCCTCTATTAAACTTATCGATGGCTGAGTCCTTTTCTGACAGGTGATAATGGTTGAAAGTAAGGAACTTCCTTTGGGTGAGCTGTTCATATTTAGCTTATCATGGTGGGCTCCCACACTCAGGAGATCTTGTCAATAAAAGCATAATTTTTTTAAGGTTTATTTATTTATTATGTATACAGTATTCTATCTGCATGCATGTCACCAGACCAGAAGAGGGCGCCATATCTCAGTATAGGTGTCTGTGAGCCACCATGTGGTTGCTGGGAATTGAACTCAGGACCTCTGGAAGAGCAGGCAGTGCTCTTAACCTCTGAGCCATCTCTCCAGCCCCCCTGAAAGCATAATTTTTAAAGATATTATTATTATTATTATTTTGTAACAGGGTCTCACTATGTGGACCTGGCTGGCCTTGAGCTCACAGAGATCCGTCTGCTTCTGCCTCCAGAGTGCTGGGATTCAGGGTGTGCGCCGCTCACCTGTCAGTTTTGTTTTAAATGCCCAGTGTGACCAGTCATGATGGATTGCCTTCCTTCAAAGTGTAAGCCTGAACAAATCCATCCTCTCTCAGTTACAGCTTGTCTGGCATTTTGTCACAGCAAGGAGAAGAGGGACTCGTGAGATCCTTTGAAAGGCGGAGGAACTCTGCAGTTCCCCGCTTCTCTGGAAAGATGCCTCCATGTCTTCTCATTTTTTCCCCAGAATTAATTAGCCACAGAATTAGCTTCCAGAAGAAACCAGGGCTTCTCACCCCTCCCACCCTCTGCTGCATGCACACTCAGCATTTCCGTGTGTGTGTGTGTGTGTGTGTGTGTGTGTGTGTGTGTGTGTGTGTGAGACAGACTTGCTGGGTTCTTTGGGAATCTAACAGCTCAGAAGAGGACTCACTGCAGATGGTTAGGGGATCTTGGGACATCCTAAATAGCAATGAAGCACTTGCTGGGAGGCTGCAGTGTAAGAGCTCTTTCTTGGAGTTGAAGTTCTCCACCTTGGCAAGCAAGTCAAGGTGGGAGGGGTGGAGGGTTGCCAGGATATTCATAGCCTTTTCAAAAGCCAAAGAAGCTTCCAGATCTTCAGCTGATGCTGCACTGAAGTCTCAGGTTCTTGACTTGGAACCAATTCTGATAACAATAAATTGTCAATTTGCTGAAAGTGGTCGATGCCCAGAATGTTTGTGTGTGTGTTTCCTGGTCATAGCTGACCAGACTAAAGTGCTACAGAAGTCTTTACAGTCAGAGCCTGGGCACTGGCAGCACTAACAGGCTAAATTCAGTCACCCATCCTCAACAGATGAGTTTAAAGTAAAATCAAGAAACAGTAAAAGGCAGAGGACACCTTGAGAAGAGGAACAAATGAAGAGCTTCAATGATTCCGCCAAGTCCATCGTTGGGGTCCTGACATGAGGCTTATGTTTAATCAGAGGGTAGGAGATAAGCATTACTGAGCACCTGGTAAGGTGTGGTCCCCGTTACTAAAACTGTGCCCCAAGAAAGCAAGTTCAGCCAGCTGTACCCGAGAAGTCAATCAAATTAACAGTAAAAAACAGAAAAAGGAGATTTATTCAAAGAGGCTCCATTGGGGAGAGAGATGAAGAGACCCAACAACACCCCCCCCACACACACACACATACATCATTAAATTTATCTTCTGGGTCCTGAAGTGGGATTAAATTTTATTATTTTAAAAATCCCTTCTTTTATTTTTTTTGATATTATAATCTCACCATTTCCCCCTCCTTTTTCTCCCTCCAAAACCCTCGCATATGCCCCTTCTTGCTCTCTTTCAAGTTCATGACCACTTTTTCATATATATATATATATATATATATATATATATGAAATATAGTTAGAAATACATATGTATATGTATATATTCCTAAATACATAAATGCAATCTGCTCAGTCTGTATAATGTTAACTTGTATGTGTATATGTTTTCGGGGCCAACCATTTGGTATTGGATAGCCAATTGCTGTGCTCTTTCCTGGTGAAGGCAATTTCTCCTGTTCTAAGTAGTCCTTAGTTGTCTGTAGCTCTCTGTGTAGGGCTGAGGGCTCATGGGCTGATTTTTTTTCTTTATACTTTTTATTTTTGAGACAGGGTCTCACTATGTAGCCTTGACCCATCTCGAACTGTCTGTGTAGACAGCCTTAGACTGACAGAAATCCACCTACTTCTGCCCCTAGAGTGCTAGGGTCACTGGGTCACCATGCTGGGTGGGGACTAAGGATTAACAGAGGGCCAGGGCATCTCTCCGGCCAACTGCTGTCGCAGTATCCCGGCTTAGGTCTCATCCTGTAAGGATATCTGACAAGCTGTAAATCCCTTCCAGGAAACAATATTTTCTCTACCTGGGACTTTTGCTTTCTCTTAGCATTTAATTCCTGGGGAAATTATTATTTTTTTGATTATCATAGTGTCATTGTTTCAATAGTCTGCTAGTCTAGTTGAGAGACACAATTGTCTCTCTCTTTTGGTTTTTCGAGACAGGGTTTCTCTGTAGCTTTAGAGCCTGTCCTGGAACTAGCTCTTGTAGACCAGGCTGGTCTCAAACTCACAGAGATCCACCTGCCTCTGCCTCCCGAGTGCTGGGATTAAAGGTGTGGGCTACCACCGCCCGGCGACACAATTGTCTCTAAAGAATGTCTTCAGCCAGGAGCAGAGGTGGCGAACGCCTTTAATCCCAGCACTCGGGAGGCAGAGGCAGGTGGATCTCTGTGAATTTGAGGCCAGCCTGGTCTACAAAGGGAGTTCTGGGACAGCCAGAGCTGTACAGGGAAACCAGTTCTAGAAAAACCAATCAAATAAACAAAGAAAGAATGCCTTTTTCTACCAGGGCTGTCACACTGAACACCACTGCCCACCACTGTCTCAGCCCAGTCTCCCCTACAAGGGTTTGACAAGATGTCAGAGCCCTGTGAAACCTCCCAGGAGACCAGCTCCCTCACCCCACCCCTTGGGCACCATGGCACCAGGCTTCGGCCTTTTCTTTCACCTAGCACAAGATTCCAGGCAAAACTCCAACTTCTAAGAGTCCGCTGTTTTGGCCTGGCAGTGGCACGGAATGTCTTTAGAACACCTTCATTCCTATCAAGATGCTCACAGAACTGAATCCAGGAAAACAAGCAGCAAATAGATTGGCGGGGGGAGGGGGGCACATCCCAACTCTTTTCTGGGATGTTCTTAGTGAAGGCAAAGCTGGTAGAGCACACATGGCCATCACCCACCACCCCACTTAAGAACAGCTCTCCAGCCTTCCCCCACTTTCCTTTGGTCTTACTGTGTCACCCACGGGACAGAGCCGGCAGTCTTGGCCCGTGTCGGAGGCATTGTGACCACAAGTGGAAAGCCCTGTCTTTCTTTGCCCAGATCCCAGCGATGTCACACACACACATAATACTGCTTGTGCGCTTTGCTCTCAGTGTAGAAAATCCTTGGCAGCTGGGTCCAGAGCCTGGGTGTCACAGGAGAGAGATGTTCTCTACCTCCAGAACAGTGCTGGTGGTTTATGGCCCTGCATCTCAGGCAACTGCCCTCAGGGGAGGCTTGTGGGGAGCAGGGAAGAGTGAGGCAGAAAGTCCTTCAGATGGCAAAGGATAGGTAAAAGGCCTGGAGCGATGGCTCAGTGGGTAAGGACCTGGGTTTCATTCCCAGTATCCACATGGAAGCTCACAACTGTCTGTAACTCTGGTTCCAGGGGATCCAGCACTGTCTTCTGGCCTCTGTGGTACGAGGCTTGCACGTGGTGCCCAGCCATGCGTGCAAAATACCCATGCACATACAAAGATAAGAATCGTTAGAAGGGGGGTAGAAAGGAGGATGGGGTCTGCTAGGGGAGAGAGCCTGGCGTACTAGCTACCCACTTCACTGCAGTTACTGCATCCCTGGCAGGAAGCGACTTCCGCATCCCTGGCAGGAAGGAAGGGTTGTTTGGGCTTATGGTTTGCAGGGATTCAGTACATATAGCTGACCTGGTGGGAAGGCATGGTGGCTGGGGATTTGGTACACACAGTCAACCCTAGTGGGAAGACATGGTGGCAGGGTGTGAAGGGTCACAGTGTGTTTGTACCCAGGAAGCAGGACACAGACAGCAAGTGGGGCTGGGATATAAAACTTCAAGGTCTACTCCCCAGCACTTCCTTCATCAAGGTTTCCAACCATTCCAATCAGCACTACTACCTGGGACCAACTCTTCAAATCTTTGTCCAGCCCCAGCCACGGCCATAAACATGCTTGTTTCAAGCCATTCAGTCTAGACTGGGAGCTGGACTTCCAGACACTAGCACATTTGGAGAACAAGATGTGATTGGTCGGGACTGACGGTCTAACCACTTTAGAGAGCCAGCTGTGTTTGTTCATTGCTGCAGAAGCCCGCTCTCACCTCAGAGAGGACAAGAGAGAGTTTATTCCTGAGCCAAACGTACATGACCACGGCCGGGAGCACAGATTCTCACTGCCCCAGCAACATGTCCCACTGTTTATTAGTTATAGGACAAAGAAATCAGAACGTTGGTGTGTTTATCAATTACATCGGTTGGGACCACAAACAATCAGGTGATAGCAAGGTGTGTGTGGTGGGGTCAGTTCTGATGTTCCCTGCTGATTTGCTTAGCTTTGGGGTTGGTGGACGCTAGCACTAAGTGAGCATTGCAAAGATTTCACTTGATAGCCATGTGTTAAGCCAGACACTGCTGTAGTAGGCAAGGAACTGACAGCCCCAGATGATTGGATGGTGGACCTGTAACATTTTAACCCTTCAGAAGCTCTAGCTGACCATTCAGCTTTTCTCTTCGCCTGGGAACTTCAGTTTACTTTCTCCAGGTGGAAACGAGGGCGGCATCTCATGCCAAGAGAAACAGGTTTGGTTTTTCAGTGGCAAAGTGAAGCACAAGACCTTGTGGGTACAAGCAGGGCATTTAAACCAGTGTGGTGCTTTTTAAAATTGAACCAGAAAGTCCTTAACCTTCTCCACAGGCCATTCAAAGCAGTACAGATTCCCCAGCAAAGCCTCGGTGAAGAAAGTGGTCTAGCATCTGCCTCCTCTACCCTCTGCAGAGCACAGCCATTCCCAAGCCCCTCTTCTTCTAGTTCCATCTAGAAGAGAAAGTTTCCCTCTGGGCCTCTGATTTTCCAAGTCCAGATGATCCTGTGCTGTATGTATAGGAAAGCTAGCTAAGCATGGGCCTGAGCAAGCCAGCAAGAAATGTTCCTCCACGCTTTTTACCTCCACGTTCTTGCTCTGACATCCCTCAGTGATGGGCCATGAAATAGAAGTGTAAGTTAAACAAACCCTTTTTTTCTCCTAAGTTGCTTTTGGCAAGAGTGTTTTATCACAGGAACAAAATGAAACCAGAACAAGCAGCAACAAAACAGTTGTAGTTTAATGGCGCTAGAAGGCTGGTGTGCAACTCAATGGAAGACTGCTTACCTACCACACGCAAATCTCTGGGTGTAGACCCTAGTTCTGTCTGTGTGTGTGTCTCTGTGTATGTGTCTGTGTTATGTCTCTGTGTGTGTGTGTGTGTGTGTGTGTGTGTCTGTCTGTGTGTGTATCTCTGTGCATGTATTTGTGTTGTGTCTGTCTGTGTGTCTGTGTGTGTATATCTCTGTGCATGTGTCTATGTTGTGCCTGTGTGTGCATGTCTGTGTGTGTCTGTATTGTCTGCCTGTGTGTCTATGTGTGTGTGTGCTTGGGGACTTGGGACAAACTGCATTAATAGATACAGAGGTGACTGCTCAGTAGGCAGAGTACTTGCCTAATATGCACAAATCCTGCTCAGTAGGCAGAGTACTTGCCTAACATGCACAAATCCCTGAGTTCAGTCACTGGCACTATATTAATTGGGTGGGGCAGCCCTCAGCAGGCAAAGGCAGGAAGATCAGGAGTTCAAGGTCACCCTGTTATATACTGAGTGTGAAGTCATTCTGGGTTATAAGAGATCCTATCTCAAAACAAGAACACGCAAATATGACCTAACCAACTAGGAATTTATTTTTCCTTCTTCTCAAGAAGGTAGAAGTGGTGTCCAGATAAAATATCCCATGGACCTCCAGGGTCCGGGGTCCTCTCACTCTGGTGCCTGCTTCTTCAGGACACAGCCTTCCAGAATTTTTATGTTCCATAGGGTAGCATGAAGGGAAGACATTAGGAGAAGGCATGGAAGGTGTGCCAGATACCCTGTGAAGAAAGTTTCCAGGGCTGCCGTCATCTCTTTTGCTCACATGTCATTCACTGGCCCTTCAGGGTACAAGCAGGACTGGGAAGTATTCTCTATCCAGGTAGCCACACGCCTAAGAACAGGTCCCTGTCACCTGGGAAGAGGGGGAAGATGGACATTAGGGGGACACAGACGGGGATTCCAGCAGAGATCCAGTTCATTTTGGGTTTGGTTGTTTGTTTTGAGATAGAGTCCAAGCTAACCTCGAGCTCCCGCCTCCGTCTCCTGAGTCCTGGAATTCCAGTGTGCACCACCATGCCTGTCTTCTGAGGAGCCAGCTTGCCTACATGAGATTCATTTGCCATGGAACTCGGAGGATGTCAGTTCTGGAGCTCAGTGGCCGGCAGCTGGTATGTGGCAGCCCACCGTTAGGTCTCCTCCATCCAGAGCCTCTCTGATGAACATTCCTGAACCAATGGCCACCAGTGTCTGTAGTAATATGAGTGGAGCGGCAGGGCTTTGTCCTGCCACCCGGCTAGCTTTACCCGAAATAATTACATGGAAAGTGTATTTATTTAAACACTATTTGGCCCATTAGTTCTAGCCTTTTATTGACTAGCTCTTACATATTGATCTAACCCATTTCTAATAATTTGTGTAGCCCACGAGGTGGCTTACCAGGGAAGATCTTAACCTGCGTTGGTTTGGAGTGGGAGAATCATGGTGACTTTCTGACTCAGCTTTTTTCTTCCAGCATTTTGTTCTGTCTACTCTGCCTACCTAATTTTCTGTCCTATTAGGGCCAAGCAGTTTTCTTTATTAGTTAACCAATGAAAGCAACAGATAAGATACAAGACCCACCTCCATCAAGTGTCAGTCATCAGGGAACTGAAGTCAGGTGATACTGGAGGAGGGTCCTGGCGATAAGCTTGTGTGGTCAGGCACACAGACAGACATGTGTGTATCTTCTTAAAATGTCAGAAATTATTGAATGACAATAAACTCCCAACAGATTCACAGTCTTTGTCAGTTTCACCAAGAATTACTAGTTTCAGTTGCCATTTATGACTGTAGTAAATCACAGGTTCATTTTATCCCAATCTTTAAGAAAATGTTATTACATGTATTTATTTGCATATATGTGTGTGGGCACATGCGTCGTGGTGCACCATGGGTGTGGAGTCTGTAGAAGTCAGTTCTCTGCCTCCACCGTGTCCTAGGCAAGCAGTTCAGACTGACAGGCTTGGCAGTGCCTTCTCCTTACACTCTAGCGGTCTTCTCCTTTTCTTCTTCTGGTTTCTCTGTGTAGCCCTGGCTGTCCTGGAACTCACTCTGTTGGCCAGGTTGGCCTGGCCTAGAACTCGGAGCTCTGCCTGCCTCTTCCTCCCTAGTGTCGGGCTCAAAGGTGAGCACCGCTGCCTCCTGGCTTTGACTCTAATCTTTATCACTAATCCTAGCTTTAAACCACGCTTTATACTTCACAATGACATGGTTTAGAAGGGTTGTGGGTGGCTTAAAGAGGCTGTAGGGTTGAGAGAAACTGTGCTGAAGGCCCAGACAGAGAGCTGGCACAGATGCAAGAAAAATTCTCTACTGGGGACCGGGGGAGAAAACTCGCAAAGCATACACTCAGAGCTGTTCTAGAAACAGAATTGAATCATGTGGTCCATGGGCTGGAGAGATGGCTCAGTCGTTAAAGGCCAGGCTTGCAACCAAAAATGTAAGACTCATGTGGTCCAGGTAGAGGGCAGGATACCTGTCCCAGTCTAATCTTCAGGGGTTGGGAGGGACCACCTTCCTGGCTGTTGTGACTTGTGGGAGCAAAGGGTAAGGGAGGGTATGAGTGGTCTTCGGCACCTGCGGTTTTTCAGTCCCCTTGGGTCGTGTTTTAGGGTAATATTTATTCAGGCAGCTGCCCCATTTGTTCAAAAATCTAGGATGCATTTGCTGAGAAAGTCCCTAGACACAGTGTAATGACATCAGGCAGTGATCTCGGAGGAAGTGTTTCTTAAATAAAGGAGAAATTGAAAAGAGGAGGTCAATTAGGGTGGCGGTGAGCTGCTCTGTGCTGCCCACTTCTGCCTCAGCTCAAGTGAGCTTTGATTTGCTCCAAGCTAGCGCAGAAGTTAATTGAAGGCCATTTTTCTTTCTTTGCGAGGAGCCGCGTTCAGGGGAACAGTGAGCACGCGGCCTTCATCTCTACGTTTGTGTAAAAGTGGCTTTGGGGATGACTGTGCACCAGTGACCCTGCTCTCTGAGTCCTTTGAGGAAGGGCAGACCTGGTAGTACTGGTTAATGCTGAATCCCAAGGCTGCCTGCCCTGGAGCCTTCCTAGCTGAATGACACTTCTGGTTCAAGACCATCTGCCAGCGCGGGCTGCCCTTTCCTGTTGGGGAGCGGGGTGAAGGAAGCCTGGGCTCTGGTTTTGTTTTGTTTTGATGGGGGAATATATCTATTTTTTTAAACTAATCAACCTCAGAGAGGAGCATAGCACAGTGGAAAGAACAATTCATATCCAGTTCAGAATCCTTCCCCTCAGGCGTGCCACTTCTACATGCTTTGATCTCTGTCCACCTCCCAGGACCATCGGGTCAATTAAGTTAGGCTGCACATAGGAAAGTACAGGGAAAGCTGCAAGCCCTCTACTGATGCTGGGTAAATTTTACCACTCAGCCAATGCTCTATCGCTGCCTAGCCTTGTAGGCTCCAGGCACATCTCCTGGCTGGACAGGGCACAGGACTATGGAATGGTTTAGCACAGGTGAGAGCCAGGGCAGCTAAGTCACATGTGAAATAAACTGACATCCACAGCTACTTTACTATCGCAGTTACTTTCCTGTTGCTATGACAAGGTGACATCAGGAAGAAGGGATTTATTTTGGTTCAGAGTTTAGGGTACAGTTCATCACAGTAAAGCAAGTCAACGCTGTGGGAGTTTAGAGTGGCCGAGCACAATCTTTCTGTGGTTAGGAAGAAGAGAGTGATGCATGCTGGGAGTCAGCTGGCTTTCTCCAGGGCCCCTACTCTGTGTGTGTGTGTGTGTGTGTGTGTGTGTGTGTGTGTGTGTGGTGGGGCTCTCATGCATCCCTGGCTGGCCTTATTGTGTAGCCCAAGTTGACTCTTTCCCTGTGCCATCTTCCCAGGGCTGGGATTCCAGGCATACACCACTTCTCATGGTTTTACACAGTATAGAGGCTCACACCTCGGGGCTTTAGGTAAACTTGATATAATCTTGGATCCAAGCTTAGGGAATGGTGCCACCCACTGTTAGGATCCTCTCACTGGTGTGCCTGGTAGCTGTCTCCCAGGTGATTCCAGACCCTGCCGTGCTGAGAGTCAACACTAATCATCACACTTATCCAGTGTTTCCTGTACTCTTGGAAGGCAGAATTATAAACTCATGTCAGTAAAGGAGGAGACAGGACATAGTGTTGTTCAGGAATGGAAGCAGAGGCAGGTGGATCTCTGCAAATTCAAGGCCAGCCTGGTCTAAAGAGCAAGCCCAGGACAGCCAAGGCTATAGAGAAACCTTGTCTCAAAAACAAAACAAAACAACAACAACAAAATAGTGACTTGAGGACTGTGGCTATAGCTTGGTTGATAGAATTATTACCTAGAGTGCAGGCAGAAGGCCCTGGATGTGAGCTTCAGAACGCTGTAATCCCAGTGCTCAGCGAACAATGGGGAAGGGTTCAGCCATGGCTTCACAACGGGGCTAGCCAGGGATATATGAGAATCCCTATCCCCCCCACACACATACACACCACATACACACATACACACCACACACACACCACACACACACACCACACACACCACACACACATACACACCACACACACACACACGCACACACACACATACACACCACACACACACATACCACACACACACACACCACACACACACACACACCATACACACACCACACACACACACCACACCACACACACACACACCACACCACACACACACACCACACACACACACACACCACACACACACACCATACACACACCACACACACACCACACACACACCACACACACACACACCACACACACACACCACACACACACATACACACATACACACCACACACACACACACCACACACACACATACACACATACAGACCACACACACACACCACACACCACACACACACACCACACACACACACCACACACATACACACACACCACACACCACACATACACCACATATACACACCACACACATACACACACACCACACCACATACACACCACACACACATACATACCACATGCACACACCACACACACACACCACACACACACCACACCACACACACACACACACCACACACACACCACACACACATACACACCACACACACATACACACCACACACACCACACACACATACACACCACACACACCACACACACACATACACACCACACACACCACACACACATACACACCACACACACATACACACCACACACACACATACATACCACACACACACACCACACACACATACACATACACACCACACACATACCACACACACACCACACACACACACCACACACACATACACACCACACACACACCACACACACATACACACCACACACACACATACCACACACACACACACCACACACACACACCATACACACACCACACACATACACCACACCACACACACACACCACACCACACACACACACACCACACACACACCACACACACACCACACACACACCACACACACACCACACACACACACACCACACACACATACACACCACACACACCACACACACACATACACACCACACACACCACACACACATACACACCACACACACATACACACCACACACACATACATACCACACACACACCACACACACATACACATACACACCACACACACACACCACACACACATACACACCACACACACATATACATACCACACACACATACACATACACACCACACATACACACCACACATATACACCACACACACATACACATACACACCACACATACACATACACACCACACATACACACCACACACACATACACATACATACCACACACATACACACCACACACACACATACATACCACACACACATACACACCACACACACACATACACACCACACACACACATACACACCACACACACACACCACACACACACATACACACCACACACACATACACACCACACACACACACCACACATACCACGTCACACACATACCACATATACACACACCACACATATCACATACACACAAACACCACACATACCACACACACACATACACATACATATACCACACCACATACACACATACACACACCACACACACCATACACACACACACATGCTCTGGAAACAGACTGCCTGAGTAGGAATTCTAATTCACAGCTGTGAGGTCGTCCTTCAGTTTCTCCATCTATAAAGTCAGGCTCATGGCGGAACCTCACTGACTGTTGAGAGGACTGAGTGACATCATAACGGAACCGTGAGTTCTGTTAGGATATAAATCTGAAATGTCCTTCAAAGCTTACAATTTGGGTGCCTGTTTTTTAGCTGGTGGCACTCTTTGGGGTATTGTGGAGCTTTTAAGGGGTCACTAAGGCCAGGCTGTGGAAGGTTATGGATTTGCTGCTGTTTTAATTGGTTTTCTCTGTGTTGCTTGTGAGCAGCCACTGCAACCCTGGGAACCACCTCCCTGTCCTCCCAACAGAGATGACTGAAATCCCCTTGACCTGTGAGCTAATCTAGATTTTGATCTTAAAAATTAATAACTAACACGGGCCTCAAGCCCTCTCTACCCCAAATGTGCTTACGGTACCAACCACAGACTCCAGGTGCTTTCTTTGGCTTGTGTTCAAATAAAGCAAAAAGAAAAGCTGAAAGGTGTAGAGAACTTTCCTGGGTCGCTAAGAGAGGGGAGAAAACTTACACAAAAACATCTTAAGGCTTAGACGCCTTTTTGGAAAGCCCTGTGTCTTCTGCTGCTGCCATGGGTTTCTCTGTTTGGACATTTTCTTTTATTTTGAGGCAGGGTATCACTAGGTAGCTTGGATTGGCCTTTAATTTACCACATGATCTTCCTGCCTCAACTTCCCCAGTGCTGAGATTACAAAAGTGTGCCACCATACTTGGCAGGACCGTTCCTTTTGTGAGCAAACCCCAGCATGTATCTCTACCTACACACTCTCTCTCACACACACGCAGGTACACACAGACACACGTTCACACACACACACACTCACACACACACACACACACACACTCACACATGCACACACACACTCTCTCACAGGCCTATCATCTGCCATATTCTATGAAAAGCAGTTCAACCTTCCCTGTCTTCAGTTCCTTCCTTTAGGCTCTGACCAAGCATCTACATTCTCCTGGCAGACATAATAGTAGTTTCCTGAACAAAGCCAACTCCCTCCCAAGCTGAGGTCTCATGATGCCCGTTAGGATGATTTACACTATTCTCATGTGCTGTGGGATGATCTTTCTATATTCACTGTGAATATGTATTCCTCTCATTGGTTAATATTAAAGGCTGTTTGACCAATAGCCGGGCAGGATAAGGTTAGGCAGAACAATCAAATTAAGAACTCAGATGAGGAGGGTTGGAGTTGGGAGAGGTGCCAGCCAGCTGTGGAAAAAACACAATGTGTTGAAAATAAGGTAAAACGCAAAGAGCTACAAGGCAAACATAGACAGAAATATGGGTTAATTTAAATGTAAGAGTTAGTAATAAGCCTGAGCTATCGGTCAAGCATTAATTAGTATAAGCCCCTGAGTGATTATTTGAAGCGGCTATGGGGCAGGGTGGGACAGAGAAACCTTCATTTACATTCTTGCCCTTTACACTCTTGTCTGGCTGAAAACATTTAAAAGTTGAGATTGGAGGCTAAAGAGATGGCTCTGTGGTTAAGAGCACTTACTATTCTTCTGGAGGACCTAGTTCAGCTCCCAGCACTAACATGAGACAGCTCACAATGCCTGTTACTCCAGCGACTCTGACTCCATCTTTTGACCTCTCTAAGGCACATACCATACATTCACACAGACGCATACACATAAATTTTAATAATAAAAATAAATCTGTAGTGGGAGCTGTGGGCCTCTTCCCATAGCCTGGCTCCTGGCCACTGGCTAGCTTTAAACCCGAAATAACAATACACAAACTGTATTCTTTTAAACATTGCTTGGCCCATTAGCTCTAGCCCTTACTGGCTAATTCTGATATCCCGATCAACCCATCTCTAATAAACTGTGTAGCACCGGTCTTACCGGGAAAGATTCAGCATGTCTGACCTGGCGGCTTGCTTCATTGTGTGCATCTGCCCGGGAGAGGGGAGCATGGCCTCTGAGCTCACTTCCTCTTCCTCCCAGCATTCTGTTCTGTTTACTCCTCTCACCTATGTTTTAACCTATGAGGGCCAAGCAGTTTATTATAATTAACCAATGACCTTCCTCCATCAATATCCCAATCAACCCATCTCTAATAATCTGTGTAGCACCAAGGTGCGCTTACCGGGAAGATTCTAGCCTACAACCATCCTGGGTCAGAGCTTCATGGCATCTGCCTCAGAGAACAGCGGCCTGGCATCTTAGCTCACTTCCTCTTCCTCCCAGCATTCTGTTCTGTTTACTCCTCCCACCTATGTTTTAACCTATGAGGGCCAAGCAGTTTCTTTATTATAATTAACCAATGGCCTTCCTCCATCATAAATCTTTTTTAAAAAAATTGAAATTAGAGCCAGTAATTCCTCCCGTCCCTTTTCTTTAAAAAAATAAATTGTTTTGAGACAGAGTCCCAGTCCAGCCTTGGATTCTGTGTTTTCAGCTGTCAGTGATTAGAGAAGAAAGAAGGTACCACAGTGACAGAGTCCAGGAAGCAGAGAAGACAGGAAGCTGAGCGTGGTGGCTCACACCTCTAAGCCCAGCATTCAGGACGACCCAAAGGATCACAGGCAGTTCTGCGCCACTCTGAGCAGAACAGAAGGAGGATGAAGAGGAGGGAGAAGAGTGGGACTTGGGCTGCGGTCACGATGAGAGGTGGGGATAAGGGCAAGTTGAGAATTATGTGACCAGGAGAAGGTAGCCTTGCCCCCTTTCCAGCCTCCAAGACTTGGCAGAGGAGGGCAGAAGCACTTGTCTCTTTCCTGAGGGTCTGCGCTAGACTGAGTCAGGAAAGTAGATTCCTGTGAGTGTCCCTATAAAGCTCCTGGGCTAATTTCCCCATATTGCTGGGACAAGTTTCGGCCACCTTGTTAAGCAATACAGTAGTCCCTTAAGGGCTAGGCATGGTGGTACACACACCTTTAATCCCAGCACAGGGTAGGGAATGGGGGCTGGAGGGTGGAGAGAGACATGAATTACCTTTCCACCTAACAAGTTCCAGGGCAACCAGAGGTATAATAGAGAGATCCTGTCTCAGAAACCAAACCAATGTGTTCTACAGCCTTGGAGGGCAGAATTCACAATGCCTCTGACTGAGGAGTAAGCAGGGTGGATCCTTTTGCAGGCTCTGAGAATCAGCTTCCTCCATTCCTCTAGGCTCTAGAAGACCCTACTACAGACACTCGCGGCATTAAGGTACACACGATAACCCAGGATAATCTCCTGACGTCAAGATTCTTACTTCATATCTGTAAAGAGCCCTTTTCCTCCTCACATCCCTATAAAGACCTTTTTACTACGTAAAAAAATTACATTCACAATCTCTAGGGTCTCATATGCTTCTGTCTTTGGGGGAGGGTGTTCACTGGTCTACCATAGATTTCCCTCCTAGATACAAACTTGCACGATCTCTGGCCCTTGGACATCCTTAGGGGTGAGCATGTGCATGTAGGGTCTCATACGGCAGCTTGGAGGCTGTGTTATAGTTTGAAGTGCATTGAAGAACATGTTCGCTGGCAGTACTATTGGGGGGGGGGGTTACCTAACTGGAGGAACTGAGGCACTGGGGATATGTCTCTGCAGGTATATGCTGCCCTGGGCGCCATCTTATCCTGACTGTCATGAACTGAACAGCTCTGGTCCACCATGCCCCCCACCATGATAGTCTGCTTCACCACAGGCTCAGAAATGTAACATCTGCAGACCCCAAGTGTCACCTCTGAAAGCCTGAGCCAAGACAATTCCTCCCTTTGCATTGTTCCCTCAGGCTGGAAGATGCTGTGCTAGATGGATGTGTTATCTGTTTATTTGTGACAGGGTCTTGCCCTAGGCCGGGCTGATCTTGAAATTGAAATCCCCTTACCTTATTGCATCATCTTTGATGATCTTTGGGGCTTTTTGTCCTTAAGCACTAGGCTTTGGAATCTGGAAACATCACACATGGCTCAGAGCATCAATTTGAACACACTGATAACAAACTCAGAGTCGCCAGTAATGCATTAGTATCACATTAAGGACAGAAATCAATAAAGCACTTCTCTTTGGTGCCATTTGACCAAGAATGAGCCCAGATTTCAATTTTCTACTTTGCTCTCCCCATGTCTTTGACCATTCCTGCCTGTTGTCTGAGACAGAATCTGTGCCGGCCTGAATGCCCTTTTGTGAATCTGTCCCCATGACTCTGTCTGCATCTAAGCGTCTGTCCCAAAGGACTTTGCGTTTTCTCACTCTCTCTGTTTTTTTTTTTTTTTAGGTTTTTCGAGACAGGGTTTCTCTGTGGTTTTGGAGCCTGTCCTGGAACTAGCTCTGTAGACCAGGCTGGTCTCGAACTCACAGAGATCCGCCTGCCTCTGCCTCCCAAGTGCTGGGATTAAAGGCGTGCGCCACCATCGCCCGGCCTCACTCTCTCTGTTTTTTGAACAGCACAGAAAGCATCCTATGCAAAAGGAATGAGGGATATTTTATAGAAATCTACAAGACATGAAGTCACCAACTCCAGCTGACCCCAACTGACCCATACAACAAATAAAAAAAAACCACTATCAAGCTATGAAGCACTAGTAATAAAAGCTCATGGGTCAGAAATTAGGGTTCAACCTGAAGATCTGAAAAGCAAAACAGCCAGCCACTGGCTGTTACCTCGACCTCAGTCTGAAATGGGGATCCTGCCTTTTGGAATCTTGGAATAAGGCTGTGTGAGAGCCGTTTCACCCCATTTTATATTCCTCTCTAGGGCTGGGATTAAAGGCGTGCACCACTGGGATTAAAGGCATGCACCGCCCGATTTCTATGGCAACTAGTGTGGTTACTGGGATTAAAGGTGTGTGTTACCATAACCTGGTCTGTAAGGCTGACCAGTGGGACTGTTTTACTCTCAGATCTTCAGGCAGTCTTTATTTATTGAAATACAATTGAATCGCCAATACAAAGCGATATCCAGTATACTGAGCATTTATGGTGGGCATTTTGTTGTTGTTTTGTGAGACAGGGTTTCTCTGTGTAGCCCTGGCTGTCCTGGAACTCTCTTTGTAGAGTAGGCTGGCCTCAAACTCACAGAAATCCACCTGCCTCTGCCTCCTGAGTGCCGGGTGCTTTTAACCTTTATTTTCTGTGTGTAGCAAACAATTATTTTAAAACATATAAAAACATACATTTATTACTCCTGGGTCAGGGGCATGGAAGATGTGACTTTATGGGTCTACCTTGCCCATATAACCTGCAATTACAGTTATGCACTAACATGTAAAAGACGATTATGTGGGAAATCCAAGACAAGTAAGATTGATTGTTACCTTGTGCTTCTTAAAGAGAGGTTAAGGGACTGGAGAGGCAGCTCAGTGGTTAAGAGCACTGACTATTCTTGCAGAGGACTTGGGTTCAGTTCCCAGAATCTACATGGCAGCTCACATATGTCTGTAACTCCAAATCTGAGACCCTCACACAGACATATATGCAGGCACAACACCAATGCATATAAGATTTTTAATAAGGCAGATTGAACAAAAAGGATGAACACAGTGCAGGAGAGCAGCCTTGAGTCTCAGTTAACTTCAAAGTGTATTATCCACTCAGCTGGGGTGCCCAGCAAAAATCCCAGTCTTCCAGAACCTGAGAGGTATTCTTACCATAATTCATTGTCATTAGCTCAACCCTAGACAGATGGTAGGTAAGAGGAGCACCCTGCCAAATTTCACAAACCCTGACTCCATGAACAGAGGGCCCCTATCTATTCTGGATGGGTCAAGTCTCAAAGCTGGAATGAAGTAAGTCTGAGCTGTCACAGGAATCCTGAAAACCAGGGATGAGTCCCAGGCCCAGCTATGATCTGTCTTAGTAACCCTGTGAAAATTGCTTTTGAGATTTTGTGGGTTCATAATACGCAGCCCTATACTACAGTTCGGATGTGAGGCAACCTCCTAAAGGTTCACAGACAGAGAACTTGAGTCTTGGGTCTCATCTTCTTGCCAAAGCCACTAATCCATGAGAGGAGGGCTGAATTTACAATCTACCACATGCCCAAAGTCCTACCTCCAAACCTCACCAACATGAATTTGGAGATTAGCTTTCCAACATAGTAACTTTGGGGAGCAAACTTAAACCATAGCAGTTTTGCCTAGGGATGCTGACAGTTCTGGGCCCAGGATCTCAAAGCAATACATCTTAGGGAGGTCAGAGGTCAAGGCTCATCTTATACCCTGATGCAGAAGTCATGCAGTCTCTCTGGTTCCCTAGTGGGATTGAGTTGCTAGCTCTCACAGTATCTGCCTGTTTGTCTGGTATGGTAAGAATTCACAGGGCTGGGATAGAATGGGGAAATGGTATCTTGTACCCTGTCCTCAGGGCTCACCAGGTCCCTCCTGGGCCCCGCATGGTTCACTTGGAGCAGAGATCCAACTGAAACCACCCTCTAAGGAAGAAGAAAGCTCCCATCCCACAGCCCACCCTAGAATGGGGGTATATATGGGTGGGGTGGTAATGCCTCCGTTACGTCAAAGTCTCAGTCCAGTGCCCCCTCCTGTCAGGCTCAAAGTGAGGCCTGAGGCCCACCCTGTTTTGTGGTCCATAAGTACAGGGCTGTCAGTAGTGTTCGTAAGACAAGCAAATTTTGCCTCCCAGTGTCTCTCCCAAAGGCTCATTGCCAGGGAAGCTATCGACACTGGCTTTGGGCTGTGACTAAGTAGACTCAGAAAGCTTCTGGTTACCAAATAGAACTACAAAATTCCCAGCCCCTGACAGTCACTGAAAAACAGTAGCAACTTCATACTGTTCACATGTGTGTGCACATATGTGTGTGTGTACATGTGTGTGTGCACATATGTGTGTGTGCACATAGGAGGAGGCAAGGGGCCAAAAGAGGTGAGCAAGGGACTGTGGCAGAGCCAGGCTCAAGGGTACCTACTACCAATGAGGGCGCCACCCTGTAGCTGGGTTTTCTTTACTCTTCTAGCCCACATTAGAAGGCTAAAATGTTGACGGTTGTTTTTTACTCAGTTTTGTTCTTTTAGTTTTTGTTTTGTTTTGTTTTTGGTGGCAGGCTGCCACCCAGATCCCAAATAAATCACACACGGAATCTTAATCTTTCTTATAAATGACTGGCCTAAGCGTGGCTTATTTATAGCCAACTTTTCTTATCTTATATTATCCCAACGACCTCTTGCCTCTGGGCTTTTCTCTTTCTCTATTTCGGTACACCTTTCTTTATGTCTTTCTCCATGACTGCTGTGTAGTTGGGTGGCTGCCCCTAGCATCCTGCTCTCCTTGTTTTCTTGCTCCTTCTTCCAGATTTTTCCTTCTATTTATCCTCTCTGCCTCCCAGCCCTGCCTATCCCTTCTCTTGCCTCGTTCTTTATTAGATAGATCATCAGGTGTTTTAGACAGTCAAAGTAACACGGCTTCAGAGTTAAACAAATGCAACATAAAAGAACGCAACACATCTTTGCATCATTAAACAAAACAGCATAAACAAATGTAACACATCTTAAAATAATATTCTACAACATCACCTCTCCTTTCCAGGATCTCTATGTCCCCACAGGACTTGTCCCGCTGTGCTGGATCAGCTACTGGTATATTTCACAACTGGGCTTTTCCTCCAGCAGGCCTCTCACCCTCAGAGGGACCTCCAGGGGCAGAGCAGGGTATAGGCCAGCTGACAGGCGGGTACACTTAGTAAAGGCTAGCAAGTCACAAAGGTTTTCCAAGGAGGTCCACTTGGACTGGGCCACATAGGACAGATGGGATTGAAGGTCAGAGGTTGACACAGAAAGACAATAATGTTTTAGGGGCTAGAGTGTAGATTAGTTGGTAAAGCGACTGCATAAGATGCATGAAGCCCTTGGGTTCAACCCCCAGCACATCTGTAATCCCTGGACTTGGGAGGTGGAAGCAGGAGGACCTGGAGTTCAAGGCTAGTCTGGACTACATGAGATTTGCCTCCAAACCAAATGGAATGGGCCATTATGACAGTTTAAACAGTGTGTGCTTTAAAGGGGTATGTTCTGGGCACCACTTACCTGCCATTAACATCCCTCAGAAGGAGGATGGAAAGTCAGGATACAAGCTGACACTTACCTCATACTCACCCCTGATGAGTACGGCGCTGCCATGTCAGGAAGCACCGGCAGAGGTCCCAGAACAAAGGTCTCAGTGGCCCTGATTCATGCCCCTATTCCCTGTATCGTTCCACACGAAGGAGACAGATGTTCTACTGAGCCCAGCCTTGGGGTTCTGGCTTTCAACAGCTGCCTTTGGACTGGGGATCCCATTGTAGCACTTGCAAAGGGACCCCTGCTTTCTACTCTCCTGGTGGCTGCAGTAGTGTAGGGCCCACTCTCAGGGATTCCAGGAATAAAGGAGTTAAATCTAAATAAAAGATAGGGCAGGTGGGGCTGGAAGGTTGGCTCGGCGCTAAAGAGCCAACTGACTGCTCTTGCAGAGGACTCAGGTTAGGTTCCCAGCGCCCATATGGCAGCACACAACAGTCTAACCAAGAAGTCCATAGGAAGCGTGTAATATGGGAAGCACCAAGAAGACATTAGCCGTTGGTGTCTGAGGCTGAGACGGAAAACCCTCACAGACACACTCCATTCCATGCAGTGTTGTACACGGTGAGGGTCCTTGCACTGTGGGGGGCTGTGCGGCCTATGAGTGATGTTAGTTAGACACACCCCATTCCATGCAGTGTTGTACACGGTGAGGGTCCTTGCACTGTGGGGTCTGTGCGGCCTATGAGTGATGTTAGAATGGAGGATGGTTCCTCAACTGGTGCCTCCCCTGGCAACAAGACAGAAAGCCTGGAAAGAAGAGCAGGAGGAAAGGGTGAAGTGGGGTCACTCCATTTCGTGGCTGTTGTTATTAATAAATAGGATGCCTTTGCTTTTTAGAGCAGGCTCACAGCAAGCTTCAGAACACATTTCTCTATCTGTCCTCAAATCTAGGAGACAGGGGCAGCAGAGATTAGTGTGCTACTGTCTGACAAAGGTTGAGCGGATTGCTGAGGCCTCGCTGAGCACAGCAGAGTGAGCCGGAGAGAGAACCTAGGCCTGCAGCCTCTGGCTTTGTGCCAGGCAGAGAAGCACCTGTGCAGACCAGGCTTGGAGGCAGAGCTTTCATTTGTGGTACCTTTAACAGGAGCCTAACGGCCACGCGAGTGTCCAGCTGCCTTGGTGACATCCTGTCAAGGGGAACTGTCACATTCCCACCTACAGAGCACCCGCTCCGCGAGATGACTTTTGCAGGATGCCATTCTGTCCAGAGCCAGAGGGCCTGGGAAGTCTGTGGCAGCTGGAGACAAGGCCAGCAAAGCCACATCTAGGGTCCCCTGTAGACTTAATGCTATACCTGTGTGACAGGTGTGTCCTCAAAGCTGTTCTTGGCAGCCTCCTTTGCAGCCATCCTAAACAGCCTGTGTCCCACAGGGACTAGGGTAACACTCATAATCTATGGGGTGTCCATTGGAGCAGGCTCTTCCTTCTCCTCCCTTGGTCCTCCATTCTTGACTCCCGGTCCCCTCTCTTGCCCCTCTCTCTTCTTTTCCTCTCTCACCACCCCCCTGCCCATTCATGGCCTGGTCTATCCTGCTACTTTTCCTCTTCTCTGGACTCTTCCAGATACCTATGTTGTGCCCCCTCCGATATCACCCACAAAGAGACACAGGTGTCATGGCAGACCTCTGCCGTGGGTTAGTTCACCGCAAAGGCTGTGTCAGCAGGACCCTCAGGATGTGATCTTATTTAGAGTCTCTGCAGATGTAAGTACAGAAGACTGCTGTGGTGAACACATCCTGGATTAGGTGGGGATTTAAATCCAATAAACAAATGTCCTCTGAAAAGGCAGTCACAGGAAGGAAAAGCTGCTCAAGGATGGGGGAGAGCTGGAGTCAGCTGCCGGCCAGCTGAAGAACCTCAGGGAGCGCCGGAGTCACTAGGAGTTGAGACATAGGCACAGTGGAGACCTTCCCTCAGAGCCTCGGAAAGAACAAGGAATGGAAACTAAGAGGAGGGACGTGGCTGCTCCTAGTGGAGGAGAAGGTTTATATAGACATGTGGGAGAGCATAGCCAGAGCCAGGGACATCTGGGAGAGTTCAGTGGACATGACCCTGAGCCTTTGAGGACAGCAGTGAGGGTGAAGAGAGAAGAGAGGGAAACCAGGGGCAGGAGCCAGGAGCCCCTAAAGAAAGCAGACTAGGAAACCAAAATGGCTGGATTACACAGGGAAGCGCAGCTGGGGGCACGGAAGCCCAGCCCCTGGACTGGAGAGCTCCGGGTAGGGGGCCAACCAGAAGGACCCAGTAGCAGGTAGGAGCTGAGAATGCTGGGAGAACCCGGTGGCCAACATCCACTTTGGTATGTAAAATAGGCACCTCCACTGTTTGTTACAGGTTCAGGACTCCTTGATTGTGGCCTCTGACCCCCAGGAGTGAAATTACAATCTTTAGAGCTGGAAGGGTGGACCTGGGGTTCTCAGGGTTATGCAGGAACTTCTGTTAATTAAAGGCTGGGCCTACTGCTAGGTGAGCCCGGGAAGACAGAGTTTGCTTGAAGAAAAGTGTTCAGGCCACACTTTGGGTACCCAGGAGCAAGAGCATTGTCTGCAGTTGGTAAGTCTCAAATGGGGAAGGTGTGCCTGTCCTGTCGCTAGGAAACAGGCAGCCAGGCCTGTAGGCTCTCAGCCTGGAGCGAAGGCAGATGGTGACAAGATTAAATAGTGCCTTTCATTTCACATAGAAAATGTTTTCAATTTTCTCTTCTCTAAAAAGAGGCGTGTGTTGGAAACCGCCCCTGGAAATTTATTAACAAAAGGCCAGGCAGACCCCTCCCTCCCCATGTCCCGTCTCCCCTCTCCCCCAACCCCCATAGTTTTTTTAATCAAGTATTTTTGCAGCCATCCAACAGTTGCTGTGAGGGAGGGGGACCCTGCTTTTACAACAACCCCCCTCCCCCCGCCATGTAACTCCTGAGCTTCATTCTTCCAGTCCCTCCCAACCACGGGGGAGGGGGAGAGGATGGGCAGTAGCGAGTCCCCTCATCCTTGAGGATAAGGAAGTACTGACCCCTATATATGCTGTGATGATTTTTTTTAATACATACCTAGGATAAAGTTTAATGTTTAAATTGGGCACAGGAAGCTGTGATTTCAGCACCCTGAAAGCTGGGGAAGGACAGTTCCAAGACATCCTGGACTACAGTGTGAGTCCTGGGACAGCCTGGACTACATAGCAAGACTCTGCCTCAAACACCAAAACACTAAACATACAAATAATAATAAATGCAATACAGACCGATAACTTATAATGAAATAGGGTAGCTACAACAAGATTGTTGAGAGCAGGCTGTGCCCCGCCCCATACCCCATCTTATGGAAGCAGTGGTTGTCAGGCTGTGCTTTGCCCTGGAGATTCCATTTTGAGGAAGAAGAATGGTATCACCTGTCCAGCACCACCCTTGTGGCACAGCCTGATGAATGACCTATCCCTGAGTGTGGGAAGGGTGTCACCCTACAAATTTAGCAAGGTGAACTGGGACCGTAGGAGCACAAGAGCATATTAAATCACACAGGAAAACCAGCCTGAGAACTTCTAGGACGCACTGGGCTCAGGAAAGAGAGAGCAACTCCTTCACCTGGTGTTGGGTCCTGGAATCGTGCAATGAATGGAAGCTGACCACCAAAGTCTACTAACCAGAAGCAACTTTGTTTGAAATCACCGTGGGTGGACAGACGGACTTCTAACTAGTCATGGCCACAGAAAATTATTTGGTTCTGTGACCCCATGAGGGGCTACAAGAATCTTTTTATACCAAAGGTGACATGCAGGGCAGAGAGTACACATCAGGTTTGCAGCCTCTTGGGAATGCATGCCTAGGGTTTGGGGCTACAGCTCCTAGGGAGTGCACCTTGGTGTCATGACTTACGGCCTCTCATTACAGGGTGTTTTTTGTAGGAGGTGAGTTTCTGACCTGCCCCATTCTGCAGCTGCTTCCCAAATTACCACACAGGAGGCTTATTTTAATTATAAATGTTTGGTGGGTAGCTCAGGTTTATTACTAACTAGCTCTTAAGCTTAAATTAACCCATAGTTCTTGTCTATGGTTAGCCATGTGAACGCGGTACCTTTTCTCATCCTTCCTCCTGGCTGGGACTCCGGACTCACTCTTCCTCTTCCCAGAATTCCCCTAGTCTGCTTGCCTCAATCAGCTTCTCTGTTAATCAAAGGTAACAAAGCATATCCACAGTATACGGAAGGGCGTCGAGAGGACGTCAGCCTTAAAAGCGTCTGCCACGCCACAGTCTGTCACGTGATCACCCTCTGCGTGTATCGAGGGACTCCCTGCCGCTCCAGGGGCTTCAGTTCAGCTCGGGCCCCTCTGTTGATCTCTTCTGCAGCCACACTCAACTCTGCAGCTCCAAGTAGACCCGCGAGCAACTGCAGCCTGACTCTGGCAGCCGCATCTCCTGTGGAGCTCTAGCCTGGGCCACTGACACGCCATGCATCTCCATCACTTTCTGTTTCCTAGTTTTGGTCTTGAAGACCTCTTTGCTCTTAAACTTTTTACAGTTCTTCTCTGAACATATGTAGGCCGGGAGGTGGTGGCGCATGCCTGTAATCCCAGCATTTGGGAGGCAGAGACAGGCTGATCTCTGAGTTCAAGACCAGTTTGGTCTACAAAGCGAGTTCCAGGACAGCCATTACTGTTACACAGAGAAACCCTGTCTCGTAAAAACTAAATGAAACAACAAACCCATATGTAAGGCTGTTCCTGGACATACACCTCCACTTCCACCCACCCCCACTGTGTGTGATTTGAGGGTTAATGTTAGTAACAAAGAGAGGAATAAAAGAATGTGTGTTTGCTTCTGTCTGACCATCAAGGCAAGTGTGACTGCCTGGCGGATCGCTCCCAACGAAGCTACCAGACCTTTTGGATTTACAGTCAGCCAGAAAATTCTGACATTGTGGAAAGACACCAAGGATTTCATGTTTCTGACACAGCGCAGTCACAACAAATGTCCGGTAAACGGGAGCTAGACGGTGCGCTCTCTCCGTGGCTCTCAACTGTCTTGTGATACTGTTTGTCCTCACCGTGGCCCGGTGTGGCCACACTGTGTGCACTCCCCTCCTCTCTCCCCTCAGTAGCACTGCACTTACCAGATCAACTGTCATTGTTTGGAGCTTGTTGTTTCAGCAAAGGGATGATGTATAACTTAAAGCTCATGATTTATTTATTCCTGGAACTTCCCGTTTAATATTTTCAGACTGTGATTGACACGGGATAGACGAAACCATGTGTGAGAAGGTACATCGTGACTGGAATGGAATCAAACCTGGCAGATCTATGCCTCTCTGTCGTACTGGTCATGAATGTACCCAGGAGTGAGAGCCATATGGGTCCAGGGCCACATTATTATGGACTTGCCTTTATCCATTTAGGCTGTTCATAACAGAAGATTATGAACTAGATGGTGTGTAAACAATGGGAATTTCTCTCTCCTGATTCTGGATGGTGGGTGTCAGGTCCAAAGGGAACTCCATTTCTCCAAATTTCAAAAGGCAGAAAGGCCAAATGGCTGTCTGTGATGTCCATTAGCACACCAAAGCCTGTGCTGGCCTCCAGGCTCCTTGGTATCACAAGTACCTGTTACACATTTCAGAGTTCATGTTCCCATCCTAGCTCTTCTCACTTCCTCCCCTTTCCTCCTAAAGGTAGCAATTCATGGCCTTCCCCCAAACCCCACCCCAGCTACTCATTCTCCTTAGAACCCTGCTATGTTCTGTCTCCCTCCTCTCTCTCTCTCTCTCTCTCTCTCTCTCTCTCTCTCTCTCTCCTCTCTCTCTTTCTTGTTTCTTCCATGGCCAGCCCCAGTTCACGGGCCATGTTCACTCTCCTATGTTTGCTCTCTGCTCTGGACTCTTCCAGATGCCTCTGACTGTTCTCTCTCTCTTTCATATGTATAATAAATGCCTGTCCATTAACCATCTTCTCAACTGTTTATACTAGGTAGTTCAAGACCAGCCATTAGCAAACCTGGGTTTGGCGAGGGCCCCCAGCCTGCTTCATAGACAGCTGTGTTTTTACTGTGGTTCCAGTTGGAAGTAAGTGAGGGAACTCTCTGCAGACTTGTTATGAAGTTGCCAATTCTATCCAGGAGGGAACAGCCTCCCAAAGGCCCACCTCCTAACATCTCACACTGAGGATTAGCTTCAACATGAAAACTTGTATGGAAACTGGATGTGGAGTTCCAGCTGTGTGAGTCCAGCCCTGGAGAAGAAGAGGCAGGGATGTCGATGTGGTGATCCAGCTGTGTGAGTCCAGTCCTGGAGAGGAAGAAGCAGGAATGTGATGATGACAAGTTTGAGGTCAGTGTGGTCTGCACAGAGAGTTCCAATCCAGGTCTGCCGAGGATACTGAGACCCTGTCTCAAAAACCCAAAGAACCAAAACCAAACACATAACAAGGAGGATGTGTCTTTGCCTTCCTTACAAACTAGCTTGAGGTAAGAAACTAAGCAGAGGGGGAAAACTGATAGCTGACAAGGTTAAGACACCACAGTTCAGCATCGGTGGGTAAGTTGGTGTCTTCCTTGAACAGGTTCAAGCCTGGACTAAGAAGGTGGACTAAGAACTAGACATCTTCAACGTCACAATGGTGTCTTTATTGGCTGTAGCCCTAGGCTCTTTGTGACCTCTCTCTCAGGCTGCTCAGTCGATGGCCTTAGCTGGCCAGGGCCAACGTTGCTCCTGCCTCATGCTAACTAGTGTGTGCTTCAGCAGGGCAGAGAGCAAGTAGAAGATCTGGGTTCTTTAAACTCGCTGGAGTCAGGGGCCCAGAGTGAAATGAATAAGTGTGGGGTTGAGAAGACACAGACAAAGGGAGAGGAGGAGCTCTATTGGTCTTTAAACCCATCAGACTGAGAGACTGGAGGGAGAAGACCAGGACACACACGCCAACGCATGTCCTCTGTTCCCTTCTTAGCCTCAGCTCCCTCCGTCCTAACACGGCACTGCTTTCCAAGGGAAGGGCTCCTGAACAGGATCACCTTGGACATCTGTGACTCCTTTCCTCCCTCAGTGGTTTCATGACCAGTGTATTACTTGATGCCAGTTCCATTCTGGGAGGAGATGGAGCTGGTGCTCCTGGGTCATGTGTGCACAGAGATGGTGAGATTCGTCCACCTTCTTAGTCCAGCTTCTTTTGGTCCATGTCAATTCTCCCACGCAAAATTCCACCTCCTTTTCCTTTCCTAATGTCAGCTTCCTAACTCAGCTTCTCCAGGGTGATGGCCCACGTCTTTCCCTTCTGGGTCTGTCTCCCATTTGGAGCTGTCTTTTGAGCTGGCCCCAGATTCCGCTTCCAAATGCACTGTCAGGGACATTGCCACCCTGCTTGTGGTTCCTAAACAACTTGTCAACACCAGATGTCACCCAATCCCATTGTCTTATCGTGTCTACTTCGCCACAGATGCCTATAAACACTTCACAGGTCTCTGCTTGCTTCAGGCTATCCTCTGAGGCTTGCCTTCCCTTCGTCCATGGACAACTTGCCCATGGATAGCTCTTCTTAACTTGTTTTATTTTAAATCTGTGCTTGTATGTGTGTGTGCTGCATGTTCACGCATGTGTGTATGTATGTGAGCATATGTGCACATGAGAGCAGGTGCTCACAGAGGCCAGAAGAGGGCATTGGATCCCCTAGAGCTGGAATTACAAGAGATTGTGAGTCACCTCACATGTGCTGAGAACCAAACTCTGGTCCTCCGTAGAGCATCACGTGTTTTTTTTTTAAATATATTTTTATGTTATGTGTATGGGTGTTCTGCCTATATATGTCTGCGTAGCACATGCAATGCAGTTCCAGTGGAAGCCAGAAGAGGGCGTTGGATTATCTGGAATTTGGGATTTAGACTGTTGTGAGCTCCTTATATGGGTGCTGGAAATCTAACCCAGGCTGCTGGAAGAACAGCTCTTTACCACCAAGCCATCTCTCCAGCTCCCCATTTACTCTTCAGGATACAGAGAAACAATTTCTTTCATGAAACTAAACCTGTTTCTCCCAGAGACTGTTTTCTGAATTCGCATGGGCACTCGACAGTCACTAGCTGGTCCGCAGGGATGTTCTTGGTCCTCATGCCCTGGTACAGTCCTCCTCAGCAGGTGCAAATGACCCCGGGAACTGTCAGGATTCAACAGATATGACATGGTATGAGTTCCAAGGCTGGGCCATTTCTGTCTTGTGTTCTCTTGGCTCTCCTGCTCTAGAGAATATTAGATACCAGGTCGAGAGGCTGTGTCAACAGCCTATGCAAAAGCTTGCTCAGTGATGAACCAACACTACTGAGCAGCCACCAGCATTATGTAGGCAGCCATTTTGGAGCTGACTCCAGCCTTGGCTAACGCAGGGATACAGCTTCACAAGAGACCTGGAACCACACCATCTAGCAGGCACTGAGGTGTGGCTCAGCGCTAGATCACTTGCCTAGCATGCAAGGCCCTGGGCTTGATTCCTACCTGGGAACAAGGCAGGGAAGAAAAAGAATGGGGGGGGGGGGCTAACTGAGCCAACCATCCAGCAAAACTGCTTCTTGGCACCTTACCTACAGAAATAGAGTGAGAGGATAGGTATGCACTTTCTGTTAGCCAATCACAAACCCACACAAGCCTGGTCCAGCGAGTGTCTTCTCAGATTATGACCGTCTACGGCTCCTGCTGGAAAGGTGGACACCGCAAACATACAGAAGGCAGGAGCACTGGCCCCTTCATTCTCTCGACGTGCATTATAGAGTGGTTGTGTCCTCAGCAAAGGAGCAAAGAAGAAGTTTATGATGGAGTCTAAACATATAATCGCACACATGTATATGTGCACGTAGGCACAGGCACACATACACACATAGGCACAGGCACACATACACACATAGGCAAACACGCGCACACATACACACATAGGCACACGCGTGCACACATACACATATAGGCACAGGCACACATATACACATAGGCACAGGCACACATACACACATAGGCACAGGCACACATACACACATAGGCACACGCGCGCGCACACATACACACATGCTCACACACACACATGTATACGCACATGTACACTTACACACATATGTACACACAAATTGGCTCATAAGTGCCATGATTAAAAACGAAAGGATAAAAAGACAAGGGGGCACATCTGCATTGGGGTAAAGGCTGGTCAGAGCAGGCTCTTCCCTAGAAGTGACATTTTAGAACAGGCTTCAATGAGTAGCCATCATCAGTGACAAGAAAGGGACCAATGAAAAACACTCTGGGAGTCTGCACATACCTGAGGTAACAGAGTTTAGCAAGAAGTGACGTAAACTGGGGGCTACTGGCATAGGACACAGTGCTAGGGAGGCTCAGGGCCACATCACGGGGAGTTCTGTGAGTTGCATTTGGTATTTGGATTTTATTCCTTTTTAAATTATTATTGTTTATGGTATAAATGGCAGGGGCAGGCTGAATGCCAGAGGACATTGTAAAGCTGTCTCTCAGCTTTTACCTTCAGAGAAGTTTTAAGAAGGAACTCGGTAGGACTTGGCTGTAAGCACCTTCACCCGCTGGGCCATCTTGCTGGCCTCTGAAAAGACTTCTCTATTTTAGCTGTTCAAAAATAAATGTCCCATATTATTTATATTGTCATATATATATATATCATTATAGTAAGCAATTCATATAAATAGAACAATATATGTAGGTCATCATTAAAATTTTATAGGCATTTAATACTAGCTAATTTCAATTTAGAGAATTTCCTCTCTGAAAGCCAGTGCATTTTAAACTCTGGTTTCAAATATTTTCTGCAGGCCCCTTAAAAAGTCAGCAGGCCCAAGGCATAGTGTCTATAAAGAGCACACTGCCAACTGCGGCAGCTTTCCCAGAGCCATCTGGGGCAGCGAGGGAGGTGTCAGAGTTGGCGTGAGGCATCTCCAGAATGCCATACGAGCCCTTGGGGGTCATCCTGTCACACTGCGGTGAGGAGACTGTGGTGCTGGGCTCAGCAGCTGATGTCCACCTGCCACCTGGTACTAAATATAGCACACAGAGGCCTCTCTGTGTGTAGCCTCAGAGTTGGCTTCATTGGCTAGAATTGCCACAGAGGAAAACGGTTAAGATGAATTGAAAATGGCTTCTCCCCACAAGTCCGGGGTGACCAGGTGCACAATTTAAACAATGTTGTTTTTTCCTGTCAGCAACAAAACAACACTGGTCTCAGTAACTGATAAACCCTTCATTGCTTTGCGTGCTGATGCAGGCTAGGCACACAGTACAACACTGGTCTCAGTAACTCCCGTACCAGCTCCTCAGAGAGAGTAAGGCCTTCCCTGGGAAGTCAACTAACTCTGTCCCATCAACTCATTGAGGCAGGACCAACCCCCCTCTCCCCGTGCCTAGGCTGAACAAGGTATCTCTCCATAGAGAACAGGCTCCACAAAGTCAGTTCATGCATTAGCGTTAGATCCTGGTCCCACTGCCAGTGACCCATATACTGCCCAAGCCACACCGTTGTCATCTGCATTCAGGGGGCCTAGGTCGGTTCTATACCAGTTCCCCAGTTGTCAGTCGACTCAGTGATCTCCCCCTAGCTCGGGTCAACTGATTCTGTGGGTTTCCCCATCATGGTCTTGACCCCTTTGTTCATATTCTCACTCCTCCCTCACTCTGTGCTCTGGGAGTTCAGCCCAGTGGTTAGCTGTGGATCTCTGCATCTGCTTCCATCTGTTTATGGAAGAGGGTTTGAGCTTCCCTGGGGCTGTGGACTGTAGGCTGGTTATCCATTACCAGGTATGTGTGTCTGGTATCCACTCATGAGTGAGTACATACTATATTTGTCTTTCTGGATCTGGGTTACCTCACTTCGTATAGCTTTTTCTAGTTTCACTCTTTTGCCTGCAAATTTCAAGATGTCATTGTTTTTTTTTTTGTTTTTTTGTTTTTTTACCACTGAGTAGTACTCCATTGTGTCAATGTACCACTTTTTTTTTTTTCATTTTTCAATTGAGGGGCATTGAGGTTGTTTCCAGGTTCTGGCTATTATGAATAATGTTGCTATGAACATAGTTGAGCACATGTCCATGCGGTGTGATTGTGCCTCCTTTGGGTATATGCCCAAAACTGGTATTGTTGGGTCTTGAGGAAGATTGATTCTTAATTTTTTGGAAATTGCCATGCTGTTTTCCACAGTGACTGTACAATTTTGCATTCCCACCAGCAATGGAGAAGTGTTCCCCTTATTCCACATCTTCTCCAGCATAAACTGTCATCAGTGATTTGATTTTAGTCATTCTGATTAGTGTAAGATGGAATCTCAGAGCTGTTTTGATTTGCATTTCTCTGATGACTAAGGATGCTGAGCATTTCCTTGAGTATCTTTCAGCCATTTGAGATTCTTATGTTGAGAATTCTTTGTTTAGATCTGTATCTTGTTTTTTAATTGGATTATTTGGTAATTTGATGTCTAGTTTCTTGAGTTCTTTGTATATTTTAGAGATCAGTCCTCTGTCAGATTGGGGGAGGGGGTTGGTGAAGATCTTTTCCCATTCTGTAGGCTGCCATTTTGACTTGTTGACTGTGTCCTTTACTTTACAGAAGCTTCTTATTTTCAGGAGGTCCCATTTATTAATTGTTTCTCTCAGTGTCTGTGCTACTGGGGTTATATTTAGGAAGTGGTCTCCTGTGCCAATGCATTCAAGGATGCTTCCCACTTTCTTTTCTGTGAGGTTCAGTGTGGATAGATGGATAGATTTATATTGAGGTCTTTGATCCATTTGGACTTGAGCTTTGTGCATGGCGATAGATAAGGATTTATTTTCATTCTTCTACATGTTGACATTCAGTTATGCCAGCACCATTTGTTGAATATACTTTCTTTTTTCCATTTTAAATTTTCAGCTTCTTTGTCAAAAATCAGGTGTTCATAGGTTTGTGGGATAGTATCAGGGTCTTCAATTCGATTCCATTGCTCCACCTGTCTTTTTTGTGTGTGTGAATACCGAGCTGTTTTCATTGCTGTAGCTATATAATAGAGCTTAAAGTCGGGGATGATAAAGTCTCCTGAAGTTCCTTTATTGTACAGCGTTGGCTATCCTGTTGTTTTTGGTTTCTCCATATGAAATTGAGTATTGTTCTTTCAAGTCTGTGAAGAATTTTGTGGGATTTTGATGGGGACTGCACTGACCCTGTAGATTGCTTTTGGTTAGATTGACATTTTTACTATGTTAATCCAACAAATTGAGCATGGGAGATCTTTCCATTTTCTGATATCTTCTTCAATTTTGTTCTTCAAAGACTTAAAATTCTTGTCATACAGGTCTTTCACTTGCTTGGTTAGAGTTACCCAGATAATTTATTTTTTTATTTATTTATTTTTTTGTGAAAGGTGATGTTTCTCTGATTACCTTTTCAGCCCATTTATCATCTGTATATAGGAGAGCTACTGATTTTTTAAAGTTAATCTTGTACCCTGCCATATTACTGAAGGTGTTTATCAGCTATAGAAGTTCCCTGGTAGAAATTTTGGGGTCACTTATGTATACTATCATTTCATTAGCAAATTGCAAAAGTTTGATTTCTTCTTTTCCAATTTGTATCCCCTTGATCTCCTTTTGTTGTCTTATTGCTCTAGCTAGAATTTTGAGTACTATATTGTATAGATATGGAGAGAGTGGACAGCCTTGTTTTGTTCCTGATTTTAGTGGAATCACTTTAAGTTTCTCTCCATTTAGTTTGATGTTGGCTGTTGGTTTACTGTATATTGCCTTTATTATGCTTGAGAATGTTCTTATATCCCTGCCCTCTCCAAGACCTTTATCATAAAGGGGTGTTGGATTTTGCTGTGGCCTTTTCAGTATCTAATGTGGTGATCATGTGGTTTTTTTCCTTTCAGTCTGTTTATATGAGGGATTATATTGACGGATTTTCTGATGTTGACCCATCCTTGCATCTTTGGGATGAAGCCTACTTGATCATGGTGGATGATGGCTCTGATGCGTTCTTGGATTTGGTTTGCCAGTATTTTATTGAGTTTTTTTGCATCAATGTTCATGAGGGAGATTGGTTTGTAATTCTCTTTTTTAGTTGTGTCTTTGTGTGGTTTGGGTATCAGAGTAACTGTAGTCTTGTTAGAAGAGTTTGGCAGTTTTCCTTCTGCTTCGATTGTGTGGAACAATTTGAGAAGTATTGGTATAAGCTCTTTTTTGAAATTCTGGTAGAATTCTGCACTGAAACCATCGGACCTGGGCTTTTTGTTATTGTTAAGAGGCTTTTGATGACTGTTTCTATTTCCTTATGGGTTATAGGTCTATTTAAATGGTTTATCTGGTCTTGGTTTAATTTTGGTATGTGATACTTATCCAGAAAATTGTTCATTTCTTTTAAATTTTCCAATTTTGTAAAGTACAGGTTTTTGAAGTATAACCTGATGATTCTTTGGATTTCCTCAGTGTCTTTTGTTATGTTCCCCCTTTTTATTTCTGATTTTGTTAATTTGGATATTGTCTCTCTGCCGTTTGGTTAGTTTGGATAAAGGTTTGTCAATTTTGATGATTTTTCTCAAAGAAACAACTCTTTGCCCCATTGACTCTTTATATTGTTTTCTTTGTTTCTATTTTATTGATTTCAGCCCTCAATTTGATTATTTACCACCACCTACTCCTTCTGGGTGAGTTTGCTTCTTTTTGTTCTAGAGCTTTCAGATGATGTGGGATTTCCCTCTATATGCTGTGATTACCATTAATGAATAAAGAAAACTGGCTTGACCTGATAGGGTAGAACAGAGCTAGGTGGGGAAAACTAAACTAAATGCTGGGAGAAAGGAGGCAGAGTAAAGGGAAGCCATGGAGCTGTTGCCAGAGAGGAGACAGACACGCTGAAACTTTGCTGGTAGGCCACGACCTCGTGGTGATGCACAGATTAATGGAGACGGGTTCAATTAAGATGTAAGAGTTAGCTAATAAGAAGCTAGAGCTAATGGGCCAAGTAGTGATTTAAATAATATAGTTTCTGAGTGGTTATTTTGGAGCTGAGCATCCAGGAACCAACAAGAGGCCTCTTACAACAAATTGGCACCAGATGTTCTGTTAACTCACTAGTGTGGGATTTTTCCAGCTTCTTTATGTGGGCATTTAGTGCTATGAACTTTCTTTTAACAATGCTTTCATTGTGTCCCATAAATTTTGGTATGTTGTGCCATCATTTTCATTGAATTTTAGGAAGTCTTTAATTTCTTTATTTCTTTCTTGACCCATTGGTGATTCAGGTGAACATTGTTCAGTTCCCATGTGTTTGTGGGCTTTCTGAAATTAATGTTGTTGCTGAATTCTAACTTTAAGCTGTAGTGATCTGATAAAATACAGGGGATTATTCCATTTTGTTTTTGGTTTTTGGTGGTTTTTTTTCCCAATCTGTTGAGGTTTGCTTTGTTACCAAGTGTGTGGTCAATTTTTGAGAAGGTTCCATGAGGTGCTGAAAAGAAGGTATATTCTTTTATGTTTGGATGAAATGTTCTACAGATGTCTGTTAAGTCCATTTGAGTCATAACATCTGTTAGTTCCCTTATTTCTCTGTTAATTTTTTGTCTGACTGACTTGTCCAGTGGTGAGAGTGGGGTGTTGAAGTCTCCCATTATTAGTGTGTGGGGTTTAATGTGTGATTTAAGCTTTAAAAGTGTTTCTTTTACATATGAAGGTGCCCTCGTATTTGGGGCATAGATGTTCAGAATTGAGATTTTCCCTTATAGGATTTTTCCTGTGACGAATATGAAATGTTCTTCTTTGTCTCTTTTGATTGATTTTAATTTGAAGTCTATTTTGTTAGACATTAGGATAGCTATACCAGCTTGTTTCTTAGGTCCATTTGATTGGAAAAATTTTTCCCAACATTTTATTCTGAGGTAATGTCTGTCTTTGAGGTTGAGTTGTGTTTCTTGTATACAGAAGAAGGATGAATTCCTTTTTTTTTTTTTTTTGGTTTTTTAAGACAGGGTTTCTCTGTAGCTTTGGAGCTTGTCCTGGAACTAGCTCTTGTAGACCAAGTTGGCCTCAAATTCACAGAGATCCACCTGCCTCTGCCTCACAAATGTTGGGATTAAAGGCGTGCATTACCACTGCCCAGATCTATATTTGGTTTTTGTATCCAATCTGTTACCCTGTGTCTTTTTATAGGTGAATTAAATCCATTTATATTAAGGGATATTAATGACCAGTGATGGCTAGTTCCTGTTATTTTTGTTTTTGTTCTTGTTGGTGAAATTGTGTGTGCAATTCCCTTCTTTGGAATTTATTGCTGTGATATCATCTATTGTTTCCATTTTAGCTAACTTCCTTGGGTTGGAGTTTTCCTTTTAGTACTTTCTGTAGGACTGGATTAATGGATAGATGTTGTTTAAATCTGATTCTGTTTTCCCCGTCTGTGGTAATTGAAAGTTTTTCTGGATATAGCAGTCTGGGCTGGCATCCGTGGTCTCTTAATGTCTGCTTAATGCCTGTCCGGGACCTCTGGCTTTCATTATTTTCATTGAAAAGTTGGGAGTTGCTGTGGGACAATGGTCTTACTCTGTAAACATTTGTTTCTTGTACTTGTTTAATAAAATGCTGATTGGCTGGTAGCCAGGCAAGAAGTATAGGCAGGGTGACCTTGCAGGAAGCAGATGTGACTGCCTCACCGAAAAAGATACCAAGCCACATGGCTAAATCAGACAAGAATTATGGGCTAACATAAATTATAATAATTAGTAAATAAGAAGCCTGAGCTAATAGGCCAATCGGTTTATAACTAATGTAGACCTCTGTGTGATTTCTTTGGGACTTAATGACTGTGGGAACAGGGCAGGACAGAAACCTCAGACAATAGGGAATAATTCTAATAGGTCTGTATTTATATGTTACTTGGTCTTTTTCCTTTGTAGCTCTTAATATTCTTTCTTTATTTTGTATGTTTATTGTTTTGATTATTATGTGGCAAGGGGACTTTTTTTTTTTTTTGGTCCAGTCTATTGATGTTCTGTAAGCTTCTTGTACTTTCATAGGCCTGTCCTTCTTTAGGTTGGGAAAGTTTTATCCTCTGATTTTGTTGGATATATTTTCTCTGACTTGAACTTCTCCTTCTTCTATCCCTATTATTCTTAGGTTTGCTCTTTTCATGGTGTCCCATACTTCCTGGATATTTTTGTGTTAAGCATTTGTTGGATTTCACATGTTCTTTAACTGTTGAATCTATTTGCCTCAGGAAGCTCAGAATCATGAGAAAGACACAGCGGCCGTGGTCTGAAGCCACCATCTTTTGAACTGACTTGCTCTGTAACAGCAGATAGTGGAAAAGGATGCTTGTTTGGAAAGCCAGCGTCTAATATGGTTGAGGGCAAGAGTGAGGAATTGGGGGAAGAGAGAGGTAGCAGCAGAGAGTTTGATGTACATGAGGACCTGAACAATGCCCATGTGGCTCAAGTACACGGCAATGGGGAGGGTGGTACAGGTGGAGAGGGTAGAATTGTAGGTTTTGAGGGACTCTAATGGAATGATAACAGACCACCCTGAAGGGTTTTAAGCAGAGGGAAGAGGTGAGCATCTCTGTCTGTGTGTGTGTGTGTGTGTGTGTGTGTGTGTGTGTGTGTGTGTTATACGTCTTTGGTGTCTTAGTCTTTGCTATGAAGAGATACCGTGACCATGGCAACACTTAAGTATTTAATTGGGGCTGGCTTACAGTTTCAGAGGTTGAATCCATTATCATCATGGCAGCATGCAGGCAGACATGGTGTTGGAGAAGAAGTTGAGAGTTCTACATCCAAGGATCAGTAGGCAGCAAAAGGAGACTGTGTGCCACACTGGATGTAACTTGAACATCTGAGACCTCAAAGCCTGCCCCCTAGTGACACACCTCCTTCAACAAAGCCACACCCATTCCAACAAGGCCACACCTCCTAATAGTCACTATGGACAAGCATCCAAACATGAGGTTTTGGGGTCTGTTCCTGTTCAAACTGCCATGCCTGGCTCTTATGTGTAAGAAGAGATTCAGGCAGACTACAGGAAGGCAGAAAGAACAATTTATGGTCACTGCAATTGCATCCTGGAGGGGTGATGGTGGCTTGGCGGAAGACGGTTGATTGAGAAGGTGATGAACAGCAGAGACATGTGGCGTCTGCACATTGGGAGGTAAGATACACAGAACTGGTGATGCGAGGAGTGAGAAATCAGTGCCAAAAATGACTCCCGGATCCCTGGCTTGACAACCGGGCGGAGGACGGTGCCATTTACTGCGATGGGGACGACGTGGGAGGACAAGGTTTGGGTGAAGGGAGGCAGATCAAGAGTTCACTTCTACACACGTGGGGCTGGTGCTGTCAGTGAAGCCAAGCAGAGACGCGAGTAGGAGCTGAACATACAAGTTCACATTATAGCGACATGATCTGGGCTGGGGATATTCGTTTGGAACTCATCTGCCTTAAGATGATATTTAAAGCCAAAGAAGAGATGAGGCTGCCTAGGGAGAGAGAGGAATGTGGAAAAACAAACCACTTTCAAAAATCCTGATATAAATAACAGTCTAGGAGCGGACACTGACAAACAGCTCGGCCCACAATCCAGTATTTTCCCACTGGAGCCCAGGGAAATGAGTTCAAGACACTTCTCTCTAACTCTTTGCATATTTAAGATAAAAATTAGTGTCCTCCCAAGTTTCCTCCTCTGAGTACATCTTCCTGGTCCTCTCTTCCTTTCCCTGTAATGTAGCACAGTGTCCTGGTCTCCACATAAGCCAATCTCCTCTCAAAGGTCCTTTCTTTGAGTGTGACAATCCAGGAGATACTGGCCAACCCTTATTAGGAATGGGCAAACAGACACTAAACAAACACCAGGTCAGTATATCCGAGGATAGCTGAGCTCCACTAGGGTGTTGCTAAGAGATTTCTAATTCAGTTTCCAGTCTGTGGGGAAGGGCTGCAGGCCTGAAAGGGCCCACAAACAATTACAGGAGCCCAGGAGCTCTGTTGCTCTCTGCTTGACAACCGCGGTGGTGGCTGAGATTGTTTTCCCAAGCAGAAATGAATAACCTAAGACTTCCGCAAGTCACGGGTGTCAGAGGGCAGCTCGCTTGCTTTCCTCCGAGGGCTGGAGATGGATTGTTTGGGAAAAGCTGAAACTTATAAGGCAAAGCCCAAAGTTCTCCGTCTTTTGCTCATTTACACTGCAAACTTTTGCACCACAAGATGCCACAGCCAAATAAATCTGCAAGCATGGCTGCCGTTGCTCTCCTCAGAGTTCTGGCTGGAATAGGAGGCCTGAGTTTTCCCTCAGTGACACCCAGCTTCACCAAATTAAGTGGCGATACAGCATGTTCAGAAAATTAAGGCGCAGTAAACACATGCACACACACATACTAAATCCCCTGGAGATCCAGTATGAAAACACAGGTCCAGGGCGGAGGATACGGCTTAGTGGTAGAGTGAGTGGATGTAGCATGGCCAAGGTCCTGGTTCCATCCTCAGGACCACAAGACAAAAGGAAACAGAAACGAGAAAACTCCAATTAACAATCAACAGCTATAAACCCCTCCAAACTCAAGTATTCAATATTGCTTTTGCAAGACGAATCCCATCCTTAGCCCTCACAGCCAGGCTGAGGGCTTTATGAAGTCTTGCCCAGTCAGAGCCTTGATCCGCATAGCCACACACAGGCTCATAATGTGTCCTCAGCATTATGGAGACCAAAGTCGGTTTGTGGGGTAGATGCCTCTCTTCAAAGAGGGGAGAGGATGGAAGGTCCCGTGCTCATCTGGGAGCATACCTGTCTCCACGAGGACCTGGACCTTGTCTCTTCTAAGAAGGGAGTGTGCAAGGGACACGACCACAGAACAGTGATGCTCCAAGTGTGCTTCTCCCAATCAGAAGCATCAGCACCGCCCCGGAACCTGTCACAAGTGCGCATTGTCAAGCCCACGATGGGAGTCCTGAGTCAGAAACTTGAGGTGGGACCCAGAGTGCTGTGTGGCCAAGCCCTTCTGAAGCCAAGCCTGAAGCGAATTTCACAAACTTAGCAGCTCCATTAGCACTCTTTTTTATCCTGTAATAAACTCTAACTTTTCATTTTTATTTCTAAATTTTATGTGTGTGGGCAATTTGCCTGCATGTATGTCTGTGTACCACATATATGCCTGGTGACTACAGAGGCCAGAAGAGGGTGTTGGATCCCCCTAGACTTGGAGTTACAAGTGTCTGTGAGTTGCTATGTGGATGCTGAGAATTGAACGCAGATCCTCTGAAAGAGCAGCTGGTAATCTTAACCACTGAGCCATCTCTCCAGCCCCCTCTAGTAAACTCTTCTCACATCCTTTCTCAGCTGCTTTTGTGTGGGATTGAGGGGGAACAATATTGTAAGGACAAAGCCAAGGGGAACCATGCCAAGGGCTGTGAGTTCAGATCATACTGACCCAAGATATGGTCCCTGTCTTAGGGTTTCCATTGCTGCAAATAAACACCATGGCCAAAAATAAGCTGGGGAGAAAAGGGTTTATTTGGCTTACACTTCCATGTCACTGTCCTTCACTGAAGGAAGTCAGGACAGGAACTCAAACACCGTACGTCCCTGGAGACAGGAGTTGATGCAGAGGCCATGAAGCGGAGCTGCTTACTGTCTTCGTTTGCAGGACTTGCTCAGCCTATTTTCCTATAGAACCCAGGACCACCAGCCCAGGGATAGCACCACCCACCATGGGCTGGGCCCTCCCCCACTGATCACTAACTGAGAAAATGCCTTACAGCTGGGTCTTTTGAAGGCATTTCCTCAACTGAGGCTCTTTCCTCTCTGAGGACTCTAGCTTGTGTCGAGCTGACACACACAACCGTCAGTCCAGTCCCTTAACATTTGAGGAAAGAGCAGAAGCAGGAAGCTATCTCTGGAACACCTCAGACCCCTCCCCAAAGCAAGCATTTGGAGGAATCTCCAGTCTTTTCTAGGAGAAGCTCACTTTGTACCTGGGAGACAGGAGCATCTTGATCTCCACAGACATGGGACCAGAAAAGCTGGGAAGAGCAGATCTTCCTAAGCCGCCCCAGTTTGCCATCATCCCACCCTTTATCATGCCAGACTTGTGCACTTTTGCCCACTCATCAAGCCTCAGGCTAAGAGCACACAGGAGTGTCTGCTGTGTTTGCTGGGTCGGCACTGCTGAAGGCTCCTGCGTGTCTAACCAAGACAGAAAATGAACTCCTATGTTTTCCCTGGATGATTATCTTACTAAATATGCCCCAGCCCCATTCTTAGGGATGGGTGAGGGAAAGAAGTCTTTCCCCTTATAAGGGCCTTTTAGAGAAGCCAGGGGCTTCTACTCTGCAAGTCAGAGTAAACTTTCCTTCAGCTAACTTCTGGTAGTCACCCAGTCAGAAGTGTGAATATGTATGTGTGTATACACACCTGTGTATGTTGTGCATTGGCAGGGAGAGGGGGAGCCTGGATGAGAAACATCTTGTTACGTCTCCACCAGCAGTGGCCATCATCCCTCTCTGAAATCGTAGGCCATGATATCCAGGGTCTTAAACCAGGGTCTGCAATATCCTAGGATTGCAGAATGTAGGGTAACTCCTGCACTGCTGCGAATCCAGGGTAACACCTGCACTGCTGCCAGTATGCAGTGTTGCCTTGTCTGTACAACACCCCCATACTCTCACTCTGCCGCCCCAGATCCCAATTCCACGGGTGCTGCATTTAAATGGCCCTCTCCCACCAAGCCGTTCTGTACTATACTGAGGAGACCCACGTGTAGTTCCTGCCCTCTTGCTGGGGCATGGCTTTGGGGGAAGGAAGACACCACTCTGTGGAGCTGAGAAAGGGAAAATTCTGGACCAGGTTTTCTCTTGATGTACTGCTCCATCAGCATGGTTTTCTTCCTGTAATACATTCTACTTGTAAACTTTTTCAGGTATCTTTTTTAAGATTTTTTAATTTTATTTTAAGTTATAGAGGGAAGACGGTGAAGAAGGACACTTAAAAGAAATCCCACACTAGCTCAGAATTGAGAAATAGATGGTTATTTGTTTAGGGGTAGAATCCTCTGCTTGAACGGAGATCAGAAACTGAAATTCTCAACAGGAGCAGAGAGGCTGGAAAAGAGGCCAGACACATGCTCTATATCGGCATATATAATATAAGAGGCCACGCCCCAGTGGGTGGGTAAGTACTAGCTATAAGACTTCCTATAGCAGGGGGGAGCTTTAATTTGCAGCCAGAGCACTTGAGAGGACAGGCGGGACACCAGCACAGGCGGTCTTGGAGCGCTGCAGGGTCCCTGCGTGTTCCCCCCTTTCATCATCAACCTATCAGGAACCGTGAAGCAGGACACCCATGGTTGAGCAGAGTCACCACTGGATGCCGGGGGCCTTTGTTTGGCCAGTAAGCACCCAGCTGTTGGCTGCTCTTGGCAATGCCTAGGCAGCCTGGTCACCAGATTCTTCCTATCTGTTCTTTGCAGAATATTCTTCCTTGACTAAGGAAAGCCACTGAGGCCAGGTCATGTGTCAGGGGTGTCCCTGAACAAAGACTTAGAGAGAAAATTGTGTGAAGTTGTGAAGGAGAAGCCTAGATTGCCTTGCAGACCCCAAGATGTGTTGGAGATACCAAAGTCATAGGACCCTGTCAAGGGGAGAAACCTTGCTAGCAAGGAGTGGAACCAGCCCAAGAGAAAGAAGTGTGTTGCAGTGAGCAAAGCTGAAAGGAATCGGATATCTGAAGAGCGTTTTGATATCAGGCATGCAGATGCAGAGTTTGGAGTTCCCCCAGCTGGCTTTTGGTCTTGCTGTGGTCCAGTATTTCCTCACTATGTTTCAATCCCTATGTTTTGGAATAGTGATGTATATCCTGTGCCATTGTGTGTTGGAAATATGTAATTTGATTTTTGATTTTAACTTTACAGGGGATTACAGTTAAAGGATTGTATTATTTCAGAAGACTTTTAACTTTTTCTAGGTGGAGACTGCTTGTTCCTTTCCCAGCTGCCCAGACCCTAATAATCACACAAAAACTATATTAATTACAACACTGCTTGGCCAATAGCTTAGGTGTCTTTTTATCTAGCTCTTATATCTTAAATTACCCATTTTTATTATTTTGTATATCACCACAAGGCTATGGCTTACTCCGTAAAGTTTTGGTGTCTGTCTCCTTTGGCAGCTACATGGCATCTTTTTTTAACTCCATCTTCTTTTCTCCTCTATCTCTGCTTGGAATTCCAGTCTTGTTCTATTCTGTACTGCTATAGGCCCAAAGCAGCTTCTTTATTAAACAATGATAATAAAATATATTCATAGCATACAAAGGGGAATCCCACATCACCTCCCCCTTTCTGTCTAAATAAAAAGGAAGGATTCAACTTTAACATAGCAAGATTACATACAACAAAACAGTTATCAAGCAAGAATTATAGTTATCATTTTTAGTCCATTTATATTTGGCAAATTAAGGAAAGTATTTTATTATATATCTTATCTTTGTGAGTCTGAAGTTTTATATCTAATCTATCTTTTATAATTATAAGTATCTTTTTTAACCCCATCAAAGACTTCAGAAGGATATAATATTATCGAAGTAAACAAAAGTGCATTGTAAGCAACTTCCAAAACTCTAGAGTTGACAGAGACATCTTGCTGCCTGGACAGTCACCCAAAGTTTTTTAGTAACATTGGGGCATCCAGCTTCAGCCAACAACTCCATGGTGTCTGACAGACTTTTTCATGGAGCATGAAATTTCAAAGACAGTTCTGCCTATATTGGCAGTTTGTCAGTCACTTTTTTCTGTGTCCTATAGAATGTCTGACAGACTGTTTCATGAAGCAGGAACCCTGAAGGATTGTCTCACCTACTTTAGGCAACTTTAGCAGTCATTTTTCTGCAGGTCCTGCATATTCAGTTCATACAGCATACCATTAAGCAGTCCATGCAAGAGCAGTTTCCTGCCCAAATGTGAAGCCTTGTCACACAAAAGCTAATTTTATAATGAGTTTCTTCAATGTGTGTCAACCTCTCTGAAGTAATTGGTGCTGTCAGAAGCAGACATGTTTCACTGTGAAGAAAAGTTCTAAGTTTTTAAAATACTTTAAATGCCATATTTTATATGACTTTTAAATAAGTTTGAGACTTATAGGGCATGGAGACTTTTGAAGTTGGACTGAATGTATTTTTTCATTATGACAGGGCCATAAGCCTTGGGGACCAGGGAGTACAATGTGGTGGTTTGAAAGAAAATTGCTCCCAAAGCACTATTAGAAGGTATGGCCTCGTTGGAGTAGATATGGCCTTTGTTGCAGAAAGTATGTCACTGTGAAGGCAAGCTTTGAGGTCTTACATATGCTCAAGCTATGCTTAGTGTCTCAGACTACTTCCTGTTGCCTGAATATCAAGATGTAGAACTTGCAGCTCCTTCTTCAGTACTGTGTCTGCCTGCACACCACCATATTCCACCATAATGATAACAGATTGAACCTCTGAACTATAAGCTGGTTCCAATTAAGTGTTTTCCTTTATAAGAGATGCTGGGGTCATGGTGTCTCTCCATAGCAAAAGAAACCTTAATTAAGACAGCAAATATGGGCAAAATAATATATATATATATATATATATATATATATATATATATGTGTGTGTGTGTGTGTGTGTACAAATGTCATAATGAAAACTATTTTGTATGCTAGATAGAAAATAATTCATTTTTATTACTTATTTATTCCTTGAGAATTTTACACGATATATTTTATCATATTCTTTCCCATCTTCCTCCCAGGTCCTCCAACACAAAATTTTATGTTCTTCTTCACTCTTAAAAAAAGAAAAGAAAAGAAGCCACTAAAAACATGGACTCTGATCTGTGTTGGCCAACTACTCTTGAGCATAGAGCCTGCTCTAGAGTGTGATTGATATACCCAGTATCACTCCATTAAAAATAATTTGATTTTTCCCTCTCCTGGAATTCATAATTTGCAAATAGCTTCTTGGGTAGGGGTGGGACTTTGTATTCAGTTCCATTCCTTGATGCTAGGATTTTGCCTGGCTTCAGCTCATGAAAGCCTTGTGCATGCTGTTGCCGTTCCTGTGAGTTCAAACATGCATGTGTCACTTTGTTTCTGGAAAATTCTGCTTATTTAAAACTCACCTCCAGCCGGGCGGTGGTGGTGCACAACTTTAATCCCAGTACTCAGGAGGCAGAGGCAGGCGGATCTCTGTGAGTTGGAGGCCAGCCTGGTCTACAAGAGCTAGTGCCAGGACAGGCTTCAAAGCTACAGAGAAACCCTGTCTCGGAAAAAATATATATATATATATATATAAACTCACCTCCCACTCCTGACTCTTACAATCTTTCTACCTCCTCTTCTGCATGGATTCCTGAGCTGGGGGAAAGGGTATGATAAAGACACTCCTTTTAGGGTCAAGCACTCAGAAATCTCCCACTCTCTGTACATTGTCTACTTGTGGGTCTCTGTGTTAACTGCTGTCTACTTCAAGAAGAAGCTTCTCTGCTGAGGGTTGAGGGAAGCGCTGAGCTATGGGTAAAGCACTATGTGTAATGGATTAATTAAAAAATACTGCAGGTTCCCAAGGAGCTGCAGCGAGCCATGAGACCATGCCACAGGTCCCCAAGCCAAGGCAGGCAGTGGGCCCCAGAGCAGCCAGTCCCAGGCAGGGACAGCATAGTTCCCACACCACAGGTCTCTGAAGGTGGCTGGTCCCAGAGGGTAGGTGAGAGACAGACAGATAAGCACGCCATGCAGAGTGAGGTTGGATATTCATTTAGTGAGTCATGGAGGGGAAAGGGAAGGAGAAGAGCATAGAAGGGCACAGAGAGAAAGAGAGAGATAGAGGAGAGAGAGAAGAAAGAAAGAGAGAAACAAGGGGGAAGGGGAGAAGTGGGTAGAATGGAGCAAGGCAGAAGCTGCCTCTTCAGGGGAGAGACAGAAAAGGAAGAAACTCAGGCTGCAAACAAGAAGGAAGATCTGCCTGCCTTAGTGGAAGGGGAAGGGGGTGGGCATGGCTTGTCTCTTAAAGAGACAGGACTGACAATTACATTCCCATCTTTTTTTTTTAATAATAAAAAGGTGGGAGGCTAGGCATCACAGGTTAAGGGAATTGGAGTGGTAGATTCTCAAGACTTCTTCCTGCTTATTTGTGGGCATTGTCTTTGGGGGGGGAACCCTAGAAGGCTGGGTGCTGGTCACATCTTGGCATAACTGGTCTGTTTGTTCCTCTCCAGTGTTTGTGGTATGGAAATGTCTTGGGTCTCTTATGCCTGTTTAAGGTATTGGCAGAACAGGACAAAGTTAAGGAAAAAAACCAGGGAATTGAGGGGAGTATATCTGACCTGTTTAAGGTGGATCCTTCAATTTGGCTCCCTGGAACTCATAAGAATTCTTTGGGTTTGTGAAAACATAAGTATTAAACATCAGCAGAGTGACTGTGACAGATATTCTTTGCTAAATGAAAAGTATTTTTAAAACTATGGAAGGCAGTGTGAGAGAAATATTTGATAACTTGTATTTGTCCTCACACCTTTATAACTTGTAGGTCTTGTATTTGTAATTTATTGAAATTTGTTTGAGATTGTCCTTTTAAACTGACAAAACCTCTCAGCTGTCAAGCTGCATCAGAGATCTTTGAGAAGGATAAAATTTTACTTGAGTTATTGATTAAAAATGACAGAGAACTTACTTGGCACCTAGAGCTACTCCTCAGGGTCCTCCATGGTCACTGAATGTCATATTTATCTTTTGCTGTTTAGTGCAGGGCCTGCCAGGCTCCAGAAGATCCTGTGGGCTAAGAAATCTGTAGGAAGACAAGCCTACCTTGATCTGAGCAGCTAGGCTGTCAATTCCAGTAATTCTGTCCACTATCTGGAGATCTTCAGTTTAGATAAAAGGCAGGTTTTTTCCCCAGTGATCAGCACTTGGCAGTTGAAGTGAATTGCAGATGAATAGTGTTCTGTGCCCATTTGTCTTCTGTCTTCTTTGGAGGAAATAGAGTGCTGCTGCTAGGAGCCAACTTGTCTCTTTTTGTTATGAAAAGTTTTCTAATAATTAAATGCTTAAATGGCATATTCACCAGACCTCTGAGCAGTAGAGGTCTGTTTATCGGGTGTAACTACAGTATAGAATCTGCCTGGAGAGCTGGGTCTGAGCTTGACTGTACTGATTCTTAACAGGTAAATTTTTTTTTCTTTTTTGGTTTTTCGAGACAGGGTTTCTCTTGTGGCTTTGGAGCCTGTCCTGGAACTCCCTTTGTAGACCAGGCTGGCCTCGAACTCACAGAGATCCGCCTGCCTCTGCCTCCCGAGTGCTGGGATTAAAGGCATGCGCCACCACCGCCCGGCTTAACAGGTAAAATTTACACTTGTAAAAAGAAAGAAGAAAAAACTGCTTGTAATAGAAGGTTAACAGCAGAACTGACAGTAGTAGAGAACAGCTTAATATATTTTAAATGAGGGTTGGATTAAATATAAAGTATTTTTGTAAGAGACTTAAAAGTACATGACAGTATAAAACATGAGACTTACTGTTTTGTAGTCTGAAATGAGATGCAATGAACAGACAATTATAACACTTAAGAGTAAACAAAAGTGCATTTAAGTTACATGTATGAACATACACACACATAGTGAACAGGAATTGGGTGAAGTGGATGCTCTTGGTGGGGCCTACCAAAGGCATGCCACTGCACAAAACACACATGCAACAGAGTCAGCAAGAGGAATTTAGAGATAAAAACATAAGTAAATTGGGGGACTAGGCAGGGTATACCTCAGTAAAGATGGCAAGACTTGGTCTCGTGACCTGGCTCTCAGTAAGGCAGCGAAGCCACCTGACCTCAGTCAAAATGGCAGCAGTCACATGTTGTATAAAAAAGCCACTCTGTTAAGATGGCAGTGAAGTCACCTGACCTCAAATAAGATGGTCAGTGAAGGGTGCAACCATCCACAGTTGGGGCCTGTCCCCCTGTTTCTAGGAATACCAGAAAATTGCCAGGAGTCAATTCCTTGGGTTTGGAGAAATAGTTAAGCTGACCAGAATGGGAAAAACTTACCAATTGAAGCCGGTGTGTGCGTTGAAATCACACTCAGGCATATGGAACATGTGGTTGTTGTGGAAAAAATACCCAGTTCCAGATCTCGACCCTGGGGGAGGGGTTCGGGGTCGAAGAGCCACCAGATTCTCATGGCACCAATGTAATGGATTAATTTAAAATGCTGTAGGTTCCTGAGTGGCTGCAGTGGGCCATGAGACCTTACGGCAGGTCCCCGAGCCAGGGCAGGCAGTGGGCCCCAGAGCAGCCAGTCCCAGGCAGGGACAGCACAGTTTCCACACTGCAGGTCTCTGAAGGTAGCTCATCCCAGGCAGCGGGTAAGGAACAGACAGATAGGCATGCCATGCAGAGTGAGGTTGGATATTATTTAGTGGGTTATGGAGGGGAAAGAGGAGAAGGAGAAGAACAGAGAGGGGCACAGAGAGAAAGAAAGAGAGAGAGGAGAGAAAAAGAGAGAGAAGTGGGAGAGAGAAACAGAAGGGGGAAGGGGAGAAGTGGAGAGAATGGAGCGAGACAGAAGTTGCCTTTTCAAGGGAGAGATGGAAAAGGAAGAGACTCAGGCTGCAAGCAGGAAGGAAGATCTGCCTGCCTCAGTGGACGGGGGAGTGGGCATGGCTTGTCTCTTAAAGAGACAGGACAGACAATTACACTATGTCATTATGATTTTAGTGCTATATTCTTTTAGCAGAATAAGAGTAATGGGTTTTCTTCTAGGACCTGTATAGTGTCAGGTTCTGACCTCACTACCAATACAGTGTGGGTTCCATCTCATGGAGTGGGCCTTAAATGCAATCAAAAAGTGCTTAATTGCCAGGCAGTGGTGGTGCACTCCTTTAATTCTAGCACTTAGGAGGCAGAGGCAAGCAGATCTCTGTGATTTTGAGGCCAGCCTGGTCTCCAAAACAAGTTCCAGGCCAGTCAAAGACAGCTAAGGCTAGAGAAACCCTGTCTTAAAAAACCAAAAACCAACCAACCAAACAAAAAATGTTTGGTCACTCCCCAGCATTCATGACACAGTTGCAGCCGTGGCCATAGCTTTCAGGCAGGCCATTACAGCAGCTTACCACAGGGCTTGTAGGTGGGTGAGACAGATGCATTCTCTTCTCCTCTAGTAGCATGTGTGGCACCTTCCAGCACTACGGATGCTACCTAGGAGGGGTGAGTACCAGCTAGATTTCTCCATGTTCCATATGGATGCCATTAGGATGTGGTATCTTCAGCAATAGGGTCTTCCTGTCCAGTTATGGGGGTAACCAACAGCATTGGCAACAATCTGTAGTGTTTGGGGGGGGGGATGTGTAATACAAACGGCTTTTCAGAGGTCTTTAGTGTTGTTTATCCTCTCCTTATGAAAAAGAGAGGAGACCCTAGGACCAGAAGCTACTGCAGTGTGCTCCTGCTGCCACAGAGCTTGGAAGGCTGTAGATGGGTGACTTTCAGACCAACATAAAAACAAAAAAGAAAGAAAGAAAGAAAGAAAGAAAGAAAGAAAGAAAGAAAGAATCCAATGACAACAGAAAGGAAAAAAGAAAAGAAGGAAAGAGGGAAGGAACGGAGGGAGAGGAGAGGATAGGAGGAAGAGAGAAACAATGACAGAACAGAGATGTGAGTCTCAGCGGAAAGTGCTGCTGTCTGCACTGGGCTAACACCGTCTCTCTGGGGACCCAGTGAACCTGGCACTGCCCCCACCAGTCACATCAAGAGCTCCATAAGTCATACACAAGCCGGGTCTAGATCCTATCACAACACTAGAGAAGTAGCCTCCCGTGTGGGCTAGGGGTCACCTTGAAAATGAACCGAGAACAAAGTGAGGCTTGGACCGAGCTGGCCACCGTGAGTCTAGAAACAGAAGCCATTCTGTCTCCTACGGTCACACCAGCCTCAGGCTCACACAGAGGTAGTCTGTGGAAGCTCCGGAAGGGAGGGCTCTCTACCTGCTATTGACCAGAACCAGGTGGCACCGATCTGGTCTGCAGTGGAACACCTGATGGCTTAATGACAAGGGATGACAAAATGCTCACACCCACTGATACAGCAAGAGGAAAAAGTCTGGCATTCAGAGTGCCTAGTGCCAGTCTCCTAGGGAGGTGGTGCTGCTAGGTCAGAGTCTCTGGGGCTGACTCATGTCTCAGCCTCCTTGCCTCTGGCCTTGGCAGCCACAGCCCCTCCTGCTCGAGACATGACTGCTTAATCCTTTACGTATTTATTCCCTGTTGCTCTCCTCACCCCAGCCTATGACTAATGGGTTCCTATCACCCCAGGGCATGCTGGGTGGGCACCACTAACACTGCAATTATCTGGATCATTCAAGATCAAGTCAGTGTCTCCACCTCCACCCCCGGCATCAGCTTGGTTCTGAAATCCACCCCCTTCTGCATTAACCCGATATTCTAGATGCGTAATCTCTGCAGTGAGTACCAGTTTTGGAGTGAATCCTTGGTCCCAGTTCCCCGTGGCTGTGAGGCCAGCTCTGGGCTAGTCATGATTCCAGGGAAGTGGCCCGGCCACCATCTTCTCAGCATCAGAAGCATGGTCATTTCAGAGCTAACAGGATGGAAGAGGTGAATTCCTCTGGGGAGACCAGAAACACTGATGTCTTTTACAGCACAAGCGTTTCTGGGCCACAGAGATGGCCTGCTGTAGGACCACTCCAGAGGGGAGCGATGCTAAAGAGCACCCTACTCTTCCGACTGCGACCCTCTGCTCCAGCCCACCCCTCCCTCTATCCCTAGTTCAGGCTGAGCAGTGGTAGGGCCAGACAGAAGTGCCCCCACATCCAGTTCCTGTGGTTCCCTTCATCTCCCTGTGCTTCCAGACCCAACTGCCACCCAGGTGCTAGAGTCACCCAGCCTTTTTTGTCATAGCGTTCAGATCCCTCATCAGCTATGTGTGTCCCTTCTTCCGACTCAGTTCCCAGGATGCTTCAGCTCTGGGGCCCTCCTCCACAGCTTTCCTGACAGTGTGCAGCTCCCCTGGACTCTAGGAAACTGTCTAGGGATTTAGCAGGCTGTGGATTTGTCCTTTTGTTTGGGAAAACCTCCAAAAGAAGCTTCCTTATCCTCTGAGGTCCTGTCTTCATGGAGGGTGCTGGGTAACCACAGGATGCTAGGTGACCAACAGTCACATCCCACACTGGAGACTCACTCAGGCTGTGCTCACAGATGTTTGCTTCTGGAACCTCACAGTCCGGGCTCTACAGAGCACGCAAGCACACTTCTAATGTGTGTGAGTGCTCACATCAAACAGGCCATCTGGGACATTCCCTGCACACCAGGCTGACCCACACTGTGTTAGGACCACCAGGCAGTGAACCAGGCCTAACTGTGTCACCCAGAAGGGTGGAACACTGAAATAGATGTTTCTTTTGTTTATTTTGAGACAGAGTCTCACTCCGTAGATCAGGTTGGCTTTGAATTTGCAGCATGCTGAGGTTATGAGAACCGGCCAATGTAGTTGACCAAAACTGTGACTTTTGACAGAAACCCTTAGAGCTAATTAGAAGCCTGGTTCTGTTTTTCTTCCATTAGCAAGAAAACAGGCAGCTGTGGACAAGTGACACTGCCAGGTGTGGACACCTGGGAGGGCAGGGACCAGCCTGTGGGCTCCTGCCATCTTGCACTTGAAAAGGTCTGTCCATCCTGCTGCCTGCCACCACCTGCCCTGAAAGCACCTCCCTACAGGTGGTGAAGAAGCAGTGTTGCCAAGGACTCTGTCCCCAGAAGTGCTTATTGGGGTGGGGGGGCAGCAGAGGAGGGGACTATGGCCTGTAGCAGCTACTGGCAATCCAGGGTAACTGGGTCAACACTCCACAGAACTTACAAGTCAAGTAACGCTAGCCTGGGATTTTTGCTAAGTGCAGGCAATTAGAGGTGGAGAACCAGGTGTGCTCATGCCTGCCTCCACTCTCTCCCTCATTGCCAACTGTCACCAAGACTTAGCTTTCAAACCTGCCCCCGATGGGTCTCTTCCTCCCTCTCTCTGACCAGCCTCTCATCTTTCCAGCCTCTCTCTGACCCTCCTCCACCTGCACCCATTCCTCATTCCTGCATTAAATTTCTTCTCCAGAGGCCCAGAGATGCCTAGTCATCAAGAGCACCGGCTGCTCTTCCAGAAGACCGAGGTTCAATTCCCGAGCACCCTATAGTGTCTCACAACCGTCTGTAATTGCAGTCCCAGGGGACCCAATGTCCTCTGTGGGCCTCAGATACACGTTGGGGAAATACCCACAGCCAAGTAAAGCTAAAAGGAAACCATTGAAAAACAACAACAACAAAGACTAACATAACCCTTGACTATTTAAAATAGAGTATGTGAATGAGACAGACAAGTGACTAATTACCAAACAGTGGAATGGGGAACGTATGTGGTAGAAGGCAAGCATGCTGACAGAGGAACTGGCTTGGTCTAATGGAGTTGCGAAGACCACTCAGAGGAGCTTGCCATGCATCCGGGAAGTTTACTGTGGAGAAAATGAGAGCAAAGGGGCTAACTCTACTGTGGGACACAGAGGTTGGCCAACGTCTGCTGGGTTGGGGTTGTGGTAGAGTGCTTGCTTAGCATTTGCAAGACATGGGATTCCTTGCCCAGGACAATGAGCAAATAGGTAAATAGGTAGGTAGATGATAGATAGATAGATAGATAGATAGATAGATAGATAGATAGATAGAGATAATAGATATAGATAGATAGAGTGATAGAGAGATAGAACTAATATGAAATTGTCAAATGAACAGAAGTTCTCTCTCACCTTTCATCATCTTTCTTTTTCTTTTCAGTGCTGAGGATCAAGTCCAGGGCTGTAAAAAAGTACTCTACCCCTGAACCAGATCCTCAGCCCTTAGGTTTTTGGGGTAGGGTCTCACTATGTAGACCAGGTTGGCTTGAGATTCACAACCCCTCTCCTCAGCTTCCTAAATGCTGGGGTTACAGTGCAGTTCACTTTACCCACCCAGGTCAAGTCTTGATAATTTTCTTTGCTCCTTGTTTTCCTAGCGCTAAGCAAGCACTTTATCACTGAGCCACATCCCCAGATGTTTTCGTCCTGTTACTCTGTTGCTCTAGCTCAGTGGTGCCCTCTTATCTGCAAACTCAATCTCTGGAGATTTTAGCCTTTCAATTGCTATCCAGATACCATGTCTAGATAGCCGACTGTCAAGAAATGTACCCACAGAGACAGAAAACAAACGTGGGAAAAATACTGTGTGTCCATTCATACGAGAAGATTTGGGTATTGTTCATACCGTGCTTGAAGTCTCCCTGTGGATGAAAACGTATTAAAAATAGAAAACCAGATTTAACAAAGACAGAATCCAATATAGGCTGCTTTGAACTCACTTGTCTGACATCTCAAAAGTCCAACGTTCATTGAAACTCAGAGCCAGAAGTTTCTGTCTTAGCTCCACACTCCACTGTGTTTGTGTTTAAACTTAAACTTACTTAATTTGGGGGAAAGGTATGATCACAGGTAAGAGGACAACCTCTGGTCACCTTCCACCTTGTCTCAGATGGGTCTATGTTGTTTATCCCCTTCTGCCCTTGCTGCCTGGTAAGGTCCCAAGGATTCTCCTAGACAGCTGGGACTATGCACACTTTTACCACGTCCAGCTCTGGGGACGTGGAGTCTGGGGATTTGAACTCAGTTCCTCAAGCTTATACAGTGAGTGTTCTACCCACTGAGCTACTGCCCCAGCTCCATGACTATATTTGACAATATGAGGTGGGTGATGCTACACAGAGATTTATAATATAAATATCTTTTCATAATGAGGGGTATATCAGCATTTTAATACCCATGCTCCTTTACCGGCAGTGGGCTTCCCATAACTTAAGGAATCCCATGACCTTCCTACTAGAGGTACCATCCCAAATCCAAACACTCTGCTTCTGGACCCTTCTACAGTTTTAACTCAAGAGGGGAGGGTCCTTCTGGGGAGGTGGGAGGCGGTTTGTGGGCTTTTAAAAAGGAAAGAAATGAGACGTGACAGGTTTGAGCTAACAGAGAAAAGCCCCTCACCTCACACACTATCGGAATTTCAATGGAGCCTGCATTGCATGCAGCAATGAATGCCCACTGAGGCTGACAGAGTTTCCAGAACCTGCCCGAGCCACTGAAAATCGAGAGGAGATAAAAATAGAACCAAAACTGAGCCCTGAGACTTTTCTCAATTCACAAACACAAAGATGGCCCCAGGAGGACCCGGCTCCTCCTCCGCACTTCCATCCACACTGTGTCCTGCTGTCTAAAAGTCTCCAGGGCTTGCGTTTTCTGAAAGGTTCCCATCTGAAAGGAAGCAGAGTGGAAAGCTCTGGGGCTTGAGTCAAGGACAATGGCTGTTGTGTGACCTTGGGTCAAGTCCTTAACCACTCTGAGTGGCTCCGGCCTCATCTGTAACAAGAGGGTAACAGGCCACTCCACAGACTTCTGGGATGGAATGGTGCCTGGAGCAGAGGAGAGGGAGTGAACAAACGGGCTATTGCCGTTGTTGAATCTGTATCTCCGATGAACCAGCAATGGAAGATGGGGTTTTGTTGTTTGCTTGCTTTTAGGGAAGAACACAGACCTACTGAGTGTGCAGTGAGGAAGGAACGGGCTGAGCAGCAAGTACCAGGATATCCACTGCTTGTAACTGTGGCTTAGCTTTTGAGAGGCTTGCTATGTAGCACACACTGGGTGTGAACTCTCAGCAATCCTCCTGCCTCAGCTACACCTGGCTGGAAGCTGGTGGGTTTGTTGTTGTTGTTAATTTTTACTTTTAGAGCTTTTAAAAAAATGCGTGCGTGTATGAGCGCATGAACAAGATGTGTGCACAGTCGTGTGTGTTGTGCACGCATGTGTGCACAGTCGTGTGTGTTGTGCACGATGTGTGCACACTCGTGTGCGTTGTGCACGATGTGTGCACACTCATATGCGTTGTGCACGCATGTGTGCACACTCGTGTGTGTTGTGCACAGTCGTGTGTGTTGTGCATGATGTGTGCACAGTCGTGTGTGTTGTGCACGATGTGTGCACAGTCGTGTGCACACTCGTGTGCGTTGTGCACGATGTGTGCACAGTCGTGTGCATTGTGCACGATGTGTGCACACTCGTGTGCGTTGTGCACGCATGTGTGCACAGTCGTGTGCGTTGTGCACGCATGTGTGCACAGTCGTGTGCGTTGTGCACGCATGTGTGCACACTCGTGTGTGTTGTGCATGATGTGTGCACACTCGTGTGTGTTGTGCACGATGTGTGCACACTCGTATGTGTTGTGCACGCATGTGTGCACACTCGTGTGTGTTGTGCACAGTCGTGTGTGTTGTGCACGATGTGTGCACAGTCGTGTGCATTGTGCACGCATGTGTGCACACTCGTGTGCGTTGTGCACGCATGTGTGCACACTCGTGTGCGTTGTGCACGATGTGTGCACAGTCGTGTGCGTTGTGCACGCATGTGTGCACACTCGTGTGTGTTGTGCACGCATGTGTGCACAGTCGTGTGTGTTGTGCACGATGTGTGCACAGTCGTGTGCGTTGTGCACGCATGTGTGCACACTCGTGTGTGTTGTGCACGATGTGTGCACACTCATGTGTGTTGTGCACAGTCATGTGTTTTGTGCACGCATGTGTACAAGGAGGACATCGGTCACCCTGCTACATCCCTCTCCACATTATTCACATGACACAGGGTCTCTCGCTGAACCTAGAGCTAGGCTTGTGGCAGCTAGTCCTGGTGATCCTCCTGTCTCTGTGCTCCCTTCACAAGCCCTGGTCCACCGGTCACAGGCTACCTCAGTCACACCAGTCTTTCCTTGGGTGCTGGAATCTGGATCCATTTCCTTGTGCTAGCACAGCCACCTGCCGAGCCAACTCCCCAGCAGGATGTGGAGAAGTTGGTGGTATAGGTGCACACAGCTGTGAGTAGAGTCCACAAGCATGGTGCCTTTAGCACAGGCTGCAGATGTGCTGGAATGGTATCCAGGTGCTTTACACCCCTAGCCCACAGCCTTCACAGCGACACCTTCCCAAGGCCTGGCAGGGGCACAGATGATGAAAGACCCCCATGCCCATGTACTATGTTAAAATTTGCTGAAATTTAGCTGGGCCCCTCAGCTCAGGCGATGCTAAAACTGGATATCTATGGGTTGCAGACTCACTGACTAGGCTAAGGAGAGAGACAGAGTGCTATATCTAGCTGTGTGGTTTTTCAGGACTAAGGAGAAGGGATACTCCACCACCACCACCACCACCACCACCACCCCCAGATATCCTATCTAAACTGTCAACTGGCTGCAGGGTGTTTTATCTGTCTTTATGGTTTTTCGGGGAAATTTGTGAGTAGACATGGGGCCATTCCCAGGATGAGCTAAGCCCACCAATTTGAGAGCCAATGAAATGCTTGTGCTATACTACCCTCTTATGTAATCATTTTCCCTATAAATATGGCTGTTTGAATTTGCCCGGGGTGTGCAGTTGGCATAAGCTACTGTTACACCCTCAGGCACCTGTGTAATCAATAAAGGCACCTCTTGCTGATTGCCTGTTGGCCTGAATTATTGAGTCTGGGGGATTTCTCCTACCGCCCTTGAAAACGAGGGTTTTTCAATCCTGCAGTTAAGTGAAGTTTCACTGAAATTCATTGGCATACTGGGCCTTACAGGGGACCCAGGAAAGACCTACTTTCCACCCATCCCTGACCCCATTATCTGGCATCTTCCCAAGATCCCAGGCATGTGGTTATACATGGAGGCAGAACTTGCCTCAGTGCACTGAAACCTTTCCAAGGGCACAGTCACCTATACATCTCCAGAACTGATTACTTTCTTGCTGTAATCAAACACCATTTATCAAGACAACCTGGAAAAGAAGGTGTTTAATCGGGCTTACAGTTCTAGAGTGTTAGCTTCCGTGACAGCGCCTGAAGGCACGGCAGCAGGAACAGCTAAGAGCTCTCATCTGGAACCTCCCTGAGAGGCAGGGCACACTGGGAATGGCACGAGTCTGAAGTCTCAAAGCCCCCCTCCAGTGACATACTTCCTCTAGCAAAGGCTATACTTCCTAATTCCCCCTAAACAGCCGCCAGCTGGAAACCAAGTATTCGGATCCCTGAGACTTGTGAGAGCATCTCATTCAAGCTACCACAAAGGCCACAGACTAGAGGAGCTCAAACCCTGTGAGTGCTCTCTCAGTGGATGCTGGGAGCAAAGCTGCTTACCTCAGGTGTCAGGTGCCAACACAAAGCACCACAGGCTGAGAGGCAGGAGGCCATGGGTACCATCTGGCGACCCTAGAAGCTGGAGGTCTGACACAGAGTACCAGAGAAGCGGCACATCACTTAAAAGCCCCAGGCAAGTCCTTATCTCTCTCCAGTGCTGAAGACCGAGCATCCCTGAACCTCGGACTTCTTCATCCATTAGATGCATCAATCCTATTTTGAGCCTCTATTTGTCACATGGCCTGGGTGACTCCATCCTCTTTGGGTAAGGACACTGTCATGGTGAGCAAAGGACCTTCCTACTCCAGAATAACCTCATTTGAGCTGATTGCATCTATAACAATCCTATTTCCAAATAAGGTCATGTCAGAGGTCCTGAAAGCTATGCTTCCAGCAGCTGAACCTTCAGCAGCCTGCAGGTCCTTCTGAGACCGCTGTTCTCTAAAGTGCCAGGGGACCAGAGCAGCACCAATCATCTCCACAGCAGGGACATGATCCAGAGGAAGCCTAACCCAGCCCATGTCTGCAACCCCTGCCAGGCCCCTCAGAAGTGGAGGATGGAAAACCAACAGATCAGACACACATAAACTAGAAAGTGATGTTAAAGCCCCCTGACTCCCCCCATTTTTTTCCTTTTTGAGATAGGGTTTCTTTGTGTAACAGCTTCAACTGTCCTGTAACTCACTCTGTAGACAAGGCTGGGCTTGAACCCACAGAGATCCACCTGCCTCTGTCTGTTGTGGTGCTAGGGGTGGGCTGCGTTCCTGCCGCCCCAGCTCCCAGCTTCCTGGCTAGCTTATACCCCGAAATAAATACACGGAAACTGTATTCTTTTAAACACTGCTTGGCCCATTAGCTCTAGCCTCTTACTGGCTAATTCTCACATCTTGATTTCCCATTTCTAATAATCTGTGTAGCACCACAAAGTGGTAGCTTATCAGAAAAGATCTTAACCTGCATCTGTGTCGGGTGGGAGAATCATGGCAACTGCCTGACTCGGCTTCTTTCTCCCAGCATTCTGTTCTGTCTACTCCGCCTACCTAATTTTCTGTCCTAATAAAGGGCCAAGGCAGTCTCTTTATTTAACCAATGAAATTAACACAAAACAGAAGACTCTCCCTCATCATTTCCCCTTTTCTGTTTAAACAAAAATGAAGTCTTTCATTTTAACATAGTAAAATTACATATAACAAAACAGTTATCAAGCAAGAATTACAGTTACAATATTTATATCTATTTTATCTTTTATCATAACTGAGGAAAACTATAACTATCTATCCATTCTTCAACTCCATCAAAGACTCCAGAAGGATATAATATTACCTAAGCAAACAAGAAATGCAAAACTCTAGAAATGACAGAGTCATCTTGCTGCCTGGACAGTCACCCAAAGTTCCTTTGTACCGTCGGGACATCCATCTTCAGCCTACAGGCCCATAGTATCCAGCAGACATTTTCATGAAGCAGGAAATTTCAAAGACAGTTCAGTCACTTTTTGCTGTGTCCTGCAGAATGTCTCACAGACTCTTTCATGATTCAGGAACCCCAAAGGTTCATCTCACCTTTAGGCAAGTTCAGCAGTCCTCTCTCTGCGGGTTCTCTGTGTCCAGTTTATGCAACAGTCCAGGCAAGAGCAGTTTCTTGCCCAAATGGCAACTCCATAAGGATCCTCTTCGATGCCCATCTTCTTCTTGAAGTAGATTGGTGCTGCCAGGAGCAGAATGTCTCATTGTCATGAAAAGTCCTGAGTTATTAAAATATTTTAAATGTCATATTCTGCAGTCTTTGAAAGATATGAAGAATGCCTGTCTAACTGAAATATATCTTTATATATCTAGAAAATCTAACTAACATGACTACAAACTTGACTATTATCGATGATTATCTATTAACCTGTATTTCTTAATTATACATTACATTTTTAAATGAACTACACAATCATAATACCTCAATCAAGATCAGAAATATACATATAACAAGATTGACCTTAAATTAGTATCAGTAAACCAAGATTCTTATCAATCCAGATTATATCCGTCTCCCAAGTGCTGGGATTAAAGGTATGTGCCACCACTGTCTATCCCCCATTGCCCATTTTTAACACATTGCAAAGTTTTAACTGAGCAAACCTCAGGGCCTGAATGAACTGGCTATGGGATGTGAGGCGCGTAACAGCTGGACAGTGACCGTGCGGTGCGGGAGGGAGGACAGCTCAGTGACAAGGAGAACAGTTAGTTTAACTCACCCAGAGGCTCCACTTTCTCCTTTTCTCTTTTTATAAAAGACAATTTTTTTTTTAATATTCTGTCTGTGTGTATGCCTTCTGACCAGAAGAGGGCACCTGACCTCATTATAGATGGTTGTGAGCCACCATGTGGTTGCTGGGAATTGAACTCAGGACCTTTGGAATAGCAGGCAATGTTCTTAACCACTGAGCCATCTCTCCAGCCCGACAATTTTTTGAATAAAAATGATTAACATGTACTGTCTGTACGAGTTCATGTGGTACCGTTTGGAATTACAATACACACACAGAGCTGGAGTCACACAGAGAAGTCAGGTAAGTAGCATTTCCATCTCATCTCCTTAGGGTGACTTTATGTTTGCTAGGGAAAGTGGAGATGGATGGGAAGACAGAGGAGGGTGGGCACCAAACACAGAAGGAAGTGGCCATGAAGGCCACAGCACCTGTAGAGGGTCCATGACTTCCAAGCCGTGTTCCTCTACGGAGCCTGGTGCTCCCAGGCACGCAGGAAAGTGTCTCCTCCCAGAGTTCCTCGCCTTCTTAGCTCAAACCCTCCTTGTTGTTTACTTGACCTGGGCAGTTTGCCAGCTGTGAGGCAGTTCAGGTCCTGGCCTTGCTATCACCCCAATGCACACCCACCACAGAGGCCAAAGGGAAGACCCTGGTGTGGCCTGGTGAAGTACACCTGACAGGGTCTTTGCAAACCCTTCCATCTACGGCTCTCCTGCAATGACATTGGAGGTGTTTGATAGGACCCCGCTGCTGGATATGATCTCTCATGGACATCTCATCTCAACAATGTCTTTCTGCCCTGAACACCCCATCATGGATGCCAGGCAGTGACTGGAATGAGGTCATGAGAGAGGCAGGCGTGATTCTGGAATGAAGGGCTTAAAGATAGGATTTAGAGACTAAGAAGAGGGTAGTATAAAGGGAAAGGGAGCATTCCTGCATGGTGTCAGTGAGAGCAGGTGGCACTAGTGATGTGTTGGGGGAGGTGCTTGCTCATTTCCCAGCCACCCAGACTCCCGAAATAATCACACAGAAACTATACTGTTTAAATCACTGCTTGGCCAGTGATTGCAGTGATTAGTGTATTGCAAGCTAGTACTTACATCTAGAATTAACCATTTCCACTATTTTATATTTTACCACGAGGGCTTGTGACCTACCAGCCAGGTTCCAGCTGGCAGCTCACGTCTTTCCCCTCTGGTGGCTACATGGCATCTCACTGACTCTGTCTCCTCTCTCCTCCTCTATCTGCTTGGAACCCCCACCTTGCCCTATTCTGCTGAGCCACTGGCCAAAATAAATTTATTCATTAACCAAATAAAAGCAACACAGACAGAAGGATTTCCCACACCATTTCCCTTTTTCTGTTTAAATAAAAAGGAAGACTTTTAACTTTAGCATAGTAAAATTACATATAACAAGGCAGGTATCAAGCAAGAATTACAGTTACAACATTTATATCTACTTTATCTTTTTTCATAACTAAGAAAAACTATAACAATCTATTCTTCAACTCCATCAAAGACCACAGAAGGATATAGTATTACCTCAGTTAACAGGAAGTGCATTGTAAGCAACTTTCAAAACTCTAGACTTAGCTGGGCGGTGGTGGCACACGCCTTTAATCCCAGCACTCGGGAGGCAGAGGCAAGGAGATCTCTGGGAGTTTGAGGCCAGCCTGGTCTACAAGAGCTAGTTCTGGGACAGGAACCAAAAGCTACAGAGAAACCCTGTCTCGAAAAACCAAAAAAAAAAAAAAAAAAAATCTGCCAAAACTCTAGACTTGACAGACAGTCAAGTCTTGCTGCCCGGACAGTCACCCAAAGTTCTTCTGTAATGTTGGAACATCCATGTTTAGCCTATAGACCCATAGTATCTAGCAGACTTTTCCATGAATCATGAAATTTAAAGATCTCTTATGCCTTTTAATGGCAAAATCCATCAGTTGCTTTCTTCTGTGTCCTGCAGAATATCTGGCAGACTCTTTCATGAAGTAGGAACTCCAAAGGATTGTCTCACCTTTGTTAGGCAACTTCAGCAGTCATTTTTCCGTGGCCTGCATGTTCATACAGCATAACATCAAGGCAGTCCAGGAAAGAGCAGATTTTTTGCCCATATGGCTAACTCCATAAGGAGTCTCTTTGATGTCCATCTTTCTCTTGAAGAATTGGTGCTGCCAGGAGCAGATGTGTCTCACTGTCATGAAAAGTCCTAAGTTCTTAAAACATTTTAAATGCCATATTCTGTAGGCTTTGAAAGGTTTGAAGATTACCTATCTAATTAAAACATATCTCTGTATATCTAGAAAACCTAACTAACATGACCACAGCTTGACTATTATAGACGACTCTTTATTAACCTATAGTGATGGGTCACGGAGTCCCCTTTAGTAGCTTCCATCCTCCCATCAAGGATGAGGCCTTTTGCAGAACAAGGTGCAGAAAACATGTGGACTAGAGGAAGGAGAGGCAGCAACCTGAGGAGAGGCAGGTGGGCACTGTCTCAGATGTGTAGAACAGGATTGAGGGAATGCTAGAGATGATGACTGAAAGCAAAAGCAAATTCATGTGGTCCACCTGCTAGGTCTCCAGTACTGGCCATGTGGTCCACCTGCTAGATCTCCAGCATTGGCCATAGGAGTACAGAAGACAGGGTCAGTGAGAGGTAAGATAGTTCAGAGCATTTGCACCCAAGTTAGGACAAATGGGTCATAGACTCTAAGCTGGACTGAGGGGACAGTCAACATACTGTGAACTGTGCCTTCAGCCACACATCCAGAGACTGCCAAGGACAGGTAACCAGATCCAAGTACAAATAAGGTGACCTTACCCTCAACTGGGCACTGGCAAGTGCACTCTGGGGTGGGGAGGTTGCAGTTTGAAGCTGGGCACGATGTGTCATGACATTTCATAGATTTATTTTACAAGTAATTTGGAGATAATAAAAAAATAACTGAAGTTTGGGGATTATTTTCTCTTTACAGGGCATGCTGAAGGCTATCTCTGTTACTTTATCTTACTTCCATCTGGTTAAGCTTCCTCATGTGAGAAGGAAATGATAGGGTGATGGTTGGCATTTGGCCTAGTGTGCAAAATCAGTCTTGTAGCTTGTATGTCGAACCCAGCATGAAGAAGACCTCAAGGAAAACCTTAGGGGTTTTCACTACATGAATGACATTTCAAGGGGCTGTTCTCACAGCAGAAGCCTGTTGGGACCACCCAGGTCCATATTCACAACTGTCTCTTTCTTTCCCAAGTGCTGTGACTATGCAGCTGACAGAGGTTTTCTGGCCTCTCTGTGTTGGATGGCCACTCCCAGACCATGTCCTAAGATTCCCTGCCCCTGCATTGCATACGTTTCCCTGGGCCTCAGCCTGAGCGCTGAGGGGCCTATCACTTGCTGTCTTGGTCAGTGTTTTATTGCTGTAAAAAGACACCATGATCAAGGCAACTCTTACAAAAGAAAGTCTTTAATGGGGACTTGCTTACAGTTTCCAGGGTTACCATCATGGCAGGGAGCATGGTAGCAAGCAGGCAGACATGGTGCTGAAGAAGTAGCTGAGAGTTTTACATCTGATCCTAAGGCAGTAACCAGAGAGAGAGAGAGAGAGAGAGAGAGAGAGAGGAAGAGGCGAGGAGAGGAGAGGAGAGGAGAGAGAGAGAAGAGGAGAGGAGAGAAGAGAGAAGAGGAGAGGAGAGGAGAGGAGAGGAGAGGAGAGGAGAGGAGAGGAGAGGAGAGAGAAATACCAGGTCTAGTATTAGTTTTTGAAACCTCAAAGTCCATCACCAGTGACACACTTCCTCCAACAAGGCCACCCTTCCTGATGGTGAACTTCCAAACAGTTCATCAAATATATGAGCTTATAAGAGCTATTCTCAATTAAACCACCATATTTGCCTTCAACCCAGGGCCTAGCCATAGTGATGGTAAACACACAAGCTAGAGGGTGAACTGGGGCCTTTAATGATAAAGGGCACAACTACTGACCAAGCAGAAACACTTCCTTTGTGCCTTAGGTCACTCAGCTGGCTGGGAACAGATTCTGTGCCCTGGTGCTTACTTGGGTACAGTAGGAAAGGAAAAAGAAACTCTACTTCAGTGACACTGAATGGGAGCTATCTGCTGGTTCATGGGCACTCTGGAACAAGGGTGATCTTTCGTGGACATCCTGCACTGAGTCAAGGGATGGAACCTTTGTGTTCCCAGTCTCTGGTCCTTCACAGAAGCAGGCTGCTGCTGCAAGGGAAGCAACATGGAGGAGACAGCTACCTTTACCTATTGGATAGTCAAGCAATAGTCTCATTCAATGTTTCTTCATACTACTGCATTGAGGAAACTGAAGCAGGATAGCAGTTCCTATAACAGTCTGCACTGTCCCTTTAAGAGACAAGCCATGCCCACTCCCCCATCTGCCAAGGCAGGCTAATCTTCAGCTTCAAGCCTGAGTCCCTTCCTTTCCATCTCTCTAGAAGATGCAGCTTCTGTCTCTCATTTCTCCCCACTTTTCCCCTTCCTCCCTCTCTGTCTCCTCTCTCTCTCTCTCTCTCTCTCTCTCTCTCTCTCTGCCTCTCTCTCTGCTCTTCTCCACTTCTCCCCTTCCCCCTCTTGGTCTCTCTCTCTCTGTCTCCTCTTCTCCCTTTTCCTTCCATAACCCGCTAAATAAATATCCAACCTCACTCTGCATGGTGTGCCTATCCATCTGTCTCTTGCCTACCACATAGATCCCTGCCCAGGACCAGCCACCTTTGGAGACCTGTGGCATGGTCTCATGGTGTGCCTATCCGACTGCCCCGTCGAGGTCTCTCACCCACCACACAGCTCCCTGTCTGGGACTTGCTGTCCCTTGTGGCCCATTGCAGCCACTTGGGGAACTTAGCCATCTCTGCCTGGGACTGGTTGCTCTCAGGACCTGCAGTCCACTGCCTGCCACCACTTAGGGGACCTGCAGCATTTTACTTTTACCATCACATTGGAGCTATGACTTAGATAGGCTCTCCACATTTCCTCTGACCCATGGGTGGGCTGACTGAGGATATGTGGAGCCCTGGGCTTGGGAACCAGGTTTCCTTACAACAGTTCTCCATTCTGTCTGCCTGAGCGTGACTTCTGGGCACACCACCAGCTTCAGTTGGAAGTTTCCCCATTCTGGTCAGCTTAACCATTTCTCCAAACCTGAGGGATTGACCACAGAGCACCTGGAAATCTTCTGGTGTTCCTGGAAATAGGAGGGGGGAGAGAATGCCTCCAACCACAGCCTTAATGGCTACGGTTGAGCCCTTCACTGACATTCAACTCTGGATTGCTTCCTTAGCTGAAATTGTGTTTGGATGACCCGGGGTCAGTCCTCCTGCACTGGCACTGTATATACTGTGCAGCACATTCAACTGAGGGTACAGGGCCCCTCTAATTTTTCTTCCTCTTTTTCTTTTCTCTTCTTTTCTTTTTCTTCCAGCCATGAAAGGCCACTTGGAGCAGCCTCTGGCCTCTCTGGCTTCTGAGTTGCCCTGATTGGATCCAGCCAGGCGTTAGCACCCCACCTGTAGGCAGAGGATGATCTTCTACAAGTCCTGCAGTGTTCTTCACTGATTCACACCCTTCCTATAGAGGAGAGATGTCTTCCTACAGGCCTTGTGGTATCGCCATTTCACTGGTTTTTACGGTTTCAGCTATGGGTAGCACGCCATCCATATCTGTTAATCCAGCAACCCCCTGGGATGGATGCCTTTTAGAGGCCCTAAAACCCCAGCCTAAATGCCCTACTTCTTTAGCTCCTACCCTCACTCTGCCGGTGTCCCTCTGGTTTCACTTTTACAGGAGCTTTCTAACTACTGTTGGTGCACAGGCAAATGGAAAGAGTTTCCTCAAACTGTCCCTGCCACCACTACTGCTGCCAACAAGACTGGTTGGATCCACAAGGTGGCTGTTTTCAATTCCAGCCTTTTGCTCCCTGTGGCATCTTGTGGCATGGTGGCTCAGCCACAGGTTGGATCACACCTCTAGGTCTCTCCTATTAGTAAACTTAAAATCCCTGAAGCTCAAAAATTGTGGCTTTTCCATGCAACATGTACCACTGCCATTTTGACTGAGGTCAGGTGACCTTACCACCATCTTAATTAAGGTCAGGTGACTTCACCACCATCTTAACTAAGAGCCAGGTCAGGTGACCAAGTTCTGCCATCTTTACTGAGTTTGCCCTGTCTGGTTCCTGAGTGCTGACTCTGTTGCATGTGTGTTTTGTGAAGTGGCATGCCTTTGGTAGAGGCCACCAAGAGCATCCACTTCAGCCAATTCCTGCTCACTCTATGTGTGTGTACATACATGTAACTTAAATGCATCTATGTTTACTGTTAAATATTATAATTACCTGTTCATTGTATCTCATTCCAGACTACAAAGCAATAAGTTTCATGTTTTGTCTCTTATAACAATATGGTATATTTAATCCAACCTGATTTAAAATATATTAAGATGTTCGCTACTATTGTCAGTTCTGCTGTTAATCTTCTATTGCAAACAGTTTTTTTTTTCTTTCTGTCTTTTTACAAGTGTAAATCTTACCTGTTAAGAGCCAGTACAGTCAAGCTCAGACCCAGCTCTCCAGGCAGATTCTATACTGTAGTTACACCCGATAAACAACCCTAAACTGCTCAGAAGTCTGGGGAATATGGCATTTAAATATTATTATTAGAAAACTTTTCATAACAAGAAGAGACAGGTTGGCTCCTAGCAGCAGCACTCTATTTCCTCCAAAGAAGACAGAAGACAAATGGCCCCAAAACAATGTCCATCCGCAATTTGCTTCAACTGCCAAGTGCTGACCCCCAGGAAAAACTGCCTTTCATCTAAACTGAAGATCTTCAGACAGTGGACAGAATTGCTGGAATTGACAGCCTACCTACTCAAGTTAAGGTAGGCTTGTCTTCCTACAGATTTCTTAGCCCACAGAATCTTTTGGAGTCTGGCAGGGCCTGTGCTAAACAATAAAAGGCAAATACAACCTTCAGCAACCATAGAGGACCCCAAGGAGGGGCTCTAGGTGCCAACCAAGTAAGTTCTCTGTCATTTTTTAATCAATAACTCAAGTAAAATTTTATCCTTCTGAAAGATCTCTGATGCAGCTTGACAGCTGAGAGGTTTTGTCAGTTTGAAAGGAAAACCTTACCAAACAAATTTTAGTAAAATACAAATACAAACAAGACTTGCAAGTTGTAAAGGTGTGAGGACAAATACAAGTTATCAAATTTCTCTCTCACACTGCCTTCCATAGTCTTAAAAATACTTTTCATTGTGCAAAAATATCTGTCACAGTCATTCTGACATAAATGTGCTACTGCTTATACAATGTGTATATCTAAAACTTCTGTTTTCACAAACCCAAAGAATTCTTGTGAGCTCCAGGAAGCTGAATTGAAGAATTTACCTTAAACAGGTCAGATACACCTCTCTCAATTCCCTGGTCCTAAATTTTTTTAAACTTAACTTTGTCTTCTGTTCTGCTAATACCTTAAACAGATGTAAGAGACACCAGATATTTCCATACCACAAACACTGGACAGGAGTAAAGAGACCAGCTACACCAAGATGTGACCAGCACCCAGCTTTCTCAGGTTCTCCCCCAAGACGATATCAACAGATAAGCAGGAAATAGTCTTGAGAATCCGCCGCCCCAATTCCTTTAACCTGCTGTGCCCAAACTCCCACCTTTTTATTATAAAAAAAAAAAAAGAGATGGGAATGTAATGGTCTGCTCTGTTCCTTTAAGGACAATCCATGCCCACTCCCTCCCCTGTCTGCCAAGGAAGCTGTTCTTCAGCTTCTAGCCTGAGTCCCTTCCTTTCCATCTCTCTTGATGAGGCAGCTCCTGTCTCTCCCTTCTCCCCACTTCTCCCCTTCCCTCTCTCAGTTTCTCTCTCTCTCTCTCTGCTCTTCTCCACTTCCCCCGTTTCCCCTCCATCATCCACTAAATAAATATCCAACCTTGCTCTGCATGGTGTAACTATCCATCTGTCTCTCACCTGCCATGTGGCTCTCTGCCGCCTTTGGTCTTATGATGTGCCCATCCATCTGTCTCTCCTCATGGGACTTGCTGCCCCATCTAGGTCTCTCAACCACCACATGGTTCCCTGCCTGGAACTTGCTGCCCCTCGTGGTCCACTGCAGCCACTTGGGGAACTGTATCATCCCTGCCTAGGACTGGCTGCTCTCAGGACCTGTAGCCCACTGCCTATAGCCACTTTGGGGATCTGGAGCATGGTCTCATGACCTGCTCCCTGCCACCACTTTGGGGGCTGGCAGGGTTTCTGCCACTGTGACCCTGGGGAAACCGGCAGCATTTTACTTTTACCATTACAGACTGCCTCCCATGAGAAAGGGAGGGAGTCAAGCAAGAAGTTCTAAACAATCAACACTCCCTGAAATTGGGAAGTAATCAATTTGGTTCTGTAGAGGGTCTGGTGATACCCACTCAAGATTTGTCATGGCTCTCCCTCACACAGAGAAATGTTGATGCTCTATAACCCTTTACTTCATGCCAGGCCTATCTGTCACAGCAGTCCAGCCCACCCCCATCTGATAATGCTCTCCATTGGTTTCTAGGGTATCTTAGTTAGGGTTTCTATTGCTGTGATAAACACCATAAACATAAGTAATTCAGGGAGGGAAGGGTTGATTTCAGCTTCTAATTCTCAGGTCATACTCCATTGCTGAAGAGAGTCAGGGCAGGAACTCAAACAGGGCAGGAACCTGGTGGCAGGAGCTGGTGCACAGGTCATGGAGGGGTTCTGCTAATGGCTTGCTCCTCATGGCTTGCTCAGCCTTCTTCCTTATAACTTGCTCCGGGATAGCAATCAACCACAATGAACTGGATACATCAATCAATGACTAGCTGTGTCAGTATGACAGAAGAAAAACTGTCAAGGACCGGCCTTACCAAAATACTTCTTATCAGGATAGAAAAGTGGAAATTAAATAAATAAAGTAAAGACTGTGAAGACACATAAAAAACAAGACAGAAAACATAGAAAGTATTGGGAGTGCATTCCAGTGACTGAAATCCTGAAAATCCTCCCCTACCCCTGCATTTATTTTTCCACAGCTTTTATACTAAATATAACTGGGTTTGAAGGTAACAGAAGACTTTATTAATGTGACAAAAGAGAACTCACACAGTCAATGATTTTATCACTCTGAGACATCCAATCATTAGCATCCTGTTGTCCAGGTAGTGAAGGTACTCTAGGTCACTTTATGCTGAAGACCGCCCTTCCCCCAAGTGACCTCATAGTTACAAAAGAAGGAGCAGAAGTACATTTGCATATCCTGACCACCTGTCAGGATGATGTGGCCTATCTTAATTTCAAAAGTACCAAGAATTCACCTCTAGAGTTGGGACTTGCAACTATGCTTGCCAATCCCCAAAGTCTCTGACTGTCAGACAAGGTGGAAATGGACCTGAATTTTTTTCTAGCCTCCACAAAAAACTACTCAGACATGGGGTGTCTTAATTAGGGTTCCTATTGTTGTAAAGAGACACCATGACCATGATAACTCATATAAAAGAAAACATTTAGTTGGGGTTGCCTTACAGTTTTAGAAGTTTAGTCCATATCATCATGGTGGGACATGGTGGCATGCAGGCAGACATGGTGCTGGGGCTGAGAGTCCTGTATCTTGATTGGCAGACAACAGGCAGTGAACTGAGACACTTGCACATGGCTTGAGCATCTATGAGACCTCAAAGCCTGACCCCAAAGTGACACACTTCCTCCAACAAGGCCATACCTACTTCCAACAAAGCCATATCTCTTAATAGTGCTGAAAGACCTCCGGAGTTGGGAGACTCCCACTCAAGTCTCGGGATAACACGATTCCCCAGAAACTCACGAGAGACCGTCCTTGCTGCAATCACATGAGATTTATTGACAGGACAGGAACCAGTGCACTGGGGCCAAACCTCATTTCCCACGTAGGGGTAGAGAGTTTGACCCTGAGTAGCTGGGAGAAGGGCTATTTTTGGGAAGAAACCACAACCCAGTAATCCAAAGTGGGTAGGGAGGGCGTCATTGGAAAATTCCAAAAATGCCAGTGATCATTGAAAAATTCTGAAAATACCAGTGATAATCACAAGGGGGTAGCTCTCAAGATTATTCTCAAGGTTATAATCTAACTTTATCTTCAGCTAGTTCCTGAGAGTCACTGAACTGGCTAACCTAGATTATTGGCTCTTCTCTTCCTGCTAGATTTTTGGCTCTATTTTTCCTGCTAGAGGGGTCTGGATTTATCCGGGTCTTTCAGTGCCACTCCCTATGAGCTTATGGGGACAAGTTACATTCAAATTGTTGGGAACTAGTCTTAGCTAAGACCAAGCATTCATAATTAATAATATGTCTTCGTATCATTATTTGGAGACTGGTGATTCAAAGATAGTTCAACAAGAAAGCTTGCTACAGTTCCCAGTCCAAGAGCATCACCATCACCCGGGAAACTATTTTTATTGCAAATGTCACCCCTCCTCCAAGACCTACTGAGTCAGAATTTAAGGGGTGGTTCTGAGTATGGTTTAGTTTTTAGCAAGCCTTCTGATGACAGTCAAGATGCAGATACACTGCACTGGGCTCCCTTCCCTCTCCACTCAGAACATCTGTTATGCAAAGTGCTCAGGAGCCCCATACACAGGTGGAGAATGACTATTTTGCAAGAGAGTCTGAGGGTGCCCGCAGGAGCTATTGTGGAAAGCCATTGTCAGGTCCAAAGAAAACTCCACTCCCCCAAATTCTGGTGCCCGTTGCCCTCTACCAAAGGAGCCATCTTCTTATCACTGACAGAAAGGGCAAATGGCTCTCGGTGATGTCTCTTAGTGTATGCTGGCCTCCCGGTTCCCTCAGTAGCTCTTCCCACCTGCCCCCTTATTCTAAACCTCTGTCCTCAGCTTCTCATTCTTATAACTGTAATTTCAGATATGCTCCTGTCAATTCCACAGACATAAGGATTTGCCTGTAGGAATGAGACATCCAGTCTCATCCTCCCAAGCTGAGTCTTTTGAGCTGGGAAGATACATAGACCTTTAGTCCAGATCTTTTGAGGTGGGAAAATCCACCTTTAATGTGGGCCACACCTTCTGTTGTATAAAGGTCATGGAAGAAGGAAGTTGCCGCTCTTTGCCTGCTGGCTCTCACTCACTGGCAAATCCATCCCTACTGATATTAGAGCCTGCTTCTTCAGGATTCTTGTCTACACTGAAGACCAGCTGAGACATCCAGCCTCATGAACTGAACAACTCCTGGATTTTTGGACCATTGGCAGAAACACATCTTTACAGTGTAAGAAATAATCCATAACACATAGGCTCATATGTTTGAATGCTTGGTCATTAGGGAGTGGCACCAATCGACAGAAGTTAGGAAATGTGGCTTTGTTGGAGTAGGTGTGGCCGTGGAGAAAGTGTGTCACTGTTAGTAGGTTTTAGAATCTCAAAAGTCCAAGCCAAACCCAGTGTCTCTCTCTTCCTGCTGCCTGCAGACCCAGATGTAGAAGTCTCAGCTCCTTCTCCAGCACCAGGTCTACTTGCATGCTGCCATGATGATAATGGACTAAACCTCAGAAACTGTAAGACAGCCCCAATTAAATGCTTTTCTTTATAAGAGCTGATGTGGTCACGACATCTCTCCACAGCAATAGAACACTGACTAAGACAGGAACAGAAAGGCGGTGGAATGTGGTGGTGATGGAGATGAGGAAGGGATAGCTAAGAGTGTGAGTGATGGAAATGTTCTGTAACTGTGGGTCAGTTTGCTAAAAAAACCACCAAACTGAGGTCAGTCATAATGTACATGCCTATAATCCAGCGCTTAGAATAGGCAGGAGACCTCAATAAGTACAAGATCTACCTGGGCTGTACATGTAGTTTCAGGCCAGTCGATGCTTTAGAACTTAAACCCAAAAGCAAACAGAATAAAAACATTTAATCATATGCATGTATGTATGTGTGTGTGTGCATCTGTAGTCTTGGAATTGAACTTCAGTCCTTAGACATGCTAGGTGTCTTAGGGTTTCTGTTGCTGCAATGAAACACCATGGCCAAAAAGCAAGTTGGGGAGAAAGGGGTTTATTTGGCTTATACTTTAGCATTGCTGTTCATCACTGAATGAAGTCAGAGTAGTGGTGCGGGAAGTCCTTTTGCATATATGTTGCTTTTATTGGTTAATGAATCAAGAAACTGATTTGGCCTGTGATAGGGCAGGGTGGAGCTAGGCGGGAAAACTAAACAGAATCCTGGGAGAAAGTGGGCAGAGTCAGAGAGAAGCTGTGTAGCTACCAGAGGAGAAAGACATGAGCCACAAGCCAGAATCTTGCTAGTAGGCCATGAGCTTCGTGGTAACATATAAAATAATAGAAATGGGTTAATTTAAGATGTAAGAGATAGCTAGATATACACGTAAGCTATTGGCCAAACATTATTGCAAATAATACAGTTTCTGCGTAATTATTTTGGGCTTGAGTGGCTAAAAACAAAACAACAGCCTCCAGCAACAGAGCAGGAACTCAAACAAGGAAGGAACCTGGAGGCAGGAGCTGATGCAGAGACCATGGAGGGTTGCTGCTTACTGGCTTGCTCCCCATAATTTGCTCAGTCTGCTTTGTTATAGAACCCAGGACCACCAGCCTAGGGATGGCACCACCCACAATAGGCTGGGCCCTCCCCTATCAGTCAGTAACTCAAAAAGTGCCCTACACCCTGATCTTATGGAGGCATTCTCTCAATCGAGGTTCCCTCCCTTCAGATGACTGTAGCTTGTATCAGGTTGGCATAAACTAGCTAGCACACTAGGTAAGTGTCCTTTCACAGATCAATATCCCCAATCCTGTCAATGTGCTTTGGCACCCAGACGTGATGGGCTAAATCCACTTAAACCTGAGAGAGCTTAATTTTAAACAGAGGAAAAACAGAGTTTAACACAGATTTTTGCTGTTTGTTGGTGGCGTGCTGTAGAGAGATTTCCTGATTCGGCAACAGCAGCAGAAAAAAAGCTGCGTCATTTTAAAGTGCAGCTTCTTGGGGCTGTGCTGCCAGCGTGAACTCTGGCTTTAAAGCATTTCAATGGATTTTATGGGACTGGATGTTTCTGTTCCCGCTTGGGATAGGAAGGAGAGTGCTCTGAGACCATGCTGATGGCTCTCAGCGCTCCCCGCCTGCACCTGGGCAGACGGCAGAATCAGGCTTAGGCAGGCGGAAGAACATGGCGGATTCCTGCCAACATATAGAGAGATGTTTTCACACTGCGCAGTGCTCTGCGTGTCAGATTTGGCTGTAACTTGGATGAAAAGAGTTTCTGTGCTGCACGCTCAGTCTCAGAGTTAAACTGCTGACTGCGGTGCCAATGTGGACTGCTGTGTGCCTGGAACTGTGCTCAGCTCAGGGGGACCAAATGGATCTGAGGCAGGAGTGGCTGCTCCATGCTGAACTGTGCTGACCTCAGGCAGGAACTGCCGTAATTACCAAAATAATAGTGCAGTTAAGGTTTAGACTTGGCAGTAAACAGGCAGTACCGTATTACCCCTACATGGTGCAACTTAAGTTTTTAAGAACTGCTTAACATTTTAAGAAATGCTCCTGGATAGTAAAAAAATGTTACAGATTCACAATAAAACAGATTCAGACATAAAAGACCACGCTGTTGGATGAATGTGCATAGGCTTGAGAGAGAGAAGAAAAAAATATAGAGAATAAAGTTAATGGTTTAAAAAAAAAGGGTAAAGTCTTTAAAGAGACAGTATACAGATAGTTAAGAGATTAAAAGAAATAAAGAAAAATAAGCCATGTAAAAATGGAAAATTCACAGAGAGTCTGGATTATGTACATTGTGTTTGCTTTAAAATTTTTGACTGTAAAGGAGCTAAGTACAGAGAGACATTTCATTACATGGGCTGCCAAGCTAAACCAGAATGGATATAAGGGTATTAGGATTTCAAAATTTGGGTCTAAGGATATGATGCTTTGGAAAGGGTCTTCTTTTGTTTTCACAGAGGACCAGACCCTGTGGATTTCTTCTATTCCAATTTGGTATGATAGACCACGCCCTCCTGAAAGGTTGTTGTGAACACCCTCAGAAAATTGCTTCGCTCAACTGCCAACTGAGATGAAACTAGCACAAGGTTATACCATGAAAGACCTAATTAACAACGCCCCCATTCAGCAGGAAGCAGTTTGGAGAGAAAAAACTGCGCCCATGTTCCCAAATATTGTTTATAAACTTTTTAAAGGGGGAAATGATATAGGTATGAATAATTTGCATTGGTATGGATTTTAAGGTCGATTTTGTTATATGTATATGTATTTCTTGATCTTGATTAAGGTATTGTGATTGTGTAGTTCATTTAAAAATGTACTGTATAATAGGAAATAGAGGTTGCTAATGGATAATCATTGATGATAGTAAAGTTTGTAGTCATGTTACTTAGATTTTCTAGATATATAGAAATACATTTCAGTTAGATATTCTTCATATCTTTCAAAGACTGCAGAATATGGCATTTAAAATATTTTAATAACTTAGGACTTTTCATGACAATGAGACACTCTGCTCCTGGCAGCACCAATCTACTTCAAGAAGAAGATGGGCATCGAAGAGGATCCTTATGGAGTTTGATAGCCATTTGGGCAAGAAACTGTTCTTGCCTGGACTGCTGCATAAACTGGACAAAGAGAACCCACAGAGAGAGGACTTCTGAACTTGCCTAAAGGTGAGATGATCTTTCGGGGTTCCTGACTCATGAAAGAGTCTGCGAGACATTCTGCAGGACACAGCAGAAAGTGACTGAACTGTCTTTGGAATTTCCTGCTTGATGAAAATGTCTGCTGGATACTATGGGCCTGAAGGCTGAAGACGGATGCCCCAACGGTACAAAAGAACTTTGGGTGACTGTCCAGGCAGCGAGATGTCTCTGTCATTTCTAGAGTTTTCTTATTTCTTGTTTACTTAGATAGTATTATATCCTTCTGGAGTCTTTGATGGAGTTGAAGAATGAATAGATAGTTATAGTTTTCCTTAGTTATGATAAAAGATAAAATAGATATAAATATTGTAACTGTAATTCTTGCTTGATAACTGTTTTGCTATATGTAATTTTGCTATGTTAAAATTAAAGCCTTCCTTTTTTTTTTTGTTTAAACAGAAAAAGGGGAATTGATGGGGGAGTGTCATATATCAATCTGTTGATTTCATTGGTTAAGCAATAAAGAAACTGCTTGGCCCTCATAAGTTAAAACATAGGTGGGCGGAGAAAACAGAATGGAAGGCTGGAAGAAAGAAGCTGAGTCAAGGAGTCGCCATGATTCTCCCACTCCAGACAGACACAGGTTAAGACCATTCCTGGTAAACCAGCTCGTGGGCTACAGTAGATTATTAGAAATGGGCTAGTCCAGGTGCGAGAGCTAGCCTAGAAGAGGCTAGATAGAAATGGGCCAAGCGGTGTTTAAAAGAATACAGTTTCCATGTAATTATTTCGGGTAAAGCTAGCCGTGGGGGCGGCCGGGTGCCGGGGACGCAGCCCCGCCGCTCCTATTTCAACAGTGCTTTATTCTGAGACAGGGTCTCCTTAAACTTCCTAGCCTTGAACTTTCTGATGGTGCCTCCATCTTCTTAGTGGCTGGGATTACCCTTAGATGGGTCAGTTGGATGGCATGTAAGGTAGATTTCCATAAAGCTCCGCAAAAGTGCTTAATCAGAGAAAGACAGAGCAGAGGGCGGTGAGCGGCATTCCCAGTCACCCTACCTCTTCTGTGTGGGAAGGACGCAATCAAGGGTGCCCTGGAAGTAGCTCGGGATGACTGAGCCAAAGAGAGCTAAAATGAAGACAGCTCTATTTTCCCAGCAAGGAAGGCGCTAAGAGTCCAGAGAGGATGTGGGTTTGTTCAGGTCTCCCTCACGTGACTGCTAAGCAGGCTTCTGGATGCCCTGCAGTCAGTCCACGACTGGAGCTCTGGCGACTGCTTGAGCTGTTACAAGCAACATGAGGTCCCCCAATCGCCTGGCAGTGATAATACCTTCTATTTATATCAAACACCTCTCCTCCCAGGAGAGTGCTGTGTTTCCCCAACATTGAGTCAGTAAGCCATACAGACTGAATTGAATTAAAATCCACAGCAACCACACACAGTATGCCAACCCTTCCCCTGCCTGCCCAGTCTCTTTGCAGCACGGGGAAGACAGCAACATGGAGGACTTCCACATGCCTGCCCCATACCTGCTCCAGAGGTCAAGGCGGACTGCGCTACCTTCTGAGCTGAGAGAAATACAACATAAACAAAGTGACCTTCAAGTGTGCCATCATCCCTTCGCCATATACTTATCCAATTGAGATTATTAAACCTCAAAGGTAAGGCCTGCTAAAGATAATTGTCAGGTACAATAGAGAATCACATTGAGGGCAACTTTGGAATGTGTGTGTGTGTGTGTGTGTGTGTGTGTGTGTGAGAGAGAGAGAGAGAGAGAGAGAGAGAGAGAGAGAGAGAGAGTCTGTGTGTGAGAGAGAGTGCTCACACATGCTGCTTAGAATTGAACCAAGTGTCTCATGTATGCTAGGCAAGGTCTGCTATGGAGCTCCGGCTACAACTCCTGTCTTTTCTAATTTTATGTACCACAGAGACAGCTGGCTATTCTATCCATGCAGAAGGGCACACATGGGCATTACCAGGGGACTCATCATGGGAGGATTCCCTCTGGCTCACTGGAAGAATGAGAAAGAAGGAGCAACTGGGCTCTGCCAGCCCTATATTTTTAGTAGAGATTAGATTAACCTTGGCCTATCCGTAGCCACGTCCTGAGGAACAGATTGTAGTCCTGGTCGCACTGGGTTGAATAATAGATATACCCAAATGCACACCCGACCCCCTCACACAGGGTGTGTATTTGGGTATATCTATTAATGTACCCAGGGCAGGATGCTTGGGGGTCAAGACAGTGCCAAGCATAAGATGCCTTGAATTTATCAATAAAGACTGCATCCCCTTTTATGGATGTGGTCATGGTGTACCCCCCTTTTACTATCTTCCAGGGTGCTGTATCCTCTGCCCTGACGGTTTCAGTAATGACAGCCCAAAGGTGCCCCCGTGACAGGACACAAAAAACCTCAGAGGCTGCAGCCCTTACAAGCTTTCTTTGAAAGTCCTAAACTCAGGGTTGAAAATACTTAGAGCCCGTTCAGTTATCCGCCCACCTTGGCCATCACCACATCCCGACTAAAATCATAGTCTGTACACAACAGGAACACAGCTGACCCAGCCTTCCCCACTCAAAGCCTTGTCCACTGTTCTTCATTACCAAGTCCCACATGCTGGCACCCATAGTAAAAGCAATGCCTGGGTCAGCAGCCATGTAACCATGGCTCCTGAAGAGGACATCAGAGGCTGGGACACGGAATACCAGGAATTATGAGCTCTAAGGCAACTAAACTGGCTCTTTAAAAATTATGACATGAATGTTCTCAAATGACAGGCTGTCCCCGCTTCCACAGAGAGTACATTTTAGCCTCTATCACGTCATACTTATAATCCAGGTTAGGACTGGGAATATAGCTTCGTGGTAGAGGGCTAGCATGCACAAAACTCTGGGTTCAGTCCTTACTGCTGGCAAAGTAAATGAATTATATAGATGTATACATGCATATAATACATATATGGACTGAATATGTGGCTCAGCTGTAGAGTGCCTGCGCCATGTGGCAGCAAGCGAAATTCAACTCAAGAGATTAGATTAAAACCCATCATAAAAACCACTGTTCCAAAGTTGTCATTTGCACGTCTTGGATTTATAAATGTTGAGCAATAATAAAAACAATTATTACAAAAAAACCTTACTCTGTTATAGCTGTTTTGCATATTAAATATCTGTTGCAAAATTGAGTGAACATTTGATTGGAAGACTAGAGAGGGAGCTGCATTTCTCCAGAGGACGTGGAGCCACAGAGCGCAGGCTCTATGACAGCGCTGGGGAGAAAGGGAGGAAGGGAGGAGGGCACCTGGATGCTGCTGCCAGCCCTGTAAGGCCCCTGAGTGGGTGTGCATGGGGGGCAGGGTCTCAATGCTTCCTGGCTGAGCCCTGAGACAGGAAGCTCCCGCGTTGCTAAGGGTCTCAGCCTCACTCAGAAGGAGCTGTTTCATCTCCTGCTGTAGCCACTGCTTGCCCTCTACACACAGGTTTGACTGAGGGAGAAGTTCTAGGGGCCTCCCCGTGCCCACCCCGGTGGTCAGCTGATGGAAACACCATGCTGGGAGAGCAGCTGGGAAAGGGGCCAGCACGGTGGTCTGCCTTCTGTGTGTCTCCATCCAGCGGACTAGCCTGTGCCTTCAGGAAGATTGGGCGAGAGGCAGGGCTTGAGAGCGAGGCAGAATGAAGACCCAGGTCACAAGCCTGTGGAGACCCAGGGACAGAAGGGACTTGCTTGGGGTCACACGCTGGTGATGTGGAGTTCAAAGGTCCAAGGTCCCCAGGCAGTTAGTGTCTTGGTTCCCTCAGCTACAGCAGCACACTATCTTAAAGAGGGTGGTTAGCGAACTGCAGACATTTCTCCTCCCTGTTCTGCAGACTAGAAGGTCTCGGATCAATGAGCTGGCAAACTCCATGTTTGGTGAGGGCTCTCTGTCTAGTAGAGGATGCGTCCTTCACAGGTCCTCACATGGTGGGAGAGCCAGGTAGCTCTCTTAGGACCTCTTTTCTAAGGACATCCAGAGGGGATGGACACTCATGATCTAATGATGTCCCAAAGCAACGCCCCTCACCCCCATATTATCATCTTGGGGGTGATATAATATAGGAAGAATGGCAGCACTCGATTTTGTGCGTCAGACTCCAGCACCTTTATCAACAGCCCCACACGTGATGACGCCGAATGGCTGGTACCTTGTTCGTCTCAGACCCAAGAGCCTGGGTCTGCGGGGCGACTGCCCCACAGCCTCAATCCGACCTTGACTTCACCTCAATCATCCAATGACGTCTTAGGGAGGCTGTGGAGAAGGCCACTGGTGACGTGCCTCTCCCGGGAACTGAAGAGGGAGACTGTCCTGGGACCTGGCTCTCCAGCAGTGGCCGTGTCTCAGTCGGGGCGTCAACTACTGTGGTGAAACACTGTGACCAAAAGCAAGTTCGGAGAGGAAAGGGTTAACTCAGCCAGCTTACACTTCCCTCTCACTGTTCATCACTGAAGGAAGGGAGGACAGACACACAGAGCAGGCAGGACCCTGGAGGCAGAAACTGATGCAGAGGCCATGGAGGGGTGCTGCTTACTGGCTTGCTCAGCCTGCTTTCTTACAGAACCTAGGACCGACCACCAGCCCAGGGATGGCCCTGCCCACAATGAGGTAGGCCGTCCCCTATCAATCACTAAATAAGAAAAAATGCCCCCACAGGTTTGCCTGTAGGCATTTTCTCAGCTAAGGCTTCCTCCTCTTGGATAACTCTAACTTGTGGCAGGCTCCTATGAAAGTTAGCTGGCACACTGATGCTGAACTGCACCATGGTGGGCACTAGCCTAGGGAAATTTCAAATTAATGAGGGATGTTCTGCTGGAGGCCCTGGGGACAAAAAAAAAAAAAAAAGAAAGAAACAACTGCAGCATGAAGCAGATACCAAATGGGGCAATAAAAAAGGGATTTGTGCTCAGCCACTGTGGAAAAGAGCCTGGCAGTTCTTCAAAAACACTAAATATAGGATTACTGTGTGATCCACTAATGCTGCTCCTGGGCAGACACTAGAAAGAACTGAAAGCAGGTATCCGAGCAAATACACATGGATGTTTGTAGCAGTGTTGTAAACAATACCCCAGAGAAACTGGGATCTAGAGGTCAAGAAACTGGGATCTATAGCCTCCCATGCACAAGGTCCTGAGGTTGGTGCCCAGCACACAAACACAAAGAAACACACAGATAAGTAGAAACTGGGCATCTTTCAACAACAAAGTACTTGCCTAGCACGCACAAGGCTTGGGTTTACTGCCAAGCGTCGTAGACAGATACCTAATGAGGAACTGGGATAGCTCCATGGTAGAGCCTTTACCCAGCACACGCAATGATCCTCGGGCTCAATGACCACCATCACCAAAATAAAACCCAAAAGGAAGCCATGTGTGGTGGCTCATATCTGCATCCCAGGCCCTTAGGGAGCACAAGGCCTGTCTGGTCCATAGAGTGAGCTCTAGGCCAACCAGGGCTACATAATGAGGGAAAAAGAAAAATCCACAAGGCATAAACACCCCGATTGTCAGTGGTGAATAGGTACTGTGGTATGTCCACACAATGGAATATTATTCGACTGTGTAAAGGGATGAAGTACTAAGCTATGCCGTTACAACCTGATGAACATACTAAAGTATCATGGTAAGCAGCAGAGGCCAATGATAAAGCGTCACCCTTCAGACGGGCAAGCGAGACAAGAGCCTTCTGTTTCTTTGTTTATATTTTTGAGACAGGGTTTTATGTATCCAGGCCAGCCTTGAACTCCTAGTCCTCCTAGTCCTCCTGCATCCGTGACCCCAGTCTACAGTCACAAGCATTCTCCCACCGTGTTTGTTTTAAAGAAGTTTTTCAGTTCATTTTCCTGGCTAATAAAATGCCCAAGGCTGGAGGGATTTGCATTTATTTTAGAAGTTCTTCCTTCACGGAGGAGCTGGGAAAGAAACCACAGAGAATGAGAAAAACCTTGATTCTGGATTTTGAGGTAGCTTCTAAGACTTTCCAATTCCCCCCACCAGCCCCCACCCACACTCCCACCCCACCCTAGCCCTCACCCACACTCCCAACCCACCCAGCCCCCAACCCCACCCCAGCTCCCAGTGTGTTTCTGCCTGTACATGAAGTCAACCTTGAGTGTGACTCCCAGGAGCCCTCGGCCCTGGGGTCACTTTGAGTCGGGACTGATGAGGCTGTGCAGACGGGCCAGTGAGTTGAACGGATACACCGGTCTCCACCCCAGACACTGGGATGAGAACGCTTCCGCTAGTAGAGCTGGGAACTGAACTCAGGTCATCAAGTTCGAGCAGTGGGCACTTTGCGACTGATTGGGCTGTCTTCCAGTCCCCCAGTCTCCTCTCAGACTGCCCAGAGTGCAGGAACATCATACCCGGGGACACCCAATGCACCTTTTGTTCTGGCTTTAGCTGGATTGTCCCTGACTGTCAAAGTGCCTCAAAGTGGTTTTTCTCACCTTTCTGGAGATGGCACCTCAGTTCATGCATTGCTAATGAAATTTGAGGTAAGGCAGGACCATAATCTCCCCCACTTGGGTGATGGAGGCAAGAGGACCGTCAGTTCAACGCTGGCTGGGACACTTGAGACCCTGTCTCAAGAAAAGAAAACAACTGATTTGTTGTTTTGGATCAACAACCAATGGGGTTATTTTTCCTTCCTTCCTTCCTTCCTTCCTTCCCTCCCTCCCTCTTTCTTTCTTTCTTTCTTTCTTTCTTTCTTTCTTTCTTTTTCCTGCTCAGGTAGAAACTCTGAAGGTAGAAGATCTCTAGATGGCAGTGTGTCATCTAAGCCATTCACTCCACAGTGCTAGAGACAGAACAAGGCCTGAGGGCTGAAGAACAGAGAGCAGGTAGGAGAGAGGTCAGTGTTAGGATGGCGTTTCGACTAGGACAAAACAGCTCTTCAGAGCCCTTCACACGTAGGCTGCCCTTTCAGCTTCTTCATCTCCCTGAAAAATATTTTTCTTTCACTCTAATTGCCTGTATTCCCACCCCCTTTCCCCTGTGGAGAAGGTGAGGACTGGGAGCTCATTGACTGAAGCACTGAAGACAGAACCTAAAGCCTCAAACAGGATAGTCCAGCATCCAAGCACCAAGCTCACCCTGATTGTCTTTATCTTCTTCGCACAGAGACTCACTAAGCCTTACCTTGAACTCACGCTGAAGCCTAGGTAGGTCTTGAACTTTCCATTCTCCCACCTCAGTCTTCCAAGTAGTTGGGGTCTTGGACCTGTGCCACCAGGCCCAGGTGAAAAGGACTATTAAGTCTCAACCTACTTGGCATTCTTTGTATTCCTTATTTTATGTGGCTCATGTGTGTGTGTATACGCGTGTTTGTGTATGAGTGTGCATGTGTGTCTTGTGAGTGTGTCTGTGAATGCAAGTCTCAAAAAAAAAAAAACCTGTGTGGGGAATAAACAGCTCACAAGTCTCAGAAGTCCCTGAAATTTACAAGATACTTAAGATTTCCCCCATCAACGTTACACAAGCAGTTAAGGGCTGATGAAGAGACTCTCCAATCTGCAAAGGTACCTTTCTCCCTTGTTAATCTGCCCAGTGTTCCTTTGTTTTAGAACTTCATTCGATGGTAAGAAAGTTCTTCTCATTCCTACATAAGCATCAGGCTACTCTACACTTCTTTCCCTACAAGGAAAAAAGCATAGGATCTTCCTTCTCATGCTTGTTAGAATCAGTGATTTTCTTTCATTCCTTTTTCCTATTTAAAGATTTACTTTTATTATTGTTTAATTATGTGTGTATGAAGTGAGGGCTTGTACATGTAAGAGCAGGTGCCTGCTGAGTTGGGAGAAGGGAGTCAAAATCCTCAGAGCTGGACTTACAGGCAATTTGTGAACCACCTGACTTATGTGCTGGGAACACAGCCTAGGTCCTCTGCAAGACCAGTGTGTACTCTGAGCCATCTCCCCAGAATCTCCTCCCATTTCTACTTATTTGCCTGTTCATTTATTTACCCTTCTATGTAGCCCAGAATGTCTTTGAACTTGTGATCTTCTTGTCACCTCCTAAGCTCTGTGGTCGGTCATGAGCATTTGCCACCATGCTCAGCTCAGTGTAATTCTGTTACAATGATAAAAAAACACTTCTACTAGCACCATGCCAGATCTGACCATGCTGAAACTGGGGAAGATTTGGCACCCTGGCTCCTGGAAGTCTGCTGCTTTCTTATTGTGTAGTGATGTCCTCTGAGTTGAAACATTCCATCCTGAAGGAAGTTTCCTTAAGACTTGAGTGGGACTTAGAGGTGGTAGTGCATGCCTTTAATCCCGGCACCAGAAGGCAAAGAGAGGCAGGCAGATCTCTTGGAGGCCAGTCTGGTTCACAGACCTAGTTCCAGGACAGCTAAGGTTACACAAAGAAACACTATCTAAAAAAAAAAACAACAACAACAACAAAAAACTTGCATGGGAAGTAAACAACTCACAAGTCTCAGAAGTCCCTGAAATTTACAAGATGGGCTGATAGGAGATCTCCAATCTACAAAGGTACCTTCAAGTTTCGTGGAGAGCACCATGGTTCCAGCTTCTGTGAGTCATTAGCCATGCTAGAGTGGGTACACAGCTTCCGTGAGCCATGCTAGAGTGGGTATATAGCTTCCGTGAGCCACGCTATGGTGGGTATACGGCTTCTGTGAGCCACACTACAGTGGATATACTGCTTCCACGAGCCACGTTAGAGTGGGTAAACAGTGAGGAAGCAGCCTTTGAGTCATGCATGCTCCTGTCAACAACCCTAATAAATTTGCTGGTTTACTAGGTTTGACTTAGAGAGTATCATTCCTTTGATCTGCTGTTGGCTCCCTGTCTAGGATGAGGAAACATGTCCCATCCTCCCAGGACTGTTGTCGTACAGCACTTTTCCATAACAATCTCTTAACGACTGCATGAACGTAGTCTCTGAAGCCAGTCTTTGGTATGTTGATGCATGACTTCTCCCTACTCTTTAGCTAGCAAATAAAATCCCCTGCCTGATCAGAGAACTCTTTGGTTATTTGCTGAATTAACAAATACCAAAACACGTTGGGAGGAAAAGAATGTGCAACTCTGGGAACACACTTTCTAAATCTATTTTCTGTCTCCCTGGATTATGGAAATCGTAAATAAATGGGAGCCTGTAATGTGACCCTTCTTCTCATTGTTGAAATACCCACACAGGCTGGTTACTAGTTGAGTGTTGGTTCACAGCAGGTCAAATCCATTCTGGGAGAAAGACCGCCAGCAGCAAAATCATCCAGCCTGGGAGTCAAAGGTATTTCTTTTGCTGTGTTCCGACACAGTCTTCCAGGAGAAACGAGGGATGAAGGGGCAGTGGAAATGCTGTTCGCATTGGGTGAACTGAGACTGTTTCTAGGGCATGGCAGCAAGTGCAGGGGGTAAGGGGTGTGAGGAAAGAAGCAGACAAAGCTAAGGTAGGTTAGGTCCAAAAGAACATACTCTAGGGACTCCTAGGAGGAGGCAGAATTACCCTTCTGGACTTGAGGGAGCCAAGCAAGGGGCACAGGCCAAACAAAAGTTAGAAGGGAAACAAGCCATGGAGACTGGACTGCGGAGGGACGGGACTTGAAGTAACTGGCTGGAGTCAACAACCCAGGCTTCTCCCTCTCCCCCCACCCCCAACCGGAATATCCCTATAGGGTTTGCAAAGGCCCGTAGCTGGCAGGCCTAACCTCACCCACTCCCACAGGGCTACTCTGACTGGTGACAAAGAAGCAAGCAGATGAAACTGGAACATTCCGAAGGAACGCAGGGCCCCTGGAGACCTGCTTGGGGGCAGGAAGAGAGAACAGAGCCTCTGAAATGAGCACTTTCCCTGGAGCTTCTTCCCCCACCCAGCCTGGGCCTTCTAGACAGAGATCTGCTCACCAGGGAAGCCGAGGGTAGGGTAGCTCCCAGGGTAGACCACATAGGCGCTGTGCTGGCTCCTTAGCCTCAGGTCACAATATTCTAGACTTCTTACTCTAGTGGAATGAATGTGCAAAACAGTGAGGATGTCTCTCCCAGACTGTAATTGTGTTCAAGAGTAAATTCACTCAGCCTTTCTGCTCAAGAAGAAACCCTTCCTGTACATTTGTTCATTTTTCCCTTGGTCACTGTGACAACCGCCTGAGAGGAGGACCTTACAGGAGGTCAGACTCACTCAGGCTGCTGGAGTCAGGGGTTGCAGTCCACAGCTGGCTTTGCTGTCTCTGGGCAGAACTCGGCAACATGGAGTTGAGATGGAGCAGAGCTGATCATTTCACGGAGGCCAAGAAGCAGCAGGCAAGAATGAAAGGAGCAGGGACAGACTACATAGTTCCAGAACATTCTCCCAAGAACCTGCTTCCTTCCACAAGGCCCACCTCCTACTTTCTACCATATGCCAGTAATGCCATTGGATTAAGACTCCCTCAAGGCAATAATCCATTGTTTAGTTCAAAGACCCCAGGATCCAATGAGCTCTCTGCAACTTGATATGGCAGTTGAGGTCTTCAACACCAGAGCCTTTAGGGGAGGGGCTTCATACCTAAGAGCTAAATCCAGTCAGTCTCTCCAGAGCCAGAGCCAGCCACTCCGCTCTCTTATCTTTCCATTCTAAAGAGGCTGAAAAGCGGAGTGTGCCAAGCTGAAGACTGTATTCAATGGGAGTCTCCTGGGCTCAGATGCAGGAGGCAGGACCACCCAGCGGTACAGAGGATCAGAAGTTCAAGGTCATTTGAAACCAGATATCTCAAAAATAAAATAAAATAAAACAAATGATTTCCACACCTGTGCTCTGTGCCGGGCGCTGTGCTTTCAAGGGTTCTAACTCATTACAGATGGTGTTAATTATAATTATTGGACAGGAAGGGGCATGAGAAGGACACAATGTAGGTGGAATTCCAGGCAAGGATGCTTAGGCACACAGAGAAGTCAGAGGCACTGACCTCCAGCATGTTTTCAAACTCCTCCAGCAATGGTTTCCGGGGACAGAACTGTACCGCTGGGTGGTCCTGCCTCCTGCATCTGAGCCCAGGAGACTCCCATTGAATACAGTCTTCAGCTTGGCACACTCCGCTTTTCAGCCTCTTTAGAATGGAAAGATAAGAGAGCGGAGTGGCTGGCTCTGGCTCTGGAGAGACTGACTGGATTTAGCTCTTAGGTATGAAGCCCCTCCCCTAAAGTCTCTCCCACTTGCAAGAATATAGAGAAGTCAGGGGTGGGGTGGAGCCCAAGCAAGCCCACCTTGAGGATAACATTGGAAAAGAAAAGGGAAGGCTGGGTAAGGAGACAGAGAGCCAGAAACATGTGGAGGAGTTACCTGAGGATCCAAAACTCCACCTCAGACTCATTTAACCCAGAGCTTTGAATATCCAGATGTACAGTTGGTAAAAGTGGTTATGCGGCTATGGGCCAAATAAAGACCCTGTTCTCCACTGTAAAAGAAGCATACGGGTTTTCATAATTCTGTTCCTCCATTCTACCCACATTCTGGGAAGCATGACTGAGAAAGAAGAAATTGTGAAAAAGCACATTTCTGGAATTTCCCTTGATATTTTGTGTAAAGATATTTTACTTGTATTTTCACAAATAAAGCTTGCATAAGATCAGAGTGCAGAGCTAAGCCACTAGAGGCAGTGTTGGCACACACCTTTAATCCCAATATTCAGGAGTCACGCACCCAGCACTAGGGAGGTGGAGACGGGAAGGAATATGACTGAGCAGAGAGAGGAATATAAGGCAGAAGACAGGAGCTCAGTGCAGACTGATGTTTGGTGGAGACGGTAGTCTGAGGATTTGTGGAGACAGGATCTCACCCTTTTGGTCTGAGGATTTGGTAGAGGTAAAAGTTCTCTCTAGTGGCTGGCTCCTTCTCTGATCTTTCAGCATTTACTCTCCGACACCCCTATATCTGACTCCAGGTTTTTATTAGTCAGACCAATTAGAATTTGCACAACAATTTTGCTCAGATTTAAGAGTACACTCTCCTCTAGGGACTGAGGATGTAGCCCAGGGTCAGAGCACATGCTTACCATACACAAGGCCTTGCATCCAGTCTGTAACAATAAGGAAAATGAAAGTCACAGGTCTCATTAAGTAACCCTGGATGGCCCAGAAATCTCTATTTTATCCAGATTGACCTCAGACTCAGAGAGATCCACCTGCCTCTGCTTCTGAACGCTGAAATTAATGCATGGACCACTATGCCCAAAAAAAAGAAAATTAAGTTTATTTTTAGTTAAGTGTGTGTGTGTGTGTGTGTGTCAATGTGGTTGTGTGCAGGCAGAGGTCAGAGGTCATCTCTTGGGAGTCACATCTCTGCACTGTGGGTTTGTGTAGCAGGGGCTTTTTATGTGTTAATCTGTTTCACTGGCCCCAAATAGGGCATTTTAATCGGGCCCATCAACACTCAAATAAAATGATCATTCTTTTGCTGAAAAATATGAATCTGAATGACAATTAGCAGTCTGATTAAGAAGGGCAGGGTAGGTGTCTCAACCATTAGAATCACTTGCTTGCCACATGAGCCTGACTACCTGAGTCCATCCTATGGTGGAGAAACTAAATCCCAACAGAGGTCCTTTGGCTGCATTAAATACACAGACAACAGTAATAATAATAATAATAGCATTTCATACACATACAACAGTAATAATAATAAATAGAATTGCATACACAACAATAACAATAATAGCATTGCACGCACATACAACAACAATAATATTAATAATAACATTGCACGCATACAGCAGTAATAATAGTAATGGCATTGCACACACATACAGCAGTAATTATAACAGCATTGCATACACATCAATAGTAAAAATAATTTTCAAATGCCAAACCCAAATGTTTGCAGCTATTTTAGTAGAAAGGAAAGAGGTAAAAGGACAGAGGGAAAGGAAGAGCTGAGAATCTCACAAGATCTCTGCAGCCAGGCTTTCTTTGGATCACCAGCTCCCAAATAATGACACAGAGACTTCTAAGTAATCATGAAAGCTTGGCCTTAACTTAGCTCTTAAAACTCAAATTAATCCATTTATATTAATCTACGTTCTGCCACATGGCTCGTTACTGCTCCTCAGTGCTGTACGTCCGACTTCCTCCGTGTCTGGCTGCTGAATCCCCCGCCTCTCAAACTCTTCCCAGATTTCCTATCTCTGCCCAGACGTCCCACCTATCCTCTTCTGCCTAACTCTTGGCCATTCACCTTTTTATTAAACCAATCAGAAGGTGTCTTAGGCAGCTGAGGTAAAAAGCAAGACATTGCCACACAGTGTGATCAAATACCCCACAACAAATCTGCCAGTGAGATGCAGCTAGAGCTCATATGGGAGGAACTGTACAAAGGAGTAAGTTCTGATAAACATGGAGAAGGTGGGCAAGTAAGGAAGCTAGGGAAGCTCCGTGCTCCCTGGCCATGCCAGAGGCCTTAAACCGTGCCCAATGTTCAGTGGATAAGCAGCAAATACATTTGGATAGAGCTTTCCCAAGTACATTTGAAGAGCCTAGGTTAAACAAAAGGTAAGTCTAACGTAGTACAGAAAATATCTTCTAGGTTTAATCCAATGACGTTCATGTGTGTGTGGACAGATTTGGTTGAGGGCCATATTAGTTACCTTTCTTGTTTGATTAGAAACATGAGCAAATTACTTAAAAGAGGAAAGGGTTATTTTTCACCTATAGTTTCTGAGGCTTTGGCTTCACATACTTAGACAATGAGGCGGTGGGGACACATGACAATGGAGGCTTATTGGGGGAGATGAACACAGTTGGGAAGAGAGAGAGGATCAAAGCTCCCTAAAGCCCACCCATTGACCCATTGGCTCACTTCCTCCAGCTTGCCCCTCCCCCGCAAAGGGTGCCAGCAGCTTGGAGCCAAGATGGGGGACATCTCATGTCCAAGAAAAGCCGTGCTGAGAACTGATAGAAAGTGGCACAGGGAGGGAGCCAGAAGAGACAGCAGAATAATGGAGATGACTGAGAGCAGACACAGAATTTGGAGTAATTTGTATTTCTTATTTTTGCTTTCCTGAACTTCTAATCATTCAAAGTTAGCACTACATTAAAGGAATTGTTATAGTCTTTTTCTTTTTTTTAAAGATAGGGTTTTACTCTGTGGTCCCCGCTGGCCTGGATCTCACGATGTGGCCTAAATCACCCTCAAGCTCTTCCTGCTTCACCCTCCCACATACCGTGATTAGGGGTTTGAGTGACAGTAGCAACTTGACTGCCTTTAGCTACTTCTATTTTTTTTTTTCAACCCTGGGGATTAAACCTAGGGCCTTGCACATGCTAGGCAGCTGTCAAACAACTGAGCAGCATTCTCAGGCCGTGTGGTCTTAAAAAGTAATGTCAAAATCTACTTGAGACAAAATAAAATGTTTCATGTCCTTACTTATGGATAGGATTTTAAATAAAATAAGTAGCTGGCACTGTGGTGCACACCTTTGATCCCAGCACTCAGGAAGCAGAGGCAGGCAGATCTCTGTGAGTTGGAGCCCAGCCTTGTCTATGAAGTGAGTTCCAGGACAGCTAGGGCTATTACACAGAGAAACCCTGTCTTGGAAAACCGAAAAAGAAGAAGAAAAAGGGGGGGGGGGTTAAAGCAAGCATTTAAAAGCCATTTCTCAATGGAAATACTGACTCCTATGGACTTGTTTGGACAGGGAATCCCTAGCTGTCTGGATGGAAGACTGAGATAAACTGGCCCTCAGTGCCTTTAAGGCTCTTCTCTACCCTGAGATTCTTGTCTGCAGGGACAATTGGCAGGTCCACTTTTACACAGATACCATGGCGACTTAAAAATAAGATGGCGCATTCTTCCCACAGACAGCCGTGGAAACCAAAGCTCTCGGCAGGGTTTTAGGATCAGAGCCCCTGACTCCACACAGGGTACTCCTCATTCATCTGGCTTCCTGCCTGCAGGTGTAGCTGACCTCGCTATGTGGGAATGCACGTGGAGACCCTGAAAATCTGACCTCAATTGGTTTCTTCCAGCACAAGTCCACCAATATGAGCTGCCTGGTTCTCATTCCTGGAGGGGGTTTCACAGAGTGAGTTGCTGCACTCACTGAAGTCCTAAAGTTGCCGTGAGAGCCCGGCCAATGGGGCCACACATGACAAAGCAGCGACCCGGTCCCTCCAGCACAGTCATCTGCTCATCACAGATTCCTGAACTCCGTGTGCTTTTTCCTGCTTCCACAGTTGCACCTAGGACAGTCCTTTCGGTTGGGGTGTTCCTTTCCCTCTAGTCACAATCTTATCCACCCTTAGGCCCGCCCCACAGCCCCCCTGCCATCTCTCACTGCCTCTACTGCAGCCCTCACCACAGGCTCTCTGCTCCATCCTCCATGACCAGCAGCACAGAGACAGCTCTGAGCCATATGTGCTGAGACACAGTTCTCAATCTTCATACATGTGTGCTGTCCCCAGCCAGGCTCTGAGAAGAGCAGAGCTTGTTAGGAACATGCAAACAGCCAGGGTTCCATGCTCTGTGTACACTACCTAGTATGCTGCTTTGTATCATCTGGTGCATTCTCAATAAATATCTACTTATTAGTTATTTTAAAAACACCAGGAAGAGGCTAGGGGTTATCTCAGTGGTAGAGTTCTTGCATAGCATGTGCAAGTCCGTGGGTTTCATCACACAGAGAGAGAGAGACACACACACACACACACACACACAAATAAATAAATAAAGAAGCTTATCAAGGAATTACTGGACAATGAAGAAATTCCTTAAGTTATTTTTGTTCTTAAAACTCTGAGTCTATCCAACTATATGCAATTCATAAAAGAGTCATTTAATACCCAAAGATACAAATTGGAAGTAAAAGAATAGAAAATCTATTCCTTGAGGGCTGAGGTACAGTACATGTGTGGAGTCTGGGTTCAATCCCAATACGGGGAGGGGATGTGGTCCATGCAACTCAGTGTAGAGCATGTACTTAGCATGTGCGCAGCTAGTGCAATCCCTCATACTGGAGGAATAAAAAGCAATTCTTTCTTAAAGATGCGTGTGTGTGTGTGTGTGTGTGTGTGTGCGCGCGCGCGTGCATGTGTGTGCTCGTGTGGCAGGCTGGTGAGCTGCCTGGTGTGGGTGCTGGAACTGAACTCTGTTCCTCTGAAAGAGCAGTAAGCACTTTTAACCACTGAGCTATCTTTCCACGCCCCCACAAGACATCCTTTAAAAACTAGTGACTAAAAGAGAGCTGGGTAGCTATGCTATTCTTAGACAAACTAGACTTAGAGAGAGAGAGAGAGAGAGAGAGAGAGAGAGAGAGAGAGGAAGATTGCATATTAATAAAAGTGTAAATTCATCAAGAAACCCTAACTCTCCTAAAACATAAACACTGACAAATTTAGTGGGAAAACTGCACTTTTACAACAACAGTTGGGGACTTGGATGCCCCACATCCAGTAGTCAAAAGCACAGCTAGACTGGCAGATAGACTGATAATCAACAGCGGCACCTTCCGCATGAGGTTTACTCAGCCTAAGAACCCTCCCTTTTAAGTGACAATTGTAAGTCAGTGCAGGAGCAAGACAGCATAAGTGCTATGTGGTTGCCTGTGACCTGTGTCCTTTGTGACACTGTGTATCTATTGCTGATCGGATACCGCTTCCCATGAAGATCCACACTGGGTATCAAGGATGTACTCTTCTCTGGTCATAAACTGAGGCTTCACCTTGTCTTCAGAGGACAAGTGACTCCAGGAGGTCAGAGCTACGGTATACCCGTCATCAATTATATCCTGTGACATCCATTCACTTAGCCCTTGTGTGAGCCCCAGGCTTCGGCCAGCTTTCTCTTTCCTCAGAACAAATTCTTCTCAGGGGGCTGTTAAATAGTTCCTAGCCCATAGCCGTCCATCCCTTTCATGCCCTTCTGCCCACAGTCTGTCCCTTCCATGCCTTCTCTTTAACAAGTCTCCCTGGCCACACATTGGATCAGCTAATTGTCTCTGCCACCCCACCCATTGGCTTACCCCTCCACCATTCTGTGGGACTGGCAAGAAGGAACATTGGCCAAATCTCTGAGGAAAATACAGTCCTAATTTCAAGGCAATGTAGGAAAGACCTTTGAACAGCCAAGCAGGAAACATAAGCAACCTTTCACAGGCTAGAGACAACCAACTTCCTCCAGTTTTTAAAAATAAATTTTATTATAAAAAAACCTTTCCAAATAAAGCATGACACACCCAAATTAGCCATAGCCAAAGTCTACAGAGCTTAATGAACTCAGACACAGTTAAAATTGGCATCGAAACAGAAGCTGTGACGCTTCACATGAAATTTTACACTTTCAGTACTGAATATATTTTATGCATGTATCCACAACCAAATCAAAAAAATTCATGACAGAATTAGAACTAGAAAAACAATTAGCTTCATATTCTTTCATCACTTGTGCCCATTACCCAAATCCACTCCTTCCTTTTCCACTTCCATTTCACACCAATTCTTCTAAGCTTCTTCCTCAAAACAGAAAGTGAAGAAATTCATTCTATGATGTCAGTATCATCTTTATACCAAAACTAAGTAAAGACAAATAAAAACAACAACAATTTCTTTGATGACCATAGATGCAAAATTTTTAACAAAATACTTCAAACCAAACGCAGGAACAGATTAAGGAAAGCTTACATTGTGACCAATTGGGCTTTGTCCCAGAAAGTCAAGGTTGGTTCAATAAGCATAAATCAATGTATGTACTACACCACATAAACAAACTCAAGGACAGAAACAATGTAATTATTTTAATTGACACTGAAAAAGCATTTGACAAAGTTCAACATGCTTTTGTGATAAAAAGCTCCAAAGATTTTAGGAGTGGATGAAACACACTTCAAAATGGTAAAGGTTCTGTCCAACAAACTTTTACCAACATTATATTAAATGGAGACAAACTGAGAGCATTTCCTCTACAATCAGGAATAAGGTAAGGTATCCACCCTACTCTCTTTATTCAGTATAATGTTCAAAATCTTAGCTACAGCAGTCAGACGAGAAAGACATAGAAGGGGTAATAGGAAGAGAAGGCGTCAAACTAGCCCTGCTTCCAGATGACATGATTCTCTCCTCTTTATTGAGTCTACTATAAAACCCTTGGGCCTAATAAGCATAGTGAAGTTGTGGGAGAGAGAAAAATCAATATATATAAAACATTAGCCTTCATTTATACTAACAATCTACTCTCTGGTAAGTAAATTGGAAATAATATTTCATCCAAGTTAATTCCCTCAAAATTGAGTATTTAGGAATATTTATAACCAAAGAGGTGAACGGTCTCTGCAATGAAAGATATTGAAAAAGAAAATCACAGAAGGTACTAAAAGATGGGAAAATATTCCATGTTCCTGAATATTTCTGAATATTAATTCACAGAATTAATACTGTGAAAATGTTTATGCTGCCAAGTTAATATACAGAATTAATGCAATAGCTATCAAATTATCATGTCATATTTTACAGGTCTAGAAAAAAAAAGTATTTATATAGAACCAGAAAAGACCACAAGTAGTTGAAGCAATCCTAAGGAATAAGAACACAACACCTAAGGAATAAGAGTTACAACACCAGACCTCAAACTATACTATGATGCTGAAGTGATGAAGGCGTGAACTCCAGTGTCAACAGATGGTAGTGAAGACAGAAAGTGTCCGTGAAGCAAGGCAACGGCCCCAGAATGGGAGGAAGTTTACCAGCTGCACTTCAGAGAGGGGCAGACATCCAGGACTGGTAAAGAACTGCAGATAATAATGTTTGAGCAGTTCTGAGGAGAGCAAAAAGGTCTGGAGGCACCCAGCACATTTTAAATCTGCTGCTTGGAATGCAGTATTCTAACAAGATTTTGCCAACACAGATTAATTTTTAAAAGAAAGCATTTTCTGGAACAAATTCCTTTGTTCAAACTAAATTTTATAATCATTTTTCTCTTTACCACAGCTAATCTGGCTCGAATTCTCCACGTTTTTGTTGGTTTTGAAAGAGAATCGTGTATAGCCCAAGCTGGCTGCAAACTCATCATTTATTTTGAACATCTGATCCTTGCCTCTGTTGGGGTTATAGACATGTGCCATCACAGGGTGTTATGGAGTGTCTGGACTGAACCCAGGAGGCAAGCTCTCAATCAACTGAGCTACACCAGCCCCCTCTACACTACTTAGTTTATTTTTTAATAATCATTTTTCATTGGGTATGGATGTGTACATCTTTAATCCCAGCACCCAGGACATAGAGGCAGGTGAATCTCTGTGAGTTGCCGACCAGCCTGGTCTACGGAGTGAAGGAAGGAAGGAAGGAAGGAAGGAAGGAAGGAAGGAAGGGAGGAAGGGAGGGAAGAAGGGAGGGAAGAAGGGAGGGAGGGAAGAAGAGAGGAAGGGAGGGATTATTTTCCTGGGGAGTGTGTTTTTGTTTGTAACATATTCTCACTATGCAGCCAACGTTCTGAAATTCATAACCACACCGCTTCACCCTCCGCATGCTGTGATTACAAAAATGGGTCACCGTGCCTGGTTCTACTATTTTTTTAAATAACAACTTGTCAAATCAATTACACTTCTGCTTCTTACACAGCTTTATTGAGCTTTAGTTCACATAACTTGTAATTCCAAGATTTCCAATACACAACTGGATGCTTTTGAGTCTCTTGATAAAATCATACAACATCACCACAATCGACTTTAGAATATTTCCACTGCCTTCATACAGAAACTTAACCATCCATTCCTTCTCATCCACCCTTGTTGTAGGGTTTCTATCGCTGTGAAGAGGCACCATGACCACAGCAACTCTTATAAAGGAAAACATTTAACTGGGGCTGGCTTATAGTTTCAGGGGTTTAGTTCATTATCTTCATGGTGAGAAGCATGGAGGTGTGTAAGCAAATATGGTAGATGCTGGAGAAGGAGCTGAGAGTTCTATATACAGAGCATCAGGCAGCAGAAAGACAATTCCACACTGGGCCTGGTTTGAGCATCTGAGACCTCAGGTCAGGCCCCAGCTCCTCCAACAACATTACACCTACTTCAACAAGGCCACACCTCCTAATAGTGCCGCTCCCTATGAGCCTATGGTGCAATTTTCTTCAAACCACCACAATCCTTAACCCCAAAGTGACCACCAAGCTGCTTCTGTCTTTGTGGATTTACTCATGTATGGACATTTTTATAAAACTAGAATTCATAATATATAGTCTTTTGTGATACTTTTTTTCCTTGTAAATACAAGGAAATACAGTCTTCTTTCAAGACTGTTACATGTTATTGCCCATGTCAGTGCTCCACCCCACTAACTGCTGGGCGTTCTCTTGCATAGACATACTATGCTTTATTTTTTCACATATTAGCTGGCCTAACAGTTCCCACTGCTACCGCTATGACTGTCAGCATTTCTGTATGTGGTAGATACAAAATTCTGTGTCTCTTAGCTGTATGAAGACACCAGTTGAGTTTGAATCTGGCTTTACCCAGTTTTCCTGGTTAACACTCCAGCATTGTGTTTCCCCTTATAAAAGACAGAAAGGAAGGAAGAAAAGAGGAAGTAGAAGAAGGAAGAGAAGTTGTGTCCATCCGTTTGTCCTGTCTGAAGTTCCTGAGTACATGACAGACACAAGAAGGTTGGGGTTGAAATGACAGCATCAAAGTAATTGGGTCAGAATCTCCTACGAAGGGAAAGCTTTATGAGAAGAAGGAAATCTGGGTTGGCAAGGCAGCTCATGGGCCATGCTGGAGGGGAGCTTGGTACTAAACCTGATGACCTGAATTCACTCTTCAGAGCCAGCGTGGTAGAAGGAGAGCACCAACTCCCATACGTGATGTGTGTGCGCACACAATCGCATCAAATCAGAAAAGAAAATCTAAGCTGACTCGACATTTGACAAGCTGAAGAAGAGGGGCCCACAGCGTAAGCACGGTCTGGTGATCGGGTTGGAAACAGCTGGCTCAAAGAGTAAGAGGCAGTAGGCAAAACGAGGATGAGACACCCCCACCCCTAACTCTGGGGATCACATAATTAAAGGCACAGAACCACAAACTCAAAGACTTAAACACCAAGTTTGTATAATGTTAGGAAATCATTGGGCGTGAGGTTTAGAGGCATCAGTCCCATGACTAGACTGAATGGGCAGGATGACTGGCAGTTAGGATGGACCTATATGGGGAAATTTTGCCACAGCAAGCCCTATCTCTAGGGCTGTTGGGACAGTTCTGGGCTGAGTAAAATCACTGAAGATAGCCAGCTGGGCAAAAGCCACATCCATCACGGGGCTGGTTCCCTAAAGGACCCACATCTACGAGCAGGGAACACATCATTTCTCTATTACATCAGGAGATTTGTCACTCAGTGTTGAAACTGATGCCAAGGGTTCTCTGCTAATCAAGCTAGAATCACAGGTTGGAGGACAGGGTGGGCCCTCTGCCAGCTAGGCAAGGAGTTGGACCCAAAGGCACAGGACATTGCAATCAAACATGCCATCCCCGCTCTGGGAATCCAGGCAAAGCCGGGAGAGGCCTGGCAATGCCGGGAGAGGCCTGGCAATGCCTTTCAGCTGTGTCTTGAGCATCCATAGACATCTCCTGAAATCACACCTGTCAAGGCTCTTTCCAGCTGACCAGGCAAGTGGAGTTCAGTCCCAGAGGTTGCTGTCTGCAGCGGCTGGCTGGGGCAACAGTCAGCTGGGGTGACTCCTGCAGGAATCTGAGGGGAGACAAAGGCTTGGGAAGAGAACAGTTGGCAATAACAGCAGTTCGTGGTGGTGATGGTTGGCGATTGGATAAAGCTCCCACTGTGCTCCACAGTGAATCAGAGAGCTCAGGGCTCTCAGTGGATAAGCGGTTTCCTTCTTAAACCGCAAGTAGCTATCCAAGCCTGGAGGTGGCGGTGGAGTGGATTTCTCCCCATCTGTGCACATCAACGAGCATGGGGTCCTCTACCCATACACTGGAGCAGTGTCTCTAAGATACAAGCCTCCGTTACCCCTGGCTAGTCATAACCCACATCCCAAGACAGGTGCCACTCAGCATTCCACACCTCTCCAGCCCCCAGTGCCAGTTTGTGCCTCTACACTGGGTGGGGGAATCCCAGCTTCACGGCTGTTCAGTGAGGGGTCCACCTTAAGTACCACCAAGCTTCAAGGACCACTTTGAGGAGATCTTAGCTTGGCGTTTTCCTATGGTGAAAGCTAGCGAGCCTGGCCCTGAGCTGGGAGCAAGACAGAGGCAGCTCAGTGTTTTGCCAGAGTTCTCGCAGACACCTGGAGTGTCTAAGAAGTCACCATCAGTATTTTTCTTCCCTGTTATCTATATCGTATCGTTATCAGGATCCTATTCGCGGCCAACGAAAGAGGGAAGGGGATTAAAAAAAGAGACTGGCTACCCAGAGAGGGCAGTATTATCTGTCTATATCGAGAGCGTTCTTTGCTGCACAACTTTATGACCTCAACCAGACTGGGTTCTGCCGGGCAGGGAAGGACTGGCGACTGTGTGCACCACTCACTATCTTTCCCCTCCGATGTAGGGCGGAGGAGGCTTCCCTAGGGCGTTCCAAAGCACACCGTTTCTCCTAGCGAGTTTCTTCTACCCTCCTCTCCCTCCACCGTACCCGCGGTATATCCAGACCCTCGTCCCTCGGGAGGGTGAGCTAGGGTAGCAGAGAAGCTCCAGCAGTGTCAGGCCTATGATCCTCCGGCTCTGGTGGCCCCAAGTCCCCCACCTGCGCGTGACTCCTCCTCCCGTCTCAATTCCGCAGCGTCCGCACCCTGGCGACACGCTGTTTCGGCCACCGCACCTGCGTCAGGGTGGAGTAGGGGACAATCTGGAGGTAGAAGGGGAAAAAAGGAGGGTCTGGAGAGCACCACGGTATCGGGTGAGCAACCTCGCCCGGGGTGGCGGAGGCCCCGCAGCCTAGAGCCTCCCACCCGAGTCTGCGGCACTGATGCGCTGTCCGCGGTGCTGACGCCGGCCGGCTGCTCGGTCGGGAGGAGGAGCAGACGCCCTGGTTCCCTTGGTGCCCGGAGTCTGTCCTCGGTTCCCAAACCGTGTCTTTTACCCGAGAGGACTTCGCCGGAGTCCGTGCGCTGCGGTTGGATTCAGGAATAAAAGAGCGAGCAAAGGGAACTTAAACTTCAGGCTGGAGCCCGAGAATCGGAAGTCGGGTTTGACTCTCGATAGCCCCCGCAGCCCCTGAGACCTCAAAGCGCCAAGTTGAGCAAAGTTTCCCAGTGGCTTGCGGAAGGAAAGAGATTCCGGAGCTCAAGCTCAGGGAAGGAAGGACGCGGTTGTCTAGCGCGCTGACAGCCAGCACCGCAGTGGGACACCTGCTCTGGTGGGACGCGCTGGTGCCGCCAGAACGACCCGGAGGCGTCGCAGCAGCCCAACTCTCCACCCCTTCCTCCCTTCCCTACTCACCCCTCCCCAACACCCCGCCCCATGCTCCGGTGACTCCGCCTTTCCGTGCCGGGTAGCTCTTCGGTGGTAGCAAGGAAGGGAAAGGACCGCTTTCCCGGAGGACTCGGCTCGGCTCTGAGGCTCCCAACCCGACACCGCCAGCTCAGTCCCAGCGGTGGAACAGGACCGCCTGCCAGGCTGCGCCTAGGCGCCACCGAGCCCCAGCAACCTCATGGGACGCTCCAGAGGACTCTCTCTGTGCCCTGCCACCGTGTTCCAATCCTAGGAGTCCAGACTCCACGGCTCAACCTGTCCGCAACCCCAAGGCCTGTCCGGAGAGGAGTATGCGGCCCGGGGCCCCGTGGACTCCGGCCACCGGGCGGCACTGGCCTAGCTTCGGAGTCCGGAGCCCGAGGGCAGCAAGTGACGATCCGCGGGTGGCTGTAAGGCGTCGGGGAGCGGAGAGAAGCGCTCCAACCCGGGTGCCCGCTGGGCCGCACGACCCACGGTGTGTGGCCTGAACGCCCGGCAGGAGGCGGAGGCTCCCTGCCGTCCCGGTTCCAGGGAGGCTGCAGAGGGGCTCCGCGGCGGCCCCAGACCTCTGGCCACCATCCTCACGCTCCTGCTCCTACGGCGGGGATGTCACGGCCCCGGCTCCGAGCGCCGCCCCAGCCCCGGGGTTGAGCTGCGGACCATGTCCTCCCGCAGCCCCCGGCCCCCGCCCCGCCGCTGCCGCCGCCGCCTGCCGCGCCCCTCCTGCTGCTGCTGCTGCTGCCGCCGCTCGCACCTCAACGAGGACACCGGGCGCTTCGTGCTGCTGGCTGCGCTCATCGGCCTCTACCTGGTGGCGGGCGCCACCGTCTTCTCGGCGCTCGAGAGCCCGGGCGAGGCGGAGGCGCGGGCGCGCTGGGGCGCCACGCTGCGCAACTTCAGCGCGGCACACGGCGTGGCAGAGCCGGAGCTGCGCGCCTTCCTCCGGCACTACGAGGCCGCACTGGCCGCCGGGGTCCGTGCCGACGCCCTGCGCCCGCGCTGGGACTTCCCCGGAGCCTTCTACTTCGTGGGCACCGTGGTGTCGACCATAGGTGAGCGGCGCGTCCCGCGCGTCTTTCCTCTGCGCGCTTGTCATTCGCTGTCCTCTCCATCGATCTGAGGATGGGCCCTCTCTGATACCCTTTGCTTACTTTTGTCTCGCTCTCCATCCCCTGGGTCTCCTACTTTTCCCCCTGCATTAGGAGCGAAAGGTGGCCCAAATGACCCATCTCTAGCTGTCATCAGTGTGTCAGCTAGGTGCCAAGCACTCTGAGCCCTCCTTGTCCAGGCTCTGTTCCTTGGTTTTGCGCTCTGTAAGGGGGTTTGTGAGAGAGAGCGTGTGTCAAGGATTGCTATTGCCCACCCCACCCAGGCCTCACTATCCTCAGCAGGTGATTATAAAAGCCATTTCTTCGTCCATTCCCAGCGTTTTTATTTCCTCCTCACATTCTCTTCTCCTGACCACACTGCCCCACCCCCTCACAGTAAAGTCCGTTATTCCCAAGCCAGTCCTTCCCCTGAGCTGTTTTACACCATTCACCTTGGTTGTCCCCACCCCCTAACTTCTCCGAGTTCTTGACCTCTTGTCTTTGTTCCCCTCTTCGCAAACAAGAGAGGATAGCCATGGGATAGTCGCCTTTACGTTATGCTTCGGGTAGAAACAGCTCACGTCTGCTTAACCTTGGGGGAAATGTGCAGATTCTTGAGACCCCAGCCCTCCTTTTCAGCTAGATCGAAGTCGCCTGGCGCTCCTTCTGGAGAGACAATTTCCAGCCACCTCTGTGTCTACCCCCTCCCACCTACTCCTCTTCTCAGGCGTTTGGAAGCATAGGAAACAGCCACCTTCCCCCATTTATTTAGCTAAACAGAGAGCAGAAGAAACATTCTCTGACAAGACTTGGTTGTGTCTCACTGCCTCCTTTTTGTGTCTCAGGGTAAGAGAAGCACTTGGTGGTCACACCAGTCATCCGCAGACATTCTCTTCTGCTGGTGCAATTGGGGAGGAAGGGAAAAGAAGTGAGGAACTTTATAAACACCCTTTCCTCGTGCCCGTTCAGAGTGTGGGGCATGGACTCCTGCCTACTGCTGCCTTGGAGGCCGGGAGAGAGGTAGCAGGTTTGTTCAGGATGTGCACAGAGGCAAAGGTCTCTCGGCATCTCTCTCTCCCTGTGTGTATGTACATCCGTGAAAGCACTCCCTTGCCTCCAATCGTTTTTCCCCCGTGTCATGCTTGATCTGATTATTTTAAATAGAAAAGGCAAATGTGGACTGAGTCCAAAGTCTACACAGATTAGATAAAAATACCCTTTAAAAATATATCGTGTTGTTATGGTGATTGAAGATATAAAATGACCCCCCTCAAAATCCCCTTTTAAGAGCTGCATCGAGTTGCTATAGCAACTTGAGGGTTTTTTTTAAGTGCTTTAAAAGTACTAAAGATGCTTAATCTTGGAGGATGACATCATGTATTTATAGTTCATTGTTGACATGTACTCTTCTCGTAAACACTCCCCGTTGCTTCTTCTACATATAGGTACACCTATACCACAGTATCGTTCTCCCAGTGACATGTTCTAGCTTCCTGATGGAACTGCAAGATAAGCGGAAGGTGTTGCCAGCTTCTCTTCCCCTACAGTCTGTGAATCTATCCAAAGAGATTATTTCTGTGACCTGTGCTCACTCTGGGTCTCTCATGTGCATCATTGTCCTTCAGGCTTCGGGGGCTTCCCCTCTTGTTTGGAAATTGTTTCATGCCTCCGTCTTTAATCCACCATCAGGATTGGGTAGGCAGGCAATGTGGACAGGCTACACCAAAGCTTGTGGCTGTGTTAGCAAGAACCTAGCAAGCTGCTTCCCAAATCTGCAGGCCAACACTAGTACCAGACTGAGGATGGCTCAGGATTGAACTGGCCCTCTGCGGGGACATCAAAACTGCCGTATGTGTAGTGTCTACCAGCTGCCTGCCTGCTGCGACTCTTGGGGATAGTGGTTTAAATTGGTCCTCTTAATGTCAGCCAGTAAGTTCTGCTGAGTCCCCAGCCAGCGTGATTATTCTTTCAACCATCTCTGTGAAAGATGTACTTGATTGAGATTTCAGTGCAGACCTACATATGGCAGCTAAGTTTCTGCTTATATATGTCCTTCCCTTTAAATGTCCAATTGTTATTATTCCTGATGTAGTTGTGGATGCAACCACACAGGGAACCAAAGCTCAGTCATAGATGGATAGTTGGGGTCCTCTAGTCTGCTCCTCATCTGGGAAGAGGAAGACTATCATGTTCTGGGTTTTACTCAATCAACGAATACCACAGGGTGTGTGATTCATGCAACCAGTGTGGGATTCAGGGATCCAACTCTATACCCCGCCTAATGAAATGAGGACTTTCAGTATTTATCTGGCTCAGATAAATGATCTGTGTAGCTTTAGTATAGACCACCCTTCACTCATGTCATAACTATGAAGTGTTGTGTGTGTCAGGCCCAGTGCTATGGTTTGAAAGGTTAACCTTTGTTCTGCATGTTCTATAAGCATGCTTCACTGTGAGCAGCTGAGATACATCATATGTTAGCCACCCTCACTACAGATGACCAGAAAGAAGAGACCTTTGGTCAAGCCTGTGTGGTATAGTATTAGGAGATTTATACAAGGTCACATGGTTAATGAAGGATTCACCTCAATCCAGAGCTGAATTTGTGTGGTGTGTTTTACAGTAATTTCATACACAGAGCAATGGGAATATCCTTATTGGAAACTGAAATACTAATAATGTGTATCGTCTTGTATGTGTGTCTGTCTGTCTGACTGTATACATGCATAAATCTGACACTGAGATAGGAACTAATTTGCTAGTCAGGCCAGCAACTGATTAAGTATAGAAAAAGCTCAAAGGGGTCACACAGATATTAGGCCATAGATAGGCAAAAGCCAATACAAACTACAGAAAATCAGAGATGGGCCCTAGCAAGCAGGCGACAGTCTGGAGAAGTGTGGTCCAAGGACTCTCGCTCCTAAGAGCACATATCCAGGGGAAGCAGCAAAAAGGACAGGGATTGGCCGTCAGTAGTAAGCAGTGTAGAGGAAGGTTCAGGTTGGCCACTCGCATTCAAGGTCAGAAGGAACATCACAGAGAGGGAATATTTCTCCTAACATTTGGCTTGAACAGGGCTCCATATCCTGAGCTGGGCATCTTGCAACTGTGTAAGCACACACGTGTTCACGCAGCACAGACCCCGTGGGGAAATGCGCCTGTGATTAATCAGCTGTAGTTCAAAGTCTGAGGAGCTCAAGCAAGATGTTTAACAAGTCCACTTTCTACTCTAGATTATTCACAGATTGCTCACACAGATCTGAAAACCTGGGTAATTACTGCTTCTCCCATTCACTCTCGGTGACATATTTCCTGCAGGGTGGGGGATTAAGTTTAGTTTAATATGAACATGTTGGTGTCTGCAGTCCTCCACTTAACGAACACCCAAAGCAACAGCATTCAAGGCGGATGCCAGCGTGGCCTTTGATACACGGCTACCTGCGTCATCTGGGATCCGCAGTTCTCACTCTAGGTCCTGGCTGTGTTCTTAGCAGCAGCACTCTGGCTTGGAGAAGCTCAAACAGTCTAAGGAGTATTAATCCGTCCTCTCACATCTTAAAGGCTGCTTTATTGGTTTGCTTTGAAAAGATTAAAAGGAAGCTTTCCCTTGGGGCTTTCATTATGCGTCTGCCGTCAGATTTACACATCCAGGAGAACATATTTAAAAGTCTCTCTCAAATGGCAGCTTGGTCGAAACAGAAATATTTTTGCTTCCTTTTATTAGGTTTCCTGGCAGAGATTTTTAGCTGTAAAGCTAAAATCATGCCAGTAGAGACGATGTGGGATAGGTACGAGAGCTGTCGCTTTCGGCTCTGCATGATTTAGCTCAGTGCTTTCAGAACTAGGCACACTTGATTATTTGGTCACAAGGCTAATAACAAGTCCTAACCCCACTTGCAACCCCTCCCTTTAAAAAACAAAATCATGGGTTTTTTAAATGTTTTCTTTTTTTCTGCAGAGTAAACTAAGGCATTATAAGACCAAATGTCACTACCACGATTCATATGGGTTTCTTCTAGCATGTATGTAGTAGGTGGGGTTGACACCTGGAGTGAAGGGGGGGGGGCTGTTGTCACTCATTTCCTTCTCTCGTTAACTGCCTGTGTCGGGAAGTGATGCTGTGACCGTTTCAAAGGATACTTGGGAGACATACATTGCGTGTGACATCCATCTGGAGATGAATAGGAAATGCATTCCTATTCTCTGTGCCCCCGCCCCACCCACCCACACCTCATAGCTGACCCAGACCACAGTAAACAGTGATCGTTCAGGTGATTCAGACAGAAGTCTCCCATACAATAACCCTGCTCCAACACAGCTCTTCTCATGTCTGCGGGTCCCTGCAGGAAAGAAAACAGAAGATCTAACTGATATGAGGCACTCTTTCCCTTGGTTGTGTCATCAAGGTCAAGCCCATGTTTCCACATGGCCTGCACATGTGGCTTTTAATAGGCGCATCATATTCTTTGTAGTTGATGCTTCCTTGCTGCAGGCTAGCTGGGTGGCTCCCTGCCTGGGCTATTTCGAGTAATGCCACAGTGAGCATCTTGATGCATATGGCCTGTTCCTTCTGTTGAGCATCTCCTCGGGGTGAGTCTCCAGCAGGAAAACTGCTGAGTCAGTGGGCACCGCTAGTGAAGCTGCTGAGTCAGTGGGTGTTGCTGTCTTCACAGCTTCTGGCCAGCCCTCTTAGAGGGAGGAATTGTTGGCTCTTCCCTAAGGTGAGTCTCTGCTTCTACAAAGCCTCACAGAGGTCGCACAGCCACCCACTAACGGTTCCATGGTTGCAGGCCACGTAGATACTTGGTTTTCTCTAGGGTCGCGCTGCATTAGGCCGATAGCATCTTCAGCCTCCACTGCCGCCTCCTATGGGAGCACTGGTTGCGAGAAGGACGAGGAGAAACAGATGGGGACAGCTGCAGGTCATCAAAGACTAAGAGAAGAGGAACATCTGGACCCTCGTCTTTCTGGTTCTCAGGCAGCTGATGGGGAGCATTCTTCCACTCAGCGCTGACACTGCCCAAGGGCCCCAGTCGAATGGAGCAAAAATGCCCTTCAAGTTTTATAGCTGCAAGTACCATGAAGATCTTCTAGAGCTTTCTCTAAGCATTTAGAAGAACATTTTGTCAACAAAAGCCATTCAGAGCCATGATAGACAGACTGTAGCAGAGCTGTGCTGACTAGTGCTCAAGGCAAGATCCCCAGCCATGGCATTACCCTCAGATGCCAGCTACTATTTGACCTCACTCACTCACTCACTCACTCACTCACTCTCTTTCCTCTCTCCTTAAGACAGTCCTGCTATGTAGCCCAGGCTGGCTGCAACTTACAATATGGCCAAGGCTGGCTTAGAACTCATTTCCCAAGTTCTAGATTCTGGTAAGCCACAGCCTCGTGGTGATACACAGATTAATAGAAATTGGATCATTTAAGATGCAAGAGCTAGCTAAAAATATGCCTGAGCTATCAGCTAAGCAGTGTTGTAATTAATAATAGTTTTTGTGTGGTTATTCGGGTCTGTGTGACTGGGAAATGAATGTGCAGAGTCTGACTACAAATGGCACCCCATGTGGGCAACTTCATCCACATAGAACTGAGAAAGCTTGGGAAGGAATTCTAGACACAAAAGAACAGAGTTAAGCATGGCTTCTTGGTAGCAGCTTTTTCTGGAGTGGGCTCTGTTTGCTAAAGGAAAGCACAGTTTCCAATTATAAACTTCCTCTAAAGGACAGTGGCTGTGGCAAGGAGGTTTTGAACCCTGACTTGAAGTGCCACTTTCCTGGGCTTAGACAGAACTAAACTGACTCATCAGTGGGTCACTGATGACATGAATACCTGGGCCCTAGAATGACTGGCTCCATTTGCTTCCCCTGGGTCTCAGAGGACTCACGCTGGGGTGACTGTGGTAGGAAACCCAGTGCCTTACAGTGTAAAGTTTTACAATCCCTTGTCTTCAGGACAGATGTTGTAGACTAGAAAGACAGGGTCCTCCATGCAGTCTCTCTCGTGTTGTACAGGACAGAGGAATCACCCAGTGTTTCCTCGCTCGGCAGTTTCTGCTAGGAGATCTAGGGTAGAACCTTGGGGGGTCCACATACCTCACAACCTCCTCACTGTGCCTAGACTTTCTGGGCCTCAGACAACACTGTGGAGGCAGGGATCAGAGAAGCAATGCAATCGGGGTCAGCGGCTGTGTGGCTGTGGGCTGGGCATATCACAAAACAAGGGAGTCCCTTCCTCTGATGCTGTCACACCTGTGAGGACTGTTCCCTTAGCCTCAGTATGGGCTGGGGCCACGCTAGCTGCACAGCTGCAGCTGCCTGCCTAGGGCTCAGTTCGGTTCTGTCACTTCCAAACTATGGAGTACTGGATCAGGAACAGCTACTACAACTCCTTGGCTCAGTTAGGTCTCTGGAAAGTGAAGATAACAATGCCTCCTAAGCTGGGCATGTTGTCCACACCTGCAGTTCTAGCGCTCAGAAGGTGGAAGCAAGAGTATTGCCATAAGTTTGGTCCCAGTATGGGCCTACATAATGAGTTCAAGGCCAGTCTGAGCTGTGTAGTCAGCCCCTGTTCCAAACACATAAAGTATCTGTGAATTGAGCTCAGTGGTAGATCATGTAATTGCTTAGCATAGCAACAACCAAATGTACATCACATCAAAACAAACAAACAAATAATAATAGAACTAAGAGCAATCAGGGTTCCCTGACCTGTGGGAAGTTCAAGGACCACCCACCTCCATCCAGGTCTAATAAGGTGAGCATCCAAACTGCCTAGGCTCCCCCAAAGCCAGTACGTGCAGTAGGATCAAAAACCCATTGCCATTGTTCTTGAGTTCTCAGTAGTCCTCATTGTCCACTATGTTCAGCAAGTCTGGTTTTATCCCATGCTTTTTCAGACCCAGGCCCTGATTGCTCTTCGGGCTGATGAGGGAGGGGGACTTGATCAGGGGAGGGGGAAGGAAATGGGAGGCGGTGGCGGGGAGGAGGCAGAAATCTTTAATAAATAAATAAATTTAAAAAAATAAATAAAAAAAATAAGAAGCATGAAGCTGGAAATGGCGACTCATGCACACTAGTAATCCCAGAGTTGGGGAGGTGTAGATAGGTGGATGCCTGGGACTTGCTGCTCAGTAAGTCTACCCTACTTGGCAAGTTCCAGGCCAGCCAAAGACTCCCTTAAGGAGAGAGGAGGAAGGTTGAAACTAGAGAGATGGTTTAGCAGTTAAGCGCACTTGTTGTTGCTCTTGCCGAAGACCTGGGGTTGATTCCCAGTGCCCAAAAGACAGCTTACAACCATCTCGAACTTTATTTCCAGAGGATCCAATGTTCTCTTCTGGCCTCTATAGGTACTGCATACAAGTGGTACACATATATATGTACAGGAAAAACACTCATACACACAATAAATACATCAATAAATCTTTATACACACATATGTTGATGGTGTGTACACACACACTATTACTATTGCTGTGCTAAAACACCATGATCAGAGCAAGTTGGGAGGAAAGGGTTATTGGGCTTACACTTCCACATCACAGTTCATCTTCAGGAAGTCAAGACAGGAACTCAAGCAGGACAGGAAACTGGAGGCAGCACTAATGCAGAGGCCATGCAGGGGAGCTGCTCACTGCTTGCTCCACATACTTTGCTCAGCCTGCTTTCTTATAGAACCCAGAATCAGCAGCCAGGGGTGGCCTTACCCACACTGGGGTGAGCCCTCCCATATCAATCCCTAATTGAGGAAATTCCCTACAGGCTTGCCTGCAGCCTGATCTTATGGAGACATTTTCTCAATTGAGTCTGCCTCCTCTCCAAAGACTCTAGCTTGTGCCGAGTTGACATAAAACCGTTCAGTACAACTGACCCCTTATCAACTTGACACAGAGACACATCACTGTTGAATCATAACCCTTCCTTTCTTATTCATCCCTAAGATCACATACTAATAAAGACATCACAATATAAAATATTTTACAAACTTGCAAGTCTCATAGGCTTTAAAAGTTCAAACAATTAAGGGCTGGAGAGATGATTCAGTAGTTAAGAGCACTGGAATCTCTTCCAGAGGACTGGGTTCAGTTCCCAGCACCCACATGGCAGCCCACAACTGTTTGTAACTCCAGTTCCAGGGAGTCACATAGTTACCATCACATAGACATACATGCAGGAAAAAAAAATCAATGCACATAAAAATAATAAACTTTTTTACAAAAGTTAGCAATTAAAAATTAGGTCTCTTTAAAATATCCAGTCTCTTTTAAAATCCAAAGTCTTTTAACATTTAATGTCTTTCAACTGTATGCTCCTAGAAAAATGAAAGATGAAATGAAAGTTAAATACTTTCTTATTTCAAGAGGGAAGAACCAGGGCACAGTCATAATTATATCAAAGCAAAGCCAAACTCCAACTGCGTAAATAACCGAATGTCCAGTGTGTAGGATCCACTCCCATCTTCTAAGCTCCTCCAGCTCTGCTGTTCTCAGTCATCATCCCATGGTATTAGCATCTCCACAATGCTGCACTTTCGCTGATAGCCTCTCTTCATGATGCCAAAGCTCGACTCCTCCGTATTACCCCTCTGTATTCTCCTGAGCTTAACTGCCACTGAGACCGGACCTTCACCAATGGTCTCTCCCGGCCTCTCAGTACAAGACCTCAGCTCTTTTCCATGACTGTCTTAGTTAGGGTTTCTATTGCCGTGAAGAGACACCATGAGCCCAGCAACTCTTATCAAGGAAAACATTTAATTGGGGCTGGCTTACAGTTTCAGAGGTTCAGTCCGTAATCATCATGGCAGCATGCAGGCAGACACGGTGCTGGAGAAGGAGCTGAGAGTTCTACATCTTCATACATAGGCAGTGGAAGCAACAGTGTCACACCTCCTCCAACAAGGCCACACCTCCGAATAGTGTCACTCCCTTTGAGCCTGTGGGGGCCAAATTACATTCAAACTAGCACAATGACCCATTTATGCCTTTAGAACCAGTATACCACCTACATGATTCTTATACTACTAAGTCCAGCTGCCAGTGTGAGAGACAATCTTAGCCACCTCTGAAACACAGTTTCTGTGTGCTGGCCTGAGGAAATACTTCCCAGACTTCACCTCAGTGATGCTGGTCTCCTCCTTCTTGAGACAGGACTCTGGCTGTGTAGCCCTGGCTGTACTAGAACTTGCTCTCTAAGCCAGACTGATCTCAAACTCACCTGCCTCTGCCTTCCCAGTGTGGTGATTTTTATTTTATTTTATTTTTTATTTTTTGTGATCTAACAAATAAAGCTCGCCTGACGATCAGAGTGTGGAGCTAGCCACTAGTTAGCCACAGAGGCCAGGCAGCAGTGGCATACACCTTTAATCTCAGCACAAGGGAGGGGGAGACGAAAAGGGATATGGCTGAGTGGAGAGAGGAATATAAGTCGGGAAGAGACCGGAGCTCAAGCATTCAGTCTGAGGATTCATGGAGACAGGATCTTGTCCCCTTCAGCTGAGGATTTGATAGGGGTAAATGAGGATTTGGTAGAGGTAAAAAGTCTCTCTAATGACTGTCTCCTTTACTTCTCTGATCTTTCAGCATTTACACCAATATCTGACTCTGGGTTTTTATTATTAAGACTAGTTAGAATTCACAGTACACCCCAGTTCTGGGATTAAAGGCTTCAGCCACCGCTGTCCAGCATTGGTCTCTTCTTAATCACAGCCAATTTCTCAGCTTCAGCTAACTAGGGTCAATTGTCCCAGTAACACGAACGTTTCCCTTCATTGGTGCTGGTCTCTTGCTACTCCTGGCTGACACTTCAGCCTCACCTGACCAGAACCACAGATTCTGAATTCAGATATGCAAAGACCCTGGGAGAGTCTCTGATGATTCTCAGACTTCCCTCTGGAACTCCACAGGCCAGGCCTCCACCCTCTGCATTTCTCTCAACATCCTCATCTTCCAAGCTCCCACACAACCGCTCACCAAGGTTTGAATACTCAGTGGCTTTGCCAGCCCCAAATCCCAAAGTCCTTCTGTGGGTCTCTCAAAAACACATGGTCAAGTCTGTCACAGCAATGCCCTGCCGCGGTACCAGTTTCTGTCTTAGAGAGGGTTACTGTTGCTGGGCTAAAACACCATGATCACAGCAAGTTGGGAGGAAAGGGTTATTGGGCTTACACTTCCACATCACAGTTCATCTTCAGGAAGTCAAGACAGGAACTCAAGCAGGGCAGGAAACTGGAGGCAGCACTAATGCAAAGACCATGGAGGGGAGCTGCTCACCGCTTGCTCCACGTGGCTTTCTTATAGAACCCAGAATCAGCAGCCTGGGGTGGCCTCACCCATATCAATCCCTAATTGAGGAAATCCCCCACAGGCTTGCCTGCAGCCTGATCTTATGGAGTCATCTGAGAGGAGGGAACCTCAATTAAGTTTGTGCCAAGTTGACATAAAAGTAGCCAGGACATATCTCAAAATTAGGAAGAAGTGGTTCTTGCTCCCAAACTGCTGTGAAGGTTGAAGGGGCTCATCCTGTGTGCGCCCTGGTGAGGCCACAGCCACACAGCTGCTTACCAGAGTTGGTCATGCCTTGTTGGTGAGTCCTGGGCTACCCTTGTGGCTCCCCCAGCCTCGCCACCCCGTGCAGGGCCCACTGGATCTCTGCCATACCTCTAGAGTGGCATCTGCCACTCAGCAATGGCCTTTGTCTAGGGCACTCTATAATCCCGTGCTGTTACATTGTGGTGTTTTGGTTTGTTTTGCATTTGAGGCAAGATCTCCTGTAGCTTAGGCTGGCCTTGAACTTGCTACATAGTTGAGGATGACATTGAATACCTGATCTTTCTGCATCTACCTTCCAAGTATCAAGATTACATGCCTGGCTGAGAAGGATACTCTTAATAAAGTTTTTTTATTTGAGCTTTCTTTCTTTCTTTTCTTTCTTTCCTCCTCTCTCTCTTTCTCTTTCTTTCTTTCTTTTTTTTTTTTTTTTGGTTTTTAAAGACAGGATTTCTCTGTATAACAGTCCTAGCTGAACTAGCTACACAGAACTATCTCTGTAGACCATGCTGGCCTCGAACTCCGAGGGATCCACCTGCCTCTGCCTCCCGAGTGCTGGGATTAAAGGCGTACACCACCACCTCCCTGTAGCACAATTAATAAAAACTCACAGAGATATATTGGGGTTCAACCAGAAAGTCAGAAAAGCAAAACAGCCAGCTACTGGTTCTTACCTCTGCCTCAGTCTAAGATGGCGATCCTGCCTCCAGGAATCTCAGAATGAGTCTGTGTGTGAGAGCTGTCTTCTCCCATTTTATGTTCCTCTCTAGGACTGGGATTAAAGGCGTGCACCACTACCACCCGGTTTCTATGGCAAACTAGTGTGGCTACTGAGATTAAAGGTGTGTGTCACCACTGCCTGATCCATAAGGCTGACCAGGGTGGCTGTTTTACTCTCTGATCTTCAGACAAGCTTTATTTATGAAAATACAAATGAAATATCACTACACCTCCCGGCTGCTTACGTGTTTTTGGAGACAGGGTCTCATGTAGTCTAGGCTAACCCCAAACTTGCTATGTAGCTGAGAATGGCCCTGAATTCATGATCCTCCCCCTTTCATCTCCCAAGTGTGATCGCTAGGCAAGCACCCTACCAACTGAGCCATATCTTCAGGCCCCATCTAATGCCTTAATCATCCATGATCTGCCAAAGGGCGAAGTGATTGAGCCCAGTGCTTTTCTGCGCCCCCAACCTCCACAGAGCCATCAGTAGTCTTGTCCTTCCCACCTTCCTGTTTCTTGGCAGTACTCAAGTCTTGGAAGAGGCTGTGGCACTGAAGGTAACGGAGAAAACTCTGGCCCAGGTGGGTCCTTCCCTGTCCTCTTGGATCTGGTATCATGACCACTGTATCAAGACCCAGCAGGTCCTCTCTCCAGACCACTATGCCAGCAGTCAGGGCCTGAGTTCTGTGGTTGAAGGTAAAGATCAAACCCTTATCATCTCCTTGTCTGACTCCCCTTCCTACTGTATGTCATCTGGTCAGTCTCTCACAGATGCCTTCATCTACGCTTTCCCAGAAGCCTCCCCAAATCCTTTGGACAGGGAAAAACAATTCTCATTTTGTAGATGCAGAGACAGGCTCAGAGAGGTTAAGTGACAATCGTCATGCAAGTCAATCCTGGCAGAGCAAAGATTCGGGGTCCTGACCGCCCAGGACCTTAACTGCTGCTCCCAGCTTTTGTGCTAGCACACGGGAAGACCCACAGCCCAGCCTCGGGTCTACCCACTGGTGGGAGATGGAAGAGGTGAGGAAGGAACTCTCAGGCAGGGCTGAAGCACAGTTTAGGAACGCTAAGATCTGGCTGTGCTGTGTTAGCCCCCAGGGCTATGCTGAAGCAAGGCTGCCTGGTCACCATCCCACAGCCCACGCGGCTCTGAAGGGAGGCCACAAAACTGGCAGGCCTGGTGCCGTCTCCCGACGGTTCATTCAAGGGAAAGTCTGCTCAAGGTCATAGCCTAAGGCAAATCCTGCCCAGCTGTTGAGCACTGTAGAAACTGTGTGTCTGTCTGTCTGTGCATCCTTTCTACAGCCTTACCATTGTGCTACCCTTCCTCACTGCACCTCCAACTCCTCCATCCACCCACACACCCCTCCCAGCCAGCAAGAGCTCATGCTGTTTCCACCACCTAGAAGGCCCTGCCCTGTCTTCCCGTTTTCTACCCATTGAACTTGGTCTTCAAGGTATCTGGTATGAAGCACCTCTCACAGCCCCTCAGACATGTGCTAATCCCTCATCTGTGCCGGTTTTCCCCACTCTCACGGAAGCTTGCATCAGGGAGAATGGCTGTGTCCAAAGCAGACACGTGACCTAGGAGATTTTTGTGTGTGGTTCTTTCTCCATGGCAGCAGCTTTGTCTTAGCAGTGCGGATCCCCACTGCACCTAGTAAAACGATCGTGACCAGACTGGCATCGACGTGCTGAGGTGACTGCCGTGAAGTGGGTTCTGCCTAGAGACAGAGATACACAGTGATAGCCTCTACTGCTCTTGAGCGTGTCGGCACAAAGTACACAGTTAACCAACACGTGTTGAGTGAACGGAATGAGTGAATGAATGAATGAAAACTTGGACCGCGGGGAAACCGCAAGCTGTGCTCCCCACCCGGGACCCTCCTCCCCCAGTCCCACCCCCGTGGCTGGTGGAGCCGAACGTGTTTTTGGTACCTCTGTCTGGTCACTGGCTTCATCTCTCTGGAAGATGGCAGGGGTGCATCTGGGCAGCCATCTCGGTCATCTGGCACTACCCTGGCTGGCAATGCAGTTTTTGTAACTTTTGAGTCTGATGGGTCCTGTCCTGACCCTGCTTCGGGGTTTCCGGACATAAAGGTGCCTGATCACATCAGAATTGCCAGAGTGAAACCATTGCTGGTGAGACAGGATTGCGGCAGCACACAATCCTGCCCCGCCCTCCTCTGCTCTTGGTGGGGGACATTCAGTCCCGAACAAGACTATCTACGTCTGGTCCCTTTCTTTCATTGCCTTAGAGTCCAGTCATGCCTTGGTCTTAGCTGTGTCCTTCAGCCATGAGCGCCCCCTCTTTGTTCCCTCTCCAGTCCCTACATTGCCTGTGCCTTCACCAGCTCAGGACATACCTCATGGGTGGACACTGGCTCACAAATCTGATGGAAGTTTTTATCCGTAAGAAAATATAATTCCACAAACCCAGAAAAGCCACACCCACCCACACAGCCCAGCACCTCCACGATGCCTCCAGAAATACTCAAGGAAGCTTTTATTGGAATTGGGTGTCCCAGCTTTCTGGAAAGTTACAGTGGAGATCAACGCAAACCCTGAATCACAGCCTGTGTGCCTTCTCCCTTTTCCCTTCCAAATGGCCGAGATCTCTCTCCCCTCTGCCAACTGCTCCGAATTCGGAGTGCCTTCTAAAAGCCTGATTGGCTGCTCACCCCAGACCCTGCCAGAAATGCTGCAGAATTGTTCCTGCAGGAGGGAGAAGAAAACACATTGGCATTCACCACGGGGAGCAGCACTTTGGAGGCCTAGAGAGTTTAGATCCTAGGGTTCTCGTCTTCCTTAGAAAGCTGGGGTGGCATGTTAGCCAAGCCTGCAGGAGACACAGCCACCCGTGCCCACATCGGTGCAGATGTGGTGGGACCTCAGGCCCAACCCTGCCAGCATGCTTGCCTTCAGCCCCTCACTTTCTCTTAGGTCACGCTCACTATGACAGCAGTGATGGGTCCCTGGAAGGTGAAGTGCCTGTAGCTCTGGCCTTTTCCTCATCCCACTAAAGCAAGCATGACCCATGGTTCCAGGTATAGTCTTGAAATGAATGGTTATTCGAACAAATAGTTAAGATTCCCCTGTCTACCTGGGTGCTTGTTAAAGAAAAGGTAAACCATGGAGACCTCCACTTACAAGCAAATGACAAGCTGGGCAGAAGGATCCACTCAAGGTCCGCTCAAGGTCATCCTCGGCTTCACAATGAGTGTGAAGCTCACCTGGGGAACATGAGGACCTTTCTGAAGAAGAAGAAGGAGGAGGAGGAGGAGGAGGAGGAGGAGGAGGAGGAGGAGGAGGAGGAGAAGGAAGAGGAGGAGGAGGAGAAAAAGGAGAAGAAGAAAACAAAAACAAAAAACCTTTAAAATAAAAGAAGGAAGAGGAGAAGGAAAGGAAGGGAGGAAGGAGGGAGGAAGAAAAAATGAATATAATAATTGACTTTGTCAAAGAAAACCCCACTATTTGAGTGCTCCATGATGGGCTGCTCCGAGTCAGCCGTTCCAGAATTAAAAATGGACAGAATTTGAAGCCAGCGGTTGCATACACTCTACTTCACTACTCTGCAAGCCCCTAATGCCTGGGGCTGCTCACCCCAGACCCTGCCAGAAATGCTGCAGAATTGTTCCTGCAGGAGGGAGAAGAAAACACATTGGCATTCACCATGGGGAGCAGCACTTTGGAGGCCTAGAGAGTTTAGATTCTAGGGTTCTCGTCTTCCTTAGAAAGCTGGGGTGGCTCCGTCCCTTTGATCAAATTCACAGGCAATAAATATCTACAACCTACTAGGCCACTGAGAAAAGCATCCAACAGGTCGGACTGTGTGCAGGCCATGGAGCTGCCCAGCAGAGACTGGGCTGAGGCCTGACTGGGAGAACTGGCCTCAGGGCTCCTGGATGAGCGCTGTGTGGACAGTAGGTGTGTATTATTCATGCCTGCAGTTTAAGTATGAGGACTCCTCCATCAGGAGACAGCTCACTCTGAGCCCATGTGCAGAGTGCTAGTGGTGAGGGCCGGGGACTCCAGCCGTGGTTTTCGGTTGTGTTCTAGCACTGTGGTCCTGTCATTTGCCCTCTGCTCCTTCACTGAATCTATTTCTACTCCTGGACAGTCACCCTGGACAACTCAGCCATGACCTTGACTCCTTGATGTCTCTAAAGCAAAACTTTTCTCCATTCACTCTGACAGGTTCTATCCACTCCCTTGCAATGACCAATCATTGCAAAGTAAGGAAAACAAAAATGAGATTTGGTGGGTACATACCTGTAATCCCAGCACTTGGAAAATAGCAGCAGGAGGATTAAGGTTCAAGATCAGCTTGACCTACATAGCAAGTTCCAGGCCAGCCAGGACTGACTGCATTGTAAGATTTGGTTTCAAAAACAACAAGACAAGCAAAAGCTATGTAAAAAGTCAGAATATTGGTTCCCACCTTTGCTTCTCTTTTCCTTAATAACATCACACGCACCATAGAGTTGTCCCAATTCTTTTTTTCCTAACCTTCCATGTCCAATCCATTATCAAATCTTGCCAGCTCAACGTGCAAAACCCATCACGATCCCTTCTTCTTGTCTACCTCTTCGTCAGCCTTGGTCCCCCACCCTCTGCATGGCTCCCACAGAACACTGCCAGGCTCCTAACCTTTTCTAGCTTCTAGTTTCTTCTCTGCTTCTTGACAGCCTGTTTTCCAAAACTAAAGACATTTTCCAAAAGGGCAGGAGGGGATCTGATGTAGCCCAGGGTAGCCAACAACTCACCATGTAGTCAAAGCTACCCTTGAACTCTTGATCTCCTATATTCACCTCCCAAGTACTGTGATTACAGTTATGAGCCACCATGCCCAACTTAGGAAAGCTTTTTAAGAACATAAGTCAGGTCAATCCATTCTTTGGCTTGAAACCCTCCAATGAATTCCCGCTGCCCCAGATCATGTTCTCCCCGATTTCCTGCAGGACCCTCGTGCTGCTTTCTCCTTGGCTCGGGTCACTGCAGTCGCCCTGGACATCTTCTTAAAACCCAGGACATTAGTTAGTGTTTACTTTCTTAATCCTTGGTGCACTGCCCCGTGAGTCACAGAGGGCTAACTTCTCAACTGTACTCACACCTCATTGTCTAGAGCGAAAATACCACCCGGTTCCCTAACTATAGACCCTTCTCCCTTGTTTACTGCCTGCCCTAAGAGCATGCATTCTTTTCAGGAATCCTACTCACAGAAAAACAGCAACAAAAAAGAAAACAGATAAACGAAGAAATGAAATCCTAGTCACATTTCCCACCTACTTCCTGCATTTGAGAGCAAGGACCTCTTCCTCAGACCCCACTGCCTAGAGTTGGCAGAACAAATGAGTGAGCTTTCAGAGTTCTATGGGGTGTTGCTTCTGCTTTTATTTGACAGTTCTGTACATGTGTGTGTAGTTGGTTGGTTTTTTTTTTTTAACTCTTTGGTGGTCCACTACCGAGCTCCCAAATAAATAAATATGCCGAGTCTTATTCTTATGAATGCCTGCCCTTAGCTGGGCTTGTTTCTAGCCAGCTTTTCTAACTTAAACGAACCCGTTTCTCTTTTACATTTCGCCTCTGGGCTTTTTGCCTTTCTTTCTTCTGTGTATCTTTCTTCCCTTCTTACTCTATGGCTGACTATGTGACTGGTGACTGGCCCTGATGTCCTCCTCTCCTTCTCCTTCTCTGATTCCTCCTCTACTTGTTCATCTCTCAGGCCTAGATTTCTCCTATTTATTCTCTCTCCTGCCTTGCTATTGGTTGTTCAGCTCTCTATTAGACCAATCAGGTGTTTTAGACAAAGTAATACAACTTCACAGAGTCAGACAAATGTAACATAATAGAAAGCGACACACCAGGTGGTGGTGGCACACACCTTTAGTCCCAGCACTCAGAAGGCAGAGACAGGCAAATCTCTGTGAGTTCGAGGCCAGCCTGGTCTATAGGGGGAGTTCCAGGACAGTCTCCAAAGCTACAGAGAAACCCTGTCTCCACAAACAAAAACAACAACAAAAAAGAATGCAACATATCTTTGCACCATTAAACAAATATTCCACAGCATACACAAATGTAACACATCTTAAGCTGATATTCCACAGCACATATGTGATGTTTTGATCACCCACCCCCACTCACTCCTCTTTCTCTTCTTCTCCCCCTTCCACTGAACCCCTTGTCTTTGCAAGTGAACCACCTTCTTTCTCCTTGCATGTCTCCTTTTCTTTCCTTTTGAGAGAGGGTCTCGTGTATCCCAGACCAGCCTAGAACTCACTGGGTAACCAAGGGTGACCTTGACTCCCTACCTGTGCCCCCCAAAAGGCTGAGATGACAGGCCCTTGGTACTATATCCAGTTCCCATTTTGTCATCTGTAAAACAGGAGTGGGAACAGTGCTGTGTCTCATGGTGGGTGGGAGATAATAGGAGACAATGAATGCTAATGCTTTGGTCTTTGAATTTAACGTACACTCTAGGATGGGGCTGTGTTCATATGAATACACAATTGGGCTGAGATCATACAGGAAGTAGCCAGATCATGGCCAAGGAGCCTGATCCCAGGTCTTTTGCTTTCCACCATATCTGACAGGGTGAGCAGGCCTGAAGAACAGTGAGGCCAAGGGCAGACCTCCTCAAGCATGATAAATGGCAACAACCTGCAATTGTCTTAATGGCAGACCTTGAGGGCCAGGCAGAAACGTGTGGGATTGAAGCAGGAGCCATTTTAAGTTCCCAGTGTTGTAGGGAAGCATCCTGGCCATGCAGTCAGGCAATCTAGTTAGCTTAAACCATCAGCATCTAGATTGCCTAGAAACAACCAAGTAATTGTGTAATCACTTGTCTCAGCTGTTTACCAACATTTAAGGCATCCCACTGCCAGCTGTCCCCTCTCTCTACCAAGAGCCATGAGTCTCTAGCAGTTTTGCATTCTTTGAGTGGCATGTGCTTAGCTTGTATATTTAGTTCTGGCCCACTGTGTGATCCCACACTCTTTCAAAAAGGTTATCACTGTGAATTGTTTTGTGGGTTCTGAGTGGCTCATAGGGTTCTGTTGTATGGCTACAGCGTGAATGGGCAGTTAGTGGAATCAGCCAGATGGATTGTAGATGCTGTACACATCTTTCTCACAATGGCCTTGTGTGTAAGGGGGTGTGGGGCTTAACCAGGGTCAAGGGAGATCTCTCAGATAAATAAAACAGACTGAGGGAAGTGATATAGCAGCCCAGGAGGGAAGGAGCTGGAGGCTGGTGGAGCCTTTGGAAGTGCATAGAGACTTTCAATTCCCAACACCCAACTTGCAGCCCTAGCTCTAAGGGATCCAATGCCCCTGGCCAGCACAGGCACCTGTACACATGTGCACCCACAGGCACCTGTGCAATGTACACATGCCCACCCACAGGCACCTATACACATGTGCACCCACAGGCACCTGTACACATGTGCACATGCCCACCCACAGGCACCTGTACACGTGTGCACAGGCCCACACACAGGCACCTGTACACATGTACACATGCCCACCCACAGGCACCTGTACACATGTGCACATGCCCACACACAGGCACCTGTACACATGCCCACCCACAGGCACCTGTACACATGTGCACATGCCCACACACAGGCACCTGTACACATGTGCACATGCTCACCCACAGGCACCTGTACACGTGTGCACATGCTCACACACAGGCACCTGTGCACATGTGCACATACCCACCCACAGGCACCTGTATACACATGCCCACCCACAGGCACCTGTACCCATATGCACATGCCCACCCACAGGCACCTGTACACATGTGCACATGCCTACCCATAGGCACCTGTACACATGTGCACATGCCCACCCACAGGCACCTGTACACGTGTGCACATGCTCACACACAGGCACCTGTACACATGTGCACATGCTCACACACAGGCACCTCTACACATGTGCACATGCCCACCCACAGGCACCTGTACACATGCCCACACACAGGCACCTGTACACATGTGCACATGCCCACCCACAGGCACCTGTACACATGTGCACATGCCCACACACAGGCACCTGTACACATGTGCACATGCTCACCCACAGGCACCTGTACACATGTGCACATGCCCACACACAGGCACCTGTACACATGTTCACATGCCCACACACAGGCACCTGTACACATGTGCACATGCTCACCCACAGGCACCTGTACACATGTGCACATGCTCACCCACAGGCACCTGTACACCATGTGCACATGCTCACACACAGGCACCTGTACACATGTGCACATGCCCACACACAGGCACCTGTACACATGTTCACACGCCCACACACAGGCATACACACACATACAGAGACAAGACAGAGAGAATAAAATATATCTCGGGGGTCAAAAAAGACCACATATGAAGATCCATGGCAAGGGGCTAGCAGGATCTCTCCACAGTGCACCTGGAGAAGCCTTCAGAGGAAACTTCCTCCGCCAAAGTGGGCTGGTCAGAGCTGCCTCCCTCTCCCCAGGGTCTCAGGACAACAGCCTCCTATGCTTGCAGAGAAAGGCACTAGGACTGTGATGTAGCAGAAGCCGGCATGTAACAATGACCTGAATTCATGGAGCCTTTGCCCTTAGACTCTCCTTTACCCGCATCTAAATCCCTGCTTTATTTCTCTTTTAATGTTTTTCCATAAAACTTCTGCTTTTATGGCCATTTACGGCTGAAGGGCATCCCAGATGCCTACTGCAAGCTGGTGCTCTGATGAATTCTATCAGCTCATGACCCTGTCCCATCCCAGGGCTAAGTGTGAAGGCAGGAGGGGATGCAGAGCCTGCTGGGAGAAGCCCACTCCATTGTTCCAGGACTCAGTTGTCATTGGACATCTGTGCGGATCTGACCCCGCTTCCCCATGGCTGGAGATGACATTCTGAGGTCTCCCATCCTCGGCACAGAGGTTAGAACTGCACCTTAAAGCAATAGGCTCCACCAAAACTGACACCAAATGTTATTATGGGTTAAAGAGCTAGAAGTAGAGAGCTCAGAAAATCTTGTAGTTTGGATGCAGGGCGGGTGTTAAACTAATCGCCCATCTACATTTTCCACAACAATTATCAGACCTCGCGTTCCAATTCAGCACCCAGAAAACACGACCTCTTATCTGTTTGCTCATCAAGTGTTCATTCGCTGGATGTCCTCCGTGTGCACATTCTTAAATCTCTAGGGATACAGCAATGGGCATGGAGACAGAGCCCCCATGGAAACATTCCAGTCATGAAAGAGAGGCAACAGGCCACAAAGAGAAAACAGTGGATAATGGACTGGCTGTATGTGTTATTCTTTAAAAAAATATGGGGGGTTCCCAGCGGTAGCGGGAAGCCACGCGGCGGAACCCCCAATGCAGCGGGCGCATGTGAGCAGTCCCATGGAGCCATAAAAGCAGCGGCTAGCCCCAAAGAGATGGTTGTCGGTCCCCGGGGCGGGCTGGCGGAGTCACCATGCAACAAGCGGCTACAGCTTCCCACCAGTGGGAGGCCACGCGCGGGTGGTGGCGGCGGGTAACAGACACATAAACACAAAAGATAGGCATAGGTATTTATTAAGAAGGAGAAAAAGAGCAAAAGGGGGAGAGAGAGAGAGAGAGAAAGAGAGAGAGAGAGAGAGAGAGAGAGAGGGAGGGAGGGAGGGAGGGAGATAAGGAGAGAGGCAAAGCTCTGTGTGTCCACCAGGAGAGAAAACAGGGAGAGAGTGATGGTGGGTGAGGTTAGAGGTTAAAAGGAGTGGGCGTGGCTAGGGCGGGGACCAAAAGAATAACATTCCCACATCTTGCTTTTGATAAAAAAGCAAATTAGACCCTCCAGTTTGAAGGAATTGGGGCAGCGAATTCTCAAGACTGCTTCCTGCTGATTGTGGGCGTCGTCTTGGGGGGGGGGCAAGAGAACGCTGGGTGCTGGGAACATCCTGGCATAGCTGGTCTCTTTGCTTTTGACCGGTGTCTGTGGCATGGAAATGTCTGGTGTCTCTTATCCTGTTTAAGGTATTGGCAGAACAAGAACAAAGTTAAATTAAGGGGAAAAAAATTTTTAGGACCAGGGGATTGAGTTGAGGGGGATGTATCTGACCTGTTTAAGATGGACTTTTTTAATTCAGCTCCCTGGAACTCACGAGAACTCCTTGGCTTTGTGAAAACAGAAGTTTTAGACATATAATGACTGTAGCGTAAGAGATAAATTTGGTTTGAAATTTGTTTGGTGAGGTCACCTTGCAAAACCTCTCAGCTGTCAAACTGTCAGAGATCTTTGAGAAGGATAAGATTTTACTTGAGTTACTGATTAAAAAATGACAGAGAACTTACTTGGTTGGCACCCAGAGCTCCTCTTTTTGGGTTCTCCATGGTCGCGGAAGGTTGCCTTTGAGCTTTGCTGTTTAGTGCAGGGCCTGCCAGGCTCCAGAAGATCCTGTGACATCTTAACAAGAGCTTCCTTTAAAGACCGGTTGGTCCATTTTACCTTACCTGAAGACTGAGGGTGGTACGGTATGTGGAAGTTTCAGGGGATTCCAAGTGCCCTAGACAGATTTTAAGAAATCTGGGAAGTAAACTCTGGGCGGTTATCTTTTGGCAGATCTGGCAGGAGGCTGCTGTAGCTTTTCAGAACTTGATATCCTTAGGTGTGGGCGTTTTAAGCGAATAACAATGGGAGAGTGGTGATTAGTGACTGCGGGAGCCTAGAGGGGCTTTGGAAGATCGAGGGGGCAGAGTAGGGCGGGGAGGAGACGCTCCCGGCTACCTGTGTGACCTGTGTGTGTGGGGGGGGTGTTTCCAGCTGCTTGCGCGACCTTTTGGACGAATATTTATGAGGGACTCTATCGGAGGGGCTAGGCGAAGTCCTCGCAGATCTGGAACGGTGCTTTCTTGGGGATCTAGAAGGGGAACGTTTAGAGACATTAGGTGAGTCCTTCCTGTGCCTAGAAGAGACCCTGGAGGAAAGAGGAATGGGCGAGCTGTCGCTGTCGCTCGACTGGGCAGAGCGAGAGCGAGTGGCCCCTCGAGGCCAGGGGGTGGAGGTTTGTCCGCGGGATCCAGAGGGTTCCTGGAGGGATGGCATTGACAAGAACATGTGTGCAGGTGAACGGTGAGAGGCAACGGAGGGGTCAATCTTAATGTCCATGTTAAAAAAAAAATGCCATAATGTACATCATTTCTTTCCATTTAGCTGAACGGTGACAGAAATTAGCTAATTCCCACAAGATATCGGGGTCGAATGAACCCTGAGAAGGCCACCGGAAAGAACCCTGTAAATTGTACTTTGGCCAAGTTTTAGAGCAAAGACGGATTAATGTAGATAGTTTTACGGAGGGAATCAGGGCGTGAGGTTTCAGAGCTTCCAGAAGCTGCCTGAGAGGGGAGGTCGGGGGAATTGTTTTAGAAGGCTTAGCACCCATGGCTAGAACTATGAAACTATCTGCAGAAGGCACCGGGAGGTGCCACGAACACAGCAGCTCTAATTACAGGCGTCTGTGCAATGAGAGGGCCGTGCTATTAGCCCAACTGACCTGAACCTAGCTACCGACGGGGAACAGACCCGGCTAGGAGGGGACAGTTAAGCTTTTGGGGGGCTTCCCGTGGAGCCGAGAGGCTCTTGCCCCGTAGCAAGCCCGTAAAGAGGACAGAAAAAGATCAGAAAGAAAACAGAAGATAGAACTGGGGGCTCCGAGCTCCCAGGCATGGATAAAAAAAAAAAAACATGTCTAGCCGAGGGTGGAAGGCCGGGGGAAGGGGGGAGGAGTCGGCAACCTTACCCAGGACGCGCCAAAAAGAGCCAGCAGGCCGATCTGGGCATAATAGGAAGGCGATCCAACCCAGGTGAACTCACGAATTAATCAGTGTTGGTTTCAGATGGCTGCGTTGAACACGTGGGGGCGGTCGCAGATTGTCGGTCCTGACCTTGTCCAGGTGAGGCCCCGAGCTCTGGGAAGCGCCAGAAAGCCCAGAGTCAAGGCCTCAGGCACCAGGACAGAAAGGTTCCCAAGTCGACGACACCAATTGTTATTCTTGTTTCTGCCTTTCTTGTCTGCGGGGTTAGAGAGTGGAGACATTATGCGAGACACACAGCGGTGAGGGGTTAGGAGGGAGACATGGACACGCAGCGGTCCCACGTGGATGCACTTTAATGGGGGAGGGGTAACAACAAATAAGGGACGGGTGTACAGAGACGAAAGGAGAGAGGGGAAGAGAGGGGGGCTCGTGGCCACCCCCGCTTTTAACGGGGAATGCAAGGGCGTCTGGGAGAAATGTCCTGCGTGCTCATTATCCGTAGTCCAGGGGGGTGTTGGGAGCTGTAGTTTCCAAAAGGAACAACAGTGTGGACCTGTTCACACTTGCTTACCTCACATGCATTAAAGCCCTAGGTCCAATCTCCAGCCTGCTCTGGCCTGTCAGATGCTACATGCATGTGGCTCACAAACATACATGCAGGAAAAATACTTGTACACAAAATTTAAAAAGACAAGCTGGTTTGCTGTTTACAGAGGTGGGAAAGGGTGGACCAGGACAGATTGGGACTGAGGTACAAGTCTGGGATTTGCCAGTTGATAGACCATTTTAATATGGTCTGAAGAGGGATAATAGATAAAGCAAATGCTCAGATGAGCAGGGTATGGCTCAGTGCTGGACGGGTTGTCTCCAAGAGGAAGTCCTAGGGAGGTAGAAATATTCCCATGGCCAGGGAGTCATTTTATGTATACTTCCACTAAGTAATAGCAGAAATGCATATGGCCTCTGAAGTCCCTGAATTAATTTAGCCACACGTGCAAGAGCATCCTTCTTCATCATGAGTCCATTTGGAAGCAAAGAGCTCAAGTGTGCAGCAAACACATGAGGCTTTGCACAGGGCTGCATAAATATGTGACTGCAGGACCCGGGACTCCATGGTCACCAGGACCTGGGACTCCATGGTCACCAGGACCTGGGACTCCATGGTCACCAGGGCCTGAGACTCCATGGTCACCAGGACCCGGGACTCCATGGTCACCAGGACCTGGGACTCCATAGTCACCAGGACCTAGGACTCCATGTTATATCAGCAGGGCCTGGGACTCCAGCCCCATTTGCAGTTTTGTGTAAGCAGAGACTGCTCTTGCCTTTCCCCGCTGACCAGACCCCAATAATCACCTACATGCCATCTCCTTGACTCTGCCTACTCTCTATCTCTGTTTGGACTTCACGCCTGGCTTTACTCTGCTAAGCCATTGGCCAAAACAGCTTTATTCATCAACCAATCAAAGCAACACATATACAGAAGGACATCCCACATCAGTTTTGTGGGAGCCAACAGAGTGTAGGGAGCACACTCACTTCCGAAGAATTTTCCCTAATAAAGCTGTCACTTTACCGGGATGATGGTGCTAAGCAGGTTCTTTCCCTCGGGAGCCCTTACGGGGTGCTACCTGGCGGCCTCATCCCTGAGTAAATTATTTGTCCAAAGAAAACAAGAATTGAATTGAAATTTAGCCAGGTAGGGGCTGGAGAGATGGCTCAGTGGTTAAGAGCACCGCCTGCTCTTCCAAAGGTCCTGAGTTCAATTCCCAGCAACCACATGGTGGCTCACAACCATCTGTAAAGAGGTCTGGCGCCCTCTTCTGGCCTGCAGGCATACACACAGACAGAATATTGTATACATAATAAATAAATAAAATAAATATTTAAAAAAAAAAAAAGAAATTTAGCCAGGTATTTTTATTACAACCTCTGTCCTCCATCTCAGCCTCTGCCTTGAGCCAGTGGCTCTTGCTCTGCCCCTGCCAGCACCAATGGTCGGCCTCAGAAGGTACTCGCACGGTGCAAAGCAGCTTGCGCACGCTGCTCATTTTACACCCTCATCTCCATCCTGTGACAGCAGGTACAGACAAAGGAATGGAAACAAAGATAGGATGTGGGGGCTGCAGAGATGGCTCAGCCATTAGGAGCACTTGTTCTTGCGGGGGACCCAGGTTTGGTTCCCAGCACCCATACGACAGCTCACAACTCTCTATTATCCCGGCAGCGGGATACGAACGGTGGTCCCTGATAAACCTGGAAGAGAGGAATGGAAGGAACAAGAGACACGAGAAATGACGGCCAGACAGTGTTTCTGATCAAACCATCGTTTATTATATCCTCAGAAGTTGTTAAATAGCAAACGGGCAAGGGGGAGGGGAGATGTGTCAGGTCTGCTGGAATTCAGGTAAGTAAATACTGAGGGTCTGTGCTTGTTGACTAACAAAGGAAAATGCTAATTGTTTCTGAAGCCTGGTGCCTGCAGGTCTCACTAGGAGATAAGATGCCAGGTTGATTTCCTAGGCCCTGCCGAGGGGATAGAGGTAAATATTTTACTGAACTTGTGAGCTTAAGAGGGCTGTAAACAAAATGCAGATCTCAAAATACAGGTCTTTGCTTCCGGCACTCTATAACTCCAATTCTAGGGCATCCAATGTCCTCTTTTGGCCTCTGAAGCTACCAGGCAAGCATACAGTGCATATACATATAAAATAAATAAATCTAAAAAAAATTAAAGGTAGGTCATATGACTTTCTGAGAAGTCAGCTAGCAACAGATCTGAGAGATTAAACTTACGTGGCTGACTCCATGGCTCTCCCCTCCCCACGACAAAGTTGACACTCTCTAAATGACAAATTTAGAGACATAAAACTACTAAGCAATGATTGAACCAAAGGACGACAACCAGTGTCCTGCCTTTTCTGATAGAGGCTCCCTGTTTGCTCCAGAGGAAACTGCAAGCCCCAGCCCTGCCAGATCTCAGTATAGCCACTACCCTGCTGGAACCTCAGTTCTAGCCGTGTATACGGAACTCCAAGTCTGTGAGGGTCCCTCTGAGAAAGCTGCCTGGTCACTTGGGCTTCATTCATCCTCCTTTCTGATATTTGACTTCTGCCTGTGATAGTAAATCCCCCACAACCTTGTTATCTTCTTACTACGCATGTATGGCTTCCCTTCCCACCCAGACTTGTCATTATTAAAAACAATAAGTCATAGCTTGGCATGGTGGCTCACGCCTTTAATCCCAGCATTTGTGGGGCGGAGGCAGGCGGATCTCTGTGAGTTCGACGCCAGCTTGGTCTATATAGTGAGTTTCAAGCCAGACAGGTTACAGGGTTAGACCCTGTCTCAAAAAACAAACAAACAAAAACACAGAATGGCTAACAAGAGCGGGTAACTGCCTAGCCTGAAAACCTGTTTGATCCCCAGGTGGGAAGAGAACTCCCCAAAGTTGTTATCTGACCGTTCATTGCACACACATGACCACAGACATATACACATAAGTAAATAAAATGTAATAACCTATTTTTAAAGGGACAAAAAGCCAAAAAGAAAAAGAAGAAAGGGTGGGAAATGCCCTATTTCTAGTACTATAAAAATCCTAGAGATTTAAGTCTGAGTCTTCCCTCTTGATAAAAATGTGGGATATTGTTTTTCATGTTTTTTTTTTTTTTTCGAGACAGGGTTTCTCTGTAGCTTTGGTTCCTGTCCTGGAACTAGCTCTTGTAGACCAGGCTGGCCTCGAACTCACAGAGATCCTCCTGCCTCTGCCTCCCAAGTGCTGGGATTAAAGGCGTGCGCCACCACCGCCCGGCTTTCATGTATTTTTTAAAGTATTCTTTTTGCTAGATGCGTAGTATTCCTTAGAGAGGGATTACCATCGTTCATCATGAGTACATGTATCCCCTCCCTAAGGCCTATCTCATCGACATCCTCCCCACCCTCCTGCCCTCGTGAGGACTATGAGTAATTGGGTTGTCTGGGGGTGGGAAAGGGGGTGGGCTATGTTTGGTGCATGATATGTGTTAGCTCCAGAGGGGCCATTTAGAGGGCTGGAAAATTACAGAGTGCTCATACCCGGCCCCCGTCTGCCAACAAAGGGCACCTACAACAAATCCTGGGAAATTATAGCTTTTGCAGTCTGAGCTACTCAAACAGGAGAAAAGTACATGGGACCCATGTGTCTGGATAAGAACACTGGGACAATGGTGTGACTACCCTTGGGCCTGGGAGGAACCCAGTGAGGAAGAAAGGCTGCCCAGTTGCTGTCTCACACAGCATCTCGGCGGTCCAGAACTCAGTGGCTGATGCAGCAGAAGGCAAACTCATCCAGGTCAAGATGATCCAAAGGTTTGCTGTGGGGACCCCTGCATGTGTGGAGGTGGGGGCGGGAGCACAGGGCAATTGAAGAGGTGAGAGCCGGCACACTTGTGTGTCTCAGTCATGGTGGAGGGCCAGGGGCACTCAGCACCCTGAGTCCAACAGGAAGATGTGCCAGTGGGTGCAGGGAGCTGGCGCAGCTGGAGCTTGAGGACCTGAGTGTGATCCCCAGGACCCATGGAAGGAAAGTGAGTGCAGTGGAGTGCATTTGTGACACCCATTACTGGGGAAGCAGCAGCAGAGGGACCCCTGGGCTCACTGGCCAGCCAGTCTAGCCTAGTTGGCAAGACTTCAGTCCCAGCAAGAGACCCTATCTCAGAGACAGTGATAAAGGAAGGCAGACCACTGAGGCTGACCTCTGGCCTCCATATACACATGCACATATGTACATACATGCACTCATCCACACATGAACATGTACAAACATAGACACACCCACGAAAAAGGGAGAGTGAGGGCATGTTTCTAGAATGTTGTTGGCTTTTCTCTGGGTGGGGTGGGGTGGGGCTTCAGCATGTCTGGGAATACCTGCTCCTAGAACCTGTGTGGGTGAACCAGCAGCTTGGAGGGACCTCCGCCTTCCTGCCAGTCATAGAAACCGCTCTGAGAACTGAAGCCGGGTGGCCGAAGCTTCAGTTGGAAACGTTAAGTTCCCCTTTCCGAACCTCAGACTCAGACACAACGGGGGGCAAGGGGATGTCTTTCCGCATGCCCAGCTCCCAAGGGACCAGACCACAAGGAGTTCCAGGGTCTCATGAATGTCCTGGTTCAACTTCTGTTTAAGGACGAACCAACAGAGCAGTTATGCCCTGTCACCCTCTGGAGTGTCCAGTCTTAGAGCAAAAGTCCCTGGCAGCTCAGCTGAGCTTTCCTCACTTCCAGATTTCTGCTCTGAGGTCTCTAGGTGACAGAGAGAGGCTCAGCCACAGTGGAGTCCGTGATAGAGTTCTGACCCCACTCCACCAATCCCCTGTGCTGTTGCCTGAGCCTCAGACTGTACATCTGAAAATAGGGTAACAGTATGGCCTACCTAGCTGGTGTGAGAAATGAAACATGCATTTAAATGGTCTAAAACTGCAAAGACCACTCGAGCTTCGGTGAAGTGTCACAGGACAGTGACCGCAGGTTTAAAAAGGTGTAGCTGTCACCTGCCCTTGCTGGGGATGGTTAGTGGTAGCTGTTAAGAGTGCCCTAGCCACTGCTGGTTCCTTAGTTACAGATGCCTCAAGGGTTGGCGATGCCCGACAGTTAAGAGCTCAAAGACCCTGATTTAGTCCCTAGCACTCATGCCTTGTCTTAACAGCCATCTCTAACTTCTGTTCAGGAGGATTCGCGCCCTCTTCTGGCTTCTGCAGGTACCCATACACATAAAAATAATTATTTTTTTTTAAACGTCTACCTCATCTTATTCCTTTTAAAGGATTATAGTTTCATGCCTACCTGTGAACAGGCATGGCAGGTATTATGTTGCCTGTTTTGGGGATTGGGTCTCAGGCAGTTCAGGCTAACCCCAAACTTGCTTTATAGCCAAGGGTGATCTTAAACTTCTGGTCTTTCTCCTCTACCTCTCAAGTGCTGGCATTATAACCCTGAGCTACCATACCTGGTTTACACAGTGCTAGGACTTGAACCCAGGGCTTTGTGCTTGCAGACGAGCTGGCTTTCTACTGTGCTCTTATTCATTTAGAAGTGAAAGTGTGTTTCATGCATTGGTGCAGACACTTGGCAGCTTTGGCAATCTGCTCTTGCTTGTGACTCGCAGGCACTGGCTGTGCTGGAAGGCAGCAGCAGCCTGGGGACTCACTAAGCATCGGTCCTTTTACCCATCACAGTGTGGCGGTGCTGCAGCCCCTGTAGGCTCCTGACAGCCCATCCTGGCTGAAAGGCTACATAACAAGACATGGGCTTTAGAATCCACCTGCCCTCAGAGAAGCAAAGCAAAGGGTAGGGAGTGTAGTGGGCATTATGATCAACATCTGTCTGTCATCTGAGCATTTAGGAGATGGAGGCAGGAGCATTAAGAGTTGAAGGCCAGCCTGGGATACATGAGACATGGTGTCAAAACAAAAGAAGCAAAGGTATTTTACAGTTAACCAAGATATAAAGAAATTAATTTGTTAGCTTTTTATTGCATTTTCTTATGTGTATGTGTGTATGTGCACACATGTACTATATACAGTATTTTCTTGTGTATGTGCACACACATGTACTACATACAGCATTTTTGTGTGTGCAAACATGTACTATATACAGTATTTTCTTGTGTATGTGCACACATATGTACTACATACAGCATTTTCTTGTGCGTAGGTGCACACACACGCTTACTTACTACATATGTGTGTGGAGGTCAGAGAACCACTTCAGGAGTTCCTTCTCCACCATGTGGGTACTGGGAATTGAACTCGGGTCTTCGGACTTGGCAGCAAGCACTTTTACTCTCCGAGTCATCTTGCTCACTCCGTTTACTGTTTTCTTGAGACAGGGTTTTCTTCTGTAGTCCAAGCAGGCCTCACATTTAAAGCAGTCTTCCTGCCCCTGCCTCCTGGGCGCTAGAATTACAAGCATGTGCTGCCATACCACACAATTTTTTTAAAAAAAAAAATTTATTGTGTAAGCTCTTTTTAAAACTTTTTATTACATTTACTTATTTTGTGTGTGTGTGTGTGTGTGTGTGTGTGTGTGTGTGTGTGTATGGGGGGGAACTTAAGCCACAATGCATGTGTGGATCGGAGAACAATTTGCCGGGAGTTGGTTCTTTCCTTCCACTTTGTGGATCCTGGGGACTGAACTCACTTTATTAGGTTTGGTAGCAAGCACCTGTGCCTGCTAAGCCATCCTGCTGTGTGTGTGTGTGTACATATATGTACGTGTACATATATGTGTATGTGCATATATGTATGTATATATGTACACATATATATTAGTGTGTATATGCATGTGTGTATACATATATATTAGTGTGCATACACATATACATTAGTATATATACATATATTAGCGTGTGTACATACATAAATGTATATATTAGTATGCATACATACACATAGTGTGTGTATATACATATATGTGTATATACATACATCCATATTAATCAGTGTGTGGATATACATATATATTCACATGCATGCGCATACCTGCTGTGGTAGGCAATTGGAAGTCAGAGAACAACTTTCAGGAGGAGTCGGTTCTCTTTCCACCATAGGTTCTGGGGACGGAATGCAGCTTTGGAGGCGGGTGCCTTTTTCTGTTGAGCCATCTTGCCTGCCCCTTACACTCATTTTTTTAAGAGCAAAAATTTTGTTGCCCTGTTTATTGAGCACCTACAAAGTGCTGACCTTTCTGATGACGCTGAAAGACAGCAGAGCTGGACCTGTTTCCAGCGGCATCTGTCCTTGAGCAGAGCAGCCTCCATCAACCTCCAGGAGGTGGCCCGATGATGGTGACCCAGAGGAGCCAGAAGCAGATGACCCATCTCACAGGGGAGGGCATTTCTCTGGGTGTAAACATTCCCCTGCAGTTAGTGGGATAAATATAAACACAGCCTCCTGATCAAGGCTCTGGAATGAAGCTTTGCTTCCTGGACTCCCTGCTGCCTCTGCTGCTGCGGGGAAACAGTGGCCAGGGTTGGCCAAGTGGGCTCCTGCAGTCAACCAAGCTGTCGGCCGATGTGGATCTGATTTTGTTCCATGATAGTGTGTGCAGGCACCTCATGGTACCATAGGCTAACACTGAGGTCAAGGGTTTGGTTTCTTCTTAAGCCTCTTTGCTTATAAGTGGTTCTGTCTGTATGTGTCTCCCCCGGCTGCTCCTCATTGTCTCTGCCTGTCTGTGTCTGTGTCTCCTACAGCTGCTCCTCATGGCTTTCTCTCACAGGATCAGATAAGAGCCTTCTTTTGCCCTTGTTGGTCTCAAAGGAGCTGTCTACCAATATAACCACACTCAGGGCGCTGGGACCCTGACATGTGAATTGGAGGGGAACACAGTTCAGCCTGATATGGGCTTCAGAAACCACTGTGAGCATGCCACGGCTGCTCATCATTGGCCCCTGTAGACTGGAGGGAAAGAATGAGGCAGAAGGAGGATGAAAACGGTGAGAGAGGACCAAGTCTGAGACCCAGCTTGGAAAGGACCCCTCCCTGCTGCTCTGCTCTGAACCACCCATAGGTCACATTGGGCCAAAGGGAGGCTGGGGCTTCTCAAAAGGATCAAAATGAACAAGTGTCATAGGAACCAACACTTCAGGTACTGAGGAGGGAATCTCATGACTGTATAGGACATGGGAGCCATGCCTTCCTCTGGTTTTGCAGAAGTAGATGCCTCTATTGTTCCTTCATGAAGGCAGAAGAGCTAGCATTAAACCACAGAGACTGCGTTTCTGTAGTCTACAGTTTCTATTTTCTGATTACCCAGCTGAGTTAGTTTTATGTGATAAAATACCCTAACAAAAGCAGCTTTAAGAAAGGGCTTATTTTGGCTTACAATCCCAGGTTACCGTTCACTGTGGGAAAGTCAAGGCAAAAACTTGAAGCAATTAGACACACCCACATCTGTGAGCAGAAAAAAATTAACGCATGCATGCTTGCTTGTGCTTGGCCTCCTCTCAACACTTAAACAGCCCAGGATCCCTGGCCTAGGGAATAGTGCCTCCCACAGTGGGATGGGCAATCCCACATTAATTAACACAATCAAGACGATGCAGCACAGACAGGCCCTCAGGCCAACCTAATCCAGCCCTTCTCTCGCCAAACCGTCCTTTCCTGATGATTCTACACTGTGTCAATTTGACAGTCTAAACTAACCCCTCACACCCCGTCTGGACACAGAGACAGCACTCGGTGCTCAGAAGGGCTAGAGAGAGGGCTCAGCAGTTAGGTGTGGGTACGGTTCTGGTGGAGGAACCTGAGTTTGGTTCCCGAACACACCTCCGGATCTGACACGCTCTCCTGGTCTCTATAGGTACCTGCGCTTATACACATACTCTCACAGAGACACACATATAAACGCGTAATTTACAAATCATAAAAATAAATGTTTTTTTTTTTTTTAAAAAAAAGAGATGGCATTTGGAATTCCCAGCAGTGGGACTCTTTGCCTATCGTCACTAGACTCTCCTGGAGACCGGACGTGTGGAGGTAGTGTCCCTCTCACCCCAGCCAGATACTAAGCCCCCTCCCCCCCATAGCAAGTCTCACTCATGGCTGTCACACAGTAGGCTCTTTATAACACTCGGAAAACCGACGACAGATGAGTGCATAGCTGAGCCAGGAAAATGGCGCCCCCCACCTGTTGTGTGTTCCGTAAGCCGGGGGTCTGCCCGCGTGGCCTGGTCCTCTCTACTTTGCTCTTTGCAGGAACCCAACCTCGATGATAGGCTGACAAGTCATATTTATTGATGTCTGCTCTTCATCTGTGACGTACAGGGTCTGTTTGCTGACCCCCCGAAACCTGGCTCCGTCTGATAGACAAGGAAAGAGGCGTGGCTTGCTGAAGGTCCCTGTGAGGTGTGGTGGCTGACTGGAATCCCTGGCTCCAGGGCCTGTGGTTTAGCCACCCACCATGTCCCAGTATATGGGCAATTTACTCTGCCTCCCTTAGGCAAAGTGGCACTTGTGGTGTCTGGGTGCCCTCAGACTCTCTGGGTACTGCTCCAGAGACCACCTTTGCTCATGCCCGGAGCCAGCTGCCAATCCTGAGAGAACTGTGAGGTTTCGGTCTTACTTTTTTGTTGTTGCTTCTATTTCAGCTTTTAGTTTCATTTGGGTTGTTCTGCTTTGGCTTTGTGAGCTAAGGTTTCCTGTCGCAGAGGATGGCTTTGAACTCCTTTGAACCCGATTTTCTACCTCCCCGAGTGCTGCAATTGCCCACCAGCTTGTTTCTCTGTTTTTAACCTCCTACCGCCTCTAGGTTTTGAGTCTGTCCTCTCCTGTTTTGTGGCCTTATTTGGCTCCTTATCTCCTCATGGCTACTGCCCTGTCTGGGTCTCCTCTTTTCCATGCATGTATATTGTCCACACGCTTGTGCACAAGTGCAAGCGTGTGTGCACATGCATGCACAAGAGCGCCACGCATGCGCGCACACACACACACACCACCTTGAAGCTGAATTCCCCACTCCCACCCTCTGCAATCATCTTCATCACAGCAATTGTGACCCCCCCCCTTTAATCAAGATAAGCCTTGATTGAGAGCATTAACTGTTATAGCCTCCAATAGTTCTCTGCTATAATCAAAAGATCTAGACTCAAAAGGGAGGAGACAAATGCTTACTCACACTTGAGGAAGTTAGGAGTCTTGTACAAGTATTATTTCCTGTAGATCCAATTTCCTTGTCTGCTCTGTGGGGACAATGGCATTGTCTTTACTTGATTACAGTGATAACTAAATCAGATAAAATAGACAATTTTCTCCACAGTGTCCAGAACTATTAAAAATGCGCCAGGTGTGGTGGCGCACACCTTTAATCCCAGCACTTGGGAGGCAGAGGCAGGAGGATCTCTGTGAGTTTGAGGCCAGCCTGGTCTACAGAGTGAGTTCCAGGACAGGGAGGGCTGCATAGTGAGATCCTGTCAGAAAATTATAAAATAAAATAAAATAATTGCTGCTGATGGGCCTGGGACATAGTTAGTGTGTAAAAGAAGCCTGAGGAATGTGATCCCAGGGCCTGTGTTAACCAGGCCTGTGCCTGTAATTCCAGCCTGGGGGTGGAGATAGGTGAGGAGGAGACCAGAGGATCCCTGGAGCTCACAGGCCAGGCCAGATCAGTTAGCCAAATCAGCTGACCCAGTTCCCAGTGTCTCAATACATAAGGAGGATGGCTCCTGAGGTAGGACACCTCAAGCTGACCTCCATCACAGACACACACACACACACACACACATGCATGTGCACATACACACACACACACACATGGTCTTATTTCCTGTAAATACAGTTTCCTTGTCTGCCTATTCAAACCACCACAGCCTCCATCTCCTTCTACACAGAGGATAGTACCAACTCACGCCACAGACCCAGGGCAGGCATCCTGACTGCAGCAAGCCCCTTTGCATGGTACAACTGGGCATACCTGACTGGGCATGCGCTTTGAAGCTGCATCAGTTGCATTCTCTCACCTGTGTGCTGTGTCTTCTCATCTACTGTACACAGCCAACAGGCCACCTTCTGTGCAGAGAGGAGGGGGTGCGGTCAGGTACGGAACACCTCGGTCAAGAAGACCTCAAGGAAAGACTTTGGGTGTCACAACTGCACCCTTGGCTCCTTCCAAACCTGTTCCTCCCCCAAGCCTGTGTAATGACTCTGGGCTGCACACCAAAGGTACCAGTGGGGTGCCAGACCTGGGGTTCCACTCACTCTCTCTACACCAGTAATGGCCTCCCCTCTACCACAGCTGAGAGTAAAATTCACACTTAGAACCAGCCCAGCCTAGGTCCTCAGCTCAGCAGTGACAGTCCCACCCCTGCTGACCCCTGCCAGGCTCTGTGGGAGGCTCGGTGCTGAGCCATTCTGAGGTGCTATGGGAGTTGTTTTGATGGACGCCTTGGCCTGTCTGCCAGCCTCTGGATGGACATATCAGCAGGTTGGCAGGGCGAGCACAGGATTCTCTGTGGACCCTGTTGGTACTTCTCTGGATGTCGCTTTGAAGCTGTGGGTCTGTGTCCATTGTCTCTTCTTATCTACCATAAACAGCCAACGGGCCACATTCTGTGCAAAGAGGTGGGGGTGCAGTCCGAACACCACAGTCAAAAAGGCCAAGACTGGCCTCTGTGCACCACCAAGTCATCCCTGAAGGCTTGGCAGCTAGCCTTTCGGAGCTCCGCCCCCTCCCTAAGTGCCAGGTCTCTTCAAGGGGACACAGAGGCCCTCAAGGCAGCCTGAGGCTACACAGGTGGGCAGGGAGTGCTTAGGTACTTAATGACCTGATTGAGCAGTGCCGAACTTTCCCCTGTGAGCAAGACTCTTCGCCTTCTAGAACCACAGTATTCCTAAAAGTCCTGCCCCTCAGGGATAGAAGATTCGAGATCCATTATGATGAAACGGACATTTATTGAGCATGTAAATTGGGTTTATTTAGAAGACCTGCTTTCTTACATGGGTTTCTCTGGTCTTGGAGAGGTAGCCTGAGTTCTGGTCGTCACTGGAGCTCCACCATGGTGCTCCGAAGTGGGCTGTGCAGGGAGCAGGATTGAGCAGGGCTGAGCAAGAGAGCGGGTCTTCACCACATCCAGTTGCTCCTAACCCCGGGCTGTTGCTGGCCACACTTCTACCTCAGCCAAGGCCTTGTCTGTCTCCTCACAAAGTCTTGGGCTGAGGTTAGGGTTCTGGTCTTTTGTTGGGGGGGGGGGGGTTTGGGGGGGGTGGTGATCTCATCCTTGAAGGGGATTAGTCACCAGAGAGACAGGGATGGAGCTGGGGGCAGGATGGAGCCTGACTCTCTATGTAAATGAGTCATCTTCCCCGCCAGCTCCACGGGGCCTGCCTTTGACAGCTGCTCCCCAGGAGAGATTGTTAAACGGGAGCTACCCGGAGGCAAAAGTAGTTAGCCGGCTTTTAATAACTCATTTTGGTGAACGGTTTCTGGTGAGGAGAGAAGAGTTTAATCCCAGAGATGAGGCTAAGGCGCGGCGTGGGGGTTGACTCCAGCCCCAGCAGGAAAGCTGCGCCAGGGCTCAGAGCTCCGGGGAACTGCTTTTTGCTCACCGCCTACCAAAAGCACTGGCCTCGGGGCAAGGCTGTGGCTCAGCGGGAAGGAACTTGCTGAGCGCGTGCGTACTTGGATTTCATCTTCATCATAGCATGCATAAAGCCTTGGATTCCACCTTCACCACCAAGAGAGAAAAACACTGGTCCGCACCAAAGGATGTTGTCCTGTTTTCCTAGCTTTCCGGACCCCTCAGTCTCCTCAGCCCTCCTGTAGCACGAATAATAAAAACCCAGAGACAGATATTAGGGTTCAAGCTGAAGATCAGAAAAGCAAAGCAGCCAACTGAAAAGTTTCTGCACCTCAATAGGCCTCTCCACCAACCCAAAAATCCGAATCAGACCAAGTCAAACTGAATTAGAAAAAGCCCAGGTTTAATGGATCCAAATGCTCCAGGATAGCTTTCCAGACCCCCAGAAAGGAGTCAGGAAAGGAAGAATGGAAAACCACGTACCCAGTGGGAGTATTCTCGAGGCTCTCCGGGGAGCGGTTATCTTTTGGCAGGCTTTCTCAGGGGTGGAGTCTGGACTGAGGCAACTCCCAGGGGAGGAGGCTTGGGGTGGAACTTCCATCGGAACATTCCAGACTCTTTGGGTGTGTGGATGCCAAGGACAACCACTAGAGAGAACTGTCACCTCTATCAAATCTTCACGCTGAAAGGGTGAGATCCTGTCTCCACAAATTCTTAGACTCCACACTCCAGTGAGTCCTGTCTCATCCCCCTTCCCCCCTTTTTTTCCTTTTTTCAAAATAGGGTTTCTCTGTGTAACAGTCCTAGCTGTCCTGGAACAAGCTTTTGTTGACCAGGCTGGCCTTGAACTCACAGAGATCTGCCTGCCTCTGAAGTGCTGGGATTAAAGGCGTGCGCCACCACTGCCTGGCCTTCCCCTTTCTATTCCTCTCTCTGCTCAGCTATATCGCTCCTGTCTCTACCTCCCCAGTCCTGAGATTAAAGGTGTGTAACTCCCAAACACTGAGATTAAAGGTGTGAGCCACCACCACCTGGATCTGTGGTTCCTGGATTGGTTTTGTGTAGCCCAGGGTAGCAGCCTTGAACTCACAGACATCCACCTGCCCCTGTCTCCAAAAGTCCAGGGATTAAAGGTGTGTGCCACCACTCCTTGACCTCTAGTGGCTTAGCTTTGCATTCTGATCTTTTTTTTTAATATTTTTATGGTTTATTTAACTTTATTTTTTTATGTGCATTGGTGTGAAGTGTCAGATCCCCTGGAACTGATCTTCAGACAGTTGTGAGCTGCCATGTGGGTGCTGGGAATTGAACCCAGGTCCTCTGGAAAAGCAGTCAGTGCTCTTAACCACTGAACCATCTCTCCAGCCCCTGCATTCTGATCCTTAGGTAAGCTTTATTTATTGAAATACAAATAAAATATCACGACAGTCTCCTGCCATTAAACAGAGAAAATCATCCTAGAGCCCCCCAAAGACAAGCCAGCCAGGCAGGATGATAGAGGGGTAGTTTTGCCATGTAGCTGGCTGGTTCCTGCCACTGTATCCAGAGTCACTGAGCATTGGAGTGAGATGGATATTCAGCCCTGCACCCACAGAGACCTAAGCTAAATACCCCTGCCTTTCGAATTAGCCCAACCACAAGCAGCAACAAACCCAGAAGAGAAGTTGTCAGTCGTCAGCTTTTCCACCAACAGGCCCATATATCCAGCATCTATCAATCGTCAGCTTTTCCACCAACAGGCCCATATATCCAGCATCTAACAATCGTCAGCTTTTCCACCAACAGGCCCATATATCCAGCATCTATCAATCGTATCTGTCTATCTATTGCAGGATATTTGAGCACACTGTGAATCCCAAGATTTTGTTATTTACTAGAAAAGCATGTTTCTAGTTGTGGTGTGTGTTAGCCCTAGCACATAGCCTTTAATCCAAGAGCTTTCTGCTTGAATATTGTAAACCAGATTAAGTAAAGTCAACCACGGGTCAAGAGGCCTAGCAAGCAACCAGTTGACAGGAAAAAAAAAAAAAACATAGCGTAAGAGGGAGTCAGGAGGACGGATAGAGAGATGCTCAGGAAGGAGATGGGAGGGACACAGTTTGAGGAGTCTTATTTGAGATGGCATAGGAAAAAGCCTTTCTGGGACGCTGGCTGAGGAGGAAGGTCAGCTGGGTGCTTTCTCTCCCTCTCTGAGCTAGTAGGCTTTCACCCCAGCATCTGACTCCCAAGTCTTTATTGGTAAAACTGAACGATTGAGATTTAGTTGAAAACAACTATTATCTATCTATCTACCATCTATCTATTTATCAATCTATCATCTCTCTATACTCTATCATCTATATATCTATTATCTATCACCTATCTATTTATCATCTGTCTCTCAAAATTGACAAAGCTGGTGCTTACTTCTAGATGGACCCAGCAGGGAACCCAAAGCCAGAAGTGAAGCTGAGGCCAGTGAAGAGAAAGCAAATATGAAGCTAGCTGTGCTAAATGAGAAATTGCTCCCCACCCTTGAAAAGATCCCAATAGTAACAGCAAGCCAGGCACAGTGGTATGCATCACCACAGGGAAGTTGAGGCAGAAGGAGGCCTTTGGACTGTGTTAAAATCCAGCCTTTGCCACCTTTGAGGTAAAGACTGCTCCCATCACGACCCTCTTCCTTCCCTGCCTGTGCAAGCGCCCCTATCAGGTTCCTACCCAGCCAGCTGGCCAACACAGCTTCAGACTCAGGACACTGTAGGTCCTCCTGGAATTCTCCCAACATTCCATCCAACAATTATGCAGGTACATGTGAGTTCCTGTAGCCTCAGCCAGTACCCAGCTAGGAAGAGAGATGCCTGTTTGTCCTCTGAAATCTCTCTCTCTCCCCTTCCCACCTCTGGTTTTTTGACACAGGATTTCTCATTCTATAGACCGTATTGGTCTTGAACACAGAGATCCACTTGCCTCTGCCTCCTGAGTGCTGGAATTAAAGGTGTCCACTACCACCACCTAGCCTCTGACTGTTTTCTTGACAGCCTCCCACAGCCATGAGTGGCCTGTGGGTATATGGAAGAACACTGCACACAATGACTCTAATACCTTAAATGTATCTCCCACCTCCCACCAATATCCAAGTTAATTTCTGATGACAGAAGTCACAAAATAATCCCACATCAGTTCAGAATTATTAATAATAAAGAGGCTATTTATTTCAGGGGAAAACTTATAGATCACTGTCCTAGATAACAGTCCTCTGCAAAAACAAGAACAGAGTCTAGCAGCCTGACACGGGAGCGGGAAACAAGAGAGTGAGCACAGGCTTTACAGCTGCTTTGTACAGTATCAGAGACCACGTCCAAGTGGGCTGGTATCTGAAGGGGTGGAATGTGCTCCCACAGCACCTCCCCCTTTTGTTTAAATAAGAGAGTTCCAAACCCAATTCAAAACTGTATACACTAGGAACAGATATCAAGTATAATTAGAATTACAAGCATCATAAACAATATTAAGCAAGGAATGTTTGCTAAATGTTTTAGTAAACATCCTATCCTAAGGAGCCTAAGTCTTGTATAGGAAATGGCTTGGCTAGATCATAAAGAGTACAATAACTACGACTATCTAATCTTCAACCCCATTGAAGGCCTGAGAAGGGAGATAATATTACTTGAGCAGGCAGAAAGTACAATCAAGCAGCTTCCAAAGTGAGCAATATATGATGGAGACAATTAGCTACCTGAGCAATCACCCAAAGTCTCATTTTGCAACATTGAAGCAACCAACTTTGTAGTGTAACTGACAGACCATTTTTAGAGGCAAGAAAGTTTTCAGAACCATCTTACCATGTCTTGGCAAGATTTGACAGTCTTTTTCTTTGTGTCCTGATCATCCATTTTGGATACCATGGTCTTTGTGAGTGGCTGAGGCATGGGCAGTTCCTTGCCCAAAGGCCAATTGTGCCAAAAAGAAAACAAACTCTGAATGGATTGTCTTTGGTGCTCAATATTCTCTCGGGAATAGATTGGTGCTGTCAGGAGCAATCATGTCTCATGCCAATAGAACCCTAATTTATTTAAATACCATGTTCTACAGATCCTTAAAGTGGTTGAAGATTACCTATCTAGACAGAATATAATCTCTGCATATCTAAAGAACCTAATTGATCTGACTGTGTGTACAACAAACATGAACAACTACTGACCTATAATATTTTATACCTGTATAACTTAAAGACTAAAACTTCATGTCAAAATATTAAATAATCTGTAAACAAATGTGCAATAAATGAGGACAATGACCTCAAAATGTAAACAATCTATAAGTATCTTGATCAGAGGTAGAAGTAATAAATATTGCAATATGAAAATATATCCTATAGCTGGATGGTGGTGGCACACGCCTTTAATCCCAGCACTCGGGAAGCAGAGGTAGGAAGATCTTTGTGAGTTCAAGGCCAGCCTGATCTACAAGAGCTAGTTCCAGGACAGGCTTGAAAGCTACGGAGAAACCCTGTCTCAAAAAGCCAAATACATATATATATCCTAAAAGTTGTATCAATATACGAAATGTCCTAAACAGAGGTAGAAACATGAATATATACAATCTGAAAGAATAACTTTAGGTGTACAAATAATGTAAACAAAAATAACAAATATAATTTGAACTTGTATCAATATACAAAAACTATACCAGTGTAATTATGCATAAATAATAGCTCACAAGTATTCACTCTATTACTCACTATTATTATCCCCCCCTTTTTTTGAACAAAATAGTTTTCACTGCAACCCTCTATCTAGTACAAGTAATAACAACCCCTAAACAGTGTTCCCAACCCTAAGGACAAACATTTTTGGGATGGGGACGTCGTCCATTGCTTCCCACTGTCATAGGAGTGATATTCTCTTAATGGGATCCTGCAAAAATATAGTTATGATTAAGTTTCAAAATTACAGTCTAGTATAGTTGCAAATAATTTCCCAGCAGTCAATAGGGTTTTTCCCCCAAAGTTCTTATTTGGAGTTCTGGCCAGAATGTCATGAGAAAGTGCATCATTCCAGCAGCTGGTACCCCAAAAAACAGTCTTATAGAAGCACTATCTGCATCACAATGTCATCTCAATCAGGTGGATTTGTTGCTATGGGGCCCCATCTTCTTCCTGGTATCTTCAAAGATTATTGCAAAAAGGATCTATAGGAAAATCTATTATTCATTGTGGAAAGCTTGAACATCATTCACATAAACATACATTCAATGAAGAATAGGATATAGATAAAATAGAGATGGAGAAAGTAAAATTTTTCCTAAAGTCTTCCTTCTGTCCCATACGAGATGGTTCCTGATATGAGACAGAAATTCTAAATGTTCCTTTTAACAACACTCTTGGATTTAGAGAAGTACAGAGCCATTGTCCAACTCCAAAACCAGCTCTATATATTCATAAAAATATATGTGTGTATGAATGTATATATATATATATATATATATATATATATATCACCTTTCCTTACAAGTCATATTCCTTTTTCATGATGATGAACTTTATTGGGTAGTTATTTTTCCTTCTTTCAGCATCCAAACAGCCAGGGTCTCTTGAATTTTTGAAGATGTGTATTTTCCTGGAAAGACAAGAGCAGAACCTTGCCCCAACCCTTATGAGGTTTTCTTACCACCTGTATGATTGTCACCATGTGGATGAGCTGTCATTTCTCTTTTTCAAGAGGTTTCACCTTTTCAAAGAGAATCTTTATTAATTTTGATGGTATTCATAATTTTCTTCTCCTTTGGAAACAAGAGCAAAACCCTTTCCCTAGCTTAGCACATATCCTGGTTTCCATTGTGAGGTCAACACATCTTTGAAGTATACTGGTTGATTCAATTCAGAAGTTTTTTACAATTATCCAATGCCTTCGGCTGCTGTTGTTCCTTTCTCATTAACATTAAGAAAATTCAAGGTTAATAAAGCATTATGCAATCTATTTCTAGAAGCATTTTCCATCCATCTCTGTTTGTTCAGCGTATCCTTTATAGTACAATTTGACCTATGTAACTGCCTGACCTATAAGATTATTTGGTATACCTGTAATATGCTTTTATATTTTAATAAACAGAAAACATTTCACTTTCTTAGATACATATGCCAGACCACTGTTTGTCTTTATTTGTGCAGGAATGCCCATGATGGCCATAACTTCCAAGCTCAAGGCAGCTGCCCATTGAAAACCTGAATATGTGTCTATGGTGTGGTGTACATATTTTAATTTATCAAATTCCGTATAATGGAACACATCCATCTGCCAGATTTCATTCCTCTGAGTACCCTTTGGGTTACTCACTGTAGGCAATGGTCTTTGCTTATAGAAAGAGCAAGTAGGACATCTCTTTATAATCTCCTTAGCTACTTACCATGTAATGGAAAATTCTTTCTTTAAACCTTTGCTATCGACATGATTTTTTTTTATGAAATTCAGAGGCCTGCAACACACTTCCAATCAATAACTGATGAATTTTTGCATTACCTTGTGCTAGAGGACCTGGTAGACCCATATGGGATCAGATGTGTGTTATGTATATGAGACAAAGCCTATTCCTGATAATGTCTTGCACCTGAATGAATTATGAAGTCAATTTCATATCATCTGGTATAAATTCAGCAGTTTCAATATGCAAGGCAACGCTTTCTGCACATTGTGAATCAGTAACTATATTGAGAGGTTCTTTAAAATTCCTTAGTACCATAAGAATAGCATATAATTCTGCCTTCTGGATAGAATTATAAGGGCTTTGTTCCATCTTAATTCTTATGATTTGTAACCTGCCTTCCCTGATTTATTTGCATTGCTATAAAATGTATGGGCTCCAGTTATTGGTGCATCATGTACAATTTGAGAAGAATTCAAGTTCTCTTTATAAGGTTACATCTATTGCTTTTGGGATAATTGCTATTAATTTCTCCCAAAAAAAATTAGGACAAACTTTTCCAGGGTTCATTGTCTTCCCATAACTTTTTTATTTCTTCAGCAATAAAAAGCACTAGAATCTCTTCTGGGTCTAGACCTGATAATTGATGAGTCTCAGCTTACCTTTTATAATTAATTCAGAGACCTTTTCCACATAAGTTTTTAATTTTTTACTTGGTTTATGTGGTAAAAGAACTATTCTAAGATAATATCGTCCCTCTGCATTAAAATTCCTATAGGAGAAAATCTAGAAGGCACTATGACTAGAATACAATTAATATTTGGATTCACCCTATCCACATGTGCCTCCTATAATTTCTCCTCAACAATTGTCAATTCCTTCTCCACTTCAGCTGTTAATTCTCTGAGACTATTCAAGTCTTTATCACCACCTAAGGTTTTGTTTAAATGAGTTATTATATCAGGTGTTATCTCAACAGCCAGTCATAGACTGGAAATGTCTCCTAATAATCTTTGAAAGTCATTAAGAGTCTGCAATCAGTCTCCTAATTTGTGCCTTTTGAGTTCTAATTTTCTATAAATCTATTCTGTAACCCAGGTAATTGACAGAATCTCCTCTTTGAAATTTTCAGGAGCAATTTGTAATCCCCATTTAGGCAAAACTTTCTTTTCTTCTTCAAACATTCTTTCTAAAGTATCAGTATTTGAATCAGATAACAAAATGTCATCCATGTAATGGTAGATTTTAGACTTAGGAAATTGCTTATGTATTATTTCCAATGGCTGGCTGACAACGTATTGGCACAGTGTGGGGCTATTGAGCATTCCCTGTGGGAGGATGGTCCATTGATATCTCCTAGTAGGCTGAGAATTATTATAAGTAGACACTGTGAAGGCAAACTCTTCTCTGTCCATTTTTGTAAAGGTATAGTGAAGAAACAATTCTTTAAATCAATAACTATGAGAGGCCATCCCTTTGGTAACAGAGAAGGCAGAGAAATTCCAGATTGAAGAGAGTCCATAGGTTGAATAACCTTGCTGATAGCTCTAAGATCTGTCACCATTCTCCATTTTCCAGATTTCTTTTTGACAACAAGTACAGGAGAATTCCAAGGGCTGCTAGATTCTTCAATGTGTCTAGCATCTATTTGCTCTCGTACCAGCTGTTCTAAAGCCTGCAACTTTTCCTCAGCTAGAGGCCACTTCTCTTTTTTTTTTAATTTATTTATTATGTATACATATTCTGTCTGTGTGTATGCCTGCAGGCCAGAAGAGGGCACCAGACCTCATTACAGATGGTTGTAAGCCACCACGTGGTTGCTTGGAATTGAACTCAGGACCTTTGGAAGAGCAGGCAATGCTCTTAACCACTGAGCCATCTCTCCAGCCCCCTAGAGGCCACTTCTTAACCCATATTGGTTCACCATTTTAAAGGTAGAGCTGTTGGTACCTCTGAAGGTTTATCAATTGCTTTGTGTTCTTGTACAGCCCAAATGGCTGGTGTCTGTCGTCTATAATATCTTCTAATATTTTCCTCAGAAACGTAAGTTTTTTGGGCTGCAGAACGTTAACCTGGGTATTCCATTGCTGCAATAGGTCATGACCCCACAAATTCACTGCAGTATTAGCTATATATGGCCTTAGTCTTCCTTTCTGCCCTTCTGGCCCTATGCATTCAACCCATCTCGTGCTTTGTTTTGTCTGAGATAGGGTTCTAATTCCTAGGACCTGAACTCTTGAAGAGTTCAGATGCCAAGATACTTACATCTGCACCCATATCTAATAAGCCTTCAATAAAAATGCCATTTATACAAACTCTTAGCTTTGATCTTTGATCATTTATAGAAGTCTGCCAGAATATATGTTTCCTATGTCCTGCTGGAGTTTTTGACTCATCCTCCACATTTAACCCATCAATCATTCAGACCAGTATTGTTAACAGCAGGCATTAAATTTTTAAATTTTCCTGGAAAGACATGTTCTCCACAGTAACAGGGAATAATTAGACCATGTTCATCATGGGAGCCTGCAAGAGCCCCTGCCCATGGAGTTTCCCAATGTTATCAGGTTGCCTTGTCTATGTTTCATTGACCTACATTCATTGGTCCAATATTGGTCTTTGCTACACCTTCTATATATACCTTAAGGCTGAGTCCTCCTATTCCCAGAGGAGACATTATTCCTAGGAATCCCTTGTCCTACAATCCACTTTCAGATATCCCATTCTACCACAGTTAAAATATTTGGTATTTTGATGTTTTACCATTGGAAATTGTTTCTCCTACCCAAGCTTCAGTACCATAGTCTCTACATTTATTGTATGCAAGGCCCATACATCCATGGGTGCTGATCTGATCTTTAAAGGCCCAAGGGTCCTTTTTGCATTCTATGTTGGCATTCTCATAAGCCAAAGATTCAATTATTATACATCTAGCTTCTGGGTCAGTTACCCCTATTTGTACAGCCCTTGTTCGTCTTTGTAAAAAGTAACTAAAAGGTTCTCTCTGACCCTATTTACCTCTAAGATATGATTCAGCTCTCTTTCCTATTTCCTGAAATCTGTCCAAAGCCTTTAAAGCTGCTGTTCTACATAGGGACAAGGTGTGGTCATCATAAAGAGCTTGATCCTGAGTATCAGAGTAAATTCCTTCACCTAGAATTTGATCTAAGGAAATATCAAGTCCTTTTGTTTTTTCCCGTTGCTCTAAAAATCTAGCTTCTTCATTAAAAAAGCACCACCAAAGTAACTGCATTCTACTTTCTAGGACTGCTGAGATTAACTGAGCCCAGTCTTGTGACATTGCTTTGTTACTGGAAGCCCATGTTTTGGCCATTTCCCTAACAAAGGACGAATGTAGTCTGTAAGCTACAATTTCTTGTTTAATTTCCTGTAGATCAGTCATACGTATGGGCTCCCATGAAGATTCTTTGACAACCTTAGGGTACTTGGGTCCATGTACTCTTTCTGATGTTATTACTGGAAAGGCAGGCAGAACTCTATCCCGGAGATTTTTATGTACTGACGAGGTTAAATTTTGCCTTTATACCTTTTGTCTCTGGTCATCAAAATCGATCTATTCCTCAGTCTTTTTACATCTATTTACCACTGCCTTTTGTAAAGTCTGGATCTCCTGTCCAATGTTCTGCTGTAATGCCCTCATTGAGGATTCCAAAGTATGAAGTCTGTCTAGTAGAGATAATGTCTCATCCTTGGACATGATCTTCATAGCATGCATATTACCTTCCTGGAGAGACATTCTATCAGTCAATCTGTCATACCCCTTTGACAGAGTCCAATTAATACATTTGTACTCAAATAATGTTTCAACACCCACTGTCATTGATTGGGTTTTATGTGCCAAATTGGCTGTATCCTTCTCTAGCATGCTGAATCTTCCTTTAAATAAATTATTATAAGTCTGTACCATTTCTAAAAGTACCTCAGTTGACTGAGTTTTGTTAGTTAAATTGTTTGTATCCTCCTTCAGATTTTTGACCTCTTTTTTGAGAAGCTTGGTATCAGTCTGTAAAGACTGTACCATTTCTAAAACACCTCATTCTTAGCCCCATTGTCAAACCACATTTTCAAGAAAAAGATACTGAGGACAAGACTGATCCCCAGAATCAAAAATAGTGATGTAGAAGGGACATCATAAAAGTCTTGTAAAACCTCATACATGGTGTAAGTAAAGAGACTATTGAAATCTTGGACAGTGAGGTTGTCTGACATATTGCCCTTTTAATTTAGAAACTTATGATTTACATTTTGGATATTAAATCTTACCTGTGGTTTAATTAGCTGAATTAGGTACAATAACCATTACCTAGGTGTCACGGGCCACCTAAAAATTGAACCCAGCTGGGCCTAGCGGTGCACCTGGAGTCATGTGACTGGTCTGAATCTGATTTTAGAGTGAAATGCTGTGAGATATTCTTAGATTAAAAATAGTTATTTAATAGGAATCACAGACTGAATGCACCACGGTGGGCTCTGATTGGTCAGCAGTCACAGGAGTACAGGGACAATAAGATAACAGAAGGCACCCAGGAAAGCCTGTGTCTCACCTGAGTTTTCACGCAGTGCGTGGCAGCAGGGCACAAGCACCAGGGCAAGCACACGGGGACTGGAAGCCACTTGGAGGTGTGTAATGAAATAATATGAAGAAACATGGCCAGTCTGTAGCAAGAAAAGCCACCGCTGAGTGAGAGTTCTATATCCAAATGAGCTGCTGGCTCCGCACGCACAGGCTGTGGTTGAGGTGGGCTGAGCCAGGCATGCTCCAAGCCTGGCAGCATGCAGCAGAGCTGGAGTTTCTAAAACCAAACAGTGGGCACCAGATGATGATGGAAGACACAAAATAATCCCACACCGGTTCAGAATTATGAATAATAAAAGGGTTATTTATTTAAGGGAAAAACTTACAGATCACTGTCCTAGATAACAGTCCTCTGCAAAAGCAAGAACAGAGTCTAGCAGCCAGCGGGAAACAAGAGAGTGAGCACAGGCTTTACAGCTGCTTTTTACAGTATCAGAGACCACGCCCAAATGGGCTGGTATCTTAAAGGCTATTGGCTGACGGGGCAGAATGTGCTCCCACAGCAAATTTCTAGCCTTTCAGATACCTGGGGGTGTACAGGGAGTGGGAGTGGGGGTGTCCTAGTTGTCAAGCCTAGTTTGCCTATTTAGTAAATCCAGTGTGGCTATGTCTAGCCCGACATGGTGTAGCGCACCTGCAATCCCAGCAGTGTAGAGATAGAATAAGGGATCCCTGGTTCAAGGTCAGCCTTGGTTATATAGTAAATCTGCAGCCATCCTGGACTACATGAGATCCTGCTGATCCTCCACACACACCCACAAAAATGGGAAGAATGGAAAGTCCAATTCAGCATTCTTGTGACTCAGATAAACATCAATTTTCCAGGCTTGGGATTTTCCACTTCTTTAGGAATTTAACAAAGGAATCCCTCCTCGAGAGGTTGTCCCTGCCTAAGCAGCCATCACGACAAACAAGTCCCAGTGCAGGCCAGGCTCTCGCTGTCCTCCTCCCTCGCTAGTGCAGCGAGGGGCAGGTCAACTTTCAGGTCCCTCAGGTGGGCATGGAGCTCAGTGGCAGAGGGCTTGCCAGCCTTGCTGCAGGCCTGGCTACAATCGCCAACGGTGACAAAGTAAAACAAAACATCCAGTTGTTTTCCTCTCAAACACTAATAAAATAGGCCTTAGGCTTTAATAGGCATGTTATAACAAAAGCAGATTAAATATCTTCCAGTTTCACGCTCTAAAAATCAAGAGCTCTTTCTTATTGTGAGAAAACACACAAAATACACAGTTAACAAGTTGGGTGTGAAGGTAGTGGGGACGCTTCTCAAGCTTGGTTCCCGCAGGCATGGAAATGTGTGGTGGTCAGACAGCTCAGACTCCATGCACCAAGATAATCAAGACCTCGCTCCTCTTTCTCAAGCAACTCTAATGGGCACACTGTGGAGCAGCCAGGCCTCCTGTGGGAATCCATTAACAAAACCTTTAAACCCCAGCTTTCCACAAATGGGTGGGCATGTTACCTCTCTTAATTATAAGGACTGAAAAGAGTAAGCAGCTGCCTGGGCCTAGGGCAGACCTTCCAGGACAAAACTCCAACCATAGACCAGCACCACAGGACCCAGCTGGGCCAAAGCATTTTCCCTTGGCCTTGGTTGGAGCAAGGGTGACTGACAGTGGTCCTGGAGAGAGAGGGGGCATCAGGATGAGCAAGGATGACTGACAGTGGTCCTGGAGAGAGAGAGAGGATCAGGATGAGCAAGGATGACTGACAGTGGTCAAGCCCAGTGGCAATGTCCAGATCTGCACTCTAAGTGCTGGGGAAGGGAACTTGTCCTCCAAAAGGATCCTTGTGTGATCTTGGTAAGTGAACCAGAGGCTATGTGGTCCTTCTTTCTCACTGGTCCCAGAGTGAGGAATCCCCTTCACAAGATGTCCTTCTGGAAGTCCGGCCCAGCAAGGCTGTCTGCCCGGGAGTTATAAAAATTTGTTAGGGGAGCAGGTGTCTTGTTGGCTTCCTGGGCAGCTCAGTGGTTTGCATCTGTGCACCAGTTGCTGCTTGGTACATCCTATTGGACACATCCTAGCACTTATCTTCCCTACCCACACTGCGTAAATATCCCCACCGAAAGGCCTCTCTCCTTCTTGTTGGGGTTCCCATGATCAGGAGCCACCAAGAGAGGGAAATGTATAAGTGATGTCTGAAAAGTTTCTGCACCCCAATAAACCTCTTTGCTGATGCAATAATCCAAATTAGACCAAATCAAACTTAATTAGAAAAAGTCCAGGTTTAATGGATACCAACACTCCAGGGTGGCCTTCCTGTTCCCCAGAGAGGAGACTGGGAAGGAAGACCGGAAATCCACGTGTTTGTTCTCTAAGGGGCAGTTTAAATACCTTGTGGGAGTGGTCTTGAGCATCTCTGGGGAGGGATCATCATTTGGTGGGCTTTCTCAGAGGAGGAGTCTGGATTGAGGCAACTCCCAGGGGAGGGGGCTTGGGATGGAACTTCTACCCAAACATTCCAGACTCTTTGGATATATGGGTGCCAGGGGCTGAGGTGAAGCTTCCATCCAAACATCCTGGACTCTTTGGGTACAGGGACATGCGCTCAAGTGTGGCTACTTCCTGCAGGCATGGGGTGACATGGGAGAGGGGAGAGTTGGGAGTTGGTGGACTCATGCTCAGCAGAAGGTGTGGCTGCCATCTTGGAGACCTCAGGCATCTGTTGAGGGAGATGGGAAGGCACATTGCTAGGAGAAAAAATAGATTGTTATTACTGGCCCTATGAATGGGGCTAGTCATGGGAAGGGTGATTAACTCCAGAAAGAATGGAACAGAGAACTGCCCTGGTTGTACAGGAGAAGCATGGGTGAATAAGTGAGACACGAGGGCAGATATGCCCTTTAAGACCAGATTTCAGTTGTTGGGTAGGTGCCCATTTGAGCCAGGAGAGGTGATACCAATGGTGAAGTTCCAGGAGCTGGTGTAGGTACTGGCGTTATCTGGAGGGGTTTTGTAAGTTGGTCTTGGACCAGACAGCAGGAGTGACCTATAAAATATGCTTGAAAATGGGCTGGGTTAAAATGGGCTCTGGAGACTGTTTTCACCAGACCATATTCCTTGATAGAGCAGCAGAACTTTTTTTAGGAACCTGCAGGTGTCTGTAAGACAACTGGGACAGATTTACATCTTGATGTCACAGCACAAGGCTATGGCTTTAGGTTAAAAGGTGTGAACATAGCCGGGCGGTGGTGGCGCACGCCTTTAATCCCAGCACTCGGGAGGCAGAGGCAGGCGGATCTCTGTGAGTTCGAGACCAGCCTGGTCTACAAGAGCTAGTTCCAGGACAGGCTCCAAAGCCACAGAGAAACCCTGTCTCGAAAAACAAAAACAAAAAAAAAAAAAAACAAAAACAAAAAAAAAAAAAAGGTGTGAACATTTTAGAAGACAATTAAAGGAAATTGGAAACTCTGAACCTCTGAAGATACATCTGAAACCTGTTAATTTTGGACTATGAAGCCTGTGGAAAAGACACATCTGTCTGTACTTTAGCAGGAAACTTAACAAATGAAGTAACGAGCTACCAGTACCCTAAGTCACCAAACACCATCAGACAGATCTGAGAGGGATAGGTAAATGAGCAGAAGTGACCTGGCTTTTATTTTTTGCTACACAGGTAATCCCAAGTCTCTCCATAGTCTTTGGCAAATACCAGTCTTAGAAGCAGTACTTGCCTTTGGCTGCTGAGTCCAGGAGGCCTGAAGATTTTCCTGTGGGGGTAGGGTTCAGTCTACCTGTCTTGGCAGGATGAGATGATCGATCCCCCCAGTCCAGGAAGCTGAGGTGGAAGGCAGCTTTTTGCTGCATGGGTGGCTTTGCCATACCCAAAGGCAAGCCTCCAGACAGGTCTTCTTCAGCCATGCATCTTCTTGGAGGAGATACAGGATACTGCAGGAGCTGGCATGTCTCTGTCATAAGAAGCTCTTTTGTTAAGTGCCCTAATCTCAGATCTGTAAAGGCACTTGAGAATCAGGGTACCATTATCTGTTAGGTGTATCTAAATTAGACATATAAGTTAAATTTGGACATACAGTTTACCCAATCAGTTACAGTTTACCAATGCCAGTAAAGGCAAGAAGATTAGAAGGAATATTTTAGTAAGTTAAAGAATTTTGGAGGCAGAATGTCTCCTTGGTAGGTCCAGGGCATGTGGGTACTCTTACCAAAGATGGCACTGAGGTTTTCACTTTGACTTCAACCAAAAATGTTGGCTATTCACATGTTAGTATTTTTCCAGAGCTGTTATAATCTGGAGTTACAAATTTTATAGATTTTAAAACAAACACACAGACATAAAACAAGGATACTGTGGCCACATTATTTATACATATATATTAACAGACAAACAAACCTTTTCCCAGGAAACTGTGTCAGCTGACCAACTTTAAAATCCTGGTGTAGGCTGCAGGAGCCAGGCAAGCACACAGATGGTCCCACTGAGGACCAGATCAGCAGGTGCTGAGAGGGAGAACAGAAATACAAGGACAGAACACCCATGCAGCTCAGAGTGGGAGGACAGGGAAAATCCCAGTGAGACAGGTCACATGCCAGGAATGCAGACAAACTGCAAACAGCGAAGAGAAGTGGGGAGAGGGGTGGGGGAGGGGCAGCAGGAGCACAGCATCCAGAAACCATGGGCATATGGGGGGGGGGGGGGGGGTTGTTTCACACCGGCAAAAACTTTAAGGTGTTAGGGACGTAAGGTGTCAGCCCCAATTTAAAAAGGTTTTGTAAAAGGCAGCCCAATGGTGTTTGGAGATCAGGCCTTGAATTGTAAGTGGACTTTTTCAAGTCCATGCCAGGATTCACAGCCTAGAGCAATGTGTCCACTGTGGTAGACTTTGGGTCGAAAAAAACAAAGGGGTGTGAGAAATACTTTAACAGGACGTCTCCTGATAAAAGAATCCCATAGGGACAAGGTTAGCCCTTGTCCTGGTCAGGTCGGGTGCCTGGCACAGCCCTGTCTTCAATAGGACAGCCTGAAAATCGTATGAGGCCCTGAACCTCTAAAGACAATGATTGGAAATCAGAACTTACTTAGATGAAGCTGATCATAGCCTGGCGACCAAGAACAGGTGTGGGGGGGGGGGGGGGCGTACACATGGCCTTGGGCCAGTGAGAAAAACAGCCCCCCTTGGTGGGACCTCCAGATGAAAAGTTTCTGCGCCCCAATAAACCTCTCCCCCAAAACAAGAATCCAAATCAGACCAAATCAAACTGAATCAGAAAAAGTCCATGTTTAATGGATATCAACACTCCGGGGTGGCCTTCCAAACCCCAGAGATGAGACTGGGAAGGAAGACCAGAAAACCAAGTGTTTGTTCTGGGAGGGGCGGGGGGCAATTTAAATACCCTGTGGGAATGGTCTTGAGCATCTCTGGGGAGGGGTCATCGTTTGGCAGGCTTTCTCAGGGGTGGACTGAGGCAACTCCTAGGGAAGGGGCCTTGGGATAGAACTTCCACCTGAACATTCCAGACTCTTTGGATATTTGGGTGTCAGGGGGCTGGGGTGAAATTTCCACCCAAACACTGTCCTACCCCCACCTGATTTAAATCAGTTAAGACAGAAGTTGGTTGATCCCGCAGCATCTGTATTCGCCTGCCAAGTGCACGCACCAGATAGAGACTACTTGCCCTAGCTGACCCTGACTCTTATCTCCACAGGTTTCGGCATGACCACCCCAGCCACAGTGGGTGGGAAGGCCTTCCTCATCGCATATGGACTGTTTGGCTGTGCGGGGACCATCCTGTTCTTCAACCTCTTTCTGGAGCGCATCATCTCTCTGCTGGCCTTCATCATGCGCGCCTGCCGAGAGCGCCAACTGCGCCGCAGCGGCCTGCTGCCCCCCACCTTCCGTCGAGGCTCCGCACTGTCGGAGGCCGACAGCCTGGCGGGCTGGAAGCCCTCAGTGTACCACGTGCTGCTCATCCTGGGCCTGTTCGCCGTGCTGCTAGCATGCTGCGCCTCGGCCATGTACACCAGCGTGGAGGGCTGGGACTACGTGGACTCGCTCTACTTCTGCTTCGTCACCTTCAGCACCATTGGCTTCGGGGACCTGGTGAGCAGCCAGCACGCCGCCTACCGGAACCAGGGGCTCTACCGCCTGGGCAACTTTCTCTTCATCCTGCTCGGCGTGTGCTGCATCTACTCACTCTTCAACGTCATCTCCATCCTCATCAAGCAGGTGCTCAACTGGATGCTGCGCAAGCTGAGCTGCCGCTGCTGCACGCGCTGCTGTCCGGTGCCCGGCGCGCCCCTGTCACGGCGCAATGCCATCACCCCGGGTTCCCGGCTGCGCCGCCGTCTGGCCGCGCTAGGTGCCGACCCCGCGACCCGCGACAGCGACGCCGAGGGCCGCCGCCTGTCGGGCGAGCTCATCTCCATGCGCGACCTCACAGCGTCCAACAAGGTGTCGCTGGCGCTGCTGCAGAAGCAGCTGTCCGAGACGGCCAACGGCTACCCGCGCAGCGTGTGCGTCAACACACGCCAGAACGGCTTCTCGGGCGGCGTGGGCGCGCTGGGCATCATGAACAACCGGCTGGCAGAGACCAGCGCCTCCAGGTAGAGCGGCCGCCCGCCCCCAGCGCCGCGGACCCTGCTCGGGCTGCGCGCCGTAGGGCGGGTTTGCTTCAGTTCTTCTCTCCGAGATGGCGCTTTCTTAATCTTTATCCAATAAAAACGAAACAAAAAAAAACCCACAAAAACAAAAAATGTTTTCTAAAGAAATACTATTTGGCCAGGCCTGACGTTATCAAGGGCAAGTTTAAGATGAGACTGTGATCTTTTGAGTCCCCTCTTGGAGAATCGTGGCCGCCAACAGATTTCTCTTCCTGGAAAAGAGAAAAAGTGGCACCCCAAATCTACCCCCTCCCCGCGCCAGTGCATTCCTGGGCTTTGCAGACAGGCACCAAAGCCTTCCCCATGCGCATAAGCAGCTGGCAACCCCGAAGCATATGGTGCCGCCTTTCATGGCTCTGAATTACCTCCTCAGCCTTTAGAATCCTGGCCCGGCCTAGCAGCTTCCTTCTGGTCGTCAGAAGTGATATAGTCACAGTTTTGACAGGTGGGGGTAGGGAGCGCCATATGTTGCCTTCCCGTGTATATATATAGAACAGCCACTACACACCGGGAACGGTGTAGTATTATGCAATGAGAGGAAACAGCACCAACCAGCGGTCGGTGACATCTCCCCCCACACCTGGAAATTCCAAGTGGTGAGTGAGGGGCTTAGCTGGCCTTTTTCAGCCCGCAACTAGTTCACTTCGTGAGTTCTTCCTGTATAAACTCAGAGGGACCTGTAGGGAGAGGCGCTCTCTGACTGGGAGTCCTGCTCTGTGCTTCGGGGAGATCACAGAAATGAGCCCCCGACCTTTTCAGTCACAAGCTTCACCGGCAGGGCCGCTTCCTGTTACTAATCAGGACTGGTTGTTTCGTCTCAGATAAGATTTTGTTATTGTTGTCTTCTTAACTATTGTTGGCCAGCTCAACTCTTTCCCCCTTTTAGAGAGCCTAGAGGTGCAGCGCACAGCCCCCATCCACCTCCTTTCCGATTCAGGGCTCTGCCCTCTACCCCCACGGGGGAGGAGGGCGCTACAGCACCAGAAGCCAAAAGAGCCATATTGCAAATGTCAGGCCATTAAACTCCTGTGCCTACCACATAGTGTTTAGGGGCAGGCACAATGAGATCACATTCTGAGCCCTGTGTGGTCTCCAAATAACCAGGTGGGTCTATTTGTCTCTGCATACTCTACACTGGAGGTGGAGGAGGCAGGAGGGATGGAGATGCCAGAACCTACGGATGGGAGGGATGGTGGGATAAAAGTGATGTTCTGAAGAGTGGTCCTCAGGCTGAAGGACAGAACCTCCCAGACTCCTGCTCTGCAGAGGGAAGTCTAGACACCCAAGGCTTCATTGAAATGGCAGAATTTGAAAGCTGTGAAGGAACACACCTCTGCCTTTTTCTCATCTAAAGAAATGTCACCGTTTAAGAAAACTGTCCGTTCATGGCATGACCTAATATACAACACTTCTGGTAGGAAGTTTTGCAAGCGTTATCACCTGAATACTATCTGTCTCCCTGCAGATGTGCCTAGAGTGTGTGTGCACATATGCACACACATACGCTCACACACACATAACATTAAAAACCATATTTGAATGCTGAACTCTTCTTTCCCCTTCCAGTTTCAGCTAGAAAGAAAAAAAAAACCCAGGGCACGGGGGGTTTAGTTTGGGTAATTTGTAGTCTTGGTTTGGGGTTGGTCTCTAAACACGGGCTTTATTCTGGTGTAAAAAAACCAGTGAGGTAGGACTGGCAGGAGAGAGGCAGTCTTACTAAATCTTCAAGGGGGAGACCTCTCCAGAAGTCATACTTCTAGGATCTACTGTGACTGTCCATCAGAACCAGCCCATAAGCTAATATCTGAATAATGGCTTTGGTCCCAGCAAGTAACTACACACTCTTAAGAGACTTAAGTCTCCAGTATAGAGCTTCTGACAGGACCTGGACGTAAGGCACCAGGCTCATCCCTTTAAAAGAGAAACAGATTAAAAAGCATTCAATTAGAGATGTCACCTAGGCAACGGGAAATAACTTGGGGAGCTGAGCCATCCAGAGGGGGATGTAGAGATTCCCGTGGCAGAGGCATCTGGACCAGACAAAATAGCAGTTTGCCCATGGGGAGGGAGCTTGGCAGCAGCACAGTGGGACTAAGGCTCGGCCACCAAGTCACCATGTGATAAGACATCCAAACCACCCTTCTGACAAATGCATAGCACTGCACGGAATCCTGCCTCCTTGGGAGCAGGGGAACAACCAGGATCCTCCTCCAGGGGAGAGAACACTAAGCACTCCTTAGCAGCCTCTTCTGTCACCGTGCTTCTGAGGCTCCCCTGAGTTGCCTATACCACACAGCCTTAGCGGTTTTCAGTTCCTTTCCTATGCATCATTGGTTTTGGAAGAAAGCAATTGGCTACGGTTAGAGCAAAGCCTCTCAAGGAAGCATAGGCACGGTTGGAGGGGGCAGGGAAAGGAAGCCCCCTCTTTTCCTTCCCTCTCATGACGTCCCAGAGAAATGTCTGTCCTCCAAGTATCTCGGGATCCAGTGACACATGGACATTGTTGCCCCTGTCCCTCTGGGCCCCATCACACAACACCAGTCTCAGTCCCACTATGTGGTATGACATCCCATGATTCTCCTCTGCCCAGACCAAAGGATTCAGTGGCCCAGATGCCTGAGGGCTCCTGAAAAGCTGGGGCTCCCCAGGTCGGGGAACTTGATGGAGCAATAGAGTTATGTGGTGTGACTTCTTATTTAAGAGAACTCAGAAAAGCAAGAATAGGCTCCCCTATCGTTTAGAAACAATGACATTGCTAAGGGCCCCTTTCCTAAGAAGGGCTCCATGTCCTTAGATGGCAACATCTCTTCCATGGTCTAGTTTGACCCATGACTCACCCATGTTCTCAACTCCTGTGGGCTGCCGTTCACCTGCCTAACCTCAGGTCCACATTCACAGTGTCCTACTGGGTTGTGGGTTCCTGTAATGACATCATCTTTTGTCTTCTCCTTGTGGCCACACAGAACACAGAAGCCAGGGGCTGAGCCCCAGGCCCTCTTAAAATTGAGCAGATAAAGAAGCCACTGTCCATGTCATTGTTCACTAAAGCCACATAGTCAGCCCCTGTGTCTTCTGAATGAAACCCAAGGTCCTGGTGGGATGGTCTAAGGGCTAGGCAGCCTCAGGCCTTCAGCCCTGGAGCAGCAACAGGGAGCCCTGGCCATTGCATGCCATGCACAGGTGTACCCATGCACAGCAGCCTTACAAACAGCCACTAGCCCTTTCCTCAAGGGGCCCTCCCAGGTGGGGCTACTTGAAGAAGAAACAATTTCCCTGTTTAATTCTCTAGAGATCTCCTTGGGTGTTGTTCCTCTCCGGGTCAAGGAGTTTTGTGTACAGTGTGCGTGTGTTTGTGTGTTACACAGAAGCCAGCATCCCATTCCAAGCCCACCTCTAAAAATAGCTGGTCACCACGACTCCCAGCAGGCTCCTCTTCCTACAGGTTCTAGGGTGAGGGTACCTGTGCCCTTATTAACAGAGGAGATGTTTCTGGGGGACTGATACCAACAGCACTCCATTTTGTCTGCCACCATAGGGCCTGTGGGCCATCTGGGTCTATCTTAGTGTAACCTTTTACATTCTTAGGGAAAAAGAAAAGCACAAATCTCTATCAGTGTCTTGGAGGCCCTGCCACGTAGCAGCTCAGGGCACTTCAGCATCCAGAAGAGATGCTGGGCTTGTCTGTCTATCGCTAGGGTTGTTGGGTGACCCTGAAGGCTCCTCCTGTAGAGTAGGAAGGACCTTCTGAAGCCATTCCTGGCCCCACAGACATGTGGCCTAGACCTGGTGACCCTGGAGAAGCCCTGGCACCAGCAGGCATCCTGCCGTGTGACGTCACCTAATGCAGAGCAAAGCCAGCCTCACTGTGCACTGAGGAGAAGCGATGGCCTTTCTGCACCAACCTGACCAGAGACGACCCCCCCCCCCCCCGTCCCTCCTCCCAAAGAAGCTGGCCCTGGCTTTACAGCTCATTCCTTATGCTGCGTTCTCTGGGGAGGGGTTCCAGCATGCAGGCGAGCCTACAGCACTTGGAAACAACACTTTCTCCTCTGAGCAGCACTTTGCTGAGAGAACACTCAAGGGTAATTAAATTATTGATGAATAAAAAGCAGCCTGCCACCCTTTGTTCTGTTTGCTTTCTGTCTGGTCAGAGCTCCTCTTACTTCTCACACTGTCTGTATAGGCCCTTCCTCCTGACTTCCTGTTCACACTGCCTGCCCAGGCCCCTCCTCCGGACTTCCTGCTCACACTGCCTGCCCAGGCCCCTCCTCCGGACTTCCTGCTCACACTGCTTGCCCAGGCCCCCTCCTCCTTACTTCTTGCTCAAACTGCCTGCCCAGGCCCCCTCCTCCTTACTTCCTGCTCAAACTGCCTGCCCAGACCCCTCCTGACTTCCTGCTCACACTGCCTGTCTAGGCCTCTCCAGACATATGACTGCCAAATCAGAGCTACCCCTGGTCCAGCCTGAGCTGAGGTTGGTAGAGTCAGGGAATGAACTGAACCTCAACCATGCTCTCAAACCTGGTTGCACACTTGATCCTCCAAAGTATGTGTGAAAAAGTGCTGAAGCCAGGCCCTACTCAGGGAATGGGGCTGCCATACCTAATTTTCAGGGGTCATACCTCATAAATGCTAGAGAGCAAATTGGACTCTGCTAGCAGAAGTTCAAAATAATAATTCTACTAGCTAACAACAGGTAAGAGGTTTATTTCCAGCAAAGAGTCCCTCAGCGTCTGCGTCCCTGTCATATCTGCCTATTCCCACACCATCCCACGGACCAAGGCACTTACATTCCGGGCAAGGAAAAGGTCTAGACAGATGCCTCCCTTCAAGACCATGGCCCCGAGACAACACACGTCACTCATTCTCTATCAAACCAAACTTGTCATATGACCTAACATGGCTGCAAGCAGATCTGAAAACCACTTTTCTTCAAGTTAGCCATGGACTGCTGGGGGGAGGGGGGACACTGTGCCACTGCGGCAGGGTCTCTAAAAGCTCATGGCAAGGCCAAGTTTGTAGCTCTTTGTTATTGCTGGTGGGATTCAGACTCAGTGTCTGCCTTGTCACCATCTCTTCTCCCAGCAACTGTGCCCCTATCAACAAGGTTGTTTGGAAGGAAACTGCCAAGGGATTCTGGGAAACATAGTTTTTAGACTTCCAGCCTCTTTTTTGTAAGGCAAAAACTGTTTTGTAAAGCAAAAACAGTTTAGAGGCAATGTCTTAAAACTGGGGTTTCTATTGTCAAGAGACACCATAACCATGGCAACTCTTATAAAGGAAAATATTCAATTGGGCTGGCTTACAGTTCAGAGGTCTAGTCCATTAGTGTCATGGCAGGAAGCATGGTGGTGTGCAGGCAGATGTGGTGCTGGAGGAGCTGAGAGTTCTACATCTTGATCCTCAGGCAGCAGAAGGAGACACTGTGTGCTGGGTGTAGCATGAGCATATATGAGACCTCAAAGACTGCCCCACAGTGACGCACTTCCTCCAACAAGGCCACACCTCTTAATAGTGCCACTCCTTAAGGGTCAAGCATTCAAACACATGAGTCTATGGGGTCAAATCTACTCAAACCACTGCAGGCAGCAGGTATAAATATATACCAAACACCATTTGGGTAGTTCACAAATTCCTGTAACTCTGGATCCATGGGATCCAATACCCTCAGAAGACTTCTGTGGGTGCCTGCGCACATGTACAAACATACACACAGAATGACACACACATACACATAAATGATAAAGATTTATGTGTATGTGTGGCGCACCACTCCCTTAGGACACCTTAGCCACCACTAGGCAAAGATGGTTTACATCCCAGTGTTTATTTGGTCAGCAGTTTCTATGGAGACAAGGTCTCACTGTGTTGTGTTACACAGTTTCTATGTAGACAAGGCCTCACTGTATTACACAGGCTGTTACACAGTTTCTATGGAGACCAGGTCTCACCGTTACACAGGCTGTTACACTGTGTTACACAGTTTCTATGGAGACAAGGTCTCACTGTGTTACACAGGCTGTTACACAGTTTCTATGGAGACAAGGTCTCACTGTTACACTGGCTGTTACACTGTGTTACACAGTTTCTATGGAGACAAGGTCTCACTGTTACACAGGCTGCTGTAAGCGCTTGGACTCGGGGTACCTCAGCCTCCACAGGAACTACAGAGCCATCGTTCCCCTCATGCCCCGCTCTAGTCCACTATTGAGAGCACACTGCTTCATTTTGAGGGGTTCATTCACAGAGCACTGTTGGTATCCGGATGGCAAGGGACCGTCAACACTTCTGACCTGGCTCTGCCTCTACATGACTGCAAGAGTGGACTAGAGTAGGGTTCTTTTCTTATGTCAGCAAAATAAGGGGCTGGCCTTTGGTCTCTGTTGCCCTAAAGCTCTGATGGCCAAGGGAAGAGGGGAGAAGTGCAAGGGGTCTCAGGGGTTCTTGGCAAGAACCACATGTAGCAGCATCTACCGAGTGTCTGTCTAGCTTGAACAATTTATCCCACCTCTATCTCCATTGGCTGGGTACAGCAGGACCAGTCACTTGGATGTAAGCCCACTCTGAACAGAATAGCTCCCTGCTAGGGTGAAGCTTCATCATCCCACAGCCTAGAGAGTAGCACAAGCTCCAGGTTCTTGGTCTCTTCAGTTTCTGTACCCCAGGGGTCACATAAAGCATTGTTCTCTAGACATATGCTATCCTCTAAGGCCCCACAAGCAACACACAGATACTTATGTTACATGGATTTAAATTAAAATTAGAAGATCCAATGCAAGCATTCTGAGCCTGGGACCCTGCGGGCCCTTCCCAAGCCAACTCCCTAGGATGGGAGAGGCAGCCTTGGTCCTTCATCTTAAGGATGCACTCAATGACCAAACATCCACTTCAAAGGCCAAGGTCCTTATATCTCAGGTCAATATACCCAGCACCAGGACAAATATACTTCCTGGCCTACTTGGGCCTGTCACAGAAACAAAGGAGCCTCCCAAAGAAGGAAAAAAGATGGGGTCATACTCAGCCATCTCCCAGAGAAGGCACATGCAAGTGTAATGTCAAGTCGAGGAAGCCACGAGTCCACCTTTGTTTTGATAACAGAAATCTATTTCCTCCACAATATGACGTAAAGTAGCAATGTTTGGGGAGGGAGGAGACACTGCAGGTTTAAGCTATAACATAGTGGGTGTTTTCATTCACACTGATTCAGACCAGAGTCCCACTAGATTTCTGAAATCAATATTTCTGTATAACCCTGGACATCCTGGAACTCTGCTGGCCTCAAACTCAGAGATTCACCTGCCTCTGCCTTCCAAGTGCTGAGATTAAAGGCATGCACCAACATTGCCCAGCAACCAGTTTTAATATCTTGAGATGAGAACACAATCCTATCCAACTCTTTCTGTGTGGGGACTGTCTGCAGAGAACTTTATAAAGTGCCAAACAGTGTCCAGCACAGACAATGAGTACCAGTTCCTTTCTTCCTTTCCTTGTGGATCCGCAGTCCTTTCCTGTACCAAGCCTGATTATTCAGAACTAGTCACCCATCCACTCACCTATCCACCCACTGATGAAGGCGTAAGTCACAAACAATCCCACACCAGTTTGGAATTATGATTAATAGGATGGTTATTTATTTAAGGAGGAAAAACTTACAGATCACCGTCCCAGACAACAGCTCTCGGTGCAATCACGAAGGGAGCCTAGTCGCAGGAAGCAGAGCCAGAAGCCAGAGAGTGAGCAGAGGAAAGTGGCCGCTTTTTTAGAGAGAGAGAGACCATGCCCCAATTGGCTGAAGGAGCAGAAGGAGTTCCTGCAACACCTCCCCCTTTTGTTTAAGTAAGAGAGTTCTAAACCTACTATGAAATTATATACAATAAGTACATATATCCTATTCTAACTAGCTTAAGTCTTGTGTAATAAATAACTTGGCCAAGTCACGAGAGGAAAGTAACTACAATTATATAGTCTTTAATCCCATCAAAGATCTGAGAAGGGAAATAATGTTACTTGGGTAATTAGGAAGTTACAACTTCCAAAACATGCATCAAATCACAGAGACAACTAGCTACCTGGGTAATCACCCAAAGTCACATTTGCAGCATTGAAGCAACCAACTTTGGCTAAGGCCTAACATAACTGACATACCATTTTCAAAGACAAGCAACTTTTCAAAACTATCTTACCCTGTCTTGGCAGGATATGACAGTCCTGTTTTATCCATTTATGAATACTCTGTATCTCTGTCAGTGGTTGAGGTATGGGCATTTCTTTGCCCAAAAGCCAGTTCTGCCAAAAAGAAAGGCTCCAGGTGGAGTGTCTTTGGTGCTCAACATTCTTTCGGGAATAGATCGGTGTTGCCAGGAGCAATTGTGACTCACTACCATGAAACTGACTTAGATTAAAGGCCATTCTCTACAGCTCTTTGAAGAGGTTGAAGATTATCTATCTATACTGAATATAATCTCTATGTATCTAAAGAACCTGATTAGTCTAATTATAAATGATAAACTTAGATGACTATTGATCTATATAATTCTCAATACCTATCTAACTTAAAGACTAAGACAATAAACAACTGTGCAATAAATGAGGACAATATGACCTCCAAATATAAACAATGTACAAATATACAATGCAATATGGTAAATATATATCAATACATAAACAATATATAAGTATCTTAATCAGAGGTAGAAATATACACTGCAATATGGTAAATATATACTATATATATATATAAATACAATATATATTAATACGTAAAAATGTTTTAAACAGAGGTATAAAACATGCATGCATACAATAGTCAATATAATTTAACTTTGTATCAATATACAAGAATCGATACCAATATATTGGTCTAAAAACAGTAACTCACAACTACAAATCTATTATCCCATCATCCAATTATCCCCTTTTTTTCGCAAAAGATCCCTGAGCTTATAAAATCCCTACCCTAACCCCCCAACCCTCAACCGTATACTAATTATAATCAACCCTTAAATGTTGTCCCTAAACCCAAAGACAAACTTTACTGGGAGAGGGGACGTCGTCCTCTAGAATTACTTCTAGCTGTCATGGGGGTGACATTCTTTCTGGGGGATCCTGTGAAAGTAAAATGATGGTTAAATTTCAAGATCAATGTCTTTTAAAATTGCAAATAGTCTTTGAGTATTATGTGCAGGCCTGGCCAAAATGTTGTACAGCATGTGCACCATTTCAGCTAACTGTCTTGTGCAGCTGGTACCCAAAACAGGTTTGTAGTAGCGCTATCATATCATGACATCATATCAACCAGGCAGAGTTGTTGTTATGGGCTCCATCTTCTTCCTGGAAACTTCAAATGTCACTGTAGGAAAAACTCATTGTTTATTGTGAAAAACTTACACATTAATCATATAAACATATATAGACATACATATATTCAATGAAAGGCATGATAGATATATTCAATGAAAGATATGATAGATATGAAGAAAAGCAAAGATGTTTTATAAACTCATGTTTCTTTTTGTCCCATATCATGGCTCTTGACATGAGACAGAAACTCCAGAAAGTCTGTGTTTTTCTCTTAACAACAAGCTTGGAATTAGAGAGGGACTGAGCCAGAGTCCAACTCCAAAACCAGCTCTATAAATTTAGAAATATGATTTAGTATATTTTACTTACGGAACCTATTCAGTTTTCTTGATAGTCCCTATTTGGCAGTTATTTTTTCCATCTGTCAGTATTCAAACATCCAGGGTCCCAAGAATTTTTCAAAGATGAATGTTTCCTGTGGAGATAAGAACAGAACCCTGCCCCCATTCTACATGTTTTTCTTACCACCTGTATGAATATCATCATTGTGAATGAGCTGTCATTTCACCTTTCCAAGAGGTTTCCCCTCTTCAAATAGAACCTTTATTAATTTTGATGGTATCCACAATTTTTCTTCTCCTGTGGAAACAAGAGCAAAACCCCTTCTCCCATGTAGCACATCTCCTGGCTTCCATTGAGAGGTCAGCACATCTTTGAAACAAATCGGTTGATTTAGTTCAGCAGACTTTTCCATTATCCAATGCCGCTGTTGCTCCTTTTTCATCAGTGTTAAGAAATTTCAAGGTTAATAAAGAATTTTACAATCTATTTCTGGGGGTATTTTCCACCCCTGTTTGTTCAGCATATCCTTTATAGTACTATTTGATCTTTCTATAATTGCCTGACCTGTAGGATTATTTGGTATACCTGTAATGTGTTTTATATTATAATAATCAAAAAAGCATTTCATTTTCTTAGATACATATGCTGGACCATTGTCTGTCTTTATTTGTGCAGGTATACCCATGATGGCCATAACTTCCAATAAATGTGTGATTACTGAATCAGCCTTTTTTGAGCTCAGGGCAGTAGCCCATTGAAAACCTGAATATGTGTCTATAGTGTGGTGTACATATTTTAATTTACCAAATTCCATAAAGTGAAACACATCCATCTGCCAGATTTCATTCCTTTGAGTACCCTTTGGGTTACTCCCTGCAGGCAATGGTGTTTGATTATAGAAAGAACAAGTAGGACATCGCTTTATAATGTCCTTAGCTTGTTGCCATGTAATAGAAAATTTTTTCTTTAGGCCTTTACTATTGACATGATGCTTTTTAAGAAATTCTGAGGTCTGCAACATGTTTCCAATCAATAATTGATCAATCTCAGTGTCACCTTGTGCTAGAGGGCCAGGCAGACCTGTATGGGACCGGATGTGTGTTATGTATATCGGACAAAGCCTATTCCTGATTATGTCTTATACCTGGATAAACAATGAAGTGAACTCTGTGTCATCTGGTATAAATTCAGTGGTTTCAATATGCAAAATAACTCTTTCTGCATATTGTGAATCTGTAACTGCATTAAGAGGTTCTTTAAATCCCTTAGCACCATAAGAATGGCATATAATTCTGCCTTCTGTACAGAATTATAAGGGCTTTGTTCCACCTTACTCAATTCATCTGACTTGTAACCTGCTTTCCCTGATTTATTTGCATCAGTATAAAACATTCAGGCTCCAGTTATTGGAGCATCATGTACAATTCTAGGAAGAATCCAAGAAGTTCTCTTTATGAGGTTAAGTCTATCACTTTTGGGATAGTTGCTATTAATTTCTCCCAAAAAATTAGCACACGCTCTTTGCCATGGTTCATTGTCTTCCCATAACTTTTTTATTTCCTCAGTAGTAAAAGGCACTAAAATTTCTGCTGGGTCTATACCTGATAGTTGACAAAGTCTCAGCTTACTTTTTATAATTAATTCAGAGACTTTTTCCACATAAGTTTTTAATTTTTTACTTGGTTTATTAGGTATAAATATCTACCCTAAAATAATATCTTCCCTCTGCATTAAAATCCCTGTAGGAGAAATTCTGGAAGGCAATATGACTAGGATGCAGCTAAGATTTGGGTTCACCCTATCCACATGTGCCTCCTGTAATTTTTCCTCAATCATTATCAGTTCCTTTTCTGCTTCAGCTGTCAGTTTTCTGGGACTATTTAAACTTTTATCACCATCTAAGGTTTTGTTTAAATGAACTATTAGATCAGGTGTTATCCCAACAGCTGTTCGTAGATTGGAAATGTCTCCTAACAATCTTTGGAAGTCATTAATAGTCCGTAACTGGTGCTTTTTGCATCCTGATTTTCTCTAACCCTATTCTGTAACCAAGGTAATTAATAAAATCTCCTTTTTTTAATCTTTTCAGGGGCAATTTGTAATCCCCATTTAGGCAAAACTTTCTTTACTTCTTCAAACATCCTTTCTAAAGTATCTTTCTTTGAATCAGATAACAAGATGTCATCCATGTAATGATAAATTATGGACTTGGGAAATTGCTTACGAATTATTTCCAATGGCTTACTTACAAAATATTGGCACAATGTGGAACTATTGAGCATACCCTGTGGGAGGACAGTCCATTGATATCTCCTAGTAGGCTGAAAATTATTATAAAGTAGACACTGTGAAGGCAAATTTTTCTCTATCCTTTTCTTGTAATGGTATAGTGAAAAACAACCTTTCAAATCAATAACTAAAAGAGGCCATTTTTTGGTAATAGAGAAGGCAGAGGAATTCTAGATTGTAGTGGGCCCATAGGTTGAATTACCTTGTTGACAGCTCTTAGATCTGTCACCATTCTCCATTTACCAGATTTCTTTCTTACAACAAACACAGGAGAATTCCAAGGGCTGGTTGATTCTTCAATATAGTGAGCATCTAGTTGTTCTTGTACCAGCTGTTCCAAAGCCTGTAATTTATCTTCAGCTAGAGGCCACTGTTTGATCCATATTGGCTTCTCAGTTAACCATTTTAAAGGTAGGGCTGTTGGTACCTCTAAAGGTTTGCTATTTGCTGTATGTTCTTGTACAGCCTTAATGGCTGGTGACCTTTTTCCATAATACCTCAACATATCTTTCCCAGAATTATGAGTTCCTGGAATGACAGGAATGTTAATCTGGGTATTCCATTGCTATAGCAGGTCACGGCCCCATAAATTTATTGCAATATTGGCCTTAGTCTTCCTATCTGCCCTTCAGGCCCTATGCATTCAACCCATCTTGTGCTTTGTTTTACATGAGATAGGGTTCCAATTCCCAGGAACTGAACATCTACCTCTTGAAGAGGCCAATTCGGATGCCAAGATTCTGGAGTAATGATACTTACATCTGCACCTGTGTCTAATAAGCCTTCAATAAAAATGCTATTTATATAGACTCTTAGCTTTGGTCTTTGATCGTTAATAGAAGTCTGCCAAAATAGAGGTTTACTCTGTCCTGGATTTTTGACTCATCCTCCACATGTAATTCATCATTTAGACCAGTATTAGAATTTACAGCAGAAATTGGAGCCTTTAATTTTCTTAGTGAAGCACATTCTCCACTGTGACTGGGAATGACTGGGCCACTTCTGGCTTGGGGGCCTGCGAGAGGCCCTTCAAGGGGTTTCCCAATGGTATTGGGTTGCCTTGTCTGTCTGTTGTTGACTTGCATTCGTTGGACCAATGTCGGCCTTTACCGTATCTCCTACATATACCTTAAGGCTGAGGTCTCCTATTTTTGTCATTCCCAGAGGAGATATTATTCCTAGAAATTCTTTGCCTGCAATCACTTTTCAGATGTTCTAATTTACCACAATTAAAACATCTGGCAGTTTGATGTCTCCTCATTGATTTGGAAATCACTTCTCCTACCCAATATTCATCATTATAGCCCAACGTCCCAACATTCATCGTATGCTGAATCCATTCATCCATAGGTGCTGATATATGCCTTAAAGGCCCAATTATCTTTTTTGCAATCTATGTTTATATTCTCAAAAGCTAGAGATTCAAGAAGTATTCGTCTAGCTTCTGGGTCTGTTACCCCTATGTCCAGAGCCTTAATTAATCTTTGCAAAAAGTCAATAAAGGGTTCTCTCTGTCCCTGCCTAATCCTGGTACATGATTCAACCCTTTTCCCTGGATCTTGTATTCTATTCCAAGTATTTAAGGCTGCCTTGTGACATAATGACAATATTTCTTCATCATAAAGAGCTTGGACCTGTGGATCAGCATACGTTCCTACACCAAGAATTTGATCTTGGGAAACCTCTACATCTTTTGCTCTTGGTTGCTGTTCCATATGCTTGGATTCTTATCTGAAATAAATTCCAAACATCAAGGAAGGTCCATCATCTAAAACTGCAGACACTAACTGATGGAAATCATGGGGGGTAGCTCTGACATTAGAAGCCCAAGTCCTTATCATTTCCTTAACGTATGCAGAGTGCAAGCCATAATTAACAAAAAACTTGCTTAATTTCTTTTAGATCATTCATTCCTATTGACTTCCATTTAGCTTCTTTGACTCCCTTTGAGCCTTTAGAAGTTGACGCTTTGTCATAATAAAGTACAGGGTATGTCGCTAAAACCCTGGGTAAGCCAGTTCAAATAACTGGTGGTGGCATTGTATCCTGTCCTTGTGCCTTCTTACTCTGTTCACCAGCTCCAATAATTTCTTCAATCATTTCAAATCTTTTTATTATTGTCTCTCTTAAATCCTGAATCTCCTGACCTGCATGAGTTTCTAGTTAAGACTGTATGGTTCTTAGGAGTACCATATTCTTCCTTAATGATAGAATATTGAAAAGAAAACTGAAACCTAGTAACCAGTAGATTAAGTTATCCCATAGTCATATAAACCTTGCATGATATAATCCATTGTATTAGTAAACAAGGCAGTAAAATTTGCGTTGGAAACGAAAACTGCCATATTACCTATTATCCAGCAGGTGGCGCTGTTGCCGAGTCTCAACTAGAACCGCTGCAAAGGTGATGAAAACTGGGTCCTGTTTCAGTGTCTGCCTTAGTATGTGTTAAAAACTGAGAAATACGAGTTGCTCAACAAAGTAAATGTAATTTAATCAATTCCATACACGGAACCAGAAACAAGGAATCCAGGGGTAGAGAAGAGCAATCCAGAAGCCGTGTATGCCTCCATGTGACAGAGTCGCCCCCAGTGGTTGTAGCTTCCGGCAACCCCTTGCGCTCTGGTTTGCGCCACCTTTTTTTTTTTTTTGATTTTTCGAGACAGGGTTTCTCCTTAGCTTTTTGGTTCCTGTCCTGGAACTAGCTCTTCTAGACCAGGCTGGCCTCAAACTCACAGAGATCCGCCTGCCTCTGCCTCCTGAGTGCTGGGATTAAAGGTGTGCACCACCACCGCCCAGCTTGGTTCACGCCATTTAAGCGCTGTGCTTGCAAGGGGATTTAAAAAATGACTCAGAAAAGAGCAAACCAGGCAGGCAGAGACTGTGTGGGCCTGAGGAGTTTAAATCCACATGGGGAGGCAGAGCATAGGCCGTGGCTGAGGAAGGGCTTGTGCTAAACCGAGCTGGCAGCAGGCAGCCCGGGGGGGGGGGGGGGGGGGGGGGGGGGGGGGGGGGAAGGGTTCTAGTTCGGGTGCCAGATGAAGGCGTAAGTCACAAACAATCCCACACCAGTTTGGAATTATGACTTACAGATCACCATCCCTGACAACAGCCCTCTGCACAATCAGGAAAGGAGCCTAGTCGCCAGAAGAGGAACCAGGAGCCAGAGAGCAAGCAGAGGGAAGTGGCCACTTTTTTAAAGAGAGAGAGACCACACCCCAATGGACTGGTATCTCAGAGGTTATTGGCTGAAGGAGCAGAAGGAGCTCCTGCAACAGCATCCCACTACATCACAACATTTCCTACAATTCCCTGACTCCACACTTCCCCATGCTGTCCCCTGAGCTTTTCAATACTCTGCCTTCATTTCCCACTGTTGAATTCCTACACAGTCTTCAGTCAATGCTTTCTCTATTGGGTGTGCTCAGAATCCCCTGCAGAGGAAACTGATCTCTCTGTCTCTTTTATTTTCCCTTGCTCTCTCATTCTTGGCTCGTGTCACTACAGGCTGCAGTGTTGGAGCAGAAGGACAATTTTTTCTGCTGAATTTTGAGTTTTGCAACTTGTAAGCCATGTCTCACTTAATGCCATTTCCCCCAGAGTAGGTAAATGCACAGGGAAGTTTACTCAACGGTTGAAATAGGAAGAAATAGAAACTGTAACATCTAAAAGCTCTAACATTTGTCTGACTTACAGGACTGGCTTCAAGGTGAGGCAGTTCTTAGAAATTAGAATAACTTTGGGCTGGAGAGATGACTCAGAGGTTAAGAGCACTGGCAGTTCTTCCAGAGGACCCCAGTTCAGTTCCCAGCACCCATATGGCAGCTCACAGTTGCCTATAACTCCAGTTCTAGAGGATACAACACATTCACAAAGACACACATGCAGGCAAAACACCATTGCACATAAAAGAAAAAATTTAAAACGAAATTAGAATAACTTACCACAGAGATCATGGTCTTTTCTATATTACTCCACTAATTATTGTTTTACTGTTTTAAGTCAAAGGCTAAATTTTATAAAAGTCACAAAAAAAAGTTTAAAAATGAGAATCTGTATGCTTCCTACAACTAAACTCACAGAGTCTTTCAGATATAACCTGGGTTTTTCCATGTTGCCATTTTGCATGTTTGTTCAGCCAATACACATCTAGTACCTACATGATATGGTCCTAGCATTCAATATACTGGATATTAAAAGAAAGCAAAATTAGGACCAGATGAGATTATTAAGGACTTGTGAACAGAAACGATTCTTGGAAGAGGAATCTGCCAGTCACAGATGTATGAATAAGAGAAGAAAAGAAAGCTCTTTCCAAGATTGGATGTAATCAACTCACTGAGCAAGAATAAGCAAATAACTATAACGTAAGTTAGTGAAGAGCAGAAATGACAAAGTGGGCAACCTATGCAGAAGACACAGCCAGGAAGAAGAAAAAAAAAACATTGTAATAAGCTAATGACTATTTCTTCTCAGGGGAATCAGAAGAAAAGTGCTTAGACCACAGAAAATCCAAAACTGGAGGTGTGGGAACACAACATCCAGTCCCATAAAAGCCACTGAAATGCTTTATAGCCAGAGTTTGTACTGGCAGCACAGCTCCAGGAAGCCGTGTTTTAAAATGACTGCGGCTTTTTTTCTGCCACTATTGCTGAAACAGGAAATCTCTCTACAGCACGTCCTAGCAAACAGCAAAAAGCTATGTTAAACTCTGTTTTTGTGTGTTTAAAATTAAGCTCTCTCAGGTTTTACATGGATCCAGTTTACCATGTTGGAGCACCACTCTGTAGTTGGTAGCTGTGGGCTGCTTCCTGCCTCCCAGCTCCCAGGCACTGGCTAGCTTTACCCAAAATAATTACACAGAAACTGTATTCTTTTAAATACTGCCTGGCCCATTGTCTGTAGCTTCTTATTGGCTAATTCTCACATCTTGCTTTAACCCATATTTAGTAATCTGTGTAGCACCGCGCAGTGGTGGCTTACCAGGAAAGATATTAACCTGCGTCCATCTTGGAGAGGAGAGCTATAGCATCTGCCTCACTTCCCTTCTTCCCAGCATTCTGTTCTGTCTACTCCACCCACCTATGTTCTGACCTATCAGGCCAAGCAGTTTTCTTTATTAATTAACCAATGAAAGCAACAGATAGATAGAAGACCCACCTACATCACTTTCTACTATTGCACACCTCATTTTCTGACAATAAAAGATGGGAGAATCCAGTCCTTCTTGGTTTGTAAAAATGGGTCCTATTTACACATGTAAAATTTTAAGGGGGTATTTTAAATAGCTACAAAATATAGTGAGTAGAATGTAAATATGGGTGACAGCAGACCATCAATGTGAGTGACAGCAGTCCATCAATGTGAGTGACAGCAGGCCATCAATGTGAGTGACAGCAGACCATCAATGTGAGTGACAGCAGACCATCAATGTGAGTGACAGCAGGCCATCAATGTGAGTGACAGCAGTCCATCAATGTGAGTGACAGCAGACCATCAATGTGAGTGACAGCAGGCCATCAATGTGAGTGACAGCAGGCCATCAATGTGAGTGACAGCAGATTGGACATCAATGTGAGTGACAGCAGGTTGGACATCAATGTGAGTGACAGCAGGCCATCAATGTGAGTGACAGCAGACCATCAATGTGAGTGACAGCAGGCCATCAATGTGAGTGACAGCAGATCATCAATGTGAGTGACAGCAGGCCATCAATGTGAGTGAGAGTAGACCACCAATGTGAGTGACAGCAGGCTAAGATTGTGAGTGACAGCAGGCCATCAATGTGAGTGACAGCAGGCCATCAGTGTGAGTGACAGCAGGCTATCAATGTGAGTGACAGCAGGCCATCAATGTGAGTGACAGCAGATCTTTTCTTCAGTAACAGCAGAGAATAGTAGGGGGAAGAGATCAGTCTTGCTCCACAGACTTCAATTTTCTGTGTAGAACTAGAATATACCTTAGTTTTAATTATTAGTTTTTAATTATCAAGAATGCTTAATTAGTAGGCTACATTTTCACATAATGACATTTTTTTTAAATACTCTATTATCCTTAAAAATTTCAGACATCTATTTTTTATGTTATGAGTTCCTCCCAGATCTATCTCATCTTCCTATCCCCCTAAAATTGTGTCCTCTTTTTTACAAAAATGACCCATCATATTCAGTTTGTACTGTCCTGTAATAGGAGTGGCGGGCTGCATGCTGCCACCCAGCTAGCTTTACACCTGAAATAATTACATGGAAACTGTATTCTTTTAAACACTGCTTGGCCCATTAGATCTAGCCTCTTACTGGCTAACTCTCACATCTTGATTAACCCATTTCTATTAATGAGTGTAGCACCACGAGGTGGTGGCTTACCAGGAAGGATCTTAACCTACATCCATCTTGGAGAGGAGAGCTATGGCATCTGCCTGAATCTGCTTCTTTCTCCCAGCATTCTGTTCTGTCTACTCCGCCTACCTAATTTTCTGTCCTATCAAAGGGCCAAGGCAGTTTCTTTATTAACCAATGAGAGTAACACATAGACAGATGACCCTCCTCCATCATTTCCCCTTTTTCTGTTTAAACAAAAAAGAAAGGCTTTAACTTTAACATAGTAAAATTACATATAACAAAACAGTTATCAAGCAAGAATTACAGTTACAATATTTATATCTATTTTATCTTTAATCATAACTAAGGAAATATAACTATTAATTCTTTAATTCCATCAAAGACTCCAGAAGTATATAATATTACCTAAGTAAACAAGAAATAAGCAACTTCTAAACTCTAGAAATGACAGAGACATCTCACTGCCTGGACAGTCACCCAAAGTTCTTTTGTACCATTGGGGCATTCATCTTCAGCCTACAGGCCCATAGTATCCAGCAGACATTTCCATGAAGCAGGAAATTCCAAAGACAGTTCAGTCACTATCTGTTGTGTCCTGCAGAATGTCTCACAGACTCTTTCATGAATCAGGAACCCCAAAAGATCATCTCACCTTTAAGCAAGTTCAGCAGTCCTCTCTTTGCGGGTTCTCTCTGTCCAGTTTATGCAACAGTCCAGGCAAGAGCAGTTTCTTGCCCAAATGGCTATCCAACTCCATAAGCAGCCTCTTCGATGCCCATCTTCCTCATGAAGTAGATTAGTGCTGCCAGGAGCAGGCATGTCTCATTGTCATGAAAAGCCCTAAGTTGTTAAAACATTAAATGCCATATTCTATAGTCTTTGATGGATATGAAGAATGTCTATCTAACTGAAATATATCTCTACATATCTAGAAAATCTAACTAACATAACTACAAGATTGACTATTATCAATGATTATCCATTAGCAACCTATATTAATTATATATTACATCTTTAAAAGAACTACACAGTCACAATACCTTACTCAATATCAGAAATACATATACATATAACAAAATTGACCTTAAAATTCATACCAATGCAAATGATTCATACCTATATCATATCCCCCTTTAAATGTAAAAGAACATTTATAAACAATATTTGGGAATATGGACGCAGTTTTTTCTCTCCAAACTGCTTCGTGCTGAATGGGGGTGCTGTTAATCAGATCTTTCATGGTGTAACCTGTGTGCCAGGTTCATCTCAATTGGCAGTTGAGTGAAGTAATTTTTTGAGGGTGTTCACAGCAACCTTTCAGAAGGGCGTGGTCTATCATACCATATTGGGATAAAAGCAACCCACAGGGTCTCATCCTCTGTGAAAACAAAAGAAGAAACTCTTTTCCAAAGCATCATGTTCTTAGATCCAAATTCTGAAGTCATACCCTTATGATATCCATTCTGGTTTAGCTTGACAGCCCATATAATGAAATGTCTCTCTGTACTTACTCCTTTACAGTCAAAAACTTTAAAGAAAACACAATAATACACAGAATCCAGGCTATCTGAGAATTGTCCATTTTTACGTGGCTTATTTTTCTTTATTCTTTTAATCTATAACTAACTGTACTCTGTCTCTTTAAAGACTTTACCCCTTTTTAAAGGCATTAACTTTATTCTCTATATCCTTTTTCTTTTCTCTCCCAAGCCTACGTACATTCATCTAACACTGTGACCCATTTACAGGTCTTTTATGTCTGAATCTGTCCTATTGTGAATCTGTAATTTTTTACTGTCCAGGAACATTTCTTAAAATGCTAAGTAGTTCTTAAAAAGTTAAGTTGCACCATGTAGAGGTAATATGGTACTGCCTGTGTCCTGCCCAGTCTAAACCTTAACTGCACTGTTATTATGGTAATTATGTTAGATTCTGCCTGAAATCAGCACACTTCAGCATCGGAAGTGAGCAGCTCCTGCCTCAGAGCCATTTGGTGCCCCTGAGCCGCGCACAGTTCCAGGCACACAGCAGTTCACATTGTCATCAAGCAAGCCATAGCACTTTACTCCAAATTCTCCATTCAAAAGCTCTGTTTCCTGCAGGAGAAAGACAGAGATTGTCATGGCAGCATGGCCCAGGAAATGGCATTTTAAAACTGCAGCTTTTTTCCTGTTGCTGTTGCTGAGTCAGGGAAATTTCTCTACAGCACGCCCTAGCAAACAGCACAAAGCTGTGTTAAACTCTGGAGGGTTTTTTTTGTATTTAAAATTAAGCTATCTCAGGTTTTTAAGTGGATTTAATTGGCCACATTGGGCACCACTCTGTAGAAGGGAGCGGCAGGCTGCGTTCCACCTGGCTCCCACACAGCTACCTTTGCACCCGAAATAACAACACAAAAAGTGTATTCTTTTAAACACTGCTTGGCCCATTAGCTCTAGCCTCTTACTGGCTAACTCTCACATCTTGATTAACCCATTTCTATTAATGTGTGTAGTACTAGGAGGTGGTAGCTTACCGAGAAGATCTTAACCTGCATCCATCTCAGAGAGGGGAGGCATGGCAACTCACTCACTGCCTTGTTTCTCCCAGCATTCTGATCTGTCTACTCCACCCACCCATGTTCTGACCTATCAGGCGAAGCAGTTTCTTTATTAATTAACCAATGAAAGCAACACATAGAAAGAAGACTCACCTACATCATTTCACCAAAGGGAACTTACCTGGTTGTTCACTGGCTTATTTTTCAGTCCAGGCTTGCTCAGGAGCCTCTCAATCTGTAAATGGTTGAAGTTGGAGACGCCCAGGGCTTTCACAAGCCCCTGGTCCACCAGTTCCTCCATGACCTATTACAGGAAGGAATGCAGTTTAGATGGCTGCAGAAGGATACAGGGATGCTGGCTCAGCTTTACAATGATACAGGATGCTGATAAATTTGCAATGAATCCACCATTACAAGTTTAACTAAAGCACGAAAAGCAAATCTCAGTCCAGACCGTGGTGCCCTCTGGCTGTTTCAAGCCCCATTACCCAAGCTCAAATAATGTGAAATGAGAAATACGTGAAGGTTTTGCACTCTTTCTGCTCTCTATTCATCCAAACCTGGGTCATCCACCAAGGAGGCTCTAGTCTGTGGAATGGCATCACTTCTGCGGGATGTATTTTAATATTGGTTGTTTTCTGCTATTGAGGATTATTAAACCTAGGGCCTCTCGTATACGAAATAGACACTCTACCACTGAGCTTTATTATGGCCCATTTTTAAAACTTGTGATTGAAGGGACCCTGACCAGCTGGAGCGTCACCAGTGCTCTGGCAAGCCCTGCCTTTCCCCCCTTTATCTCTCTCTTGCTAAAAGTCATTAGATTACAATCCTGAAGCTAGCCATCAAGGTCTGTCTCCCTTATTTGGCCACTTCCTCCTCCTGAGGCTGACTACCAAGGTCCGGCTATCAAAGATTGAAGTCCAGCAATCAAAAGTACCCTTTGGCTAATTAGCATGCCCAATTAAAATTAAACACTTCATCCTAACATTGGGTTTCTCCTTGTGCCTTTATAAACTGCCATTTTCCTGTATGCCATATCTGTCTCCTCTCTATGCAGAGCAGTCCTTGTGTGTGCATGCACATCTGTCTCCTCTATGTGCAGAGCAGTCCTTGTGTGTGCACACACATCTGTCTCCTCTCTATGCAGAGGCAGTCCTTGTGTGTGCACGCACACATGTGCATCCTTCCTCCCTCTCCTAACAACATCCCTGCCCCTTTCTCTTATTCCCTTCCCCTTTTCCCTCAACCTCTAGTTCCTGTCTTTTTCTCTTATTTTCTACCCTTTGTCCCTCTGGAGAAAAATAAATCTCCTTTGTGCTGAGAATTTGGTCTGAGAACCTGGTTTTGGGGGTCCTGAGCCAACACTTCTCCTTTTAGGGATAATATCTCTACCCAAACTAGCCTTGACCTTTGGCTAACTCATTTTATGTCAACGTAACACAAGCTAGCGTTATTTGAGAAAATGAACTTAATTTAAAAATTACCTCCATAAGATTTGCTTATGGATAAGTCTTTGGGGCATTTTCTTAACTAGTAATTGATGTGGGAGGGCCCAACCTATTGTTGGTGTTGTGAGACCTGGGCAGGTAGTCCTAGGGCGCATAAGAAGGCAGGTTGAACAAGCCAGTAAGAGCGTGACTCCGTGGCCTGTGCTTCAGTTCCTGCCTCCAGGTTCCTGCCCTGACTTCCCTCCGCAGTAGAATACGAGATGTAAATGCTCATCATGCTTTCATCCTGACAACAGAAACCATAAGCTAACTTACTCTGCAGTCCAGCCAGGATTTGAACTTGTGGTCCTTCTGCCTCTGTTTCCAGCTTGGCTAGGGTTATAGTCCTGAATCATCAGGACCAGCTGTGATTCTAGGGTCTAAGATCTTTCTTCCTTTACAACCACAGGTTGGCATGTAGTGGGGAAGGCCATTCAGATATCCTGGCCCTGGTAGGAGAACCTGGCCTAGAACTGAAGTGGGCCTGAAATTGGTCCCATTGACTGCTTGTCCTGCAAACATCCTTCAACCTCAAAGACCTAGGGTTTATTTTATTTTTTATTTATTTATTTATTTATATTTTTTGCCTGTAAAGAGCTTGTAGCAACCACAAATCAAACACACATTTATATTTGTTTATTGTACATTTCTTTTGGGAGTTTCTGGAATGTAAAAAAAACGTAGAATATACTTTCTACTTGGGAGTCTTCTTTTTTTTCCCAGAAGCTTAGTATGTAGACCAGGTTGGCTTTGAATTTATAGAATTCTACCTCCTGAGTCCTGGGCTTAAAGGAGTGTGCCACCACACCCAGCCAGCTTGAGATTCTAGCAGTTTAACTAAAGTTCTAGGGGGCCCCTCAGTGAGCCAGCTGTGCCTTAGTGCTGAGGCTACCTCAGCTTCATTGACAGTTGACACAGCCTCAAGAATCAAAGATGAAAGGAAAGAATCCACTGGGTCCCAGAGGAGACATTAGAAGTAGAGTTCAAACTGGGCATAGAAAAATGCCATGAGGAAAGGCAGTAAACTCCTGAACAGATTGTGAAGAAGGAGGAGCAAGGGCTTAGAGGTAGGGAAGAGCAGGGTGTGTTCAGCTGACACTGTCTACTGTTTCTCAATCGTGGCTGCATCTCTGAAGGCTATAAAAAAACAGGTGTCTAGACTCCACTCCCAGGACTTCTTACTGACTTCCTTTGGAATGCAGCATGGATATAAGGATGTTCAAAATGCCCTCTGCCGATTTTAATGTACCAGGATGAGAAGCACTAGGGTGAGTAAGGAGTGAAGAAGACTTTACTTGGCAAGACAGTTTAACATTGATGAGATCTGAAGGTCCCAGCATCTTCCCAGTGGGGAGGAAACCAAGTGCTTCTCTGTGACCTGGGTCGGATTTGCTATGGGTGTATGATCTATCTGTCCTTCCTTACACTCGATTCTCTTCCCCTATTATAGATTGTGGCCGATGAACTTTCTATTGGATTAGTTGTGGATCCATAAAACTACCCCATCCAGACATATTCCATTCTGCCAAGATCAAATCAGAGCAGTATGATATCTTTTTATGTCTGTAAAGCTTTTATTTAGGAATCATTGTTGGATTTATTCATGAGACAGCAAATCAGCCCCAGTATGAGATACTGCAGCAGAATTGTCATCTTAATATGACATCATTTAAGAGCTATGGTGAAAATGTTATGGAACAAACTTCAGACACACTAGTGTTCACATCACATAGTAAAATATTATGAAGCCTCTAATTAGTACCCTCAACTCACTGCTAAACGAACAACGAAACCAGGCTGTCTGTGAGTCTTGGTACACACACTGCAGCATCGCTGATTCTGTGTACATAAGTCCTGTTGTTTGTGAAGCATCAATCAAGTGGGATCATACTATAGAGCCTCCTTATGGTTGTAGTTTTGGGGGTTAATATTTTTCCTTTCACATCTAATGCCAGAAGCCTCATCCAGTCTTAAAGACCCACGTTGTATCTGTTTCTGTTTGGTTAAACCAGGCCTCGCGCTTGCTCTACAAGTATTCTGCCAGAGCTAAATCTCCAACCTCCAGTTTCTCATCCTTCCAAATTCCTTGTAACAAATCTTCTGCTACTAGTGGGCAAATTTAATTATTCATTTGTCGAGGATAATTCCTTTAAATGCATTTCCAGGTTTCCTGGGGAAGATGAAATAAATGAACAAACATCTATTCACACCAGATGGAGTACCAACAGCAAGCAGACCAAAGAAGAATTCTACCCAAGTCTAGTTCTTGAAACAGTGAGTTTAACTGGGCTAACTTAGGAGTGACCATACCCACAAAGAAAGGACATGCCTCATCAGTGTGTGAGTGTCCTGTGAAGGTAATCACAGCCTCTGTTACTTCAAAACCAATAGCGGCAGGCCATGCCCCCAGGACAGCATTCTTCAGCACCAGGGTTTCCAAAGGCTGCCCTGCTTTTCTGCTTTCACCTTCATTTGTCACATGGGTTTTGTGCTCTCCATTTTCTTACCAAGACCAGCTAAAGCTCAAAGTGGCTTTGGGACAAACCATGGAAAAGTACCATCTCATCAATTCCATTCTCTCCAGAAAAGGCAAGTTTCCTAGAGGCGGAAACGCAGTGCCATTCGGGACAGCCTGACAAACAATACGCTAATTCTTGGAGTCTGTCTTTTCTAATCATTTATGACTTGTTCTGTCCCACCTTTTAGCATTTATTTGCAAGAGGATAGTGGTTGTGCCGGCTAGTTCTATGTCAACTTGGTACAAGCTACAGTCATCAAAGAGGAGGGAACCTCAGTTGAAAAAAGGCCTCCATAAGATCAGGCTGTAGGCAAACCTGTAGGGTATTTTCTTAATTAGTGATTGGTAGGGGAGGATCCATCCCACTGTGGGTGGTGCCATTCCTGGTGGTTCTGATCTCTATAAGAAAACAGACTGAGCAAGCCATGAGGAGTAAGCCAGTAAGCAGTATGTTTCCATGGCTTTTGTATCAGGTCCTGACTCCAGGTTCCTGCCCTGTTTGAGTTCTTGTCTTGACTTCTTTTGCTGATGAACAGTGATGTGGAAGTATAAAATGAATGCACCCCTTTCTTCCCCATATTAATGTTTCATTGCAGCAATAATAACCCTAACTCATACAGTGGTGAAAGTTATTAGAGACAAACAATCAAACTTTAATTCATTTTTGCATGATTATGCAAGTCAAGGCCTCAACTGGTCTAAAAATCATGACACTTGTGTTCTCTGGTGTCCATGTGTATTGCTGCCAAGCAGGACACTCAAAGCCTCGGTAGCTGCTGAGTCACACAGATCTGCATCAAGTCCAGACTGTGTCACGTGTTTTCTATGTGACCTGATGACTTACAAGTCTTCTAAGTGAGGATTTTATATTCCATACATGGAGAAGCTAATGACCAATGGGCTCGTTGGTTAAATTTCTATATTTTAGCTATTTTAATCCTTGCCACACCCTAACAATATGCATTATTATTATATATTGTGTTTTTTCAATGATGAGGACAGTGAGGCTTATGGGAGTTAATTTTTTACTCCAAGTTGCCCAATTATTATGAGGCCCCAGGGCATCCCTCTGTTTCCAGGATGGCGTGTTTATATAAAATTGTGATGCAATTTGTGTTTCCTGCCTCACTTAGATCTCAGTGTAAATAGGGTCAAAGGGAATCCTAATCCATCTGGTGGTGAGTAAGATGTACTGAGAGAATTGGAGAATTCAGTGATAAGATCCCATACCAGGCACATGGCCTGTATGCCAGGGTGGAGTCAATGGGTATCTGACAAACTTATCTCTTTGAGTACATTTTAAAGAAACCAGAACCTGCCTCCCAAGCATCCAAGAATGTGTATTTACTGGTGATAATATCGCCTTGTTTTCATCTGTGGGGAAAAACTCCTTCCTAGACTGTAATGCAAAACAACAGACCCATTGGAATCTGCTCAGAGGCAACCATTCCTGTGGAGAGAGGTCTCAGGATAGGGCAGTCAGAACACCCCACACCTGCACAGCATCTCTTCAAGCTATGGAGAACACACATCAAAAGAGCCTCGGGGCCATCTCTGCTTAGTCTACCACAATAGGTAGATCTTCTATTTCTGATACTGCTGGCTTGGCTTTACAATCTGCTGTTCGTATACTGCAGAAGCCATCATTATCACCGTGAAAATTAACCCAGCATACCAAGGCCCATATAAACTTGGAGGAAATGTTAACTTCAAGGCAATTAGGCAAACATCCAATAGGAAGGGCATAGCAGCGGCCAGCATCTATGGTCAAACCTGCCGAAATATTAGATTTGGAGTGGCACGTCACCATCACTGTAGCTGGTCTTGAGGAGAAAGGGCTAAGAATTCCATTTCCTCCAGGCTCTTGCGAGCAGGCAGGAGGAGGCCCCCAGCACTGGTTTTCCAGGGTAGGTTGACTGCCTCCCAGCATCAGCTGGTTGACAATGCATGAGCAAGCACTTGGGCAAGCAGGAATGTTGAGCCTGAATACTATTCCAGACTCTTCTATGAGGTTCCCTAGGAGAGGACTGCTGGACGTGGAGTCGATGGGAAGGTGACAGGCCCTGTCTGACGAGGATATGCCTGAAATTGGGGTTTGAGAAGCTTTATGGTGGAGCTAGGTGCCCAGGCACCGGAAGCTGGCCTGCTAGCCAGTCCAAGGCCCATCACTTGGGCCAGCATTTTTTCTGGCAACAATCACTCTACCAGGGCAGACCCATGCTTCAGTATTTCCGGCCAGAGAAGAGGAAAGTGAGAGCACTGGGGACAACTTTGTGCCTGTGACAGGAGGAAGGACATCTTTGTGTGGCCTGCCTCCTATGTTCTAAAATGTGGGTAGGACCAGAAGTGGTGGCACCTGCCTTAAATCCCAGAATTTGAAGGCAGAGGCAGCCAGATCCCTGCAGTTTCCAGGTCGGCCTGGTCTATCTACACAGTGAGTTCCAAGACAACAGAGTTATATAAGGAGTCCCTGCCTAAAACAGAAAAGGTCCAAGATGTGGAAGCGTTGGATGGACTTCCTGAAGTTGTCTTGTCCACGAGGTGACTTCCAAACGTGTAAGGGATGCATCGTGATCAAATCCATCCCCAGCTCCTCACTTCCACTCCCTGCAGGCACTTCCAGCCTGCCCCTCCCTACATCATGCCTTTTCTGTTTGTTTGCTTGTAACCCACTGAGTCCAACGGGTGCTGCCTGACTCTCTGGCTTGGTCTTGTGCCGATCACTATAACTGCTGTGCATTTTCGAGGCAGTGGCCATGTCGTGTCCAGGAAGCAGCATTTCACAGCCCTCTTCCTGTCCTCTAGTTCTTAAGTCTTTCTGCCCCCCTCATCCAGAATGTTTCCTGAGCCTTAGCAGAAGTTGGGGATATTGTGGAGGCCAAAGGACAACCTTTGGAAGTCCTACTTCTCCTTCTACCATGTGGGTGTCAGGAATAGAACTCGGGTTGTCGGGCTTGGCAATAAAAGCCTTTATCCACGGAGCCATCAGGTCTCTTGAATCCTTATTATGTCTGGGTTTGAAGATAGGCAGCTCAGTGGACGAGCACATATTTAGCACATGTAAAGCCCTTCCTTTGGACCTTAGCCTGTGTTGCATGCCTGTCTACATATGCACAAACACTCAAACAAGAAGCACTCACTTGCACTTATGCATGCACACATGCACACACACAAATAGCATGCTGGGGAAGCACACAGTGGAAAGCCCCTTCCCAATGCTGCCTCCTTCTTCATTGTCCCCGAGGGGGCCACTTCCAACCTTCTCCTCACAGCCCTCTAGCTTTTCATCTCTAGTTTTCAGTAGCGTGCATATGTGGCTGTTTTCCAATTTTAGACATTCTCTTACAAAGAGTAGCAGATTTGCATGCTCACACCCTTCCCCCAGTCCAGTGTAGTTGTTATCCTAACACTTGCTGATATTTACATTTGTGTGAGCAAATGAATAGAACTCACAGCAGACACGTGCGGAGTACGCTACCGTGGTCCAGGCTCACCACAAACCAGATGCCATTGTTATAAAGGAAACAATGGAGGCACAGAAAGAAAAAGTCTCCGGTGGCTTCACTCCCAGCCAACAATAGAGCTGGTTCACGGAAGTGGATGTGGTGACCAGCGGCTTGGAGGCGGGAGGGAGGAAAGAGCTGGGGGAGGTTGACAGAGTTGATAGGCCAGAGCTTACTGCGCCCCTCAACAGCACGGGGACTGGACGTAGCAATTGTGGGCCGCATCTCTCAGAAGCAATTGTATCTCAAAAAGCTGGAAGAAATGATTTTGAGTGGTTTCATCACAGAGAAAGGATAAGTACTTGGAATTTAGTTCGGAGGAGGAATGCTTTCCTGGGTCTGATGACCAGAAAAATTTTATGGGTACCCATGTTTAATATCATTTACAATAACCCACACATACATGCATGAAAAGATCACCTTCTGCTCTAACATATCCTTTATATGTTTTATTATTATTTAGGGTTCAGGTTTCCTTTTAGTGTGTGTATGTGTGTGTGTGTGTGTGTGTGTGTGTGTGTGAATGTGTGTGTGTGAATGTGTGTGTGTGTGTGAATGTGTGTGTGTGTGAATGTGTGTGTGTGTGTGTGTGTGTACACATACACACGAAAATGAGACGAATACTTGCTGGAGTCTGTTCTCTTTCACCATGTGGTTCTCAGGTATCAAACTAAGGACAGAAGGTCCATTTTCTTGGCTAATGGGCTTTTATTTTGTTTTATTTTATGAAGCTGGGGAATGAACTAAAAATCTCATGTAAGGCTGTATTCCAGAACCTATACTTCAACCCTAATGTATTAATCAGGCTGCTCTAGAATCACAGACCTTATGAAATGAATATGTATGTACATACATATGGAATTTATTGGAATGACTTACAAGCTGCAGTCCAACTAATCCAACAATAGCTAGCTGTGAACAGAAAGCCCAAGAACCTAGTAGTTGCTCAGTTCCATGAGGCTGGGTGTCTCAGCTGGTCTTCAGCAGATGCTGGAATCCCAAAGGAATGGGCTCTAATGCCAGTGAAGGGATGGGTGTGCTAGCAAGGCGAGGGCAGCAAGTAAGGAGCAACACTTTCCTCCATGTCCTTCCATAGGCTGCGAGCAGAAGGTGTGGCCAAGATTAAAGGTGTGTCTTCCCACCTCAAGATCCGAATCAGAGTTGTGTCTTGCTACTTCAAAGGTTCAGACTAGGAGTGGATTCATCCATCTCAAACCAGGCAGAATATCTCTCCCAGATGTGCCCTCCAATTCTGAATTGTAGTTTATTCTAGATGTAAGCAAGCTGACAACCAAGAACAGCCATCACACCTGGCTAGTGTTGTTTTACATTTCTGAACTGCTGTTAGGTTTGGGCACTTACTCACTCAGCCCTGAAAGAATGGCATTTGTGAACCCTAATCATCTAGTCTTAAGTTACAGAAGAGGGAAGAAAACCAAGGGGGTGGGGACAAGTTTAAAAGTCACCCAGACAAGCAGGGACTGCAGACCAAGGCAGTCTTCAGAACAGGTTCCACTACTGATCTCTTTAGTGCTGCTGTGCCCTGGCTCATGTGGCTCAGATATCAGTTGCACATATTCAAAGCAGAATAATTATAAGAAGGCCAGGGCAACTCCCTCCAGGCTGGTTGAAGCTTTCTTAAGCTTGAGGAAGATCATACATGGCCTCCCAAGATTTGAGGACACCCCTTGTCTCGCTCCAAACACTGCTAACATTTGTATTTTTGCTATAATGATCTGTCCTGTCCCTTTAAGAGACAAACCATGCCCACTTCCTTTCTCCCCCCCTTTACCAAGGCAAGCTGATCTTCAGCTTTCAGTCTGAGTCCCTTCCTTTCTCTCTCTCTCTCTCTCTCTCTCTCTCTCTCTCTCTCTCTCTCCTCTTCTCCCTTCTCTCCTTCCTGTCCATAACCCACTAAATAAATATCCAACTTCACTCTGCATGATGTGCCTATCTATCTCAGTCTCTCACCTGCCACATGGCTTCCTGCCTGGGACACAGCTGCCTTCATGGCCTGCCATGGTCTTGAGACCCACTGCCTGCCACCACTCAGGGACCTGCAACATTTTACTTAAACCATTACACTCTCTATCATTGTCCATGCTTCTGGCTTTGAGGTTTCAAATTGCTGCCAATTCCCAGTTAGTTCTTTCTGCCTCATGCATGTGTGGTGATACTTTGTTTATGCTATGCAAATAAAGCTTGCCTGAAGATTAGAGTGCAAAGCTAAGTCACTAGTTAGCCATAGAGGCCAAGCAGTGGTGTGGCGCACACCTTTAATCCCAGCACTTCAGAGACAAAAGCAGACAGATCTCTGTGAGTTCAAAGCCATCCTGGGCTATACAAGATTGAATCTGTCTAAAAGAGAAACAGAGCTCACGCAAAGGTAATTCCATCACTTGGGATCACATGCCTTTAATCCCAGCACTAGGGAGGCAGAGACAGGGTTGATATGGCTGGGCTGAGAGGAATATAAGGCAGAAGGAGACAGAGCTCAGGGCAGTCTAAAGATTCATAGAGACTAACACACTCTGCGGTTTCATAGAGAGATTTTGTCTGAGGATTTGTAGGGACAGGACTACCCCTATGGTCTGAGCACTGGTAGAGGTAAGAACTCTAGTAGCTGGCTGCTTTGCTTCTCTGATCCTTTATCTTTCACCCCCTAATAGCCGACTCTGAGTTTTTATTATTCAAATCAATTGGATTTTATTCTACAAGCATGTGGATTGAGATGTGAGCTCTCAATATCATGCCTGCCTGCTGCCATGGTGGTCACAAACTCTAACCCTCTGGGACCGAGATCCCCAAATTAAATATTTTCACATATAAGGTGTTTTGGTCATGATGTCTTGTCACAACAATGGAAAAGTAACTAAGACTGAAGTTGGTATCAGGAATTGGGCTATTGCTGTGATAGACCTGGCAGAGATATTTTTTTGGAGGGACGTGGACAACTTTGGGACTTAGGACTAGAGAAGCGATTGAGAGGAAGCGAAACCCAACAGGCCATTCTAATAGGAATTTGAAAGGCAGCAGTGCTGAGAACAGTCTGGACTATGGAGGCCTGGCTCAAGAGGTCTCAGAGGGAAACAATGTCTGGTCATGTGATGTTTTAGCAAAGAGTGTGGCTACTTTCTGCCCTTGTCCTAAGAATCTGCCTGAGGCTAAATTAAAAAGGTTTGGAATAATTTTGTTGGCGGAGGAGATTTCAAGACAGCCTAATAATCCGTGGTCACGCTTATGCGGGTCTATAATGGAAATGAGCAAGTGGGGCAAAAAGAAATAAAGTGTGCAGTTTGAGGAGCACCGGGAAATTTAATGTTGAGAGGCCTGCCATGAAATAGAATAATGGAAATGTTGCCCCAGGGCAAGACCCCACCCATAAGCATCAAAGTCCTAAAAAGAAAATGCCTAAGGAAATGATGGAAAACCTATGCAAATGTGACTCAAGGAGACGCCAGGCTCCATCCCAACCAGGCAGCCAAATTTGGCAACATGAGCCATGAGGTCCTAGCTTTAGAGTCATATAGGATGCACAAGTAAAGGGGGCTGTGGAATCGTCCTCTATGGCTAAGGGGAGTCACTAAGGCCAGGCATGTGGCAAGAGAGTCCCTACATGGAGGCTCTGAGAGATCATTTCGCTAAAGTAGCACAAATAATAAAAACCCAGAGACAGATATTGGGGTTCAGCATGAAGATCAGAGAAGCAAAGCAGCCAAGTCACTAGAGTTCTAACCTCTGTGAAATCTTCAGACTGAAAAGGAGCGAGTTCCTGATTCATCCCACCTTATATTCCTCCCTAGTGCTGGGATTAAAGATGTGCACCACCACCACCTCCTGGCTTCTATGGCTAACTGGTGTGGCTGCTGGAATTAAAGGTGTGTGTCACCACTGCCGGCGTGTATGGCTGACTAGTGTGGCTGCTTTGCATTCTGATCTTCAGGCAAACTTTATTTATTAAAATACAAATGAAATATCACTACACATGAATCTGTGAAAGTGAAGCCTGAGTTGCGCTGGACACCCCTGCTAGGTTTGGTGCTTGCTTCAGTCCAGTATTTCTTTACCATGCCTCTATTCCTCCTGCTTGGAATGGTAACATGTATTCTGTGCCACTGCATGTTAGAAGTATGTAACTTGCTTCTTGGATTTGACAGAGGGTTACAATTAAGAGATTGCCTTGGGTCTCAGAAGAGACTTTAGACTTCTTAAACTGTGTTAAGACTGTGGAAGACGAGGCTGGAGAGATGGCTCAGAGGTTAAGAGCATTGTCTGCTCTTCCAAAGGTTCTGAGTTCAATTCCTAGCAACCACATGGTGGCTCACAACCATCTGTAATGGGGTCTGGTGCCCTCTTCTGGCATGCAGGCATAAACACAGAATACTGCATGCATAATAAATAAATAAACATTTTTTAAAAAGACTGTGGAAGACTAGGGAGTTTTGAAATTGGACTAGATGTATATTGTATTATGATATAGCCACAAGCCTATGGGGACCAGGGGATTGAATGTGCTGGTTTGAATGAGAATGGCCCACATAGGCACAGAAGTGTTTGGGAAGGATTAGAAGGTGTGGCCTTGTTGGAGGAAGTGTGTCATTCAAAATTCCACACCATTCACACCTAGCTAGCTCTTTCTGCCTCATGCGTGTAGATCAAGATGTGAGCTCTCAGCTGAGTATGGTGGTGCAAACCTTTAATTCTAGCACTCAAGAGGCAGAGGCAGGTGGATCTCTGAGTATGAGGCCAGGCTAGTCTACATAGTTGAGTCCTAGAACTACATACTAAGACTCTGTCTAAAAAAAAAAAATGTACTCTCAGCTACTGCTCAGCACCATGCCCGCCTGCCTGCTGCCAAGCTTCCCATCATGATAGTCATGAACTCTGATCCTCAGGAACTGTGAGTCCCCAAATTAAGCATTTTATTTTATAAGTTGCCTTGGTCATGGTGTCTTGTCATGACAATAGTAACTAAGACTATTGCTTAAGGAGTCTTTAGAGGAACCCCCTATACAGCTAGAGTCCTTCTCAGACCCTCAGGAAGTATTTACTATGAACAGTTTCTACAAATTGTGAATCCATGTTATGACATTAAGGACTCAGCATGGAGAGTCATTTTCTTGATAAATATGACTGAGCTAGACAATGTTCTGCAATAAAACATCCCAGTATGCTTGATAATAAATATTAAAACCTAAACCTAACCATTATGTAAAAAATAGAGGCTGGCCGTATTGCTCAGTTGTAGAGTTCTTGCCCAGCACACATAAAATGTGCAGTCCCCAACACCACATAAGCTGGGCATGGTGGCATCACCCTATAACCCCATTGCTTGGAAGGTAGAGGCAGAAAAAAGTTCAAGGTCATCCTTGTTTAGGTGGAAGCCCTACTGACATTCATATATACCTAAAAGCTTTGGGATGTTTGGACCCTCCAGCTCAGAACCCCATACCAGACCCTGTAAGCAGAGACGGTGCCTTCATTTTCTGGCCACCCAGATCTGAATAATAACACAGAAACTATATTTCTACATAGATATCTCTTATATCTTAAGCCGGGCGGTGGTGGCGCACGCCTTTAATCCCAGCACTCGGGAGGCAGAGGCAGGCGGATCTCTGTGAGTTCGAGACCAGCCTGGTCTACAAGAGCTAGTTCCAGGACAGGCTCCAAAACCGCAGAGAAACCCTGTCTCGAAAAACCAAAAAAAAAAAAAATTAACCCATTTCTATTATTCTCTGTGCTTTACTGGTTCTGGGTCTTTCTCCTTCTGCAGCTACATGGTGTCTCTCTGGCTCCATTTTCTTTTCTCCTCTATCTCTGCTATATTCTGCCCTGCCATAGGCCAAAGGAGCTTCTTTATTAACCAATGGTAATAAAACATATTTACAGCATCCCACATCAAGACCCCACCCTCAGCACCCCAAGCAGCATCTCCCATGGAGCTGCCCTCCTCAAACTCTACCCCTGAGAAAACCTGCCAAAAGTCAGTCCCTCCTTGGGGCTACTCAAGACCACACCTAGAGGCTTTATAAGATGCCATATTTGCCATGTGATTCCTCCTGCACTCCTGAGGGTCACCGAGGAGTGCTTTGCTCTGTTCGTTAAGCCTGGGTGCATTAGTTTGGTTTAATCGGCTTGTTACATTAGTGGCAGTGGAAACAGGGAATTCAAAACCTATCAATCCTCAGTTACACACCAAGTTTGAGGCTAGCCTGAGCTACATGAAGCTCTAGGTCAATATTAATGAATGAATAAAAGGGTCCTGGCGGTATATTTTAAACCTGAAGGGCCGTGACTTAACTGAAAAGTTAAACTGTCTTAAATTTAATTATTCTCAGTTGGGCTATAGATACACCTCCATCCAAGATAATTTGTAAATTTTATTAGGGCTGCATTTACCAGTAGATTCTGGACAATCAAATCTGTTACTGTGATCCTCTTTAGAATCAGAACTATTTACAGATAGTTTTTTTTCCTTCTGAATTTAACCACTTAAGGGAATTTTTGTCTTTCTTTCTTTCTTTCTTTTCTTTCTTTCTTTGCATCATCAAGATGAATCAAGGACTAGAACATAGTGTCCTGGTAACCGAGTCTAGACAATGAGAGAGTTGGGTAGGGAAAGGCATGCTTCACACCTATAATCCCAGAACTAGGGAAACTGAAGCAGAAGGGGTCTCAAGTTAGAGGCCAGTCTGGGCTCAAGAAAATAAGTTAGGACCGTCCATATGAAGCTAGGCAACATTCCACCACCATCATAAGGCTCTCTCTCCCTCTCCTGACTGTCCCACATGGCTGTTTATGTGCAGAGGGGCACTTCAGGCTGGTCAAACCACATCCTAAAGTAAAACCGTGCTGACTGGAATCTGATCATGTTCTGAACATTGTCGTAAACCATAGGGATGAAAGGAAATGCTGTGGCCAGTGCAAGGCAGGGCTACTTCCCTCCTGAGCAAACAGGAAGATGGACTCGCCACAGTGGCTGTGTAAAAGGAACTACCACCTCTACATTCTTTATGGGCTGTGCATGATGAGAGGCTTTCGGAGGGTGTCTCTGTAGCTTTGGAGCCTGTCCTGAAACTCGCTCTGTAGACCAGGCTGGCCTTGAACCCACAGAGATCCGCCTGCCTCTGCCTTCCGAGTGGTGGGATTAAAAGCGTGTGCCAGCACCGCCCGGCTAGTTTTAGTCTTTTGAGACAGTCTCATCATGTAGCTCTGGCTGACCTCTGTGAGGGCCCACAGGTGTGTGAGTGAGCCTGTTCCATCTTGACTAGAGGAGAGTTTGGGCTTATTTTTGCTCTCTCAAAGTTGTTGACAGCAGGTGTGGCCACAAAGGAGAGGTTCTGACCTGGGGTGTGATTAATTGGTATTTTGGGTGTTAGAGACCGATCCATCCACCTGGACCAAAGGTCGGAGAATCCAAGTCTATTCCTTTCATCATGTTAACGAAGCATGTTGCCTCCCCGCCTCTTCCTCTTTTGGAGTGAAGTATGGAGCGTGTGGAAAATAAACAAGGCGGATTCAGTAGTCATTGTCCCTCTTGACGTTGTTCTGTGTTTCTGTCTCTTATTTCTCTTATATCTCTGTTCCTTTTGCTTAATAATTCTAATCCACATGCTCCTACCCTGGAGCACGTGAGTTTTGTCAAAGCTGGTCTTCAACAGGCCTCAAACTTCCTGTATAAGCACAGGTTGGCCTCAAACTTCCTATATAAACCCAGTCTGGCCTCAATCTTCCTATATAAACCAGGCTAGCCTAATCTTCCTATATAAATCCAGGCTGACCTCAATCTTCCTATATAATCCAGGCTAGCCTAATCTTCCTATATAAATTAAGGCTGGCCTCAATCTTCCTATATAATCCAGGCTAGCCTAATCTTCCTATACAAGTCCAGACTGGCCTCAAACTCAGGGTCCTTCTCAATACTGGGATCACAGGTGGTGACAGCCTAGGTATACGTTCTAAAGCGGAGCAATAGAAGCTCTGTCGGACACAGAGAAGGGGCATCGGGTAGGAGCTGCTCTTTCAGGCTGGGCTGCACGCCAGCTTCACGCTAAGGCTCTGCCATTCTGGGCATTTCCGTTCTCTTGCCTGACCACACACACCCCCTCCCTTAACCCAAACATACAGAATCTGTGTGAAAAGTCTCTTTACTCATTTGTTCTCCACAGCTAATTAACAATGTTTATTTCAGACCAGGGACAGGCTTTTCCTGACTATTCTGCACACCATTTTAATCAACAGAATGTAACTAACAAGCTTCCAGATCCATTCAATACTGAATCAGCAGCTCCTACCATATGCTAAGGGTAAAAACACACTTCCCCAAAAGAGCTAAATGCAGAAAGACCAAGGATAGAAGATGTATTTAATACTCAAGAAGTATCACAGGATGTGCTTAGTATGTGGAACACGGAGACTTGGAGGGGAACAAGTTATTCTTTAAATATACCTACCCTTGTCACCCCGCCAGCTAAGTTGGTACAGCTGGCAACTTAATGTATCTAAATACACACACACACACACACACACACACACACACCACCTTCCACAATCCATTTCATTATATTTAATCCCCCAAAAAAATTTTTTTGAGGAAAAGTATAATCAATTACAAAATTACATAAATTACATCTTAGATGGATTTGGTGGGGCATTTGAGACAGGGTTTCTCTGTGTAGCCGTGGTGGTCCTGGAACTCGCTTTGTAGACCAAGCTGGCCTCAAAGTCAGAGATCCACCTGCCTCTGCCTCCTAAACGCTGGGATTAAAGGAGTGTGCCACCACCACCCAGCTCTTAGGAAGGAATTTTACTGTGTTTTCTCTGAGACATGGTTATATGCTAACAGATTTCCAGCTAACTAACATTGGGTTTGTAATCTTAGACATTAATAAATTTGCTTTCTTCTGGTTAATATTTCAGCTGTGTGGGGGTAACTCACTAAATTACAGCTAAAGATGTATATGAATTACCTTTTTAAAATACAGATTTACTTTTATGATTCTTTTTAATTGTGCATGTGTGCGTTATCTGTGAGAGTATGCAGATATGAGTGCAGTACCCTAGGAGGCCAGAGGCCTGGGAACTCCTAGAACTGGAATTACTGGCAGTGGTGAGCCTCCATGTGGGTGCGGGGAGTCGAACTCAGATCCTCTGGAAGAGCAGCCAGCACTCTTAATCACTGAGCCATCTCTCCAGCGCAATGCAGTCTTTGACAGGTGAGAACTCGGGTTGTTTTAGGTCCCAAAAGGAAGGGACCTCTAAGCAAAGGCCAGGTTGTTTTGTTAGCATGTGTAGGAGTCCAGCCCCAGTCCCTGGCATCCTAATCATTTTTCAAAAATATCTTAAAACTAAAAACGAAGCTTCTTTTAGATAAATGGAAGGAGCCTGGCTGTTAGAGCTTGACAGACTAAATGTTTTCTTGGACTCAGTACCAGCTCCTCCGTCTCTTGTAGTCCTAACAACTAAAACCATCATAGCTGATTTCCATTTTCAACATGCTTCCGTACAGCAATCTAAAAACACCCTTTCGCAGCCATCCAAGGGATGAAAATATTTCAGCTCAGTTTAAAAATTGCTTTTCGAATTATGTAAAAATTTCTGGCTGAGCCAGGCATGGTGGCGCATGCCTTTAATCCCAGCATTCAAGAGGTGGATGGATCTCTATGAGTTCAAGGACAGCCAGGGTTACTGTAGTGAGACTGTTGTAAAAACCAAACAAAACAAGCCCTACATTTGGTCATGGCGTAATACTCGGGAGGTTGAGGCAGGGAGATCTAGAGTTCCAGGCCAGCCTGGAAGCTCCCGTCTCAAAATACAAGCCATACACGTATTTTGTCCAAGTTGGCCTTCTTCCCGAGCTTTTGGTATTCAAAAAAGGAAAAGCCAGTATCCGTCAACGATGAAGAAAAAGAGCACAGTAAACTATTTTAAAGGTTAGGCTTCATTTTCAATTTATCTTCACACTAAAGTTTACATGTCTGAAACAAAACTGCACGACTGAACAGTGATGAAAAAAGACCTGCGAAGTCACACTTGAGGGAACGCTCTCTCCAGACGCCCTGGGGAAAGGCCCACTCTGCCAGCGTGGCTCTCGGGGCTCACTTGACCGTTTGTTTCTTTCGTCGTACCCTGCAGTGGGCACCCTTCCGCACTTCCCTCAGGCATTCGACACTGGTCTAGAGAGGATGGTGCAATGGTTAGAAGCATTTGCTCTTCCAGAGGACCCAGTTCCCACCCACGCAGTGGTTCCTGTCTAGAGCTTGAGTCAGAGGCTCCAACACCCTTGTCAGGACTCCGTGAGCACCAGGCATGAAGTGATACAGACATCCATGCAGTACAAACACCACACACACAAAATAAACAAATGATAATGAATACATTGCATTTAAGTCAGGGCAAGTACTCTTTCCTGTTTCAAGGTCTGTGGTTGCTCCTTTGTGGGCTGTAGCTAATCACCCTCTTTCAGGTAGCACATTCTAATGTCTCCCGGGAACAGGACGTTTTAGAGAGAAAGCTGGGGCATGATTTGCATTTTACAAAGCTTATGCCCATCAACAGTGCCCCCTCATATCCTGACCAACAGTGGGCACTGCCACTTGGAACTAGTCATGTCTGGAGGAGGATGCAGGAGTTAACTTGGCATGGAATTGTGTCTGGTAATTATAACACTGAGGGAGGGAGTCTGATCTCGTAGCTCTGGCCTCACTATGTAGGACGGGCTGTGAACTCAGATCCACTTGCCTGTCCCCATGTGCCACCATGACCAGCTGAAAATCTTTCTATGTTTACAGCCATCTACTTACCTTGTCTTTTGGGCGAAGTGACCTTTATTCATAGTGCTCAGATACCATGATTACCCATTTCATGTCTACAACCCAGTGGTTCCAGTGTGTTCACAAGTGTGTACACCCAGGCCTAAACTTGCACCTCACAAATGCTGAGCCCAAACCTCAGCCCCAGACCACTGCTTATCAAGTTATTTCTGGCAGGTGACTCAATGAACAAACAGGCCAAGTGTGAACCCGTGACTGGCTTCGCACTCGGCATTTTTAGGACTCGCCCAATCTTATCCATGTATCACTGTTTCTCTTAACACAGAGTAACATCAAATAGCCAGACCACATTTTATTGACACACTCACCCACTGCCAGGACACTGGGACGGCTTCCACTTTTGGTTACAATGAGAAATGAAAATCTTGATGCTTCTGTGCCAATTTTTGTTGTGATGTTTTTCTTTCTCTTAGACACCCAGGACAGGAACCAGCTTTTTACTGCTTGGGGGACCTACCAGACTAGAGCTTTTCCACTCCCACAGGTGTACAAGAGTTCCGTCTCCCCATGCCCTTGCCAATACTCACCTGACTCTAACCATCCCAACTCATAGTCAAGTGGGTCATGTTTTTATTTTTCAATTAAGAATTTTTAATAATACAATCTTGTCTCATTTTATATAGCTATCCCCTTCCCACTCCCTCCCCTCCTCCCGCTTCCTCCACCTTCCCCCCTCCCCACCTACCTACCCATCCTACTCCTCAGAAAGGGTAAGGATTCCCATAGGAGTCAACGAAGTCTGACCCTTCACTTTGAGGCAGGACCAAGGCCCTCCTCCCATATCTAGGCTGAGCAAGGTGTCCCTTCAAAGAGATTGTGCTCCAAGACGCCAGTTCAAGGACTAGGGGATAAATCCTGGTCCCACTGCCAGTGGCCCCACAGACTGTCCAGACGATTTGGGTGGTTTTTACTCTATGTCTCAGCTCTGTCCCTTCTCACTGGCTTATCATCCATTATCATTTCTCGGGAAAGACAGTTATGCAGGTCTCTTGCCTATTTTGTTGTCAATCAGTTATATAGGGATTTTCTGAGGCAGGGTTTCATTATGCAGACCAGGCTAGCCTCCAATTCTAGAGAGCCTTCTGCCCCTCCCCCTCCCACATACTGGAATTAAAGGTGTGGCACCACCATGCTAGGCTTAAAATTATTATTATTATTTTTTTTCAAGACAAGGTTTCTCTGTGTAGCCCTGGCTGTCCTGGGACTCGCTGTGTAGACCAGGCTGGCTCAAACTCCCAGAGTGCTGGGATTAAAGGTGTGCACCACCACAGCCTGGCTTAATTTTTTTTTAATTATTATGTATGTGTGCAGATATTCGTGGCCTTTTTTTGAGATGTTTTTGTACAAAGCCTATAGGTAGTATCAGTGGAGTAAATGTATACAAGTCATATTGCAAAGAAACACAAGGCACCACCAATTCTACAAACTATATGACTTTATTTATAAAATTCGCCATATTGCTTAAAGTTGCCCATGCCCTTTAGACCCAGTTACAGATCTCAACTTGAGAATATTTTAAGACGTTTTCAGGTAAAGTATCATTAAAAACTTGGGTACACCGCTCTCCCAGTCCCGAGGGTGAGCACGGCAGAGCAACACACGGCGAGCTCATCCTTGCCCTCTCCATGCCACTGGCGCTTTCTCATGTGACCTTTATCCGTGAAATGATTTCATTCACGAAGCTATTATTCTTTGCAACCACCTCGGCTTTCAGCTGCTTCAGCTTCAGCATGATGCTCTCCTCCGACATGTCAGTAAAGGGCACTTGCTTCACCTTGGACAGGAACTCCACAATAATCTTCTCACCTTGCTGAAAAACACCCATGTCCCGCCATCATTAAAACGTCTGTTTAAAGTCGCTTTCAGGGGCTGGAGAGATGGCTCAGAGGTTAAGAGCACTGACTGCTCTTCCAGAGGTCCTGAGTTCAATTCCCAGCAACCACATGGTGGCTTACAGCCATCTATAATGAGACCTGGTGCCCCCTTCTGGCTTGCAGGCACACGTGGAAGGAATGCTATACACATAATATAATAAATAAATAAATAAATATTTAAAAATAAATAAATAGGGGCTGGAGAGATGGCTCAGAGGTTAAGAGCATTGCCTGCTCTTCCAAAGGTCCTGAGTTCAATTCCCAGCAACCACATGGTGGCTCACAACCATCTGTAATGGGGTCTGGTGCCCTCTTCTGGCCTGCAGGCATACACACAGACAGAATATTGTATACATAACAAATAAATAAATATTTAAAAATAAATAAATAAATAAATAAAGTCGCTTTCAGCAGCAATGAACTTTCTTCTTATTCATGTGTCTGTATGACATATGTCCATGAGTGCCCTTAGAGACCAGAAGATGGTGTTGGGTTATAGATCATGACCCATGTGAGTGCTGCGAACCGAACTGGGGCCTCTGGAAAAGCAGCCAGCCCTCTTCCTCCAGCCAGCCAGAACAATGAACTCTTTAACTTTGATCTAAATGAGCTACTCAATGTTTAGCAAACATTTTTATCATATTAAGTGGGCAAGCAATTCTTAGACTCACAAAACCCTTGGCTGCTATGAATGTCTCCAGAGCAAGTCATTAGTAAGACATTTCTACTTTTTGATTTTTGTTTTGTTTTTTGTTTTTCAAAACAGGGTTTCTCTGTGTAGCCCTGGAAGTCCTGGAACTTGCTGTGAAGACCAGGCTGGCCTTGACCTCGCAAAGATTCGCCCACCTCTGCCTCCTGAATGCTGGGATTAAAGGCCTAGTGATATTTATATTTTATTCTCAGATGATAAGGAATTGAGATTTAGTAGTTCTTCAAGTCCTCTGCTTTAACTGACATGGAATTTAATCTCAGGGAAAAAGAATTTAAGGATTCTAAGGCACACTTTAGTATAAACCTGAAATTCTCTCTTCCACGCACACGTGCACACATGTGTGTACACAGGATGTTTCCATTTCTATTTACTGCTTGGTGTTGGACAAAGGACGTGGTTGTTACTTAGAGGGCAAGCTCCTTGAGTCACACTCTCCATCTCTAAAACACGGCTATTACCAACTTCAGACATCTGCCCTGAGGAGCCACGTGACTGACAGCAGGTCTGAAGGCAGGCGAGGCACTGTGTCATTTACTGGGGTGGCACACAGTGGCCTTTATCAGACAGGCACCAGCAGGCATCGATAGGTAAGCGGCAGAGGTCTAACTAGTAAGAAAGAAACACTTTTCCACTAAAAATCACGTAGACAGAGCTGGCAAGATGACACAGAGGGCAAAGGCAAGCCTGGCCACCTGAGTTTTTAGATCTCTGGGACTTACGTGGTAGAAGCTGAGAGCCAACCCTGTCAGCTGTCCCCTGACCTGCACATGTGCACCAGGGCACACACAATCTCTCTCTGTCCTCCTACCACCGCCCACCCCCCGCCCCAGGGGAATTCAAACTCCTGCACGTACTTTCTAAAACACAAAGACAAACCCTATACTAACAGCAGTAAGAATGTTGTCTCCTTTAGCTTTAAAACTTTTCAAAGCATATCTTATTAACAGAGGTACATGGTTTCGGTTTTCTTGGAAACCAGGAATTACACGGAGCAGACTGCCTGGTTCCAACCACCAGAATCTCTGAGTTTGATACATCAAGGAGAAGGAGGATTCAAAACCACTCCATGCTCAGGGTGGCAGCTTTCCACATCTAAAATTATGAGCAAGTTATGGCTGTCCTTTTTGTTATAGCAACCATCTACCCCTAAAAAAATGCGCTGGGTAAAACTAAAGACACGCCAAGTCAGACATCTGCGGCAGCACTGCGTGAGCATCTGAATCTGACCACCAACTCAGAAGGCTCAACCAAGAGCCACTCTGGGAACAAACATTCTGCCCACAAACGGCTCCTCAATAAGTCGGAGACACAGCCACTTCTCTTACTTGCTTAAATATATTCTAAACGAAATGAAGGGCAGGAACGGTTTCTGTTGTTTTACTTATTCAGTTTAGCTGGACATCTATGGCTGTAAAACTTAATCTAGACTAACATATATTTAAATTCTTTATATTCCTTATTTCTACAATCAAATCTAGTACTTTAAATGATACTGGGGAGCGGGGTGACAGGGGCTGGGGGAGCAGTGTGTAGTGACAGGGGCTGGGGGAGCAGTGTGGGGTGACAGGGGCTGGGGGCAGTGTGGGGTGACAAGAGCTGGGGAGGCAGTGTGGGGTGACAGGGGCTGGGGGAGCAGTGTGGGGTGACAGGGGCTGGGGGAGCAGTATGGGGTGACAGGGGCTGGGGGAGCAGTGTGGGGTGACGGGCTGGGGGAGCAGTGTGGGGGGACAGGGGCTGGGAGCAGTGTGGGGTGACAAGAGCTGGGGAGGCAGTGTGGGGTGACAGGGGCTGGGGGAGCAGTGTGGGGTGACAGGGGCTGGGGGAGCAGTGTGGGGTGACAGGGGCTGGGGGAGCAGTGTGGGGTGACGGGCTGGGGGAGCAGTGTGGGGTGACAGGGGCTGGGGGAGCAGTGTGGGGTGACGGGCTGGGGGAGCAGTGTGGGGGGACAGGGGCTGGGACAGTGTGGGGTGACGGGGGCTGGGGGCAGCGTGGGGTGACAGGAGCTGGGGGAGCAGTGTGCGGTGACAGGGGCTGGGGGCAGTGTGGGGTGACGGGCTGGGGGAGCAGTGTGGGGTGACGGGCTGGGGGAGCAGTGTGGGGTGATGGGCTGGGGGCAGTGTGCGGTGACAGGGGCTGGGGGAGCAGTGTGGGGTGACGGGCTGGGGGAGCAGTGTGGGGTGATGGGCTGGGGGCAGTGTGCGGTGACAGGGGCTGGGGCCAGTGTGGGGTGATAGGGGTTGGGGGAGCAGTGTGTGGTGACAGGGGCTGGGGGAGCAGTGTGGGATGACAGGGGCTGGGACAATGTGCGGTGACAGGGGCTGGGGGCAGCGTGGGGTGACAGGGGCTGGGGGCAGTGTGAGGTGACAGGGGCTGGGGGGGCAGTGTGGGGTGACAGGAGCTGGGGGGGCAGTGTGGGAGACAGGAGCTAGGGGGGGCAGTGTGGGAGACAGGGGCTGGGACAGTGTGCAGTGACGGGCTGGGGGCAGTGTGGGGTGACAGGGGCTGGGGGCAGTGTGGGGTGACAGGGGCTGGGGGAGCAGTATGGGGTGACAGGGGCTGGGGGCAGTGTGCGGTGACAGGGGCTGGGGGCAGTGTGGGGTGACAGGGGCTGGGGGCAGTGTGGGGTGACAGGGGCTGGGGGCAGTGTGCGGTGACAGGGGCTGGGGGAGCAGTGTGGGGTGACAGGGGCTGGGGGAAGTGCAGTGACAGGGGCTGGCTCCAGAGACTCCTTCTCCAGCTCCTGTACGTCCATCCATACAAAGGAAGATGGCACAGAAAATAAAGAGAAAAGCTGGGAGACAGATATGGTTGTTCGCATGTTTAATCCCAGCGCTCTGGAGGCAGAGGCAGGTGGATCTTTGTGAGTTCTGGGTCAGCCCAGTCTAAACGGGGAATTCCAGCTATATGGTGAGACCCTATGTCAAAAACCAAAACGACCCAAACAACAACCAACTTGGGATATTTTTGGTTATGCTGAGAAATGAGAGTCAGTTAAGATGGATCAAAGAGCAAGAACTGAAATCCCATTGGGGGAAAGCCCAGCTCACTGTGGTCCCGTTATCTACAACAGAAGCGCAATGACTAAAGCCCAGATGACCAACCTCTCTGTCCAGGCACCGTCTCTTGGCGGCTGGCTCCATCTCATCGCGTCCCTGTGAGGTTCCAATGTTCTGAAACTCCTCAAGCTCGAGAGCTTTCTGTCTGGCGCACTCTATTACATGCCGCGGGAAATCAGCAAGCTCAGCCACATGAATCCCAAAACTCTGATCACAGACACCTACAGGAAATCAGGGTGGGAAGATACAGCAGTTATGCTAATGGAGTGTCCTTTTTATTGTTCTGTTAGAAAATGTATTTCAGATTATTTTAAATGCAATAGCCAAGCGGTTCAGGACACTCTGAGGAAACTTTCAATGATGTGACTCACATCCTCACTCTCTGGCGCTGAGCGCACTCGACCTGAGGAACAGCAAGCTCGGAGGCTGTGCGGCTGCACTAAGGACAAGTGAGGCTACCACTACAAAGCTGAAGCGCCTCAATTATGCACCAACTGTTTGTTTGAAAAAACTAGGTCTACTTATTTATCTCACACACTACCTAAAGCCGGACTGCTCAGTTGGACGTAAACAAGATCTGCTAGCACACCCAAAACAAGGGTGAACTTACTTCTCTTTCTGAAGCCACTTCTGTAGTGCACAGCACACAGATAACAAAAGCAGAACCAGAGTTTCGTGCTGAATGCTACATCTACTACAAATACTGTCTTCTCTAACAAATATCAATAATGCAAACACAGTAACTCAAACTAATTCCTATTCAGCAAAAACAACAAAGAGGACATCAAGACTATGTGAGCAGTAACAAGAACAAAAACATGTTCATGGGAAGTCAAGTCAGACGTGTGAAAAACCTTATTGTGGTGACTAGTGAAATAACCATCCACTATGATAAAGAAGCCTCCTGGTAAGCACCATGGAGGGGGCCACACCCACCAGCTTTTCTAAACCTCTGCCACAACAGCAAAGTACCACAGAGCCACTACTAACACTGTCAGTGAATCTGACTCACCACGTTCAAATGAGCGTGTTTCCAGAACACAACCTTAAAAACATGAAGAGCCAGAGATGGCTCAGTGGTTAAAAACATGGACAGCCCCTCCAGAGGACATGAATTCAGTTCCCAGCACAAGTCCCAACTCCAGTCTCCTACCGGACTCTGCCTGTATTCATGTGCACTAACCCATACCACAGACAAGGCGCGCACACAGACACAGTTCAAAAGAACGTAGATCCTTTGAAAACAAACCATGTCAACAGTTTCCTCCACACACATACTTCAAAAAACAGCACCAACCTAAATCTGTAACTGGAATAAACCAAACCCTCTCCCCCTTTATCATTCTGATGCAGTAATGCAGATAATGTATACTACTCTTTTCTCTAGACACCCAGCAGTAAGTGTGTCCTTAAAAAACAACAATAACCATCGAGAATAAATAATGTGACAGACAGATACCACTTTAGGCAGTAAGTTCCCGCCTCGAGTGGCGCGTGCCCACCTTTTTTAACTTGGTAAAGCATAGTTAAGGTTTCTTCACTCGTTAGTGCAGTGACGTGCAAATTGTTCACGGTTGGTATCTGGCTGGCTAAAGCAGTAAGTTCATGAAAATGGGTTGCAAACATGCAAAAGGCACCAATCTTCGTTGCAATGTACTCCGATATAGCCCACGCTAATCCAAACCCATCGTAAGTCGATGTTCCTCTTCCCAGCTCATCAATGATTATTAAGGAATCTTTGGTTGCTGATCTGAAACGCACAATTACAGGACATAAAATGTAGTTTGAAGCCTGGTGTGGTGGCGCACGTCTTTAATCCCAGACTTTGAAGGCAGAGACAGGCAGATCCCTGTGAGTTCAAGGCCAGTTTGGTCTACAGAGTTCCAGGACAGTCAGAGCTGCTGCACAGAGAAATCCTGTCTCAAAAAGCCACACACACACACACACACACACACACACACACACACACTGTAGCTCAGGGATTATCACAGAAGAGGGACGACAAAGAGATCTTGGGAGTCTGCAGCAGAATATTATTTGTTGAACACAGGAGACAGCACACAGGAATCCACATCAGGGGGTTTGATATGTGTGTTATCTCTCCCCACACCCTCTCTCTCGGTTTTTTGAGACAGGGTATCCTTTGTAGTGCTGGCTATCCTATAATTCACTATATAGACCAGGCTGGCCTGAAACTGCTTCCCAAGTGCTGGGATTAAAGGTGTGCACCACCACTCCCTGCGTTTACCTCTTTTTCTGTCAACTGCTATCTCATTTTCTTTTTTAAAGTTGTAGATACAGGTGTATTGATCAATTACTAAACCACTCATTTGTGTTAAACTGCAACCTCAAAAAGTAGGAAACACAGCAAGCAAAACCATGACTGTAAAAACCATCAGGGAAGAAGTATTTTCACCATCAGAATGTTAAAGGTTGGGCTGGAGAGGTGGCTCGGTGAGAGCGCTGACCGCTCTTTCCAGACGACCTGGGTTCAGTTCCCACCACCACATGGCAGCTCACATGTCTGTAACTCCAGTTCCAGGAGACCGGACACCCATGGCAAAACAACATGCACATAGAAGAACTTTAAAGAAGAGAAAGGATTTGAATAGAGGACAAGAAGGTTCTAGGTGTTGTGGACAGTGGAGGTGAAAGCAGAGGCGACCACTAGGAACAGGAAGAACTTAGTATTTATTTTAGGTGGTGTATCTGTATGTGCTTGAGTATATTATGTGCCCCACGGGCACACAGGAACACATGCTGGCCAGAGGCTTCAGAGGTATTACCTCTGCAACCAGAGTTACAGACAGCTGGAAACCACCATGTGGGTGCTGGGAACCAAACCAGCTCCTTTGCAAAAGCAGTAAGCACTCCTAACTGGTGAGCCGTCTCTGGTCCAAGAACTTTGTTTTTAAAAGATAACAAGCTGCTTCCCCTGTTCTGTTTTTGGACACTTGCTACAGAGCCCCAGCTGGACGAGTCACTCCTTGTCTCCAGATCAGCCGGGACAGCAGGCGCCCCAGCTCCAGCCACCCTTTTAAGATCATATAAAGTACATACAGCTCACAGGCAAACAATCGCCAAACAAAGAAAGCCTATCTCGTTTACAGACGAATCCATAAATGTAGTTCACACAGAATGGGGCCGCGCGTCACACATACCTGAGGATAGAGGCCGTCTCCAGCATTTCAGCCATGAACGTGGAGACACCTTTTAGCTGACTGTCACCAGCCCCAACTCGAGCCAGGATGCAATCCAAAATGGACACCTCTGCTGACTCGCATGGCACAAAACACCCGATTTGGGCCATGAGTACAATCACCCCTGTCTGACGAATGTATGTGGATTTACCGCCCATGTTGGGACCTATAAAATATATCAAAAAGCAAGACTTTTGATTTCTTTCACTAACAAGACACTGGTAGTTCAAAACTATAACTGAAGGTTGTTTAAGTCACAATGATACCCAAAGCAGACACAAAAGCCATCAAGAACACATGCACAAAGTCGCTGTCCACAGCCTCCAAACGCTTCTACCGTTTCTACCAACAAGCCTACACTGAGCCTTTTAACAGGAGAGAGCTCGTGAGATATATAGATAGCTAACCTGGAGTCTGACTGCAGCAAATCTGCATGTATCAACCCGGCTAAAGACACCGGCAGACTAATTTAATGATGTCAAGAGTAGACCCAACCGATAGTCAATAGTATCAGTCATTAATAAGTGGGCTAGTAATGAATAATCAGCCTGGGCTGATTATCCTCATATCACTTAAACGCCATGCTACACAAACCTTCTTTTGGCAAATGTGTGGTTTCCTTGTTTGGGTTAGGTTACACAATTTAAATACCCACTTAGGGAGGCAATAGAATGCAGTCATCACGTGCCCAGTACCTGTGGCACTCTAACCTCCCTACTGCTTTCTAGACTCCGGATCTAGTTACTCTCTCTCCAGACAGCTCAGCTCCATTCTAGATGGAGCTACCACAAGCTTTTCCAGCAAACAGGTCCAATCTTCCACACACTGACTCTGGTGAGCTTTGTGGGTGAAACAACCTTTCTTTTAAATGCTCCGAACAACTGAAACAATATTGTCTCCTAAACTTTAGTCACCCCAAAGTTTTCCTTCTAATCAGGATCTGAAAGCATTACCAACCCGAGAATGCATTCTTTCTCTAACGTCAGAAACAGAGACTTCTTTCATCATTTATAACACATTAGTTCCATTCCAGGGCTTTAAAGAAGTGTTAACTCTTCACACAAAGCCCAAAATATAGGTTTTTGGTTTGTGACTTTTCCCCCCTCCTTAAAGAAATTTTACCAGCAGGGTATTGGTGACTCACGCCTTTAATCCCAGAACTCAGGAGGCAGAGGAAAGTGGATTTCTGTGAGTTCGAAGCCATAGAACTGTGTTCCTGGACAGCCAGGTTACACAAAGAAACCTTTCCTTGAAAGGCAAAAACAGTAACAAAAACCTTACCGGTGATGATGTGAAACATCTGGGCGCCCTTTTCAAAGTGCACATCGTTCGGGATAAATGCGACTTCATCTTGGACTTCAACACAAGCATGCCTGGAGGCTTTCAGAGTAATTCTTCCTTTTCCTTTCTCCAAGATGACGGGCCGGACGTAAGGAATGGGTGCTGCATTTGAGACGTGTGCGAAGCTGACCACGGCGTCTAACTGAGCTAGCACATCATTGAGCGTCTGCATCGGCTCTACGTAGCCTGTGAAAACACAAAGCAGGACATGTACACAGGACTATCAGACAGCAAAGATACACCTTAGAATCAAAGTTTAGCTCAAGACCATTTAAAAAAATTGACAAGTTTGCTATAATGAAATGAGCCTGAAACTTGGGGCTAGAAAATTGGCTCAGCAGTGAAGACCACCGGCTGCTCTTCCAGAGGACCCAGGTTCAATTCCCAGTACCCACATGGCAGCTCACAACTGCCTGCAACTCCAGTTCCAGGGAACCCAACACCTTCACATGCAGGCGAAACACCAATGCACATGAAATAAATAAATAAATCTTTTCTTAAAAAAAAAAAAGTCTGAAACTCACTGTGGTGTTAAATGTTTTTCTAGCCTTACGTTCCCCTAAATGCTGGGGAACTTAGGAAAGCCACAATGACAGAGTTAGGATCACAAGAAATGTGCCAGCCACTGTAAGAATATTAGCTGAGTTCCAATTGTTCAACTGGTACACGCAGAGGATTTCTCCATAATTTGACCCGACAGCCAATAGCACACATTTAAGTTCCCACTCTGCCATAGCACCAGAACTAAAAGCCATCACGACAACTCCTTAACACGGGCTAGAAAAAAGACGTGAAGACAGCAATGGCCAAAATTTCAGAATGGATTCTAAATGCTAATGGAGCGGAGTGCCTGACAGAGCAAATCCACCTGTCTCATGACCTATCATGTGATTCAATCCACCTGTCTCATGACCTATCATGTGATTCACTCCACATGTCTCATGACCTATCATGTGATTCACTCCACATGTCTCATGACCTATCATGTGATTCAATCCACATGTCTCATGACCTATCATGTGATTACCAATGAGAGTGCTTCTGGAGAGTCCAGGAAAAAGTTCAACTTTAAGAATACATAAGATTTGGGCTGGAGAGATGGCTCAGAGGGAAAGAGCATTGCCTGCTCTTCCAAAGGCCCTGAGTTCAATTCCCAGCAACCACATGGTGGCTCACAACCATCTGTAATGAGGTCTGGTGCCCTCTTCAGGCATACACACAGAAAGAATATTGTATACATAATAAATAAATAAAAATATTAAAAAAAAAGAATACATAAGATTTTCTGTTTAAATGGCTAGAGATTTGCTTCAAAATTTTGGTTTTCTTACATATGCTCTTGCTGTAGTAGGCCAGGCTGGCTGGCTTTGAACTCGGAGACCTGCCTGCTTCTGTCTCCCGAGTTATGAAGTTAAGAGTGTGTGCCAACTGGTCTGTAGTGGCACAAACCTTTAATCCCGGTAATCGGAAGGCAGAGGCAGGGGAATCTCTGCAAGTTCAAGGGCAACCTAGTCTACAGAGCGAGTTTCAGGACAGTCAGGGCTGTTAAACAAAGAAATCCTGTCTTGGAAAAACAAAAAAACAAAAAAAGACCATTACCACCATGCCCCAACATTACATTTTTCATTATCTTGTTCTACATAAAAGTAATGTTTTGGTGATAATTAACTTAAAAATGGCCAAATAAAATAATCATCTCGTATTATAAAATTACACTCCTGTTTTGCTGTTTGGAAGGAAAAGCAAGGAAATGAAAGTGTCACACTGTATTATCAGAAAGCAGTAAGAACCTCTAGAAATTAATTAACCATTAATGTAGAACTTACTAAAATATACTTAATCTGAAATGGTAGGGAAAAAAGCCGGGGCTTTGTGCGTGTTAGACGAGCTGCTCAGTATAGCTGTGCCACACTCCCACACCTTCTTAGTGTTTTAAACTTGTTAAGATTTCAACCACACTGGGGCTGGGGAGGTGACTTTGTGGTTGAGAACAACGGCCACTCCGGCAGAGGACCTGAGCTCGGTGCCCAGCACTCACACTGGGTAGCACCTGCATGCATGGGTTGAACGGGGCTGTAATCTCAACACTTGGGAGGCGAGAGGGTGATGAACTACTCAAGGCTAGCCTGCAATGTATAAACTATCTCAAACTTTAAACTATCTTAAAAAACTATCTTAAAACAAAATAAAATAAAATTTTTATAATTAAAAAATAGGCATTAATTATTGTGTGAGCATGCATGTGCACACATGCTCCGCTGCACAAATTTGGACACCAGGGGACAACTTCTGGCTTTCCTCCCACCGTGTGGGGCCTAGGGGTCAAACCCAGGTCCCACAGCCTAAAGCAAGCACCTTGATCCTCTAGGCCATTCCACAAGCCCTATAATTTTTGTAAAAGCATCTTTTCTCGACTTTGAGGCTAGCCTGGGTCAAAAACTGAACCCATAGAAAGGGACAGGAAAGGAGTTTCTGTGTCCACCGCATTTTAAAGAAGGCACATTAGTTCAGGCTGATGGCGAATGATGCGAAGCCCCAGATTCAGAGACTAAAACCAGACCTTTACCAGCCGGGGGAAGAACAGCTTCTGTTTTGTTTTGGAGGAAGACTCACGGTTGAAATAAACAGTATCTATAGTGCTCTTCAAAATGCAAATTAGATTCAAGAACACAAATCAACTTAATTACTGTGCTTCAGTTACCTGATATCATCAGTTAAGAATATAATCTTCATAAACCACCCCATTCATTTCTGCACCAATACATACAGCATATTAAAATAAACCTTAAGTTGTTTCTTTTGCTTTATTATGAACACTCAAAAAGTAAAACAACTTAGAGAATTAAACATGTATACAGTCTTTCAAGATTCATCATTCCTAAATAATGCAGTACACAGCCCTCAGAAAACACATCCTCCTGTTTTTCCATCCTGCCGTAAGTGAGCTCTAGACTACGATGGTGTCACAGCATCTTACAGTAGTGTTCCCACTGCCCAGCTATTCTCAACTGCCCCTCTGGGCCTTTGACTTAGTTGGACTGCCCTTTCAGGTCTCCCTTAATCTTGAACAGAGCCTTTTTATGTCGCCTTCAGACTAACACACATCACTGCCCACCAAACACTAAACACAGACTCATGCCATTCCCAGGCTGGTAACACATAGTGAGTCACATTGCCCCTTCAAATAAAAAATACCACCCCCAATGGCATAATAGGACTATGAAAATCTATGAAGCAGCAAGCACATAGAATTCCCAACAGCTGGTCTTGTTTAACCTGTATTCACTTTTCAGTGATATTCATTTCCATACCCTACGGTGTGAACCTACAGATAGATTTAACACAAACATTGAATAGTGGCTCACACCTTCAATCTCAGCATTCGAAAGGACACTTCAGCTAAGGAGTGAAGAGACGAGCTGTGACAGGCGCTACCGTGAGAGCCAGCGAGACGGCCGAGCAGAGAATGCCTGACCATCTGATCACTGTAGTTCAATCCCTGGATCCACAAAGCAGAAAAGAGAACCAACTCTTGCAAGTTGTCCTCTGGCCTCCACAAGCACACATGCATCCACAATACAGATTAAATAAATATAACAATAAAAAATTAAAACAGAAGGGGCTGGAGAGATGGCTCAGAGGTTAAGAGCATTGCCTGCTCTTCCAAAGGTCCTGAGTTCAATTCCCAGCAACCACATGGTGGCTCACAACCATCTGTAAAGAGGTCTGGCACCCTCTTCTGGCCTTCAGGCATACACACAGAATATTGTATACATAATAAATAAATAAATATTTAAAAAAAAAATTAAAACAGAAGCAAAACTATCTTCAAATGTCCTGATGCTTTTCTATTAAACAAGAAAAAGCATTCAATGCTCTATTAAATTTACCTGAAGAAATATTGACGATTTCTTTAACAATGGCATTCTGGGCCTCCTCATATTCGCCTTTATTTTTAGCATATTCTTCATTTAAAGAAGACAGCTCACTGCAAATCAAAACATGGCACTATTAAAAATATCAAAATGTTTGACATAAGTAATGTGCATTATGCAAAATATATTCATATTTGTCTTATGAAGCACCTGAACAATGAAAATTAAAAATGGAAATACAAGTAGAAAAATGGGCATCTAAGGGTGTTGGGATGCACACCTTTAATCTCAGCACTCAAAGTGCACGGACAGGAGATCTCTGTGAGTTTCAGGCCAGCTTGGTCTACACAGTAAGCTCCTTCCTGAACAGGCTACACAAAAAAACCCTGTCTTGAATATCCAATAAAAATTTTTTTTAAAAAAATAAAAGCAAAAAGCAAGAAACGTTTTACCTATGAATAAGTCTATCCAAAACTTCCTAAGATCAGTTAAAAGAAAAAAAATTAAGGTTTTTTTTCAGCAGCAAACATAAAATAGCTATAATACATAGTGAATAGCCCCAGTAATACAGTTAAATATCTCCCTTCACTAATGTATACATTCAGCTGAAATACCAGGATTTTTTTCTTTCTACTTGGTAAATGATACTGAGACTTTCCTAGAAAAATAGACAGATGAGGGGCCAGAGAATGGCTCAGCATTTAAGAGGGCTTGCTGTTTTACTAGGACCAGAGTTAACTCTTGGCACCTACATTAGGCAGCTCACAGCCACCTACCACCCCAGCTCCAGAGGATCCAAGGCCTCTGGATCCTTAGATACATGCCCATTTGCAATCACACATACCTAAATATAACTTAAAAAACAGATATAAACTTTAAAAAAAAAAGACAAAAATAAAGCAGAACAAGAGGAACTAGCTCAAAGAACACAGAAACATTAATTAATTATTCACCCTATCTGGATTTTTTAGAAGACAATGAGACAGCTGGGGAGAACAGTCTTTCTGGTTTTGTTGCCTTGGGTGGGATCTCATTCTGAATGAGATCACTCGAACTCACTGCGATCCCCCAGCCGTTGTGGAACTGGGACTCCAGACACAAGCATGCCTCCCAGCTAACAGAGCTGAATATATGATAAGCTTCTTGGAAAAAAAGCAAAGCTTGACTCTTAGTTCTTGTTTAAAAAACAGTGAGCAATAAAAGTAAAAACTCTTTGTCGAAGGCATTCAATTTTATGAGAACCCATCAACTACCAGAAGCTTGAGAGAGCATCGTTCTCGGACCTGTTGGTGAACTTGACCCCATTCTTCTGAATATCCACGGTGCTGAAGTTCTTATTGTTGCGAAGGACTTTTTCTTCCTTGCAGGTTACACGAAAATAATATCCAAACTGTGCGCTGGAATCCAACTTAATCTGTTTGCCAGGGTCCAATCCTTTATGATCAGAAAGAACAATTAGGTCATCAATACATACTCTTTCCAGTGTAGATGGTCAAAATCACTGCATCTGAAGGCAACACACTCACGACAGGGCAACATACCGCAAATTATCATCTCACTGGGAAAGATGCGAGTCCCACTTCCCTGGGAAACCATGCAAAATATTCCTATGGAATTCTAATCTCTTACGAATGCTGGCCTCTAACATGAAAGAAGATGCTCTTTATATGGATAAACCCGCCCAAGGGGGCAGAGGACCAGTCGTGGGCAGCACACAGCTCCAGATGTTGGCTGCCGATGGAAATGGTTATGGTACAGTCCGTGCTTAAGGAGTTTCGCACAGGGCTCTTTTTCACACTGACTTGTTTTCACGTGCGTGTGTGTGGAACTGTGTCACACAGTTCATGTGCTAAGGTCAGTGGACAAACTATGGAAGTCAGGTTTTCTTTCCATCATGTGGGTCCCAGGACAGCCACCAGGCTGCTTGGTGGTTTAGTGCCTTTAACCACTAAGCTACCATCCTAGGCCAGGCTTCTCTAACCAAAGAATGTCTGAAAATTGGGGTAGAACTGAAAGTGGCCAAATGCGATTTCTAAACAAAACTGCGACTGGACAGTGAAAGTCTAGAACCAGGCTTTATTCTTGTTAAGCAGAGCAAATTTCACAAAGCAAGCAAACATTATGTATTGTAAGATTTGTGAAATTTTCTATCGTGGCCTCTGCTCACAATTTTACTCAAAGTGATTATTAAACCACACTAAAAACCAAAAATACTATACAGAAATTTGTTGGCTGAAGAACAGCAACTGAATTTAATAGCAACAACGATGAACAGATCTCATCTGCAGAGAAAGGACAGCAGACAGCCGTGTGTAAGTAAAAGTAAGGTCACTAACAGCATTAATGTTCCAATGTCCAACAGTCACCAGCTGCCATCAGCAAGGGCTCTCGGGGTGACAACGCCAAAGACTCAGGCACCAGTGTGAACACTTTAAGAATCATTCTTACCAAGCCCCCGGGCTGCGCTTATTAATGTGGACTGCATCTTCTTCTCCAGGCCGTCCATCACTTCCCTTAGTTCACTCAGGTTAGGATCAAATGAGGGCTTTACAAGAAACTCATGGTTTTCCACCTACAAACAGAACAAGGAGTCACCAAGTCATACAAACAAATGGATGAGGACAGATTTTAGGAGGTATGTCATTTCTTCCACCTACTTAAAGGTGCGACTGGCCACCCCTGAGTCACTCAGACAACACTGAGAACCTTCTACTCATTAACATTTTAATAGCCTAAGAGTTCTAGAAACACAGGAATTACCCATATGAATAGCTACATAACAAGATGACACACATCCAATGCTCCCCTTACTACTAAAGGATGCTCAATTTCAGAACCATAGTCAAGTTGCAGCTTTTCCCAAACCAAAGATCTGAAGAATCTCAACTAACAGTTCTAACTCAGCACAGCACCCCATTCCCAATCACCCACAACAACCACGCTTAGAAAACCGTACCTAGTGAGTGCCGGCGAGATGGTTCGGTGGGTAAACGAACTGCTACAAGTTACAGGCCAAGGCTGGAGACCTGAGCTCCACTCCTGGATTCCACTCAAAAGCTGACCTCTGATCAGCACATTGGTGCTGCCCTCCCACAGATGAATACTCTCTCCCCGCTCCCCACAACCTTTAGAACTGCCAGGTGTGGTGGCGCTGGTCTTTATTCCTAACACTCAGAAGGCAGAGACAGGAAGATCTCTGTGAGTTCAAAGCCAGCTTGGTCTACACAGTGAGCTCCAGGCCAGACAAAGTTTCATAGTGAGACTCATCTCAAAAAATTAAAAACCTAAAAACCGGTTTTCTTCACATTGAAGTTCCGCTGAGGCACTAGAGGGATGACTCAGTTATAAGAACACATCTGAGTCCCCAGTCCCCGCGTGTGTGCCTATAACCTGAGGGCAGGGCCAGAAGCAACCCTGGAGCTCATCAACATATACCACACCATACACACCAAACCAGGAAGAAGATACGGTGCAGCTGGGCATGGCAGTGCACACATGTGATGGAGGGCAGTCTGGTTAAACGAGACTCCGGCTCAAAACAAGTCCCAAAAGTTCATCCAGATTTCATTATTTAAAAACACATTTTTTGGGGTAGGGAGAGAGTGAATGCTGGGTCAAACCCAGTCACGGCATTCTTAAATACCGTTGCTGTAAGCTGGCTCCTACATTACGTCTTTGGAGACTGAGTCTCACTGTGGAGCTCTGCCTGCCTCTGCTCCAGAGGACTGGGATGATAGGTGTGCACCACCATGCCTGGCATTTGCACCTATTATTAACTAACAAGAAACTGTAATGAAAAATGACTATCATTTATAAGAGCAAAGACCTACATGAAACTGTCAAATCTTTATTGTGAGAGACCTATATAAAGGCAATTTGTTTGAAGATTAAGTAGAACTGGTTTCAAGTGATGGGCCCCATGGAAACGGGCACTTAAATCAGATGCTGAGAGCTCGTCAACCCTAATGACTGTTCTTTTTTAAAAAACAAATGACTAAGATTTCAACAAATAAAATTACAAAGGAACATTTTAAAAAGCAGTCTATCTGCACCAGGAATTAAAATTATTAAATAGACGATTATACATAAAAGCTTAATAGGAGAGTGAGTCAATTTTCTAAAACAAGATGACAAAAACATATTCACTAAATAAGACTGAAACAAATTGCTCCTAATTATTATCCACTTAATCAGAGCACATCTGCACATTCCTAAAGTGAACTACATAAGAAATAAAAACCAAATTACAGAAAGCTAGCAGAAAATGGATAAAACATTTAAAACAAAATGTTTCAACTATATAAAATACTAAAAGCTAAAATTCTGAATATTTTTAAAGATGAAAGATATACTATACTTTTACTAAAAATATAAAAACATGAAGAATAAGATTCCTTTTTGTCAAGGCAGTTCTTTGCATATCATGCATTAAGGTCATTAAATGAACATGCATAAGTACCTAAAATGAGCAGCAAAGCAAGGGAGAGGGACGCTGTAATGGGGTGTGAGTGTTTAAACTCCCGCTGCGCAGCATTCCGCCACAGCTTTTTTCCCCCATCTCCTGCCCTCCCCCCCTCCCCCAAGAACAAGAAACAGCAGCAGACACTAGCAAGGCTTCACTGAAACCACACTCTGGTGAGTGTGGGCACTGGAAGACTGTTTGCAAAAGGGGAAGGACAGGTGGTGCGCACACTTTAATTTTAATCCCAGCACTCAGGAGACAGAAGCAGGCAGATCACTGAGTTTGAGGCCAACCTGGTCTACATACAGAGCAAGTTCTAGGGCAGCCAGGGCTACAAGGAGAAATTGTGATGGAGCAGCTCAGAAAGGGTATTGGGGGATACTGGGACGTATGGGACAGGGTCTCAGAAATAGGTGGGTATGGAGTCGGTGAATGACAGACACAAGACTCAAAGGAATTGCATCTGAATGCATCTTTTTTAGGCATGAGAGTTATCTGTTGTAAAAGGAGCGGCAGGCCGCTTCCAGCAGTCCAGCTCCCAGATGCCTGGCTAGCTAGCTTATACCCCGAAATAACAACACACAAAATGAATTCATTTAAACACTGCCTGGCCCATTAGCTCTAGCCTCTTACTGGCTAACTCTCACATCCTGATTAACCCATTTCTATTAATGTGTATCGCCACTTGACTGTGGCTTACCGGCACGAGTCTAATCACTGTCCGTCTTGGGTAGGAGAAGCATGGTGACTCCCTGACTCTATTTTCTTTCTCCCCGAATTCTGTTCTGTCTACTCTACCCACCTAAAGGCTGGCCTATCAAAAGGCCAAGGCAGTTTCTTTATTAACCAATGAAAGTAACACATAGACAGATGACCCTCCTACACCACTTATCCTTTTATTTTTTTTGGTTTTTCGAGACAGGGTTTCTCTGTAGCTTTGGTGCCCATCCTGGAACTAGTTCCTGTAGACCAGGCTGGCCTCGAACTCCCAGAGATCCGCCTGCCTCTGCCTCCCAAGTGCTGGGATTAAAGGCGTGCGCCACCACCGCCCAGCATACCACTTATCCTTTTTAATAAAAAAAAAAAAATTGTGTAACTGCATGTATATTTTTTATGTGATACAGATTATTTTTAGAAACATTATATCAGATACATGAGAATAGAATTTCATCAGACAGATGTCCCCAGTGTGAGTCTGTGGTTGGTCATGCTAGACATGGCTTGGCATTAGTTTTGATATAAATCTTTATTTAGGTTATGAGTTTATGGCATTTTGAGCCGCAGGCAAGCAGTCGATAGTGTATGTGTATATATATATATATTTGTAATCTATGTAGAAGAACTTTTTTTCCCCATATTTTTAACTCCTTTTTAAACTTTCCCCAAAACCAATCTCAAGACATTATAGGCATCATCTCTCTCTCAAATCACAAAACAAAACAAAACAAAACATACAGTTCTGAAAGCTGCTGGGAAACTGGAGAGATGGTTGGGCAGCTAATTGCTCTTGAAGAGGACCCAAGTTCAGTTTCCATCTAATTTGTGAGTTTGAGGCCAGCCTGGTCTAAAGAGTGAGTTCCAGGACAGACAGAGATACACAGAGAAACCCTGTCTCGGGGGTGGGGAGAGAACAGGAAAGTTAGCCCTTCACCAAATCATTAGAGAACTCAACACAACATAGATTTTGCTGAAATCAAATTACCAATATTGAAAGACTAGAAAGACTCTATAGAGGATGCATATCAAAAGATGAAGGAATTATAAAACTAATAAATATAAAAGATGTTAAGTATCTTACAATGCTTTTAAGTTTTATATATTTTAATGTTTTGTATATATGAGTGATTTGCTTGCTTGTATGTCTGTGTATACCACGGGTACCTGGTGACCGTGGAAACCTGAAGAGGGTATGGAATCCCCTGGGACTGGAGTTACAGGTAGTTGTAAACTGCCATTCCATGTGGGGGCTGAAATCAAATCTGGGTCCTCTGCTGATGGAGGAAGGTCATTGGTTAATTAATAAAGAAACTGCTTGACCTGATAGGTTAGAACATAGGTGGGTGGAGTAAACAGAACAGAATGCTGGGAGGAAGAGGAAGTGAGCTAAGACACCATGCCGCTCCTCTCCAGGGCAGATGCAGTGAAGCTCCAACCCAGGATGGACGTAGGCTAGAATCTTCCTGGTAAGCACACCTCGTGGTGCTACACACATTAATAGAAATGGGCCAAGCAGTGTTTATATGAATACAGTTTCTGTGTTGTTATTTCGGGTATAAAGCTAGCCGGTGGCCAGGAGCTGGGCAGCGGAACACAGCCCGCAGCTCCCCACTACACTCTGCAAAAGCATGTACCCTTAACTGCTGAGCCAATGCTAAATGCTAACTTTAAAAGCTCCACTACCCCACAAGTATTAGATAAAAGATTATAAGCATTCTTTTCCAAATAAATGAACAGTTGGAGAATATTCCAGTCTAACTGCGGTCAAGGGAAGATTCTCCAACACACTATCGGAGGTTATTTCAAAATCTACTTCATGCCAGGGGGCACGAGCCTTTAATCCCAGCAGTCTGGAGACAAAGGCAGGTAAATCTCTGTGCATTTAAGGCTAGTCTGGTCTTCTATACATAGCCAGTTCCGGGGCAGCCAGGGTGTCTTAAAATACAGTCCAGTGGTGGTGCATGCCTTTAATCCTAGAACTTGAGAGGCAGAGGGAGGTGGATCTCAGTGAGTTCGAGAACAGCCTGGTATACAAAGTTAGTTCCAGGGCAGCCAGGACTACAGAGAAACCCTTTCTCAAGAAAACCAAAATAGTAATAGGAAGTCCTGACTACTAACTAGGTTCCCATCAATTTGACACAAGCTAGAGTCCTCTACGAGGAAACCTCAACTGAGGAAAGCCTCTATAAGATCCAGCTGTAGGGAATTAGTGATTGATGTGGGAGGGCCAGGCCCACTGTGGTGGCCAGGTGGTCCTGGGTTCTATAAAAAGATGGGCTGGGCAAGTCATAGCAAGCAAGCCAGTAAGCAGCCCCCCTCCATGGCATCAGCTCCTGCCTCCCTCCAAGATGCTGCCCTACTTGAGTTCCTGTCCTGCCTTCCTTTGATGACGAAGCTCCCCAAGCTGCTTTGGTCATGGTGTTTCATACAGTGATAGCAACCCTGACTAATAATCAACAATGAGGAGAGTGAAGGCAGAACCCCCTCCACCAATAATGGGGTCTGGATAACAACTGCCTACAATTTATGCCGGCAAACAAAACCATGTTAGCTGCTGGCTTTTTTACTGCCCCTGCTTCTATTGTGGTTGAAATGATCTTTTTTAGTAAAACATATAACTGAGATCAAAAATAATCTTTCCTAGCTTCCCTCAGAACCAGGTGTGGGGTTCTGAATCAATCCAGGCCAAGAGAATGTGAGAAAAAGCCATGAATACCATTTCCAAAATAAACGGCACATTGACGGGCTGGAAAGACCGTGAGCCCCCTTGCATCTGAAGATGGACACAAGCTCAAAGGTGGTGGGGCCGCAAGACAGGAGCCAGGTCCTGCCACAGGAGTGCAGTCTGCCCCACTGGGCGGTGCTGGCACCCTAGACTACCATCATCATCAAATAGGAGCCAGGTCCTGCCACAGGAGTGCAGTCTGCCCCACCGGGCGGTGCTGGCACCCTAGACTACCATCATCATCAAATAGGAGCCAGGTCCTGCCACAGGAGTGCAGTCTGCCCCACCGGGCGGCGCTGGCACTATCATCATGGAACTGAAGCCCTAATCTTAGCACTGCACCACCACACTAATCTTAGCACTGCACCACCACACCGCCACTGTTGAAGGCGCCCCTACTCACGGCTGCACTGTTATTTTCAGTCACAGCTAAATCTTCACCCGAATAAATCTGGACGCCCAGGCTGAGAGGAAAGCTTGAAAGCTTCTCTGGGGATGGGCGTGGTGGTACGTGCCTTTAGTCACTCTCAGGAGTACAGGTGGGCAACTCGGGGCGGGTGACTTCCAGGAAATCAGGGAAGATATATACAATTCATACAAAATCCAGCTAAATACAAATTTACCATCTATACTCGTGAAATGCATGAAGAAAAAGCCAACAGGACAACCATGTACACACATATGCACACACACACACACACACACACACACACACACGCGAACACACACGTACAGAGATTCAACAGGAAACAGTGTACGGCCTAAGATCCAAGACCCAAGGGAAGGCTACAGGCACCACTGCGGGGAGAGCGCATCACACAGAGCATCTACAATGCACTTCCCCAGCACCAAACACACACTTTAAGGGAGACTAAATAGTAAGACATTTAGGGCAACAGTAAGAAAGCAGCTACTACTGGAGATGGTAGGAAGCTAAACCGAATTGAAACACTAACTGCTGGACTACACACGTCACTGGCAAGGGCAGGGACAGTCCACCCTGTTCCAGTGGAAGTCCAGAAATGAGGAGGAACAGTGTTCAACACATGACAGCTGTGTGGCTTAGTTTCTCACCTTGACACAAGCGTGCGTCATCTGTGGGAACCGTGATGAGAAAAGGCCCCTCAGGATTGGCCTGTAGGTGAGCCTGGTTTAGTCTGGAGCACCCACATCGGATAAGGCACAGCCACCTACTTCTAACTTCATTTCTAGGGGATGGAAAGCCCTCTTCTGGCCTCCTCAAGCACCTGCACGCACATGTCACATAAAATTCAGACACATATGTACACCTAAATTAAGTAAATACATGAATTTTTAAAGTAAGATTTGTACACCCCCCCCCAAAAAAGGTGGGTATTGGTGGAACACACCTTTAATCCGAGCCCTCAGGTGGCAGAGGCAGGTGGATCTCTGTAAATTCAAGGCCAGCCTGGTCTACAAGAGCTAGTTCCAGGACAGGCACCAAAGCTACAGAGAAACCCTATCTCAAAAAATCAAAATAATAATAATAATTGTACAAACTGTCCTCTAATTTCTACATGCATACTATGGCATGCTTTTTGTGCGCGTGTGTGCGTGTGCGTGTGTGTGTGTGTGTGTGTGAGAGAGAGAGAGAGAGAGAGAGAGAGAGAGAGAGAAATAAACCTCTGGGTGTACAGAAATAACATCTGGAACAAAACCTAACATCAGTAAGACAAATCACAGCACAGTATACTTAAGGCAACTAAGGGAGAACTACAAACCTGGGACCATGCACCTAAAGGAACCTTAAATGTCAGGAATGAAAAGCAGATTTTCAAGCAAATAAGAAAGCCTGACTAGCAGGCTCTAAGAAACAAACCGATGGGTCTGTAACACCAGCTCCCAGCCTCAAAGTCAGAAATCCCAATCAACGCAAAAGTGAGTAAGACCGGGGCTGCGTACACCGGTAACCCACACTGTGGGCTAAAGCAGCAGCCTCAAATCAGCCTGAGCTGCCTTGTGGGACTGTTCCAGGGAGACAACGGGCAAGGAAGAACCAACAATTTGATGCAAATTCAAAGATTAGGGAAAGCACAAAATATGTCAATAGGCCAAAATGCTACCGAAGGGGCGCGGTGGGGCTACAGTCCCATCTCAGTGGTGGGGTTTGTCTAGTGTGTATTTGTTTACACAGGACCCTGGACGCAGCAGCCAGCACTGGCAAACAAAAGAGCATGCTAACTCCAGAAACAATATCTAGGCAGAAGCTTTGTAACTTAAACCCTGAAGACTCACAAAGGCGGGGAAATCCTTTGGGTTTTGTTTCCAAGCTTATAAATATGTAACGCTTCATGAATTTGCACACCGTCCTTGCACAGGGGCCACTCTAATCTTCTCTGTATCGTTCCAATTTTAGCATATGTGTTGTGAAAGTGACCATATAGGGGAAATTCTTTATCATGCCATAGACCAAGCTACTATCTTTTCTACTAGACAACATCAAATCCAAGACAAAAATTATCACTCAAGATGCCATACCTAAATAATGATGAAAGTTCAACTGGTAAGAAACTCACATTAGCCGGGCCGTGGTGATCCACACCTTTAATCCCAGCACTTGGGAGGCAGAGGGAGGCAGATCTCTGTGAGTTCGAGGCCAGCCTGGTCTACAAGAGCTAGCTCCAGGACAGGCTCCAATCTTGAAACCCCCCCCCCCCAAAAAAAAGGAAAGAAAAAGAAAAAGAAACCCACATTACTTTCCCCAAAGCTAGAAAACAAGCTCGATCTCGAGTGGGTGAAGAACGTTTGAAAACGGGTACAGATCAAGCAGATCAACATTCTTCTAAATAAATGATAATGGAAATAAACCAAATCGAGTAAATCATTCCTTCTTAAACCTGTGGAATGCATTCATTTAAAAAGAAACATTGAAGGGAAGTAAAATGTTAAACACTTAATAAACCTCCAGACACGCCATGCCCGCTCCCCCACCACACAAATAAAAGGGGACTGGCTAAGAGTACTCGCTGTCTTCCAGAGTTTCCAGTAACCACAGCAGGTGGCTCACAACCACCTGTAACTCTAGCTCCAAGGGATCCATGTCCTCTTCTGACTTTCCTGGACACCTGCACACAATACACTCAAAGTAAAAACAACAAGAGGGTGCAAAATTGGTAATGTTTGAAAATAATGAAAGAGAAAGACAACTCAGAAGAATTTTTTTTTTTAAGTCTTAAGTTCTCCAAACAGCTGAACTCCAGGGAGAGGGAAATGCTGGGGGAGACATGAACATTTAATCAGAGAAGATATCTTCAACAAGTACAGCAGCATCTTTAAAAATAATCTCTGGGGGGGGGGGGTGCTGGAGAGATGGCTCAGTGGTTAAGAGCATTGCCTGCTCTTCCAAAGGTCCTGAGTTCAATTCCCGGCAACCACATGGTGGCTCACAACCATCTGTAAAGAGGTCTGGTGCCCTCTTCTGGCCTGCAGGCATACACACAGACAGAATATTGTATACATAATAAATAAATAAAATAAATATTTAAAAATAAAAATAATCTCTGGGGTCGGGAAGATAGCTCAGAAATCAAGGTGCTTGTTGCTGAGCCTGACACCCTGAGTTTGAGTTGCAGGACACATATGAAAACTAATTCCTTCAAATTGTCCTCTGATCTCTACACCTGCACGCACACACAATATATAGAATGTATAATTAGCTAAATAATAAGGTCAAGCCAGTAAACATTCCAGCACGGATACAAGGGGTGCATGAAGCTCCCCAATAAATGAAGCACTACCGACAATCACAGCTACTCAGAGGAAAGGGAAAGCCATTTGTCTTCTGGTGTGGCCTTTGGTAGGTCGCCACTGGATGGCGCCACACTCGCGAGCATGCAGGCAGGACTAACTAGATAGCAGAAGACATGGGGTGGAGAGCCAGGGCAAGTGGAAAGACTTGGATTAGATTATGTTTAAGATAAATAGTATACATGGTCAAAACTGTCAAAAAAAAAATCTTAAGAATTGATATAATTCACTAAAATACCAATAAAGGAAAAGTGTTTAGTTCTGTGAAAAATCAATGCCTTCTTGAAATCTTGGCTTAGGATAATTTTGATCTACATTTATTTCAAAAGTAGGGAAAAAAAGAGGACTTATGGAAAGCAGCCACAGAAACACTTAGAAAGCTGGCGGGGAGGAGCACACAGCACACTGAGTAAATGAAGGCTCCTTCATCGCATGAACTCCTGGGAGCACAGCAGGAAAACGGTGAAGCTTTCAAAGACTAGATAGGGAAGTTGAAGAGTCCCGAGAGGATTTCTCAAAGTGGTAATTTAATGTAATTTAAATGCCTAAAATCATCACAAATATCTGTGTTAACGGTGAAGGCTTGAATTTGCCTTATAACCTGGGATAAGGTTAGAGGCATTGGACATGGACACAGTAAGTTCCCGAGTGCAAACGGTGACCGGGCACAGCAGTCCTCCGCCCGTCTGGAGGAAGCCAACACTGTAAGCAACTGTGCTTAGCTCAGGCAATCATCACCATTACTCCACACAACCGCTGCTTCAAACAGCCCCATCATGGTGCGTAGCAGGGCTCGGGACGCTGGCTCACCAAAAAAGGAAACTGGCTTTGATTAAATTAAAATCACAGAGTTCAAGAATCCAGGGTCTCACTGGATCTAGCAATTCTAATTAAAATCTATCCTATCTTAGCCTTTTAAAACTATAATTGCTACTTTACTCTTTCTAGAATATGCCCTCACACCTGCATACACACATAAATACAAATAACAAACATAACCTAATACGACCAAAGTAAATCAACATCATAGAGCAAATTATTAACTCAAATAAGTCTACAAGTACTAAGAACCATAGACTAACAATTTAGCCAACCAAATTATTACCTGCATTACCTGAATATCAATAATTTGAGTACAAATTTCTTGCATGGTCAATTAACTGGAAATTTAGCTTAGGTCTTTGGGGGCGGGGGTTCTGTAGCTTTGGAGCCTATTCTGGAACTCATTCTGTAGATCAGGCTGGCCTTGAACTCACAGAGATCCACCTGCCTCTGCCTCCCCAGGGCTGGGATTAAAGACGTGAGCCAGCACTGCCCAGGTTTTTTTATTTTGTGAGGTTTTTGTTTTTAAGCTTAGAAAATTTTCAAGATGGACAGTGCGTTGCATGCCTGTACTCCCAGCACTTAAAATGGAAGGCCAGGAGAACTGCCTTGAGTTGGAGACCAGCCTTGGCCAGAGGGAACATAAGATTCTATCTCCAAACACCCAAAGAAGGGCTGGAGAGATGATCAGTGATTAAGAGCACCTGACACTCTTGCAGAGGATCCAGGCTCGGTTCCCAGCAACTCACAATCATCCACCTCTAGTCCAGGCAATCAGATGGTCTCTCTGGCTTCTGTGGGGGCCAGAACATATAGTGTAGACATGCATGCTGGCAAACACACACACACATAAGAAGCCTAAAAAAAAAAACCACTTATGCACATTTTAAGCACAAATCAACCTCACCTCCCAAAAACAACTTCTCTACAGGAAAAACAGAAACGTTTTCGTTTACCCCTAACTTCTACTTTTTGAGACAATCTTACATTATAGTCCACACTGCGCCTAAACTCAAACACCATGGCCAACTTCTCCAGCAACTAAAATCCCTTCTATCTTAGAATTTAAATACAATTCACTGAACATTCGGGGTCACTTCTTTCAGTGGTGCACCCTTTAATCCTGCACTCTGAGCCGAGGCAGGGGACACTGAGTCACCCCCGTGCCTGCCCACACACACCCGACTCCTGCACCAGTACACACACACACACACACACACACGCAACAACCACTGCCGCAGCCTTTCTCTTCACTGAAGTGATTACTGGACTGGGCTGGATGGAGCACAGGGATAAGACACTTGCCCGCCACATTCAAGGCCTTGGGTTTGAGCCCCAGGACCGCCTATCGAATCCATTTCTTCCTTGTCTAACATTTAAATTTACATCGACTGGCTTCCAAAGGTGCCACACTTAAAAGCAAAAAAAAAAAAAAAAAAAAAAAAAACCCTCAAGAGAAATTAGACATTTTTTTCTCATTTGCTCTTTTTAGCTTTGTTTATGCTTATTTTCTTTTCCAAAAATATTTTGCTGTGGGATTAAATGTAAACTGCATACCTGATCCATATCCAAAGTTGTTTCTATCATTTCTTGAAATTTTGAAAAATCAGAGCGAAGATCAGTAAGAGGAGTCATAAAAACTGCCGACAACAATGCCTGGTGTCTTCCTAAAACAAAGAAAAACAAAAATAAAGACAAGAGCCCACAACAAAACTAAAATAATGAACACCATTTGAACCACAAAGCACAAACTGTGCAGGTCTCCAAACGTCATTCTGCTTTTATGTTTTAATCAAGATGAACACTGCATTCATTCTACAGACGCGAAAATACTGCGCAGCGCCCACGCCTCCTACGAATGCACCCTTCCTGCGTGTCTGTCGTCTCCTTCATAAGTGATGCAGAAACATTAATTACGACTAAATGAACACTGTTTCTTGCAGATCTAATAAGACAAAGTCAAAGCCATTAAAATAGGACCTCTAATTTCCATTTCTAATTTCCTTTAACAACACGGTGTTCCAGTTAACAGGGGCTAAATCAAGTCAAGCATTTAAACTGAACTTGGATGTGTAAGAGTCACGCTGGAGAATTAAGAGAGGAAGGGAACAGGATCAACAGAGCTGGATGCCAGCCCCAAGCTTTCTGCCCTTTGGCTTTCTCATCTGCAACTTGGTGTCCCAAGCCTTCTTTCCCTATTGGTACAATGACGACCAGCCAGAGGACAGGTATGTGAACAGCACCAGGCAGTGCTCCGCACTGAACAGTCACTGTACACGACCACTAGGAATAGGTTGGTGTGGAGTAATCCTTCTGTACACGGTGTAAATATGTCACTATGATTGGTATAATAAACAAGCTGACTGGCCAATAGCTGGACAGGATAACAGCTGAACACTTTAGCGGGAAAGCCAAACTCAGAAGGATAGGATGAAGAAGGGCGGATCAGAAAGGACGCCAGCCATACGGAAAATGAGGTAACAAGCCATGAACAACATGGCAAAGCACAGGTAAGAAATGTGGGTTAATCTAAGTGTAAGAGCTAGTAACAAGCCTGAGCTATCGGTCGAGCATTTATAAATAGCACTAAGCCTCTGTGTCAGCTATCTGGGAGCAGGCGGCCAGGGCAGGAAAACCCTATCTACAATTACTACTTGGTTTGTTTATTTGTTTTTGGTTTTTCGAGACAGGGTTTCTCTGTGGTTTTGGAGCCATACAATTACTACTTGGGACACAAAGATTTTTTTCCTCCTCATCGCCAATAAATTCTTACAGGAATTCTGCAAGTGATCCCTGGCACACTGAATTTATTACCGAAGTAATAAATTTCAATTTCAGTAGCTCTTGAATGAGAATTATGAAAAGCTATCATGGAGTCATGTTTCATTATTAATCACAACAGCCTCTGACACACTGAGAAAATAGTACATACGTGTGAAACATTTAGACAGACTGTAAACAACACTTTGCCTACATAGTGTCTGTTGTGTTACAATGCCTGGCTCTTTATCCCCTGGGCTTAGAAACGACTGGCAAAAGGATGAATGTAAAAGGATGAATGGCAGCCAAGCAAAACAGTGATTTTCTCCCCTACTTCATTCATGTCTTCAATGGGATACAGCAGTGTGACCCTGCAACCCAGCACTTTAGACCGAGGTGGGAGAATCACAGGCTTTGAGGATGCCCAGACTACACTAAAAGTACAAAAACTACTCCCATCAAGAAGGAACCTTAGCAACAAAGATCTCGGGCATTAGTTTAATGTCCACTTTGCTTTCTGCTATGTTAAGATGTGCAGACGAAGGGTACAAAAGGTCTGCCAATGCCTAAAAGAAAAGAAAGCCTAGCAACGAACACATGGGCGGAATTCTGACCCTTAATGCAAATGTGTAATTTACTGAAACTGGACTCTAGAAAAAGCAAACACCCTGCCATCGGGTAGGGTGGCATGTGCCTTTAATCTCAATACTCAGGAGGCAGAGGCAGGTAAATCACTGTGAATTCAAGGCCAACCCAGTCTACAGAATGAGTTCCAGGCCAGCCACCAGGGCTGTTACAAAGAGAAACCATATCTTAAAAAAAAAACAATAACAAAACAAAAAAAGAAAAAAAAAAGAATCTGTTTATTTGGGGGGGGGGGTTGTTTTTTAAAGTAAGTGCCTTTTGTTTTTATCTTAAGGAAAGAGAACCACGCTAGATTCCTACCATTCTTGGTCAGTGTCTGGTAACTAACCACTTCCCTTAGTTCACTCCTTACACACATCTAACCCTGTCAGCCTTAAATGCTTCCCTGGCCAATACAGTAGTTCCCAGCCTCTCACGTCTTAGAAGCTGGCTGTTTCATCATCCAAGTTCGATGTCAGAAAGTAATCTCTTTTGCTCACTCTGTCCTGACTGCTCTGAATTCATGGCATTCCTCCCTCCTGCCTCAGTTTATCAAGCTGGGATTACAGCTGTCAGGCACTACATATAACAATAGCAATTCCTTTCTTCAAAGTTTAAAACTTTTAAGTATATGGGTTTTCTATGTGGTACCCCAGGAAGCCAGAAGAGGGCGTCAGATGCCCTGGAACTGGATTTACAGATGGCTATGAGCCACCAAGTAGGTGCTGGGAATCAAACCTGGGACCTCTAAGAGGAGCAGCCAGTGCTCCTAAGTGCTGAGCTGTCTCTCCAGTCCTGATAGAGAAGCCAGACAGTTAAGTGCATGCCTCTAATCCCAGCACTTAGAAGGCAGAGGCAGTGGATCTCTGTGAGTTCAAGGCCAGCCTGGTCTACTGAACTAGTTCCAGGACAGCTAGGGCTGTTGAAACCCACCGCACCCTCCCCCCACCAAAAAAAAAAATAAATAAAAATAAAAATCATAGATGCCTTTGACTGCACCTAGCATTTCCCTAGTTTTCTTTATCATATTTTACTATGCATTTGAAAGTCTCACTTATTTATTTCCTTATTATCTCTTCTACCCTTCCATTCTCAAGGACTCTCCACAAGAGAAAGGACCACAGCTGTCACTGTTACTCAGTCTTGTGGTACCATAAGCACAAAGCAGACAGTTGGTAGTCACCTGCTAAGAGGGTACAAGCACAGGAAACATGAAATAATCAAGCACTGGCCATTAACTTTGGCACTTACAGTTACCAAATAAGGATTGTGGATTTCAGAGATCATGCTGGGAACTGTAAGCTTCCTAAATGAATTGAAGTGTGAAGTGTCAGGGTGGAGAGAGGAACTGAAGATACCCATGCTTGCAGACTGGCAGAACATTGTGAAATGGTGCATTAAGCAACCTAAAGAGGGCGCTGGAGAGATGGCTCAGAGGTTGGGAGCACTGGCTGCTCTTCCGGAGGTCCTGAGTTCAATTCCCAGCAACCACATGGTGGCTCACAACCATCTGTAATGAGATCTGGCACTGTATCCTGGAAAGTGTATATATAAATAATTAAAAAAAAAAAAAAAGCAACCTAAAGAGGGGCTGGAGAGATGGTTCAGTGGTTAAGAGCATTGCCTGCTCTTCCAAAGGTCCTGAGTTCAATTCCCAGCAACCACATGGTGGCTCACAACCATCTGTAATGGGGTCTGGTGCCCTCTTCTGGCCTGCAGATATGCACACTGACAGAATATTGTATACATAATAAATAAAATTAAAAAAAAAAAGCAACCTAAAGATTCAATGCATCCCCATCAAAATTGCAACAGCAGGGGGCTGGTGAGATGGGTCAATGGTTAGGAACACTGGTTGTTCTTCTAGAGGATCAGGGTCCGAGCCCCAGCACCCACTGTCTGTGATTCCAGTTCCAAGGGATCTGACCACCTGTTTCTAACCTCAGTGAGCACCAGTCACGAACACGGCACATATACAGACACATGTATGTGTAAGCAAAACACAAACAAAATGAGACTTTTTAAGATAGTTGTAATAGCTTAAACAAAATCGAGGCTAAATTGGGCATGAAATAATCTGTACACCTAGCTGGTGAGCTGTTTAGCCTGCTGGAAATTTGTTCCTTTAGATTATACCCTGCATTTCTGAGATGACTGTGAGGGTGACCTAGTTTAGCACATCACTCTGCTGACAGAACTGGTCTGTTTGGACAGGTGCTGTGCTGGTTTGAATGTGACTGGCCCCATAACCACATAGGGAGAAGCACTATTAGAAGCTGTGGCTTTGGTGGAGTGGGTGTGGCCTTGTGGAGGAAGTGTGTCACTGTGGAGGCGGGCTTGGAGGCTTCCTATGCTCAGGATACTGCCAAGTGTCTCAGTCCACTTCCTGTTGCCTATGATCAAGATGTAGCCAGTACCACATCTACCTGTAAGTAATCATGCTCCCCACCATGATGATAATGGATTAAACCTCTGAACTGTAAGGGAGTCAACCCCAATTGAACACTCCCCTTTATAAGAGTTGCTGTGGTCACGGTCTCTTCACAGAAACAGGACAATAACGAAGACAGGTGTCATTCCTTCCCTAACGCTCCATGGGACCCCAACTAAAGCTATGCAGCCACCTTCCCCAAGAGCGAGGTGCTCTTTTGTCAAGGGTGTTGAGCAGCTGTATCACCCTGCTAGAACCTCCAAATAAATCAGCAAGTGCCTATTTCTCACAGAGAAAACTTTAATCCCACAAATCTACTTTCCATACCGTTGCTGCCCCCTGCTGTCTGGGAATAGACATTACTTTCAAGGCTTTTTTTCTAGCCTGACAGTTGAGCCTAGAATTAATCAAAACTGAAATCACAAGATGACAAGTTATATGTAATTTCTAGAAATAATATATGCTAATATATTTTAAAATCATAACTTTGCTCTAAAAATATTACACTTGTTTTATTCTTTTATTACAAATTAGTCTGTTTGGTTTTCTCTGTGAAACTAAGAAACTGTGCTCAACTTTTCAAAACTAACGGGGATAGAATTACCCACAGAACAAGAAACCAGGAGCACAACAGAACAAGACAGCAGCAGAGAGTCTACCAGCTGAGGCTGCATCTGCTTGCCAGACTTAGCAGCAAACATCTAACTCAGCAAATGCCAGCCTGGTCCCGTGTTCTAGGACAGAATTACGCACATGGGTGAAGAAAAGATGAAAACCAGTGCAGGCTTTCAGAAACTCAAACAGGAAGAGAAAGAGAGACTGGTATCAAAAAGACACAGACTTTGTATTGATTTAGCTTCGGTTTTGTTTATCTTTTGAGACAGAATCTCTCTACATAGTATTGACCGTCTTAGAACTCACTCTGTACACCAGGCTGGCCTAAAACTCAGATCCACCTGCCTCCGCCTCCCAAGGGCTGGAACTAAAAGTGTGCGCCACACGCCCAGCCTTAGGATCTGTTTTTGAAAACAGGGCAAATGTAGCCAGGCAGGGGTGGTACAGGCATTTAATACCAGCACTCAGGAAGCAGAGGAAAATGGATCTCTGAGTTCGAGGTCAGCCTGGTCTACAGCTTGATTTCCAAAAGGGCCAGGGATACGTAGAGAAACCCTGTCTCAGAATAAAAAAAAAGAAAGAAAAAGAAAAGAAGATAACAGCAAATGGGAAAATTTTAAAGTGCTAGTTCACACAGAGAGACGGACAGCAGCCTTTTATCTCAGCACTCAGGAGGCAGAGGCAGGGCATCTCTGCGAGTCTGAGGTCAGCCTGGTCTACACAGCAAGTGCCAACCCAGCCAGGGTACATGAGACCCTGTCTCAAAAAGACCAAAACAAATAAACTAGGTAACTGAATGGTTTAAAAAGTATGGGCTGAGTTGTCAGAAAACAAAAGGATATTTGTTTACTTTATAACGTGAGAAACACATAAAAAAAAAAGAGTCCAAAATAGCTGACTTTATTGTTTAGAGAGCCTATCTCCATAGTCATATTGCATCCCTAATGCCTGTCAATCACCTTATATTGTTTGATGATCTAGTTGATTTTGATTTTTTGAGACGGAATTTCTCTGTGGCTTGGAGCTTGTCCCGGAACTCGCTCTGTAGACCAGGCTAGCCTCGAACTCAGAGATCCACCTGCCTCTGCCTCTGCCTCCAGAGTGCTGGGATTAAAGGCTTGCGCCATTACTGCCTGGTCCCTTACTGCCTGGTCCCAAGAACTATTTTAAGTTTCTAAAAGTAAGATAAAAAAATTTAATGTGTATTTTGTCATCATGAATCTGAATTTAAATCTATCTGGAAAAGAACCAAATCTTTCCATAATACTAAAGATCTACTTCATAATACTGGGACTCAAACCCAGTCAGGCACACAAACCCTCCACTACTGAGCCCCCGAGGGGTTTGTTTTAATAGTTCTCAGAGCTGTTGATGTTTGGTTGAAACTTAAAATGCTTTACATATTAGAGATTTAATAACACTCTAGAAACTGAAATTGATGCTGAAGCAACTTACATTCATTTCAAGGTAAAAGCTACAGGTAAGGACTCTTGTTCTATTTAATTCATGGGAGTTAAGCTCAAATGCTAGCACCCAAATAAAGAGTAAGGCATGCCTGCGCCTGCCTATGACCTCACTGAGCAGTAGCGCAGGTCCCCAGAGCTCACCTCACGGGCCAGTCAACCCCATTAGAAAGGCAAGTATCTGACTCAGAGAGAAACCCTGTTCCCAGGCAGGAAGACAGAGAGCACAGAAAACACCTGACATGTTGCTCTGGCCACATGTATGCATGGGTGCATACACTGTGTTTACATCCATAAACCACACAACGCGAACACACACACACTTGTCAAGTCAGTTGACTTTACTCACTAATATTCTATTTGTTTACGTTAGTAACTTTTTTTTGAGACAGGGTGCTGTGCAATCTACGCTGACCTTGAACTCACATTAAGGGCTCCAGCAGGTCCTGGCCTGTGGACAGGCCTTATCCTTCCCCCTCCCCTTTCCCTTGCTAAACCCTTAGATATATCCCTAAAGCTAGTCACCAAGGTCTATCCCCTTATTTGGCCCCTTTCTTATGCCTGACTCATTCCTAAGATGGATCACCAAAGTTCACCAATCAAAGATCCCCATTTGACTACCCTAGTTTAAATCCCCCATCAAGACTTATCAGCCCATCTCAGCTCATTCCACTCTTTCCCTTTTTTTTTTTTTTTTTTTTTTTTTTGATTTTTCGAGACAGGGTTTCTCTGTGGCTTTGGAGCCTGTCCTGGAACTAGCTCTGTAGACCAGGCTGGTCTCGAACTCACAGAGATCCACCTGCCTCTGCCTCCCGAGTGCTGGGATTAAAGGCATGTGCCACCACGGCCCGGCCACTCTTTCCCTCTTAAAATTAACACTTGCAAAGCTATTTGCTGGATTCTGACTCAGTCACCTTGTCTCTCTGCCTTGCTTAAAAAGGATCTCTTTATATTTGGGTGTAGTCCGGGCCTAACCCAGGGTCCAATGAGGAGAACCCCGAAGTACGCGGGTCCCTTCACTCACTAATAGTCAAGAATCACACAAAATTCCTGGTCTTCCTGATTCTACTTCTCGGGGACTGGCTAATAAGCTTACGCCACCATATCTAGCTAAGAACTTCACTCTAACCTCAACTGTGAGAATACTGAGACCCTTTGTCCTGTAACGGGATATGCACTGGGAGTTAATTCTACCAAGTCTTAAATCAGCCTGTTGGCTTGCTGTTGAGATAGGGTTTTGCTGAATGGCCAGGCTGGTCTCAAACCCAAGTTAGTCCTCCAACCTAGCATTCGGAGGAACTAGGAACACAGGTTCTGGCAGAGCCCAATTTGTCTGCTCCTTTTGTTAAGGCTCAAGTGTGCTTGTTAAAGCCTAACTATAATAAACACACAAACGTAAACATACAAAGTGGTAGAATTTCAGAGTAGCCCTGTTGTGGCGTTTAGTTATCAAACAGGAAAATGCTCCCTGGACAATAAATAAATGTTTGTTTGGCTTTGAGACAAGAACTCTAGCCCAGACTAGGCTCAAACTCTCAGCAGCTGAAGGTGGCCTTCGCTTACTTCTGGGAGTGTGCCTCCACACCTCTCCTTCCGCACTGCTGAGGACTGAGCCCAAGGTTTTGTGCAAGCTAGGCAAGCACTCTACAATTGAGCCACATCCCTTTGCCCCCAGAAAACATCTTAACAGTCCGCATAGGACTCCACCTTGTGCTCTGTGGCTCCAAAGAGCAAGATATACACCCTGATAGCTCGCGTTCCTGCTGGGCTGTTCCCTTCTCCTATAGCCAGCTACAACTGTACACACTGTCCTATGAGTCCAGCAACGGCACTATCTAACCGTCTGCTACCATGAGACTAACCCATTAGTAATAATAAACCCAGTAACATAACATTGCTCTTTAACTGGGTCAAAGTACTAGAAACTGTGTGTGTTAGGCAAGTGCTTGACCACTGAACCACATCCCAGGCTATATTTTACCTCCTTTTCTTGGAGATAGGGTCTTCTTCTGTGGCTAGTCCAGGCTGGTCTCAAACTCAGAAATCCACCTGCCTCTTGAGTGCTGGATCTAAAGGCTTGCACACCATGCCTGGCCTACTTTCTGCTTATTTAGGTGGTTGTTTTTTACGAGACAGGGTCTCGCTGGACAACCCCGGCTGGCCAGGTTGCTATGTAGAACAGGTTTGCCTCAAACTTACAGAGATGTGCCTGCCTCCTCTTCCCGAGTCCTGGACTGTCTGTTTGTTTAGCTGCAGGAATCTCACTGAAATGCCCTGGCTGATTTTGAACTTACTCTGTAACCTAGGTAGGTGTTGGAGTTGCTATTTATTCTCCTGCCTAAGCTACACAGTAGCTGCGATACAGGACTGAGCCACCAGTCTTGGTGAACATTCATTTCAAAAAGGCCAGTGTCAGGCCGGGCGGTGGTGGCGCACGCCTTTAATCCCAGCACTTGGGAGGCAGAGGCAGGTGGATGTCTGTGAGTTCGAGACCAGCCTGGTCTACAAGAGCTAGTTCCAGGACAGGCTCCAAAACCACAGAGAAACCCTGTCTCGAAAAACCAAAAAAAAAAAAAAAAAAAAAAAAAAGGCCAGTGTCATGTCTAACCCCCCAGTATTGCAATATACACACACAGAATGCTAACTAGCAGACATTTCAAATTATCTCAAGACTTCCGGCTTCTGCCATAACGTACAGCTCAATGCAAACCTATGAGAAGCTCATCATCAGAGGGGGCACTAGACCTGCCTTTCATAAAGAACAGTACATCTGCCCAGCATGCGAGAGTGAAGTAAAACAGGGTTGAGGAAAAGAAAAAAATCTAAAAAATAAATAAATAAATAAAACAAGAGTTGTGGCTAGAGAGATAGCTCAGCGGTTAAGAGCACTGACTGCTCTTCCAGAGGACCTGGGTTCAATTCCCAGCATCCACATGGCAGCTCACAACCGTCTGTATCCAGTTCCAGAGGACCTGGGTTCAATTCCCAGCATCCACACGGCAGCTCACAACCGTCTGTGTCCAGTTCCAGAGGACCTGGGTTCAATTCCCAGCATCCACATGGCAGCTCACAACCGTCTGTGTCCAGTTCCAGAGGACCTGACACCCTCACACAGACACACATGCAGGTGAAACACCAATGCACATAAAGTAAAATAAATAATTAAAAAAAAAAAAAAGCAAGAGCTAAGAAAAGCAAAGTTGTCATTACCTTGGTATTTCTTCAGAGCCTGTAGGACACTGGGGAGCTGGTTCACACCCTGATATATTCGGTAACAGTCTTGTAAGTTTGCTGCTTGTCTCTGAAATTTCTTGGCAAGTCGGTTAAGATCTGGAAATCGACGAAGTAAATCCTCCTGTAAGGTCTGCCTCAGTTCTGAATCTTCTACAAAAGCTTCCACTAAATTTAATCTGGAAAAAAAAAAATATTAGAGTAAAAAGTAAGACGGCTCAATAGGTAGGCACTTGCCACCAAGCTTGAGTTCCTGAGTTCAAACACCAGGGAATCCGCATGGTGGAGGGAACTGATGCCCAAGTTGTTCTCTGACTTCCAGGAGTATGCCAAACACACACACATACACACACACACACACACACACACACGCACACTCATTAAAAAAAAACCACACATATATATGCATTTTAAATATATATAAAGATATATAATAGATAGATAAATAGATAGAGCGAGCCATGGGGTTGGAGAGAGATGGTTCAGTGGTTACCAGAAGTTAAGAGCACTGGCTATTGTTCCAGAGGACTTGGGTTCAATTCCCAGCACCCACATGGCAGCTCATAACTATCTGTAACTCCAGTTCTGGGGGACCTGACACCCTCACATAAAGTTAAAATAATTTTAAAAAGAGAGAGAGAGAGAAAGAAAAGAAAACAAAGAGAGCGCCTTTAATCCCAGCACTCGGGAGGCAGAGGCAGGCGGATCTCTGTGAGTTCGAGACCAGACCAGCCTGGTCTACAGAGCTAGTTCCAGGACAGGCTCCAAAGCCACCACAGAGAAACCCTGTCTCGAAAAACCAAAAAAAAAAAAAAGAAAAAAAGAAAGAAAGAAAAAAGAAAAAGAAAACAAAGAAAGAAAGAAAGGGAGGGAGGGAGGCTCAAGGCAAAAATCAGCACACTAGCACTACATATGGGTCTCACTGTGGCTAACTTAAAAAAGGAAAAAAGAAAAGAAGTAGCTTTGAAAAATGAAGAAAGCTGGGTGGTGTGACACACGCCTTTAATCCCAGCACTGTGGAGGTAGAGCCAGGTAGATCTCTGTGAGTTCAAGGCCATCCTGGTCTAAGTGTGAGTTCCAGGACAGCCAGGGCTACACACACACACACACACACACACACACACACACACACACCAAAAAAACAAAAAAAAAAAAAACAAAAACAACAACAAAAACCCTGTGGGGGTGGGGGAACAGACAGGAGAGGAGAGAAAAACAGTGAGAGAGAATGGGGTGGGGAAGAAGAAGAGAAGAGGAGGGAGAATGTCTACAAAACTAACCTAAGAGAAGCACGGTAAGCCATCTCAAAATGCCTAGAAGGTAAAGGCTATCCCTGCCTAACAAAGTGAGTTACATGACACCTGCCTCAAAGCAAAACCAGCGCACTAGCACACAGCAATTGCAAAGCTCCTTCCGTCTGGCCCAGGATGAATTGCTGGTTTCAGAAGCTGTTCAGTAAACCACTTCAGAAGTAATTACAGTGTCAGTTTACATTTCTAGATAACAGTAAAAAGGGAGAGACTTCTGTCTCCTTGACAATGTCACTTTAAAAATCACAAATTTAGACATATCAAAGCTACCACTGGCATTAACAGAGTATAGCTATCAGTCATACTGAATTCAATCTCTCAGCTGCACAAAATTTAGATATTATATTAGATCACAATTTAATGGGAATGCACAATAAATTTTTAGGGTCAGTTAATCCCTAAGATTCCAACAGAACTCTTTGGAAATTAATCATAAAACATGTTTTTTTTAAAATTATTACACTTATCTGTGTGTGTGTACTTATACATGTACAGCACACACGGAGGTAAAAGGACAAAGTTCAAGAGTCAGCTTTCTCCCTTGGATGAACCAGGTCACCAGGCTTGGGAGCAACCACCTGAGCCTTTCACCAACTCAACATATGGTTTCCTGGAATCTGGAGAAATGACAGAACGGCCAAGAGCCCTGGCTACTCTTCCAGAGAAAGCAGCTTTGATTCCTAGTACCCAAGTACCAGCTCACTAATACGGAATTCCCCTCTGTATGCTGTGAATACCACTGGTTAACAAAGAAGCTGTTTTGGGCCTGTGATAGGATAGAGCAGAACTAGGTAGGGAAAACTAAACTGAATGCTGGGAGAAAGGAGGTGGAATCAAAGAGAAGCCATGTAGCCCAGCCAGAGACAGACAATGTATAGAACCTTGCCGGTAAGGCACAGCCAATGGTGATACACAGATTAATGGAAATGTAACATGGAAGAGTTAGCCAATAAGAAACCAAAGCTAATGGGCCAAGCAGTGATTTAATTAATAGAGTTTCTGTGTGGTTATTTTGGGAGTCCAACTGCGTATAACCTGTTTCAGGATCCAACACCCCTCTTCTGATGGCCTCAGGAGCTCACACATACATGATGTGCATACACTCAGATAGAACCTGGATCAGTGACAGGGTCCCACAGAGGAACATCAGTGATAAAAAAAAAATAGGAAAAAATTAGGAAAGTAGGGACCAGGAGGTCTTGCATAAGCTGATGGTTTATGTCAAATAAGCTTATTAAGAAGTAGCGTCATCACCAGGCGGTAGGTGACCCATGCTTTAAACACAGCACTAGGGAGGCAAGAGGCAGGCAGATCTCTGTAAGTTTGAGATCAGCCTGGTCTACATAGTTCCAGGACAGTCAGGGTTACACAGAGAAACCCTGCCTGTCTTAAAAAAAAAAAACAAAAAAAAAAAAAAAAAACAAGGTTGGTTGTGATAGGGCATACCTTTGATGTCAGCTCTCTGTGGAGACAGAGGTAAGATAATCTCTAAGGAGTTCAAGGCCAGCCTGGTCTACATATCCAGTTCCAGTCCAGCTAGGCCTACATAATGTCTCAAAAATCAACAGTATTCTATCATTTCTTTTAAACTAGTAAAGGCTAGAGAGTTAGATCAACAGTTAAAAGCACTTGGCTGCTCTTAAAGAAAACCCAGGTGGATTCCCAGCACCCACATGGCAGCTCAAAACCATCTGTAACTCCAGTCCCAGAGGATCTGATGCCTCTTCTGACCTCCACAGGCACCAGGCACACGTGTGGTACACAGACAAAACATTCATACCCATAAACTAGATAAATCTAAACACAGCAAGTCTGTGGCAGTGGAAGGCTCATCCAGAAGAAAAGACCTGAAGTCAATTTTCAGGGTGAAGAGAGCAGGCCAAAGTACCTTGGCCTAAGTACTATCGTTTTGACTTCAGATTCTATTCTATCTATAGGGTGAAATCAAGTTCAAGTTCCCAAGCTGTAGGAGAGCTGATCAACCTCCTCCCCAGACCATAGAAACAGTCCTTAGTTTTTCAGAAACATCAGGCTGTTCCTAACAACAGAAGGCTGGTCAGACCAAAAGGATTGCACTGTGTGTCAGCTGACAACAATGGGAAACACAAGGAAAGTCCCCAGTTGTTAACGTCTGACCACTGTTTGTGACCTTTGTGCTCATAAACCCCACCTCTGCACCTGCTTGGGGCTGCTGGGAGAAACAAGGCTCCGGAGTCCTTGTCCTGCTGCCCTGCTCCATCAGTGACCACTCCGGAGCCTTAAGTGGTATCTCATCTTCCTCGAAGAAAGGTTGGCTGGGCTAGGGATAGAGCTCAGTACAACACCCTGGATTGAGTTTCCAGTTCAGCTTCCACCCCCAGCACCACCTACACCAGTGCCTGGGAGATGAGGGCCAGGATGGCTGGGATGACGACCCTCACTGAGAAACCTAACTGTATCTGAGTTAGAACCCTGGAATCTACATTAAGGTGGAAGGAGAATGGACTCTACAGATGTATGTTCCACACCCTGTAAGCACCCCTCAAACACACACACACACACACTACATATAATTAAAATGTTTTTAAAGGTTAAAATTCATCCTCAACTAAATATGAGTTCAAGGTCAGTTCAGGACCCACAACACAACAAAACAAGAAATACACTGAGTGGGGGCTGGAGAGATAGCTCAGCGGTTAAGAACATTGCCTGTTCTTCCAAAGGTCCTGAGTTCAATTCCAAGCAACCACATGGTGGCTCTCAACCATCTGTAATGAGATCTGGTTCCCTCTTCTGGCCTGTAGGCATACATGCAGACAGAATACTGAGAATATTGTATACATAATAAGTAAATAAATCATTTTAAAAAAAAAAAGAAATACACTGAGTGCAAACTGTCTATCAGAATGCGTGGCATTATCATACAGGGTCAACAGTGAATTGCACAAAGGCAGGAGAAGCGCACACTAAATGCTATACCTCTCTTCTATTCTGTTCTTGTCCATGAGAGGCTGTTTAATCCACTGGTTAACCAATCTTTGCCCTTGAGCAGTTTTGCATTTATTCAGTAATGCAGCCAGAGACTGAGAGCCAGTGGTATCTTCAACAGAACCCTAGTAACACACGAAAAGAAAAAACCATCAGCAAAGACTTTATCTTGCCATGAAACAGAACTGGAATAGTGAGCACTGCTCTCCAAATATAAACTAGGAACTGCCCACAATAGTTCCTCTAAGGCGAAACCTGTGCATCTGCATTTGCAGACACACATTTCACCCTCAGCTGACTCACAGTGACTACAGTGTCTAAACGGACTCAGAACAGGACTGTAAGGCCCTGTGTTAACACAGAGTCACCCGAACAACCAGGACAGTCTACACATATTGTCTGAATAATTACAAACAACTTAAGGGGGCTGGAGAGATGGTTCAGAGGTCAAAAGCACTGGCCACTCTTCCAGAGGTCCTGAGTTCAATTCCCAGCACCAACATGGTGCTCATAACTATCTGTAATGAGATCTGGTGCCCTCTTCTGGCCTGCAGGCAGGCATACCTGCAGAACACTATATATAATAAATAAATATTTTTTTAAAAAACTATCTAGTTTGGGGGCTGGAGAGATGGCTCAGAGGTTAAGAGCATTGCCTGCTCTTCCAAAGGTCCTGAGTTCAATTCCCAGCAACCACATGGTGGCTCACAACCATCTGTAATGGGGTCTGGTGCCCTCTTCTGGCCTGCAGGCATATACACAGACAGAATATTGTACACATAATAAATAAATATTTTTTAAAAAAACTATCTAGTTTAACTATAATAATGCTACAGAATACAAATTCCTTACATAGATCATTATTTGTGAAAGGGAACTTTTTTAAAAAATTACTCAGTTTCTTGTTTTTTTTCTTCCCTAAGACAAGATTTTTCTGTGTATCTCTGGCTGTGCTGGAACTCGCTATGTAGACCAGGCTGGCCTCAAATTCACAGAATTCACAACCTGCCTCTGCCTCCCGAGTGCTGGGATTAAAGACCTGTGCCACCACCGCCCAGCTAAATTATTCAATATTTTTAACCCATGTTGTCTTTTTTACCTGGAAAAGATTGAGGGCTCTAACTGCTGCCATGTCCAATTTCATGTATTGGTTGAAGTCAAAAGTAGTCAGTTCAAACTGTCCAAAATTTGAATCATCTGACAAGAGTTCTAAAAACTTGATTACTGCAGATAATGATGAAACTGCAACCTAAAAATAAATATTAAATGAAAGATTCTTCCATCACCAAGATTAGAGACTAGGAAGGCAAAACCAAAGCCAAGTAAGACTAACTGGGCATGGAGGCATGTGCCTGGAATTCTAGTACTCGAAAGACCAACAGAGGAAAACCAAGAGTTTGGGGCCAGTCTGGAATACATCGAGAATTTGGGGCAAATCTAGAATACAAAGAGAAACTTTGTCTCTCATGCTGGTGAGACGGCTCCACGGGTCTCATGGTCACAGCTTGATCCCTAAACCCACAGCAGAAAGAGGACTCCTGAGGTTGTCCTCTGAGCTTCACATACATGCTGGGCACCCTAAGGACCACACACTCATATTCATACCCAATAATTAATATTTACATGTATGTGCACGTTTAAAGTGAAACTTGCCAGGTAATATGGTACAGCCTTTATTTCCAGCAGTTGAAAGGCAATGGCAGGGGGATCTGTGAGTTCGAAGCCAGCCTAGACTACACTGTGAGTTCCAGGCCAGGCAAAGATACACAGTGATACTGTGTCTCGGAAAGGTAGGAAAACCCAGTCTCTTGGAATGGGGAACCAGAGGGAAGATGGTTTACATCTTCAATGGACAAGTGTTAGGAATCCGTCCCCAGAGAGACTGTTTCATAACAGATCTTCTAGGGAATAGCAGAATTTGCTGTTCTTTTTCTTTTTTCCTTTATTTCCCCCGCAAATCTCTGCTTCAGCAAGATGTAAAAAAGAAGAGGCTACGGGAGCCCCTCTGACTCCAGGTCTGATGGAAGAGGGCCACCAAGAATCACATAGAATAAGCTGCACCAGGCGTCGTCATGGCCCCTGCTCAGCTCCAACAGCTGGTGAACGAGGAAGGTAACGTATGTCTGAGACGCAGACAACTAGGCATGCACCAGTGCAGAAGACAACCACCGAGAAGTGGAGAACAGCTCAAGCTGGAGAAGATGAAGGTGTCTATCTAAACAAGGACTGCTGCGTCCTTCCGCACAAATGATGAGGTCATGCTGGGAATTCCCGCTGGAGGAGCTGAACTGGCTAGCATGCAATTCTATAAACATACAAGTGTGTCCCCTTACCTTCTTTGTATAGTTTACTGAATTAATATAGCTTCATTAAGTAAATATTTTCAGGTTGCAAAACTTAAATTTTTTAATCTTTATATAATTTAACACCAATTCTCTGGTCTGGAAGAAATAAAGGCATGTATTCAGTCCTGTTAATGTCGCCTTTTTGCTGCTTCTTTGTTCTTTTTCCACGACAGTGTTTCTCTGCGTAGCCCCTGCTGTCCTAGGACTCAATCTGTGGCTCAGGCTAGCTTCCAACTCAAGAGACAGCTACTGCCGGGCGGTGGTGGCGCACGCCTTTAATCCCAGCACTCGGGAGGCAGAGGCAGGCGGATCTCTGTGAGTTCGAGACCAGCCTGGTCTACAAGAGCTAGTTCCAGGACAGGCTCCAAAACCACGGAGAAACCCTGTCTCGAAAAACCAAAAAAAAAAAAAAGAGAGAGACAGCTACCTATGCCCCCCAGCCTAAAATGGGCCTAAAGGATGAGCCACCACCGCCATTGGGCTGCCTTTCTACACTTCTAAAATACTGCTCCTAGTTATTTTACACTCATTTATAAATAAGCCACACCATTGTTTATTTTAGTATTTTTAGTATACATAGAAGTAGAAACCCTATCTCTAAAATCAAAATAGGGGAAGAAAGATATAAAAATATAGCCCTATAAATCATTTATATAAACAAATAAAGGCAAACTAATCTATGCTGTCAGAAGTCAGAACCAGGATAGACCGCTAATGCAGATGAAGATAGTAAGGAAGTCTTAACGGGAAGTATAAGAGAATCTTAATGATACTGAGTCATAGATCCTAGTTAGTAACAAGCTGTAAGAATTTCAGTTACAAATTATCATATGGGCCTTGTAATGTGCAAGACTATACAAAAATAAAGAACTAAACAAGTTTAAATTATTTATATTCTATGTTACTGGTACACAATAAAAAATTAAAACAGTAGTAAGTTGAAGACATCAAATCATGCCAAACAGTGGTTCAAACTGCCCTTGAAGGCTAGCGAGCTGTTTCACTGGTAAGCGATTCCACTTGGAGCACAAGGCTGCTGAACTGAGGTCTCTGTGGACTATAAGAAAGTTGCCTTCCGACCTCCACACTCATGCAACCACACACAAATAATACATAAACTATATCCGACAAGCCAGACATGGTGGCCCCTACTCACAAACCCACGACTCAGGCTATGAAGACAAGATCAAAGTTCAAAGTCCACCTTGTCTATATCACCAATTCAAGGCCAGCCTGTATGAAACCCTGTCTCAAAACACTGATGCATTTTATATACTGATAATGGCCTGTGTCAAACTAATTAACAAACAAGGCTGTCCAAAGAAACTTCCCTATGTCACCAGGAAGCACACATCAATAGTCTTTGTTTTCGTTATGAGACAGAGGGACACTATGTAGCCCAGGCTTGTTATGATCAGTAACTTTCCTGCCTCAGCTTCCTAAGCACTAGGACCTAGTCAAAAGAAATTAACAAAAAACTAACTAGATAAATAAATAGATACATGAGTGAATAAACGAATAAATAAAAATAAAAGAGGAAAATATTGACGGGGCAAGGCGGTGGTGGTACATGCCTTTAATCCCAGCCTAGACGAAGGCAGATTTCTGTGAATCTGAAGCCAGTCTGGTCTACAGAGTGAGTGCAGGACAGCCAAGGCTACACAGAGAAACCCTGTTTCAAAAAACAACAAACAAAATATATATAAACTGACAAGCAGGGGGCGTATACCTTTAGTTCCAGCACTCAGGAGGAAGATAAATATGAGTGTTCCAGGCCAACCTGGTCTACAAAGTGTGTTCCTGGCACTTTGTAGGAAGGGTTATATAGCAAGCACTGGTGAAAGAAAGAAAGAAAGAAAGAAAGAAAGAAAGAAAGGGGGGGCTGGAGAGATGGCTCAGAGGTTAAGAGCATTGCCTGCTCTTCCAAAGGTCCTGAGTTCAATTCCCAGCAACCACATGGTGGCTCACAACCATCTGTAATGGGGTCTGGTGCCCTCTTCTGGCCTGCAGGCATACACACAGACAGAATATTGTATACATAATAAATAAATAAATAAATATTTAAAAAAAAAAAAGAAAGAAAGAAAGAAAGGAAGGAAGGAAGGAAGGAAGGAAGAGGGGGAGGGAGAGGGAGAGAAAGAAAACTCCAAAATCCCAACAAGTTTCTCATTCTCAGCAAGGAAGACTGTTTTCTAACCCTTGAGATTTTCACTCATCCTTGTTTTTTTCTTTTTTTGCCTTTTTGAGGCAGTTTCTTATAGCTAACGAGGGCCTCCAACTCAACTCAGTCTATATTTGAGACTGCCTCCATCTCCTGACCACAACTAACACATGATGGCTCACAACCATTTATAATGAGATCTGGTGCCCTCTTCTGGCCTGCAAGTATTCAAGCAGACAGAACACTGTATATATAACAAAATAAATCTTTAAGAAGAAAAAAAAGTAAACAGCCAGGCGGTGGTGGCACACACTTTTAGTCCTGTCCCAGCACTCGGGAGGCAGGCAGATCACTAAGCTTGACACCAGTGTGGTCTAGGAGGACAGCCAGGGATACACAGAGAAACCCTGTCTCAACAAAAAAGGGGGCTGGAGAAACGGCTCGGCGGTTAAGAGCATTGCTGGCTCTTTCAAAGGTCCTGAGTTCAATTCCCGACAACCACATGGTGGCTCACAACCATCTGTAATGAGGTCCGGTGCCCTCTTCTGGCCTGCAGGCATATACTGTATACATAATAAATAAATACTTAAACAACAACAAAAAAGTAAAAAAATAAAATAAAATAATCCACCAAAACAACAAAGAAAAAACACTTCCAACAACAATCCTTCAATGCAGACATATTTATCCTCATTTGACAGAACACTAAACTGTCTCTTAAAAAGACCGAGGGATTTATGAAGGACCCCCAGAACTGGTGCACAGCACAGCTGAGACACACGATACTAGGCTCCGTCTCCCACTCAAGTGACAGTAATCAGCTTCTTAACAATTTCCCTTCTCTCTCTGGAAACACGGTCTCAGATCACCTGACCTGCCTCAAATCTGCTACAAACTTCTGACCCACCTTCAAGTTGCTGGGATCACAGGCTTCCATAGCAGGCTCACATGCACATGCAATGGTAGACTCCTTCCATATAGAAACTCCACAGAGATGAGCCATGTATGACCACAGGGGGCTGGAGAGATGCTCAGCAGGAAGAGCCTGTGCTGCTCTTCCAGAGGACCCAGGTTCAGTTCCCAGCACCCACATTAGATGGTACACATCCACTGGAACTCCATGTCTATCATCCAAGGGCAGCACAACACCCCCACACAGACAAAAATTAAAAAATAAATCCTTAAATATAAGATTATCAGGTTATGCTAAAAAAATTTCCTGGCCATTTTCTTGTGTTTCCCCACAAACTTTATTGTCCATAAATAAAGAGCATCACCGACGTGCCGTTTGGATGGGTGTGACAAGCGTGGGCCACCAAGACGGCTCAGCAGCAGAAGCAGTCACTGCCAAACCCGGCAGGCCCACCTGCACGCTGCTGTGTGCACGAGAACATACACGAGCCCGCGTGCTGCAGGATGTGTGGTCACACCATGAACCCCGAGACTGTGGTGTGGCTCAGCCTTAACACACACCTTTAATCCAAGAGCTTTCTGCTTGAATACTGCAACCAGTGATGGAATAAAATCAACCATAGGTCAAGACGCAGAGCAAGCACCAGTTGACAGGAAGTGAACACAGAATTATCAAGAAAAAGAAACACAAAAGAGTAAAGTGGAGTTATGAGGTCTTGTTGAGACTGCCTAGGAGAAGGCAGGAGGCTTCTGGGACGCTGGCTGAGGAGGAAGGTCAGCGGGGTGCTTTCTCTGCCTCTCTGAGCTAGCGGGATTTCACCCAGCATCTGGCTCCCAGGCCTTTATTGGTAAAATTGAACCACTGAGAATCTGTTAAAAACAACACATGCAACCACACATGTAATAAATAAAGGCAATTTTTTAAAGTGACTGAATTAGTCTTTTAAAATGTTACTGTTATGATTTACAAATACCTTCACGCTTACAACCCACATACCTGATTCTCCATCTCTGGTAAGACAGCGCTATTTATCTGCTCTCCTTTCTTGCCTTTTAATAACCGGTTGAGATCCTGGCATATGTCTTTAGAGGAAAAGTCGGCTCTCTTTCTTTCTGTGATCAGAATCCCTCCTCTCTGAATAACCTGTTTATGGAAAACACTTCAAATCACTGAGCAAATCAATGAGCAAAGAAAAATCAATGAGCAAAGGGAAATTATAACATCACCAAATAGGAAGTAACAACTATGAACCTACCAAGTTTTGTTCACTGTACAAGTCCCTATGAACATCTTTTAAATCTATGAACAAACTCTGGAGGCAGAGGTAGATGCCTGTCTAGTCTTCACAAAGAGTTCCAGGTTAGCCAGAGCTACAAAGAAAGAAAGAAAAGCAAAAAAAAAAAAAAAAAAAAAAAAAAAACCTACGAATTATTAATTCAGCTTTAAAGTTATAAGAAAAACTTTCAAAAAAGTTCCTTGCTTGTTATGGTGATGCACACCTTTAATTCTAGCAATTAAAAGGCTGAAGCAGGATAGCAAATGGGACGACAACCCAAGTAACAGATTGAGACCCTTTTTGAGAGATGCTAGGGATAAGTTCAGTACTAGAGAACTTGCCTGGTAGGCTGGAAACCTTACCAATGCCCAGGATTTGCAAGGGCAGTGGATGTTATCAGGTCAGCAAGGCAGTACACGCCTACAGCCCTTGGGAGGGAGGCCAGGCTGAACTATACAGTTAGTAGATAGAACATCCCCTTAAAAAAAATATCTACCAGGGTTGGGGATATAGCTCAGTGGTTAAGAGCCCTGCGTGCTCTCCCACAGGAACAAGGTTTAATTTCCAGCACCCACATGGTGGTTCAGAACCTCCTGTAGCTCCAGTTCCAAGAATCCAAAGCCTTCTTCTAACATCCATGAGCATCAGGCGTTCATGTGCTGCATATGCACGTGTTCAGGTAAAGCACCTATAAATTTTCAGCTGGGCATGGTGGTGCAGCTTTAATCCCTGTACTTACGAGGCAGAAGCAGCTAGATCTCTGTGAGTTTGAGGCCAGTCTGATCTACACAGCAAGTTCCAGGACAGCCAGGACTACGTTGCTAGGTCACCAGGGAGGGCACTATTAGGAGGACTGGCCTTGTTGGAAGAGGTGTATCACTGGAAGTGGGTTTTGGGGTTTCAAATGCGCAAGCCACTCCCAGTGTCTCTCTTCCTACTGCCTCTATAGCTACCTCTCCCGTGCCATGCCTGCTGGGTGCCGTCATGCTTCCCACCATGAGGACAAGGGACTAAACTTCTGATGTTTTCCTTTGTAAGAGTTACCACGGTCATGGGGTCTCTTCACAGCAACAGAAACCCTAAGACACTGTCTCAAAAAAAACAAAACTAAACAAAAAAAAAATCTAACTTTTTTTAAGTTCAATGTTAGGTTTGGCTATACAAGACACTATCCTAAGCAAATCTAAATAGTAAAAAACTACATACACACCTACACATACACACACACAAATGACACAAACAAAACTTTGATAAAGATTAAAAAAAAAAAAAATCAGAAGCCATATGTGGTAGCTTTTACCTGTAATCCCAGAACCCGGATACTGAGGCAGGTGGCTGAGTTCTAGGATAACCTGGACTATCATGTTAAGACCATGACTCAAAAAGACTTTAAAAATTGGGACTGGAAAGATGGCTCAAAGGTTATGAGCACTAGCTGCTCTTCCAGAGGTTTTGAGTTCAATTCCCAGCAACCACAAGCCAGCTCACAACCATCTATAATGAGATCTGATGCCCTCTTTTGGCCTGCAGGCGTACATAGACAGAACACTGTATATATGATAAATAAATCTTTAAAAAATTGTTTAAATAAAACTCTAGGTCTGGGTTGATACAGCTCAGTGCTACAGTAAGTACCTGCTTAGCATGTTCCTGGCCAAGATTCCCAGAAGTATGCAAAATAAATATATCTTAAAAAACTATATGCTCTTTATAAACCACGCTAAATACAGTAATAGTTACTGTAATAATTATTTTCTTAAAGTGAAGACAGAAAGGGAGAGGGGAAAGAGATCTAAGGCAGAGCAAGTCTTATCCAAACACTGGCCCTGAAGACATTAAGGATTCCAAGTTTCTCTCAAAGCTAAATATCAAATGTGGTTCTGCAAAATTAAAATTTGCAGTTTCTTGCCCCACAAATGAACCTCATCAGCTGGAATCACAGCTCAGTAGCGGAGCACTTACCCAGTATTCTAGAGATCCTGGCTTCAGTTATATGGGGTAAGGGATATTAAAGATTTTCCTAGACTGGATTCCCTTACCTGCCTCAGATTCCCCATGTCGCCGGCAGTCTCTCCTCCAGGTAAAACACATTCCTTTGGTCCAATCTGAATCAGAAGGGCCTCAAGGTTGGAGAACTGGTCATTATCAGGGAACTCACACAGTCCCAGCTTCCTCTGGATGGAATCGACATACCCAACTCCGACCTGTCTCTGACCATCGACTGTGGACATTTTAACACCCACGACGCCAATGGACGATGACATGTCATTGTTACCAAAAAGAATGTCTTCAAACTGAGAAAGATTGCCAGGAGAAGCCTAAGAAAAATCAAAGCAATTTTTAAGAAATTTTGAACATATTTAAATTTTTTGCTAGTGAATAAAATATCTAAACTTGATGAATTTTGTTCTCTTAAAAAAAAAAAAACAAGCTTGTCGGGGCTGGAGAGATGGCTCAGCAGTTAAGAGCACTGGCTGCTCTTCCAGAGGTCCTGAGTTGAATTCCCAGCAACCATATGGTGGCCTATAACCATCTATAATGGGATCTGGTGCCTTCTTCTGGCCTGCGGGTAGGCATACAGGCAAAATACTATATACATAATAAATACACAAATAAATAAATAACATAAAAAACATGCTTGTCTGTATATCTTCAATTTCTTTGTGTGCGTGCATACTCACATGTGTATGTATGTGTTTTTTTTTAATTTTTAATTTTATTTTATTGGTGTTTTGCCTGTATGTATGTCTGTGTGAGGGTGTTGGATCTTGGAGTTAGAGACAGTTGTGAGCTGCCAGGTAGGTGCTGGGAATTGAATCAGGGTCCCCTGGAAGAGCAGTCAGTGCTCTTAACCACTGAGCCATTTCTCCAGCCCCCGCATGTATGTGGTTTTTCGAGGAAGTTTCTCTGGGTAACAGCCCTGGCTGTGCTGAAACTCACTTTGCAGACCAGGCTGGCTTCCAACTCCTAGAGATCCACCTGCCTCTGCCACCTGAGTGCTGGGATTAAAGGCCACCATGCCCAGCTGAAGTTACCATTTTCGATGGGCTTCCCTTGAAGCTTAGCCTGGCCTGAGAATAATGAACTGTCCTACCTTGAACACACAACACCATGCCTGGCTCCAAGTTGCTTTTGTAACTTAGACAAATCTAAAAACCATTCTGCCAAGGCCAAGTGTTGGTGGCCCAAGCCTTTAAACCCAGCACTCAGGAGACAGGGGCAGGTTAATTTCTGAGTTCAAGGGCCAGCCTTGGCTGTTACACAGAGAAACCCTGTCTTGAAAAAACAAAAGAAAACAACAACAACAACAAAATTAAAAAAATTATTTTGTTAAAAGTGATTTTCAAACTTCCCAGCACATGAGAGTCTAAGGCAACAGGATGACAGAGCTCAATACAAGGCCAGCCTGGGCTATAGAAAGAGGCTATCTCAAATAAATAAATAAATAAATAAATAAACAAACAAATAGTAAATCTGAAAAAAATCAAAACAAACAAACAAAAAAAAAACATTCCAGGCTTATTTGAATCTACACCTTTAATGAGAAATATATATATATATAAAGACACAAATATAGTATTTATAAAAGAAAGATTAGGCCAGGCGGTAGCGGTGGTGCACGCCTTTAATTCCAGCACTCGGGAGGCAGAGGCAGGCAGATCTCAGTGAGTTCGAGGCCAGCCTGGTCTACTGTTCCAGGACAGGCTCCAAAACTAGAGAAACCTTGTCTTGAGAAAAAAAAAAAAGAAAGGTTAGGGACAATGAAAACAGTCTGACACACTTCAGAAATAGTAAAATCTAAGCCAAACGGGGAAGAGCATGCCCATAACCACGTCAGCACAGAGGAAACTGAGACAGGACAACCAGAAGTTTGGCAATAAACTGCCTTTCTAAGAAAATAAAAAAGTGGCAACCTTTAATGCCTGAACACGGGAGGGTGAGTTAGGCACTTTTCAAGAATCACCATGGACCAACCCTAGGCGACCCTGAGCTACACAGTGAGGCCTTGACTCCAAAAGAAAAAAAAACAAAACTGGAGGCTGGAAAGAAAGAAGTCTCATGGGAGGTCAAGAGCACTGGCTGTTCAGAGTGTCTAACTCAGACAGCCCGCGATTCTAACTCCAGCCCCAAGGGTCCAGCGCCCTCTTCTAGACTCCTGGCAACAAGCACAAAATTAAGTAAAACCAATCCTTTATTTAATAATATTTATGTTCAATTTATTATCCACAGTTATGTTTTATTTTAGGAACAGTGAGAGACAAGGATCAGCGTTCAGAGACATTTTTTTTCAGAGACATTTTATAAGGACTACTGAACTTCTAAATTATGATTAAACTAAAAACCAACACTAAGCCAGGAATGGTGGCGCACACCCTAGATCCCAGCACTCAGGAGGCAGAGGCAGGTGGATCTCTGTGAGTCTGAGGCCAGCCTGGTCTACAGAGCAAGTTCCAGGACAGGCAGGGTTACACAGAGAAACTGTCTCAAAAAAAAACAAAAACCCACGCCGGGCGGTGGTGGCGCACGCCTTTAATCCCAGCACTCGGGAGGCAGAGGCAGGCGGATCTCTGTGAGTTCGAGGCCAGCCTGGTCTAGATGAGCTAGTTCCAGGACAGGAACCAAAAAGCTACAGAGAAACCCTGTCTCGAAAATCAAAAAAAAAAAAACCCCACTATACCAAAATTTCTCAAAGCATTTTGTTTTCATAGCCTAGTTAATATAGTAACACATGCACTGGATTTTTTATTTTCTAAAACAAACATTGAAAAGAAATATAATTACCTTAAATGCCAAATACCAATCGTTCTCCTTGGAGGCCTTACTTCCAGCTTTATTCTTATAAACTTCAACTCTATACTGACGAACCAGAAGAAGATCTTTTACAAAAGACTCAAAATTCATTTTACTAAGCACAACACTCTGCAGTGTCTTTGCCCCTAAAACAGACAATAAATAAATACAATTAAATGTTAAAGGTGAGACACTGAGGTAGCACACGTTCGAGCGCTCCACAATGAACTGTTAAATGAACAAACACACACTACAAGCCGGGCACTAGCTACCTGAAGTCTGAGGCTGAGGGATTCCTTCAGATCAGGAGGGCAGCCTGGACTAAATAGCCAAAAACTATCTCAAAACAAATAAACACTGAGTTATCTGTAGATAACTCAGTGAGCTAAAGGCACTTGCCACCAAGGCGATCTTTTAATCCCTGGTACCCTCGGTGGAAGGAAGACCCAATTCCTGCACACCTACTGCACTGTTTAAACCCATACACAGCACACAAAATAAATAAACGAATAAAAATAAATTTATGAAGGACTTTGGAGTTCTTTAAAATGAAATTGCTAGGGCTAGAGAGATGACTCAGCGTTAAGAGCACTGGCTGCTCTTCCAAAGGTCCTGAGTTCAATTCCCAGCAACCACATGGTGGCTCACAACCATCTGTAATGAGACCTGGCGCCGCCCTCTTCTGGACTGCAGGCAAACACGCAGACAAAACACTATGCACAATAAATAAATCTTTAGAACAAAATGAAATTGCTCAGGGCTGGGGTTTATGGCTCAGCATTAAAGCATTTTCCCAACACGGGTGACTCCTGGGTTAGATTCTCAGCAACACAAAACAAAACCCAGTCACTGTTCACAGAACTCAGGAGCGAAGGGTTCCCTTTTGCCCCTTCGCACAGCAGTTACGGGTTACAGACTACACCTTCACTCTATACTGAAATGTAAATTTCTGTACTTCCCTTTTACATAACCACAGTCCACACACTGTTCCGCATCACTAAGTTTAATATGTGTGGAGCCTGGTCCAACAATACATAACTGACTTTTATGTACTGGTAGATATACATAGTGATTTCCAATCTTTTCAGCATCTTGAAATACTTCATAAGAACTCTGGAAATGCTTCAGGCTCCCAATGGGTTAAATGTGATAAACTTTTATCAAATAAAATAGGATAAAAGTTCTAAAATCCAATTTTATTACATTTATTATTATAATAAACTGCCAGGCTACACACATCTTTTGGTTATGAGTAATCTATTTTCCTACAATCAACACAGAATTCTCAGAGGGCTGGGTGTGACATATACCATTAATCTCAGCACTCAAAGCAAAATCAGGCAAGACCTCTGTGAGTGCAAAGCCAACTTGGTCTATATAGTTCCAGATCCAGGCCGGGCTACACAGTGAAGACTCGGTCTCAAAATAACAGGCAGAGGCAGGCGGATCTCTGTAAGTTCAAGACCAGCCTGGTCTACAGAGCTAGTTCCAGGACAGGCTCCAAAACCACAGAGAATCCCTGTCTCGAAAAACCAAAAAAAAAAAAAATTGCCAGGCGGTGGTGGCATACGCCTTTAATCCCAGCACTCGGAGGCAGAGACAGGCGAATCTCTATGAGTTCAAGGCCAGAGCTACAGAGCTAGTTCCAGGACAGGCTCCAAAGCTACACAGAGAAACCCTGTCTCAAAAAGCCAAAATTAATTAATTAATTAATTAATCAATCAATCAAAAAATTTAAATTATCAGCTTTCAATTTAGACAATAAAATGCAAAGTGTAACTTGGCAAAAATATTACAAGAAACAAATGGTTGGTTTAATTCTGGAACGGCTGAGAAATCAATCCACAAACATGTGCCAGAACTTGATCAGGGCTCTTTTTGTTTCTTGTTTTTTCCAGACAGGGTTTCTCTGTAACAGTCCGGGCTGTCCTGGAACTCGCTCTGTACAGCAAGATCCACGTACCTCTGCCTCCTAGGTGCTGTGATTAAAGGTTTGTGCCACACTGCCCAGTGTGGTCAGGGCTCCTGAAACCCTGCAATGAAGGCTCATCGCTTCAGGAAGCTCTCTCTCCAGATGTACAAGCCCCTCTGTTCTTTTTTATAGTTAATGTTTTGTTGTTTTGAGACAGGGTTTCTTTTGTCGTCCTGGCTACACAGACCAGGCTGGCCTTGATCTCGTAGAGATCCACCTGCTCCCATGCCTGGACTGAAAGTGTGTGCTACCTCACCCAGCTTCTGCTTTTATGCCTAACTACGTGCACAGCAATTGGCATCTACCAGTCACTAGCTAGAACCCAGAGAATTGTTTCTTCGTCTTTTCGCAAGAGCTGAACTCGGTTAAGTGCGTTGATTTCTAATGACTGGGAGTGAAGAGGTAAATGGGGTGACCCTCTCTTCTAATCCTAGCATCACAGAGATACACAGACTTCCCAGGCAAGGTGCTGCACACCAGGACGCTAGGACAGCAGGCTGAAGACAGAGACCATCCCGCGCTATGCTAGAAACCATGTATCAAAAAACGCTAGCTGGCTGTCCACTGAAGACGCCATTTCTCTAGAAGGTGAAATATATGTGACACACTGACTTGTAGTGCACACCCCTGACCTGCGGTGCACACCCGCTGACCAGTGGTGCACACCCGCTGACCAGCGGTGCACACCCGCTGACCTGCGGTGCACACCCCTGACCTGCGGTGTACACCCGCTGACCTGCGGTACACACCCCTGACCTGCGGTGCACACCTGCTGGCCAGCATCTGAAGGGCTTGTCTGTGTGTATTCTGTTCTTGAAGAGCCAACCTCTATAGGGAACAGGGTTGATTTTTCTGCCGTAAACAAAGGAGCGGAATTGAAAACTACCCATGCTCTACACAGAAGGAATACACTCAAATTCGTACAAGATTCTCCTAACAATAATTTGAAACCCATACTTGCATTCAATTGTGCCAGGAAGTTCGATAAAGAAGAAATGGGTTAAACCGGGTATTGTGATGATGCACATTTGGAATTCCAGCATTTGAACTTGCGAGGGCTGGAGACCACAGGGTTTTATACTAATGGATCATCACACAATGACAATTAGGCAGGTAAAATGTCAATAAATAAATGCCAGATACAGGCTCCAGAGGAATATGAAAAACCAGCAGAAACCTATCTGAGCCCATGGGATAGGACCCAGAACACTGCAAAAAAGCTGACTTACTTTTCTGCTGCACTGCTGGGAAGAATGGGTACACATGCAAACGAAAGTAAAAGTTCCAGAAGCATGCACAGTTGAGTGTGGTGGTGAATGCCTTTAGTCCCAGTGCTCCGGGAAGCAGAGGCAGTGTGAAGGTCACAGACAACCTGAGAAACCAACTGGGTTCCAGGCCAGCCAAGACTAAATAGCGAGACCGCGTCTCACAAAAGCCAAAATGAAGCAAATTCCCATGAACAAAGAGCTAAATAAAACGTGGGAAATCCACACAATTATTTAGCCACTAAAAGGAATGAAATACTGACAACACAGAAGAGCCTTGGGGGAAAAAAAAAAAGACAAAATATAACTTCATTTCCATGTTACATCCCAGAATAAACATATTTAGACAGAATAAACTAGCCGCAAGGGCTAGGAAGACTGTGGCAGAAACTAATGGACACAAGATTGCCTGTGCGTGGGGGAGGACGTGTGTCACTCTTTAACTCAAGGTAAGGAACAGCTGTCTAAAAAAACAAATACAACCGGGTGTGGTGACTCCAGACTACACACCCAGCAACTGGCCAGGTAGAAGTAGAAGGCTATCTTTTGTCTGTCAAGTCGTTTGCAAGTGACGGCTTAAGAATTAGAACTCACAATTCCAAAGTGTCCTAGAACGCTCTTTCATTACAACTGAAAGAAAAAGCAATGGGGGGCGGGGGTAGATAGATTATCTACCTAGCCTGCAAATGAGGTCTGCAACTTTTTTAGAGACAGACGGATGCTAGGGGGCAGAGCCAGGTGAAAGAAAACAATGAGCGACGTTGCTTTCCAACAGGCCCAACAGCACACAGCAAACGGTGGTAGTGTGGGGGAGCTGCAACTGAAATCGGGGCAGTTCAGCTCCAAGACAGATCCCCGCCCCGCCCCGGTACTGACCACTTAGCAATACAACCCTTCAGCAATGGTCCTTCGCAAGGTCTCAAGCGGGACGGTAAAAAAAAAAAAAAAAATAGTAAGTTATGTTGGCAAAATGAGGGTAATGAAAAGTAATCTCCCAAGGAGCCCACCACTCCTCCCTCCTAGGCCGCTGACTGTGGTAAAACATTAAAAGCTAAGCAAGGAGGGACACGACTTTAATCCTATCAACTCTGGAGGCTGAAACACGAGGAGTCGGGAGTTCGAGGGCAGCCTGGACCAGGCGGTGTTTTGATCATGTGCTCGACCGGGCCTAGCCAAGTTTGCAACCCGCTATGGGAGGATGGGCTGGAACAACACAGGTAAACGCGAGGCCCCGGGAGCCACCTCGCGCGCGCTGGGGGAGCAGCGCCGCTGTTGTCCCGCCGGTTGCAGGATGCGCGCAGGTTTCCGGCCCCAGGTCTCGGCGCTGCAAAGGTGCCCGCCGCGCTCCCGCCCCGAGCCGGTGAGTCGCCGCCGCTACCCTCCCTCACCTGCCGGACCCATGTACTTGATCACGCCCTGGGTCTTGAACACCTCGCGGGCCGCCAGCAGCGCGTCCTCGCCGTGCGCCGTGTAGAAGTCGCCGCGGTCGAAGAGGCGCACCGTGGTGCTCGGCTTCTCCGGCATGCCCTCGAAATAGCGCACGAAGCCCACCTCCGCCGCGCCCTCCAACTGCAGCGTCTCCTTTGGCTGCACCGCCATTTCCGAGCCCCTGCACACAACTCCAGCCGAGACTGTGCGACCCTGCGCCCGCTAGGTCGATTCCCGCCTCCCCTCCCACGCCGCAAGGCCACGGCGGACACCCCACCCCCGGTGAAATTCGTCCAATCAACATGCAGCACTGGGCCAGGTAGGTGGGACTCTACCGCGGTAGCCAATCATAAGCGAACGAGGCCTCAGCTTCCCGCGTTCTCTCGGGCTCTAGCTCCTGCGCATGCTCGCTAGACGGGGACTTGCAGCCCCGCAGACGGGCGTCCTTAAATGTCTTCCTGCGGCTGTGCTTTCAAGTCTGCACAGCAGGTGCCCGGGTGGGTGGGGCACTTGCGTGGTCGGAAACGAGGTAGGGAAACACAAAGAACTTGTAAACAAAGAACAGCTACTCTTTCTCCTCAACCCATTCTTTTTTTTTTTTTTTTTTTTTTTTTTTTGGTTTTTCGAGACAGAGTTTCTCTGTGGTTTTTGAGCCTGTCCTGGAACTAGCTCTTGTAGACCAGGCTGGTCTCGAACTCACAGAGATCCGCCTGCCTCTGCCTCCCGAGTGCTGGGATTAAAGGCGTGCGCCACCACCGCCTGGCTCAACACATTCTTGAATGTATAACAAGACACAGTACTTTTCCTTTTTCCGCAAACTGCCTACCTTAAGATTTCAGGGTGACCAGGCAGTAGTGGCACACGGCTTTAATCTCAGCACCCAGGATCCAGAGGCAGGTAGATTTTTATGAGTTCGAGACCAGCCTGTTCTAAAGAGCCAGTTCAAAAACAGCTAGAGCTGTTGTTACACAAACACCATCTCGGGGATAAATAAATAATATTTCAGGGTTATCCTCCACAACCTCCCACTAACTCAGTTTCTCACTTCATACGTCCGTTGACTAATTGATTCAAAAAGACACTTTGGAAGCCAGGTGAGGTGGCACAAACCCTTAAATCCCAGAACTCAGGAAGCAGAGGCAGGCGGATCTCTGAGTTTGAAGCTAGCCTGATCTAACAAATACGAACGGGTTCCAGGTCAGCCAGAGCTACGCAGAAAAACCCTGACTTGAGAACAAACAACAACAACAACAAAATGACACTTTTGGGCACTGGAGAGATGGCTGAGCAGTTTCTCAACCTCACAGTGCTCTTACAGTTGCCTCCCAGAGTTCAGTCCCCAGCACGCATGCAGCTCACTCCAGATTCTCACGGGGAGGGGGTGTTACATAAGCAATAATTTTTAAATTTTTCTAATTTAAAGGAAAAATTCTACTTTGGAAACAAGTGTAGTGACCGATGCCAGAAAGCCCAGCTCTGAAGAGGTGGGAGTAGGAGGAACTAAAATGCAAAATGAGAACCTTAACTCAGTATCATCTGTGGCTACACAGTCTGAGCTCCGTGAGACTGTAAATTATTATCGCATAGAGGGGGAAACCCTGCAGTGTTATAAATCTTCTACAGGGCTAATTAGCCGACTAAGATGTAAGTGATTGCAGAGGGCTGAACTGTTGCAGGTCCAGCCTAATCATCCTGGACTAATTTTGGTTCCCTAGAGAACTGTTTAATGCCCACCTCTGTGTTTACAGCCTTATGACTGTCAGGTAAAGTCTTTGTAAAATGTGCAGACCCCTTAGTTTCTACTGACTCAAGACTAAAAGTGTCATCCGAGAAGATCTAAGGCCTGTAAGAGCACCACCCCCCGCCACCCCCTGCTGTAACTTGCCTATTTGATGGGTTTTTTTTTTTTTTTTTTTTTTTTTTTTGGTTTTTCAAGACAGGGTTTCTCTGTGGTTTTGGAGCCTGTCCTGGAACTAGCTCTTGTAGACCAGGCTGGTCTCGAACTCACAGAGATCCGCTTGCCTCTGCCTCCGAGTGCTGGGATTAAAGGCGTGCGCCACCACCGCCCGGCTGCCTATTTGATGTTTAACCAATACATTGGAAAAATGTTTGATTTATAACTTTCTTTGTTCTGTTACTGTCAAACTTCCTGAGGGCCATTGAAACAGCTCTGGGTAAAGTTTCTTGCACCAAGCCTGACAACCTGAATTCCATCCCTAGACCTGGTATGGGGTACCCACCAGAGAAGACTGCTTGACATTGGTTTAAGCCAATAGAAAGTCTTTATTAGCTAACTGTTGACCACACTGGGTGTTCAGGATCCCAGTGTAGCTGAGCCTTTCTCAGGGTGAGCTTTTAAGCACAAAAACCGTGTCCTGGCTTGACATGCTTCAGTTAACAAGAGCAGTTAGGTTAGGAAGAGGTGGAACTACAGAAGTCAAAAAGCAAGGTTAGTACATTTACAGATTTTCCCAGAACTCCAGACTTGGATGGATTAGGTCTTTGTTTTCGTTTTTGCAGGTGGTATGGTCTACCTGCTGAACTCTATGGCCTGACTCCTTACAAGGATGACCTCAAGCTCGGTGTATAGCTGAGAATGATGGTAGAGTTTTGATCCTTCTGCCTCCACCATCCTAGCAGTGGGATTACAGGCATGAGCCACCGCGCCTGGCCCTTTCCCAGTGTGTTTCTGACAGACGGCTGAATTTAGGCACTACTAGGCCCCATATACATTGGAAAACACAGAAGCGAAGATGATCTAACTGCAGACTCCCTCCCCAGCCACATTTCCTGGAGCTTGACAATAAGCTTCCCTCTTTCCCCAACCCCCATCCGAGGCCGTGAGCTTAGCTTCCCCTGCAACTTGACACGCTCTAGAGCTGTCCTCTCCTGGCCTTTCTTATGGAAGCTTCTGGTCATCCATGAATCCTCAGTCCAAATGCCTTCACAGGAAGGCCTACTCCGTTTCCCTACAAGTAATTAGTCTTCTAGTCTTCTTTCCTTCTTTTTTCTTTTTTTAAAAAAATTTTTTAGGACAGGGTTTCTCTGTGTAGCTTTGCAGCCTGTCATGGAGCTTGCTCTGTAGATCAGGCTGGCCTCGAACTCACAGAGTCTGCCTGTCCCTGCCTCCCATGTATTGAGATTAAAGTTGCTGTTTGTTCAGGGACTTATTACCATTTCTGATAGATGCTAGTAGGTATAAAATGAAGAACGTTGGCTAGCCTCAGACTCAATATATAGGTATAGCCTAAGCTAACCTTGAATCCCAGCCTGTAGGGCGCATGGGTCTACCCCTGCTCCCGGGGTTCATCTTGAGGACAGTTTTTGGCCAGCCAGCTAAACATCCTGTTTGTTCCAGTGTTCCCTCTGCCTCACCTGGTGGTTAGCTATAGGGCCATTGTTTACTCCACCTTGGGTGTGGCAATTTCCCACCTGCCTGGGGGGAATTCCATTGTGCAGCAGCTAGGTATATAAGGCTTTTCCTAAACTTGAATGAAAGGCATTCAGCTGAACCCAAGAACGGAGAACCCAAGAATGGAGCAGGAGAAAACTCTCAAACCACCTTCTCAAACAGCTGGGGGCTGGGAGGTTACAGATGCGGGTTAAGAGCACCCTAAATGTGCAGCACTCTAGAGGCTGAGGCAGGGGTGTTAGTTCGAGGACAGTCTGGGCTACTCGGAAAGAAAAACCAACCAGCGGGCTGGAGAGATGGCTCAGAGGTTAAGAGCATTGCCTGCTCTTCCAAAGGTCCTGAGTTCAATTCCCAGCAACCACATGGTGGCTCACAGCCATCTGTAATGAGGTCTGGTGCCCTCTTCTGGCCAGCAGGCATACATGCAGACAAAATATTGTATACATAATAAATAAATAAATATTTACCAAAAGAAAAAGGAAAAAAAAAGAAAAACCAACCAGCCAAGAGCAAATGGCCCACAGCTGTGGTCCTGTTGCTCGGGAAGCAAAGACAGGAAAATTGCTTCAAGTCCAAGGCCATTGAGGTCTGCGCAGGGAGACCTTACCTAGAAATTAAGTAAAAATATGGGGAGAAAAATTAGAGGCAAAGGATAGGCTAATGGAGGGAAAGAATATTCATGTGTTTTCCGGGAATGAGAGATTTTTCCTGAAATTGAACACCACCTCTTTTTCACAGTGTTTACACAAGGCAAGAGAAAGAATAATATAGTGAATGCAGAGGGATCAATGAAGACAGATTAGAGGAACATGTATTTGTGATGGAGAACGACAGTCTAGTGACTTTAAAAAATGTAGGTTATAGAGAATTTGGGGCTTGCTTCTTGTTGACACAACCAACAGATCCTTGCTTTTGTTTTGTGCTAGTGTTTGGTTTTTGAGGGGAGGTCTCACTAGGTGGTCCTGGAGTTTACCGTGTATACCAAAGGGGCTGTAACTTCACAGGGATCATCTTGTTCTATATCACAAATGCTACCTGTCTACGTCACCAGGCCCCGCTTGCCATTAAATAGTTGAGAGGAAACAGGCCAGATATAGCTCAGAGGTGGTGCGCCTGACTAACCCATGCAAGACCTGAGTCCAATCCCAGAAGTGAAGACAGAAGGAAGTGAATCCCTGAAAGGCTAGTTCTGTGAAATGGTTTGGAACGTAGTATGAAGGTTAAGAAATGGAGATTGTTGACCTGCTATCTAGGTTTAGATGGCAGGTAACTAAGGCAATGGATAGAATCCTCCAGCAGGAGAAACAAATCCTGGAAATGTTAGTATTCAGAGTGGTAAGAGCAGAAAATAGCCGGGAGACACCAAAGATAGATAACATATATATATATATATATGTACAGACAACATTCTGGGTGGGAAATGCGGCAGATATCACCACGGGAGGCCTTGCAGAGGATGTACTGGCCATGCATAAAGACACGTTGACCTTAGCCGTAGCTTTGGAATAGAAAGCAATGGGTTAAATAATGTAAAAAGAAAATAAAATTATGACCTGGCAATGCTGAAGCATGCATGGGCAGCCCGTATATGGCGGTTCTATTGAACTTGTTCTTATTGGGTTTCATGGTCTAAGTTGATGAGGACAGCTGATCAGGTCTCTTCCTCAAGAGAGCGCCAGATCTTGTTACAGACAGTTGTGAGCCAGCATGTGGTTGCTGGGAATTAACTCAGAAAGAGCCATATTGTTAAATAATGTACCAATTCCAAATTCGCCCTTTTGGCCAGGTTTGTGCAAGTAAACATGGAGCTATGTCAACAGAGGGCACTAGAGAGGCTCAGCAAGGGAAAAAGGGTTGTTCCTTGTTCAGACAGATGCCCTGCTGCAGGTCCATCATCCAGCTCCTACCGGTGTGTGGCTTCTCTAGCTCTCACAGCCAGCAGCTTCTCCAATACACCTGCTAGTGCAATTTTATAGAATGCCATTTAATTAATTAACTAATTATTATTATTTTAGAAAGGGTCGATGGAGAAAGGTAGCTCTCTCGCGGCCGGGCTGGCCTCACACTTTCAGGGATCCATGTGTCTGTTTCCCAGAGCTGGCATCAAAGCAGGACCATGCCTGAAGGCTGCCGGTGGCTTTCAAAGTGGGACACTTCCTGTAGCTTTCTCCCAGTACCATGGCTCTGTGGCTGTTGCTGAACCGCTGCAGTCGTGTTCCAAAAAGCTTTGCTTATGTTTTCTATCATTTTCACATGCTAAGTAGCAGTATTCTGATCTTTTTTCTCCGAAGCACTGAAAAGCACGAGTCTTAGTCACTTTCCCATTGCTATAACAAAAAAACCCAACAAAACATCTTACACAAGGAAAGGTCCACTTTGGCTCAAGTCCATCACGGTGATGGTAACCAGAGTGGTCAGCAGTGATTACTGCTGCAGCCTGGCTCATTTTCTGTGTGCACACATTCAAGAGCAGATCGAACCCAGGGCCTCTTGCATGCTAAGCATCTACCATCACTGAACCCGATACCGCAGCTCTCGGAATGTTACTGATGGTCAGGGTCTTACTGTGTAGCCTGGAACTCTGTATGTCTGTATAGCCTGAGCTGGCCTCAAAACCACAATCATGCCTTAGTCTCCCAAGTGTTGAGATTTAGGCATGAGCCACAACACATCATCAGATTCATGTTTTGATTTTTATTTCTTTCAGATAGGGTCTCAGATAGCCAAGGCCAGTCAGTCCCTAACTGGATATGTAGCGAAGGATACCCCGCAAACCCTAATCCTCTAGGATCTACCTCCCAAGAGCAAGAATTAGAGGTTTGTGCCACTTGGCACAGAGAATTTTAACTTTTATTATCTAATATATGCATATGCTAGGAAGTTTGACTCAAAACTTAGAACTCAGTTTTAAAATGTTTTATTTCATTAAAAAAAAGTTTATTATGTACAAGACTCGGGTATATAGAAAGGCAGCTTAAATCAGAAAATGAGACTGGTCATCATATTCTCCCGTGGAATGTCTGTGACACGCACTCTCGATATTAAGCATAAATTATTTTAACTATGCAGGCTAAGTTCTGAGCTCCACACTGGCCTGCATATATAAGACATCTGTCTAATTTCAAGATTGATAATGCCAATGTCAAGCTGCTTGTATTTATGAGTATAAATTTCACTATTAAACAAAGACGTGGTGTTAACTAACAGGACAGTAACCCTTGAAAGGTCTTCATCTTGTCCCACGACTGCGATCTTTTGCCAGTTCTCCTTCTGGTAGCTCCATTCTCGGAGCAGAGCAGTTAGGCATTGAGTTCTCTATGGATCTCACCCATCTCCTTTATCTGCAACAGAAAGGGAGGAGCATGCAAGCACATGTAAGTAACTTCCAATTCTCCATTCAGAAAAGTTCTGCTTGTCACCCCGCTCCCTCAAGGGTTTCCCTCTGTAGACCTAGACCAGGCTGGCCTCGAACTCAGATATCCACTTGCCTCTGCCTCCCAAGTACTAGGATTAAAAGTGTGTGTGGGACACCACCGTCCATTTTTTTTTTTAAGTATTAAGAAGAGGTGGTAGCTACTGCAAGACAGACATTCAGCATATCCCGTTCTCCGCTTACCTCAGCCTTCTCATACTTTGCTGATTTCTTCCTCGTAGTAATGATCTGAAAGAAAAACATTTAGTGCTTTAGAAACTACTACTCAGACAAAAGTGGCCAAAATGAACTTCTGTGCTTTGAACCCATGTAAACACATGTGTACAAGTTTGGGGCAGAGTGTCTAAAAACTGATCATACAGAACCAATTCTTTTTTTGTTGTTGTTGTTTTTTTGTTTTTGTTTTTCGAGACAGGGTTTCTCTGTGGCTTTGGAGCCTGTCCTGGAACTAGCTCTGTAGACCAGGCTGGTCTCGAACTCACAGAGATCCGCCTGCCTTTGCCTCCTGAGTGCTGGGATTAAAGGCGTACGCCACCATCGCCCGGCTCAGAACCAATTCTTTGAAGAGCTATATCAATACCATAAGTATCCTTCTGGAGCAAAAGCTTTTAACTGAGCACAGATAAAATGTCTCATGTATGCATTTACCTAACCATTCTCCAGATAATGAGCTCAGGTTGCTTCTAGATTGTTAAAGATAACATAATATATAACCCTGAATGTGCTTCTTGGTTTTTGGTTGGCTGCTTAGTTCTTCTGAAACAGGGTCTCATTATGTAGCCCTGGCTGGCCTACAACTCACTATGGAGACCAGGATGACCTCAAACTCTGATGCCTCCTCGAGCGAGCGCTGAGATTGAAAGTGTGTGCTACCACGCTCAGTGAAGCTTCTTTATTGAACTTCTACTTTGGTTTCCATTTCTGTCTGTTCTGTGTGTTTATTTGCCAACTGAGTTCCTCTTCTTTAAACTATCCCTACCTATTACCAATTTTTAATGAAAGGGAGGAGGTTGTTGTTTTAAGACAAGGCTCTAAAACATAACCTAGAACCTTGACTTCTTAATTCTCCTGCCTCAGCCCCCTTGCTGGAATAGGTATATGCCACCATGTCTAGCTTTGTTGCATTTATTTCCATTCTGTGTGTGGAGGCGGAAGAACAACCCTCAGGAGTCAGTTCTCATTGGCCACCTTGTGATATCAGGATTAAACTGTCCCCAGGCCTGAGCACGAACGCTCTACCACGGCCAGCCCGGTTGCCATTTTTGTAGGTTTCCTCATCAACTTGTAAGAATTCTTTACTTGTTAAGCATATATCCATTTTATTTTATGTGTCATAAATATTTTCCTGGCTTATTTCTATTTTTGTTGTGGATTTTTCGAGACAGGGTTTCTTGTGTAGCTCTGACTGTCCTGGAGCTCAGAGATCCACCTGCCTCGGTCTCCAGAGTGCCTCCATGTGTGCCACCATGGCCAGCGACTTCTACTTTTTTACTTTTCAATATCTTTACCATGAAAATGTGATTTTTTTTTTCCTTTTGGTAGATGCCTAAACCAACTTCACTCTCAAATCCTCCTACCTCAGCCTCCTGAGGATCAGGACTTTAGGCATGTGCCACTAAGCCCAGCCCAAGATGTTAAAATATTTAACATTCCTACAGTCCCAGGAAAGTGGGATGGTCAACCAAACCTAGGAATTCAACGCCAACCTAGATTCCCAGCATTAATCTGGGCCTCCATATGCACTCACACACCAGGGCATGGGCATTTGCACAAAATGTCACACCACACATGTGAACACATACACCCAAGCATACCACACACATACATATAAAAAAATAACATAAATAAGCAAACACATAAATAAAGGTATTTCTCCCCTTGGAACCCTTTTTGTTAAATCTGTTTGCACTGCTAGAAAACAAACAAACCCTGAAATAAAAATACACAAAGAAAAAGCTAGGTGTGTTATGACTCACACCTGAAATTCCAGCTCTTGGAAGGCTGAGGCTTAAGATTAGAGTTTGAGGCTGACCAGGGCTAGCTAGAGTTTGAAAAAGAAAAGGCGGATGCGAGGTTTGAATGAGGACGGCTCCTAGAGGCTCATGCTTGAATGTGTGGTCCAAAGTTGGTGGAGCTGGCTGGCTGGGAAGGATTAGGTGTGTCCACACCATCTCTCTGCCTTGTGATTGTGGAGCAGACGTAAGTTCTCAGCTATGCCTGCCTGTTTGCCTGCCTGCCTGCAGCCACGCTCCCCACCATGATGGTCTCTGGAACTCTGAGCAGGAGCACCCAATATACTCTTCATTTTGTGAGTTGCCTTGGTCGTGTGTTTTGTCCCGTCGATAGAAAAGAAAAAAAAGACAGCTGGAGGTGCTGAGATAGCTCAGTGGTAAAGCACTTGCCTACCATATGAGGCCCTAAAATCTAATTCTCAAATAAGTATTAGTATATCCTTTTATGGATTTTAAGTTTCTTGCATTACATGGTTTCTTTTACTGCAAAATATCAACATTCCTTCTACTACTTTAATGTTATCTTTTCCATTCTATCCGGTAATTCATCTGGAATTCACGTTTGAAAAGAAGTGCATTGCCCAACTCTTTTCATGTTCCCATGCCCTCACATGCCTGTCCATACATGTGGGTAACATAGGCAGCCCCCAGAGGGTAAAAGAGAAATTCAATGTTTCTTTTTATCAGATGGGAACAAGTGTGGTAACAACACTGAACTAAAATCAAAATGTCATTCACCTTCAAATCTTGCTTTTTCTTAAAAAAAAAAAAAAAACCGATTTATTTATTTATTTATTATGTATGCAGTCTTCTGCCTGCATGTATGCCTGCAGGCTAGAAGAGGGAGCCAGATCTCATTGCGAATGACTGTGAGTCACTGCAAACTCAGGACGACCTCTCATAGTCAGTGAGTGCTCTTAAGCACGGAGTCATCTCTCCAGCCCCTCTTTTTCTTTATCTGGGGGCAGTGGAGCTTCAAGACAGGGGTTCTCTGTGTAACACACCTGGCTGTCCTGAAACTTATTTGTAGACCAGGCTAGCCTCAAACTCAAGAGATCCACCTGCCTCTGCCTCCCAAGTGCTGGAATTAAAGGTGTGCTCTACCACTGCCCAGCGGCAGTAGAGATTTTTAAGATAAGATCTTGCTGTGCAACTGTGGCTAGCCTTAATGCTCTCCCCAACCTGGGATTTTTACTTATTTTATTCTACGTACTTGTGTGCATGATACCTAGTACCTTTAGTACCTGGCACCTACAAAAGCCAGAAGGCATCAGTCAGATTCTTTGAAACTGAGTTACAGATGGTTGTGAACTTGGGTTCTGGGAACTAAATCCAGGTCGTCTTCAAGAACAAGTGTTCTTAACCACTGATCCATCATCTCTCCAGGCCCTGGCCTTAAAGTCTTGGTCCTCCTGCCTCAGCTTCTCAAGGACTTGCAACACACAACTATGTCATCATACCCCACTCAGATTGATTTCTGAATTCTGATATTGATGAGAACACCTGATGCCAAGCACCCTTAAAGCCCTGGGATAAAGCTCCTTCTTTGGACCCCTAATACTCCTGCTTTCACCTCCCAATGCTGGGATTATGGCCACGTACCCAGTGCAGATTTGCTATTTATTTAGAATCACTGCTACATGTACTACTCTTGATTTTTGTGTTGTTTTGGGGTAAGGCATAGCTCAGTGATATAGTGATAGCCCGGAATACTTGCAGCCTGAGCTCAGTGCTCCAGCACTACCAAAACCAAAAACAAGTGTTGTGTTGACCGGCTCTGAACATTTGGGCGTTCTCTACTGTGTTCTGGCAGGAGCGCCCAATTCCTTGCAGAGGACTCAAGGCTACCCGCTGCTTGAAGGCCCTGGAACCAGGCCATGAGGTGGTTTATTCTTATGAGTAACCCTTTCTGACTATAGAAACTGGCTATTGTGTAAAAAGAACCAGAGATGCAGTACAGTCCTTCACTAACATTTTCAAACGTCGATAGTTTTTTTTTCTTTTTTGGTTTTCCGAGACAGGGTTTCTCTGTTCTGCCTGTCCTAGAACTCACTCTATAGACCAGGCTGTAGATCTCTGTAGATCACAGAGATCCGCCTGTCTCTCCTCCCTGGTGCTGGGATTAAAGGCGTGAACGGCGCTGCCCAGGAAACATGGCTGTAGTTCTTGGCGCTCACCCGTAAGAACAACCCTTCAGCGAGCCCTGACTGGTTCTGTACTCACCAGCACAACTACCCCCGCGATGATTGCTAAAGCCACCACCACAATGACAGCGATGATGCCGGCCGTGAGACCCTGCATTGAGAACTCGGGGGCCTTTTCATCAACATAGTAAATCTGGGTCTGGCCAGGGTCCAGATCAAGCTGTTCTCCATTGACTCTCAGGTCCATTTTCTTAGAAGATTGGAACAAGGATTCCCCTTTCACCTGCAACAGAGGAAACGATGGAAAACGTTTACAAGAAGCAGCTGTGGGCACCGATGATCGCATGCCAGTTACGTGCCAGAGGAAAACCGCTAAGAAGCTTTCCAGTTTTGAGGAGATCCCGGAGCCAGTGAGATGTTGAAGCACTTATTTCTTTATTGCAGGAGTGTCATACACTGAAGTGGAAACGAAGCCTGGTCCCACCCATAGCAACAACATTCCTTCTTCTGTGGCTTCACCTCCCAGGCCCACGCATTCTAAAGTAAACCTCAAAGAAACATCTGACTGTAATGACTCCCACTACGGTATTATGTCCTTCATTTGTAACCCTAAGTCTTGGGAGGCTGAAGCAGGAGGCCTACCCTCTACCATGAATTCTAGGTCAACCGGGCTGCTGTAAGATTCTGTCTCACACACACTATAAGGAACAATAAGAAAACCCACAATAAATAAAAACATAAGCTTATAAATAGTTGGCCTTGACCTTAGTCCTTCTGCCTCAACCTCCAGAGTGCTAGGATCCTACGTGCCAGGATATAGAGTGCACTGTCACCTCTGGCTTTTACATCAATGTTTTTAAACCGGAGACTGACATCTTCCTTATCACTGCTGCTCCTAACAAACCACTCAGATGCCACTCTCCCAGACTGGACTCCCCAGTCCCCAGGAGACTCCCTGGCTCCTGAGTCGGCCTGCTCCCCATGCCATGCCATCCAGGGTAGATCTCGACTCTTCTATTTTACATTTGCTTTAGGTTTATTTTTATTCTTAATTTAGTTTCAGTTGACAGCTGTCTGATGTGCTTGCTGGGGATCAAACGCTGGTCCTCTGGAGAGCAGTGCGTGCTCTTAACTGCTAAGCCATCTCTCCAGCCCCACCTAACACCAAACGTTTCTACAAAGCGGCTTCCGGAATCATGCACTGTCCCTCCTAACACCCCTACCTCATAGCCCAGTCACAGCCCCATGATTGCATGGCCCCTCGCCTTGCAAAGCTCATTTCTGGAAAGCAAATTTCACATCACCTCCTTTCACGAATGGCTACTTCTCTTTATTCTTTAATAGGGCCCAGTACTTAGGACACGGAAGCAGGAGGATCAAGAGTCCAAAGCCAGCTACACAGAGCTCAGCAGCCTGGACTGTATGAGAGCCTGTCTCAAAAAGGAACAAACACCAGACATGGTGTGTATGTCTTTAACCCCAGCACTCGGGAGGCAGAGGCCAGCAGATCTCTGTGACTACAAGGATAGCCTAGTCTATATATACCTTTAGTTTCAGGACACCCAGGGCTATAGAGAGAGGCCTGTCTCAAAACAAACAAACAGGGGCTGGAGAGATGGCTCAGCGATTAAGAGCACTGGCTGCTCTTCCAGAGATCCTGAGTTCAATTCCCAGCAACCACATGGTGTGACTCACAACCATCTGTAAAGAGATCTGGTGCCCTCTTCTGGCCTGCAGGCACACATGCAGACAGAACACTGTATATATAATAAAAAAATAATAAATATTAAAAAACAGCAACAATCAGTCATAAACATAGTTTATACTTACATCTTTTTCAAAATAGTAAGCCACATCAGCTATGTCCACATCATCTTGAGTTTTCTGAGAAGAGTTTTGCATCAGATCGATAGTGATAACATTATTCTCATACTGGGAGGAGTAAAAAATATAAATTAATATAATTAAAATATATGAAAATTTTGGTCAACAGTCAGAATATTTAGAATTTGATCTTCTATAATCTATTCCCACAGGAGCTCTTTTCATTGGTGAATAATTAAATGTATCACTGGAAATTTTAAAAAAATCTTTGAGAGGTGTTCCAATCTATCTTAAGAGACTAAAATAGCAATACAAACAATTTTTAAAAAAAAAAAACATTTATTTACTATGTATACAATATTCTATCTGTGTGTATGCCTGCAGGCCAAAAGAGGGCACCAGACCTCATTACAGATGGTTGTGAGCATGTGGTTGCTGGGAATTGAACTCAGGACGTTTGGAAGAACAGGCAATACTCTCAATCTCTGAGCCATCTCTCCAGCCCACAAACATTTTTTTTAAGAGTTAAGAAAAGGGCTAACAGGGTAGGGTGGTTTGCTGTCATTGTCAACTAGAACAAACATTGAGGCACTTGAGAAGACCATCTCAATGAGGGACTGTCTAGATCGGGTTGACTGTAGGCTAGTCTGTGGGGATTATCTTCATTATGTCAACTGAGGTGGTGTAGCCCACACTGACCGTGGGCTGCATCATGGCATGGGCTGCAGCCTGGACTGAATGAAAAGAAAGGGAAAGAGGTGGTCAAGGCGTGTATGTATTCATTCTCTCTGCTCTTGACTGTGGACAGGGCTGGCTGCTTACGTTCCTCCTGCACTGACTTCCCCGCTGAAATAAACTCTTTGGGGGCTGGAGACATGGCTCAGCAGCTAACAGCACTTGTTGTTCTTCCTAGCTACTAACCATCTGTATAACACCACCTCCTTTTCTGAACTCCTGGGACACTGGGCAAACACATGGCGCACGTGGTACACATACATACACACATACAGGCACAACATGCACACATGTAAAATAAACCTTTTCTCCCTAACTTGCTTTGTTCAGGACATTTTATCAGAGGAACAGGAAAGCAAGACACTGGGTAAGGACAGTCCATGGCAGTATGTGCTGAGGCAGTCAGTCACAGAGAGGCCCTACAGGATAAGGACAGTATACGTCAGGCATAGTTGAGACAGTACAGGTTCTCAGGGGCAGTTGAGGCTTTCAAAGTCTATGGAAGGAAGGCAACTTGGGTTCCATATTAAGTGCCCAGGATTTAAACTGTTGCTAAAATCCACTTAGCTACCACTGAAAATCACTGGCTGTCTCAGGGGGTGGTGCACGCCTTCAACAGCACTCAGAGGCACAGGCAGGAGGATCTCTGATTTCCAGGATAGCAAAAGGCTGTTGGGAGGGGGGGTATGGGGGGATCAGTGGCTGCTGTTTATACCCATACCTACCAACTTGCTGCTAAAGCTAACTTATTAACCAAGAAACAAAACCAACCAAACAAACTTACCAGAATATTTTTGATAAATGTTGGATGCAGTTTGTATCGAGATGAGAACGTATCCTGAAGTGCACTGCAAATAATTTAAAAGTTTCTTTGGGGAAAAGAAATTGTAACACATAATAGAACCTCTACTTTTTAGGCAGATAGACAAGAACTGTAAAGGGAGACTCTGCTTTGGTTTCCTGGCCGCCCATACCCGAATAATCACACATTAATTCCAACACTGTTTGGCCAATAGTTCATACATATTTCTAACTAGCTCTTACACCTTAAATTAACCCATGTCTACTCTTTTGTATTTTACCACAAGACTCGCAGTTTGTTACCTCTTGCTTCTTGGGCAGCTACAAGGTGTCTCCCTGACTCTGCCTACTCTCTATACATCTCTGTTCAGTTTTCTCTCCTGGCTTTACTCTGCTAAGCCATTGGCCCAAATAGCTTTATTCCTCAACAATATTAGCAACACATATACAGAAGGACATCCCACATCAAAGGACTGTTATTATTATTATTTTTTTTTTTAAGAGATGATCTCACTGTGTATCCCTGGCTGACCTGGAACTTGCTATATAGACCAGGCTGGCTTTAAACTCAGAGACCTGATTGTCCCTGCCTCTGGGATGAAAGGTGTGCAACAGTGGCTAGGCTGTATAATTTTATTTTATTTTATTTTATTTTATTTATTTATTTATTTATTTATTATGTATACAATATCCTGTCTGTGTGTATGCCTGCAGGCCAGCAGAGGGCACCAGACCCCATTACAGATGGTTGTGAGCCATCATGTGGTTGCTGGGAATTGAACTTAGGACCTTTGGAAGAGCAGTCAGTGCTCTTAACCCCTGAGCCATCTCTCCAGCCCCTAGGCTGTATAATTTTAATATCATTTTCCAACTATCATAGTGGTAAGTGGTTTGCGCCAGCACCAGCCGTTGCTAGAGCTGCTTGCTGAGTGTCAGTCTGAACTTCACAATGGAGAAATCTGGCAGACACGGCTTGTAAAGGAACAAAGGACATCATGATTTCCTGATATGAGTACTGAGAAAGACACAATGTCACTTACGTGGTTTTCTGTCAAGGGGCATCATATGCACCATGTATGTAATTACCATCCAGGTGCATAAATACACTCGCATATATGTAAGTACTTACGTCTTCAGACTCTGAAGGTTATAAGGGTTTTCTCTTTCTTTGTGTTTTAGTTCAATGATGATCCAGCTGTAAGACAAAATGGTTGACAGTCTTTTATGCTGTTTTCCAAAGAGGCAAATATTTAAATACCAAAATAGAATTAAAGCTAACAGAACAAATAAAGTGTGGTAAATATACTTCACACACTCTTTACAGAAAACACACCCAGAAGGAACCACCCTTTCTTTTCTTTTCTTTTCTTTTGTGGGGGGCAGGGGCGAGGGAAGGCTGGTTTCAAGATACGGTTTCTTTCTCTGTAGCTTTGAGGCCTGTCCTGGAACTCGCTCTGTGGACCAGGCTGGCCTCGAGCTCACAGAGATCTGCCTGCCTCTGCCTCACAAATGGGGGGATTAAAGGTGTGTGCCGCCACCATCCAGCAAGTAACACCTTTTCTAATACTGACCTGCTGGTGACAATGACTAGACGTGAGGTCAACTGAAGTCAAGGCTAAGCTGGCCATGCTGGCTCTGTTCCAGAGAAAAGACAAAACGGATGGGCATGGTGGTGCCAGCTGGCACTGTGGAGGCAGAGGCAAGAGATGACTCAGATTCGAGGCAAGCCAAGATTCTAACATGAAACCATATCAGAAAGAGATGAAGGCGGATGGTGGGGGAGGGGGAGGAGAGAAAGAGAGAGCACAGAAACAGACAGAGAGAAACAATTGACCACACGGTTCCAGAAGTCGGAAGAAACAAAGTGCAGACTTTGGGCCTGCTGCCTTTCCAGTTGCTTGTCCCTTCCAGTAATCTTTTTTGCTTAAGCAAGCTTGAGTGGGTTTCGTTTGTTTTCATTGGCCTCTCTCCTATCCCCTCACCATGCCAGGGGTTGACCTCCAGCTTTTCTACCACTTCTGTCTCCGGCCCAAACAGCTCATTTTTAAAACACAATAAATGAGTAAATACAGTTTAAGTCATTTATATTCACTTAACACTAATCCAACTTCAAAATGCGGGACAGAGGTTGAATGGCAAACGGCATCAGTACGTTACCATCTCTGTAAAACCTAGACCACCTATCTACAGAGGGAATGCATAAACCTAGAGCCACCTATCTACAGAGGGAATTCATAAACCTAGACCACCTATCTACAGAGGGAATTCATAAACCTAGACCACCTATCTACAGAGGGAATTCATAAACCTAGACCACCTATCTACAGAGGGAATTCATAAACCTAGACCACCTACCTACAGAGGGAATTCATAAACCTAGACCACCTATCTACAGAGGGAATGCATAAACCTAGACCACCTGTCTACAGAGGGAATTCATAAACCTAGACCACCTATCTACAGAGGGAATTCATAAACCGGTTCTGGAAACAACGTCAGACTGAAGATAGCTGCCGTTTCATGTGCATTAGGGAAAACCTTAAAGTCACATCACTCCAAAGATTATTTCATGCGTTCTCCCATTTTCTCACACTTAATTACTGCCCAAGATAAGCTTCAGGCACCAGGTGATTTCCACAAAATAACACGGTTGGTCTAGCGCCAATAAAATTAGCACAATTGGATTAGGGCCAATAAAACTCAACTCAAAAGTGGTGGCACCAGTTTTATGAGGAATGGGACAGGATGGTCACACTTATCACTTGATACCCTTTCCCCCTTTCTTGTTATGTTTTAGAGAGAATCTCAGCTCACCCAGATTAGCCTCAAACTCACTGTGTAGACAAGGCTAGCCCTGAACTCTTCATCCTCCTACCCCCACCTCCAGAGCGCAGGGCTTACAGGTGTTTGTGACCATGCCAGCTTTTCCTAGCTTTTTTTTTAAAATTCCAAACCACACAATCTTATTTCATATGCAAACCTAGATTTAAGTAAGCAAATGTGAACAGCATGAAAACAGCAACAAGAAGAAACACTCACTAGGTCCTCACTTGCTCGGAACATGTTATTTCCGTGTCTTTGTCGGTTCTCCGGACCCCTGCAGTGTTCACGCACCAGCACGTGGAGGTGCCGTTGCACTGCTTGGCTTTAAAAAGCCCATGCTCGTCACAGTCGGGATCATAGATGCCGTCGTTGTTCTGGATCGCCCCCTCAGGTTTCAGCCTCCTCCCAGACTTGCTGTGAGTCATTTCTGCCTTCATCACCAAACATTTGGATGCCACTGAAAAGAAAACATAACATCGAACTGAAAAGTAACTACGATTTCGCATGTACATGGGGAAAATGTTTTAATTTAATGTCATAATCCCAGGCCAAAGATTATTTCATAATCCCTTCCACTTTCCCACACTCAAATTTACTTGCTGGAAATAAGAACCTTGAGTCGGATAATTTCTACAAAATAACACAGCTGGATTAGAGCCAGTAAAACTCAACTCAAGGGCTGGAGAGAAAGCTTAGCGGTGAAAAGCACTGACTGCTCTTCTAGAGGTCCTGAGTTCAATTCCCAGCAAACACATGGTGGCTCAACCACCTGTAATGAAACCTGGTGCCCTCTTCTGGCCTGCAGGGACATATGCAGGCAGAACACTGTATACATAATAAATAAATGTTTAAAAACAAAACAAAACAAAAAACTTTAAGGTGCCTCAATTTAGAAAGTATTATCAAGATTAAATGTCCAGGCAATAAGAATCTTTTACTCACATGTGGAGCACAGGACAGTATTCGATGTGCCAAGGGACTTACACTGGCATTCCCCACTTTCATTCAAAACGCAGCCTGTCCCCAGCTTGTAGTTGTCACAGACACATTCTAGAAAATGTAAAAATTTAGTTTAAAATGTAGCTACAACCCTCAACTCGTTCAGTCAATCAATCATGCCTCTAGGAAGTGGGTCTGGGCCAGGTGTGAGCACACCTTCAGTTCAGCACTCGGGAGGCAGAGGCAGGAGGATCTCTGAGTTTGAGGCCAACCTGGTCTACAGAACAAGTTTCAGGACAGCCAGGGCTACACAGAGAAACCCCATCTCCAAACAAACAAGCAAACGGACAAGAGGAGGAGGAAGAGGCTGGCCTGGGGCTGGTGAGGAGATGGCTCTCTGTTAACAGTGCCTGCCACCAAGCCCGACCTCTAAGCCCACATGGTGGAGACAACAGTTAAACTCTTAGTGCTTGCGTGTCTATGCTCCCCAGTCTGTGCCGCTAGAACGTCTAACCTGTGTATTCCCACTTCCACTTTTTTTGTATGTTGGGTTTTTTGGGGGGAGCAACATGAATTAAGATTTATTAAGGGGGGGGGCTGAGAGATGGCTCAGTGGTTAAGAGCATTGCCTGCTCTTCCAAAGGTCCTGAGTTCAATTCCCGGCAACCACATGGTGGCTTACAACCATCTGTAATGAGGTCTGGTGCCCTCTTCTGGTCTGCAGGCATACACACAGACAGAACATTGTATACATAACAAATAAATAAATATTTAAAAAAAAAAGAAAAAAGATTTATTAAGGGGGGGCTTGCACACCTTTAGTTCCAGTACTTGGGAGGCAGTACAGAGGCAGGCAGATCTCTTTGAGTTCGAGGTCAGCCTGTTCTACAGAGCGAATTCCAGGGCAGCCTGGGATACACAGAGAAAGCCTGTCTTGAGAAACAAACAAACAAACAAAAATATATTAAGGAAATATGACCAAGAACTCCCCAGACTGGGAGGAGCCCCAAGGGAGGAATAATTTGGGGTGGTGCTGAGAATAAAGCCCAGGGCCCCACTCATGCTAACTTAACCCCTCCCAATGAGCTACACCCTTGGCCTGTATTTCATTTTTGTTGAGATAGCCCAGGTCAAACCTCCTTTAAAGGTTTAAAGATTCTCTCCATTAAATGTATTACAATTATTAACTTATTTGGAGCAGGGGCACCCTGTGGTGTATTACAGAGGTCAAAGGATAAACTTTCTAAGAACTCTAGAGTTCTGGGAATCAAACTCTGGTCTGCAGGCTGATCCACGCACCTTCATTCACTGTCCCCAAACTATAGTACCCTCGGACTCCTGAGTGCTAGGAAGAGAGGTTACTACCCATGGACAAGTTTGTTGCTGCTGGATTACTTTTTATTTTTTAATTATTTTATTTCTGAGGCAGAGTCTTGCTTAGGAAACCCAGGCTAGGCTCAAGTTCACAAGCGTCCTGCTTCAGCCTCCTAAGGACTGGGATCACATCACACCCATGTACCACTACAGCTGGTCATTTGTTCCTGACTATGCAGTCCTGGCTGGCCTTCTTCAACCCTTGCTAGGCTTGCCTTTACCACTGGCCCAGCCATAAACAAAGCTTTAAATACAGCACTCTAAAGATCTTATCAGCTTTGCTTTTGCAATCCAAGGCTTTCGTTTTTTTTAAAGCTAACGTTTACCTATTTGCTTTGTGCATTTAGCTATATATTTTGTGTGTGCACACATACACACACACACACTTGCCACAGTTCAATGTGGAAGTCAGGCTGACGTGGGGAACCCATTCTCCCCTTCTACCTGTGGGTCCTGGGGATTTAACTCAGGAGTAACTTTACTCACTGAGTCATTTTAATGGCTCTGTCGTTTAAAAAAAATTTTTTTTTCCTTCCTTCTCTCAGCAATACCCTCCCGTTCTGAAAGAGTCTAATTCTACCGCCCAGGCTCACTACTGCCCTCTGGCCTCAGCTTCCCAAGTGCTGGGTTTAGGACTGAAGCTTCCTTTCCTTTTTTTTTGTTTTTTTTTGTTTTGTTTTGTTTTTTCGAGACAGGATTTCTCTGTGGTTTTGGAGCCTGTCCTGGAACTAGCTCTTGTAAACCAGGCTGGTCTCAAACTCACAGAGATCCGCCTGCCTCTGCCTCCCAAGTGCTGGGATTAAAGGCGTGCGCCACCACCGCCCGGCTTCCTTTCCTTACACCCGGGTCATTCCTTTAACTTTTCAGTTCCAAGTCTGAGATCTATGGACCCTCCCCTCTTATTTCTCCTTTACCCAGTTTTCTTAAGGAAAGCCTGCCTTGGGGCCCAATAGGTTTCTATTCAATCTTTTTCTTTATTAAACAGGGTCTCCTATAGCCCAGGCTAGACCCCATCACCTTGCCAGGCTAAAGATGACCTTGAACTTGCTGAAGCTCCTGCTCCCCCTTCTCAAGTGCTAGGGGTTACAGGTACACACACACCTGGCTTGTGGGGTGTTAGGGATCAAGCCCAGGGTCTGCCAAGCCAGTACTCTACAGTCCAGTCCTCAATCTTCAATTTAGTCCCAGATTGAAGTTAGAAAAATATAAATTGATCAAACTGTGTTACTTAAAGTGTAATTAGTGAATATAGGCCACCTCTGTTGGTAGAGAACGAAATCCTTTTCAGGAAACAAAGCTAAACTATATTTAATTTAAAAACTAGGAAGAAACCAAAGGAAGAATTCTTTCCAGCGCGCTTTGTTCAATTGTCTCCGTTTCCAGACACCATTTTAGAAATAAATCATAAGTCACGGTCAGCTCTATAGTAAGAACAACTAGGATCAAACGCCATGTCCTTCTCTCTACAGATCGTCCACTCACAGTTTAAGTACAGTTCATAAGGAGTAAAGAAAGCGAGGGCAACGCGGAAGCTCAGGAGATAAAGGCCCATGACCAACTGAATTTGGGTCCTAGGACCGACGTGGTGGAAGGAACTGGCTCCCAAGTTGTCTGACTCCATGCGCGCATACACACACACATACACACACACACACACACACACAAATAAAAGACAAAAGGAAGTGGAAAACTTCCTTTATGAATGCCGGATCACGATATAAATCTACTTGTATTCCGAAACCACGAATATGCACAATTTTTAACGAGGGAATTCTTAAGAGTGGAAAGATTTTGGATTTTTAAAAAGATCCTTACAGTTTATATCTATCCTTCCTACAATAAACATTAGTCATGGTTCTTAGAAAAGGAAAAACACACCTCCGGCAGGTAAGTCCCAGCAGGCCCGCCTCCGACGCGCAGGTGCATAGCGGCCTCTGGGGAGCTACCTGTCCCCTCCCGGGGCCCACATCCGGGGACCGCCGCAGGTACGGGAGGAAGGAGGGAGAACCGGATGGGTCGCAGCGACAAAGGCCCGCGCTTTGGGACCTGGAACCCCAAGTTGGAGCCGCTGGACCCCGGGCCACCGGTGGCCGCTCCGTCACCCTGACCCCAGGTCCCATGTCCCCCACCTGGTATCCCGCAGCTCTGCCTCCTCCGAGCGTAGGTCCGGCCCGCGCCGTCGGGTCTCGGGGCCACCCGGAGGTCCCCTCCCCATCCCCGGCCCGACAGGACCCCCAACACCTCCGCTGCAGGTCCCCGCCTCACAATTACCTTGCTGAGCCGCGGCCAGCGTCGCCGTGACCACCGCGAGCAGGAGCCCGAAGGCTCGGGCCTGGGGGGGCGCCATGCTGCGCGCGGAGCGGCGGGGACTCGCGGGGGCTGCGGCACGGAGCGGCTCCGGGGACGGACAGACCGCGCTGCGCAGCGGCCGAGGGACTGAGCGCTCTGGGCGCGCGGCGGGGCGGGGAGCCACCTACGGCCTTGCTGCCCCCGGGCCCCACCCCGCGGTGAGTCACCCGCCCCACTCCCCGCCCCACTCCCCGCCCCCCTCCCCAGGTGTGAGCCTCCCCGGCGCTGCAGTGTGGGACGCGAGGCGGGGACGAGCCTGGGTACCCTGGAAGGACCGGATGTCGCGGACGGGATGTTGACGAGACTGGACGTGAAGCCGAAAGAGATAGCCAGTCCAACCGAGAGCTTCCCGGACCGAAAGACAATAAATAACGAACACCGCCTTGTCCTTGTGCTACGCCTGGAAGTTTACTTTCCAGGACTTATTCAGACTCTTTCAAAGTTTATGTTATGTGTACGAGTGTTTTGTCCACATGTATGCTCACCACGTGCTTGCCTGGTGCCCGCGGAAGTCAGATGAGGGCTCAGAATCTCCAGGAACTGGAGTTAAGGATGGCTGCGAGCCACCTTGGGAGTACCTGGAGTAGAACGGGGTCATCTGTTAAAAGTGCTCTTAACCGCCTAGCCATCTCTCCAGCCCGACACGTTCTTGAAACCAAAGTGCTTCAGTTTTTATTATTATACATTTAAAATTATTTCTTTTATGGTTTGAAATTATGGTAGGATTACGTCATTTCCCCCTTCTTGTCCCTCCCTCGAGCCCTACCATGTAACCCTCCTTGCTCTTTTTCAGAGTCATGGTCTCCTATACATATGAAAAAGAACAGTGCTGATAAAACCTTTTTTTTTTTCGAAAATTTAGGGGACAGTTTATTTAATTGGAACTGAAGTCAAAAACATTTTAAGACTCCTTTTTACAGTCTTAAAATAATTGTGATGACCTGATGAGTTTATTAACTATTGAAGTGCTAATATGTGAACTGAAGATGTGTCTCAGTTGGGAGAGTGAATGCCTAGAATCTTGCACAAGACCCGAGTTTGCTACTCGGTGCCCATATAATGGCTCACAGTCATCTGTAGCCTCTCTCCAGGGGACTGGCTGCCCTTTTCTGACCTCTGCTTGGCACTGCACGCAGTTACCCTCAGGCAAGCACATAGGCATACCAAAATACATAACTTTTAAAACACGAATATATTTGTGGGATTTCATACCCAAATATAGTCCTAAAATCATTCTCAAAATTCAAATTTCTTTTCTAATAAAGTAGAACTGGAAATGTGTAGATTTACTAACTTTTTGTGTGTGTATGAGTGATTTTCCTGCAAGGATCTATGTGCATCACCTGTGTGCCCGGTGCCCACAGAGGTCAGAGACACATCAGAGATCCTCTGGAACTGGAGTTACAGACGGCTGTGAAACTGAGTGCAACCATCTCTCTCAGCCACCGAGACATCTCAGCCCCACCCCGCCCCGCCTCATTTTTTTGAGATAGGGTCTCTTTGTGGCCAGCCCTGGCTGTCCTTTAGCAACTCCAAGCTATCCTCCTTCCTCGGCCGGCAATCCGTTTGCCTCTGCTAGGAGTAAAGGCCGTTGTTTTCATGACAGGAGTATATATAGTCCCGAGGCAGCTTACTAAGCGGCTAAGGATAACCTCAGCTTTTGGTGCTCCTGCATCCACTTCTCAAGTGCTGGGAGCACAGGTGTACACCATCCTTAGCCTCCTGTGAGCTATCTCTTCCAGAATGAGAATGCCTTGGGGGCAGGCAGGATGGCTCAGTGGATTAAAAACTTGCTGCTAGGGGTCTTGATCGGCTTCATTTTTCTCTGTCAATTAAAGATTTTAAAGGCAGAAAATATCTCGAGAGAGACAGGAAGCACCAGGGGAAGATCTCAGACACCACAGGGAAGAGGAGAGAGAGAGAGAGAGAGAGAGAGAGAGAGAGAGAGAGAGATAGAGATAGAGAGAGAGAGAGAGAGAACAGAGAGAGAAAGGGCATCGAGGGGAACTGGAAAGCCCAAAGTCCTACTTCTCCTCCGGGGCTGGGTTGTAAGGGTCTTTGGGGGAGGTCCCCTAATTTGGGGTTGGTCAGTTTGAACAAAGACGGTGAGGTTGATAGGCTCACAACTTTGGGGCAAACTGTCCAGATCCCTGTCTAGAACTCGTCAAACCGGTCTGCCAGCAGGGGGGCCTACTGGCGGGAAGAAAAGGAGGCCAGGCCTTGGCTGGCTGCCTGGCTTTTGTCTCAGATCAGGAAAGTGAGGAAAAAGCCGGAAGTTTGCCATCTTCATCCTCTATTTGTGGCCCCTCCCTAAATGTCTGTGTTTCAAAGATCTTCTAACTCCTAGTTCCTCACTGAGACCTGATGACCTAAATTCAGGCCCTGAGACCACCAAGTAGGACACAGACAATCCCTTTGATCCATGTACTGAAAAGTTTCTGTACCCCGATAAGCCTCTCCACCGACGCAACAATCCAAATCAGGGGCTGGAGAGATGGCTCAGAGGTTAAGAGCATTGCCTGCTCTTCCAAAGGACCTGAGTTCAATTCCCAGCAACCACATGGTGGCTCACAACCATCTGTAATGGGGTCTGGTGCCCTCTTCTGGCTTGCAGGCATACACACAGACAGAATATTGTATACATAATAAATAATTAAATATTTTTAAAAAAAACAATCCAAATCAGATCAAATCAAACCGAATTAGAAAGAGCCCAGGTTTAATGGATACAACACTCCGGGATGATTTGACAATCCTCCAGAGAGGAGTCAAAAACGGAAGACCTGTCTGTTTTTTGGAGTACAGTTTAAATACACTGTGGGCGTGGTCTTGAGCATCTCTGCGGGAGGGTTCATCATTTGGCGGGCTTTCTGAGATGCAACAGCGTTTGCAGAGAGATGGGGAGGAGGCTTGGGGTGGAGCTTCCAGGAGAACATTCCAGACTCTGGGTATATGAATACTTGGGGTTGGGGTGAAGCTTCACCAGTACAGTGGTTCTCCCCACTAAAATGGGGAGGAAAAAAAAAGGTTTTACGGAAAGTATTAGACTAGATATCTCTACATAGAGCACAGATAAAATTTTGTATGCAATATTCTTTATAGCATTTCAAGGAGAATTTCAACTCACAACTCAGAAGAAGCTGAACACATTCCTAGCCCTCTGGGGATGAGCATCACTTAGGAAGGTACTGGTCTAGCGTGCTTGAAGCTCTGCATTTGAAACCCTGGGTTTGGCCTCCAGCATTTCACAGCCTGGGCTTGGTGGCACAGGTCTGCAATCTCTGCACTGGGAAAAGTCAGAAGGTCATCCTAGTTATGCTGTTGGAGCCCAGCCTGGGCTATCTGAGACTCCAAAGAGAAAACAAAACTGGGCATGATGGCACAGGTCTTTAATCCCAGCACCCAGGAGGCAGAGGCCGGTGAGTCTCTGAATTTGTGGCCAGCCTGATCTACACATTAAGCTCCAGGACAACCTGGACTACCCGGGGGGACCCTGTCTCAAAAACAAACAAGGAAAAGGCAGAGACATCCACCTCCCGTGAAGGGTGATGTGGTGAGTCCTCCACTTTGCCACTGATGTATGAGAAAGGATTGAATGGGTGACAGCTTGCTTTTTGTTATTGCTGTTTGTTTTGTGAAACAATATCTTACTTTTTTTTTACTATTTTATTTATTTTTATTTTATGTGTATGGGTGTTTTTCCTGCATGCATGTCTGTACACCACATGTATGCAATGCCCACAAAGGCCAAAAGAGAGCATCAGATCCTCTGGAACTAGAGTTACAGACAATTGTGGGTGCTGGGAACTGAACCTGGGTCTTCTGTGCTCTTAAGCGCTGAGCCATCTCCCCAGCCCCAAGGAAGTGTCTTATGTATGGGGACTGCACTCAAATTCACTATGTAGCCCTCCTCCCCTTCCTCCCGGGTACTGGGATACAAGCATGTGTCACAGTGCCTTGCATGATTCCCTTTCTACTAAAGTATTTAGCAGCAGAGGAAACAGTGTGGGGATGAGGAGGGATGAAGTTGTTTCCATAACCAGAAGTGATACAGACAGACAACTGAAAGTTTTCATTTCTCATTGTTGACATCTTACAAAACCATGCAGCTTTATCAAAACTAAGACGTTAGCGTTGGTGCAGTATTACTTACTAAACTATAGATTTTATTTAGACTTCCGCAACTTTTTTTTTTAACTATTTTTTCCCCCTATCCCCACATTAAAGTAACAATAAAGGCCTTTTTAGGGGAACTTCTGGTCAAGAGAATCAGTGATCTGGGTAGAGACCTACCGTTCCAATTGTGCTGGGCCAATTGCCTGGCCAAGAGATCACCTTTAGGAAGGGGGGGTTCACCTTAAGTATGGCTAAATAGAGAGGTGGAATATTTAGTCCTTTGATGAGATAATGTATTTTACTTCCCAGAATTCCCTTTCCCTAGTCCAGTCCTTACTAGCCAAGTCGCCATGAGGTTCTGCTGGGTCAATGGTGTAATTTTTTCTTTTTCTCTTTCTGTTGCTGGTCTGAGCCCAAGTATGCTTTTCATGAGACCTGGGACTTCCTTATTTTCCACACCTTGTGCTGCCAACTTCCATGCAGCTGACCCCTGTCCTGGCCTTTTCCATTTCTCTCCTCCAACTCCTCCACGGAAAGCTGCCAAGATTTATAGCTTGCCTGCCCTGGGGTATTTTTTCTTTTAAACTCTAATAAAAGTGTCCTTGAGCTTCTGCTTGAATTCACTTCCCAAGTACTGGCATTAAAGATGTGAGCCACTACCACCTGGCTCCATTTCTCTTTGAGACTGAATGGATTTTGTGTAGCGCAGGGTGGTGTTGAACTAATAGAGATATGTCTGATTTTTTCTCCCGAGTGCCACCACTGCCTGGCCTCTAGTGTCTTAGCTCTGCACTCTGATCTTCAGGCAAACTTTATTTGTTAGAACACAAACAAAATATCACTGCACCTGACCTCGGTAATTTTGGGGGAGTTGGTTCGTTGGTTTGGGTTTGGATTTTTTTCAAAACAGTGTTTCTTTGACTGTCCTGAAACTCACTTTGTAGACCAGGCTAGCCTTGAACTCACAGAAATCTGCCTGCCCTACCTCTGGAGTGCTGGGATTAAAGGCATTCGTTTAGTTTTGTTTTAATGAGGGGTCTCACTGTACCAGGTTGAACTCAACTCCTGGCAACCTTCCTACCTCAGCCTCCTAATTGTTGGCATTAGAAGCATGAACCACCTTGCCTCCTACTGTGACTCGGGACTGCTAGAGAGGGAACCCAGGGCTTGGCACATGCTAGGCAAGCTCTTTACATGCATCATGTATTAGCGTGTATATCACCGTAATCTCCTCCAGTCCATGGATGTCTAGCTCTCGGTCTTTTTCCATCCCTTCCTGAGCTTTCGTTTTTGAACAGTGCTGTGTAGTTGGCGACTGCTCGCTCGTTTCCCAACTGCTCAGACCCGAATAATCACACGGAAACTATATTAATTACAGCACTGCTTGGCCTATTAGCTCAGGCTTCTTATTAACTAACTTTTATATCCTAAATTAACCCATTCCTATTAATCTGTGTATTAGCATGAGGCTGTAGCTTACTGGTAAGGGTCTGGCATCTGTCTCCTTCAGCAGCTACATGGCATCTCTCTGACTCTGCCTACTCTCTCTATATGTCTCTTCCAGCCTGGCTATATTCTGCCCTGCTATAGGCCAAAGTAGCTTCTTTATTAATCAATGGTAATAAAACATATTCATAGCATAGAGGGGGGAATCCCACATGGGTGCTGGTCAGGTGTTTGAAATACTATTTCTCAACTAGGGTCTATCTCATGTTTTCTCATGAGTGGATTGATGTAATAATGGATCATAATATTTTCTTTGTAATCTAACAAATAAAACTAGCCTGAAGATCAGAATGGAGAGCTAAGCCACTAGGTAGCCATAGAGGCCAGGTAGTGGTGGCAAACACCTTTAATCTCAGCACTTGGGAGAAAAAGGCAGATGGATCTTTGTGAGTTTAAGACCACCCTGGGCTACATGAGGTTCAATCTGTATAAAGAGAAACAGAGTTTACACAAAAGTGATCCGAGCACTTGGGATCCCACGCCTTTAATCCCAGCTCTAGGGAGGTGGAGACAGGAGGGAAATGGCTGAAGGAGAAAGGAGTATAAGATGGAGGAGACAGGAGCTCAGATGCAGTCTGAGCATACAGTCTGAGAATTCAGTCTGAGCATACAGTCTGAGAATTCCGTCTGAGCATACTGTCTGAGAATTCAGTCTGAGCATACAGTCTGAGCACACAGTCTGAGCACACAGTCTGAGCATACAGTCTTAACACACAGTCTGAGAATTCAGTCTGAGCATACAGTCTGAGAATTCAGTCTGAGCACACAGTCTGAGAATACAGTCTGAGAATTCAGTCTGAGCATACAGTCTGAGCATACAGTCTGAGAATTCAGTCTGAGTACACAGTCTGAGTACACAGTCTGAGCACACAGTCTGAGCATACAGTCTGAGTACACAGTCTGAGCATACAGTCTGAGCACACAGCCTGAGCACACAGTCTGAGCATACAGTCTGAGAATTCAGCCTGAGCATACAGTCTGAGCATACAGTCTTAACACACAGTCTGAGCATACAGTCTGAGCATACAGTCTTAACACACAGTCTGAGCACACAGTCCGAGCATACAGTCTGAGGTTTTGTAGAGACAGCAGCAATCTGAGACCTCTTAGAGACAGGGTGCCCCTTCGGCATGAGCATTGGTAGAGGTGACAAGCAGGCATTCTTCTGTAGCTGGGAATGGTGACACAATTATAATCCACATTTAGGAGACTGAGGCAGGAGGATTGTGAGTTCAAGGCCAGTTTAGGATCCATGGCTAGAGCATATCTCAAAAAGGAGGAAGAAGAGACAGAGGAGCATGGGGAAGAAAAAGCAAGCCTCTGGATTGTGGTGCCTGTGGTGTCAGAGCAACATGCAGTAGGCTTGGCAAGGGTGGTGGTGACAGATCTGGAGTTACCAAGGCCTCAGAGGGAGTCTGGGAGAGGAACAGAAAGGACTTTTATAGGTTTAGAGGAAGAAACAGATTAAGTATGCAGAACTGGTATTGGATAACTAGAAGACCCTTCAGGGAATAGCTAGAGCAAGAGGGAATATGGCACCGTGGGACTAGCATGGAGGGTTGTTGGAGGGGGATGGGAAATCTGCTTCAACTGGGGGAATTTTGAAGGTTGGAATCTCTGCTGCAGAATACTGGGATGGTGGCTTCTACCTACGGAGAGTCAGGCGAGCTTGCTGAGAGCATCTGGTACTGGGAAGGCAGCTGGTGATGGCTCACCTTAGTGAGCTAGAAAGGTTGAGTCATGCGTGATCATTAAGAATGATTAGAGCTGGGCGTGGTTGCGCACACCTTTAATCCCAGCATTCACTCAGAAGGCCGAGGCAGGATCTCTATGAGTTCAAGATCAGCCTGGTCTACATAGAGTTCTAGGACAGCCAGAGCTACATAATGAGACCCTGTCTCAAACAAACAAACAAAAAAAAAAAATCAAACAAATAAAAAGGGAATGATTTTTTGAAACTAGATGTGGCAGAGCAAGCACTTCAGGAGGCAGAGACAGGGGAACCGCTGTGAGTTTTGGGCCAGCCTGGGCTATATAGTAAGATCCTGTTTCAAAATAACAAAACAAAGAATTATCTACTTGGTGTAAAATTTAACTCTTCAACACTGTAAAAAGGATTTGCTGTCAGCCTGGCAGATCGAGGCTGAGTGAGAAGGATGGAGTCTGAGGCTTCTCTGAGCTACATAATAAGACTGTTATAAAAAAAAAAAAAGTGGAGAACGGGTGCGGGGACAGAAAGGGAGAGGCTGCATAACCAGCTAAGGGCCCTTGCTCTTCCAGAGGACCCAACTTCCTAAGGCCCACATGGTGGATCGCAACCATGCCTAACTCTGGGCCTAGGAGACCTGACAACCTTTTCCCACCTCTGTGGGCACCAAGTCACACAGTCGGTTCCAGAGAGTGCTCTGACTTAGACAGAAGGAAATGAGAGTGCAGAACAGAACTGGACCTTCACCTTTGGCTTATCAGGATTGGAGAGGGTGGGTCTTTATGAAGGGTCATTTACAGCGCGTGCCCTGAGGGAACCTGACACTCTTCAGACAGGGTAGTTTTCATGTTTAATGGCATCGCTGCCATGCATTTACAGGGAACTACAAGGAAGTTGCCCCTCTCAGTAGCCACATAGCAGCAAAGAACTATGCCTCTATGGTTTCTCATGAAGCTGGTTGAGAGCTAATGCATTGCCTGTTTGCAAGCCATAATAAGGAGACAAGAAATAAAACGCATGGTTAGATGACTGTCCTTCCTAGAATAATCTGCCCCGATTCTTGAGCTGTCCCTATAAACCAAGATGTTTGTTAAGCATCAACATTACAGGGCTGGAGAGATGGCTCAGTGGTTAAGAGCACAGGCTGTTCTCCCAGAGGATGCGGGTTCAATTCCCAAGCCCACATGGCAGCTCCCAACTGTCTGTAACTCCTCACACAAACATACATGTAAGCAAAATACCAATGCACATAAAACAAAAGTAAATAAGTTAAGAAAAAGTATAAACATCACAAGCTGAGTTTGCAGTGTTCCTCAGGAGGCCAGAGTTGTATGTCATAGTCCAGATAACCACATACAAACATCACTCTTTCAGAATATGTGCACTTGGCATGTCCCTGGGAGTCTGCCTGTCTGTCACTACCCTGGCTCCTGATGGGTAGTCCTTAGGACAAGGAAAGAATAGAGAGTATTAGAGAGAGAAGAGGAGAAAGACACCAAGAGTGCAGGTGTATTTGTTAGAAGAAAGGTACTTCTGGGAGTCTGGAGAGAAGCCTTGTTTGATTTCTGAGAGGGTCTTACTCTAAAGAGTTCAGCCTGGCTAGGGACTAGCTATACAGGCCAGGTTGGTCTCAACCTTGAAGTGACCCTACCAGGTTCTACGTTCCTTCCCCATACTGCCATGTATCACCACACTATAAGTATGAACCACCAGGCCCTGCCAAAATTTTTTTTTTTTTTTTTTTTGGCAGTACTGACCTCTCTGTCTTACACCTCTTACCTCTGCTGCTTGAGTTCTGGGATTATAGATCTGTGCCTTTATTTGAAATGCTTCCATTTTAATGAGCAATTAGGCAGTTCTGTGGGGACTGGGGTTCAATAAGATGGTATTCTTGTCTTTAAACATTTCTCAAGGAGTTTGTTGCTTCAGTGGCCAGACCCCAGTGCACAAAACAGACAGAACTGGTATCAGTCAGGCCGCTATCTAGTTCTAGACCATTATAATTCTTCTTTTTACTAAATTTTTTTTATTTTTATTTTATGTGCATGGGTGTTTTGCGGGTCTGTAAGTCTGTGTACCATGAATGTATAGAAGAGAATGTTGGATCCCCTGGAACTGGAGTTACAGATGATTTGTAGGTGGGTGCTGGGAACTGAACCTGGGTCCTCTGGAAGAGCAGCCAGTGCTCTTAACTACTGAGCCATCTCTCCAATCCCAAATAATTATAATTCTTAGTGAGACATACTCCTTTCCTTTATTACAGATTTTCTCAAAGATTCTCATGCCCTTGGGAGCAATGAGATGACTTAGCAGGTGAAGGCCATTGCCACCAAGCTTGAGACATGAGTTCAATTTCTGGGACCCTTCTGGTAGAAGAGAGAACTGACCTCACAAGCTGCACTCTGACCTCTATAGGCACACACAATAGCACAGCCTCGCGCGCGCGCGCACACACACATACACCAATAATTAAAATAAATGTGCTAAAAGTTAATTAAAAGGAAAAAAAAGTTTTCCAGAGTGGGAGAGATGTTTTAGCAGTTGAGAGCATGCACTGTTCCTCCTGAGGACCTGTTACCCATGTGGCCACCCATGCTAAGCAGCTCTGACGTTGAGCACCCCACAATGGCCTGTAGCTCCAGTTCCAGGACACTGCATGAAAGTAAATAAATAAAATAAAAAGATCCCCTGACCCTGGATTTTCAGGGCCTCCTTGGCTACTGGTCAGAAATCTTTCTAAGCAACGGGTCCACTCAGAGGAGTGTTCCTAAATCGGGAGGAGAAAGTGTTAGGTATGTTCTCATAGCGTTCTCCTTCCCTCCCTATCTCGGTCTTCAGAATGTGAACACTTATCACTTATTCCCAATGACATAAGAAAACTGGTTTCAAAGCTATTTTATTTGGTATGGGAACAAGGCCTGGTCCTAGGTCTGTGGACTCTAAAGCTTATAGGCACAAGCCCATGTGACCTCGCTGCTGCCAATCCAGAAACCTGTGTCTTGGTAGTCAGCTGTTAGAGAGAGAGAGAGACATTTGTGTGTCTGATCCGCACCAGCCCCTAACCTACAGCAGAATCTATGAGCTTGTGGATCAGGGCTCAGCTTTCTCTAGAGCCTTTACTCTTCCTAACCACCCATCAATATCAGTCTCTCTGACCTCCTGGCTATAAAACAGTTGGACTTTGCTTACCTCTTATAAAAAAAAAGTCAGAATGAAAGCAATAAAGAATAATAAACCTTGTAACCATAGGAACCTTCCCTGTCTGCTTCCTGCTAAGTGTTGTGGGAGGACACAGGATTCTGCCTGGTGGCTGTCACCAGCTCACTCCCTTCCGTTGTTGCTGCTGACATTTTTTTTTTTTTTTTTTTTTTTTTTTTAGTTTTTTGAGACAGGGTTTCTCTGTAGCTTTGGAGCCTGTCCTGGCACTAGCTCTTGTAGACCAGGCTGGCCTCGAACTCCCAGAGATCCGCCTGCCTCTGCCTCCTGAGTGCTGGGATTATGCTGCTGACTTTTGCCTTCTCAGAAAAACACAAGGCCTGTTGTTAACATGGCGGCTCTCCTCATGGAACAGACAGACATGGGTGTGTCTGTGTATGGGCCCCAGCACTCAGCGGCCTTTTCAACCAGTTCCCACACGATTCTTCTTCTTCTTTCTTCAGACAAGCAATTGTGAATCACCTGACATAGATACTGGAAGTGGTCACCGTCCCTGAAGTGGGGTCAACTTTGTCTGACTCTTTCCCTGGACACAATCCTTGTCCTGAAATCCCTGATAGAAATTTGTCACAAAACCGGGCGGTGGTGGCACACGCCTTTAATCCCAGCACTCGGGAGGCAGAGGCAGGCGGATCTCTGTGAGTTCGAGGCCAGCCTGGTCTACAAGAGCTAGTTCCAGGACAGGAACCAAAAGCTACGGAGAAACCCTGTCTCGAAAAATCAAAAAAAAAAAAAAAAAAAAGAAATTTGTCACAAAATTAAGCTGGGCAGTGGTGGCACACGCCTTTAATACCAACACTCAGGAAGTTCGAGTTCTCTGTGAGTTCTCTGTGAGTTCGAGGCCAGCCTGGTCTACAGAGTGAGTTCCAAACCTATAGAGAAACCCTGTCTCAAAAAAACAAAACAAACAGACAAAAGCCCCCAAAATGTTTACACTTTTTATTGTGTGTGCATGCCTCTCTCTGTGTGTGCGCACACGCACTTGTACACACACCACAGCACAATCAGAGGGCATCTTGTGAGAGACAGTTCTGTCCCTCTACCGTGTGAGTTCCAGGAATCAAACTCAAGTCATCAGACTTGGCAGTAAGCACCCTAGCCGTTGAGCCAGCACTCTTCCCTCCTTCCCTCAAGAGGGTTTAAAAGAAATGATCACAAACTGAATGGAGTAGGATTACCTGTCTGTAATCCCAGATTGAAGAGATGACAGCAGGAGGCTGAGAAAGTCAAGGCCAGCCTGGAACACGATACGTGAGACAATGTCAAAAAGAAGAGAAAGAGCTATGTATCTATTAAGAACAATAATACGATGGCCCAACTCAGAGTTCTTTCAGAAGACACCAGTCTGTGAACCAATTCCCAGAGGAGCGTTCAGAGGAAGTTAATAACAGTTCTTTCAGAGCTCCAAAGTTCGGCTGACTACACATCACCTCTGAGCACCAAAGAGAATAATTATTATTTGAAAGTGTCCACAACCAGCCAATGAACAAACATTTCAGCTGGAAAAGTACTTTGGCTAATGATTAAACATCATCGTTACTGTTCTAAGTTTCTATTCATCTGTTTAGTAACTTTTAGCGATCTGTGCCTAAGAGCACAGCACTTCAGTAACTTGTGCAGTCATGGCCGGCGTGTGTGTGTTGACTAAGTTAATACTCTTGTCAACCCTATATTGATGTCTCAGTAGTCAAGGCTTGGAAAATGTTTGTAAATTAAATAAGCAGAACTTCTGATCGATCCCAGCAGGACTTTGTGACTGGTTGTTTGTCTTGATAAAGGGACCTTCATACTGCCGGAAAGAGATAGATAATTCATGTCATTGTGTTAGAAAACACGGATTGTATATTTACTGATTTATTTCTTTATTTTTGTGGTGTTGGAGATGGAACCCGGGGTGTGCGCATGCTAGGTGAGTGTTCTCACTGAGTGACACATACATCCCCCAGTGGGTTATTTTTATCTTATTTATTTTGGTTTCGCTATGGTGTCACTATGCAGTCCCAGTGGGGCTCCAACTCTCAGTCCTGCCTCAGCCTCCCAAATGTTGGGATTGCAGGTATGCTCCACCACCCACAGCAGGGTTACATTAAAAAGTCATTGATATCATGCTATGTCCTGATACTAACTCCACCTCAAATGACAAAATCATTTTCAAGAAAATCTAGACACGGACTAGGAACACAGCTCAGTGGTAAGAGCCTTGCCCAGCTTCTGCCAAACCCTAATGTCAATCTCCAGTACTGGAAAAGAGAGACAGAAAGTTATTTGCTTTCTGGATGAGAAATTTCTACTAAATATAAAAGTAATGCAAGGTCTGATAGGTGTAACTAACTGGGTATACAAAAAAGGAAATCTGTAAATTAAATATAATATAATATAAAATAGAACTGGAGAGATGGGTCAGAGATTAAGAGGGCTTGCTGCTCTTGCAGAAGAACGGATTTGGTTTCCCAGCACTTAGGTTGGATGGCTCACAACCGCCTGTAACTCCAGAGGGACCAATAGCCTTTTCTGGCTTCTGAAGGTATTCACAAATAAATGTGTGTATTTGTGAATCACACACAGGTGAACACACACACACACACACACACGCACGCACGCACAAATAAATAAACGTAAAAAAATCATTTAAAGGTTTGAGAAATGCACTCCCCAGAGGTAGTAGAGTGCGGCGGACTTCTCGACCAGCGAGAAAGAACAACCACCATGCCATGATTCTACTCAGATCACGCTTTACTGGAGAGCCCTTGATTGATGGGGAGCAGGAAGCGAGAGGGGCAGGAAACGAGGGGCAGGAAGGGAAGGGCAGGAAGCGAAGGGGGGAAGGGCACTGAGGCAGCTGCTTAAATAGGGAATTGGCACATGGGTCGCCCTGTGATTGGCTGCCACCAACAGCTGACATCAGACCGCATTGGGATAGGCTCAAGGATCCTCACCCACCGCGCATGCGGGAAGTGGGGGACATGCAGCTCTCAAAGGCATAGCCAAATATGGAGTTGTTTATTTCCAACAAGACAGGATGTCGGCGCCATCTTGTAATGGCGATCCTGTCCGGCTCACTACAGTAGAGTGTCCACTTAGTGTGCTAATGACCTTGGAATCCATCCCCAGAGGTAGTAGAGTGTCCACTTAGTGTGCTAATGACCTTGGGATCTATCCCCAGAGGTAGTAGAGTGTCCACTTAGTGTGCTAATGACCTTGGGACCCATCCCCAGAGGTAGTAGAGTGTCCACATAGTGTGCTAATGACCCTGGCATCCATCCCCAGAGGTAGTAGAGTGTCCACTTAGTGTGCTAATGACCCTGGGATCCATCCCCAGAGGTAGTAGAGTGTCCACTTAGTGTGCTAATGACCTTGGGATGCATCCCTAGAGGTAGTAGGGTGTCCACTTAGTGTGCTAATGACCTTGGGATCCATCCCCAGAGGCAGCAAAAATAATGCTAAAATAAAATTACCCAAGTTCTGATGTTTTATTATACAATAGCGTAATTATATATAATGAGAATGTGCTAATTTTAGGTTTATGTATTTTGCTTTATGTAATGCATGCTTTGCTGCCATGTATGTATGTACTTTACAAATCAGGTTGGATCCCCTCAGACTGGAATTACAAATGGTTGCAATCCAACATGCGGGCGCTGGGAACTGAGCCCAGGTCCTCTGCACAGCAACAAGGGCTTTAAACCACCGAGTCATCTCTCAAAAACCCCCAGTCCCCATTTTTTTTTAAAAAAAAAGATAGAGTCTAAACCTACTGTGCTGTTGGGGCTGACCTTGATTCCTCCTGCCTCCATGTTCCAAACTCTGGGCCACCAGTTCTCAAAAAGTCACACAAAGACTTATTGTTAATTTTGAAAGCTCAACTGATAGCTTAGTCTAGTTTTAACTAGCTCTTTTTTGTTTGTTTATTTATTTGTTTTGTTTTTGTTTTTTTTTTTTTTTTGGTTTTTCGAGACAGGGTTTCTCTGTAGCTTTGGTGCCTGTCCTGGAACTAGCTCTTGTAGACCAGGCTGGCCTCGAACTGTTTATTTGTTTTTTGAGACAGGGTTTCTCTGTAGCTTTGGAGCCTGTCCTGGAACTAGAGACCAGGCTGGCCTTGAACTGACAGAGATCCTCCTGCCTTTGCCTCCCGAGTGCTGGGATTAAAGGTGTGCACTCCACCACCAGGAGCTCTTATAATTTACATTAACCCATTTCTATTAATACACCTTCTGCCTTGTGGCTCTACTACCTCATCTCCATGGTGCCCATCCTGCTTGCTCTGTGTTCCTGACATCTCTACCTTCTTCCCAGCATTCTCTCTGACCCAGAAATCCTGCCTAGCTGTTAGCCATTCGGCTTTTTATTTATTTATTTATTTATTTATTTATTTTTATTTTTTTTTTTGGTTTTTTGAGACAGGGTTTCTCTGTGGTTTTGGAGCCTGTCCTGGAACTAGCTCTTGTAGACCAGGCTCGGCTTTTTATTAAGTGAGTCACAGCGACATATTTTCACACACTGTAAAGAAATATTCGGGGAACTGGAGGAAAGGCTTAGAGGTTAAGAACACTGGCTGCTCTTCTAGAGGTCCTGAGTTGAATTCCCAGCAACCACGTTTTGGCTCACAACCATCTGTAATGGGATCTGGTCTGACATACAGGCAGAACATTGTATATATAATAAATAATCTTTTTTTTTTAAAAAAAAGCAAAGATTTTAATTTTTGTTGTTTGTTTGTTTTGTTTTCAAGACAGGGCTTCTCTGTGTAGCTTTGAAGCCTGTTCTGGAACTTTCTCTGTAGACCAGGCTGGCCTCGAACTCACAGAGATCGGCCTGCCTCTGCCTCCCAAGTGCTGGGATTAAAGATGTGTGCCACCACTGCCCGGCAAAGGTGGCACTTTAACTTTAACCATGCGAAAACAGTTCCCAAACTCTGAATTGCTGGGTTTATAGATTCATTCTATATATTTTAAAAGCTAGAAAAAAAGATTTCTTTTTTATTTTTTATACATATGGGTATTTTCCTAGGGGTTCGTCGGTGCACCACTTGAGTACCTGACAGGAGAGGCCAGGTGAGGCCAGGTGAGGTATCAGATCCCTCAAACTGGAGCTACAGAAAGTTATGAGCCGCCATGTGGGTGATGGGACCTGAAGCAGTGTCCTCTGGAAGAGCAGTCAGTGTTCTTCTTAGCACTGACTCATCTCTCTAGCCCTTAGAAGAAAAGGTTTTAAATATGTTGTTGTTCTTTTGATTCTTTTGCCACAAAGAAATGCAAATATTTGAGGAGATAAATATGTTTACCCTGATTCAAATATTATACAATGTTTTCAAGTATCAGAATATCACACGAGGGCCAGTGAGGTGGCACAGCAGGCTCAGGCTCAGGCACAGCAGGCACAGGCACAGCAGGCTCAGGCACAGCAGGCTCAGGCTCAGGCACAGCAGGCACAGGCTCAGGCTCAGGCACAGCAGGCACAGCAGGCACAGCAGGCACAGCAGGCACAGCAGGCACAGCAGGCACAGCAGGCTCAGGCTCAGGCACAGCAGGCACAGGCACAGCAGGCTCAGGCACAGCAGGCTCAGGCACAGCAGGCACAGGCTCAGGCTCAGGCACAGCAGGCAACAGGCACAGGCACAGCAGACACAGGAGGCACAGCAGGCAACAGGCACAGGAGGCACAGGCACAGCAGACACAGGAGGCACAGCAGGCTCAGGCACAGCAAGCACAGCAGGCACAGCAAGCTCAGGCACAGCAGGCACAGCAAGCTCAGGCACAGCAGGCACAGCAGGCTCAGGCACAGCAGGCACAGCAGGCACAGCAGGCTCAGGCACAGCAGGCTCAGGCACAGCAGGCACAGGCACAGCAAAAGACCTTGTCTTAAACAAAACAAAACATAATTTTTGGGTTTATACATGCAGGGAAGTTGAGACAGGGTCTCTACACATCTTTGGTTGTCCTGGAACACACTGTGTAGACCAAGCTGGCCTTGAACTCACAGAGATCCTCCTGCCTCTGTCTCAGAGTGCTGGGATTAAAGGAATGCACCACTGTGCCAGGCGCAAAAGCTACATTTCTTGATCAAGCTTTTTGACTTATCTAAGTCATCTGTCTTTATTGTTTGTTTGCTCTTTAAGCAAGGTCTCGCTAGGTAACCGGGGCTGGCCTGTTTCCTTCGGCTCCACTGTTAATTACAGGTGTGATCCACCAGCCTTGGCCCAATCACTCCTAAGATCAACCATGGAGCTAGTCACAAGCAATTTACCACAGATCTCAAGTTAGAAACCAGACTCCACCATACAGCAATAGTCTGTCTCAAAAAAGAAAAAAAAACAAAAACAAACAAACAAAAACCAGAAGATAGGTAAACTCTATGACAAGTTCGGGAAATTGAAAGTGGCTAAACATGGCTAGATTATTACAGTGTACGAAGAAGGGAGATGTGGCCCAGGGTAAAGGGCAGATGATCAGGAGCTTGGCTGTTATCTCCTCATGACTCACCTGGGGAGAGATGGGTAGTCATTCAGATGTGTGGAGAAATTCCTTCGGTATTAATATGGAAGACTGACTTAGGGGAAGAGAAAGCTCACTGGACCTGAGCTAACACGGTGCAGAGATGGCCATGGAAACAGGGACCAGGTTTGAGAGTTGTTAGGAGCTTAGAGAGGAGATTTGGGACGACTCCCACTTCCCTGATCTGGTGACACTGTCAATTGTCCCACTCAGGAGGACAGGGAGTAAGGACTGGGAGGAGCCTGGCTTGGAGATAAGAGTGAGTCTGAGGCCCTTGAACTACACAGAGACATAGATGCTGGCACAATGAAAGACATTCTATCTGAGCCAGGCATGGCGGCCTGTGAGTTCGAGGCCAGCCTGGACAGGTGGATCTCTATGAGTTCCAGGACAGACTCCAAAAAAAAAATATCTTAAATATAACTAGATAGCTAGATACAGTAGAATAGATTTGTGGCTGATGTTTCAAACATGTATGTACCTTAAAAGAGAAGAAAGTTGATATCCTCTTCTAGGACCCATGAGCCCCCCACATGTAGAATACATTCCTTCAGACACACACTCATACACAGAAATAAAAGTAAATGTAGGGGGAAAAAAACCTTCCACAAATAAGCAGGCAAGATATGGTGGAAAAGCCTGTAGCCTCAGTCAGGTGGTGGCTCACACCTTCAATCCCAGCACTGGGCAGGCAGAGGCAGGTGGATCTCTGAGAATTTGAGGCCAGCCTGGTCTACAGAGTGAGTTCCAGGACAGTCAAGACTCTGCTACACGGAGAAAGAGAAACCCTGTCTCCGGTGGGAGGGGCGTGAGGGTGGGGGAGGAGTACTTCTTACCTGGGTGTGGCACATGCCAATAAATCGCAGTACTTTGGAGGCTGAGGCAAGAAGAGGAAGGAGTTACACAGTGAGTTAGAGGGCAGGATGAACTATTTAAGTCTTGTCTCAACAACAGAAACAGAAAACAGGAGCTGAAAAGATGGCTCATGGATTAAGAGTTCTTTGTTGTTGTTTTTTGTTTGTTTGTTTGGTTGGTTTTTCGAGACAAGGTTTCTCTGTAGCTTTTGGAGCCTGTCCTGGAACTAGCTCTTTTTTTTTTTTTTTTTTGTTTTGTTTTGTTTTGTTTTTTCGAGACAGGGTTTCTCTGTGGCTTTGGAGCCTGTCCTGGAACTAGTTCTGTAGACCAGGCTGGTCTCAAACTCACAGAGATCCGCCTGCTTCTGCCTCCTGAGTGCTGGGATTAGAGGCGTGTGCCACCATTGCCTGGCCTGGAACTAGCTCTTATAGACCAGGCTGGCCTCGAACTCATGGAGATTCACCTGTCTCTGCCTCCCAAGTGCTGGGATTAAAGGCACGTACCACCTGCCCGGCTCTTTGTTATTCTTGTAGAAGGCCTGTATTCAGTCCCCAGTTCCAAACGGAGGCTCACAAGCACCAGGAATTCAGTTTCAGAGGATCTAATGCCTATTGTGGCCTCCACAGGCACCAGGCGTTAGTGCAGTGTGTGCTTGCTCCACATGCACGTGCAAAACACTCATACACATAAAATTTAATAATCAATAAATCCCAAAGGAGCCCCTCCACAAGCCCCACAGATACAGTAAACAAAGAACAAAGCGAAACAACCCCACACAAAGCTCTGCTCTTGCCAGTTCAGCAGATACGATGAACAATGACAAACTGAAATGAGGGCTGGGAAGAGGCAGAAGCAGGGTTTGGACACCATAAAGGTGGAGCAGAGGGGACGATAGGGGAGTGATGGGTGCAAGACAAAGTCATATTTGGTCAGGTGTCTAGGACACCTCACTGGGCCCTACCCTACTCTTCCTCATGGGCAGAGCACCTCACGCTTGGCACGGTGACCAGAGGGGAATGTGCTGGCTCCCTTCCCACAGCAGTGGCTTCCTACCACTCCAACAGGGAAGCCCTACTTCTCAACACCCAGGATGTTAGCTTCTCTGGCCACACTGGACAAGGCAGGATTATCTTGGACCACATTAAATACACAAACACTGAGGAAAGCTGACTGGGGATGGTGGTGGTGTTAGTATGTAATTTGTATGATATCTGCTACTACAAGTAAGCAAAATTTCCTTACCTAATAATCATAATTATGGGGCTGGTGAGATGCTCAGAGGGCAGAGGTGCTCATTGTCAAGGCTGTCGTCCTGAGCTTGATTCCTGGAACCCATGTGGTGAAATGACAGAGCCGACTCCCACAGGATGTCCTCTGACCATGCGCAAGTGCACACATGCACACGCACACACATTAAATAAATCTCTCCTCCCCAAAAACTCTAATTATGCAGCCCCCTTATTCAATAACAGTCTTTTAAATTGTTTTAACCGATTCCCAAGTTCGTAATCACTCAGTACACCTGAGTAATGAAAGCTCACTGCTCGCTAGGCAGTGGTGGTGCAGGCCTTTAATCCCCGCGCTCGGGGCAGAGGCAGGCAGATCTCTGTGAGTTCAAGGCCAGCCTGGTCTACAAGAGCTAGTTCCAGGACAGGCTCCAAAGCTACAGAGAAAGCCTGTCTCGAAAAGCCAAAAACAAATTGTTTGGTTGGAAGTATCACCTCAGCCCCTAACATCCTTATAACCAACGAGTCTGGAATGTTTAGTGGAAAGTTCCATTTCAAGCCCTTTCCCCTGATGGTTGCCTCAGTCCAGACTCCACCTCTGAGAAAGCTTGCCAAATGATGACCCCTTCCCAGAGACGCTCAAGACCACTCCCACAGGGTATTTAAACTGCCCCCAGAGAACAAACACGTGGTTTTTCTGGTCTTCCTTCCTGTCTTCTCTGAGGTCTGGAATGCCACCTGGAAGCTCAAGTATCCATTAAACCCGGGATTCTTCTAATTTGGTTTGATTTGGTCTGATTTGGATTATTGCGTTGGCGGAGTGGTTTATTGAGATGTAAAAACTTTTCACAAACAAACAAACAGAAGTATAAGAAACACCAGCACAGGCCAGGCGGTGGTGGCGCACGCCTTTAATCCCAGCACTCGGGAGGCAGAGGCAGGCGGATCTCTGTGAGTTCGAGACCAGCCTGGTCTACAAGAGCTAGTTCCAGCCGGGCGGTGGTGGCGCACGCCTTTAATCCCAGCACTCGGGAGGCAGAGGCAGGCGGATCTCTGTGAGTTCGAGACCAGCCTGGTCTACAAGAGCTAGTTCCAGGACAGGCTCCAAAACCACAGAGAAACCCTGTCTCGAAAAACCAAAAAAAAAAAAAAAAAGAGCTAGTTCCAGGACAGGCTCCAAAACCACAGAGAAACCCTGTCTCGAAAACCAAAAAAAAAAAAAAAAAAAAAAAAAAAAAAAAAGAAACACCAGCACAAGACTAGGGAGGCACATGACATTGCATTTGGGATGCTAAGGTGTCTGTTGGGCACAGGGGTGCGTGCTGCTCTCAGGGAGTCCTGCAGCGCTCCTCACATTTCGGTTCTAATTTACCCTTGCTCTCATTTGGTGTTGCCAGAAAGCAACGATCTGACTTCTTCAACATTCAGACTCTGTGCAATGAAAATTGGCAGGTGAGCCTTTAGTCCCAGTACTCAGGAGGCAGAGACAGGTGGATCTCCATGAGTTCAAGGCCAGCCTGATCTACTAAGTGAGTTCCAGGACAGGCTCCAGAGAAACCCTGTCTCAAAAACCAAAAACCAAAAACCTAAACAAACAAAAACGTTAAATATGGCCAGGTGGTGGTGGCGTATGCCTTTAATTCCAATACTTGGGAGGCAGAGACAGGTGGATCTCAGTGAATTCAAGGCCAGCCTGGTCTATAAAGCTAGTTCCAGGACAGCTAGGGTTGTTACACAGAGAAAACCTGTCTCGAAAAACCAAAAATTAAAAATAGTTACAAAAATGGCCAGTGTCCTATAGAACAGTAGAAACATAGCTTCTATTTCCACCAGATGGTAATTATTTGTGTCTTGCTGAACATAGCAGCACATGCGAGTCTGCTCAAGCAGGCTGAAGTAGGGTTGGGAGCTGGAGTATGTCAGCATAGTAAATTCTCAGCTACAGAGTGAGGCCATCTTAAAACAAAACAAAACAAAACAAAACTTTTTTCATTGGATGACGACCTGCAAATTACCATGTAACTTGTAACTTCAGGTATCTGGGCTATAATCACAGGAAATAGCAAAGTCACAGTGGATTCTTTGTTCTAGATACCGAATAACCCTCGGTGAGCCTGTCCAACCAGGCCAACCAACACTGAGGAGGCATGCGGTCATTGGCTTCGTCTTCAGGTCTGGGGTTCTCTCCAGCACCGAGGCTGCCTGCAGGGAAGCGGATGGGCAGGGTAACGCTCTAGGGGTATAAGCCCAAGATGAGAAGGGAAGCCCGAGGAAGTTCGTGAAGTGAGGTAAAAAGGAGAAGTGGCCAGATGTGGTACAGGGAGGAAGGAAACAGGAGGAACAGGATTCTGTGTGGGAGAAGCTGAGGTATCTCAGCCCTGAATGTTTTAGCACGTGGGGCGCGGGGAAGCAACGGCCTGCTGGAGTTCCCACTTAAAGAGCTATGCATTGTCCACATGGCTGCGGGCTTCTGGCTTCTGCAATATTAGTGGAGAAGAGGGGCTATGGTGAGCAGAGATTGTCGAACTTGTCGGGACTGTGTAGAATCACAACATTGGGGGAATTCGTGGAAAGCAGCAGGTGTTGCTTCTGTTTAGCCTGGTCACTGTAGATCATCACACGGGCAGCCAGGAAAGACAGCCTGACTCATGGAAGCAAGGACCTACGGGAAGCCAGGAGGACTGATTCTAGGCCAGGCCTGACTCTGCTTCCCTCAGAGCCTGACGCTGTGGGTACCTTGTAGTAGATGCTGACCTCCTTTACCTGGTGGGTGTGTGGCCCAGACCTTGGAAACTCGAGGAATTCTGTTAGGAGGTAGAGGAGCTGTGGGCCTGGTGTTGCATATGGGCTAGCACCCTAGGAAGACTGCCTATGGGACTGGGTGATGGCGCACACCTTTTATCCCAGCACTCAGGAGGCAGAGGCAGGCGGAGCTCTGTGAGTTCGAGGCCAGCCTGGTCTACAAGGGCTAGTTCTAGTGCTACACAAGGAAACTCTGTCTAGAGTAGGTGTGGGTGTGATGGTGCATGGTTTTAATATCAACACTGGGGTGCCAAGGCCGGAGGACCTCTATGAGTCCAAAGCCAGGCTGGTTGCAAAGTGAGTGCCAGGACAGCCAGAGCTGCACAGTAAGATCCCATCGCAAAAGAAAACAACAATAAGGGGGAGGGAAATGGGAGGCGGTGGCGGGGAAGAGACAGAAATCTTAAATAAATAAATAAATAAATAAATAAAAGAAAACAACAATAAGCTGGGCAGTGGTGGTGCAAGCCTTTCTTTAATCCCAGCAGAGGCAGAGGCAGGTGGATCTCTGTGAGTTCAAGGCCAGCCCGGTCTCTAGTCCAGGACAGGCTCCAAAGCTACTGAGAAACTCTGCCTTGAAAAGCCAAGAGAAAGAAAGGAAGAAAGAAAGAAAGAGAGAGAGAAAGAAAGAAAAGAAATGACAAGGCAGATTAAACACAACACTGAATTGTAGAAATGAGTTTTTATTCCTTTCTGAAAAATTTAAATTCACAGTCTGCTCAACAGATTGTATTCATAAATTGCATCCATTTCGAAGTACAGAACTGTATTATGACAGCCACAGATATTCTAGATAATGGAAATCGTAGATGTGAAGTTAGAGGTAATAGAGGACACGGGTCTCAGTACGAAAGCAGGTCCTGATTCATTACTATTCACTCACCCCCTGCCTCTCTGTGCGGCTCTGTTGGGGGCGGGCCCTGATTCTCGTCCGGTTTTCAACTCTCATTATTCTGTTCGCATTTTCCTAAACAACATCAAATATCTTTCCCAAGGTTTCCGTTGGTGACAACCATTTGTCATAGGGCAACGTAGTTCTCCAAATATATAAATGTTGAAGACGGAGGCGGAGAGGAAGTTAGTCCAGACCGCTCCGGAGACGGGAGGCGACAGCCTGACGGATCGAAGGACACCCCAAAGGAGGCTCTGGTCGCGGGGCTTGGGCGGGCGGGGAAGCCCCCTCCTCTAAGAGGGCTGGTGGGCAGGTGCAGCGGCTCAGTTAGCCTTTTCTCAGCTCGAGTTAATTTTTAATATTCTTTGGGTAAGGTAAAACACGAAGACAACTCAGATAGGGTGACAACTTCCTTGCCAGGTCTAGTTTCCACAGCCCTCGCTCTTTGTTCCCAAGTCTCCTCCCTAGTCTTTGTCTGGGAGGAAGGCTCCGGGATGATCACGTGACACCTGGGTTGGGGGCGCGGCGGTTCCTGGGTGTTGGGGACCAGGATTTCCCCTTTGTTTTGGTTGCTAAAGTGGCTGCGTAATCGCAGCCCTGGAATTTTCTTCCCTCTATCTCCAGACACCAGTTTCTTAGCTCTCTGTGGCTTTAAGGTCAGTGAAAACTTTTTTCAAAAGCAGCGCTAAGCTACGAAGGTTTGACTCGGGAAAGCGATTTTTGTCCAGTTCTTTCTAAAGCTCGCACTCTTATAGTATCGGCCCCAGATGTTGAAAGAGCGCACACCGCTTAGTGTTGGTAGGAAAAGACTCAAGCCAGCGCTGGTAGCATCCCCTTCCTTCTGCATCGAACTCACTGAGATTCACCAGCCTCTGTCCCGAGTGCTGTGATTAAAGGCCTGTGCCACCATCTCCCTGCTGAAACAAAAGTTTGTTGTTTTTTTTTCCTGAGATGTTTGCCTCCGGTGAAATTACATGCCGACTGTCTCGGTAGGGCGGGTGGTGACAAGGCCCAGAGGGTTGAGGTAGTTGCTGCTGAATCTGACAGCTCAGTGTTAGATCCCTGGAAGACACATACACGGTGGAAGGTAAGAACTGGTTCCCGCACGATGTCCTGATGTCCTGTGACCTCCACACTGGTGATGTGGCACAGGCTCAGAGTGGACCACAGTTATGGGTTATTTTTTGTCTGGAAGAAGTAAGTGGCTGTAATATGTTGTTTCTAAAGTCGTGGGTCTGGGGATGAGGTAGGGAGGGTTGAGACCCTCTTCTGCATAGGCCGGAGGGAGGCTGAAACACTTGGTAAAATATTCAAAATATACATCTCAGACCCTGAACATGGCCGGTGAGGTCAGGCAGCCTAAGACTAAATTCTCCCCTACGTAGAACAACCTGAGAAAGACAGTGCAGGGCTGAAGAGATGGCACCGGTCATGCCAAGTAGTGTGTTGGTTATACATGCAGGCCAAAGCACTTCAAACAATGTTCTCTAAAGTAGGCTGTGTGAAGCCTCTTTTGCGTGTTATATTCCAGAGAAAACCATACAGTTAGCTTTTTTCCCGTGGCGTTCGGAGTGGGGTGTGGTGGTACAAAAACTAAAAAGCCCTATTAACCCCGGTGCTTCTGTCTATGTTAAAAACCTCTTCCAACTCTGCTTCATTGAATCCCAGCACCCCCCCCCCCCCCCGGAGTATAGCTTGGTGGCAGAGCACTTGCCTGGCCTGTGTGAGGGTGTGGGTTCATCCCCACCACTGCAGAAGTCAAATCAATCAATCATTTGGGGTTTGGTCGCATGGAGAGCAGTCTCTGTGCAGAGAATGGGAGGTGTGGTGGGTGGCAAGGCTGTATGAGAAAGGGGATGGAAAAATCTAGACTGGAGCTTGGAATAGCCAACGGCTGGCCCCCTAGTCTGATAGTGCAGTCCCAAGTTCACCATCAAATTGTTTTATTGCTTCTTCTTTTTTTCTTGAGGTCGGTTTTCACATAATCCAGGTTGGTCTGGAACTCAAACTACAGTTGATAACCGTGAACTCCTTCTCCTCTGCCCCACCAAGTGCTGGGATCTTAGGCCCACAACACCTGCCTGTTACTCTCATGTGCTCTTTGTAGACCTCCCATTCTCTTCTTCCACCTTCACATGGATGCGTTCCCAGGAGTAAACTCTGGGGACTTCTTTTTTTAAGATTTTATTTATTTATTTATTATGTATACAGTGTTCTGACTACAGGTAGACATGCAGGCTAGAAGAGGGCACCAGATCTCATTACAGATAATTGTGAGCCACCATGTGATTGCTGGGAATTGAACTCAGGACCTCTGGAAGAGCAGCCAGTGCTCCTAACCACCGAGTCAACTCTCCAGCCTGACTTTCTTTTCTTTTCTTTTTTTTTTTTTAACTTTATTTCATGCCGATGTCAGATTCTCTAGAACTGGAATTACAGACAGAAGAGCTGCCATGTGGGTGCTGGGAATTGAACTTGGGTCCTCTGGAGGAGCAGTCAGTGCTCTTAACCCCTGAGCCATCTCACCAGCCCCAGCCTGACTTTCTTTAGGAGAGTATTGTAGGATATTTTTAAGATTCTTGACTATCACCCACTACATCTTTTATTATTATTATTATTACTATTACTTTGGAGTTAGAGTCCCTGGAATTGGGGCTACAGACAGTTGTGAGCTGCATGTGGGTGCTAGGAATCAGACCCAGGTCCTCCGGAAGAGCAGCCAGTGTTCTTAACTACTGAGCCGTATTTCCAGTCCTATGCTTTTTTTAAAGTGTAAATTTATTTTTTGTTTGTTTATTTACTTATGTCTGTTTGTGGGTGTGTACACACATGCCATGGTGCGTGTAGAGGCCAGAGGACAGTGGGAGCCATTTCTTGCCCTCCACCATGTGGATTCAAGGGATTGAATTTAGATCACATCAGGCAGCGCAATACAGGCTTTGACCTTCTGAGCCATGCTGCCAGCCTTCTGGCTTATGTGTGGTGGGAAATGAAGGAGCACAACAAACTCCATTTTGAAAAAGAACTCCATTTTAGACAGGGAATAACTAGGGGGCGGAATGCGGTCCAGCAAAGTCATAAACATTCCCAGGAAACTGTGCTTGCCCTGGTCAAAGTGACCCACCAGGGTACTCAAACAACATCTGTTTATATCTGCTTGCTTCAAACGTCCTTGTAGGTACCTGATTAACCACATTTGCCCCTGCAGTTAGCACAGGGTTAGCAGATGTCTGGAGCATAGGACATAACCAGGGGGGCTATGCTATCCTTCTTAGATACTAATAGCCTATCAGGACTAACAACCGAGCTTTACCTCACCTTTAGACAATGGTGATATAGGATAAGTAATTTTGTATTTTGAGACTGTAACCTTGTGACTACTTTGTGTTTTTTGTTTTGTATAACCCCTTACAATAGTAGATGGGGTCCTTTTCCCTTCATCTGCTGTGTCAGACTGGGAGGCAGAGGACCCATGCTAGCCCGTACTTAATAAACGAAACCTTGCTTTTGCATTTGGAAGTGTGGCTCTGTGGTCAGGTTCTTGGGGATCCTTGGACTCAGGCACAATAGAAAATGTCTCCAAATGTCTCTCAATTGAGAAGTTCTTCCCCAGAGAAGTTTGCTCCAGGGATTTCTCCACACTGGGTAGTGGCGCTGATTGGCGTTGGTCTAGTGACCAGGACAAAATGAGGAAGTGATGTCAGTTTCTATGGAGTTTAGCCCTGTTTCCTTGTAGTTCTTGGAACTGGGAAGATGGGGTCTCCTTTGAGGCCCCAGGCCTCACTGAGTCTGCCTTATACTTGTTGTAGCCATGTTCCTTCTCCCGGGAAGAGTCAACAGGACCGTGCCCACCACAGCCAGCGCTCTTCCCCTGTACCACATTCTGGACACAAAAGTTCCCTGCGTGAGTCAACTCTACTCTCAAGATTTACAAGGCCTCCTCCTTGGGTCACTTCTCTTTACTGTGGGCCACGCCTCAGAAAGGCCCAAATGGGGCCAATAGGTGTGTTTTGTGTTTAGTGGTTGTCATTGATGCTTTTAGTGATGTAGGTACAGCTTAGATATGCTAGCAATATTTTGAAAGTGTTAGACAAAGGCCTTCCCCCAGCCACTTAACAAAATGTAGTTGAGGGCGCTGGAGAGATGATTCAACCATTAAGGGCACTGGCTGTTCTTCCAGAGGACCCAGATTCCATTTCCAGCACCCACATACTAGCTAACAGCCATCTGTGGTTCCAGTTCCAGGAAACCCCACATCCTCCTCTGGCCTCTGAGAATATTTCACATGTACTACACAGACTAAATACAGGCATTATACCAATATACATAAAATAAAAATAATTTTTTTTTCTTTTGAGACAGAGTTTCTCTGTGTAACAACCTGAAACTCGCTTTGTAGACTGCTGGCCTCAAACTCTCAGAGATCCACCAGCCCCTGCCTCCAGAGTGCTGGGATTAAAGGCCTGTGCCACCACGACCTCCCTAGGAGACAGCACAACTCACTGCCAGCCGAACACTCTTTGAACCCCTCGTCCCCACCACTCCTGGGTAGGTAGGTGTCTTCTCTGTTTGTCTCTCAATGACATGACACATAATGCTGCTCTCTCAGTCAAGGACTCTGGCCAGACATTGCTTAGTGAGATGTCTCCGCAGGGAAGTGACTGGAGGAGATGCTTTCCCCAGGTGGAATGAATCACCCTCCTGATTCTGAACCCTCACAGCCTGCTGTTCCCATCTTGGCTAATTTCTGACCGATTACACCTGGCACAGGTGAATCTCCATCGAAAGGGTTCCTCCCAGGTAGAGGGCAGCTGACTCATCTGGCTTCCCAGGAGAGCAAGGCTAGCCTCACACGGGGCTGGATCAATGCCTTTAAAATTCAGACCTTTGACTAAGTTACTGAGATCTGTGAGAAAGCCAGTACAGTCAGCTGTGTCCTCTGCTTTCTCCTTGGCCAGATCCTGAGCGGATCCATTCTGTCAACATGATGCCTGCCAGCCCCTCACTTCAGTGACCGTGACATTTCTTCAACCTGGTAAAGACTGGGAACATCTGGAAAAAGGAAGATTTTTAAAATATTTTATCTGTTTATTTTATATTTTTATAATGACAATTTCATTGACATTTTTATAGATATATAAAATTTTGATCATATTCTCCCTCCATGAAGCCCTCTTCCCACCCTCCAGTTGTAGCTGATCGCTTTCCTCCTAGCTAATCACTCTTTGATGTGTGTGTGTCCCAAAGCTCAATGAGTTTCATCAGGGTGACTCATAGGAGCATAGATGATGACAGTTTATTTATCTGAGCATGGTCACTTTACCCATGACCTCATCACTGAAGAAAATATCTCTCCCTCCCCCAGATCCTCAGGAGGAGTGGAGGTCTCAGCGCCCCTCCCTGCCCCGCCCTGCAGCAGGATGCCTGCGGGCTCTGTTTCCCGTTGGTCTGGAGCAAGTAACCAATCACAGGCTCTGAGTTGGAGAGTGGCCAGGTGACAGGGGAAGACAGAGTTCTACCATGCTCCACCTCGGGCTTCAGCTCCCCGATTCTTTCCCTTCACTCCTTCGTCCTGTTCCCTGAGCCTTGGAGGACTTCCTACTCGATAGTCACTTAGTCTCAGCGTCTTGACCAGTCATGAGTCTGCAGTGTGGCTACCTCCTGTGAAAGGAGGTTACTTCTTTTGGTTTGGTTTTGTTTTTCCAGACACGTTTTCTCTGTGTAACAGTCCTGGCTATCCTGGAACTATATGTGTAGACCAGGCTGCCAGGCTGGCCTCAAACAGAGATTTGTCTTCCTTGTGTGTGCCACCACACCTGGTCAGCACACACACACACACACACACACACACACACACACACATCCACTATAGATGGTTGTGAGCCACCACGTGGTTGCTGGGAATTGAACTCAGAGCCTCCGGAAGAGCAGCCAGGGCTTTGAACTCCTGAGCCAGACTTCCAGCCCCTTACTTTGTTTCTTAAGACAGGTTTTCTCTGTGTAACAGCTCTGGCTGTCCTAGAACTTGATTTGTTGACCAGACTGGCCTCAAACTCACAGAGATCCTCTTATCTCTGTCTCTGCCTCCTGAGTGCAAGGTGTAAGATACCGCTACCTTTTTACTTATATATTATACTTATAATAATTTTACTTACTGTACACGCATGCGTGTTTGCTTACACGAGTATAGGTGTCTGTGGTAGCTAACAAAGGAACTGGATCCCCTGGAGTTAGAGTTACAGGTGGTTGTGAATTGCCCCACATGGGTGCTGGGAACGGAACTCAGGGCAGCTGCTCTTCAAAGCCTGACACAGAACGGAGCACAGTGTGTCATTTTTTGGTTCTCGTGTACGACGGTAGTCAGGTGACAGTGGCGCATGCCCTACAGGTAAAGACTGGAGGATCAGGAGTTCAAGGACCAACTTCAATTCCTTGGTGAGTTCAAGGTCAGCCTGGTCTACAGGAAACAGTATTTAAACAACAAACAACACTAAAACAAACAAGCAAACAAACTGAAATCAGGTAATGATCAAATCAGGCCATTTAGCGTAACTCCCATCTCAGATAATTCTTTGTGGTCTGAACATTCAAAACCTCTCTCTCTTGGTGATGTGGAACAGGGTCTCGTGTAGACCAGGCTGGCCTCACACTCACTGTCTGACTCAGGATTGTCTTAACTGCAGAGTGCAGTTTCCTTGTAAGGGTCTCAGGATTGTCAAACTAAAATGGCCCATATCAACACAGGTAAATGGCCACGAGGAAAAACCGGATGGGACGGGTTATTTCTTCTACAGGGAAGGCCTGGAAGTTCCCTTCAGCTCACTCTTTTACAGGATGATAAACTCCCGTGGAAGCTAAAAGAGACAGAGACGTCCATAAATGGCTTGGAGTTCCTGTTGAGAGTCTGTGCTCACGTAAATATCACACTGAGAAGTTTACAGCAGGGACACACAATAAAGTCTGACGTGAGCCTTCCCAGCATGCAGTGCAGCTCAATGGAGCCCATTCAAGTCTCTGAGAAAAACACGGGGAGAGGCTGGAAGGAGTGGGTGGAACCAGAAGGTTCTAGGTCAAGGGTATGATCTACACCAGCAAAGTGAGGTATCATGGCCTTGGGCCCCACGCCTGTGGAAAGAAAAAACCTGAAACAGAGCTGAGGTAAACTCCATGGAGTTCAGCCCAGTGTACACTCTGCACTGCTGAGGTGAAGCGAAGGCTTCGTGGGAGTCTGGGACCGGACACTAGAGTGAGGTCACCACGAGTGAGCTAGACAGAAACAGTGGTTGGCAGAGGGTTGCCTACCAAACCTGGCCAGGTGTGTTGTTCTCTGGGTACAGACACTTGGGTGACCCACTCTCCAAAAGCTGGAGTCCGATTTACAGTTCGACGCCTCGGGGGCTTTCCCCTTATTAAATATGAACGTGTCATCCATCATGAATGGTGAATGGGTTTCTTTCCTCCCCTTCCCTCTCCTCCACTCCCCTCCCCTCTACTCCCCTTTTCATTCAGACTTCTAGCGGAGAGCATACCCTGCCACCTGAACTGCAGAAGTCAAACCAGAGGAAAGCAGGCTGAATGGAAATGCCCCTTTAGCCACCCAAAGCGCCAGGGAAAAGGCGCAGGTTCCAGAAGTGTCCAAAAGGCAGAGGGAGGCCAGAGTGAGCTCACAGTCCCCAAACAGCAGTGTCGATGGTCCAAAGGGGGCACTGGGGAAGGGCAAAGGAGAATGTCCGACACAGGAAATTCTCTGGCTCTTCTTACGTTGGGCAGTCCCGCCGGGCTCTGGCTACAGGTCTGGTTAGGAACAAGTCTGAACTGTCAGTACTGAAAAGGGGGGCAGGGCCGGGTAGACGTGGGGGGAATCCAGGCGGGGAGACTGGGCCCCAGATTAGAGCTGCTTGTCTTTCTGGGACCAGGAACTCCGGAATCAGGAACTGGCTTTGACCTGACTTCAAGGTAGGATTAAGAGCAAGTGTGCTGGACAAGCTGGGTACTTTCCGAGAATGTTTGCCCTGTCCTACTCCCTGATGCCTAGCATTCCTTCGACCGGGAGCCAAGTCTTGCGGAGCAAACTTAAAATGGCGTGGGAAGAGAAACCAAAGAGAGGAAGAGGAAGTGTTGTGCGCACGTGTGCATGCGTGTGTCTTTGCGAGTGGGTCTTTGCATCTGCCGTGTGGGATAGTCTGGTTTTGCTCATGCCTGTCCCTATGAGGAAATAAAGCGGCTTTCCGTACCACAGAGGAAGCAGAATCGTTTTCAACTGGCTTTAGGTTTCCCAGATTTAGGCGGCAGAGGAAAACAAGGGCTTTTCCCCCTGGGCAATATTATGAAACCAGAGCGCGGCACCAAGTCCTCCCGTCGTTCTCTGCCGTTCTGAAATGCAGTGCTGCCCTCTCCTGGCCGTATTGCGGTATAGCGGCTGGAAAGCGCGCGGGGGTGGGGTGGGGCGGGGTCGTGACGGGGATCCTGACCCCTAATCTGGGAAGAAAGTCGCCCAAGAAACAGGACAAATACGGAAAGAGCCTCAGAGAACAACTCCGGGTGTCTTTTGTTTTGAATTTAAACAGGGACATCTAATTCTCGGGCTGGAGTTTAGCCGATTAGGTTCCAGGGCCTTGAATGTTCAAAGAACAATGGCTGCCAGCCCCACCCATCTCCTGGATTCCAGGTCCTGGGCAGCCTCCCAAAGCCACACCTGGAGATTCTGAAGTTCCTCGGGTTGTTCGTGGTCTGGAGGGCCGTGCCACACCCTCGTTGCCCCCTAACTGCCTCTTAGTCACTAGCTCTGTAGACACAAAGAGCACTACATTAAAAGAGCCAGAAGAAAAAGCGAAACTCCTCGCTAAGCCCTGGAGGCCTGACCCAGTGGCTCCTGAGACCTTCGGCAAACAATTAAAGCCCTGTGGTTCCTCGGGCCAGCAAGTGCCATAAAATTTACTACTTCAAGATCAAGAGCCGTCCTCTTGAGCCCCTTTCAAATATCCCACACAAAGGGCGCAGGAATCTTGCCAGCTAACTCCTCCCTCTCTCTTAGATTTATTTATCTTATATAATATAGCTGAGTGTTTGGCCTACATGTACGTATGTGTACCGCATGCATGTGCAGTGTGCAGACCAGAAGGAGGAGTCAGATCCCTGGAGCTGGAGTTAGGGATGGTTCTGACTCACCTTGCTCTCTGCAAGAGCAAGTGCTTTGAGATGCGGAGCCAACCCCTCCCCCGACTTGTCTTAACTGCTATCAAAGGACTTCATTACCTCAAAAAGGCTCTCTCCAGGTGTCCACAGTGCCTATTTTTTTTTCTAAAAATGTAATTATTTGTTATGTACACAGTGTTCTGCTTGCATGTATGTCTGCATGCTGAAAGACCCCAGTGCTGGGCAGTCTTTCAGGCTGAGGAGACCCTCCCAAGGAACAGCGAGTCACTCTTCGGATGCAAATAGCAAGAGGCTTTATTTAATACACAGGTACCTGGGGCGGCTTAGTCTCTCGGAAGACAAGCGCGCCTGCAGACTGGGGGAAGGTCTTTTTATAGGAAAGAGGGCAGCAGAAGCAGATTACAGAAGCAAATGCATCGTTAGTGGTCAGTTGGAATGGGGCAAGGGGCACAGGTGGTTTTTCCTCTCCCAGCACAGATGTATGGGAACAGACATCCTGTTAATTGATGTCCTGTCCTAATCTATGGATATAAAGATCCTGTTTTGCAGCCAGGGACCCTGACCTTACTCTGCACTTACAGTCGTTCGTCAAAAGCTTTGTGAAATGACGTTACAGCAGATAAGCTGGGATCTTTCATAGGGGGAGTTGTCTTCTTCTGTGAATTACTGACATTCTAAGTTGGGCACATGTGCTGACTATGCAAACGGGAGGTTCTCATTAGAGCAGGCCAGCTGCGGGTTCCTTATCGCTTGGGGCCAGGTGGCTGACCGGCTGACCGCAGATATCTCGCCTGGCTTCTCCACCCTTGTTCTCAAGTCGAACTTCCCTGCTCTAATTACTTGCGTTGCTCCAAAGTTTAAGCCTTGCAAAATGGCATTACTGCTGCTTAGTGAGTGGGGGTCTTTCATTCCCCCCCTTTTTTTTTTATCATGGATTTAATCATAAATCCATGTGTTTAAAGACCTCTACGTCATTCTGCTTTAATATCTGATATTGCTGGGAGAGTACCATGGTTTGGATAACTGAAAGTCTGTCTTTTATAAATTGCACCAGGCGATTTAAAATGTAAGGGCCGATTGTAAAGATAAGAAGTAAAATAAGTAGGGGCCCAGCTATAGTGGAAATTAAGGCTTTTAACTATGGTGATTTATTAAACCATCCTTTAAAATATCCTTGTTGAGAAGATAGTAGAACATCTCTAGGGTTTGCAGAATAGCTCTTAGCAAAACTATCTGAATGAGGCTTGAAAGTAACTACATGGTAGACATTGTGAACCACTGTAGACCCGAGAATAGCACCCAACATTGTGGCAATAATAGTCTATTGACTACAAAGAGCTTAACTCAGCCCTAAGAAACACATGGATGCCTTCTCCTAAGAGGCAAGTTTAGTATTATGAAGACAAATCTCTTTTGCTGTAGACACCGGGAGTGTTGTTCCTCAGCTCCAGAGAATGTGCCGGAGAAGTCAGTTTCGGTCCAGCTGGCACCACATGGCATTTACGAGTTTCCATTGCATCCCGTAGCATCAGCTTTATCCAAATGTACAGGGTTGTGTCCATTGTGAGAACTTTAACAAACAATGAGAGAAAATGCAATACAGGATGACAAATGTTTAAAACAAAACAGAAAGCCCTAAAGCCAGAGGACAGCCAATGAGGACATACATATCTTTTTGAGACTGACCTTACCCAGGCTTCACATTTGTAAGTACAGCATCAAAAAGTTTTAACATCCCATTGATATCTATTTTATCATATATTAAATTACATCTGTTTACCTTTTGAAAGCCATATCATTTTATAACCCCATAGATTAAAACAAGATTTTCCTGTAGAAAAACAAAACCTGTCAAGAGGTAAGGAGGCTTTAGGTGTGTTTGCTTCTCTCTGCAGTTATCTGCACAAAACGGTCTGATCTGGAAAAGTCTCAAACTGTACTAAATAATTCCTGTCAATAGGTCCCAGACACACAAAGGAGGAACAGAACAGAATTGTCTTTTGCTTCTGCTGTCTGATATTATGCTTCAAAAGACATTAAAAATGAGCAGAGCCCTGTGGGTTTCTGACTTTAGGAAAGAAGAGCCTTAAAGGTGATGTAAGCCCATCTTACAGCAGATGTGCCTGCCCTGTGTAAGCCTTGAGCTCAGGATTCCATCATCAAGGTCAACCATTGTCAGCAGATACATGAGCAGCAGCTAACTAGCCAGGCAACAGAGCTAGTGGCAACGATGCCGGGGTGTTTTGAACCCAGAACAGGACAGGAGGGAGGGAGGTCTGTCCAGTCATTTTTGCTGGTCTCCAGGGCCAATTATATCAATTTGTTTTTTTAGAATCTTACTTATCCTATCTATCTGACCTGAGCTTTGAGGTTGGTAAGCTTAAGTTCCAATTGATCCCCAATGTCTTGGCCACACCCTAACTTGCCTGGGCAACAAAGGCAGGCCTATTATGGGACATGATTATCTTGGCCATCCCAAACCTTAGGATGATTTTTTTTTTTTTTGATCTTCTTAGCCATTACATTGGGTGTCTCAATCTTGGTCAATGTATGATGGCTATCTTCTTTGGCAAATGCGTGGCCTCCTGGAGGCTCAAAATTTCCGCAGATGTCAACAGTCCTTTTTGTCTGTATATTGCTTTATATATATATATATATAGGTGAGGGCAAAAGCATACCTGCTGTTAGTATAGACGTTCCCTCTGCCTTCTGTAGAGCTTGTATCAAAGCCACAAGTTCAGCGTTCTGGTCGGGCCACCATCCCTGAAGGGAGGCTACTGGCCCAGATCATTTGCTTCCTGTCCACCAATGTTGCCCCCGCCTTCCGCTTACCTTCGGTCTTCTGTACCTGCTTAGCTCGGACCGCCAGCCTTGTACCCCTGGCAAGCTTCACCCTCATTTTCGGCTCTGCCTGGCACAGCTTAGCCTGCCATTTTGCCATTCGCCTGTCCTTTAGGCAGATGCTGGTAGGATCCATAGTCCATCGACGTCAGCCCAGCACAGGAGCAGTAGTCTGGCACAGGAGGGCACCTGTGGTAGCATGGTGACTGCTGTATCGCAGTCTGACATGGGTGAGGGGAGCAAGACTGTAGAGTGAGCAGTCAGGGCTCATGCAGGCTTTAGAGCAAGCACAGCACCAAGGCAGTTGCTAGGAGGTGAGGATTTCTTCAGCGGTGAAGGCAGGGAGAGGTGGTCATCCTGGTGAGGAGGGCGTGGTAGAGGCAGAGGCAGACAAGCAGCCTGTGTCTCCTGCAGAACTGAAAACAGCAGCGAAAGCAAAAGTCCCTCGTTTGGTCAACAAAAGGCTTTGGTCATACATTCAGAAGTGACCAGGGAGGAACGAGTCATTTATTTGTCTTTTTCCCAAATTTATAGTTCGTAAGGTGTCCAGTTTGTATTCTTTACTCAGTTCCAGTGTCCCTCTTTATCTGTCTTTGATCTTCTGTTGCCCAGGCTCCTAATCTGTCTGAGTCCTATCTTTCTTTTGCTTCCCGCCTCTCTCTCTCTCTCTCTCTCTCTCTCTCTCTCTCTCTCTCTTTCTCTCTTTTGTGGCTACTGCTGTCTGCTGACCTTCAGAGGTTGGGTAAAATGCCTGTAAACTTTCATTAATCATTTAAGGAACACAGATTTTAACTGGCCCCTGGAGAACCTCTCTTATCTCGGCCGAATTAGTGGGGTGCCTTGCAGCCCCCGCCTGAGATTTGCCATGAGCCCAGCATTTCGACTGTCAGTTTCTCCCTTTAGAAGAATGAAGATAGATCCATATTTTTCTCTATGCACAAAACTGAAATCCAAACAAATTAAAGACCTTAACATAAAACCAACAATATTGAACCTTTTATAGAAGGAAAAAAGTTTAAAATTTATTTTAGCAAAGGATATAATCAACAGAACGTAATATCAACCTGTAGAATGGGGAGGTATCATGAGACATATAAGGAACTTAGGAACTTAATCCTCATTAGTACAATTACGTCACAGACCAAAACTGTAAATTCTCAACAAATGAACTTGAAGTGACTGAAAGATATTTAAAATTTGTTTAAATATAACATCCTTAATCATCAGGGAAATGCAAATTAAACAATTTTGAGATTTTATCTTATTCTTGTAAAACTGACCAAGATTAAAAATATCATTTGACAATTTATGCTTACAGCTACTTTGAACATTAGCATGGTGGACTTTCAAAATTAGATAACATATTACCTTAAAAACTTAGCGACATCCTTTATATTATCATTGACAGAATCTGAAAACTCAAAATGCACCTTTTTTATATTAATAATAAATGAGAATCTTCGCCATGTTTTTTTTTTAATAGCCATAAACATTATAAAGAGTCAAAAGGACCATTTTAACTCAACCTCATCATTTAGTAACACCCCCTTTGCCATTGTAGTGGGGTGAGAGGCTTTAGCAGATCTTTGTCTTGTGGGGCAACTCAGGGCCCCCACCTTATCACAAGCATTGTGAGCAGACAAGTGTTAAATTCAGATCTAAACATGGGCTGGCTCAGAAGCTCAGCTGGGCTGTTCATATGGCCCCGGCCCTGTGCCAGGCCTTCTACAGCAATAGTTCTTGAAGACAGTGTAGTCCTGCATCCATCTAAACAGAACTGGGAATTTACTTTTCTTCTAGACACACTGCATAGTAGTTTTTTTTTTTTTATCACAAGCATATTATTTTAAAGTGACTTAATTTAATTTTCCCAATTTTTAAACCAGAGGCTTTTACCTGGATGCAGCACATGATGACTGGTATAGAGCATCCCCAGAAGACAGATGTTATTAGGGCTGGTAGGCCCTTTTGATGTCAGCTTATTCCATTAGCTACTACTCCTGAATCCATACTTATCATTTATCAACAGCCACAGGGAAATTTACTTGCAGTCTCTTGCCCTACTGCCAAAATGGAAGGGTCCAGGTTCTTTAGGGGACCTTTGCTTTTTAATAGGGTATCCGACCCCAGAGAAATAGCCTACTGCAGGTTCCCAGGCTTAGTTCTGTGACCCTGGCGCTAGCACCAGCTATTTCCCCTGGGCAAGGGCCACAGATCTTTAGTACAAGGTTTTACATGGCATTTGCAGATGCGGGCTGCCATTCAGTCTCTAGGAAAGGCTTTCTAAGGAAAACAAGCCTTCTCCACAGGGAACCCCACTGGGGATCCTCCCAGGACCTGGCTTCAGCCTCAGCTCTGTCCACAGTGAGCTCCTAGTTGTATAGCACAAGCTTCCCACATCCCATCTCTATACTCACAGCAATCTAGCAGCTTTTCTCTGAATGGGATTCCAGAGGCCCCAGGAGGCATTCCCTCCAGGGAACTTGTGAGGTCAGGATTGGTCCACTCAGTTCCTCTTAGCCCTCACACTGCCAGTAGCAGCTGGGAAGGCCTTTGCATTGGCTGTAGGGGGAGGGAACACCTTGGACTGTCTAAGGCAGCCCTCCTCCCCCCAGTCCTCCCGTGCGGTGCTGGTGGACTTCAGGTCAGCAAGGGAGGACGTCATTTTCAGCACAGGGATTTCAGGGGGGCCACGGCTGCCCCCTTCTCTGACTCGGGCCAGGGTTGCTGCCATGCCCCGCCCTGCGTCCTGCTGAGAGGTTTGCTCAGAGCTGGAGCCAGTTGCCCCGCCTAGGCCTGGCTCCAGGCTGTGCCTCAGGAGATCACAGTCCTGTTCCCTCCCCCCTCGCAACAGCAAGCAGGGCAGTTCAGCAGCAGAGCCTAGAGAAGTAAAGGAAGGGCAGACTGTCTGCATTTCTTTTGGATTTTCATAGAGTTAGGGTCAAAGAGATGGTTATTTACTGCCCCATGGTACCAGATTTAGACTCGAGTACAAACAGATATACAAAACAAAGAACATATTAAGCACAAAAATACACAGACAATACAGATGCGCTGGCGCGGTTTCGGCATAATGCCGAAAGCAAAATTTCAGAAGGAGACTCTGAGGATCCGGATTCCTCGTCTCCCAGAAGAATCACGTACCCTTCGGACTGTGGGGGTGCCCCGAACAATCCTATTCGGTAAGGATTCACAGAGTTACCGATGGGCCAGGCACCACATCCGGCCCCCAGTTGCCTCTGAGACGTCTCCCAGGGCTGCGGTCGGGAGTGCGAGCCCGTCGGCTCCTCCGCGGGTCCGCCCGATACAGATCTAGTCAGCCAACTAGTACAGATTCGGTCGCAGGCGCAAACACAGAAACACCGAAGCACAGACATTCACGGAAAACAATCGCTGGCCAGCTTACCTCCCGGTGGTGGGTCGGTGATCCCTGGGCAGGGGTCTCCAGATCTCGGTGGAACCTCCAAATGAAAGACCCCAGTGCTGGGCAGTCTTTCAGGCTGAGGAGACCCTCCCAAGGAACAGCGAGTCACTCTTCGGATGCAAATAGCAAGAGGCTTTATTTAATACACAGGTACCTGGGGCGGCTTAGTCTCTCGGAAGACAAGCGCGCCTGCAGACTGGGGGAAGGTCTTTTTATAGGAAAGAGGGCAGCAGAAGCAGATTACAGAAGCAAATGCATCGTTAGTGGTCAGTTGGAATGGGGCAAGGGGCACAGGTGGTTTTTCCTCTCCCAGCACAGATGTATGGGAACAGACATCCTGTTAATTGATGTCCTGTCCTAATCTATGGATATAAAGATCCTGTTTTGCAGCCAGGGACCCTGACCTTACTCTGCACTTACAGTCGTTCGTCAAAAGCTTTGTGAAATGACGTTACAGCAGATAAGCTGGGATCTTTCATAGGGGGAGTTGTCTTCTTCTGTGAATTACTGACATTCTAAGTTGGGCACATGTGCTGACTATGCAAACGGGAGGTTCTCATTAGAGCAGGCCAGCTGCGGGTTCCTTATCGCTTGGGGCCAGGTGGCTGACCGGCTGACCGCAGATATCTCGCCTGGCTTCTCCACCCTTGTTCTCAAGTCGAACTTCCCTGCTCTAATTACTTGCGTTGCTCCAAAGTTTAAGCCTTGCAAAATGGCATTACTGCTGCTTAGTGAGTGGGGGTCTTTCACATGCCAGACCTCATTATAGATGGTTGTGAACCACCATGTGGTTGCTGAGAATTGAACTCAGGATCTCAGAAAAAGCAGCCAGTGCTCTCAACCTCTGAGTCATCCTTCCGACTAGTGTCTAGTTTACTCTTTATTTTTAATTAATTAATTAATTGATTGATTGATTTTTATTTATTTTATTTTTTTTGAGACAGGGTTCTGGGGCTGAGAGATGGCTCAGAGGTTAAGGGCACTGCCTGCTCTTCCAAAGGTCCTGAGTTCAATTCCCAGCAACCACATGGTGGCTCACAACCATCTGTAATGAGATCTGGTGCCCTCTTCTGGCCTGCAGGCATACACGCAGAAAGAATACTGTATACCTAATAAATAAATAAATATTAAAAAAAAAAAGAGAGACAGGGTTCTCTGTGTGACAGCTGAGTGGCTCTATAGACCAGGCTGGCCTTGACCTTACGGAGATCCGCCTGCCTCTGCCTCCTGAGTGCTGGGATTAAAGGCCTGCACCACCATCTCCCGGCCCCAGTCTCTATTCTTTATTAAAACTTTTACATCAGTCTGGTCTGGTAAACTCTTCCCTTGTACCTCAGAGGCTTCGATCGGTCTCAGCAGGACACACTCCACTGAGGAGGGACTGGGACAAGGCGTTCTGATGGCTCTTGCTGAATGACTTGGGTGTTCCTCCCGCTCATCTAGACAGTTAACTGCTTCTAGTGGGTCAACAGGCAGAGCCTGGCATCTGACATGAGCCGTGGAGGAAAGACAGTCTATATTTCTGTGACATTAGATGTCTGTGGGGCAACAAAGAGAGCATTCTGGGTAGAGTAGTACAATGCATGGCTCTTGAATTATTCGTTAGTGTTTGTGTTAGTGTGTGTGGTGTGTGGTGTGTGTGTGTGTGTGTGCGTGCGCATGCACGCGTCTGTGGGCATGCACACATGTGTGCCACAGCATGACTGTGGAAGCCTAAGGACAGATTGTGGAGTCAGGCCCTCCTTCTACCTTTCTGTGGCTTTGGGGAACTGAACTCAGTTTTCAGGCTTCTGCGGCATTTTACTTGCTGAGCCATTTTACTGCCACAGTGCAGGGACTCTTGATGCCCACAAAAGACTCAAGGAGTCCCGAAACCCCCACCTTTACACATGTGTAAAGTTACTGTTTCTCCTGCAGTGAAGAGACACCATGACCACGTGCGGGGAATATTATACAGGCCACATATTTCTGCGTTGTATGGCAGCCAGGCCCTCAAGCCACAGTTCGCACCTGAGGTGGTCACAGCACTCACAGACTGGCTGTGGCCTGGGTCAGGGTATGCTAACGTTGTTCTGCTCCCTTCTGATATAGCTGTGTGAACTGTGTCTCAGTTATTCCCATGCCTCCAGGCCGGTCCAGAGAAACAATTTATGTTGGGGTTGGATCCCAACACCATGGCAACACTTATAAAGGAAAACACTTAATTGAGGCTGGCTTACAGTTCAGAGGTTTAGTACATCATCACGGCAGGTGGTGGAGAAGAAGCTGAGAGTCCTATATCTCGATCCGTAGGCAACAGGAAGTGAACTGGGTGTAGCTTGAGCAATGGAGACATTAAAGCTCACCTCCACAGTGACACACTTCCTCCAACAAAGCCACGCCTCTAATAATACCACTCCCTATGAGTTTGTGGGGACCAATTACATTCCTACTATCACAACATGCAATTTTACAATAATCGCATATATTTATTTCTCAGAGGAGTATCCATACTTTGCACCAGTTTGTAAAGTTCCAGAACCTCTATACTGTGAACAGTGCCTCCTCAACTCCTAAATCTATTCTCTCTTTTTGTTGTTGTTTTTTTTGAGAAAGGGTTTTTCTGTGTAGCCCTGGCTGTCCTGGAATTCACTCTGTAGACCAGGCTGGCCTTGAACTCACAGAGCTCCTCCTGCCTCCTGACTGCTGGGATTAAAGACATTGGGCTGCCACTGCTGGAAGCCCACTCTCTCTTTACACAGCCATGTTGTTAGGGGAGGAGACCCACATGCACCCATGTGCTCCTGGAGGGTCCCTGTGTGGCAGAAACAAGCAACACATTGCATTCCTCTTTGTACGGACAGATACTGCTTGAGACTCCTAAAACTCTTGTTTATGGTAACGAAGAGGTCTTTTCTCTCTCTTTTAGCCATTTATGCCTAAGGGAGCAGGCTGGGGAAGAGATAGAACAGGACAGAGGGCAGAACACCAGGCACCACAGATGGGGAAACTAGCCCTGGATCAAGGCAACTCCTTGGACAGAGCTCTAATATTATTTAAGTTACTGGAGGACTAAAATAGTAGAGTCTACTTAAAAAGCCTGAAGGTGTCTGTCATGTCTATTATTCCAAGCATACGGACATGCTGGGCTGGAGATGTGGTTCAGTGGTAGAACACTTGCCGAAATGTGTGAGGCCCAGGGTTGGAGATGTGGTTCAGTGATAGAACACTTGCCGAAATGTGTGAGGCCCAGGGTTGGAGATGTGGTTCAGTGGTAGAACACTTGCTGAAATGTGTGAGACCCAGGGTTGGAGATGTGGTTCAGTGATAGAACACTTGCCGAAATGTGTGAGGCCCAGGGTTGGAGATGTGGTTCAGTGGTAGAACACTTGCTGAAATGTGTGAGACCCAGGGTTGGAGATGTGGTTCAGTGGTAGAACACTTGCCGAAATGTGTGAGGCCCAGGGTTTGAGTCCCCAACAGCAGTGGTCTGAATGAGAGATGGCCACCATGGTGCACGCACTGGAGTACCTGGCCCTCTGTTTGTGACAAGTTTGCAAACTTGTGGAACATTTAGGAAGCAGAGCTTTGCTAGAGGAAGTATGTCACCAGGGGTGGCTTTGAGAGTTCATAGCTTCACCCCACTTCCATTTCACTCTGCTTCCTCATGGTGGTTAAAGATGTGATCTCTCAACTCCTTGCTCTAGCACCTGCTTTATGCTGTTTCTGCCATTATGGACTCTAACCCTCTGGAACTGTAAATCAAAATAAAATTTTTCCTTAAGTTGCTTTCTGGTCATGGTGTTTTATCACAATAATAGACAAGTAACTAATATATCTGCATTGGGAAAACCAAGGCAATCAACCAACCAACCAACCCACCAACGAATCAACTAACCAACCAAACAACCAACCAACCAGTCAACCCACCAACCAATCAACTAACTAACCAACTAGACAACCAATCAAACAATAACCTAACTAGCTAACCAAGCAAGCAAGCAAGCAAATAACCAATCAACTAACTAACTAACCAACTGGCCAACTAGCCCTCCAATCACCTAACCAACCAGCCAGTCAACCAATCAACTAAGCAACCAACCAGCCAGCCAACCACCCACCCACCCAATCAACTAACTAACCAACTGGCCAATCAACTAATCAACTAACCAACCAGTCAGCCAATATTTAATCAGTCACTCAACCATTAAAACAAACACACATACACACACAAATTTGAAGGCAGCTTTGCTTATAAATTTCCAATTATGCAGATATCCTAAAGTTTTGGGCAGAAGCAAAAGCATGGGTGAGCTGGGCTGGAAGGAAAAATAATTAAGTAACCATAGCTGACATAGCCAAGGCTCATGTATGCTCATCCCTGTGCCTCCACTGTCATGTAAATGTTATGACTAAGGAACCAGAGCATCAAGGCATAAGCAATCTATCCAAGATCATTCATGCGTGGTGAGAAAGTGCCACAGCAATAACAAGCCTTAGCCATCTGGTTTCAGCATCAGGGGCATTAATAGCAGGATGAAAGTGTACATGTGACCTGGGTCTCCCTGCCCAGCCCCATGCAAGTAGGGAAAGGGCTGTGGTGTGAAGAACCAAAGTTCCTCCATTTTGTCCTCCGCCTCCATTTTTGTGTCTTGTGTAAGCTGTTTCCCCTAAAACATCCCAGTCCTCAGAAATGGCTGGGGCAAAAGTAGCAGGGTAGCCATCTGGAAAGTACAGATAACGAAGGTCCCCACCTGAAGGTCAGCCAATAAGAAAACAAGACAAGTAACAGGCGAGGTTTGAAAATAAAATTTCTGAAAAGTTCTTAGATACGAGTCAATCAGGATTGAACCCATCACCCCATACCATGCTAATGTAACTTTCCTGGTTTTAGCTTTAAATAATGCCCCGTAGAAGAGAATACCTCCTCTTGGTGCCGCTGCTCTGTCAGTTGCTTTCAGGAGGTCCTTGCTGGCTTGTAAGTGTTCACACAATAAACCTTTCTTTTGCATCTTGGTGAGCCAGTCTTTTGGGGTCCCCGTGGACTGGGCATAACATGGCGGAAGACAGGGAGAGCTACACTCAGCTGACTGCATTCTGTATTTAGGGTGACTCTGCAGGAAGATCCAGCACTCATATGGTGGCTCACAATTGTCTGTAACTCCACTACCTAGGACTCTAATGTTCCTTCTGATTTTCCTGGGCACTGCATGCCTAAGGCTCACAGGCATACATGCAAACAAAATACCCATACACATAATATAAAAATAAAGGAAAACTGGGCTGGAGAGATGGCTCAGTGGTTAAGAGCATTGCCTGCTCTTCCAAAGGTCCTGAGTTCAATTCCCAGCAACCACATGGTGGCTCACAACCATCTGTAATGGGGTCTGGTGCCCTCTTCTGGCCTGCAGACATACACATAGACAGACTATAGTATACATAATAAATAAATAAATATTTTAAAAAAAATAAATAAAGGAAAACTGAGAAGCCAGGAGCAAATCCAGTCCTGGAAGCCAACCCAGTGCCTGGACATTGGCTGACCAGGATTGAGTCAGAGATCTGACTCAGAGTCAGCGATCTCCACCAGAACTGGAGTGGGACAGAACCAGCTACCTAGGACAGAGAGCGAACAAGCTCCACCAGGAGCAGAAGCCAGGAGCAAATCCAGTCACAGGAGCCAACCCAGTCCTGGGGCACTGGCGGATCAGGACTGAGCCAGCGACCAGATCCAGAGTCAGTGATCTCCACAGGAACAGGTACAGGGGAATAACCACTGAGCTACTGAGCCAGAGCCAGAGACTGCTGAGGGTCCAGACATGAATCTGGGACCTTCAAGGGAGTAGACCTAAGCCAGGACCCTGGTGGGTCTGGGCGTGACTCTAGGACCTCCCAGGAATTAGGCCTGAGCCAGGACCTCTGCAAGTCTGGGCATGAATGGACCTGGGACCTCCGAGGGAATAGGCAGGAACCAGACATTTTGGCAAGGCCAGGAGTGAGTCTGGGTCCTCAGAGGGAGTAGGCCTGAGCCAGGACCTCTGTGGGTCTGAGCATTGGTCTGGGATATCAAAGGGAATAGGCAGGAACCTGGAACCTCTGCGGGTCCGAGCATGAGTCTGGGACCTCTGAGGGAGTAAACAGGTCCTCTGCAGGTCCAGACGCACCTGAGCCTGGGACCTCCGAGGCAGTAGACCAGAGCCAGAAACCTTTCCAGGTCCAACTCCAACCCAGGGATTTCTGTAGGAGGGAATCCAGACCAGGATTTACAGAAACGGGGCAAAGCCTGCCAAAGTAGGCCTGAGACAGCAAACTGCAAGGGAGCAGAGCAAAGCACAGGAGTGCTGAGCTATCTCCAGGAACACGGAGTAACCAACAGGGTAACTAGAATTGTGACACTGACTGGACCATAAGGAACAACCATCTGAGCTTTGGATTCACTGGCACCTAGAAGATTATTCAACAGAATCTCAGACAGCCCCAACCACACCTATTAGAGGAAAAGATGAGTAGAAAAGGTAAGATCACACACTACACCACAAAGAGCAACACAACACCAGTAAAACCTAAAGACCCTACAACAGCAAGACCTGAACAACCAAATATGGATGAACCATAAAAAAATGAACTAAAAAGTAACTTCAAGAGAATGTTTGAAATTCTTAAAGATGCAATGAAAAATTTCCTTAAAGAAATTGAGAAAAAGAATAACAAAAAATTGGAAGATATCAGCAAATCACTTAAAGAAAACCAAGAAAGAGAACTCAAACATATAAAAGAAACTATTCAGGACTTGAAAACTGAAATAGAAACAATAAAGAAAACACAAGCAGAAGGAATTATAGAAACAGAAATCATGAGAAAAAGATCAGAAACCACAAACACAAGAATGAACAGCAAAATACAAGAGATGGAAGAGAGAATCTCAAGCGCTGAAGATACTCATCAGTTAAAGAAAACATTAAATCTAACAAAAGCTTAACCCAAAATATCCAGGAAATATGGGACACCATGAAAAGGCCAAATCTTAGAATAATAGGTATAGAAAAAGGAGAAGTTCAACTCACAGGCACAGAAAATTTATTTAACAAAATAATAGAAGAAAACTTTCCCTACCTAAAGAAAGATATGAAGATATAAGAAGCTTACAGAACGTCAAATAGACTGGGTTCAAATAAAGAGTCCTCTTGCCACATAATAATCAAAACACTAAATATACAGAGTAAAGAAAGAATATTAAGAGCTGCCAAGGAAAAAGGCCAATTAACATATAAAGGCAGACCTGTCGGAATTACACATTATTTCTCACTGGAGACGATGAAAGCCAGAAGGTCATGGTCAAGCATTATACAGACATTAAGAGACCACGGATGCCAGCCCAGACTACTATACCCAGCAAAACTGTCAATCACCATAGAAGGACAAAACAAGATATTCCATAACAAATCTAGATTTCACCAACTCCTAGCTACAAACTCAGCCCTACACAAAATACTAGAAGGAAAACTCCAACCCAAGGAAGATGGGTACACCAATAAAAACACAGACAATTGATGATCTCATAACAGCAAATCCCAAAGAAGAAAAAAAATGCACAAATTAACAATCCCAACAACGAAAACTAAATTAACAGGAGATAGCAATCATTGGTCATTAATATCCCTTAATGTAAATGGACTCAACTCACCTATAAAAAGGCATAGGCTAACAGACTGGATACGAAAACAGAATCCATCCTTCTTCTGCACACAAGAAACACATCTTGGCCAGGCGGTGGTGGTGCACGCCTTTAATCCCAGCACTTGGGAGGCAGAGGCAGATGGATCTTTGTGAGTTTGAGGCCAGTCTGGTTCACAAGAGCTAGTTCCAGGACAGGCCCCAAAGCTACAGAGAAACCCTGTCTTGAAAAGCCAAAAGAAAAAAGAAAAAGAAATACATCTCAACCTCAAAGACAGACATCGTCTCAGAGTAAAGAGTTGAGGAAAAAAAAAATACCAATCAAGTGGGCCTAAGAAACAAGCAGGTGTAGCTATCCTACTATCTAACAAAATAGATTTCAAGCTAAAATCAGTCAAAAGAGACAAAGAAGGTCATTTCATATTAGTCACAGGAAAAATCTATCAAAAGGAAATTTCAATATTGAACATCTATGCCCCAAATACGAGGGCACCCTCATATGTGAAAGAAACACTTCTAAAGCTTAAATCATACATTAAACCCCACACATTAATAGTGGGAGACTTCAACATTCCCCTCTCACCACTGGACAGGTCAATCAGACAAAAAAATGAACAGAGAAATAAGAGAACTAACAGATGTTATGACTCAAATGGACTTAACACACATCTATAGAATATTTCATCCAAACAGAAAAGAATATACCTTCTTCTCAGCACCTCATGGAACCTTTTCAAAAACTGACCACATCCTTGGTAACAAAACAAACCTCAACAAATACAAAAAAATTGGAATAACCCAATGTACCTTATCAGATCACAATGGTATAAAACTAGAAGTCAACAGCAATACTAATTCCAGAAAACCCACAAACACATGGAAATTAAACAATGCTCACCTGAATCATCAATGGGTCAAGGGAGAAATAAAGGGAGAAATGTAAGACTTCCTAAAATTCAATGAAAATGACCACACAACATACCCAAATTTATGGAACACAATGAAAGCAGTATTTTTTTTTTTAATATTTATTTATTTATTTATTAAGTATACAATATTCTGTCTGTGTGTATGTCTGCAGGCCAGAAGAGGGCACCAGACCTCTTTACAGATGGTTGTGAGCCACCATGTGGTTGCCGGGAATTGAACTCAGGACCTTTGGAAGAGCAGGCAATGCTCTTAACCACTGAGCCATCTCTCCAGCCCCCAATGAAAGCAGTATTAAGAGGAAAGTTCATAGCACTAAACATTTACATAAAGAAGCTGGAAAAAAATCTCAACACTAGTGAATTAACAGAACATTTGAAAACTTTAGAACAAAAAGAAACAAACTCACCTAAGATAACTAGATGGCAGGAAATAATCAAATTGAGAGCTAAAATCAACAAAATAGAAACAAAGAAAACAATACAAAGAATCAATGAGACAAAGAGCTGGTTCTTCAAAAAAAAAATCAACAAAATAGATAAACCTTTATCCAAACTACCCAAAAGGCAAGAGAGAATATCCAAATTAGCAAAATCAGAAATGAAAAGGGGGACATAACAACAGACATGGAGGAAATACAGAGAATTATCAGGTCATATTTTGAAAACCTGTACTCCACAAAATTGGAAAACTCAAAGGAAATGGACAACTTTCTGGATAAATATCACTTACCAAAATTAAATCAAGACCAAATAAGCAAATTAAACAGACCCATAACTGCTGAAGAAATAGAAACAGTCATCAAAAGTCTCCCAACCAAAAAAAGCCCAGGACCAGATGGTTTCAGCTCAGAACTAATACCAATACTCCTCAAATTATTCCACACAATAGAAACAGGAGGAACATTGCCAAACTCTTTTTATGAGGCTACAATTACCCTGATACCTTGATAACCACAGAAAGACAATACTAAGAAAGAGAATTACAGGGCTGGAGAGATGGCTCAGAGGTTAAGATCATTGCCTGCTCTTCCAAAGGTCCTGAGTTCAATTCCCAGCAACCACATGGTGGCTCACAACCATTTGTAATGAGGTCTGGGGCCCTCTTCTGGCCTGCAGGCATACACACAGACAGAATATTGTATACATAAATAAATAATATATATATATATATAAAAGAAAGAGAATTACAGACCAATCTGACCAAGTTGGCTTCATCCCACAGATGCAGGGATGGTTCAACATCTGAAAATCTTTCAATGCAATCCACCATATAAACAAGCTGAAAAATAAAAACCATATGATCACCTCATTAGATGCTGAAAAACCTTTTGACAAAATACAACATCCCTTTATGATAAAGGTCTTGGAGAGAGCAGGGATACAAGAAACATACCTAAATATAATAAAGGCAATATGCAACAAGCCAACAGCCTACATCAAACTAAATGGAGAGAAACTTCCAGTGATTCCACTGAAATCAGGGACAAGACAAGGTTGTCCATTCTCTCCATATCTATTCAATATAGTTCTTGAGGTACTAGCTAGAGTAATAAGACACCAAAAGAAGATCAAGGGAATACAAATTGGAAAAGAAGTCAAACTCTCACTGTTTGCTGATAATATGATAGTTTACATAAGTGATCCCAAAAATTCTACCAAGGAACTTCTACAACTCATAAATGCTTTCAACAATGTAGCAGGATATAAGATTAACTCAAAAAAAAAAAAATCAGTAGCCCTCCTGTACACAGATGATAAAAGGGGCTGGGGAAGAAATCAGAGAATTAACACCCTTCACAATAGCCACAAATAGCATATAATATCTCGGAGTAACTCTAACCAAACAAGTGGAACACTTGTATGACAAGAACTTCAAATCTTTGAAGAAAGAAATTGAAGAAGACACCAGAAAGTGGAAAGATCTCCCATGCTCTTAGGTAGGCAGAATTAACATAGTAAAAATGGCAAGGCCGGGCGGTGGTGGCGCACGCCTGTAATCCCAGCACTCGGGAGGCAGAGGCAGGAGGATCTCTGTGAGTTCAAGACCAGCCTGGTCTACAGAGCTAGTTCCAGGACAGGCTCCAAAACCACAGAGAAACCTTGTCTCGAAAAAATCAAAATAAATAAATAAATAAATAAGGCAATATTACCAAAAGCAATCTACAGATTCAACGCAATGCCCATCAAAATACCAGCAAGATTCTTCAAAGACCTCAAAAGAGTGGTACTCAACTTCATTTGGAAAAGCAAAAAACCCAGGATAGCCAAAATAATCCTGTACAATAAAAGAACTTCTGGAGGCATCACAATCCCTGACTTCAAACTCTACTACAGAGCTACAGTACTGAAAACAGCCTGGTATTGGCATAAGAACAGACAGGAGGACCAATGGAACTGAGTAGAAGACCTGGATATCAATCCACACATCTTCAAACACCTGATCTTTGACAAAGAAGCAAAAAATATCAAATGAAAAAAAGAAACCCATTTTTAACAAGTGGTGCTGGCGTAACTGGATATCAACATGTGGAAGAATGAAAATAGACCATATCTATCACCATGCACAAAACTCAAGTCCAAATGGATCAAAGACCTCAACATAAAGCCAGACACACTGAACCTTATAGAAGAGAAAGTGGGAAGTACACTTGAATGCATTGACACAGAGAACCACTTCCTAAATATAACCCCAGCAGCACAGACACTGAGAGAAACAATTAATAAATGGGACCTCCTGAAATTGAAAATCTTTTGTAAAGCAATGTACATGGTCAACAAGACAAAATGACAGCCTACAGGATGGGAAAAGATCTTCACTTACCCCACATCAGACAGAGGTCTGATCTCCAGAATATACGAAGAACTCAAGAAATTGGATACCAAAAGAACAGATAATCCAATAAAAAAAAATGGAGTGCAGACCTAAACAGAGAACTCTCAACAGAGGGATCTAAAATGGCATGTCTAAATGAAAGACATGTAAGGAAATGTTAAACATCCTTAATCATCAGAAAATGCAAATCAAAACAACTCTGAGATTCCATCTTACACCTGAAAGAATGGCCAAGATCAAAAACACTGATGACAATTTATGCTGGAGAGGTTATGGGGAAAAGGGAACACTTCTGCATTGCTGGTGGGAATGCAAGCTGGTATGACCCCTTTGGATGTCAGTGTGGCGATTTCTCAGAAAATTAGGAAACAACCTTTCTCAAGACCCAGTAATACTACTTTTGGGTATATATCCAAAGGATGTTCAATCGTGCCACAAGGACATGTGCTCAGCCATGTTCATGGCAGTTTTGTTTGTCATAGCCAGAACCTGGAAACAACCTAAATGCCCCTCGACCAAAGAATGGATAAGAAAAATGTGGTACATTTACACAATGTAGTACTACACAGCAGGAAAAAAAAAAACAACCACATCTTGAATTTTGCAGGAAAATGGATGGAGCTAGAAAACATTATTTTGAGTTAGGTAACCCAGACACAGAAAGACAATTATCACATGTACTCACTCATAGGTGGTTTTTAAACATAAAGCAAAGAAAGTCAGCCTACAAACCACAATCCCAGAGTACTTAGACAACAATGCGGACACTAAAAGAGACATACATAGATCTAATCTACAGGGGAAGTAGAAAAAGACAAGATCTTCTGAGTAAATTGGGAGCATGGGGACCTTGGAGGAGGGCTGAAGGGGGGAGGGGAGAGGCAGGGAGGGAAGCAGAGAAAAATGTAGAGCTCAATAAAAATCAATAAAACAAAAAGAGGACAAGAAGAAAGAGAACACAGTCATGCTCTCTGAATGGGGACCAATGTTGCTGACTTGGAAGGTGTGGTACATGGGAAAGCCAGTGGCTGAAATGATCCAAACACTCTTGACAACATACTTCTCATTTGTGCTATCGATTTGCTTTTCAATAAAGTTTCCTTCCTACTCTGAAAAAGAAAAAGAAATTTTTATCTTGCCATAAAGCAGGAGCTAGCAAAAGTGACCTGTCAAGAGCTGGAATAGTTTAAGGTTTGCAGGACATAAAACAAAAGAAAAAATAATAAAAATATATATTTATTTAAAGTATATAGTATGCATACTGCATTTCCAGCATGCCAGTAGAGGGCACCAGGTCTCACTATAGATGGTTGTGAGGGGCCATGTGGTTGCTGGGAACTGAACTCAGGACCTCTGGAAGAGCAACCAGAGATGGTTCTTAACCTCTGAGCCATCTCTCCAGCCCTGGGATAATTGTTTCTAACTGTTCCAGGCCATCTTCACTACTGAGGAGAGGGACCGGATCAGAACAGAGACTTGGGAATCGGTTCTGGGCCCAGATGGAAGACTAGCCACCAATGCAGGTATGTTGGGTTATAAATATTGGGTGTGACATGACCCAGTTAGGATTTCAACATAGAGAAAAGTAGGGAGAGGCAGAAAGTCTACAGCCAGATTCTAGTGGGGGGGTCTCTGGGCTGCAGCGAGGCGGCCCACAGATTTGTCCAAAGTTAGCCAGGTATGCCAGGGGCCTGAAGAAACACCAAGAGCATTCTTAGAGAGGCTGATAGAAGCTTATAAGACCTAAATACCCTTTTGGATCTGGAAGCACCAGAGAACTGGTCTGCAGTTAGCCTGACTTTTGTTAAGCATTTATTGTCCACTGTAAGGTACAGCCTAGAAGGGTTCAAAAGTAAGAGGTTGGTTGAACTCATGCAGTTGCCAATAATAGGGAGAACCCCAGAAGACAGACAGACTTAGGAACTCGTGAAAACTTTAAAAAGACAGGTCCAGGAGCTCACCAAAGTCCTTCTAGCTGCGACAGGCAGCCCAGAGGTTAGAAGACAGGCATTGGCCTTTGGAGACTCACACTGTGAAGGGAAAGGCCTCAAACAGGAATTGGCACAGTCTGCAAAAAGACCAATGTGTCCACTACTGTGGGAAGTCGGGTCATTGGAAGTATAAATGCCCTGAAAAGCAGAGCTTAAATGTAAAAGTGCTGAAGCTGAAGAAAGAGACCTGGGTTACCCCGCCCCCCCCCCCCCCCCCCGTTACATGTACTCATTGCATGTGAGCATGAACTAGCGCATGTGTGAAGTCAGGACAACTCGCAGGAGTTGGTTCCCCCTGCTCCCCATGTGGGTTCCAGGCATCTAATTCAAGTCCTCAGGCAGCAAGAGCCTTTAGCAGCTGGGCCATCTCATTAACCTTCGTAAATGGATACTGCTTTTTTGTTTCCCAACCACCCAAACCTGAATACTCACACAAAAACTGTATTAATCACAACCCTGTTTGGTTGATGGCTCAGGCATATTTCTAGCTAGCTCTTACATCTTAAATTAACCCATTTCTATTATTTTATTTTTTTACCACGAGGCTTGTGGTTTGTTTTCTCTTGCTTCTTGGGCAGCTACATGGAGTCTGCCTGACTCCGCCTTCTTTCCTCCTGTCTCTGGATTTCCCACCTGGCTATATTCTGCCCTGCCACAGGCCAAAGCTATTTTTTTTTAATTAACCGATGGTAATAAAACATATTCACAGCATACAGAGGGAATCCCACATCAAACCTTGCTCTGTGATTTCTATGTATTAGTCATTTTTCTCAAAGATAAGTCTATGGTATCTTAGCCCTGAGGACCCTGCTGAACCTGCTTCTGGGAACCCTATCCTGGTGCCTGTCTGCCAAGAGGAGGGATGGGTGGCTGAGAGTCACTTCACCTACCTTCAAAAGCAATGAGCATTTAAATGGTGTGCACAGAGCTCATGGCTCATGGGGTACCAAAGGCCTGGTGGAGCTAGTGCCTGGAAACCTTCCTTCGGGTCCTCATGACAGACTGGAATATGTGCTAAAGTGATTTTGATAATGTTGCCTTTTTCTATGTTTTGGTTTTGTTCCTTTTTTGGGGGGGTTGGTTTTTTGAGACAAGGTTTCTCTGTGTAGTTCTGGCTGTTTTGAAACTCACTCTGTAGATCAGGCTGGCTTTGAACTCAGAGTTCCACCTCTCTCTGCTCCCTGCATGATGGGATTAAAGGTTAATGTCCTATTTTACCCCAACTAGATAGCTCCCCCTCATCTCCCTGCCATTGTGCTTCTAACCTAGTATGGGACTTAAGACCTATGCCCACTGAGTGTTGCTTAGTGGTGCTTACCTCTGACTCTCTTCTGTTTTGCTTTGGATTTTTGTTTGTTTGTTTGTTTGAGGCAGGGTTTCCCTGTGTAGTACTAGCAGTCCTGGAACTCGCTCTGTAGTCTAGGCTGGCCTTGAACTCAGAGATTCACCTGCCTGTTTCCTGAGTGCTGGGGTTAAAGGTGGGCACCACCTGGCCTCTTCTGTTTTGCTGTAGGAAGTTTGGTTGCTGGCATTTTGCTTTCAACTCCTACTATTTTTGGTAGAGGTGGATGGGGGCACTGGAGGTCATGACCAAGTCTTAAAAGTTGTTCCTGGGGGCTGGAGAGATGGCTCAGTGGTTAAGAGCATTGCCTGTTCTTCCAAAGGTCCTGAGTTCAGTTCCCAGCAACCACATGGTGGCTCACAACCATCTGTAATGAGGTCTGGTGCCCTCTTCTGGCCTGCAGGCATATACACAGACAATATTGTATACATAATAAATAAATAAATATTTTTTAAAAAAAAGTTGTTCCTGGGCTAGTTAAGGTTGTGGGTTCACCAAGAGTGGTGTCACACACCTGTAATCCCAGTATCTGGGAAGCAGAGGCAGGAGGATTAAGAGTTTTAAAGTCAGATGAAGCTATATGGTAAGACCTGTCTTAAAAGTTTAAAAAAAAAATAGAGAGAGAAGAAAAAACATAAAAGAAGTGATGTTCTCTTTCAGCCTAAAGTTCAGAATTCCCTGGAATTGAGTTTTTATAGTACCAGGGACAAAGGATTCTGTCGTCTGAGCAGGCTTGAGTTTCTTTGAAGGGCAAATCTGATTTAGACCTTATAGAATACAGGGTGGGGCAGGAATATTTTGCTGCTTGCCATTCTGTGTTCATCCACGGAGGGGCAGTATTGTTCCACAAGGAAGAGCCAGACGATGCCCTGCCGGTGATGCAACTAGGTTCAAGGAGTGACACTTGCTAGTGTTTATCGACCGCCAAGAATGTGCTGACCTTTTAAAGACAGCAGGCAAAGATCCTACCAGAGAGGGGAGATGAAACATTTCTTCTGCTGTTGCTGTCTGCATTTATGAGACACCATCTGGCTGTGAAGTTTATTCCAACGGTGAAATTGAAACTCATGGGAGAGATTACATGACGTTTCCAGGGTCTTATGACTAGTGAGTGAACGGCTCAGGATCCGGAAGGAACCCTGTGCTCTCCCTGATCTCAATGTCACGACTGAGCTCATGCTAGCTGCGGCCTGCCAGGGCTGTGCCCACGCGGCAAGCTCCTCTCTCATCTGGCCCAATTTACCATCTTTCGATAATCTAAATTAAACCCGGGGCCCACTGGCTTGCATCTAAAATTGTAAAATGGGTTATTGAACTGCCAGCCTGGAGCCCAGAGACCTCTGTTCTGTATGCACAAGGACAGAGGAGGGACAGCAGATGTGTCCTCCCGGGCCACTTTCTCTGGTGTGCATCGTGTCTTGTCCTCCCACGGCCTGCACAGCTGCCAGGGAGCATCTGTTCCTATGACTTTCACCACAGCCCTTCAGGAGTCCCTGCATCCCTGAGCCACCTCCCTCCCCAGGTGCCTCACGAGCTGGCTGGAAACAACTCTGCTTCCCTATTGGCTTGCAAATACCTGAGCCACAGCCCTTCAGCCCTTCACGGAGCTACAGTCCAGGCCGTTCCAGAGGGAAGATGAGGCCACCTCCCACCCAGCAGTTGCTGAGGAGGAGAGAGCCCCCAACATGCAGCTGGCACATAGTGGAGACAAGCTGTGTTCTTTGCCCCGCCTCCCATGCTTGGAACTGTACAGGACAGTACAACCTACAAAGGCCGATCAATGTGATAGCATGTGCCACACAGTATCATCTCTGGGTAAACTTCCAGGCACAGCAAATGCCATCGGGGTATTATTTCACTTAAACCGATTCAGAAGAAGGAATTTTCTAGATTTTTTAAAATTATTTTTAATATTTATTTTATTATTTTAATATTTATTTATTATGTATACAATATTCTGTGTGTATGCGTACAGGCCAGAACTGGGCACCAGATCTCATTACAGATTGTTGTGAGCCACCGTGTGGTTGCTGGGAATCAAACTCAGGACCTTTGGAAGAGCAGGCAAATGCTCTTAACCCCTGAGCCATCTCTCTAGCCCCCTCTAGATTTTCTTTCTGTCTCTTTTTTCCCCTCTCATATTCCTGGCAAGTCCCAATGTGACCAACCATCCCATAACTCCCAGAGTTTAACACTGGGAACAAAGTCACAATCCTCTGGTGGAACCCAATGGCAGGCCTTCAGTAGCATCTTTAGAAATATTAGTTGATAATAGTGATTGGCAGAGACTGAAAAGCTATACACACGGTGGGTCATTCCAAGGTCCCATCATCCCAAACAGGCAGTGTTGACAAGAGCCCCTGGAAGCCCAGAAGAAACATGGCCCAAGACTCATTTCTCTCAGATGTGGAATCTGCCATTTCAAATCACAGGGCTTTAGACAAAGTAAACCACACATGGAGCAGCGAGCAGAAGATTCTGAGGGCTGGGGCCTGGTTAGGTTAGCCATATTCAGACACAGAAATCTGTTGGGCTTTCCCAGGATTCTGAATCCCAAGGGCAGCCTTGGCCTACTCGCTCTTCCCAGCTCCCAGGTTCATCTGTTTTTCAAACTCCAAGAGAGCAAAGCAACACTTGAGCAAAACCTACGTGGTGTCTTCCCATTCCAGAAACTAGCTTGGAACTCAGCCTGTTCCAGGAAAAGGCAGCTACGTGGATTCTACCCTAGGCTGGAACTCTCCCTGCTCCGGCTCCCTTCAGGCATGCCCAGGGAGTTCCACATCCACCTCCACACCCAAACTACCTGTTCTGGGTTTGCATGCTAGGTAAATTTTCTGGTTCATAAACATTTGCCTATCCCGACCCTTCGGTCACCTGCTGGCTTGACAGTCATTCGTGTTCTAGAAGACTTATCGTTATCAGATGGTCTTTAAACACCGAGCACACACACGCAGTTTATTCTCACCTTTAACTGATTCAGGGACATTGTATTCTTGGTCAGGTGACATTTAGGGTGAGTGACCTCATGTGCCTTGTCTCCTGCAAAATCACAGGGAAACTGGTCATTAATTATTCCCATCAGGGATAGACTTCAAGGTTACCTGGCAAGGGAAAAGAGGGTGAGACCTCTGGACCCGTCCGTCAACACTTTACGATCCAGGGCTTTATCCAGGCTCTGTAATAGCCAAGGTCACATGCCCGTGTTTTACTGCTAGGGTTGGCAACTGCGGTTGCAGAAAGTGTGGGAGATGGGTGTGGCTGGGCACAGCCAAGAGAGAGCTCCTGGTGGGGATCAGCTACAGCATTGGGACTTTGGGTCCCTGGAAAGAGCTTCCTGTTTCTAAATATCCTCTGTGTCTAAGCAGTAAAGTCTGATGGCTCAGGCTGAGAGACCTGTATGCTAGTCCACTCTGCTCCTTATGGGCTGTGTGAACTTGTATCTCTGAGATTTTTTTTTAAATGATTTATTTAACTTTATTTTATGTGCATTGGTATGAAGGTATCATAGCCCCTGGAACTAGAGTTACAGACAGTTGTGAGCTGCCATGTGGGTGCTGGGAATTGAACCCAGGTCCTCTGGAAGAACTGCCAGTGTTCTTAACCCACTGAGGCATCTCTCCAGCCCCGCATCTCTGAGATTTTATTTAATCTCGTTAGGTTATATAGAACCTATTTTATAAATGATTACATTGCTTACTTGTCTTTTAGAGTCATGATATGTATGTGAGCGTTTTGCCTGTATGTATGTGCACTCTGAGTGTGTGTGTGTGTGTATGTGTGCGTGCGTGTGTGTGTGTGTGTGTGTGTGTGTGTGTTTGTGTGGTGCCTGAGGAGATGAGAAGAGGGTGTCAGAGTTCTTGGAGCTATAGTTATGGTTGTGAGCTGCTGTGTGGATGCTGGGAACCAAACCCAGGCCCCTTTACCTGCTGAGCTATTTAACCTGTCCCAAGGATTAAATGCTTAAAAACATATGCAAGTGCTGACTGAGTTTTCTGTCCTGCCCAGTTACTGCAGTTGTTAAGTCCTAAAGAATCACACAGAGAGGCCGGGCGGTGGTGGCGCACGCCTTTAATCCCAGCACTCGGGAGGCAGAGGCAGGCGGATCTCTGTGAGTTCGAGACCAGCCTGGTCTACAAGAGCTAGTTCCAGGACAGGCTCCAAAGCCACAGAGAAACCCTGTCTCGAAAAACCAAAAAAAAAAAAAAAAAAAAAAAAAAAGAATCACACAGAGGTCTCCATAACTATAAACTGATTGGCCTAGTGTCTCAGGCTTCTTATTAACTCTTATAACTTACATTAGTCCATAATTCTTGTCTATGTGAACCACATGGTTTGGTACCTTTCTCGGTGAGGCAGTCACATCTTGTTTCCTCTGTGTCTAGGTCATGACTGCAGACTGAAACCTCCCTCTTCCCAGAATTCTCATTGCCCTGCTTCTACTTCCTGCCTGGTCACCCTGCCTACACTTCCTGCCTAGCTACTGGCCAATCAGCGTTTATTTAAATTACAAGTGACAGGGTACAGACCATTGTCCCACAGCATGTAAGTGACACGGAGCATGTATGGAGACCAGGGAACAGCTTTTGAAATCTGGATCTCTCCCTCCACCGTGGGGTCTGGAGTGGGACCCAGGTTGTCAGGCCCACGTGGCAAGCACGTTTATCTGCTAAGCCATCTTTCTGGCCCACAACCTAATTTTTTTGAGACAAGTTCTCCCACTGAACCCAAAGCTCACCCTTTTGACTTAACTGGGTTGCTACTGAGCATCTGGGATCTAACTCTCTTCACTCATCGGTGGTGGGGTTGCAGGTGTGGGCTAACACATCTGGCTTTTGTGTAGGTGCTGGGGATCCAAACTTAGTACTTTACCCACTGAGCCATCTCTCCAGCTTTTTTTTAAAGTTTAGCATTATTTTGTGGGCGCATCTGTACGCGTGCCCATGCCGCAGCACGCTCAAGGAGGCCAGACGACGACTTTTGGAGTCCATTTTCACCCCCAGCCTTGACTCCGACATCGATGCTCAGCATGCACTAGATAGCCACCGACCCTGAGCTGCAGGGGTGATCCTCTGGACCTGCAGAGGCGAGTCTCCGGTCTCAACCTCCCATTTTGCCAAGGACACAGTGCAGGGAAGTACGAAGTGTGGGTCACCGTGCCTGGCTTGAATCTTTCTTTAATGACCGCTGCTTAAAGCGTTTTGACATCGGTGCCACTCTTGCAAGCGATAGCCACAAGAGGCTGTATTGTGTTTCAGGGTGTGCTGTGCTCATTTCTCCTTTGGGTTGGAAACATCTGAAGGGTAAAAACTAAAGTCTTAAGTAATAATAAATTTGTGTGGCACTGGGCTAAGCATTTTATATTTAATCTTCGTCACCATTTTGGAAATAATTTCCATTTTCAAAGTGAGAAGACAGAGGAGACGAACAGGTAATTTGGGCAGTCACACAGCTGAGTGGGGTGGAGTTCCATCAACCCTCCCCCCCCCCTTTTTTTTAAGCTTTGTGTGTATGTGTGTGTGCCTGGCTGTATGTGGAAGAGCCCAAGGTTAGGTGAGGTGCCTGATCCCAAGGAATTATAGACAGTTGTGAGTTGCCAGGTGGGTGCTAGGAATTGAACCCCAGTTCTCTGGAAGAACAGCCAGTGCTTTTAACCATTGAGCCGTGTCTCCAGCCCCTAGAAGTGGGTCAGAGTGCAGATGCAACTACCCTGCCCTCAGCACCTGTCACAGGGCCAGGCGCACTGATGCTGTCTGTGGTGAGATGCCATGGACTTGGTGTAAGTTTGTGCACAGAGGACATGGCACGGATGGCCAGAGCAGAGACCATCCCCACAGGACAACCGTGAATTCCTCCCTGTCTCTCTTCTGCGAGCCTATCTGGTTATTCGGGGCTCTTATCTGTGAAGAGGCAATTTAATCCTCCTTCACGGAATCCTAAAGTCACTTACCCATTCCCCAGGGAGCTGGGGTAATAAAACAGAGTAAAGTTTAGTATTACTCTCTGATAAGAGACTTGTCCAAACAAGATCACACACAAAAGCCAGTCCGATCCCCAAACCCTTCGCTCCCTGCTCCCCTTCCCCGTCTCCTGCTCCTTAGATTTTTGAGAGTGTGCCATCCACTCCAGGGTTGCGCTCCAGCTCTGGCTCCTGCGAGGTGCCGCTTTCAAGGACACACGTGTTTCCCACCACTGCCGGTCCCTCCCTGACCTCTCCACCTGAGCAGAACACTGGTTCATTTGCATTTTGAAACCAGAGCGAAGTCCAGTTCGGTGGCTGGTTCCAGTGCCCGGGAGTTGCCTGACCTGAGTTAGACAAAAGCAGAGAGCTGCAGCTAGGAGAACCCAGAGCATCTGGCGGAGGGTTTCCCTCTGCTCAGTTCCTGGTGGCACCATAGTACAAACACTCAGGATGGTAATAGGAGAGAAAAGCCTGTGAAGATCCATGTGGCTGTGTTCCCTCTGTTTGCTTTGAATGAACACACAGATGAGAACCCTCTTCTGCCGCAGGGGTGAGGGCAGGGCCATGGGTTGTCATGATCTTTTACTGTCACGGGACATTGTCCCCCCAGGCCTTTCTTCTGCAGAGCTGTCGGGAATGGCAGTGTGGGGGTGACATTGCAGCCATTTGGGAGAATCAAATAAGGGTGCACATCTGTGTCCTTTACCAGGCTGGTCTTCTCAGACCACAGGTTCCCAGGCTACCCCAGGCTGGCCTTCACAGGCCGCAGGCTCCCAGGCTACCCAAGGCTGGCCTTCACAGGCTGCAGGTTCCCAGGCTACCCCAGGCTGGCCTTCACAGACCGCAGGTTTCCAGGCTACAGTGAGGACCAGAGTGCAGGTACCAGTGAAGGAAGGTGAAGCAGCAATCCCAGCCACCAGAAATGGCAGGACCCGGAGCTTCAGGCAGAAGGGCCAGCTCCCTTCCTAGTCTGGTTTGCTGGATTCTAGGCCAGGGTCCAGCAAACCCTTCTCATGACACTTCTGGTACACTCCACAGCATCTGAAAGGGCTTTTGTCCCCACACCCAGAGAACAAACAACAAAGGCCTGATGTGGGCTGTAGGCCTGGAAAGGGAAACTTTTTGCCTGAGGAGCCCAGCTTTGCCTGTCGGCTTCAGCACTGATGTGGTCAAACAGATCAGGAGGAGGGTGGCTTCTGGTTCCCACACGTGTGTCTGCTGCCACATGCCCAACACACATGCAAGCGCGTGCGCACACACACACACACACACGCACACACATAAATACACACATGCACACACACACATGCACACACACACACGCACATGCACATGCACACACACGCACGCGCACACGCACGCACATGGACAGACTTCAACCAACTGTTTCTGCCCACACTAGAAGCTATGGTTGTAAGGGCTATGGGAAGGCGGTCACCCCTTCAGGTGATGTACCACGTGCTCGGTTTTCCTCACACATCAAAGCACACAGAGATGATATGCTTTGATTTCCTTGGGGGCAATGTAGGCCCAGAGTGAGCTACAACTTGGCCTGGATCAACCCAAGCCTCACAGTGCCTACCCATGAGAACACGAGGCAGGTCTGGGGGGTGTAGCTCAGGTATAGATTACTTAGCACCAGCAAGGTCCTAGGTTCAGTCCCCAGTATCTCAGGAAAACACACAAACCACACATGAACACACAATGACATACATACGTTAAAGTTCTATAGGCAACACTGAAGAAAGATCCGCTTTCCATAAATCTATCCCAGGGTCCCTTCAAATTCATGCCACTCAGTGTGTGGACAGAGATGAAACTCCAGGCCTCCCACAGAAACAAAGCTACACAGAAAAGCTCACTGTGATAGGGGAGAGCGGGATTGGGGAAGGGAGGTCTCCTCTTGCTCCGCCCTTCTCTTTCACGTTCTCTGGTGATTGACATAATGTGAAGCTGGGTGTTGGTAGAGCTTTGAGATCCATTGGGGGAGGGGCTAGTGAGATGGCTCAGTGAATTAAAGCACCTGTCACCGAGCTCGATGACCCAGGTGTGACCCACAGGACCCACACGGTGAAAGGAGGTAACTGATTCTCCCCATTGCCCTTTGACCTCCATACACACGCTATGGGCTTGTATGTATCCATCCACATCGTCTTCCTTATGGTTTCTATTGCTGTAGTAAACTCCATAACCAAGGGCAATTTGGGGAGAAAGGGGTTATTGCATCTTACAGCGTATGTCCATCACCCAGGGGGGTTACGGCGAGACCTTAAGGCAGGAGCCAAGGCGGAGCACGTGAGCACATGGAGGGGTGTTGTCTACTAGTTTGCTTCTTATGGCATGCTCAGCCTTCCTCCTTACACATGCCCACACATACATATACACACGTGTACATGCATGCACACACATAATGGCTAAAATGTAATTTAAACAATTTTGTGGGACTGGAAAGACAGCTTAATGGTTAAGCCTGGGTTCGATGCCTAGCACCCACATGGTGGCTCACCACAGTCTGGAACGCTAGTAAAATGGGATTCAACATTGTCTTCTGGACTTGAGGGCACCAGGAATGCATGTGCACAGAAATTTATTTAAGTAAAAATACCCACACGTAGAAGGTAATATTAAAATAAAAATTTTAAGCAGGGCATGGTGGTGCATATCTTTAATCTTAGGAGACAGAGGCAGGTGGATCTCCATGAGTTCAAGGCCAGCCTGGTCTACAGAGCAAGTTCCATGATTGACTCCAGATAGCTACTGGGAAACCCTGTCTCGAAAAACCAACAAAAAAGGAAGAGAGAAAGAAGGAAGGAAGGAAAGAAGGAAGGAAGGAAGGAAGGAAAGAAGGAAGGAAGGAAAGAAGGAAGGAAGGAAAGAAGGAAGGAAGGAAAGAAGGAAGGAAGGAAAGAAGGAAGGAAGGAAGGAAGGAAGGAAGAAATTTGTTAAAAGGAAAAGCTTTTCTTGCCAAATGTGGTAGTTTATTATTTAGTAGTCACTTTATGAGACCCCACAAATAAATAGGATAGCGAACTCATTTCCTGTGCAGACTGCTACCAGGACACCGAGCTCTCCGTGGTGGTAATTAGTGCATCCTGGCATCGTCACAGACGCCTGACCTGGCATCTGTTCCAAAATCATAGGCTATCTTTGTGCTGTGTGGAAAAAAAATCACAGACCTGAGGGAGTTGGGAAATCAAAGTATTGTTCCTGGTTCTGCCTGACTGACCAGTTCTCCCTAGGGTAAGTAAGACAGTCCCTCTCACCAGGCCTCCATTTCCTTGTTTGTGAACACTCTGAGCCTCCCAAACCTGCCTGGTGTGGAATCATCTGGCTAAACACACAGATGGCAGAGCCCTGGGCGGGGTGAGGTAGGGGATGTGATGGGTAGACTCTGTGTTGGTTTGGTTTGGTTTAGTCTTTGGAGACAGATTCTCGTAACTTACTATGTATCCCAGGATGGTCTTGAACTCACAATATTTCTGCCTCAGTGACACCCCCTAAACCCTCCCCGCCCCCGCCAAGCACTGGGGTCACAAGCATGTGCCCATGTCTGATGTGGAGTCTCTACAGTTTCTCTTTCACTTTGGCACTGGGGACTCACTGGATCTAGGCCTGCAAGCTTGCCAGGGCAAACACGCTGCCAACCATTCTAGGTGGACCTTTAGCAATCTGAGGATCGTAGGCCTGCACCGCCAGGCCAGGGTGGAGTCTGTATCTTTAAACCAAGCAGCCCAGAGGATTCTTATCTGACACGTTTGGAAGCTGTGAACACCAGATGGTTGCTAAGGGCTCAGACTATGCTATGATCTGTAATTTATAAAAATAGTCTTCTGGAAAAAAACAAACCATGTAGCTGGGAAATAGTTCCGACACAATGTCTCCTAGGACCCTCGGCTTTTACGACACACGAGGGGCACACTTTACGGTGCCCTTGTGAGAATGGAAACTTAGCCATCATTCCGAAGTGGTTTTGGCTGGAATTTTGCCAGGGCCCAGCCCTCCTCACACCTGCACACAGAGGTTGAAATTCTTTAGGGCTTCAGTCGCTGTTAACTCTGCTGTCCTTTGCGCTCAGTGAGGCTTTCCGTAGGACTATGGCTTGCGCCTGCTGTCCTCCTTTAGACTGGATTTTCTCCTTGGCACCATCTAATCTACCCAGTCTTGCATCTCTGTGCTATTTGTCGTGTGTCTGGGTTCTGCTGCGTCCTCAGCGCTCATGCAAGAACAGAGTACTCACTGGGCATTTGTGGCTTCAAGGGAGGAGGTACTCGCTGGATGAACAGAGGATGAGCCGGTGAAATGACTCCTGGGAAACCTCTCGGTGTCCACGGGGGGAACAGTCACTGCAACCCCTTACCTCCTGGCTCACATATGGGGTAATGGCTGCATGCTGTGCCCGTGCCTCCGGTCTCCTCAGGTGCCTGGACCTGGCTTCAATTCCCAGCACCCACATGGCACCACACAACTGTCTGTAACTCCAGTCCCAGAGGACCCGACACCCTCACACAGACATACATGCAGGCAAAACACCAATGTGCATACAAAAGAAAAGAAAAGAAACAACAACGACAAACCCCAGTGTGGTGGTGCATGCTAATAATCATAGCACTTGAGAGTTGGCACCAAGAAAATTGATAATTCAAGGCTGGCCTGAGCTACACAGGAATTTTGAGGCCAGCCTGGGTTACATGAGACCCTGTCCTTTTCTCTCTCCTTCCTCTTTTTTTTTTTTTTTTTTTTTTTTTTTTTGAGACAGGGTTTTTCTGTAACTTTGGAGCCTGTCCTGGAACTTGCTCTGTAGATCAGGCTGGTCTTGAACTCACAGAGATCTGCCTACCTCTACCTCCCAAGGGCCCAAACTAAAGGCTTGTGCCACCATGGCCAGCAAATACATTGATTTAAAAGAATAGGGAACAGGATGCATAGAGCAGATTAAAATACTTACCTTCTATCTGTGGGGCAGATCTCTGACACTGAAGAACCAATAAATCAAATAAAACACGGAGAAATTGCTGTTGGGATCCACCTCTCACCTAGAGGCACAAAAAGTGACCAACAGGAGCAGGGAAGAGATGGAATCAAGCAGGAATCTTTAACCAGAAAACCAGCTTTTTGGCTCCTTCATCACCATTGGCCTCATGCCTGACATAGGTGTCATGTGAGCTGGGGGAGAGTTACACATGCTCACCGCGGGAAGGTAATGGGAATTCAGTGCTCTGGCCCTGGAAACAACCAGCAGCATAGGCTATCGTATCATGGAGAGTGCTTTTTAACTTTTCGATTTATTTAATTTGCCTACCAAAGATGTGCTGTTTCTAAAGTCAGTAGATAGTTCACATACTATATATGATCAGATCAGACCGAAACCCAAGCTGGGAGGTGGAGGATGGGGTGCTGGAGAAACGGTGTGACAGTAAAAGAGCCCGTGCTGCCCTTTGGAGGAGCTAGGTTTGGTTCCCAGCACCATGGGCAGCTCACACTGTCTGTAACCCTAAGCCTCCAGCCCCAGGGGATCTGATGTCCTTTTCTGGTCTCCTTGGTACCAAGTACACATTTGATATACATCTATCCAGGCAAATACTAATACTCCCAAAATTAAAATAAATAATTTTAAGCTAACAACAATAAAGTAACAAATTGGGTATGGTGATGCATGTCCATAATCCCAACACTTGGAAGGTGGAGACAGGAGATCAGGAAATCGAGGTCAGTCTTCGCCACGGAGTGAGTGTCAGGTGAGCCTGGCTACCTGAGATCTGTTTCAACGACAAGGGGAGGGGTTGGGGATGTAGTTCAGCCGGCATGTTGATTGTGAATACACATACTTGGAAGCCCAAAGACACGAGGTCCCCTTCTCTATCACTTTCTGCATAATCTTTGAGGCACAGTTACTGCCCACCATGCTGGAAAGCAGCAAGCCCCAGCAGGTTACAGGTTGGTGCAGTGAAGCCAGACTTGCCGTGTGGGTGCTGGGGTTTGAACTCTCCACCCTTATGATTACAGAGCACGTGCACTTAGCTGCTACACCAGCTCTCTGGCCCCGTCTCCCAGCTTTCCATGCTATTTTTAGGCTTCTGCATTTGGAAAGTCAGTTTCGATGTCAGATCCTCTTGTACTTTTTACAAGCATTTTTTCCCTTTCCTTTTCCAAGGCATCCGAGTTTTCCTTTGATAAACCTGGGGTGTGAGTTGTGCTAATGTTAGCCTGCTTTAGAGATGAGAAGATCGAAGCACAGGATGGTGGATTACGTGACTGGCCCAGACATGCTAACACCTGTGACTTGAGAGAGACCCAGTGTTGGCCCTGAGTTGACACTTTCCCCTGCTTTTTCCTTTCTGCCTGTGTTTTTATCTTATCTTTAGAGAGTAGAATTAACTTGCTTCCCTTTTACTGCTTACTTACGCATCCTAGGCTGACCCCAAACTCACTGTGTGGTTAAGAACAACCTTAACTCCTGATCCTCCCAAGTCTCCCTCCCCAGTGCTGGGATTACAGGCAAGGGCCTCCGTTCCCATCCCAGCTGCCGCTGTTATGCAGTGAACAGTTTGAACTGTTAGAGGAAATATGTCTAGCGAAAGGAACTCATCTAAAAAGAAAAACGAAAGCACTGGAGGGTGCCTTCACCTGAAGGGGAGTGAGGGTCTGCAGGGGAGAAAGGGAAAGGACCACAGAGGAGACCCAGGAACCCTATGGAAGCACAATGTCTCCCCAGGGCACTGAGAGGAGGTTGTAGGACTAAGTATGAAAATTAAGCACCACCCCCGAAGCTGTGGCTCTTAGCTATCCCAGAAACAGCCAGGGCCCATCTGAACATGTGGGAAGCTGGGGAAATGTGGCTCCAAGGTACTTCTGTCTTCGCTCTGCCTTGCCCTCTCCTTGTGCTAGCCTTCCCTCCTTTCCTTCCTTCCTTCCTTCCTTCCTTCCTTCTTCCTTCCTTCCTTCCTCCCTCCCTCCCTTCCTTCTTCCTTCTTTCCTCTCTCCCTTCTTCCCTCCCTCCCCTGTCTCGTTCCTTTCTTTCTTTCTTTCTTTCTTTCTTTCTTTCTTTTTTGAGACAGGGTTTCTCTATGTAGACCTGACTTTCCTGGAACTCACTCTGTAGACCAGGCTGGTCTTGAACTCACAGAGATCAACCTGCCTCTTCCTTCCGAGTGCTGGGATTAAAGGTGTGCGCCACCACCGACTGGCTCACTTTCCTTTCTCAATGCCCAGTGCCCTAGGGTCCTAGTGTCCTGCCATCCGTCATCCCGTTCTAGTTGATTGCATAATCTACAAAACGGGCTCAAAGATGTAGCCAGCAGGTGATAGGTGTTCACCAAACGGGCAGGTGATAGGTGTTCACCAAACGGGCAGGTGATAGGTGTTCACCAAACAGGCAGGTGATAGGTGTTCAGCAAACGCAGGCTCTACCGCTTTGCCCTCTGGAAAGGCTCTGCTTTCGCTGAGTCTCACTGAGTCCGAGTGGGAATTTGAGTCATCTCTCTGTTCCCATGTGTATGGGCTAGGATGTGTCATTAAATAAAATGTTGTGTGACTAGACCTTGGAGAATAAATAACTCACAGCCTGTTTTTATTTTTTAAATATTTATTTATTATTTGTGTGTGTGTGTGTGTGTGTACATGTGTGTGCACGCACAAATGTATGGCTATGGGTACTGTGCTGATTTTTCTTAGCTTAGATTAGCTTGGATTTCAGTAGAGGAGAAGCATGAGAAATACACTTTGACATTTGTGACCGGCTGTGTGTGTATTCTGAGAAATACACTTTGGCATTTGTGACTGGCTGTGTGTGTGTTCTGAGAAATACACTTTTACATTTGTGACCGGCTGTGTGTGTATTCTGAGAAATACACTTTGACATTTGTGACCAGCTGTGTGTGTGTTCTGAGTTTTCTTGTATATGCAGTCAGAATCTGTCAAGGGCGGCAGTGAGGGGCGGGTACAGGGTCTCACTATGTAGCCCTAGTTGGCCCGGAACTCATGATGTAGACTAGACTAGTCTTGAACTCATAGAGATCCACCTGCCTCTGCCCCCTGAGTGCTGGGATTCAAGGCATGTGCTACCACGTCAGGCCTTCACGCTCACTTTGAGGAATGCGATCCGCTTTTCTTGCCTCTTTGAGAGTCATCTCCGCTTGACTATTGAGAAACCATTGTCTCTGTCATCAGCAGGTCTTCAGACACTCGATTAGCTTTGGCTTCTTGGCAACTGGTTTGCCGAAGCGCAAGGCCCATCTCATACGCTCCTTCTCCGTTTCCCTGCCATCAGAGACTGATAGGTCTAGCTGAGAAACGCCTTCGAGAGTGGGGATGAGGTGAGGGAGGGAGAGCAACTGGAGCTGACTGTCCCTGAAACTGCAGTCCAATGTCCCGTCGTTTGCACTGTGCCCATCAAGCACTTGAGCTCCACACACACGATTTCAAAGATTCAGTGATTTTAAAAAAAATGCACAAGACTTATTAACAATGTTTTAAAGCTGGCCATGGTAGTCCATGCCTGTGATTCCAGCACTGGAGAGATGAAGGCAGAAGAATCAGGAATGCAAGGTCATCCCTGCTTTATAACAAATTCAAGGCTATCCTGGACCACATGAGACCCTGTCTGAGAAAACCAAAATAATAATAGCAATAATAATGATAATACTATTTAAAAATTTGTTATATACTGACATATACCATTATGTCCTGGCAATATTTTTTGCATTGGGGCTATACAAAGCTATTAAAATTGATTTTTGCACTGGGGAGGTAGCTCAGTGAGTGGAATACTTGCTGGGTAACCATGAGGACCTGAGTTCAGATCTCCATGCCAAAGCTGGGCGTGGTCAGGACTGGTGGAGAGGAGACAGGCAATCCTGGAGACCGCTGACCTATCCTAACCAGTGAGCTCCTGGTTCCCAGAGAGAGCCTGTTACAAAACAAACAAACAAAACAAAACAACAAAGAAAAAAGAGGAGGAGAGTGATAGAGGAAGAGGCTCAACACTGACCTCTGGCCCCTAACCTCCCGTTACACATCAGGAAAGCACATCTGCATATGTGTGCTCACACATACAGCCCCCACATCTGCACATATGTTCACACAATGAAGCCCCCCACATCTGCATATGTGTGCTCACACATACAGCCCCTACATCTGCACATATGTGCACACAATGAAGCCCTCCACATCTGCATATGTGTGCTCACACATACAGCCCCTACATCTGCACATATGTGCACACAATGAAGCCCTCCACATCTGCATATGTGTGCTCACACATACAGCCCCTACATCTGCACATATGTGCACACAATGAAGCCCTCCACATCTGCATATGTGTGCTCACACATACAGCCCCCACATCTGCACATATGTGCACACAATGAAGCCCCCACATCTGCACATACACGCACACACATACAGCCCCTGCATCTGTACATATGTGCACACAATGAAGCCCTCCACATCTGCACATATGTGCACACAATGAAGTCCCCACATCTGCACATACACGCACGCACATACAGCCCCCGCATCTGCACATATGTGCACACAGTGAAGCCCTCCACATCTGCACATATGTGCACACAATGAAGCCCCCACATCTGCACATACACGCACACACATACAGCCCCCACATCTGCACATATGTGCACACAATGAAGTCCCCACATCTGCACATACACGCACACACACATACAGCCCCCATATCTGTACATAAGTGCACCCACATATGACTTCCCCACACTTAATTTCACTTTTGTCTTTTTCAAGAAGATTCTTATTTACTTTATTATTTTATTCACGTGTTCCTATGTGTATAAGCTCAAGCACTGTGCAGTACCCTGGGAGGCCAGAAGGGAGTAACAGATGTCTCAGCTCTGGAGTTCTAGGCCTTTGTGAGTCACCTGATATAAGTGCTGGATTTGAATTCCTCTTACCCTAACCACCAAGCCACCTCTCCAGCCCATTTTCTTTTTAGCATGTGGCTTCTAGGAAGTTGAGAGTGATCTATATATTCACATCCTGGTATTTAGACATGTCATTTAGTAAGGTCAGTCTGAAGGGCTGAGTGGCACGTGACTGGAACATTGATTGAAGGTGTTACTGTACACTCGTATAAACATGGGTGGTGAGCCTGCCTTCACATAGAGCCAGGCTCAGATATGAACCAAATCGCCACCACACTCAGGATGAGTTCAGAGACAAAAGGGCAGGCCCACCGATGTAACTGGTTTTCCAAATTCTCCACAATTTGCTCTGAACTTCAGGCTAGACGATAATAGAGTTTAAAACAGTAAGGGTTATTTTGTGGAGAGGAAGTCTCAATCCATGAGAGTAATGGAAGAAGTTTCTAGAAGGCTAGGGCTTAGTTATTGCTTCTGTCATTGCCTTTTTGGTTGTTCTTTTCTTTGAATTCCAGCAGGCGCTGGTGGAGGGACTGGAGCCAGCAGAATTACATTATAAATGGGGGAAGCCCATCAAGTTGTTTAAAAACATCATCTTGAGTTTGATACACAGAAATGATTTTATTTTCCTCCTATATCCATTAGGATTTTCTGACCCCCACTCCCTTATTTCTCTTTGTCCTCTCTCCAGACAGGTCTTGCTATGCAGCCCAGACTGGTCTTGAACTACTGATTCTCCTGGTGTTGCCTCTTGGGTGCTGGCATTACAGACATGTGCTGCCATAGCTAGTGTATGTCCCATTGGGGGTTGAACTCAGGGCCTCCTACATAGTGGGCAACATTTCCACTTAAATAGAATCTCACAGAAGTCTTATGAATTTCTAAATTTCTAACTGTAAAGTAAGCAGCCACCAAACCCGCCTATAAAAATCTGTGGTAGTCAGGCATGGTGGCACAGGCCTTTACTCCCGGCATGAGGGAGACAGAGACAAGAGCTTCAGGTCAGCCTGATCTACATAGTAGGTTTGAGGCCCACGTAATTTATGTAGTGAGTTCTAGGCCACAATTTATATAGTAAATTCCAGGACAGCCAGAACTATACAGTAAGGCCTTGTCTCCAAAACTAATACCATTAACAATAATATATTATTAATGGGTACATATATGAGTAAGTAAATAATGCAATGTAGTGAGGAAAGAACTTTCAAATTCATCAGATGAGAAGGCCAACCCAGAATCTGAACTACAAGGAAGTCAGCCCTGTTATAATCTCACAGAGATCCTCCCTGCAAACATGAAGTGTTGGGTTTTCTGTAAGCCCACCCTCTTTCCCCACAACTTTCTTTCTCCAGTTTTTTTTTTCTTTCTTTTAAGTTTATAGGTGGGTGGAAGGAACATTATGTTCTCAACCATTTCTTTTCTTTAAAATCTCATGCACAGGCTGGTCTATAATTACCCGCTATACGTAGATAACTCCTACAAGAATCTTGCGAGCTCTCTGCTGAGTTCCAGGCTGGTACAGTCAGCTGCCCATGTTTCGTCCACTCCCAGAGTTCTCAAATGCACCCAGAGCTTAACAAACGCAAATAGAAGCCATAGCTCCCAGCTCAGAGCTGTAGCGCTTCTATTCCTCCCAGGAAAAAGATGAAACCAACCAAGCCACGTGGTGTGCCTCCCCCCACCACTCCTCTGCCATGCCCCTGCACCAGTTACCCACAAAGACCCCCTTAGAATGCCAGCGTTAGTGTATTATTCTAAATGAGGCTATTGGGGTTTATGGGTGCACATCAAAGCCTTCTCCACACTTACTTCATCTGAAAGTGGACACATCATCTGGGGACTGGGGTATCCAGACGTTCCTCTTCATGCCAACTTTTACTGTCAAGAAAGACACCAAGAGTAAATCTATGTAAATCTCCCCTGTGGTGAGTGTTATGGCTGCTGAAGAATCTTGAAAGACTGCTAACATACAAGAATAATCACAACTTTCTTACCTTTCATTCATTTGTCTGGAAATTCATTTAGTCCCATAGACGCTTCTAACTTCCACCCCTTCTCCCTTCCTTGCAATGTTGGGTGTGCAATTCTCTGATTTTTAAAATTTTTAATAGTTATTTATTTATGTGTTTGGATGTGTTGCCTGCACATGCGTCTGCGCACCCATGTGTGTGCCTGGTTCTAGCAAAGGCCGGAAGACAGCATCAAATTCCCTGGAACTGAGTGTGCCGTACAGATGCTGGGAATTGAACCCAGGACCTCTGGAAGAATAGCCAGTGATCTTAACCACTGAGTCATCTCTCCAGCACCCACTTAAATAGTATCTTGCCATGTAACCCAGGCTGGCATCAAATTCTTTCTTCTTAAGACATCTTTCTTAGGCCAGGCGGTGGTGACACATATCTTTGATCCTAGCACTTGGAAAGCTGAGGAAGGAGGATCTCTGTGAGTCTGAGGACATCCTGGTCTACAGAGTGAGACCCAGGACAGCCAGGGTTGCATAGGGAAACTCCATCTTGAAAAGCCAAACAACAACAACAACAAAACAAAATCCCAAAGGAACCCCCTCTCCAAAAACAAAACAAAACAAAACAAAAAACAAAAACCAAACAAACAAACAAACAAAAATGTAAAAGGAGAATGTACCTTGGATTCAAGCATCTTTCTCCTTCAGCAGCTACATGGCCTCTTCCTGACTCTGCCTTCTTTCTCCCTGCATTCGGTTTAGTTTTTCCTACCTAGCTATATTCTGCCCTGCCATAGGTCAAAGCAGCTTCTTTATTAATGAATAATAATAAAACATATTTACAGCATACAGAGGGGAATCCCACAGCAACAACAACAACAAAAACCCAACCATTTTTTCACAGTTGGGCATGGTGACACACTCCTTTATTCCCAGCACTTAGGATGCCCAGGCAGGCAGATCTCTGTGAGTTGAGTACACAGCCTGGCCTACACTGGCAAGTTCCAGAACTGCCAGGGCTACATGACAGAATCCTCGAAACAAATGTTGTTTTTAAGATTTATTTTATTTTTATTTGTATGAGGACCTGCATGTGCACCTTGTGTATGCCTGGTGCCCAGAAAACCAGAAGGCAGAGTCAGAGCCCTGGAACTGGACTTACAGACAATGGTGAGCCATCATGCAGCTGTGGGAATTCAATCTGAGCCCTCTGCAAGGGCAGTAAGTGATCTTGACCACTGAACCATCTCTCCGGGCCCTGTAAAATGTCTTTTAAAACATTGTATTATGCTAGGCGGTGGTGGCACACACCTTTAATCCCAGCACTCAGGAGGCAGAAACAGGTGGGTTTCTGTGAGTTAGAGGCCAGCCTGGTCTACAGAGTGAATAAATGTACGTGTGTGTGTGTGTGTGTGTGTGTGTATGTGTGTGTGTGTATACAGCGTATGAGTGTGCAAGTCATAGTGTGAGTGTTCGGGTCAGAGAACAATTTGTCAGGGTTAATTATGCTGTTTAGGTCTGAGGGTTTAAACTCAGAACTTCAGGCTTGGATGCAAGGGCCTTTCTCACCTGGGTTATCTCACTGGCCTTGGCCTTGAATACTCCATTCTCTTGCCTCAACCTCCAAAGTGTTGAGATTACAGAAATATATCCAATATAATCCTCTAATTTTAACCATTTAGCCAGTTTCTTCGTCTTCTGACTTTTAAATTTTTTTAATAGTTTTTTTCTCTTTCTCCTCCTTCCTCTTTTTTGCTCGAGACAGGGTTTCTTTAGGTAGCCCTGGCTGTCTGCCTGTCCTGGAACTCGCTTTGTAGACCAGGTTGACTTCAAACTCACAGAAGTCCTCCTGCCTCTGCCTCTCTAGTGCTGGGATTGAGGCGTGGGCCACCACCGCCCAGCTAGTCAGCCTTTTTCATAAACTTTTTACAAAGTGTGCTTATGTACATGTGTGTGTAACTTCCTGAAGTTACTCTCCTACGTCCACCCTTCTGTGGGTTGGGGCACGCTGACTCCAGTCCTTAGGTTTCCACGCACGTGCTTTTCCAGGCTGAGTCGGATGAGCTGTACAGTGGGCTATCTTTGTAAAGTTCTACAGCCACACACATTAAAGAATTTTCTCCTCTTCCTGTCAGTTTGGCTTTTGTTGCTGAAGTTTGTGCCTCCCAGCACTTCCTGATCTGCACAACTCCAGCTTCACCGTTATCAGTGTCCTTGGCCACAGACCTCTTCCCCCTCCTGCTGACTCCTATTGGATTCTGCTCATCCTCCAGAACCACATACAAGCAGCGTCTTCCTTGGCAAACCTCTGTCCTGCTCATGTCCGGTTTCCTCCACTTGTCCTTTATAACACTATTCACACTAGCAATAAAAATGCCATTAGTTGACTAATGTCTTCTCCTCTAGACGTCTGCAAGTGTCTTCCCCTCCTCTTCCCCTCCCCTTCCCCTCCTCTTCCCCTCCTCTCCCCTATCTTCTTTCCCTTCTGTCCCTCCTCTTTTTTTTTTCTTTCAGAGTGTCACCACTAGTTTGTGCTGGCCTTGTACTTACTCTCAGGTTGCCAAGGTCATTCTAGTGCTAGAAGAACAGGCCTGGGTGCCCAAGCCCAGCTCAACTGTAAGTGTCTTGATGGTAAGGGTCCTCCCTGTATTTGCTTGATGTTGTATTCTAAGTTCCTAGCACAAAGTGGACTCATATGTACAAAATTACCGAATGAGGAGCTAAGGAACTGGTCCAGCGGTGAAACACTTTCCGAGAGTGCATGAGCCCTGAGCTTGATCCCCAGCAACAGCGCGAATTCCTGACTGCATGATTCAGCATGCACTGGATGAGAGTATGCACAGAAGATGCGAGAAACGCCACCTGCAACCGAGCAGGAAGGCTCCCCTCACGGCACCCATTCGGCACAGGGCAAAGCAATCTCAAAATAGCCAGTGCTGGTGTGGGCTGAGTTGCTACTCTATCGGGGTAACCGTCCTGGGTAGGGATTAGATGACAGGTTTACTTGAGAGGGGCTGACCCAGAAAACTGCCCTGCAACATGCATGAGAGATCCTGATGAAACCTAAAAATAGTGCTATCGCTGGCTTGGAAAACTTGAGTGATGATCTGTCCTCTCTCCTTTGCAACCCCTGCCACTGCGAAGCCTCGGCTGCCCCCCCCCCCTTTTTTTATTGAACTGGAGAATTCCAGAGAGGGCTGCTGTTCTCCGCCAGCTGGCTGGCTCGGCTATGCCCGCTTTACCTTTTGTACTTGTTGGTTTGCTTCTTTGAGATGGGGTCTCACGTAGCCCAGGCTACCTCAAATTTGCTTTATAGCCGAGATTGCCCTTGAACTCCTCATCTCCTGCCTGCTCTTCCCAAGTGCTGAGATTATGAGTATAATACCTCCGCATTACATGTTATTTATTTATTTAGTGCTGGGAGTCACACTCAGGACCGTGGGCATCGTAAGCAAGAGTTCTGTTCTCCTCCAGCCCACTCATTTTAAAACGAGGAAACGAGCTTCCGAGAGGCCTGGCGATGACACGTGCTGGAGCCCGGAGTTTGGAATCCTCAGGCACGGATATGACCTGAGTATGACCCCGGAACCCACAGACACTTATAAAATAAAGCTGACGTGGTGGCATGCCTATAGCCTCAGTGCTGGCAGGTAGTCACAGGTGGACCCGGGGGCTCTCCAGCCAGCCAGCCAAGCCAATGAGAGACTCTGTCTCAAAAACAAGGTGGCACTCCTGAAAATGACATCTGAACTTGACCTCTGGCCTCTATGCACACGCGTGTGTACCTAAATGGCCAGGCTTCCACATGTACATATACATACACCACCCCCAAAAGAAGGAAACAAGCGAGTGAGCATTTTCAAAGAAGGAAACGGACAGAGCCCGGAGAACCGCAGAGGTTCAGTGGGAACCTTTCATAGGTTTTTCTGTGCATTGTAACAGGTCAGCCTTGGCGGGAGGAGCCGCCACTTTGGTTTCTTCTACGGGCTAATTCTGCCCTCAATGTATGCCTTACTCTTCTGTCTCAATGTTGTAGGAGAGGAGACTGAAAACCAGACTCAAGGTCACACCTAGAGCTCAGAGAAACATTGTCTTTGTCTATTCTCCAGTCTCATTCCTGCCTTTAAAGCTTTTCTATTATCTCTGTTATGTATATGAATGTCTGTGTGACTGTCTGCCCTGTGTGTGCCGGCACCTGCAGAAGCCAGAAATGGGTCTCGGATGCCTTGGAGCTGGAGTGATGGATGGTTAGAAGCTGCCCGATGTGAGTGCTGGCAACTGAACTCTGGTCCTCTGGAAGAGCAGCAAGGTCTTTTAGCTGTCAAGCCATCTCTCCAGCCGCAGCATTCGTTTCTTTAAAAACCACTCACTGCCTGTTGCCTCCAATCCTGCTTCTCTCTGCTTTACCAAGAGGCTGCTTAAGCTTCAGCCCCACGGCGCTTCCTGTGGGCTCTCGCGTTTTTGTGTGACTCCCAGGCTTACACAAATAGATACATTTGTTATAGCTTTTCTTAATGCTAATTTATTTCATGGACTAAAACAATTAAAGGTTGGGTGTGACCCGAGGCAGGTTCCAGAGGTTTCGGATGCCGTGCTCCTGTAGGTCACCTGAATGAGGGGCAGGAGAGAAGAGCTGCTTCCCCCTTCTCTTGAGCACTGCCACATTGGGAGATGTCGTAGCCAGCGTAGTCTGAGCAAGCACTCAAGACCTGATGAAGATAGCCAGAATGAAGATGGGAGGACCATGTGGAGGAGACAAGTTCCCGGTCAGTAGCAAGCTCTGAGCTCTGCTACCAGATGAGCGGATATGTTTGGGTAACGCATTTGTCTTTCTAACCATTTGCTAAGTCAGCTAGTATCCTTGTCATGTTTCTACTGCCGTGACAAAACACCCTGACGAAAGCAGCTTATAAAAGACAACATCTGATTGGGAGTTCATGGTTCCAGAGTCCATGACTACCATGGCAGCAGACAGGTAGAGCATCGGAGAGCTTACTTCTTTATCTACAAGTGGGAGGCAGACACCCCCAGACACATGCCTCCTCCAACAAGACCACACCCCTGATCCTTCCCAAACAGTTCCACCAACCGGGGAACCAAGGATTCAAATAGATGAGCCTATGGGAGCCATCCTCACTTAAACCATCCCAGTTAGTAACACTAGCTTCATGGCGCTGTGCATCTAAATGAGACAACATAAGACCTCTGTCTGCTCCAGAACGCTGCCCTCTGTGCAGCATGGCCAAAGACATCTTGAAATCAGGGCAGATGCAACTAACCACAGGAGACCCTCCCAAAATAGAGGTTATTAAGACTCATTTCAGGCCAGCAAGATGGCTCAGGGAGTAAAAGTGACTGCTGCCAAACCTGGTGGATTGAGTTTGATTCCTGGGACTTTTATGGTAGAAGGAGAGAACCAACTCCACAGGATGTCCTGATACTTCCACGTGCACACTGCGGTGTGTGCACGGCCTGATCCAGTGCTCTATCACTCCTGCTGGGGTGAGCTTTTTGGTGGTAAACCTGCCCAATTCACCCGTGTTCCTGTAATGAACCCCAATAAGCCCCATGGATCCCCAAGCTGCACTGAGTGAATGGCTTGCCCTCTGAGGCGAATGGGAATTGACGCCCCAGGAAGAGCTACTCCACACTGGCGTTTGCTCAATGGATGGAGACACTGCTCACTTCCATTCCCTTCCAAACTCATAAACATTGATGGAAAGTTTGCTTTAATGCAAGAGCTAATGACTTGGAAGAGCAAACAGCCCTCCTCAAGAGACCTCTTCTCTCTTGAGCCATGTTAATGTTTTAATCAGATTACAGCCAAGTCCTGCGGAACCTTTGGTGGTTTTGCCTATCTGTCCTCTGAACCTGCTGAACCTTTGGTGTCCTGCGGAACCTTTGGTGTCCTGCTGAACCTTCAGTGGTTTTGCCTATCTGTCCTCTGAGCTGTTAGTCACAGGATTTCCAGCTCACAGCTGAAAGCAGTTTTAGTTCCTTCATTCCCGAATGCTCAAGCAGGCTATACCTCCCAACCCCAAAGAACATAAATCACTAGGAACTTCTGAGCTGGGCATGGTGGCTCATCTCTGTAACTCAGCACTCTGAGGGAGGATGATTGCCACCAGTTTGAGGCCATCCTGGGCTACAAGACTAACCTAGACTACAATGTAAAAAAAAGCCTGCGGCAACAAACCAAATTTTCCAGGTTCAGAGGTTGGAGGTAATGGAAGAGATCCAGAAAAAGTTACCCTGACTCATTTTCATCTGAAGGAACTGAAGTCCTGAAATTCCTTATCTGCCTAAAGCCGAGAATTCAAGAGCCATGAGTTCCCTTTGTAACTGCTGAGAGACCCTAAGTTGCTCCATACTATATAAAAGATTGGTTTTTAGGCTGTGCCCTGCTCTGAGAGACTTCATTTTCCAAACAGATTCGGACTGGTTTGAGCGCAACTTCAGGGTCTAGGTATCTTATTGCTGTAATGAAACACATGACCAAAAGTAAGTTGGGGAGGAAAGGGTTTATTTCACTAACAGTTTCATAAGCAGTTCATCATCAAAAGCAGTGAGGGCCGGAACTCACACAGGGCAGGAATCTGGAGGCAGGAGCTGATGCAGAGGCCCTGGAGGGGAGCTGCTTACTGACTTGCTCAGCCTGCTTTTGTATAGAACCCAGGACCACAAGCACAGGGATGGAACCACCCACATGGCCTAGGCCCTCCCCCGTCAATCACTGTAGCAGACTTTCTTGGGCTGCCAGTCCCCAAATCATGACACAGAGACATTAAGTATGACAGCTTGGCCTTAGCTTAGGATTGCTTCTAACTAACTCTTATAACTTAAATTAACCCATTTCTGTTAATCTATATGTTGTGACATGGCCCATGGTTTTTACCTCTCCTCCTGTATGCCCTGCTTCCTTTGTGTCCAACTGGCAGTCATGGTTTCTTCCTTTCAGAGTCCCCTCTGTCCCCAGAAGTCCTGCCTAGCCATTGGCCATTCAGCTCGTTATTAAACCAATCACAGTGACACAGTGTAAAGGGATATTCAGTGACAAATCACTCATTAAGAAAATGTACTACAGCCGGTCTTAATGAGGCATTTTCCTAATTCATGCTTCCTTCTCTGAAATGACTGTGGTTTGTGCTAAATTGACATAAAACTATGCAGCACCAGAGGTCACACAAACAGGACCCTCTGTCCAGCACGGCTTGAAGCCCAGAGTGATGGTAACTCATTTCTAAACATGGTAAGGGCATTACCCTGCAAACTGACTAGAGTGAGCTGGGCTGCGGGAGCACATGAATGCTCTGTAATCACACCAGGAGAACCAGGCCTGAGAACCCACAGAACACAGAGGGGCTGTGGGAGCACATGAATGCTCTGTAATCACACCAGGAGAACCAGGCCTGAGAACCCACAGAACACAGCGGAAGAAAGAGTATAGCCCCCAGGACCCTAGCAAAAGGAGGACTCCTGACACGGAACTGTCACCTGACTGCCTGGCCAACAGAGACCTCCAACAGTCCCAGAAGCTTCAGCATGGCTTGTTCCCCACTGCGGACGTGGCCTGCTTGAATTGCGGTCTGTCTGTCTGTTCCTCTGCCTGAACCTGCTATCCGTCCATCTTCCTGTTCTTCCATCTGGACCCAGTCTTGCCCTTTATTTCACAGCCTTCATGGTCCCATGCCTGGAATAGGTTTCCATCTTAAGATTCAGCTCAGACCTATGACCCACGGGCTCAGCGCAGCTGCCGTATCTCCAGGAGGATTAGTTAGTAAACTAACGCCCAGATCCCCAGCACGAATATGCTCTTTCCATCCTTAACGTCTCAGCCTCTGCCTCCCAGGCTTCCGAACTCCTTAAGCCCTGACTGCTGTGCTCTCTTGTATGTTACCCGCAGGCACACGTATAAACACATTTACCTCGTGATATGTAGTGTGTTCTCTGGGAGTTAATATTAGTAACTGAGACCGGAACAAAAGAGCCTGTGTTTGCCAACAGCTAGCTATCAGGGGAAACTGGCACATCTTGGCAAACTGCAGACAACAAAATTGATTTATTGTCAGACAATAAATTCTGACACACAAATATGCTCGCCTATGTTTCTGGCAAAATGTGCTCATGACAGTTTGTTTGTGTTTTCTCATGTTTTTGAAGGCACGATATTGTATTTAACCAGGGCTGAAGTTGTAGTGTTAAATTTTATAATCTGTTCATACAGCTATAAATCAAAACAGCAGTTTATCTGCCCATTTATGATGATATTTTGGAACTGAGCTTTTCATATCTGTGGTTGGGGGCATAGCTTGATTGGTAGTACAAAGAAAGAAAATCCTTCTTTCTTAGCTAGAACCTATTCATTCGATGATAAAAGACAGATTAACCCAAATGCAGGTTAAATTGCCATTTTGAGCTTTATATGCAAGAACCACACAGAAAATCAATGCAATTCTAAAGAGGCAGCTAGGGTCTGACTTCCATGCCGTCTAACAAAGGACTAGACAAGCGTCCCTGAGAGATGGCTTAGCAGGCAAAGACATCTATTAGTAAGCCTGAGTTGGATTCCTAGGGACCCATGTGGTAGCCGGTCTAGCAGTTAAAAGCACTGGCTGCTCTTCCAGAGGACCCAGAGGTTTAATTCACAGCACCCACATGGCAGCTCACAACTGTCTGTAACTCCAGTTCCAGGAGGTCAGACACCTTCATACCAATGCACATAAAATAAAATAAAATTAAAATAAATTTAAAAACAAGATGTGTATGGAGCATTCCTGTTGTTCCTGGAATCCAAGATAACTATTGAATGCAGTGACTCAGGAGGAAAGTGTCAGAGGCAAAATAGAGCCAAAATTAGCCAGGCGGTGGTGGCACACGCCTTTAATCCCAGCACTCGGGAGGCAGAGACAGGAGGAGCTCTATGAGTTCGAGGCCAGCCTGGTCTACAGAGTGAGTTCCAGGACAGGCTTTAAAGCTATAGAGAAACGCTGTCTCGAAAAAACAAACAAACAAAAACAGAGCCAAAATGGTATTAGGCTATGACTGCGCTCTCCTTTATTTCAGGGTATGGGATCTGGGTGGTTTGGTTTGTTTTTTCCAAACTCAACTGTGGGGAATTGTTTCCTCTCTAGGAACTATGGAGGCCTAGGAGGAACAATCTTCCTGATATCAAAGCCCCAAATGCCAGATCATTAAATGTGGGCTGGGCAGTGACAGAATGCTGGTCTGGCACATGATGTTGGGGTCAATCCTTAGTGCAATTAGGGGGAAAGGGCAACTTATAAATGCAAAAAGTGAAAAATGGGGGGCTGGAGAGGTGACTCAGTGGTTAGGAGTGCCTGCTGCACAATCATGATGGCCGGAGAGCAGATCTTAACCCCCAAAGAATGAGACAGGTGTCCTGCAGATGCCAGCAACCCCAGCTCTGAGTGTGTGGAGACAGGAGGATGCTGGGGCTTGCTGACTCCCAGCCTAGTAGAGAAAACACAAGTCCTGTGTAGAGAGAGACCCTGCCTCACAGGAATGTGTAGACGGTGATAGCTCACAGGAATGTGTAGATGGTGATAGCTCACAGGACTATGTAGACGGTGATAGCTCACAGGAATGTGTAGATGGTGATAGCTCACAGGAATGTGTAGATGGTGATAGTTCACAGGAATGTGTAGATGGTGATAGCTCACAGGAATGTGTAGATGGTGATAGTTCACAGGAATGTGTAGATGGTGATAGCTCACAGGAATGTGTAGATGGTGATAGCTCACAGGAATATGTAGATGGTGATAGCTCACAGGAATATGTAGATGGTGATAGCTCACAGGAATATGTAGACGGTGATAGCTCACAGGAATATGTAGACGGTGATAGCTCACAGGAATATGTAGATGGTGATAGCTCACAGGAATATGTAGACAGTGATAGCTCACAGGAATATGTAGACAGTGATAGCTCACAGGAATATGTAGACAGTGATAGCTCACAGGACTATGTAGATGGTGATAGCTCACAGGAATGTGTAGATGGTGATAGCTCACAGGAATATGTAGATGGTGATAGCTCACAAGAATATGTAGATGGTGATAGCTCACAGGAATGTGTAGATGGTGATAGCTCACAGGAATATGTAGACGGTGATAGCTCACAGGACTATGTAGATGGTGATAGCTCACAGGAATATGTAGACGGTGATAGCTCACAGGAATATGTAGACAGTGATAGCTCACAGGACTATGTAGACAGTGATAGCTCACAGGACTATGTAGATGGTGATAGCTCACAGGAATATGTAGACGGTGATAGCTCACAGGAATATGTAGACGGTGATAGCTCACAGGAATATGTAGACGGTGATAGCTCACAGGAATATGTAGACGGTGATAGCTCACAGGACTATGTAGACAGTGATAGCTCACAGGAATATGTAGACGGTGATAGCTCACAGGAATATGTAGACAGTGATAGCTCACAGGAATATGTAGACGGTGATAGCTCACAGGAATATGTAGACGGTGATAGCTCACAGGACTATGTAGACAGTGATAGCTCACAGGAATATGTAGACGGTGATAGCTCACAGGAATATGTAGACGGTGATAGCTCACAGGACTATGTAGATGGTGATAGCTCACAGGAATATGTAGACGGTGATAGCTCACAGGAATATGTAGATGGTGATAGCTCACAGGAATATGTAGACAGTGATAGCTCACAGGAATATGTAGACAGTGATAGCTCACAGGAATATGTAGACAGTGATAGCTCACAGGACTATGTAGATGGTGATAGCTCACAGGAATGTGTAGATGGTGATAGCTCACAGGAATATGTAGATGGTGATAGCTCACAAGAATATGTAGATGGTGATAGCTCACAGGAATGTGTAGATGGTGATAGCTCACAGGAATATGTAGACGGTGATAGCTCACAGGACTATGTAGATGGTGATAGCTCACAGGAATATGTAGACGGTGATAGCTCACAGGAATATGTAGACAGTGATAGCTCACAGGACTATGTAGACAGTGATAGCTCACAGGACTATGTAGATGGTGATAGCTCACAGGAATATGTAGACGGTGATAGCTCACAGGAATATGTAGACGGTGATAGCTCACAGGAATATGTAGACGGTGATAGCTCACAGGAATATGTAGACGGTGATAGCTCACAGGACTATGTAGACGGTGATAGCTCACAGGAATATGTAGACGGTGATAGCTCACAGGAATATGTAGACAGTGATAGCTCACAGGAATATGTAGACGGTGATAGCTCACAGGAATATGTAGACGGTGATAGCTCACAGGACTATGTAGATGGTGATAGCTCACAGGAATATGTAGACGGTGATAGCTCACAGGACTATGTAGACGGTGATAGCTCACAGGAATATGTAGACGGTGATAGCTCACAGGAATATGTAGACGGTGATAGCTCACAGGAATATGTAGACAGTGATAGCTCACAGGAATATGTAGACAGTGATAGCTCACAGGACTATGTAGATGGTGATAGCTCACAGGAATATGTAGACAGTGATAGCTCACAGGAATATGTAGACAGTGATAGCTCACAGGAATATGTAGACAGTGATAGCTCACAGGAATATGTAGACGGTGATAGCTCACAGGAATATGTAGACAGTGATAGCTCACAGGACTATGTAGATGGTGATAGCTCACAGGAATATGTAGACGGTGATAGCTCACAGGAATATGTAGACAGTGATAGCTCACAGGACTATGTAGACAGTGATAGCTCACAGGACTATGTAGACGGTGATAGCTCACAGGAATATGTAGACGGTGATAGCTCACAGGAATATGTAGACGGTGATAGCTCACAGGAATATGTAGACAGTGATAGCTCACAGGAATATGTAGACAGTGATAGCTCACAGGACTATGTAGATGGTGATAGCTCACAGGAATATGTAGACAGTGATAGCTCACAGGAATATGTAGACAGTGATAGCTCACAGGAATATGTAGACAGTGATAGCTCACAGGAATATGTAGACGGTGATAGCTCACAGGAATATGTAGACAGTGATAGCTCACAGGACTATGTAGATGGTGATAGCTCACAGGAATATGTAGACGGTGATAGCTCACAGGACTATGTAGATGGTGATAGCTCACAGGAATATGTAGACAGTGATAGCTCACAGGACTATGTAGATGGTGATAGCTCACAGGAATATGTAGACGGTGATAGCTCACAGGACTATGTAGATGGTCATAGCTCATCATACTACATGACCCCTTCCAGCCTTAAGTATTTACATAGGCATGCACATTCACATACCCACCCCCCACACACACTCACACACCTAAATAAATAATGTTTTTGAGACGGCTTCTCACTGACTGACCCGGGACTTACTATAGAGACCAGGCTGACCTTGAGCGCACAGAGGTGTCCTCTGTTTTTGCCTACCGAGTGCTGGGGGTAAAGGATTATGCTGCCATGATTGGCCTTAAATAGATCTCTTAAAAAATGAAAAAAAAAAATGTACTCCCTTCTCTGAAATTGTTTAGTCTCATGAGTCTGGGTATGGCCTCAATCTCAAGTGCTCCTCCTGCTTCAGTCTCTCAAGCGACTAAGACCACAGGCACAAACCACCACACCAGAACATGAGCTGGTTTTGTTTGTTTGCCTGTTTTGAGGCAAAGTCTATTGTTTCCCAGGCTGGCCTCAAACTTCCAGGTATACCCAAGAGTTCCCTTGGACTTCTGCTCCTCTCCCCTTTACCTACTAAGTGCTGGGAATCAATAATGACTTATGTCATGCTGAGTATTGAACCTTGGCTTCCATGATACATGGAGCTACATGCTCTGTCCTCACATAAAGGTGGTTGTTGTTGTTGTTTTGTTATTGATGTTGTTTTTGAGGCAGAATCTCTCTACATGGCTCTGGTTGTTCTGGACTCACCAGGCTGGCCTCAAACTCAAAGATCAGCCTACCTCTGCCTCTCTACTGCAGGAATTAAAGGCATTTGCTACCATGCTTGACCACATGAAATATTTTTACTATTGATAAATATGGAATTTATCAAATATAATTTTGCTTTTAAAAGTCTTACATCTTTAGTCTGATTCTATCACAGGGACTGTAATGTCAATGTCCATCTTATTTCCAATAAGACTATATTGCGGGGCTGGAGAGATGGCTCAGTGGTTAAGAGCACTGACTGCTCTTCCAGAGGAACTGGGTTCAATTCCCAGCACCCACATGGCTCTGCTCACAATTGTCTGAAGATCCAGTTGCAGGGGATCTGACACCTTCACACCAACGCACATAAAATAAAGTTAAATAAACCATAAAATATTTTTTTTAAAAAGACTATATTGCAACCCCTATTTTTGCACTTCCTATTTTTGGTAATAGTTTTATGGATTAGATCATTGCTCTACCAAATATTTAAGATGATAAGAATGTTAGTGTGTGTGTGAAATGAACTATGATAACAGCAAACATGAGAGAAAATGAATTTCTTGCTGCAATGTCGGTCAACACTGATGTCGGTCAATACTGATGCAAATCCTTTGGATTTTCTGACCTCACTTCCATGGAAAAATTCTAATTGCTATTTCTCTGGCAAATTTCTGATATCTGCAATAACTGTATTGCTTCACAATTGCAATTTAAGCAAAATTCTCAGGATTCTCAAAGGACTTTCAGACCTTAGACTAAGATCTTAGGATGGTCAGTTAATTAATGAGAAATCTTTGATTTCCTGGCATATTTTTTAGAAAATTAAAATCAACAGACAAATAGAAAGAAAAGTTCTGGGTCACCAAGCATTATTTAGACTTTTTTTTTAAAGGCATGCACAGAGAGGTAAATTCAGTACATACATTGTCTTGTAATCTATGAGGTTAACTATATATTAAAGCTAGGATTGGGATCTGGAACGATAGGTTAGCTGTTAAGAATGCCTGCTGCTTTTCCAGAGGACCTGAGTTTGGCTCCCAGCATCCACATGTGGATGCTCACATCTGCTCGGAACTCCAGTTCCAAGGGATCTAATGCCCTCTTCTGCCCTTCACAGGTACCTGTGCTCACATGCACAGATATTTTTTTTTAAAGGGCAGGCATGGTGGTGCACACCTTTAATTCTGGCACTGGGGAGGCAGAGACAGGTGGATCTCTGAGTTCAAGGACAGTTTGGTTTACAGATTGAGTTTTGGGACAGCCAGTGTTACACAAAGAGACCTTGTCTCAAAAAAAAACCAAAATAATAATAATAAAAATTAAAATTAAAAAAGAAGACAGCCCTCAGCGCATCAGGAATGCTTTCACCAGAGGCTGAATGTGTAGACTCTGGTTGTTCTCCCAGTCTCCAGAACTATCAACAAAGGACGTTTAAAGTACCTAGTAATAGCATTTCTGTTAGATCAATACAGACTGAGTAAGGCAACTGGAAATATCAATAATGATTTTGACCGTAGTATTAGATTCACTATAAATAAACCCAATGTCTACCAACCAATGAATGGATAAAACAAAATGTGGTCTTTTCATAATGGAGCACTCACTTCTCATCAATGACAGGACCTGGAGTAGAGCTTCAATCCACAATGTGAATGAACCTTGGAAACATTACATCATGTCACAGGGGCCAGCCACAGCAGTCTGCATAGCATATGACTGCATTTACATGAAGTGTTCGGAATAGGCAAATCTATAGAGACAGAGAGTGGATTTGAGGTCGCAGGGACTGGGACAGAGGGGTGGGAAGAGATGGATGGTGGTTTATGGGGGGAGAAAATTCCAGAATTAGATAGTAATGGTGACCACACTGTCCTACTGACACCACCACATGGCATACTACGTTTATTTGATTTTAACTTTTGCTTTTGTGGATCAGGGCCTTGTTACGTGGCCTGGAACTCACTGTGTAGACCAGGCTGGTCTTGGGTCACTCTCCTGTTTCTGCCCCCCGGGGTGCGTAGCTTACAGATAATTGTCACCTAGATGATGACACATTTTAAAGTTTTTTAAAATTATGCTTGTTTATTTATTTCCTCTCTCTCCTCTCTACGTCTCTGTCTGTCTGTCCGTCTCTCTGTGTGTCTGTCTCACATGGAATACATACGGAGGTCAGAGGACACCTTTCAGGATTCCGTTCTCCCCTTCCATATCCAAGTGTTTGAGCGTACGGGGACATTCTCATTCAGCCAGCACAGGCCAGCTGCAGTGGCCGCGTGTGGAAGCTCCCTTCCACAGACCCGATGCCAACCCGAAGCCCGACAGCAGCATTACAAAGGACAAACCATCTGCCACTTTGCCCAGGCTCCAGAGGACCGAGTCAGAATTACACAGGTCCGGGCTGGAGAGATGGCTCAGTGGTTAAGAGCACTGCCTGCTCTTCCAAAGGTCCTGAGTTCAATTCCCAGCAACCACATGGTGGTTCACAACCATCTGTAATGAGGTCTGGTGCCCTTTTCTGTCATGCAGGGATACATACATAATAAATTAATAAATCTTAAAAAAAAAAACAAGTCATTGTAAAAAAAAAAAAAAAGAATTACACAGGTCCTCAGAGAGTAAGGAAGAATTCACACTCAACACTCAGCAAAGAGAAGGAAGTGATCGTGATTGGCGTTTGACATTCAGGAATGGATCGAGCTCAGTTTCCTGAGTTATAGGAGAATAGCAAAGAGGAGGTCTTCTCAGAAAGCCAGAAGCTTACAGGGACTGAATCCTATCCACGGGGGACTGAGAATATATTCAATACCTTTCACAATGAACTCCCCCGCCAAGCCGTCATTCCTCCAAACACTTCCTCCATGGCCTCCCTAGATCACAGCCAGGTCCTAGAGGTGCCACACGCACAGTTTCTCAAGTGACACTGAATCCTTGTCATGCTGGAGTCCCCAGTAGCCTCATTAAGGCAAAGCGGCTGAAGCAACCTGAGTTACTCAGCCTGAAGCCATGTCTCCCTCCTCATTGTTTTTGTTGTTAGGTTTGGTCCTGAGCTTTCCTAAGTAACTCAGCCTGAGACTCATGGTTTTTGTTGTTAGGTTTGGTCCAGAGTTTTCCTGGGTGGGGTTGTCTAACTAGGCAGCACCAGGCCTAAAGATCTAGATCAGTTTTGGGGTGGGGGTTGAAGCTCTCTTTCTCATGTGACTGTAGCTTGAGGAGCTTGGTGTCACAAGGAGACATGAGGTGCTTGTGTGCCTGTGAGCTTGTCTGTATGGGTCCTAGCTCCAGCTCCTGTTTCTACCCTGGACACGGAAGAGAAAGTTTACCAACTGTGGCTGAGTGCTGTGTTTATGTTTGGGATAAATATGCTGATCCAGAGACATGACTTGAGAACAAGGAGGGAACAGGGGAAAGAAACGGGAAAAGCCCTCATTCTCCCAAAGCTCCTGGACGTTCTCAGCGTGTGATTCCCGGTGATGGCCTGCTCTTTATGTCCCCACTGGGCCCCCTTTGTCCCCGGCACTGGGGTTTCAGCTCCTCTCCAGGCGCAGAGATGGAAATTACACTCTACTTTGCTCTGGCATGACTGAACTTGATCCTGAGTAAGGGACTAAAGAGCTGTGAGCAGTCATAAGAAAGTCCTGGGAAGCCTGGAACGGTGGCCCAAGGGAGGCAGAGGCAGGAGGATTCCAAGTTCCAGGCCCAATCTGGGATACATATCAATGCCTTGTTTCAAAAAAAAAAAAAGTAAGGTAGGAAGGAAGGAAGTGAGGGAGGGGGGAAGAGAGAAGGGAGGGGGGGTAAGAAGGGGTAGAAGGAAAGAGAGAGGAAAGGAAGGAAGGAAGGAAAGAAGGAAGGAAGGAAGGAAGGAAGAGAGGGAGGGTGGGAGGAAGGAAGGAAAGAGTGGGGTGGGGGGAAGGAAGGAGAGAAAGAGGACAGCTCTAAGTTTGAGTCCTGCTTCTTTACCAAACCCGAGTAGGGCTTTTAAGCTCACTCAGCTTTAGTCTTGTCCTCTCTGGATGGGAACCGGTACGATCTGCCTTTTTCACAGCTTATAGGGAGCACTCAGTGGGATCAGGAATGTGAAAATGGGATAGATGTGGTTGGCATTGGTCCCTTATCAGCTAGAAGCGCGGAGGCAGAGTCAAGGCACCAAGGGTGCAGCTGTCTACTGCTGAGCCCTGCCCCTCTCATTGAAAAGAGCCGTCTGGGCCCTCCACCCGCTACAATAGTGGCTTCAAACCAGAAGTCTCTAGCAGGGCTAGGTCCAGGTTCTGTGAAGCATGGGGCGTGGAACTTACACAATTTGGGGATGTTTTCTGTGAGGAAAAGGATGTGAATATTTGGCTCGCGTGTCTCCAAGTAGGGCACTTAGATATTTCTGTAGCTTCGTGGTAATTCTGACTCTGGCATCTGTATTTCCTTCCTGCCAGGGCTTAGAGAACCTCTGAGGGCAAATTGGCATCCAGACAATGTTCTGTCCCCTGTATTATTAGAAGCTCCCAGGAGGAGCTGATGGGTCTCCCGGTGGTAAAGAGAAAGCCCACTGGGACACACTCTCAGCTGCCCCTGCCGGAGGGTTCCTTGACTCAGGTCTGCTCTCCTCTGGCAGTGACCTGGGCACAAGCACTCTAGCCTAGAGGTCCCAAGGAGGCCTCAAACTAAAGCCCTCATCTCATATAGAGGAAGTGGGCCCAGGAACAAGTAGTGGTTCACCTGAGGTCACATAGCCTGTGAATGGCCGAGTTTCAAGAGCAAAGTGGAGCTCCAGTTCCACGCGCTGTAACTCCTGGAAGGGGAGTTTTCTTGAAGCACCCAGCCTCACCCCTTGTCTGCCTTAGGTTTCTATCCCTGCTGTGATGAAATGCTCCAACCAAAAACAACTTAGGAAGGAAAGGGTTCTTTCCAGCTTTCATGTCCTGATGACAGTTTACTGAATTGCTCCCCTCAGCTTGCCAGCCTGTTTTCTTATACCACCTACGACCACCTGCCCAGAGTGGCACTGCCCTAGGGAACTGGGCCCTTCCCCATCAATCACTAATTAAGAAAATCCCCTAAAGTTGTGCAGTGGTGGCACACACCTTTAATCCCAGCACTCCGGAGGCAGAAGTAGACAGATTTCTGAGTTTGAGGCCAGCCTAGACAGTTCCAGGACTACACAGAAAAACCTTGTCTCAGAAAAGAAGTCAAAAAGAAAATAAAGGAGAGAGAGAGAGAGAGAGAGAGAGAGAGAGAAGACAGAGAGAAAATTACCTATAGACATAGGCATCTGACAGAGGCATTTTTTCCACTGAGGTCCCTCCTCCCAGATAAGGTCAGTTCACGTGATGTTGACAAAAACAAACAACAAAAAGCCCAGCCAGGAACAGGAATCCCTTTCTTTCTTCCTTCCTTCCTTCCTTCCTTTCTCTCTCTCTCTCTCTCTCTCTCTCTTTTTCTCTCTTTCTCTCTCTTTTCTTCTTTTCTTTTTTCTGTAGACAGAGTTTCTCAGTAGCTATGGAGCCAGTCCTGGAACTTACTCTGTAGACCAGGCTGGCCTTGAACTCACAGAGATCCGCCTGCCTCTGCCTCCCCAGTGCTGGGATTAAAGGTGTGTACCACCATCACCCGGAAAATTTATTCTTTTTTATTTATTTGTTTGTTTTTTTTTTATTATGTATACAGTGTTCTGCTTGCATGTGTGGGAAGAAGGCACTAGATCTCATTACAGATGGTTGTAAGCCACCATGTGGTTGCTGGGAATCGAACTCAGGACCATTGGAAGAGCAGCCAGTGCTCTTAACCACTGAGCCATCCTTTAACTCCTTATGAATTCACTTTCTATGAGCCAGAATATAGTAGTTTTTGCTTCTAATCAGGTAATGGTGAAGTTTCCTTTGGTCTAGTAGGTTGGCTTAGTGCTAGACCAGATATTCACTCCTCAGGGCCAAGATGACTGTAGTTCCTTGCTAGCTCTTCCCAGGGGCCTGGCAACACTGACAAGAGGTCACCTCAGACTTAGCCATGGCCTTTGTTCCCTCATTGCCGGGGCTTCTCCAGCTCCTGGTTCTAGTTCCATGATAACAGCCCTGTCTTACTGTTTCTGTTTGTGTTTTCCAACTTCTTCCTAGAAGATCCTTTAGGCTGACTTCATCTATGAGTAGCTTTAATCCCTGACCCCATATATCTCCAGTAAGCTATCTCCTGGGTACCCCTATACCTGCCACTGAACCCCAGAAAGAGCACCAGTTCAGCCAAGACCTAAACCCTACAACTCTCACAGGACTCCTATACTGAGGGGCAGTCAACATGGCTGAGTGTGTGCCTCAGTGTGTACACAGGAGACACCTACTGTCCCCTGGGCAGGCTAAACTCTGCCCAGTCCATCTTAATGTCCCAAGATTGTAGGGAAGGTACGATCCTCAAACACTGATGAATGATTTCAGCCATACGAGGGGTTAAAATACAGTCATCCTTTGGTGACCACATGGGATTGGTTACTGGATTCTCCCTCAGATACTAAAACCCAGGGGTGCTCAAGTCTCTTATATATGGAAAAAGGTATAGTATTTATAAATGGCATATAACCCTTCCACATGTATCAAATCATTGCTAGGTCATTTAGAATACCTAATGCAATGTAAGTGCTGTGCAGATAGCCATACTATGTTATTTAGGAAGATAATGGCAAGAAGAGGTCTGTAGAGGGTCGACAGACACAATGTTTTCCTCTTAATGCTACTTCCCCTTAACAAAAGTCACTTAAGAAGAAAGAGCTTGCTTTGGATTAAGTGGATGGTGATGACGGTTAGGGTTAGGGTTAGGGCTAGGGCTAGGGTTAGGGCTAGGGTTAGGGTTAGGGTTAGGTTTAGGGCTAGGGTTAGGGTTAGGGGTAGGGCCAGGGTTAGGGTTAGTGCTAGGGTTAGGGTTAGTGCTAGGGTTAGGGTTAGGGCTTGTGTTTGTGTTAGGTTTAGGGCTAGGTTTAGGGCTAGGGCTAAGGGTCGGTTTAGCATTAGTGTTAGGGCTAGTTCTAGAATTAGGTTTAGGTTTACAGCGCATCCACAGTGGCAGAGAACAATATACTCTTGTGCTTAGTTAGCTCCCTTTTTCTTTCTTTTCTTTTATTGAGGCTGAGTCTCCCTATATAGCCCTGTCTGTCCCTGAACTCCAGTGCTTTTTAGCATGGTACTCTTTGAGATCATCTGCCTATGTCTGGGATTAAAGAAGTTTGCTTCTACTTCTGTTCTAACTTCTCCTTTTCATGTGGCCTAAGACCCAAGCCCAGAGAATAGCATAGTTTATATTTTCATTTTCTAATCAATTAAAAGTTTTTATTCCAGCCAGCTGAGCCTGCACTCAGGAATTCAGGACCCAAGTGCAGCCCAGTGCAGGCTTCCACAAGTAGTTCCGCCAAGAGTACCTCTCATAGTATAACCAGAGATTAACATGGTCTAGACAATCTCTCACAGGCAAGCACAGAGGTCTGTCTCCCCGGTGATTGTAGATCCTGTTAAACTGATGATGTAAGTAAGCCTTCAGGTCTAAAGAATTACTATCTATTGTTGGTTGAGTCCTTGGAGGGGAACCTGCATATGGAGGATTGACTGTACTGAAATGTGTCCTGTCACTGGTCCATGGCTGCAGCCCTTTTGCCTCAGCGTCCGTGGCACTGTTGACAGCTTCAAACCTTCCACTCGTAAATGTTTTAGGTGCCTACTGTGTACTTCCCCACTATTGCCTGGCCCTTTCTTTCCATATCCAAAACAAGCCGAAACTAACGTCATGAGGATTTTTCCTTTTTGTTTACATCATAGAGCTTGACAGCTTTCTTTTACGTTTGCATTATTCCTCTGTGTGAGGCTCTAGGCATGGTCTATCAGAGACGGAGTGGAGACCTTCAGTGGGCCGGGAAGGAAGAGTGGAGACTTACTGCTTTGAATGAGTATGGAGTTTCGGACTGGTAGAATGAAAACGCTCTAGGTATGTATTCAGGAGTGCCCATACAACACGGTAAAGCTACCACCTACTGCCAATGGCCTAACACGTCCGAGGTGGCAAATTTTATCACGCTAGCATGTCTGGCTAGGGAGTCTTCGTTGAACTGGTTACAGTGTGTTTCTGCATCTCTCATTAATTGATGGGTTACAGGCAGTCACTGACAGGTGCTCATTGGTATCTGCATAAGATTGGTGATTTATTTCCCTTTTAATAAGTGGTTAGCAGCTTAAATATCTGCTGCTTATGCTGAGGAAGCAATCAAAGGGCGGAGGAGGGAGGAGAGTGAGCAGGGCAGGGGTGAGGTAGGAGAGGGAGAGAGTACAACAAGACAGGAAAGGCCAAGGCAAGGACGGGGAGGGCGGGGGAGCAGTCTGTGTAAAGAAAAACAGGAGAGGGAGGCACCGGGCAGCAAGAGAGGAAGTGGGAGGGACAGCCATCCACCCTGTAACCATACAAATGCTTGCCCTTCTCTTGAAGGAAGTCTTTATTTTGACTCTGTCTTGAGAAGCTCTCTCTGTCCCTCAGTCGGAGAAGGAAGAAATTATTTTCTGCCTCTGCCGTTTCCCAGGTCACCAGTTATATTAAGTCAAAGTCCCTTGGTAGCTGCTGTCTATAATTTTCCACTCCCCACCCTTTTGAGTCAGATTGCAAAATAAGACCATTTTGAAACTTGGATTCCTCCTGCTCAAGGCAGTGGAGATGTGACAGAGGACTTTTCTGAGCCCGTGGAGCTCAGGCAGGGTCTTCCTGGGAGGTGTGGCCTTCGGTCAGCAACCGAAGGCTAGGAGGAGGCAGCAGGGATGCTGGGACCTTAGGCTGGGCACCAAGAGTGCGCTGTACTGTTCCAGACTTTTACCATGGGGGGACTAGGAGTTCATCCTACACCTTTCAGGGGTTAGACACAGACACTTGGTACCGAGACTCCTTCACTGGCCTGGCGGGGATCGGAGAAGTCAGCCATCACTGCTCTAACAAAACCTCTTCCTAAAATGATCCCCATGGGTCTTTCCAAACTTGCTCTCGGCCGTTCCTGCCTCCTATCTGGGGCTGCAGAGCAGTCAGCCTACTGGCCACTCCCTGTTCTGCCGCTGGAATGCCCCCCCCCCCCCATCGCTCTGACTCACGATTTCTTTTCATTTCCACGAGGTGCGGCTGATTTTCTTGGGAGCTCTCACGTGTTCTTTATCATAGCATCTGTATTTACCCACAACACTGGCCACTCTGGCTTGTACTCACTTCCCCGGCCACCAGTCTGGGAGGACCACAGCCCAGGCTTATCCCTGGCCTTCCCAGGTCCAGGCTTAGCGCCTGGCACATTCCTTAGCTCGCTTCATCGGCTTCTTGAGCCCTCACTATGTGTCAGGCTGCGCAGTGAACCAAACTGAAGAAAGTCTACATTTTCATGGGCTTACATTTTGGTTGGAGAGACAGGCGATATACTAGTATACAGAAATAAATGATATGTTGAACAGTAATAAGTGCTAGAAGAATCATATAGGAAGCTAAAGACCCAGAGAAGGGTGTTACTAGAGATTGGTGGTTTCTCTGATAAGACGACATTTATATGGAGACTGGAGGTGGGGTGTACTTGAGAGGGTGTTTATCGTAGTTAAGGAATAGTAGGTAGGCAATGTGACCAAGGAGAAGTGTGTGGCCAAAACAAGGGATCAGTGAGCAGCAGTGGCTCAGAGGTGTTGTAGGTGGCCCCCCAGTTTCAGCTTTTTTTCCAGGGAAATAGGGAGCCTTTGAAGGGGCTGAGGAGAGAAGAGACTAGCAAGATTTAAAGCCCTCATGATCTTAAATGACCTTCTGGATACCCTTCCGAAGGCAGACTGTTCAAAGGCCCAGATTTTGGGGTACTCACAAAGATGATTGGTTATATAAGACCAAATTCGCAGGTACCTTGAGGAGAGTGGACGCTTGTCCTTGACTGGACAGGAAATGAGAAGTTCTGTTCCTTCTTGTCTGCCCCCCACCCCATCCCCCAGATAAGTCTCCCACTGATAGGGCTTTCTGACCCTGGGCATTGAACGGGCTGAGACTGCAGACGCAGGACAAAACATCAGAAACGGGCAGAGAACCCTGACCTGCCAAACTGAGCCGCGACCTTGCCCCTAACAGAGGCTCTTGAAGAAGGAGAAGGCGGACTGCCTGGAGGAGGGAGGTTCACTACCTCGAGATAAAAAGAAAGGCAGGAGAAGCCAGCCCTTTCCCCGCGGCCCTCCCACGGCACGACTGTCAGCTCTGAGTCACCTTCAGATTGGCCCTGACACACGAGCGCTAATAAAAACTTGATTATGAAAAGTGAATGACTTCAGTCCTTGGTGCTTTCCAGGCTCTTTTTCCCCCCCTGCTTGTCTGAAAAAAAAAATGCACAGCATTAATAACCAATAAAAGTTAAGAACGTCACCTCCCACCCTCCGGAATCCCTAACGCTGAAATTTCTGGCCTGGGGACGTCCCCGGTTGTCCCCCTCAGGTAGGGGACTTCCGGGAACGCCTCCACGCGCTAAACGACGGGAGGCTCTCACCCCACCTCCTCTCCCGGGAGGCGTGGGGACCCGCGGCTGGTGCGGGGGCCAGAGGGCGGGGCGGTGTCGCATGCAGTGAGATCGGAGGCCGGCAGGGGGCGCAGGGGAGCCGCCGGATCCGGGGATGGCTCCAGGCCCTCCGCTGTCGCCTGCCCAGCCCCCGTCTGCAGCCTCAGCCCCAGGTGTATTTGCCGGAAGGTCACCCTCGTCTCCTCTCTTAGGCCACCACTTTCCTACCAGGAGTGGCCTTGTGAGAGATCGGTCAGAGAGAGGTCTGGAGGACGATTGTCAGCGCGAGGTTTGTGGCAGGAGAGAGTCCAGAGCCTACTTCTTCGTCCCCTATCCTACAGCTAATGGTCCCTAAGACCTAAGCCTAAGCATTGGGCTAGCCTCCTCCACCCCACCCCACCCCCGCCCCTCAGGACGCGGGCCCGGTTTACTTCTGCAGGGCCCGACACGTGATGAAAGCCAGGGCAGTTAAAGGAAAGGTCTTTTTGCCTTGGAGCGTCACCCTCCTCCTGCTCACACAGTTTGCTGCTTACCTGTGTCAAGTAGTCGGCCTGTCCCCACCCCATGCCAGGCCGGCTTCCCAGGCTTCACCTCAAGTGCTGTCACTGCTTAAGGGTCCTCACTAAGTGGTTGGCCAAGTGCCTTATCGTAGCCTTGAGGCTGTGTTCCGTCCTACTGAAGGGTAGCAGAGCAGACCACCCCCACAAATGCCTCTTTAGCATAAGGATTATTTTGAGCAAAAGACAACTGAAAAGGAGCATATGAAAGAAAAGCTCTCCCTTGCCCATTTGTCTTAAAGCTGGGTGGAAACGTCGGGGGCTGTCCCCATTCTCCCTTCTAAGGTGAAGGACCAGGTGGAACACAGACGACACCTTGAGGCCCTCATCCACCTGGAAGTGGCACCAGAGGAAACCACACAGCAAGCATAGATTAAGGAGCCTTTGTGTCCCGTCCGTGTCGCCCCCACCCACCCCGCCCATCCCTTCCCCCGTCCTTTTTATTTTATTTTTCTTTTATTTGCCTCCTGCAGTTTGCCGCCTCTGGAGAACCAAGATCTTGTGTTGTTACTGTTGTTCCTTGCCCCTTTCCTAAAATTTCACTGCTCTTTGCAGAAGTCCTTCCTTCCTCTGTCTCCCATGTGCACATTAATATTTGTGACAGAGAGTCTGGCTAAGAACCCCCCCTCCCCCCACACACACTGTCTTAAGATACTTGGCACAGTCTTTCACTTGAGTGGTCTACACTAAATCTATTTGTAAATCTGAACTGTCCTGATTCTGGGAGGTATCCTACCACCTTTTCCCTGTCAGGCTTCTGACAGCGGCTTCAACTCCTTTCTGGTTCCTTTAGGAAGAATTTTCTCAGCTCTGACCTGTAACATAAGCTCCTTGGATATTTATTTTTTGTACCAGTTATCCTTATGATTCTGGAGAAAATCATTGTCCCCTCTGGGGGTTCTTAGTCTCATTAACAAAAGAATTAAAGAATAAATTCAAATAGAAGCTTGAGAAAATTTTATTGACGTTTAAAAGATAAAACACCCCAAGGCCAACAAACTATAAACTTCAGCAGCTGCCTAGGAGGGGAGGTAAGAAGGAACTAGTAGTAGGTAGAAGCCATTTGAGCTGGCATGGAGGTCAGGCACATGGCAGGGAAGGGGGTATTACAAAAAGAACAAGGACGCCCACAGTATCAGAAAAAGCACTCTTGGTGTTGGGCGGTGGTGGCGCACGCCTTTAATCCCAGCACTCGGGAGGCAGAGGCAGGTGGATCTCTGTGAGTTCGAGGCCAGCCTGGTCTAAAAGAGCTAGTTCCAGGACAGGCTCCAAAGCTGCAGAGAAACCCTGTCTTGAAAAAACAAAAATAAGCAAACAAAACAAAAAAAAAAGAAAAACACTCCTAGGTTCTGGCTCAGGCCTCAGAGGGGTAGGCTGACCCAGCAGAACCTTATGCTGGCTTGTAAGGACTGTGCTGGGGGAAAGTTCCAGGAAGGAGAAATCTAGTGTCTCATTCAAGGAAAAGTGAGTCTGTCTCTCTTTAGCTTGGCTTAAGGTAAACCTGTCTTCTGAGCGGTGGTCTCTTGGCCAGGTGATTGGCACAGAGCAACTGGAATGTTCGGTCTTTGTCCAGGTCACTGATTCTGTTTGTTCCCCCCCCCCCTCTTCTCCTTCCTCCCCCTTCTCCTCTCCTTCCTCCCCTTCCTTCTCCTCTTCCTCTTTCAGTTTTTCAAGACTTGGTTTCTCTGTGTAACCTTAGTTGTCCTGGAACTTGCTCTGTAGACCAGGCTGGCCTTGAACTCAGAGACCCACCTGCCTCTGCCTCCTGAGTGCTGGGATTAATGATGTGCACCACCATCGCCTGGGTACTGATTCTGTTCTTTTGACCACAGAGCTTTTCCTTCATGGACTTTATTGCTCTGCCATATGACACTTACATAGCTGACTGTTCTTGACTAAATTGTGAGCTTGGGTGGGCAGATTCGGTGAGGAACTTACCACCAAGCCTGATGACCTGACTTTGACCCCTGGGCCTCCCCATGTGATGGAAGGAAAGCACCAGCTCCTGCTGACCTCTGCACAGGTGCTGTGGCACACACATGCCCCACACCTTCAGGCTCATACCTACACATTTGCAAATAAGTAAACGTGATAAAAATCAGACTGTAAACATTTGGGAAGTGGGTCCACACCTTGCTTTTCTCTCCCCTTCTGTTCATCATTCACCAGCACTGAGAATCCGCTGCATTCCAAATAGGAAATTCAGCAAATAGGGCTCTCTAAGTCCCTGCAATGAAGGGAAGGAAGGGAAGGTGGGGAGGAAGGGGCTTGAGGAAGGGGGCAGGATATGGTCTCCTCATGAAATACTAGAGAGAGGCAGGCAGACCCCCAAGTGATGTCCTAGAAGCACTCACCATCCTAGACTAGGAAGTAGTCTCATTCTCTGAGGGTTTGGCTGCCCATTCATTTACCCAGCTCCTCACTCATTCATTCATGTGATAAATATTCGATGATACCTACTTTATCCATGTGACTCATGGGATTGGTCAGACCCTAAGGTGTGTGTGTGTGTGTGTGTGTGTGTGTGTGTGTGTGTGTGTGTGTTGGGTACCAGGATCCTGGAAAACTGGTGGTGAGTTCCTTCTTTGTCAGTTTCTGTTCAGACAAGCTTCTGGAAATTTTCTCAAAGAAAATGGTATGTTCTCAGCAGAGGCAGGTAAATCTAGTATTTTTGGAGGGCAGTACAACATTGGCCTCACTGAGGCCAGAGGACACTCTGTGGGTTACTTTGGAATCTCTTCCTCAGGTTTAACACCATGTTCCCTTTGAAGTCCATTATTTCTACTATTATTTGAGCTTAATCCAGGCGATTTGAGATTTCTTTGGGGTCATAGTTATGGCAAGAGCTGGGCCGCATCAGAATAGACAGCATTCTGGGCACTTTCTGGACCCTGCATGCTGTATTTACATGTGTCCAGACGTCCAGACCACCAGGCCTGATGAAGAGCCGAGGCAAAGGGAAGTGACCCTTGGGTCCCCATGGTGACAGAACGTTCTATTTTTCAGCCCTGACTAACTGTTGACCTCCGCTGCTCTGGCCCCTAGCACTTCCCATCCAGAAGTTTAGAACTTCCAAGTCCTGAGTCCCATTCCTCCCATGCTCTCTTTAACAAATACTTTTAATTTTGGTGCCAGGCTCTCATTTTGCAGCCCAGGCTGTCCTTGAACTTGAAATCTTGCCTCAAAGTCCTGAGTATTGGTATTAAATGCAAGTATCACCATGCCTGGCTCTAAACTCTAATATTATTGCCCAATTTTAACTCCATTTAAATGATCTATTTCCTAATTCTAACTGGAATAGATCACACTTAAGGACAAATTGCCCCTCCCAAACTCTTTTTTTAAATTGTTTTTATTGAGCTATATATTTTTCTCTGCTCCCCCTCTCTCCCCCGCCCCTTCTATTCTCTCCCATGGTCCCCATGCTCCCAATTTACTCAGGAGATCATATCTTTTTCTACTTCCCATGTAGATCAGATCCATGTATGTCTCTCTTAGGGTCCTCATTGTTGTCTAGGTTCTCTGGGATTGTGAATTGTAGGCTGATTTTTCTTTGCTTTATGTCTAAAAGCCACTTATGAGTGAGTACATATTATATTTGTCTTTCTGGGTCTGGGTTACCCCTCCCAAATTCTTTTTTTTTTTAAGATTTATTTATTTATTATTATTATGTGTACAGTATTCTCAGTATTCTGTCTGCATGTATGCCTGCAGCCAGAAGAGGGCGCCAGATATCATTACAGATGGTTGTGAGCCACCATGTGGTTGCTGGGAATCGAACTCAGGACCTTTGGAAGAGCAGGCAGTGCTCTTAACCGCTGAGCCATCTCTCCAGCCCCCCTCCCAAATTCTTATGGGGGACCTACACCTCTTTCTTATGGTGTGTGTGACCCAATGTAGGTCCAAGCATCCCTAAGCAAGAAGGACTAAGATGGCAACAGGCAGGTGGTGAAGGGCTGCCTTTATCACAAAAGCAATTCCTTTTTCCTCTCCAGGAATCCGGGGCATGTGTCTCAGGCCCTTCTGGAAGGAAGGGGTGGGGTAGGAATTGTGCTAATTCTTCTAGATGTTTTCTTGAGAATCCTCAACAGGCAAGCTTTTCCAGTCAGAGGAGTCACTAACGGAGGATTGCTAGGACCCCAACCCTTCATTCATTCAAGGAATCTTACATGAACATTTGGCTATCCCAGGGCAAGCTGGGTGGATCAGATGTATAGTTCCTGCTTTCAGGAAGACTACGTTCTATGGGCAACTAAGTTTTCATTTTATTTGTTGGGTGTCTGCAGTGGGCTAGGTTCCTGTGTAAAGTACTTTTCCATGTTAGTTTATTGAACTGCTTTTACTCCAGGGCAGTAGTTCTCAACCTGTGGGCCATGACCCCTTTGGGAGTCAAATTACTCTTTTACAGGGATCGCATAGCAGATATTTACGTTACAATTCATAACAGTAGCAAAATTACAGTTATGAAGTACCAACGTAATAATTTTGTGGTTGGGGTTCACTACAACAAGGGTCGCAGCATTAGGAATATTGAGAATCACTTCTCTAGGGAAAAGAACTATGGATCCATTTTATAAATGTAAGAACTGAGGTTCTGAGATAATAAGAGACGTGAAGCTCCTCGGCCTGCAACGCGTCTGGGTGGGGCAGGAGAGTGTTCCTTAACCTTAAAGTCTGTGAACAAGGCTGCCCAGAAGAACCTCAGTATTCCCAGTGAGTTGAGGAGCTAGAGGATCGGTTTTATTCTCTCCGAGGCCCGCCCACCTCGATGAGCTGCCCTATCAGGTTCTAAGTCTGGGGTGGAGCTGTGAGCAGCCCCGCCTCTAGATAGAGGGTAGTGAGGTGGCTCCCGGGAGCTGGGCCTTTGGTTGGGTTCTCAGGTGTCCGGGTGTCTGGGTGTCCTTTCCGCTTCCTTGTGGACCACTGGGCTGCTGAGTCACGGTCGTTTCTCGTTACAATTGGTTTGTCCACAAAGCCTCCTTGAAGCAAGCCGGCTTCCTCTTTACAGTTATGGAAGGGAACTTGTGTCTCGGGGTAAGGAAGGAAACCTTAACTTACAAGGTGACCATAAAAACAGTACCTAAAACATGCAACACCTGGCACCTGTGAAGCTAGCAGTTTTCCGGATGCGAACTTTTAAAGACAGATTACCTCATTTATTTTTTAATCATTTATTTTTGTTTTATGTGTATTGGTGTGTGCCCACATGTATGTATGTTTGTTTGTCTTGTGTGAGGGTGTCAGATATCCTGGAACTGGAGTTACAGACAGTTGTGAGTTGCCATGTAGGTGCTGGGAATTGAACCTAGGTCCTCTGGAAGAACAGTCAGTGCTCCTAACCACTGAGCCATCTCTCCAACTCTCCAGATTACCTCATTTAATGCAGAAGAGCACCAAGGCAACTTTTCTCCTGCACTGTACATGAATAACAGGGGAAGAGCTAGGGAGGGGGCCCATGGACTTGCTTTCTGCTTGAACCTTCCTGTGCCCCTTTCACAATGACTAACTTACTTTAAAGAGATGAATTCCTTAACTCCATCTTGGCACCCTCTTGGTGAAGCAGGGGTAAAGAGGTGTGGTCCTGTGTTGTGGGTAGAGAAACACAGGCCCAGAGATTAGATGATGTGATCGATGTATTTGCAACAGAATCTTACCCACGTATTGGTCTTCTGTTGCCCAGCTTATGCCTTCCAGAGATGTTCTCTTTTGTGGTATCTGTTGCGGGGACTTGAGTTTCTCCTGGGAATTCTGAGGTTTCCAGAAGAAAGTTCTGCAGAGAGCTCATGGCTGAAGGCTCCAGCCCCTCCTATCCTTGGTGCCATCTTCACGGATGAGGCTGGGAGCTGAGCACCAGGACAGAGCCCTCCACCAGTAGTGGGCAGAATCCTTCTGGTAGGGAAGGACAGAAGTCGCTCTGAATGAGTTGCATCAATGCCTGCTATCACACACCCCAGCACAGAGCAGCCACCCACTGGGGTGTCTTTCTGTCCTCCTGGGCTCCTCATATCCCTTCTTCCAAATTTGGAGTGACTGAGAACCCACCAGAACAGAACGGAACGGGACGGAACAGGAACGGCTGTAGGAATTGATGTGCAGGATCAGCAGATGCTAGAACTCAGCTTTAATAAAGCAGGCCCACAACGTTATTAACAGTAACAGAACCCGTCCTCAGCAAGAGTCAGCAAACAGGCAATCATGACATATAAGACTGCCCGTCACTGAAGAAATTGCTCAGGGCTTGCTTAGCATGTGTAAGGTCCCGGGTTCAGTTCCAATCTCTCTCTCTCTCTCTCTCTCTCTCTCTCTCTCTCTCTCTCTCTCTTCCAGTATGAAAAACTACAGAGACACACTAAATGTCAAGCAATAGAGGGGTCATTGAATGAAAATAGGACTTTTTGTACTCTGCAAATATATTAGGGTCCATTAACAATTTTACTCTAAAATGGATGCATGTCGACAGGGAAGGAACCATGTGTTGTTGTCAATGGCTAAAAGCAGGCCAGACTATCAGAGAAGGCCTCCAGGAAGAGGAGGCTGGGGCGGCTCTCTAGTGTAGTCAGACTTCTCTATAGGGTTTCAGACGCCACTCCTTGCCTCTCTCCTGTCCTCTCTCTGCACAGAATCCAATCCTAAAGTCCAGTAGGAGAAGGATCTCATGAACAATATGGGCATTCCTCTAGGGCATAGCCAGGACTTTTGCACAAGCTGTTCTGGTTTAACAAACCACCGCATGGGTCTCTCTCTCTCTCTCTCTCTCTCTCTCTCTCTCTCTTCACCGCCCCCACTCTCAGCTTGGTCGTCATACCTAGGAAGCCTATCTTGATTTCTCTGACAGGCTAGTCTCCCACTGGCGCATCCTCCCAGCACCAACCACACACTTCCTTCTGCAATTGTTATTTTGCATTTATTTCCGTGGTTGCCGGATGAGCATCTTTCTCTAACCATGCTGTCTCCCACCGGGATGACAAGCATGTCCTCCGTTGATGCTCTCTGCACTCCCTCTCCCACTCAGCAGGCATCTTGCCAGGGAAGCTCTCAGTAAATAAATGTTGATGTACAGATAGGTGAGCAGCAGCTGCTGGCAGTGGCGAGAGGAGTCCGCAGGACATAGCAGGCAGGAGGGATTTGGAATCAGGGCAGGCCCTCTCTGCGCAGCTGAGTAGGTGGCTGCCTCAGTGTGATTTCAGGGTCAGTAGAAAGGCTCTCTCCCACCTCCACTCCAGCACCTGACAGCCTGACAAAAGAAGGCAAAGCTAAAGCTTCAGAGCTCAGGCCTAAATCCCGCAGCACTGAGCCCCCCTCCCCCAGAAGCTCAGTGGCATTCGATTGTGCTAAGGAGTCGATGACTGATGGAGGCTTTTCTTGAGCGAATTATGATGGGGGAGGGAGAAAGGAGGAGAAAGAATTGGGAACTAAGATGAGGAAGAGACACAGAGAGAAAACGACTCAGGGCCTAAGGCCAAGCAACCTTGAGCTACAGCGTTCTTTCGATCCTTTCTTGCACCCACCCTGCTCCTATTGAGTACTAACCGCCCCTTTTGGCACATCTGGTTCTGCGATATTTTACATCTGGAAATCTTTCAACCGAGATGGGGTTTGGGAGCCTGGCTCGGAGGCCCCGGGATGACAACCTAATTACATTCCTTTTAATAGTTCCTTCCCAAGTGCTCAGTCAGGGACATCTGCTCTGCTGCCTGCACCTTCAGGGAGGAATATTTTTAACAGCACCGTGCCACAAAAGGAAACTTCTGAAGGCTGGATGAAAATGGCCTCTGTGTTCCCAGTGCCCCAGGCCCAGGTAGGGCCTGACGCTCTCCTTCAGCCCAGCCCCCAGCAGAGGCAAGGAGGCCCAGGATTGTTAGCAAACGGTTGTTTTTCTCCTTTCAGTTTTCAGAGGTAAATTTAACATGCCGGGCTGCCCTGGCTTTCTAGGTAAGCAGGTAAACTAACCTCGCGGGGCAGAGGAAACACCCCCTCCCCCATTCTGTCCTGTGTTCTCTGGAACCCATCCGTTCTTGGCCACAGGAACGTGCCTTGTTGTAGCTGAGGGTCCCCACTCAGGTTCTTAGTATGTCCAAGAAGGGCAGAAAGATAACAGCTAGGAACTAAAGGACTTATCGACTTTATGATTTAATAGGTCAGCTAGCTACGAATGTCAAAGGCTGATGCCCCGAAACAGATGTTCCTTTGATTCGTCCTTATTTTTTTTCAGATAGGTTGTCTCTATGTAGCTATGGCTGGCCTGAAACTCGCTACACAGACCAGGCGGGCATGAACTCACAGACTTGCCTGCCTCTGTCTCTCTGGTGCTAGGGTTAGAGGCATGGGCCACCATGTCTTACTCATTTGCATTTTCCCTTTCTTTTCTTTCTTTTTTTTTTTTTAGGACAAGGACCTTTCTTTCTTTCTTTCTTTCTTTCTTTCTTTCTTTCTTTCTTTGCAGCACAAAATGGCTTTGATTTAACAATCCTCCTCCTGAGTATTGAGATTGCAGGTGTTTGCCACATGCCTAAGGATAGAAGAATGTGTCAAGAAAAGTCTTGGGATGAACGTTAGAAGTGCAGGAAGCTGTAACCCCAGATAGTCTTTCTTAGACCAGAGAAAAAAAGGCACTTGCTCAAGGGGCTTGGTGTCATATGGTGTTTGGACTGCTTTCAGCCACAGGGTTCCTTAGTTCATCCTACCTCGTTGGCAGACCCTTGGTGGAACAGTGACCTGATTACGTAGGAAGCTAATTTTCTTTGAGACAGGAATACCTGTGGTGTGCACTGGGGAACACCTAAGCTGATGGCCCCTGGTCCCAGATGCCCACGTGCCCTTCAGGAGGGAGCAGCTGCAGAAGGCTGAGTTATGCTGCCAGTGAGATTTCCCAGCCACCACTTTTTGTGTGTTTTTATGTGCATTGTCTTTGTGAGGGAATCGGATTCACTGCATCAGGAGTTACAGAGTTGTGAGCCATCGCGTGGGTGCTGGGGATAGAACCCCGGTCCCCTGGAAGAACCCCTAAGCCATCTCTCCAGCTCCCCGCCCTCCACACGCTGTTGATTTTAATGACAGTTTCTTTTCTCTTCTGAGGTTTTAGTGAGCCTTCTTCGTGCTCCTTCTGGTGCTTCAGTAAAGACAGTGCCACAGCTACAGCTGAGGGCAGCTGTTTAATCAGGGGCTCTGATTCCAGCCCCGAGACCCCTGGATATCTGACACAACACAATTTGTTTTCGTTCTGTGCATGCTGCTGCCTCTCTCCACTGCCACGTGGTCATCATAGTCATCATCTTCAGCTCTCAAAGCTATCCCACGTGTTCAAGTCCCGAAGAGGGTCTCTAATAGGCTCAGTTTGCCTCTGGCTTCAGATGCCCTGACCTTGGGTCCCGAGGACCTTTGTGACCAAACCTGTTCACCTCGAAAGAGGGTGAGCCTGTGGTTCTTCCCTCAATGGGGCTGTGGGCTCCCGTGAACATTCCATTGCTATGTCTGAGTAGCATTTGAGTATTTTTCAGATTCAGGCAGCAATATGGCAGGCTAGGCAGAGGTAGAATAGGATCTTGGTTACCTGACCCAGCAGTCACTTTTAACACTATAGGAATAAATAATTAAGCCAGCAATAGATATGAGAAAGGTTGGAGAGGAGGGAAGTGCTCCAACTATGTCATAAGGCCAGTTCTTTGGTAAACTTGGCTTAATTACTGATTTTACCAAGGCCACGGCTCTGGTGGCCAAATGGCTATTTTGGTGGCTGCTGCCGCTAGCTAATACTGGGTGTCCATACCAGATACTGGTCTAAGTACCTTCTGTTTGTTAATTGTTGTTGTTGTTATTATTATTACAATTGGTTTTTTGAGACAGGATTTCTCTGTGTAACAGTTCTAGCTGTCCTGAAACTTGTTCTGTAGACCAGGCTGGCCTTGAACTCACAGAGATCCCCCGACTCTGCCTCCTGAATGCTGGCTATAAAGGAGTGCACCACCACTGTCCCACTATTGTTTGTAGGATGTATTTTCTTTTTGTTTATGTGTCTGTGTGTGGGTATGTGTGTGTCAGTGCATTCACCCGCAGAGACCAGAGGGGATGTCCAGCCCCCTAGAACTGGTGTTAGAGGAGCCTAGGAGCCACCCCATGTGGTTGCTAGGAACTGAACTCCTGTCCTCTGCAAGAGCAGCAAGGGCCATTTAGGAGAGCTGGTCTTGCCCCTCGCCCCTCCCAGGAGAACTGGGCATGGGAAAGCTGCCCCTCCCCGTCACCAGTCACAGAGGGAGAGCTGGCTCCACCCCTCAGCTAGCCTGTGGGAGGTTTGGCTAACTGCTGAGCCATTTCTCCAGACCCAGTTTTAGTTTTAAGTACCTAAGGATCACCTTGAACTCTTGACCCTCCTGTTTACCTCCTGAGTACAGATTACAGGGTACAGCATTTTTGACAAAGGGAAACAGAACCCACGGCTTTGTGTACGCCAGACAAGCACTTTTCCTACCTGAGCTGTGTCTCCAGCCCCCAGGCAGTTCTTTTTCCGGTTGGGTGGTTTTTGTATTTTTGAGGCAGGTATCCTGTCTCACTGAGGAACACCTAAGCTGATGGTCTCTTGTCCCACGTAACCCAGGCTGGACTCAAAGTCACTGTGCAGTTAAAGATGACCTTCAACTGTTGACATTCCTCTGCCTTCCAAATGCTGGGCTCACAGCCTCGTGCCACCATGCCAGTAGATCCTTGCTCTGTAGTTCAGACTCGCCTTATACTTTTGGCCTCCAAGTTCTACCTCCTGGTCACTGGGATTATGAGTATGAGCCACAGTGCCCACCGACAGTGATCCTGAAATCTTTTTAGAATACGTATTCTGTAAGGATGCTATCTGAATTGGTTCCTGTGTTCATTTTAAAGGTAAGAAAAAGAAGGCTTACAGAAGCTCTCATCATCTGCCTAAGCCATAGTTCTGGAAGTACAAACTGAAGATGAAGCCATCAAGCTGGTGGGGTTCATCTGGTCAGGATCTGTAAACCTGGAGGACTTCCGGCAACGTGCTTACTTCCGATGTCGTCTGCCTTTGATCTGCTTCGGGGCTACGCTGCATACTGTGTTCCCTCGGAGGGCACAGCTCATTACGACTCCTGCCTGACGAAAACGTTTTCAGTAGTTCCCTGTCTTGTTTGTTCATTATAGCAAGCAGCCCACAAATGGCAACAGAATTGTTTCCTGCGTCCATTGTAGAGGTAGGAAAACAAAGGCTGACAGTGAAGGAGCAGAACAAACTCCCATATTAGACAGGATATAACTAAGAGGAGTAAATGCACCCCCCCAAAAAAAGCCATAAACATTCCCAAGAAACTGCCTGCCCTGGTCAAAGTGACCCACCAAACAACATCAGCTTGCTTCAATCATCTGTATAGGAACCTGATTAACCGCTGCTTTGAAATTCTTGTCTGCTGACAGTCACTGTTCTGAAATTCCCCTATACCCCAACCAACAAATTCAAAAGATGTATAGTTAGTTTATGCAATTCCAAAATGCCAAGGCGTGTGCCACCCTGCCTTTCAGTTTTTCCTTTTAAAATCTCCTTACCCTGAAGGCTTGGGGCCGTTCTCCCCGACCCACTGTGTTGGAGTGAGGAATTATAGTTGAGTTAGCTAACTTATAATCAATAAACCCCAATGTGTTTGCATCGGATACCGGCTCTGTGGTGGTCTTGTTTGGGAGTCCCATGACATGCGCATAACAACAGAACAGGGCTCTTCTCCAAAAGTCAGGCACCTTTCTCATCATATTTAAACAAACCAAACATACCCTTGCTTCCAAGGTTGACCTATATCATCTGTCTGGCCTCACTCAGAACCTTCCCTGCCCTGGTTATTGTCCCCAGGGACTTGCCCTCAGAAAACCTCTCCGTTAGCCTTACATTCTTTTTATTCAAATATTATCTTGATTAATCTTTATTGTAACCAAGCTGCTAGTCAATGGCTTAGTACCATATGCCCTGGCCTATGGATTGGCCTAGCTGGATTCCAGTCTTCCATTAAGCTGCCAAGTTCTCACAAACTTGGGGTCCAGCAGCAGATTCAAGTGTGTAGACTGGGAGGGAAGCGACCTGGTCACTGGGGGATCCTGCACCCCAGCCCTGCTGATACACCCCTGATCTCAGCTCTATCCCAGTTTTCCACTGGCCTCATGCTGCTGTTTATCTGTCTGAAATTTAGCACCAGCCTCACCCACTCACTTCCTAAAGGCAGTGACCTGCCTCTGTGCCCCCACCAGCACAGGTCCTTTTGCTGCCCACCGACAGTGGACAGTACCTGCTCTCCCACTATATCATGTCCACTCTCCAGCAGCTTAGTGCTTACCTTGGCAACTAGGAAGTGCAGGCTGTGGGACTTTGGGAAATCAGCTTGACCTCCCTCCTGCAGTCTCCTTGTCTGAGCTGGGGTTGCACCAGATGAGTGATAGTGGCTCTCCACTGAATTCCCCAGGAGGCTTCCTCCTGACTATGCTGGGTAGGGGTAGAGGAGGAAGGGGGCTCAGTAGGGAGGGCATTCAGGGTCCTCCATCCCCTTTAGTCAGAGAACTTTTGGTAGAGATATTAATGGACTAGACTAGTTATGTTCTTGTTCTTATTAATATATTAAGTTTATATAATTATGGGTAGATAATATATTTTCATCATATCCATCCCATTACTCCTTTTGATTCTTATCCACTCCCACTGATCCACATCCTCTCCCTTACTAGCCTCCCTTCTTCTTGTATGTTTTGATGTATGTGTGAGTGTATGTGTTTGTGTGAGTGTATATATGTGTGTATGAGTGTGTATGTAAGTGCGTGTGTGTGAGTATGTGTGTCTGTGTGACCAATGAGTCACTCGTTGGTAAGCCAGCAAATTTAATTAGAGTAGTTTACATGATCACAGGCATCACACCAGTGGCTATACCACTGAAGGAAACGTCTTTCTTCTCTAGCAGCCATTAACGGCCTCAAGAACCTCAGAGAGGTGGGGTGGAGCCTTGTGATGTTTATTATTGTGAATGTGTGTGTGTGTGTGTGTGTGTGATGTGTGTTTATCACAGCGCATGCGTGGAGGTCAGAGGACAGCTGTCGGAAGTTGGTTCTCCTTCCCCGTGGTTTCTGGGAACTGGACTCCGATTATCAGACTTACGTGACAATTGTCTTTACACTCTGAGCCATTTTACCTGGCCCTTGTTTGTTTGTTTATATTATATTTTAATTTTGAGACAGGATCTTGCTGTGTAGTACAGGATGGCCTTTAACACACGCACCCTCTAGACTAATAATAAAAATAAGCTTTTAAAAAAGATGCCACAGGGGGGAGAAAAAAAACAATGCCACTGAATACCGAGGCCGGAAGAGCTGGCCTGAGAGAGAGGTGGGTAGGAGAGGGTGACTGCCAGAGGGAAACCTCCGACTAACCCACATCTCACAGCACACAGCAAAGCCAGGGGTTGTTTTGACCTCAGACTTGTTATTATCTTGCAGGATCTGTGTCTGTAGACTGTGGCTGGTGGAGTCTGGGCAAAGCACACTCTTGGGAGACAAAACAATTAAGTCATAAGAGCTTGTCCTCAGACTCACGCCTCTTCTTCCTTCCTTTTGCACGGTTCACATCTCCTTAAACTGCCCAGAGGTCCCGGAACAAGGAAGGAGGACCCTACAAACCAGAAAGGAGTTCAATGGAGTAGCATCTCTACCCTAGAGGCTTTGAGAGCCAATATGAGGCTGCTACCAAAGAGGGCTACATCTCCAGGGATTCTGGAGAGAATTCCCAAACCAGGGGCCATCTGGGAACCAAAGAAATTACTTAACAGTAGAGGGAACACAGAAACCCAATCTTGAAGGCAATCTGTACAGGCAGGGGGAGTGGGATTCAGTGGGATCTCAGCCCCCTTAGCCTATCATCATGTATACAAAGGTACAGCACCCTGAAGGTTTGCCTGGATCCCACGTCCCAGCCACTCCTGTTCAACCTCACCCTCCCTCTGGCTCAGCATCCTTCCTGAGATCTATCCCCTAGTTACCATCTCTTCCTCTCCTTTCCTGCCTGACATAAGACTCTAGCTAAACAAGTGACTAACGGAACAGAGATGATAGACTCGGAGTGTGTTTCAAGTGGTGTACCAAGCGGTAGATACAGATTCATACATTTAAAGTTTGTTTTTATGTTTATTTTTATTTTCTGTGTATGAGTGAGTGCTCATATGTGTGTATGGATATGTACCACATGCATGCCTGGTGCCCTCAAAGGCCAGAAGAGTGAGTTGGATCTATTAGACCTGGAGTTATGAGCCACTGTGGGGCTGAACTCAAACTCAGGTTCTCTGTGGGAGCAGCGAGCGTTGGTAACTGCTGAGACTTCTCTCCAGCCCCCTGTTCGTTTGATTTGTTTATTTATTACAGACAACATCTCAGGGGGCCTAGACTGGTTTTGATCTGACTCTGTAGCTGGGATAGCCTTGAAATCTTGATCTTCCTGTCTCTCTTTTCCAGGTTCTGGGATTATGGGTATGTGTACCATGTGCCACCATACCCAGTTTATATGTTTAATTTGTGTAACAACCATGTAAGTTATGACCATTCTCTCTAGTGTCTTTTTTCTCTTTCCCCCCTTCTCTCCATGTCTTTCTTCTTCTCTCCTTTCTTTTTTCTTTCCCTCTCTCTCTCCTCCCCTCCCTCCTGTAGACCAGGCTGGCCTTGAACTCACAGAGATCCACCTGCCTCTGCCTCTAGAGTGCTGGGATTAAAGGCGTGCGCCACTATACCCGGCACCATTTCTATTTTCTAGGTGTGGGAACTAAGACATAAAGAGGCCAAAGACTTCCCCAAGGCCCACTGCTAATGAATGACAAAGCTAGATTTAAACCTAGGCCTGTCTGTTGCTAAAGCCTATGGCTTAAGTAACTGCCCGCCAAGCAAACACCTGGGAGTGTAGCTCAGTGCCAATAAAACCTTGACTTGCCTGTTATGTACAAGGCCCTGGCTCCAATCCACATTATTAAAAAGGAAAAAAAAAAGAAGAAGAAAAAAGAAAAAGAAAGAAAAGAAAAAAGAAGAAAAAGGGAAGTTGGAACAGAGACTCAGAGGCCAACATTTTGTTTGAGATTGGATAGTCTGTTGGTGGCAGAACCGGAATTTAAATCCAGGCGATCTGTCACCAGGCTATTTACCTGCTATGTGCATTTTTTTAAAACTTGATTTTATTCTCTTTAAATATTTTACTTGCATTTGTGTGCATGTGTGTGCCGGTGTGCACCGAGGAAAGAAGAGGGCTTTGCATGCTTGGAACTGGGTGCTGGGAGCTGAGCTTGGGTTCTTAAGTGTTGAGACAGTTTTCCGGTCTCACCGTTTGTTTGAGTTAGGGTCACATGTAGTGCAGGCTGGCCTCTAACTCTGTGTAATTGGGGTACACATTCTATTGTCTGAGTTACACCCCAGGCCTGTTGTGTATACTCTCAAGCTGAGTTTCTGCTGCTGTCTACCCCTTGGCTTCCAGGAAACTCTCGCAGAGCAAAGGCCTTCTCTCCTAACCATCAGGAGCTGTATCCAGTTGATCTGGAAACTGGCCAGAACCATCTTGTCTAGTGGCAGTCTGTGTTAGCTCCACCCACTCTGCCGAGCCCAGAAGGCCTGGCCTTCCAGCTTACAGCGACCTGGACTGTCTTAGCATCACCAGTACTTTTCAGGTTTTCTAACCAGAAGATCTGGCTCTAGGGAGGGAGATGAGAAACAAAGTAAACCTCATTGGCCGGAACAAGGGTGGATTTCCCATAAAGTAACTTTCAAGAGACTGGGGCAGGGGAAGGGAGATGGCTCCTCATTCCACAGAAAACTGTGTCTCTTGGCCTCACACTGACCTGTAGGCCCTAGATGCCGGGTCCAGCCTTCTAGACACTGCTGAGAGGATTGGAGGAAAGGCAAGTGCCCTGAGAGAAAGCCAGAAGCAATGCCATTTTTACAGAGCAAGGGTTCAGCACCTGTCCCCTCCAGCTGACCCTGGGCATAACCACAGTCCTGGGGAGGGTCCTGTCAAGAGTTGGGCTTGGTGGCTATAATGGACCATAAACTGTTATAGACCTGTAAGAGCTTTGGATTGAAAGCCTGACTTGGGAAAATAAGTTTCTTGAAGTTTTGTACCATTTAGATTTTGGCAGCCAACCCAGATGAAGACCTTTCTAGTACCATCTCCTGGTACAATTTAAGTAAGCAAGGATTTACTTAGCCCCTCCTGAGGGACAGCACTGTTTTGGGTATCAGCAGAGGAGATGTCTCCCTGCCCTCTGCCTCTTTAATCCATGCTGATAGCTGCTGCATTTTCCGAGACAGCACCACATGGGACTCAGATGTTTTGTGGGAAGACAGACATGGGCTCCAGTTCCTCAGTGCTCCTGCATTCCATGGTAGCAACCTCTCGTGAGCCTCAGTTTCTGAATAACAAACTCTCAGCTTCGTAGGGTTGGCTGTGAGAAGTGAGGCTGAACATGTGCTTAAACGGGGGTCCATGGTCCAAGTCAAGATTTCCCCATGGCATCAATCAAACCAATAAACCAATAAAACCTAAAGCCTCCTTTCTCCATCAAACTATTCTTTGCTCTTATACTTCTCAGAATCCCCTAAGTTCTGAAGGACAAAACCCTTGTAATGATATGCAGGATTGTGGATCTCATGGGGGGAGGACAAACATGCCATCAGACAGCTTACATAGGAAGGAAGTTTATTGGGGAAGGGAGGGGAGAAAAGGAGGGAGAGAGAAAGAGACAGAGAGACAATGACCAGCCTCCTCAGGGAAATGGCAGAAAGAGAGAATGGGAGTAGGTGGGGTTTATCTCTTAAAGGAACCTTTGGCACCTGTGTACAGACTACACAGTGATGTAACAACCATAGGACCCTGGGCACACCCTGCCAGGTGACAGAGGCCAGCACAGTGCCTGAATCCTAACATCTCATAAAAAGGTGAGAAAATTAAAGGGGATGCCAGGTGGAAGAGGGATGGGGGCACAGGGTTCTCAAGACTGCTTCCTGCTGTTCTAGGGCATTGACCATCCTTGGGGGACCTGAGAAAGCTAGGATGCTGGCCACATCCCGAGGTAGCGGGTTACTTCACTGTTGTCCAGGCTCTGTGGAACTCTCTGATACCTCTTGGAACTGACAAGATGTTGGCAGAGGAGAGGTCAAGGTTAAGTTTAGGGAAACTTTTTTCTTTTTCCTGGTAATTGAGGAAGGGGTGCGTCTGACCTGTTCAAGGTAAACCCTCCAAGTAGACTCCCTGGAACTTACAAGAATTTTTTGAGCTTTGTGAAAACATAATTTTTAGACACATTAGCATTTTCACTGTTTATAATTTGTTCTGAAATTTCCATTGTAGCAATGGCAGTATCTTTATAGCTTGTATTTACACACCTTAATAACGGGCATTTGCACACTTTAAAACACCTTCTTATCCCCTGAAACATTCTTAGATCCTCACATTTTAAGCTTTTCTATCTTCACATAAGTGAACCTTAGCACCTGTTCCTTTCCCATCATTATGACATCACCTCAGCACTCAGGAGAAATCTGTTTTGTGAGTTTGTCTCTTCTTGAGTCTGGTCGCAAGGTGAATTGTGTCTAGACGTAGACTCGGCTCTAGAGAGTGAGGCCTGTGACCTGAATTTTACACAGAGAACTGAGAAGGCAGCTGGCAAGGCAACCAGTTGTCAAACTTCATCAGAGATCCTGAGAATGATACATTTTACCTGAGTTATTGATTTAAAAATGACACTTACTTGATTGGCTTCCTAGACAGCCACCCTGGGGGTCCTCCATGGTCACTGAGGGCAGGTCTCAGAGCAACATTCTTTTTTTTTTTTTTTTTTTTTTGGTTTTACGAGACAGGGTTTCTCTGTGGTTTTGGAGCCTGTCCTGGATCTAGCTCTTGTAGACCAGGCTGGTCTCGAACTCACAGAGATCCGCCTGCCTCTGCCTCCCGAGTGCTGGGATTAAAGGCGTGCGCCACCACCGCCCGGCAACATTCATTTTTTAACTGGCAGAGATAGACCTGCAAGGCCCCAGAAGATCCCACAGGCTTTTGTGGAGTAAGGACGCGTGGGAGGACTTTACCTTTGTCTTAGGCAACTTGAGGCAGTTGGTTCCCCAGTGTCCTGTTGTCTGTGGTCTGAAGAGGGCTTTACAACAGTTGAAGTGAAAGTTTGCTCAGTGGCGAGTACTTCACTATGAAGCGAGGGGTTCTTCTGTTCCCACCCATCCTCAGTGGAGGAAATGGGGGTACTGCTAGGAACTAATCTGTCTCTCTGTCACAAAAAGCCTTTTAATTAAATATTTTACGTGCCGTATTCTCCAGATCTCTGAGCATTTGAGGGCTGTCTATTGAGTATATATGAGTAGACAAACTTTGTCTTTACTTACTTAAGCACATAGGTGGCTAGTTAAGGCTTTAACCCTGTAATTTATTGCATCAGTCCCCAGCATGGCCACAGTTAAGGAGCTCGATCATGCATAAGATGACTCTTAACTTTTTTCTCAACAGTCTACAATAGGTTGGCAACATTTATAAGATTAGGACTTTACATTACATTTCTGTCAGGTTTATAGCCTTAAAAACAATGATTTTGAATTGAGGTACCTTTGGTGTCAAAATAAAATCTTTTAATGAGCTCAGGAAAGAAATCAAAACATCAAACATCTGTTGTTACTTATTTAAATTCTCTAGAAGCTTGGTGTTGAACCTTTGGCAAAGACATAAGTACTTAGCTTTTGTTCATCTGAAATAGATCTTTATAACCTTAGATTTTTATCAGTATGTAGAATTTATTTTAAAGCAGAGTTGAATCACATATCTGGTATGTTGTAACAGACCTAACCATATATGTTTATCATCATTTAAAAGCACATACCAATTTAAAGCATTCAAGACTTGTTTTGTTAGTCTAGAAGGAGGTACCATAAATAAAACTTATTAGCACTGTTCAAAAAAATTTTAAACAATAATTAGGTGAATATATATGCACAGTTGAATTTAAGTTGCATACCCACATACACACACATGCAGAGTTAAAGCTAGCCATTATTTACACATATAGGGTTTAATCAAAAGCCACATGCATACACACACACACACACCGAGTAAATCTGAGTCATGGCACCAATGTAATGATATGAGGTGCGAGGTGGGAGAGTGGATCTCATAGGGGAGGTTGAGGGGACACGGACGGGGGAGCAGGGAATGGACAGATGACAAACACCATCAGACAGAGCTTACATGAGAAGTAAGTTTATTGGGGAAGAGAGGCAGAGAGAGAGACAGAGTCAGAGACAGAGACAGAGAGACATGGCAGAGAGAGCAGGAGTAGGCAGGGTTTGTCGCTTAAAGGAACCTTTTGCACCTGTGTACAGACTACATAGTGATATAGCAGCCATAGGACACTGGGCGCACCCTGCCAAGTGACAGGGGCCAGCATCATGCCTGAATCCTAACAGCCTAGCCTTCTGTACTTGGCATTTCAAGGTCTTCCAGTTAGAACTATGTGACAAGGGCTCACTCACTCAGGAAGCATATGTGGCTGCCATGTAGGACAGCACAGAACAGTACATTTCCCATTCATCAGGAAGTTTGCTGTGTCCAATCACTGGGCACACTGTGCTCAGAGGCCTTCCCTTGGCAGGCTTCACTGAGGGTGTGAGGAAAGGATGTGGGCACACAAGGTCAAGAAAGAAGTAAATAGAACTTGGAGATCCAGACTCAGACACCAAGGGTAGCCATTAGCATCCTGCCCACAGTATACCACTACCAACAAGCACATCTTTTGTCCTTTTCCTATTTTGACTTTAGTCTCCTGTTGTAGGAGGCTTCTATTTCATTTTCAGATCACCCAGCAGCTCAGACCTGAAATAATCACACAGAAACAATATTATTTACAATACTGTTTGGCCAATAGCTTAAGCATATTTCTGGCTAACTCCTATATCCATTAATCTGTGTATTCCCACATGGCTGTGGCTTGCTGGCAAAGTTTCAGCATGTCTGTCTCTGGTGGTGGCTCCATGGCTTCTCCTTGACTCCACCTTTTTTCTCTCAGCATTCAGCTTAATTTCCCCCCTCCCCTGCCTACCTCTATTCTGCCCTGCACAAGCCCAAGACAGTCCTTTATTAACCAATGGTATTCACAGCATTCAGAGGGGAAATCCTACATCACCTCCCCTTTTCTGTTTAAATAAAAAGGAAGGATTGAACTTTGGCATAGTAAAATTACATATAACAAAACAGGTATCAAGCAAGAATTACAGTTACAATATTTATATCTACTTTATCTTTTATCATAACTAAGGAAAACTATAATTATAACTATCTATTCTTCAGCTCCATCAAAAACTTCAGAAGAATATAATATTACCTAAGTAAACAGGAAGTACATTGTAAGAAACTTCCAAAACTCTAGAATTGACAGAGACATCACACTGCCTGGACAGTCACCCAAAGTTCTTCTATACTGTTGAAGCATCCAGTCTTCAGCTCTCAGGTCCATAGCATCCAGCAGACTTTTCCATGAAGCAGGAAATTTCAAAGACAGTTCCACCTATATTGGCAGTTTGTCAGTCACTTTCTTCTGTGTCCTGCAGAATGTCTAACAGACTCTTTCATGAAGGAGAAACCCCGAAGGATTGTCTCACCTTTAGGCAAGTTCAATAGTCATTTCTCTGTGGGTCCTGCATGTCCAGTTCATACAGCATAGCATCAAGCAGTTCAGGCAAGAGCAGTTTTCTTTCCAAATGGCTAACCAATGCCATAAGGAAACTCTTAGGTGCCCATCATCCTCTTGAAGTAAATTTGTGCTGCAAGGAACAGATGTGTCTCATTGTCATGAAAAGTCCTAAGATCTTAAAACATTTTAAGGGAGGGGGAGGGAAAAGGGAGGCAGGGAGGAGGCGGAAATTTTTATTTAAAAAAATTAATAAAAAAAATTTTAAATGCCATATTCTGAAGGTCTCTGAAAGATTGAAGAATACCTCTCTCGGGGGCTGGAGAGATGGCTCAGAGGTTAAGAGCACTGTCTGCTCTTCCAAAGATCATGAGTTCAATTCCCAGCAACCACATGGTGGCTCACAACCATCTATAATGGGATCTGGCACCCTCTTCTGGCCTGCAGACACACACGCAAACAGAATACTGTATACATAATAAATAAAATCTTTTTAAAAAAAAGAATACCTCTCTAAATGAAATATATCTTTATATATCTAGAAAACATGACTACAAGCTTGACTATTATAGATGATTATCTATTAACCTATATTCTCAATTATGCATTACATTTTCAAATGAACTGCACAAACTCAACACCTTAATCAAGAGCAGAAATATATATATATATATATATATATATATATATATATATATATATATATATATAACAAAATTGACCTTAAATTTGTATCAATAAAGCAAGATCCATACCAATGCAAATCTATAGTATATCCCCTTTAGATATAAACAAACATTTATAAACAATATTTGGGAATATGGGCATAGTTCTCTTCAAACTGCTTTCTGTTTTTTGTTGGGTGAAGTATTTTTTGGGGGGTGTTCTTGGAGACCTTTCTGGGGGATCTTAAAAACAAAACAAGGATTAGAGAGATGGCTCAGAGGTTAAGAGCACTAGCTGCTCTTCCAGAGGTCCTGAGTTCAATTCCCAGCAACCACATGATGGCTCACAACTATCTATAAAGAGATCTGGTTCCTCTTCTGGCCTGGAGACAGAACACCGTATGTAATAAATAATTTTTTTTTTAAAGAAAAAGAGTCTGCAGTCATCATCCAGACACAGAGGAAACAAGATGAGAATGCCTTGCTGATAAAAGGTACCAAGCCACAAGGCTAACATAGACAAGGATTATGGGCTAATGTAAACTTAAGAGTTAATAAGAAGCCTGAGTGAATATGCCAACCAGTTTATAATTAATGTGGACCTCTGTGTGTTTCTTTGGAACTGAAAGGCTGTGGGACCAGGTGGGACAGAAACCTTAGTCAACAAATGGCATCAATGTGGACAGTTAAATCTACTTAAAACCTGAGAGAGTTTGGGAAGTAATTCTAGACACAAAAGAATAGAGTAAGCATGACTTCTTGGTAGCAGCATTTTCTCGGGTGGGCTGTGTTTGCTAGAGGAAAGTGGGCCTCACTTAAGAAAGACTCCCTGACTCAGCTTTAGCTGCAAAAACCTTGCAGTTGTTTTAAGAGAACTGCCAGAAAACACTTAAATGGTATTTATGAATTGCCGACAGCATGCTTCTTGGTGGTGGCACAGACCTCGAAACTCCATAGAGTTGTGACAATAAACATGGCTCCCGCCAGTACCTCTACCATGAAGCTAGACTCTCAGAAAGCTAAGGAATGGGTGGATCCAGTCATCAAAGCCACAGCTTTAATCCTAGCCATATGGCTTAGTAAATTAAAGACTCATGTGATCAGAAAAAGAGATATATACAGTAAAGATAAATTCAGATGAAGAAAACCTCTAAATAGTATACAGTGCATTTAAAAATATATGTAGGCTTGGGAGAGAAAAAAATGGATAATGTTCTTGAAATAAAAAAGAAAGAAAGAGAATAGTTGGGTGTGGTGGCACACACCTTTAATCCCAACACTTGGGAGGCAGAGGCAGGCTGATCTTTGTGAGTTCGAGGACAACCTGGTCTACAGAGTGAGTTTCAGGACAATCAAAGATATACAGAGAATACAGATCATAAATGCTGCTGGATTAATACAACATATATAGTTTGAAAATGCTTTGACTTCAAAATTTAGGTCAAAAGATATGTTACTTTGGAGAAGAGGTTTTGTTTTGTTTCCACAGGAAATGAGAGGCTGTGGATTCATTCTGGGCTAAGAAAAATCCAATAGGAGTGGATGGCCCAGATGTCTGAGTTCTATATCTAGAACAGTCTCAAGACTGCTGGCTGAGATGATCAAGCCTCACAGAATATTCTAGTCAGGACTTGACCATAATTCTAATTTTTCTTTAGGTTCCCTTAAGATTATCATTGCCCCCCAATCAACAGAAAGTAACTTAGATAACTTTGCCCACATTTCTAAAAAAAAAATGGATTATGGATGTTTGCCTTTTTTTAGAATGTTGGTTACAAGTTGTTATGGATAACAGTCAGGAAAAAAGCTAAACAAAAAAGATTTGATTCAGAGTTCTTGTTTTAAAAAATGAGGGGGGGAGTAGTGATGTGTGACAATGGTCTTGTACCCTGTAAAATTTTGTCAGTTGTACTGGTTTAATAAAATGCTGATTGGCCAGTGGCCAGGCAGGAAGTATAGGTGTGGAGACCAGAATAGAAAAATTCTGGGAAGAAGAAAGACTCAGTCTACAGTCATCATCCAAACACAGAGGAAGCAAGATGAGAGTGCCTCACTGATAAAAGGTGCCAAGCCACGTGGCTACCACAAACAAGAATTATGGGTTAAGATGTAAGAGTTAGTTAATAAGAAAGCCTGAGCTAAGAGGCCAACCAGTTTATAATTTTAAAAAAAGACCTATTGACTACTCAGAGACCATTTGCAATTATACAAAACAGCAATCTTGAATCTTAACCATCATTTTACTTTTCAAGGATCCCGTAGAAAAAAACATCACCCTCATGACAGCAGGAAGCAAGAGAGCAAGTGCTCACTCTACAGCTGCATTTATAGTATAAGAGACCACTCCCAAGTGGGCTGGTATCTTAAGGCTATTGGCTGAAGGAGCTCCCACAGCAGTCTCCCACTACAAGGAGTTTGAGGCAACGCAGTGTATGAAGAGGGTCTTGGATTTTGTGAGCCTCAGCAGTTTGCCACATGAGACCTTTCTGTCGTCCCTTGATTATCCTAAGTTCTCTAGATGCTGGATGAGTAAATAACGCCGTCTCCTGCCCTGGCACATTGGGAGAGTTTAACAAGGGGACCTTTCCCCCACTTGAAGTTAACCTCATGGATGATCATAATATGTGTCTGAGAAAGAATAGAGAGGTTCTTTTAAAAGAAAAAAAATACCAGAATAAAATGTTAGTAGACCTTTTCTTTAGAAAGTATATTACCTTGGGAGAATATCCTTCAGGCCCTCCAGACAGTTGGGAGGATGGGAGAAGCATTGAGCATGAGTTGATATATTGGTTTTTAAAACTTATTATTTCTGAAACAAAGACTCAATAGCTCAGGCTAACTTTGAACTTACTATGTAAATTGTAAACTGGAAGGATGGTCTTGAATTTGCTCTTACCTTCCATGTGCTGGAATTTTAGGGCATGCCATCCTGTCCAGTTTATGGATCAAACCCAGGTGTTTGTACATGCTAGGCAAGCCCTCTATCCCCTGAGCTACATCCCTATCCTAAATTAATTTTTAAAGTTAGTATACAAAGATGTGATTTTTCATTAGAGCATTTTCATACACACATGTCTTCATGCTTAGGTCTAATTTACCCCTGTTGGTCATCTGTGCACCATGATGTGATAATTCTTGAAACCCAGCTGGAGTAGAAGAGGATCCATTGTTCTATTCTCTCTGTACATGCTTGATATATTTCAAACAGAAAAAACTAAGGAGAAAAAAAAACTCAAGAACACACTCCCACTGGGACTTAGGATAGCCAAGTGGACCCTTGGCTCTTAGTTTTCTAGGGAGGTATTTTTCTGTAAGGTGAGCCTGCTTTTGAAGAAAGGGACAGTGAATATGGAGGAGTGTCATGGTGATTCATCCTGGATGTTTCCATCCAGGTATCTGTTTGTTTTACAGGGAATGTGAGCTGCTGATTTCTGATGAAGGGATCAGAGGCATGGGCACTGGTGTCCAGGTGTCCTGGCCCCCATCCAGGTTTCCCACTCACTTCTTGGCCCCACTCCAGATGGACTGGCATTGGCTAGAGAGCTACCCAGTTCCTCCTGGGTACTGAGATGATCCTTCCTTTCTCCCTGCTGGGGCTGACCCCTGCCCACCAGAGCCCCAGCCTGTCTAGACCTGGGGCTGACCCTGATCACCAGAGCCCCAGCCTGTCAGCCCCTGATCACCAGAGCCCCAGCCTGCCTGGACCTGAGGCTGACCCTGCTCACCAGAGCCCCAGCCTGCCTGGCCCTGGGGCTGATCCTGCTCACCAGAGCCCTAGCCTGTCTGGACCTCACTTTCCCTCCTCTTGAGGACTTCTCCATTTTCCTGGGCTTTCCCCTTCCTGACCTGAGCCACACAAGGTGCTCTAAGGGGCGTGGTCCTCCCTGAAGGAGCTCACTCCTTTTGTACCATTCTGCTGTAGTCCTTTCGGTCTCTGCCTGCTCTCTCTGGCTATCATGCCCATCCCAGGATGCTGGAGTTCAGTCTCCTCATTTATTTTCACGGTACCTATCATAAGGTTAGATACACATGGAGAGGAAAGGAATGAATGAAACGAACACATGAATGAATGAATGAATGGGTCTGACAGGCAGTGAGCACCAAGTCTTTCCTTACCTGCCTTCCTATGCCCTAACCAGCTAACTTAGGAGCTCCGAGGACAGTCTCCATACAATTCAGGTAGTCTAGTGTTTCAGGCAGCAGGAAGTCAGTGACACTGGTGCTCTGTGTTGCTGCTTCCTGACCTGTGTGCAGGACCATGTTGGGGGGGGGGGATGCAGGAGTGGAAACCTGAATGGCCAGGCTGAGGAAGTGAGTGCTGTTCTCCAGGCTCCCTGTGAGGCAGGGAGAATAGCAAGAGAAAATGGGAAGAGAAACAGGAGAGGGAGGCAAAAACAAGAGAGGTGGGGAATGGGGATTCCCAGGAAAAAGGATGAGAGTGGGGGAGATGGGGGTCACAAAGAGAGAGGGAGAGATACTTGCCTTGTATGTCTCCAGTCTTCTGACATGGCTGGGCTGATAGCCCCAGCGCTAATTGATTCAATTAATAATACTGCTCTAAAAATTTCAGCAGCCAAGAGCAAGTGCAAGGCACGATGACATAATGCATTAATAATGCAGGCTGGGAGATGGAGTTGGGGAGCTCCATTAAGGAATGCTGCAGTGGCAGTCTTCCTGGCTGCTAATGCTTGCAGAGGGGCAGTGGGTGTCCTTGGCTTGTGCAGCCCACGCTGTGGAACTTCGGGACCAATGCTCAGAGAGGCTTGAATTTCTATACCCTAGAAAGCATAGGTCCCATTCCCTGTAGGAACAATTGCTGTCTTATATAATAAGCACTGTGCAGTGCCTGCCCCCCTATATCCCCTCAGTACCCCCCCCATCAGATTAGCATCCCTCCCTCTCCCCTGCCAGTGGCTGAATCTCTTGATGGTTTTCAAATCCCAGTTTGAGCCTCTCTCCTTGTGTGTTTGTCCTCTCTAGGTTCTTTAAAGAGGCGATCTCTTTCAGAACAATGATCCTGTACCCACAACATGTGGAGCAGCTTCCTTCCAAGTCTCCGTCACCATCATGCGTGCATAAGCACCTACATACACTCAGTCTGTGCCCTGAACAGCTCAGACCTCTGAGACAGCAGCAGCAGCGGGAGCAGTCATCAGCCCCCATCCTGAAGTTGCAGGTCACTGGCCTGCAGAAGTCAGGCCAGAACCCACCAAAACAAGTCCCCTAGGGTAGACCTCCTTGTACTGCCATCCAGGTGATGCTTCTGAATAGCTATGGGGACTATATATTGCCATCTTTATGCCTACAAGGATCTTCCCACTAAGAAGGTCCTCAACATTCTCTAACACAGCGCTCTCATCTCCTTGGGCGGCCTTAGATGTCTGGGAACATTTAGATGGACCCTTGTTTTGGGTCCATGTGTCATCTAGTGACCTTCCCATTTCACCTGCCGTCAAAGTTTATGTTAACAAAAGTCAAGAGCTTGAAACTGAGAAGACAAGGGAAGGCCCCATGCTCCTCCAAGACTCCAGTTAAAGAAATCTCTTTTGGTATCCACGCCCAGATTTATGGCTCTGTTTCTGAAGTTTGTGTTGGCACCTCAGTGTGTTTTCTACAGTGGCATCTTTTTTCCAAGGAAGGACAGAAATGTTCATGGATGCCATCCATGCGCAGACTCCCAAACAGTGTAGTGCTCTTGGTCACATTCCGGGGACCTAGCACTGCGGCTTCACTCCTTCCGCAGAGGAGGAAACAGAAGTCCCAAGAGGGTGAAGGTACCGAGCAGTAGAGCAGGGGTGTGGTGGCCTTTTTGCCATCAAAGTCCAAGTCTTTTATGACCTAGTTTTGAGTGGATTCAAAAAGTATCTCTTGGAAGGCACGTCTGGAGCAAGCCTGGCTCATCTTCATTTCTGGTACTCATTTCTCCTTGCCCTTTCTGCAGGGGTTTAGATAAAATGGCACAGTTCCCCAAGGGGCAGCAGGTCCCACCACCCGAGGCCTATGTGGGTCCCAGGCAGGTGAGACTCCTCAGTGGGTTGGCGGGGCAGCTGGTCTCACAAGGAGCAGGTGAGAGATGGACAGGAGCACCATGCAAAGAGAGTCAGTATAGTTTATTTAGTGGGTTATGTAAGGGAAAGGAAAGGGGGGAAGAGGAAAAAAGAGAAGAAGAGAGAGAGACACAGAGAGAGAGGGAGGAGGAAGAAGAGAGAGAGCACGCAGAAGTTACCACTTCAGGAGAGAGATGGAAAGAGAGAGAGCAGAAGGAGAGGGGTTGGGAGAGGGCAGGGCTTGTCTCTTAAAGGGATAGGGTACCCAGGTGACTGACCAGGCTGGCAAATCATAACACTTTCCTATTTGAATGAGTCCCATAATTCTGAAAAATTAACTTAAACACATCTTCTATGGGGTCTTTTCTAGACCTATTCAGCATACAGTAGCATCTCTTACTCATGTTTAGAGGACCCCTAATTTTCTTGTGGGATGTTTGCTCTTTCCTTATAATGTATTAGGCACTGATCTCAAGTTATTATCACAGGTAGACTGTACTTAGTCTGAATTTCCTCCCTCCTTCCCTCTTTCCCTCACTCTCTTCCTCCCTTCTTCCTTCCCTCCTTCCCTCTCTTCCCCTCCCTCTCCCTCTCTCCCTCCCTCCCACTTCCTCCTTCCCTCTCTTCCTCCCTTCCTCTTTTTTTTCTTTTCCTGTTGCTAGGGACTGAACCTAGAGCCTTGTACACACTAAGAAAGCTTTAGACCTCGGAGCTACATTCTGTGACATTGGTTTGTTTGTTTGGTTGCTTGTTCGCTTTGTCTATTTGAGATAGAGTCATACTCTCTACCCTGAAGTGCCAGGAACTCACAGAGGTCCGCCCCCTCCTATATCTCACTGCTGGAATCAAAGGTGTGCACCACCTCTCAGGACAAAGCATTGTTTTTGTTGTTGTTGTTTGTTTGCTTGTTTTGTTTTATTTTATTTTTTGAGACAAGGTCTTGAGATATAGTCCAGTCTGTTCTCATATTGGCAATCCTCCTACTGAATGCTGGGATTACAGACATGTACCATTAGGTCTGGTCTGTCCAATTTTCTTAGTCCTTGAATCTTACCTTCCTTAGCAGCAGTTTGCCTGGAAATGGCCGTGTTGACTCAACACTGGGAGAGATACTTTGGAGGGTTCTCTTCTTCTTCAACAGGATAGTTCCCTGACTAGAAATGCTGCGGGCATCCTGCCACCTGAACTGTAGACAAAGCCCACTGGAGGATGGCAGAGGAGGAGAGAAAACTTGAGGTGCTGACCTCCTCACTCCAATCCTGCCCTTCCCTTGAACCTCTGCTAAGAGATAATCATCTCCTCTGCTGCTGATTCTGATTTGAGTTCCCTAGTTTGCTACTTGCTAACAAAAACATCCCAGCTGATAAGTTCCTTTCTTAACACACACTATCTACTCCGACCTTGAGTTTACAACACTGTGCCTTTTGTCTCTATTGTACTGTCCTGTGATGTTATTTTCCTAGTAATGTGTTTATATCCAGCTCTCCCAACTCACATGATGCTCTCTAAATCTTCCCTGGGCTTCCAAACAGCAATCAAATCAGGGATATTGATGGAGTCCTATCCCGTGCTAAGATAAAGCGCAAGCAGTGAGCGAGGTAGGCGTGGTTCCCAGCCTCACAACAAACAGCCTGTGGTGTGAATGAGGAACTCAGCTGTGAATCAGATAAGCTCTGGAATAAATCTCAATAATGATTGGGAAGAGTAGGAATGGGGGTACCCAACTCTGTGCCAGGACACAGGAAAAGATCTGCCCTCGCCTACAGATCAGGTGAAGTGACCCAGAGACGGGATCTGAAGGATGTGGGAATGAACTGGGTGAAAGCGTAGACCATGCACACCACACATACCATTCATACCATGCACACCACACATACTATGCACACAACGCACACCACACACACCATGCATACCACGCACACCACGCACACCACACACATACCACGCAGACCACATATACCATGCACACCACGCACATCACGCACACCACGCACACCACACACACCATGCACACCACGCATACCACACATACTATGCACACAATGCACACCACACACACCTTGCATACCACGCACACCACGCACACCACACACATACCACGCAGACCACATATACCATGCACACCACGCACATCACGCACACCACACACACCATGCACACCACGCATACCACACATACTATGCACACAATGAACACCACACACACCATGCATACAACGCACATCACGCACACCACACACATACCACGCAGACCACATATACCATGCACACCATGCACATCACACACACCACACACACCATGCACACCACACACACCACACACACCATGCATACCACGCACACCACGCACACCATACACATACCACGCAGACCACATATACCATGCACACCATGCACATCACACACACACACACCTTGAACACCACACACATACCACGCACACCACACACACCACACATACCCTGCACACACACACACACACACACACACACACACACACACACACACACACACACACCATGCACACCCCCTGATATAGACAGTGCACTTTTCTCCCTCCCAACTGATCCTTATAGATGAACTTTTCTTTATGGGCCACCAGCTCACAAAAAAATAACACCGAGACTTATTATTAATTATGAATGTTTGGCTGATAGCTTAGGCTTGTTTCTAACTAGCTCTTATAATGTAAATTAACCCATATCTTTTAATTAACATTCTTTTATGTGAGTTGATAACCTTTAGTCTCTACTGCCTGTCCTTTTTCCTCTGTCTGCCTGGTGACTCTGCCTTCTTTTTCTTCCCAGCGGTTTCTCTGCCTCCAAAATCCTACCTAGCTATTGACTGTTCAACTTTTTTATTAAACCAGTTACAATGACATATTTTCACATAGTGTAAAGGAATATTCTACAACTGCCACTGCTTAACTCAGGCCCACTACTTCTGGTGTGGACAATTCCTGTTGTCTCTTAACTGATCTTCCTGCTCTGCTCCCCTTTGTCCCTTAACTTTCAGGCCTGAGGAGTTACCTAGTGGACCATTTCGATGGCCTTGAGCATCTGTCCAGCCACCTCGCCAGCCTTATTTCCTCCCTCTGAGAACTTCTTGTTATTCTTCTTAGCCACACGAGACCATCGGATCTTTCCATACTGTCCTCTTGCCTACATCACCTTCCAGGCTCTTTTGGAATGACTATTCTGACTCAATCCAGGTGGCATAGCCTGGATTGGGCTCAGTAACTTTCCTCCGCGTGGCTACTACACCCTTCCTGTGACTGACCAGCTAGAAATGGGTGTTTCCAGGGTGGGGACCGTGGGTTACTTAATTATTTTCATTAAAAAACAAAAATCCTTGTACCTCTTGAAATAGCATCCCTCAGGAAGCATTTGTTATACAGCTCTTCAGCACTTCCTGTCAATCCATATAATCTGTGTTATATTATATTATAGTCATATTACAGTCATAGTATAGTCTAATGTTACTAGATTCGACCTCTCTTTCTGTGTGTATGTGTATGTGAGACTCTGTGTGTGTGTGTGTGTGTGTGTGTGTGATTGAGTGTGTGTGTGAGTGTGTGCTAGTGAGCACTCAACTGTCTACTAGAACAGGAGAATCTGGGAAGGGCGGGGCTTTCCCATCAACTTCTCTCTACTTGACCCCCACCCCACCTTTGTGCCCTTAGGCAAGCATCTTGCTTTCTTAGGGAAGAAAAGCGATTCTCTTCCCCTCAGTCCCCCTGGATCTTCACTGCTAGAGGCCAGCAGCTCCTACATTCTCCGCAGTCATCACAACAGGGGGCACAGCGGGTCCCTGAATAGACACTAGGTAAGTGGTGAAATAGCAAAGGGATAAACATGTAAATGGATGGAGTTAAATAAACAGCCAAACAGATTGTTCCTACTCCTACTGAGAAACAGCAAAGGAACCTTCTCTTGTTGCCCCAATCCTTGCAAGCGGGCCTGGAGGAGGCAGGCATGCTAGCGCAGGGCCTCTCAGGAGGGAACCTTTATTGCTAAAGCTAATTCTAGCCTCCAGGCAACGTGGGGAGTGATAGGGACAAAGGGGACTCCTGGAATGCATGGCTGGGCTTTCTGGAGGGTGCGTCTCCAGGCTAGATCTGCAAAGTTGTCCTCTAAGTAACTCTTTTCTTTCTTTTCTTAAAAATTATTTTTATTGAGTTATACATTTTTCTCCCCTCCCCTTCAACCCTCTCCCATGATCCCGATGCTCCCAATTTACTCAGGAGATCTTGTCTTTTTCTACTTCCCATGTAGACCAGATCTATGTATGCCTCTCTTAGAGTCCTCATTGTTGTCTAGGTTCTCTGAGGCTGGTTTTATTTTGCTTTATGTCTAAAAGCCACTTATGAGTGAGTACATATTATATATGTCTTTCAGGAACTGGGTCACCTCACTCAATATGATGTTTTCTAGATCCATCCATTTGCCTGCAAATTTTAAGGTGTCATTAATTTTTTTTTCTGCTGTGTAGTACTCTATTGTATAAATGTACCACATTTTCCTTATCTATTCTTTGGTAGAGGGGCATTTAGGTTGTTTCCAGGTTCTGGCTATGACAAACAATGCTGCTATGAACATAGTTGAGCACATGTCCTTGTGGTACAATTGGACATCAGTTGGGTATATACCTAAAAGTGGTATCGCTGAGTCTTGAGACAGGTTGTTTCCTAATTTTCTGAGTAATCGCCATACTGATACCCAAAGAGGCTGTACCAGCTTGCATTCCCACCAGCAATGCATGAGTGTTCCCTTTACCCCACATCCTCTCCAGCATAAGCTGTCATCAGTGTTTTTGATATTGGTCATTCTTACAGGTGTAAGATGGAATCTCAGAGCTGTTTTGATTTACATTTCTATGATGACTAAGGATGTTGAACATTTCCTTAAGTGTCTTTTAGTCATTTTAGATTCCTCTGTTGAGAGTTCTCTGTTTAGGTCTGTAACCCCCTTTTTTATTGGATTATTTGTTCTTTTGATAAACAATTTCTTCAGTTTTTTGTATATTTTGGAAATCAATCCTCAGTCTGATGTGAGGTTGGTGAAGATCTTTTCCATTCTGTAGGCTGCCATTTTGTCTTGCTGACGATGTCCTTTGCTTTACAGAAGCTTCCTGGTTTCAGAATGTCCCATTTATTAATTGCTTTTCTCAGTGTCTGTGCTAGTGAGGGTTATATTAAGGAAGTGGTCTCCTGTGCCACTGCGTTCAAGTGTCCTTCCCACTTTCTCTTCTATGAGGTTCAGTGTGCTTGGTTTTATGTTGAGGTCTTTGATTCATTTGGACTTGAGTTTTGTGCATGGCGATAAATATGGATCTATTTTCATTTTTCTGCATGTTGATATCCAGTTATGCCAGGACCATTTGTTGCATATGCTTTCTTTTTTCTATTTTATATTATTTGCTTCTTTGTAAAAAATCAGGTGTTCGTAAGTGTGTGGATAGATATCTGGGTTTTCAATTCAGTTCCACTGGTCCTCCTGTCTGTTTTTATGCCAATACCAGGCTGTTTACAGTACTGTAGTTCTGTAGTAGAGTTTGAAGTCAGGAATTGTAATGCCTCCAGAAGTTCCTTTATTGTACAGGATTGCTTTGGCTATACTGGGGTTTTTTTCTTTCCCATATGAAGTTGAGTATTGTTCTTCCATGGTCTATAAAGAATTTTGTTGGGATTTTGAGGGCATTGCATTGAATCTGTAGATTGCTTTTGGTTAAGATTTTAATTTTTACTATGTTAATTCTACCTACCTAAGAGCATGGGAGATATTTCCATTTTCTGGTGTCTTCTTCAATTTCCTACCTCAAAGATTTAAAGTTCTTGTCATACAGGTCTCCCACTTGTTTGGTTAGAGTTACTCTGAGATATTTTATGTTATTTGTGGCTATTGTGAAGGTTGATGCTTCTTTGATTTCTTTCTCAGCCTATTTATCATCTCTGTAAAGGAGAGCTACTGATTTTTTTGAGTTAATCTTGTATCCTGCTACATTACTGAAGGTGTTTATGACTTATAGAAGTTCCTTGGTAGAATTTTTGGGATCACTTATGTAAACTATCATATCATCAGTAATTAGTGAGAGTTTGACTTCTTTACCAATTTGCATCCTTTGATCTCCTTTTGGTGTCTTATTGCTCTAGCTAAAACCTCAAGAATAGAATATGAATATGAATAGATATGGAGAGTGGACAACCTTGTCTTGTTGCTAATTTCAGTGGGATCGCTTTGTGTTTCTCTCCTTTAGTTTGATGTTGGCTGTTGGTTTGCTGTATATTGCCTTTATTATGTTTAGGTATGTGTCCTTGTATCCCTGCTCTCTCCAAGACCTTTATCATGAAGGGATGTTGTATTTTGTCAAAGGCTTTTTCAGCATCTAATGAGATGATCATGTGGTTTTTATTTTTCAGTTTGTTTATATAGTGGATTACATTGACAGATTTTCATATGTTGACCCATTCCTGCATCTCTGGGATGAAGCCTACTTGATCATGGTGGATGATAGTTCTGATGTGTTCTTGGATTGGGTTTGCCAGTATTTTAACGAGTATTTTTGCATCAATGTTCATGAGTGAGATTAGTCTGTAATGCTCTTTCTTAGTAACGTCTTTGTGTAGTTTGTGATACCCAAACTACACAAAGTAGTATCAGGGTAAGTGTAGCCTCATAAAAAGAATTTGGCAATGCTCCTTCTGTTTCTATTGTGTGGAACAATTTGAGGAGTATTGGTTTAGTTCTTCTTTGAAAATCCTGTAGAATTCTGTGCTGAAACCATCTGGCCCTGGATTTTTTTTTGGGCGGGGGGGGGGGGGTTGGGAGACTTTTGATGACTGTTTTTATTTCTTTAGCAGTTATAGGTCTAATTAATTTGCTTATCTGGTCTTGATTTAATTTTGATAATTGATATTTATCCAGAAAATTCTCCATTTTCTTTAAGTTTTCCAATTTTGTGGAGTATATGTTTTTGAAATATGACCTAATGATTCTCTGGATTCCCTATGTGTCTGTTGCTATGTCCCCCTTTTCACTTCTGATTTTGTTAATTTGGATATTCTCTCTCTGCCTTTTGGTTAGTTTGGATAAGGATAAAGGTTTATCTATTTTGTTGATTTTCTTGAAGAACCAGCTCTTTGTCTCATTGATTCTTTGTATTGTTTTCTTTGTTTCTATTTTGTTGATTTCAACACTCAATTTGATTCTTTCTTTTTTTTCTTTTCTTTTCTCTCTCTCTCTCTTTTTTTTTTTTTTTTTTTTTTTGGTTTTTTTCGAGACAGGGTTTTTCTGTAGCTTTGGAACCTGTCCTGGAACTAGCTCTTGTAGACCAGGCTGGCCTTGAACTCACAGAGATCTGCCTGCCTCTGCCTCCCAAGTGCTGGGATTAGAGGTGTGTGCCACCACTGCCCAGCTTTTGAGATTCTCTCCTCCATCTCTTGTACTCTGCTGTTTATGCTTGCATGTAGTTCCTGATCATTTTCTCATATTTTCTGTTTCCAGAATTCCCTCTGTTTGTGTTTCCTTTATTGTCTCTATTTCAGCTTTCAAGTTTTGAATCATTTCTTTCATCTGTTTGATTGCTTTTTCTTTAAGGGATTTTTTTGATTTCTCCCAATTTTTAATTTGTCTTTTCTTCCATTTCTTCGAGGGATTTTTTTTTTATTTCCTCTTTAAGGGCCTTAAACATTCTTTTAAAGTTATTTTTTAGGTGGTTTTCTTCTACTTCATCTATATTTGGGTGTTCAAGTCTTGCTGTTGTAGGGCCACAAGTTTCTGTCAGTGTTATGTTGTTCTTTGTGGTGTTGAGTGTGTTCTTATCTTGTCTACCCATCTTTTTCTCTGATTGGTGTAGTTGGGGCTGTGTCTTTGGTAATCAGTCTTCCAGATGCCAGAGGATCCAAGGCTCAGATGGTTGTTTCTCGTGGCGCAGTCAGGGCCCTGTTTCCAGTCACCTGAAAGTCACTTGGTGTTCACAGAGGTCGCTCGGAACTCCTGGGTGTCAGAGGTCATTTGGTCCTGCTCCTAAGGAGGTTGCCTTCTTGGGGCTGTTTCTGCTGAGATCTCTGCCTTGGGCCTGCTCTGGTGGAGGTCACTGGTTAGGGCCTGCTCCCTTGGAGGTCCCTGACTCGCATCAGATCCTGCAGTGTTCTCTGGCTTGGGCCTGCTCCAGCTGTGGCCACTGGCTCAGGCCTACTGCTGTGGAGGTTGCTGCCTCAGGCCTGTTTCTGCAGGTGTCCCTGGCTTGGCCCTGCTCCCTTAGCAGTTGCTCCCTTGTACCGGGTCCTGTAGAGGTTGCTGGCTAAGGCCTGGTCTGGTGGAGGTCGTTGGCTCAGATCTCTTTCCATAGATGTCCCTGGCTTGGGCCTGCTCCCATGGAGGTCCCTGGCTTGGTCCCAGTCCTCCAGAGATCTCTGGCTCTGGCCTGCTCCCTGAAGGGGTCACTCCCTTGTACTTGTTCCTGTGGAGGCTGCTGCTTTGGGCCTGCTCCTTCTGTCCTAAGTACCTCTTATAGATCATAGTTCCAGACACTGTGGAAGCCTTGAGAGAGGCAGATGTCTAGAGAGAGAATGCAGGCTGCTTGCTCACTTCTGGGATCTAAACTTAGGAAACACTGAGCAGGCCTGCATCTGAGGCAGTCCAGACAACAGGCAGCAGGTAGGTGGAGGGTTTGTTAAGTGGACTGTGTTATAGCCAGGCCCTGGGAGTCAGGCCCTGGAGGAAGAGCTGATGAAGGAGCAAATGAGACCTCTGTGAGGCATTCCCATTAAAAACCAACCATCTAGGACTGTTTGCAGGTAGAAGTGAGGCCTGGCCTGCTGCTGGATTTGAGGAGGAGGTACCCCTTGCAGGTGCCAAAGAGCCTGGCTGCATGCAGCCTTGCTTGGGCTTGAATACTGATTCCTTAGTCAGCCCCAAGTGTGATTTAGGCGATTCCTTATTGGCTCTGAAGCTCAAAGTGTCACAGGAGGGAGGGAGTATCTATATAACTTGGAGACCTAGGCAAAACAAAACAGTGGGATCTCTTTTTCAAAACTGGTTAGGGATTCCAGTGTGTCGGCATCACAGCGCCAAACCAAGCATAAGACCAATCTAAAGTCAAGAACCCATGTGATTGCACATGAGCGGCAGTCAGGGGAAGGGGAAGGACAGTGTTTTCCTCAAATGCATCTATATTCCTGACTTTTTCTCTGTAGGGGACAAAACGCTATTCATCCACCACAAAGGTTACAGCTGACACTTCTGTAACAAAAGACAGATTACTAAGAGAAAAATAGGACAACCGACCTAGCCAAAGTCGTGTGTGATACTGGAGCCGGGGCTGGGGAGACAGTGCAATGCGTAAAAACACTTGTTCCGCAACACCGATGAACTTACAGTGTACAAGAGCTGGATCTGCTGGCACACATCTGTAATCCCAGCACTCATCCGGGGACATGGGGAAGAGACAGGAGGATCCCGCAGGAGCACGTGCGTGCTCAACAGCAGCAACAGTTAGAGAACCGCGCCTCAACACGTGAAAGGAGAGAGCCAGCTCCTGAAGACTGTGCTCTGAGCCCCACATGTACAACACAGCACTGCATGCGCGCGCGCGCATAAATGTAGTACAGATTTAAAAAATGAAACACCCGAGTCATGGTGGCACAGTCCTGTAATCCCAGCACTCAAGAGCCAAAGGAGAAGGACTGTGTTTTCAAAGCTGATTTGGATGATAAAATAAGATCCTGAAATAAAACTAAAACAAGAAGAGTCGAAGACCCAGGAAAATGACTTTCATGTGTAGGTAGAAGAGTGGACAAGAGGAATCTGCTTTAATGACCAGGATCTGGGAAGAGCTCAGCAGGGCCCGTTTGTTCAGATTCTTTGCATTTCTGAATCTTGACTCCTTTTCTCTGAGCATAGGGCTAGACATCTGTCATGGGCAGGGGGTCTTTATACTTTTTTCTTTTTTTCTTTAATTTTATTTTTTTTATTTTTTTTATTTATTTATTTTTTTTTTTTGGTTTTTTTTGAGACAGGGTTTCTCTGTGGTTTTGGAGCCTGTCCTGGAACTAGCTCTTGTAGACCAGGCTGGTCTCGAACTCACAGAGATCCGCCTGCCTCTGCCTCCCAAGTGCTGGGATTAAAGGCGTGCGCCACCACCGCCTGGCTTAATTTTATTTTTTTAAAAAAGAAAACAAACTATCTTTTTTCACTTTAGGTACCAATTCCAGTTCCTACTCCCTCCCCGCCTCCCATCCCCCTCCATCTCTTCCTACCCCCCATCTCCATCCACTCCTCAGAGAGGGTAAGGCACACAGCTTTGGGGAAGGTCCAAGGCCCTCCTGGGTGGGTCTTTCTTTCGAGGAGGAGAGGAGACAGGTCAGAGCGGCTACCCCCTCACACCAATGTCACATTGTTATCATCCTCTATGCCTTGCAGGTTTCTTCCTTACTCCACTCTCTTTTGGTATCTCACTGCTGACTGGAGAAAACTGGGAGAGTTCTGGTTTAGCTGGTCTCAAACAGAGATTGCCTTCCCATGCATGAAGACCCTAGGACCTGGAATGTATGTTGAAATGGATCAAGGTAGCCATTATGTTATTGCTTTTGAGTTAAGGTGTCAGGAAGCACCCTGTCAGAATGTCAATAATCAAGAAGAGGAAACACACCAACCACCACAGCAGGGAGGGTGTGCTTGCTTGAGGCTGTCCTTGAACTTCTGATCCTCTGGCCTCTGTATTCAGAATTCTAGGATGCCAGGCATGTGCCATCACCAAATACAGTAAGACTTTATAGTTTATTTTCTTCAAATAAACCTACAAGGGAAGAAATTAAGAAGCAATTTGGAGCCTGGTAACCCTTAATCCCAGCACTCAGGAGGCAGAGGCAGGCATATCTCTGAGTCTGAGGGCTATATAGAGAAACTCTCTTTCAAAAAACCACTTAAAAAAAAGAGGACCAATATGGACAAAGCCAGCCTGAGCTATGTAAGACTGTCTCAGTGGAGTATGAAGACTCAATATTATAAAGATTGAAGGTTAGAAGATAATATCTCACATATACCATTTTGGTGGAGAAATAATTTTGAATCACAAGCAGAAACCTAAGTGGAAGTAAGCAGAGTATTGATGTTAGCTTCTCTACCTAAAAGGAAGAGATAATGCTCCCATTGCTCCCATTGTAGAGACCTTCTCTACTGTGCTGGGGCTGGGAGGACATGCTCACAGGACATGAATCCAGGCTGGGAGACACCTGCACAGAAAACAGCCTGGAAAACGACTCTCATTTCCACAACCGGCTCCCTGGTCCCCTTCCCCGGCCTTGTCACAATTCCAGAATTTGTTTTGTGAAGCTCCCTCTAATCTCCCTCCACTGCTCCTTTTGCTTTCTCATTTCCTTCTGAGGGCTCCTCAGTCACGTCAGCCATGTTAAACAACGTTGTTTGCTGTGCTTCCTCTTAGGTCATTGAATTCTCAGGCTCAGCTGCAGTCCCTGCAGGGTTAGAAGGGACAATTCCGTGTCCTCGCCAGAGTGAAAGTTCCTTGTACTAATCTATTAATTGAGTGCTGTCCCAGCCAAACAGCAGCAGGGCTATCTTTGTTTTGAACTTGGCAGAAATAGTAATAAAATGGATTTGGAGGACTGGGCTTGGTGTCCTAAGTCTGTAATCCCAAAGTGGGAGGCTGAAGAAGGAAGCAGGAGGATGGTGAATTTGACTCCAGCCTGGGCTACATTGTGAAGACCTTATTTCAGAAAACAAAACAAATGCAAATAGCGAAATAACCAAAGAATTGGCTCTGAAATATAAGCAGAGGAAAAGAAAGAAAAACATTTAAAATCAAATGTATTTTTTTTTTAATTTATCTATTTGTTTGTTTTTAGGCAGGTTGTCTCCATGTAGCACTGATTGTCATGGACCAGGCTAGCCTCCAACTCACAGAGATCCTCCAGCCTCGGCTTCTGGAGTGCTGGGCTTAAAGTTCTGTGTAATTGGAGGTTTCTCTTCCACTTTCCAGTTCCCAAATTCAGAGGCTTAATACTAATTATAAATGTTTGGCCCATAGTTCAGGCTTATTACTAGCTAGTTCTTACATTTAAATTAATCCATTTCTATTAATCTATGTAACGCCACATGGCCATGGCGTTACCTCATTCTTTCTTCCTTGGCAGCTGCTGGCGTCTCTCAGTCTCTGCCCTTCTCCTCCTGCATCTCTGCTTGGATTTCCTGTCTGGCTCCCTCCTGCCTTGCCATAGGCCAAATCAGCTTTATTTATCAACCAATGAGAGCAACACATATTCACAGCGTACAGACAGACATCCCACAGCAGGTGAGGGCCGCCATGGTCATCTCAAGAATATTTTAGAGTGATGGGTTGGTAAAGTCCAGACAGAGTTCAATACCTAGAACTTTGAAAACGCCAGGTGTAATGGCATGTGTGTTTGCAATCCCAAAGTTGGGGAGATAAAGACAGGCAGATCACTAGGGCTAACTTGTCAGCCAATGTAGGCAACGTGGTGAGTGCCAGGCCAGGGAGAGAACTGTCTCAGAACACAAGATGGACAGCTCACAAGGACTAATAGCCAAGGTTATCCTCTAACTTCCTTGTTTGCGTGTGTGTGCGCGCGCACATATGTATCTGCACACACACACACAGATATGCATACACACTCGAAAATAATTCTTAAAAAATAATAAAATGAGGTTGTGATCTTAAACACTAAAATGCATTCTAAAATGTATGAAAGAGTATTTGGAACTTTCTGGATGACACACAGGTGGGCCAGCTTGGTGTGGGGGAGGGGGCTTCACTTCCTTCACGCTGTGTGAAGCCCTCCGGCTGAATTCTCCCCACCCCTGCCCATTCCTCAGAGGCAGTACAGGTGTAGATCCTCCCCATGGTCCACATCTTATCACGGCATTTATTATTGTTCTATTAGTTAATATACCGGTCCCCTGTGTTTGTCTTGCTTGGGCATCTTCTATCTCAAACCATGGATTTATGGAACAAGAAACAATTAGAATCAACATTTGCTTAAGGGGCTAGAAGTGTAGCTAGTTGATGGAGCCCTGGGTTTGATCCCCAGCGCCTTTTAAACAGCATGATGGCACAGACTGGCACATGAGAGGTGAAGGCAGGAGGATGAAGCTCCTGGGATACATGAGATCCTATGGGGGGGGGGCGGGTTCAATGGTAGAAACTGGCTTCTTCGGGTGTTGGTGACATGACCTCCTTTCCCGTCTCTCCAAGCCTTATTATTCCCACGGGTGGGGAGTGAGGCCCCGTCCAGAAAGCAATAAAGAGTCCAGCCATGTGGACCTTTTATCTCTGCCATTGCCTTCCTTCGCCCTGGGCTCCATTCCCACAGTGGGCTTCCTGTGTCTCTGTGAATTTGCTTTATGGGAAAATGGAATGTTAGAGGCAAAACCGCACCACAGTGTTTTCTCTCTTCCCTTGCAGAGGCTTCTCTCTGTTTTACCACATACTGGGTACGTAAAGCAAGTACCTTTTTTCTCAGTTGGGAGCCTGTTGGACTTGAGGTAGGTTTTTAATCTTTCCCTGCCTCTGCCTCTGGGGTGGCAGTCCTTGTCTTAGAAACAACAAACAGCAAAACAAAAACAAAAGCAAACACGTACATTCAGTGGGGGTGGGATCTGGAGTGTTGGCACTGGATTGAGACAGATCAGTCATTGCCGCAGATAAACCACTGATTTTAATTCTGCAGCAGGAAGTGAAATGCAGGCTCTTGCAATTCCGAGGAGGCAGGGGCTGGAGCTTAGAGCCCATCTGGCTCTTAACGGGTCCTCAGGCAGCTCCGGATTTCTTCTGGCAAGTGGGAGAGCTGGGGGCTTGCAGGGGACTACCGTCTCCCCTCCGCCGGCACCCCTCCCCCGCCTGCTGCATTGCACCGGTGATTTAGTAAAGACATCATCGCACCCCCTTCTGAGAGCTACTGGCTGCTCTGCTTCGACAATTACCCTGGCTGCTGCAGAGAAGAGCTCATAGCCTCCGACATTTGGCTTTTTAAAGTGATAAATTGCATTAGCAAATTTCTTATTAGCTCTGCTGTCAGGAGGGAGCTCCTGCCACATTAGTTTGCTGAGGCTGATGAGCTTCCTGGTCACTAATGACCATGCCGAGGACTGCAGGGACTCAGGAGCTGGTGGGTGGGTGGATGGGTGAGTGGAGGTCCCTATTCTCAACCCCATCTCCCTCCTCCCCCTTTGTGGTGAAAGACCCTGAAAGACCAGGTTTGATGAGCTTGGAGCTATCTAAGGTCTGATTCTGCAGTGGCCATAGCCTTGGGCTCCTGGTCTCTGTGGGCAGGGCATCGATGCTCTGAGACCACCGGCTGCTTGAAGCTCGTTCTTCCTCAGGACCACTAAGATCGGAAGTCTGAAATCTGCACAGCATCTCATTTGGAGCTGCATCTTCAAGGCAGAGGCTGGACTGAGGCCCAGAAAGGTGTTCTGGCCTCTCCTTGGGGTTTGAGGCTAGTGTTTCTCAAGTGTCCTCGCTCCGCTCCAGACAGCTGAAGAGTCTCCTCCCTGAAGGTGACATCATGTCTTCTGCTTCAGTCTTCTCTTGGTAGCTATCCAGGGAACTGCATATTCTAGGTGCTCAACCCAGATTTCCACCAACTCAGGCTTCCCACTTACATGAGAATTACATAAAATGCAAGCATATTGAGGAGCAGAAGTTAGAGGAAATACATCCCAGTTTCTCATTTTGTTTACTCTCCCAACCTAATAAACATCTCAAGGGTCTCCGACTCCGTGGTAACCAGACAAAGGAAACGGTTTCTCATCTTCAGGCAAAATGCACAGCTGATCCCTGGGAAGGGACTCTGTCACAGCCTCTGCCACACAGAGCGACACCAGTTCCTCGGGAATCTAAGACCGTCTGGGTGGAGGCCCCTAGACACACTGCATCGCTTCTCCGGTTAAATGAAAAGGCAGAGAAATAGGTTCGGAGCTTGAGGACTTTGCGGGTCAGGTCTGTCTTAACTCCTCGTTCTGAGAAACCGCGCCTGGAGGCTCCTGCACTCATGATTTTCTGTCCCCATATGCTCTGGCTGAAAGGAGAGGTGGGAGAGGAGACGGAGGAAGAGGCAGAGGCAGAACAAGAAAGTTCATCAGTGGGTGTAGGGGAAGGTGTGTGTGGAGAAAGGAGGGGGAGGGGAGGCAAGCTCTGAATTCCTTATTATGCAGCCCAAGGCTGCTCGGAAGAAATCTCTGAAAAAAAATCTCATGATGGATTTGCACACATGTGGCCTCAGATCCCATATTATCTTGAACTTTAAACTGAAGTAATTTCTGCTCTGCGAAATCGGAGACGCACTCTCTCTTCTTACCACCTCTCTGAAGTCTAACCTTCACTACCTGCCCAAAGGACAGAACCACAGACAGATCCTTTAAGGCTCCATGACTGCCGGTTTATTCTTCAGGTCCCCAGGTTGTCCTTATGACATCTGTGCTGGGTTCTTCTGAGAACTGGAAGGCACGGCCAACCCAGCCTCTCTCTCCCCCACCCCAGGTTGAGGGAGATGTCTAGACTTTTGCCCGGGGTTCAAAGGCAGCCTTTAGACCACAACGCTTCTGCCCTAGTCCCACCTGGCCCTCTTCCACCCTCTTGGGTGCAGGCGTGGAGCTGGGCTCTTGTCCTGACTCGAGCATCATTTTCTAGTGCGGGCGCCACATATCCCACTCCGTTGCCTTCCCTTCTAAGGGGCTGGCCAGGGTCTAGCATCTTAACCTCAGTCCTAAGGCTTGGCTCACTTTCCAGGAGGCCATTTCTTGGGACTTGTAGCCGGTACCTCAGCCCTCTTTGCTTCTTCAGCTCTGTAATCCAGAAGTCGGGGTGTATAAACACCCCTGCTGGCTTCCCCTTAGTTCTCTCCCTCTGGGGACAGAAGGGATGGTTTGTGCCTTCTACAGAGTCCTTGCTGGAGTTGCTAGACACCAAGCTCACTGAACGCTTGCTTCTTCTAGTCCTAGGAACTGCACTAGGTTCTCGGCCTCCACGCGTTTTCCACCCTTTCATAGCCCGCCTGATCTCCCGAACTCCCAGACCACTGCCCTCCCTGACCTCCCTTACACCAGGGAATGCAAAAGGACAAGGACCTCTTCCGTCTCCATGCCATGCATGCATGGCGTCTTAGTGCCGCCATCTGTGACTTCCTGAAGACTGGCCTCCATTGCAGCCCTCACCACCAAAACCGGCTCTAGGGCTGTCTTTCAGTGCAGCAAGCGTGTTCATTGTCCTGCAGCCTGAAGAACAGGAAGAGATCAGAAACGGGGATGGGGTGGGGTGGGGTGATGTCTTCAGGAGCTTAGCTGGAGCCAGCAGGAGGTAGGAGTTGGCTGAAGGACCTCAAAAGAATCTTGGTGGCGCACGCCTTCAATCCAAGCACTCCGGAGGCAGAGGCAGGCAGAGCTCTGTGAGTTGGAGGCCAGTATGGTATACAGAGGTTTACAGAGTGCATTCCAGCACAGCCAGGACTGTTAAGCAGAGAAACCTTGTCTCAGAAAACAAACAAACAAATTTAAAAAAAAAAAAAACTCCGGAAGAAAGGCTTTGGGGGCTGGGTGGGAGTTCGCAAGTTGTGCTAGAGAATGAATTTCAGCCTGAGTCTGGAGGTCTTCGTGATCCCTCATATCCGCACACCCGCAACGGCCCTCTCTGCTCCCCACAACCTTCCTCCTTGTCTTCCTGCCTTTCCTAATCCATCACCTCTCCCCAGAAGCCCTCCCTAATGGTCCCCTCTCCACAAACACGGCTTCCTGCCTGCTCTCCTCCACAGACCTTGTGTGTACTAGGCAAGCACATACCTAAGCTATATACCACCACCCAATCCGGTGTTGTGTTGTTACCACAGCATCTGTCCCTGCTGGTAATGAGCACTGATACCTCTGTCCTTGTTTACAGGAGTCTTTTCAATCTCCTCCACTACTCTCTCTTCTCTGCTCCGGGACAGTGAGTTCTGTCCCATTCCTTGCTGTCTCCTCAAGGCTCGTGGAGGTGGCTGGCTCACAGGAGGGATGTACCATCAACAGTTGTTGCTGTGTTGCCCTGGGATTAGGGTATGCCGAGGAAGCCGCGACCAGAGAGGTCAGGAGGTGGAAAGACAGAGATCACTGGATATCGCCCTTTCTCTACTATTTAGAAACTTTCCAAAGCTAAGTGGATAAAAACCTGTCTCTGTTATTGCAGCATGCAAGGCCCCAAGTCCACCTGCCCGGCTCCCTTTGTGCCCTCACTGTCCGGGGCTGAATATTTTCCAGGAACTGAGTTATTGGGCATGTATCCTTTTGCGCTTATTTTCCCCTGGAAAGCCTTTGTCTATGCAATTAGGAACTGCCACTTCCTTGGTGTGAGGTAGAATGAGCTCACAGACCCTGCCAGAAGCTGTCTGGCAGCAACCTCCCTTTCCTCTATGTCTGGGACTTCATCAGCACAGGGTGATGGAAAATTTCTGGGCCCCGATAAACCTCTCTGCAAATGCAAAAATTTGAATCAGACCAAATCATACCAAATTTTAAAAAGCCCACTTTTAATGGATACCAATACTCCTGGATGGCCTTCCAGCCCCCCCAGAGAGGAGACCAGAAAAGCATGAGTTTGTTCTCTGAGATACAATTTAAATACCCTGTGGGAGTGGTCTTGAGCATCTCTGAGGAGGGGGTCATTTATTATTTGGCTGGGGGGCTTTCTCGGAGGTGGAGTCTGAACTGAGGCAACTCCCAGGGGAGGGGATTTGGGATAGAACTTCCACCTGAACATTGCAGACTCTTTGGATATATGGATGCCAGGAGCTGGGGTAATGTTTCCACCCAAACATTCCAGAGTTTTTGGATATATGGATACCAGCGGCAGGGGTAACATGAAGCTCAGGCCCAGGAAGCTTGATCAACCCCTAGTCTCCACTAAGGTGCTCTGAGGTCTCGCAGTTGGAGACACCTTAATAAGCCTGTTTTCCCAAGGTGTCTCATAGTTCAGAAACAACCGCGGTTGCTTTGTACTTAACATTGCACTTAAGGTTGCCAATTAATAGATCTGAGCAAATGTCTGCTGAGTAACTGGAATGGAGATGGTTCGACACCTATGAGACAATGGGTCTGGCTGGGTTGCAGGGGAAGGTTTGTTCTTCTCAGGTCCAGGGCACAGAGACAGGCTGACCTCACTGGAAAAAGATGGTCCTCACCTGCTCCCTTCTGTGGCCAAGAAACCAGGTGGGGACAGAGACAGATCAACCATCTGTGAAACCAGAATCCACATCCCAAGCACCCCCTCCAGATCCAATTTTCCATCAATGAAATATTCAGTGGCTCCGTAGCTCCATCAGCTCTGTCTGCAAAGGAGGGAGAGGGAGGGAATCCTCTTGATCATGATCATCCCAGCTCAAACCACCCATCAGTCCTTGGCTGGGTCTTCTGCTGTCCTACTTCACCGCACAATGTGTCCCCCACCCTCCAAGTCAGGAACATCACTTCCCTTCTCCCTGCTAGATACCCCCACTCTGGGGCCCCAGTATTACCTGCATAGCACATGCACACTTGACCGGAGCCAGTTCTCAACAGACCCAGCCTTAATCACATGGGATGAAGAGCTTTGATGTGAAGCAGGGGCTTGCTGAAGATGTTGGTATCCCATGACAACTAGAGTTGTGGCTGGGGTCCTTAGTGGAAAGTAGAAATTGGGATTTCCAATGAAAACCCATGGGAAGTGAGTATGCCTGGTGGCTCTGTAATCTCAGCATATAGGAGGCTAAGAATCTCTAGTTCCAGGAGCTGACTGAAGGTTCCAGAAAACAAACAAACAAGCAAACAAACCACACATGTATACACGCAAAGGTCAAAAATTCTACAAGGTTGGTTGATTGATTATTGATTATGATTAATTATTGATTATGGAGAGCTGGAATACTGCAGATCCAGAGCCACTCATCTCTGTGACTGACCACTAGCTTCTACGAACCCCAAAACAAAGAAATAGATACATAATGTCTAAAATCTATAGCAGAATTTCCCCTTTGCTATGCTATAACCTGCCTATCTGACATAGGCATATCTTTAGAAAACACTTTGATTTATAATTTTCATTTGTTCTGTAACTATAAAAGTTCATGTAACTGCTTCTACATTGATACATGTTATTCAGAACAATTTGGATCCTGGGTTCCTGGACCATGTGGTGAACAAGTTTGCCTTCATCCTAGACTTAAAAGCCATCTTATAGTAAAGACAAATTAGGTTCATTCCTATTTATGATTAAACCTGTTTCTCAAGGACTGGGCTATGCCCCATTTGTAACCTTAACTACAAATTGTTAAGAATGGCAATAGTGTCTTTGTTTTAAAAGTTGTAATGACCATCTTGAGACCCTACCTTTGTTTCTAAAGGTTATTATGACTGTTTGTTATTATGACTACCTCGCTATGACTGCCTTGAAGCCATATCTTTGTTTCAGGAAGTTGATAATGACTAACTTACTAAGCTTATGTTCTGCTCATATAACCCCACCTATTTTGCTTGCCACATCCCCAGTTTGAAAGCCCCCTACCCCTGAGCTATATAAACCTGTCTATCTCATGTCCAATGCTGAACTCTCAAACCCCACCTTAGGGGGAGGCAGTCCATGTGCCTAAATAAAAAAGCTTCTTTTAATTAATTTGTCCATAATGATTTGGACTGTGGTCTTTCTCCTCGAATCTGTGGGATTAACACATGGTGACCAACATTTGGTTCAAAATGAACTCTCTCCTACTTCCTTTGAGGTAAGTTTTTGTCAACTTCAGCTAACCTGAGCTACATGAAAAACCTGGCTAGACCCTATCTCAAAAATAAAAAGTAGAAAGGAGGCTGGAAATATAGCTTGTAGCAGAGTGCCTGCCAAGCATCCTGAGGCCTGACGTTCAATTCCAAGAAAGAAAGACGGAAAGAAAGAAAGAAAGAAAGAAAGAAAAAAAGAAAGAGAGGGCGAGGGAAGAAAAGAACCAACAAGGGTGTTTTCAGAGACTCCTGCACATCCTGAACTCTAAAGTCTTTCCACTTGAACCAAAAACCATTCTCCAGTCTTATCTCTAGTCTAGAACATGGGCATGGAATGGTGGAGCAGGAATATTTGAGGTCAAATACGCAGCATTGCCTAGCCAGCATGTGTGACGGAAGTACAGTAACTGATGCTCCGTACGGTGCTAATTCCCAAGGGACAACAGTGAGCTGCCGGCTCTGAAAGAAAGGTCTGTGTGAGGGCCTGGGGCCAACCCTGTGCTGTGACTGTGGTAGAGTCTTGCTTTATACATCTTGAAATTAGGGATAAGTAAAATAAAACCCAATGTCTGTGCATACTATTCAGATGATTGTGATCAAGTGATTCATACACAGTGATACTGCCTGACAGTATCAACCTGAGAGTGTTGTGTAGCCCTGGGGTGTCACCTGAGAGTGTTGTATAGACCTGGGGTGTTGACCTGAGAGTGTTGTGTAGCCCTGGTGTGTCAACTTGAGAGTGTTGTGTAGCCCTGGGGTGTCACCTGAGAGTGTTGTGTAGACCATGGGCAGATGATTTAGATTTGGGGTTCAGCAGATGGGACTTTGGATCTGAACTCCATTGTGAATTCAGGTGAATAACCACAGGCCACACCCCAACCTTCCCAAACATTTGCATTGGTACATGATTGTTGACTATGTGTGTACACATGTCCATGTCTGTGTTTAGCTGCACACTATCACAATGCCAAGCTTTTCCTCTTTCTCTTCTTTCCTTCCCTTTCTCCTTCCTTCCTTCCTTCCCTCCCTCCTTCTTCCTCTCTTACCCAGGGTCATTGAGTTATACCCCCAGGACCCAAGCATTTTCTTTCTAATGCTTTTATTTAGTCCCATAACTACTCTAGGAGGAAGACGCTATTATTCCATTTTATAGTTGAGTAAACAGGCATAATAGAGAAGTTAAGTAATTTGCTATAAAACATTTACTAAATGTTTACTAAATTACTAAAGGGAGATTGGGAGTCCAACCTCAGATTTCCTAGGCACAGTGAGAGTCTACATTTATATTGGTGGAAACAAACAAACAAAAAATCTTCCCCTGGGAGTTCGATGAGCAAACGAGGGTAATCTGCTGAGAAGAGTCTCGCAAACTGTGCTGCAGTCTTTTCCACAGAAGACTCCATTCTTGCCCCCAAAGATGTCTGAAGTTTATCAGCTTCATCAGTAAGTGTTACACAGTGATTAGGTCAGTATGACCAACTGTGGGAACATACAGTGTGCACCTTAGCCAAGCGATCCAGCTCAGCATCACCACTGGCGGCACAAAAATCCACCTATAATGTGACTCTGGACACAAGGCACACTTTGGGGAGGGTGCTGTAGCTCTTACTGTATATTCTTGGCCAACCAACCATATTTAATCTGAACAAAACAGTACAAACCCTGATGAGGAGACATTTTATGAGAAAACTCTTAAAACATGTCAGTGTTATGAAAGCAAACATAACACAATGACAAGAACACTGCTCTAGATAAAACCAAGAGACATGACAGTTACAGATGCTGTATAAATCCCAATTGTGTTCTGCCTTTCAAAACACTATGAAGGATAGTTTTTGGAGACTCATGGAAATTGAAGTACATCTTCTAGATTAGCTAATAATACTGCATCAATGTGCAGTTTATTGTATGTGATACTGACATTAAGGTGTAACAGGAATTATAGGATGTGTGTTTCCATTCTTAAGTATCTAAGCATCACCAAATCTGTGACTTTCAAAGCGGTTAAGCAAAATAACCTCTCACCATATAGTTCAACAAATACATAACTATCACATGCATAAGTGTGCATATATTGAAAGAGCACTTATGCATACAAAAGATGTGAATGATAGAAAGTGAATCTAGATGAAAGATTTCTTTTTCTTTTCTTTTTCTTCTTTTTAAGAAATGACTTATTTGTTTTTATGTGTATTGTTGTTTTGCCGGAATGTGTGTCTATGTGGGGGTGGATGCCCCGGAACTGGAGTTACAGACAGTTGTGAGCTACCATATGGGTGCTGGGAGTAGAACCCGGGTCTTCTGGAAGAGCAGCCAGTGCCCTCACCCGCTGAGCCACCTCTCCAGCCCCAAAGATAATGGATTTCTAACCCTTCCTGTACCATCCTTTCAACTCCCCCCCCCCCCCGTGTTTGAAGTTTTCCCAAGAAAAATGAAAATGTTGAACAACCAGGTTTAATAGAACAAGCAAGTAACCTACCCTAGAAAGGAATCATTGATGGACGGGTCTGGGATGCAAAGAATCCACAGGTGAACACTTCCAAAACTTAAACAAAAGCCCATCGAAGTTCTGTTCTCTACACTTTTAGCAAGCAGGAGAACAAGAGAAGACCAGCGGTCCCTGAGAGTAAGGCGGTTTAGTAGGCTACGGTGTAGTCAGAATAATTGCTGGCTCTGGACTCCAGGCTCCTAGGAGACAAAGCTCAGCATCCTGTGTAGGCTGGGAAATCCCCCAAGGTACTGGGATTTCCATAATCTAAGCAACGCTTTAGTCCCGCCCACAGGCCACACCTGCCACCCAGGAGGCTCCGAGAGGGCTAGGGAAGAACCTTCAGCTAATATCTTTAGGGGCCTCCACCAGTCCCCTTGTTTTATGGGCCCTGTGCTATCACACAAACCAAGCTTGGGTCCTGGGAGCCTTTGTTGTTGTTTGAGATACATCCTTACTGTGAACTGCAGATTGACCTAGAACATACTATTGTGTAGCCCAGACTAGACTTGAGTTTAAGGCAACCCCTTTCCTCAGTTTCTCAATTGCTGGAATTACAGACACATACACTCACACCTGGCTAGAACTTTCCCTTTTGTTTTTTTGTTTTGTTTTGTTTTGAGACAGTTTGTAGCTCTGACTGTCCGGAATCCACTCTGTAGACCAGGCTGGCTTGGAACTCAGATATCTGCCTGTCTCTGCCTTCCAAGTGCTGGGATTAAAGGCATATGCCAACACTGCCCGACTGTATTCTACGTTTCAAATTTTTATACAGGGGATCATGTAACTCAGGTTGGCTTTGAACTCATCATGACCTCTTCACTCCCTTCTCTTCCCCCCTGAGTGCTAGCATTACAGGTATGAGGCACCATGCCAGCTGGGACCTTCATCACAACCAGCTCCCCAGGTAACACAGCGGCACCCTGAAATTTGGGGTCTAGTTTCAAGTCCTAATTCTGAACTTGGCCATGCGAAGCTTGGTTTCCCTTCCTCCACAGCCAGGCTGCCAGGCTCCCTAGTGTGCCTCAGCCTCTCTCTCCTTCACTGCCCCTCCGCAGCAAGACTCCATTCAAATCCCGTGCTCCGGGCTTCCCCGACCACCACTCTGCTTCCCAAAGTTCTCAGTGTGAGGCTGAACGCCACACTGCCCTATGGCTTTTCATTTGCTTCAGTTACGTCGATGTCATAAGACGACAACCTTCGGCTTTTTATTTTAGTTTTTTTTTTTTAAATAATAATGTGTGCCACTGTCAACAGCAACCGTCACATCTCCCGTGCACCCTCCTCGGCGCTAAGGGGAGAGAAGGGAGGACTGGCGGTGGTTGTGTCTACGGGGCAAGGAATTGCAGCTGAGCCTGGATTCTCGGCTGCCTCAGAGATCTTTGCATTCGGGGGCTGGTGGCTTCCAGCTGTCCCTGCCCCCACAGAACCATTTGCATCCTAAATTTACATGAAGTTAACTCCCGGGAGAAGAGCTGCCTGCCACTTCTCCGAATTCCTCCTTTGTCATTCAAAGTCCTGTATTGTGACTCTGGAGGTGGTGTGGGAAGCGCAGCCAGACAGGATAACGTGGGCTCTATCCCTGGAGGACGCAGTTTAAAGAGGAGGTCTGGATTTCTTCCCAGGCTCTGAGTAACGGTCCCTACCTCATGGTAGTCCACCTACCCGGTACCCTCCTGGGTCCCCAGTCTGGTTGTATTTGAAGTCATTGAGACTGGCAGTCTGGCTGTGTGGGAGCGTGGCTATCTTGGATAGTTAGGGACCTTCCTTGTAGGCTCAGAAAGAGACAATCTTTCTTGCACACCCTTCATGGATCCTCTAACACAGTGTCCTCTGGAGGTCAGGCTTCTTCGCTGCTCCTCATCCCTTGGCAGCATGCCAAGACAGACTTAGATTCTGTTTCCTGTTTTCATGATACTGCTCTGCCTACCCAAAGGCTGGATATCCAGGTAAAATGGGAGCCAAGAGAACACAAGATCATATTCAGGTAAAAATTCAGAACTTGAAGTTGTCTCTTCTGTCTGTGTCACCCTGCCAATGAGGCTGGTGACTTGGAGTCTCCCACCAGGTGGAATGGAACCAGCGTGGTCCAGGTGGTGAGTGGTAACGTGCTGGAGGAGGCTCAGAGTCCTCCAGGTTCCTCTCCGCTTTGAGCTGCCTGTCCTAGAGCAGACAAAGGATGTACCCGCCTCATTGGCCACAGGACCGAGTGAGGCTGGAGCCTCAGCTTCATTGGCCAAAGGACGGAGTGAGGCTGGAGCCTCATTGGCCACAGGACTGGAGACAGGAACACTGCAAAGGCAGCAGTCGGCAGAGGAGCGAGAAAAGGCCAGTGACCTGTGACGTCATAAACACAGCCAAGAACAGAGAGCGAGGAACCCAGAGTTAGTTACTAATGGAGGCAAATGGAAAGAGGAAAATCAATGGTGTGACCACCTTCTCCAGTCTTTGAACAGCTGCAGGGGCTGGAATGGGAGTTTGCAGCTTGGAATATATTAACTGCTTGTTGGTGACCCCCATCCTCACCGTTAGGAATATTGCCTAACATAAGTCTCTCTGCTGATGCGAATAATCCCAATCAGACCAAATTAAAAGATATCCAGGTTTAATTAGCTGCCTTTGCAAGGGGAACCGGAAAGCCACTAAAGCGACCGGAGAGGAAGAGGGAAGACCACGGACGGGTTTATTTTCTGGAGGGCAGTTTAAATAGCCTATGGGAGTGGTCTTGACCTTTCCTGGGGAGGGGGATAAGGTTCAACGGGCACCAGGGTGGGGACTCCAAAGAAGGAGGTCTGAGGCTGGATTACAATCATTACCAAGAGAGGGGTGGAGTTCCTATAGCCAGAAGCCCTTTAGAAGATGGTTGATAGTTATGTACGGGTCTCTGGTTTGACTGGGCTCCATTTCAAGGCAAGCAATGAAATATGTGGTCCCTCCAAGATCCTCCTATCTGCCCTGGAGCAGGTTTCCACCACACAAGTCAGGAGGTTGTCTTGTAATTATTGTGGATGTATGCTTCCTTCACCATTAGAGAAAAACAGCAAAAGTCTCTAACAATTCAGACCAAGCAACATCCTTGATGATTTCACTACTGACCTTGTCTCTCCCTCCTCATCTTTTATTTAAAATAGTCATAAAACCTCCAACCTCCCCCAAATCCTCTTTCAAGTCTGCAAGAGTGGTCTATTTAGCTTTTACTGGAAACGCCTGCATTTCTCTCTAGTTAAAAGGGAACGGGCTGCAAAGGACTATTAATATGGAGCATTTAGACGAGGCTCTTAATCTGAAAAGAATGTGGGAATTAATGCTTGCGTTGAGTTGGAGCCGAATCATCATAGATAGATTTTTTTTTATCCCTTTCTCCTTAATCAATTTCACCCTAATTAATTCTTTCTGTGGCTGAGTCTTGTTACATTAGACTGTCTGCTGATTATTTCCACAATCAAGAGACTGCATATTCATGTATTTTTAATAAGGAGCAATGGCATCTCTTTTCATAAGTGATCTCGCTGGCTGGCAGTTGAAGCGGCTAAAATAATTACAGAGCACATTTCTTCCTTCCACAGCACGGTTTGCTGTCTCCTCATTCTGGGTGACAGTGTGGAAGACCATTAAAGCCTGTCGTAGTCGGGCAGAGAGCTGGGTACTTAACTTCAATCTTCAGTGTCAAGAGCTGCTTATTCAGCGGTCATTGACTTCTAAAAAATAAACACAGGGGTAATTGGTTTGCTACAGCCTTGAAGGCCATGCTAATTGTATACTTGGTTTAAAATCTTGACTGGGAGGAGGGACTCCTTCTGAAGGTTGACCCGTGCGTGTATCTGCCTCCATTTGTGGCTGGCTCAGACTGGCTGTCCACATTTGATCCTTACTCCTGTGGTGGGGCACTCTCTCACACTTGACCTTGATACTGCTAGGAGCTTGCAAGCCAGAAGCAGCGCAGAGAGTAAGTCCAAATCTTCAACTGCTTCCTGCTCAGCACAGGAGACGGACAGTCGCTCTAAGGGAGAAACAATGATTTTGTTTTGGGAAAAACACTTGGCCTTTGGTTATGTGGAATGCTTGAGACAACTCCAAAATGGGGCAGTTTGAGACAAGAGGAAACCAGTGGCCATGTCTGCCAATGGAAAAGGTCATGTGATTGAAATATCTCTGATGGGAAAGGTGCTCATCACAAGTCGGAAGATCTGAGTTCAAGCCCTAAGACCCACGTAAAGGTGGAAGTAAAAACTGGTTCCACAAAATTGTCCTCTGTAATTCACATATACAGTGTAGCACATGTCCATAAGTGAACACACAGAGACAGACAGGCAGACAGACAGACAGACAGACAGAGACTGAGAGAGAGGCATCAGTAATAGACTTTTTAAAGAGGCCACCCGGTTCCTGGTAGAAAGGATCCTTTCTTCTCCTCGCCTCCGAGCATAGATTGTGGGATCCTGGACTCCAGATATGGATGTTAGTTTAGGGTCAAGGGTCCTCTGATCTGGGAGTTGAGCTGGGTCTGCAGTTGGAAGGGAGGACTCCATGGGAGTGTATAGGAAGCCTCCAAGTTATTGTCTCCTTTGCCTACGCTGAGCCTTCAACCTTGAATATTACCCTTAAAAAAGGTAGAAGACCCTGTAGTGTGCCTGGGAAGAGGGAGAGGGAACAAGGGTATGATCTGTCCTGCAGTTCCCTTCTTTAAAGTTTGTTCAGGGAAGCATGGTGGTCCTAGGGCCTGTGTGAAAGACCACACATTAGCTGGGAAGAGGAGGAGGCTCCAAGCTGGGTGGTAGAGGCACTTTAATCCCAGTACTAGGGAGGCAGAAGACGGCAGATCTCTGTGAGTTCAAGGCCAGTCAGGTCTACAAAAACAAGTTCTAGGACAGCCAGGGCTGTTGCACAGAGAAACCCTGTCTTGAAAAACCAAAACCAAGCCAAACAAAACAAAACAAAAAAGGGGAGAGGCTCCAGTGAAGCATAACCCAGGTCAGGTGCACAGGTACAGGGGTAAAATGAGAAATGAGACAGGGAGAGAGAGAGAGAAAGAGAGCTTAGAGTGGCTCTCAACCTTCCTTTAATACAGTTTCTCATGTTTTGGCGACCTTCACCCAAGATTATTTAGTTACTACTTGACGACTGTAATTTTGATACTGTTATGAATCATAATGTAATTATCTGATATACAGGATATGTGACCCCTGTGAAAGGGTGGCTCGACCCAGAAGGGTTCGCAACCCACAGGCTGAGAACCACTGGCTTAGGAGGAGAGGCTGGTGCCGGAAAAGTGTACCTACGTGGAGTGTTGGCCGCTGCTGTTTGTCAGAGTTTGAGACGTTGTCCCGTCTCCCTGCTTGCCAAGCTAGCTGCTCAGCAAAGAGTCAGTTTTCAACCCCCAGCTCAGGTCTCAGGAACATCTGCCTGCCTCCCCACAGAGCTCAGAGCCATTAAGTTATTACTCTCACCCCTGCAGAAGAGGAAACAGAAAAAGTCTGCTGCAATTATTCTCTGCAATGAGATACAGCCAAAGGACCATCCTTGAAAGTGACAGGTGTGGCCGAGATGGAAAAAGCAAGACCTAACCGAAGCATTTGGCTTTAGATGGGACATGTGGCAGACTGCTTAAAGGTCCCAGGTCAGCCCCAGCTGCCAGTGGGGAGGAAACCCAGGCCCAGAGAGGTAATTTGTTCAAAGTCACTCAATTAATTAGGAAACAGTTTACATTTTAGGTCCCACACTCCCTAACCCTCACGCCAACAATCAGCGTATCAAGGCGGTTGGCTGGTCCATCTTGCCAGCTTGTCTTGTATCTTGAGACCAAGCATTTGTTCGGCTTCCTCTTTCCTCCATTCCTCCAGCAGTTCTCAGGATAGCTCTTGGGATCATTTCATCGTAAATAAAAACTGCACCAGAATTCCAGCTATGGACATAACAATAGCAGGCTACGGGCTTGAGTTAAGACCTTAGTATATAGTGGGCAGTACTTGATAAATGTTTGCTTCAAAGGGAGCCTGGGGTTTTTTGAAAGCCTCAAAATGTGAACAAAGGAAGATGCAGCTGGGCATGCTGGTGCACACTTTAATTCTAGTTCTCAAGAAACAGAGGGAGGCAGATCTTTGTGAGTTCAAGGCTAGCCTGGTCTGCATAGTAAGTTTCAGGTTAGCCTGGGCTACATGGAAACCCTGTCTCAAAAACAAAACAAAACAAAAACATCAAAACAAAAGAAAACAAAATCAAACAACAGCCAAAACAAACAAAATAAAAATAAAACCCAAAAGGAAGCTAAGATTCAAAGTGGGTAAGGTTACAGAGGGATGCTGTCAAGGAAAGGACCCTGGTCCCTAGCATGTCAACAGGCAGTGATCTCAGATACTGGGAGAGAAGAAGCAACAGGATCCTGAGTCATTTTCCCATATCAAAACATAATGACCAGTCCACCCCGAGACCAGGAGAACTCACTTCCAAGTGAACTGCCCTGCTTGAGCTGCGCCTCGGTGAGCAGCTGAGAACTGCAGCTTCCCTTCTAGGTTCAGGGCTAGGGTGCTTTTGTTGTGTGGAGGACTCGGGGCTCTGTTTCTTCAGAGCCCTGGGACCTTCGTGGGCTCTATGTAGAGAGCTGTGTCCCTTCATTTACCCCTTTATTTCTTACACCATTCCTTTAAAATATTTATTTCTATTTATGTATATGAGCGCCCCGTCTGCATAGCCCTCTGCTCAACAGAGGAAGCATGGGAATCTCACTACAGACGGTTGTGAGCCACCATGTGGTTGCTGGGAATTAAACGCAGGCTCCGAAAGAGATTAAGAGGTTAGGAGACACCCTTAACTGCTGGGCCATCTCTCCAACCCCCTTGTGCTATTCTTTCCTCACATTTTTCTCTTTCTCTAGTGTTCTTCAGTCCCTCACCCATGTCTCAATTGCACAATTTACCATAGGAAATAAAACTAGACAGAGTGTTGGGGCGTTGAAGGAGACCTCTCCACCAGTACGCCCCAGAAGTGATTTAACCCTACCAACGTGAGTCAAGCAGCCTAAATTAGAGGAAGAATCCCCCCCAAAGTTGTTATATCCTCCCCAAGAAGTCCCACCAGCTGGCAGCCAACCCTTAACACAGGAGCCCAAAGGGAAGCATTTCAGACGCAAACCATAACAGTGTAGTAGCACATAGTTTTGGATGAGTAGTATTATCCATCAGAGTGGTTCCAGGTTAAAATACTCTCTGGCTTTTAGATACGCTAATAGTTATGTAATGGCAAACTGTCCACTGTGGAGTTTGTTTTTCATTAAATGTGTATGAGCCCTCTCTGTCTAACTAAATTTTATTCATCCTTCCACACCTGTGTTGTACTCACCCCGTTCCCACACCCTTCTTTATTAACTGCAGGGTTTGTTGCCTCTACCGTTCATTCTGCCTCGTTCGCCAGCCTCTCACTGGCCACTGTCCCCTATGTGTCAGAGGGACTTCTCACCTCTCTCAGGAGACCCTGAAGTCCCGAGAAAGAGTACTGCATTGTGCGTCCCACTCCCCCCGGGGATCCGTCTCAGCAAGATGTTAGGGAGTGAAGTTAAACATCTTGGCATGGAACTTTATCTTTAGGGAGAAGCTCTGTATGCTGATGTGACGTTTCCCACACTTACAGATGGGAAAGCTGAGGCTCCAAAGAGTGTGGAAGATGCTCACACAGTCAGTTATGGCCTCCCCGTCCTCTGAGCCCTCTGGGGTCCTCAGTGCCTAGCCTTCTTCTCAGCCTTGAATACTGAGCATGCCTAAAGCGTACTAAATCTTTTTTTGTGACTGTATGTGCACATGTATGTTCGTGTGGCTGTGCAGATGTCTTGCATGCGTGTGCATACATGTGTTGTGGAATATTATTTTAAGATGTGTCACACTTGTTGATACTGTGGAACGTTTGTTTAATGATACAAAGGGGGGCCGCATTCTCTTATGTTGCATTTGTTTAACTCTGTGAAGCAGTGATTCTTTGTCTAAAATTCTTGGTGGTCTAATAAGGAGCTGAACAGCCAATAGCAAGAGAGGAGAAAGGATAGGTGGGACTGGCAGGCAGAGAAAATAAATAGAAGGAGAAATCTGGGAAAAGGGAGATTGAGGAGTGAGAAAAGGAGAGGAGGATGCTGGGGGCCAGCTGCTTTGCTATCCAGCCAGTCCCGGAGGAAAGAAGGAAAGGAAAAGGTTTGCAAAAATAGAAAAATAGCCCAGAGGCAAAGATAGACGGAATAATGTAAGTGAAGGAAAGCTGACAAGAAGTAAGAAGTAAGTCAAGATAGGGCCAGGCATTCGTAAGTATTAATAAGCTTCCATGTGATTTATTTGGGAACAGGGTGGTGGCCCCCCCAAAGAGCCCAAAGAGTAAAAACTACCACAGTGCATGTGTGGTGAGCAGAGGACACTTGGGAGGTGTTCTCGGGGTTAACCACTGGGTTTTTAGGAAAACATCTTGGTCTTGAGCTCATAGTTAAACAAGGATAGCTGTACCTACCACACCTGGATTTTATTTTATTTTCAGTGTTTCTAGGAATCGAACTGAGAGCCTTGAGCTTGCTTGTCAAGCACTTTACCTGCTAAGCTGACTTCCTAGCCCATGTTTAATCTTCATGGATCATTTCTAAGCCAGTTTCTACCTTTGACCGTGATCTGTATACCTGTAGTAGGGTAAGTGCTAACCACTAGAAGGCCAGCAGCAGGAGACATGGGAATGATGGGTTAAAGACACTGACTAAGCAAGTCCTTTAGTGAGTAACCTAGCAAGGACAAGAAGCAAGACTCTGGGCTGCACAGGCTTTAATTTATCTGTCCCTGAGGTCAGTGCCATTTTTTTTTTTTTTTTTTTTTTTTTACTGCATGCTGATAAATGCCTGGGCTCTGTTTCCATGATTCTAGAGAAATTTTAGCTTCCTTCTCTTGGTAATAAAATGGAGACTCAATTTCGCAAGGCCAAAAGAGAATTCAATGGAATATTTCCCTCCTCCCATCATCTGCAATTTTGTTTTCCAAGACAGGGTCATGTCCTCTTCATCCTCCTGAGGCTGCTTCCCCTCATGATTGTATCTCTTCCTGAGACCACTTCCCCTTATGGCTGGGTTCCTGCTATGGGCTATGCCAAGGTCTCACTGGGTCCTCAAAATTTAATTCCCGTTGCGGTGGGAATAAGAGGTGATTTAGGAAGTGAGTGGGTCACGAGGGTGAACTGTGAAAGGCCTTGGATGTGTGCGGGTGGATTTGTCTCCTCTGCTCTTGCCACATGAGAATTCCAGAACAAGGTGCTCTCTTGGAAGCAGATATCAAACATCCTGCCTTGGTTGTGGAGTTCCCAGCCTCCAGAACTGGGAGAAGTAAATAAATAAATTTCTATTGCTTACAAATTACCCAATGACATGAATTTTTAAAGTAAGAGCACAAATGGACCAAAGCAAACTGAAGGTGGACAACTTATCAGAAATGAACACTTTCCATGTTTAAAGTCAACAGAGAAGTCCCTCCCCTCAACCCTCAGTTCCCTACTTTGTCTCCCCCTGCCACTTCCTCTCACCTGACAGACAATATGTCAATCCACATGTGCCCAGTTCACTATGGGCTATAAATCGTTCCAGAAGAACCTTTTAATTCTGGAAGTCCCTCTTCAGTTCTCTTGGTCATGCAGATTCCTTCTTTCCTTTAGAATCTTGTGTGAGAACTTTTTGAAGGCTGGGACCACTGTTTAGTATCAGAGCATTTGCCTAGTGTGCATGAGACCCAGCGTGGCGAGGGCATCAGCTTAGCAGAGGATCCCTAATTTGAATTCTTCTGGATGCCATCGCTCTTGAGCAGTGGTTCTCAACCTTCCTAATGCTGCGACCCTTTAATTCAATTCTTTAAGGGTGGTGACCCCAACCATAAATTTATTTTGCACTACTTCAAAATTGTAATTTTGTTACTGTTATGAATTGTAATGTAAATATCTGTGTTTTTTAATGGTCTTAGGCAACCCCTGAGAAAGGGTTGTTTGACCCCCAAAGGGTTTGACCCAGAGGTTGAGAACTGTTGTACTAGAGTATACTCTGATTTAGAGTTATTTGGTTTTTTTTTTTTGTTTTTTTTAACATATTTTTAAATTGAATCTTTGGGAGAGTCATATCATCACCTCAATACTACACTCATTTCCCAGTTTTTCGTATCTACTCTCCACCCTTGTAACCTCCTCCTCAAAAGAAGATAAAAAAATAAAAATTAGAAAAGAAAAGAAAAAAAACCCAACTAGTCAAACAAACAAACAACAAATGAAAAACCATCTAGCTGACTCCTCTGGGCAACACCTACTTCTCTCTAACCACAGACTTCTCCGCATCCTCCAGCTTTCCTGACTCTCCATCACATCTTTATTTTAGTGGCCTTGGGAGCTGCGGTGTGTCACATGGCAAACCCTTTTGCAAATCTTCATTGCAGTGAGTTATTAGTCTAGTTCAAGGCCTCTGGTTTCTGCTCCACCATCAATACTAGAACCTCACAGAGACTCTCAGATACCCTGCTGTTGCCTTGAGTTGTGGAGATGCAGCTATGGCTCCTAAGGACTGGCCCCTTCACCCACTCCAGCAGCTCATAGATGGGGAAGATGTTGGGGTGCCAACTTAAAGCCCTGGATCTGGACCTGGGTAGCAGTTGATTTGGTCAGCCCATCAGCTCTGCCTTCCCTTGGCAGAGGGATAGGAACAGGGCCATGGCCCTTCAAAATTCCTGCTTCATAGAAAAGTCTGCCATCCATTCTACAGGACACACAGGAAATTGCTGAACTTTGCCAAGACTAGGCAGAACAGTCCTTCAAAATTCCTGCTTCACTGGCAAGTCTTCCAGATAGTCTAGGCCTGTAGGCTGAAGATTAGAAGCAGCCCCAATGTTTCAGGGGAGCCTTGGGTGACTGTCCAGGCAGGCAAATGCCTGTCATTTCTATAGGTTTGGAAGTGGCTTACACTGTACTTCCTGTTTACTAAGGTAATGTATCCTTCTGGGATCACTGATGGAGCCGAAGATAAGAAGCTATAGTTGCGGTTTTCCTTAGTTATGATAGAAGGTAAATTAGGCACAGAGTTTTGGACTCACCAAGATAGAATAAATCATGGAGTATTTTCTCCAAACATGTCAAATGCAGATGGACTGGACACTATAAATGTAATTCTTACCTGATAATCTTATGTTTATAGTTTTAATATGTTAGAGTGAAAGCCTTTCCTTTTTATTTAGAAAAAAGGGGAAAATGTTGTGGAATGTTCCTTTACACTGTGTGAAGATATGTCACTGTGACTGGTTTAATAAAAAGCTAAACAGCCAATAGCTAGGCAGGATTTTGGGCCAGAGAGAATGCTGGGAAGAAAAAGGGCAGAGTTTTGAGGAGATGCAGAGGAAGCATGACTTGTAGAAGATGAGGTAACAGCCATGAACCCATCCTGCACATAAATTAATAGAAATAGGTTCATTTAAGTTATAAGAGCTAGTTAGAAGCAAGCCTAAGCTATTGGCCTACCTTTCACAATTAATAATAAGTTTCCATGGTTATTTGAGAACTGACTGGTGGGACAAAGAAAAACTCACTACACTGACTGGCCAATGAGCTCCTGTGATCTGTCTGTCCCTGTCCCTCAATGCTTGATGATGGGTGTTTACAGAGAAGCCTGAATTTTTACATGGGTTCTGGGAATTTGCTCTCAAATGCTCTTAACCATTGAGCCATCTTCCCAGTTTCCAACTTAATAAATTTTATCAGGAACTTGCTCATTGTTAAATCATAAAGATAGTTATATATACTATGAAACAGTTCTGCTATCTTTTAGATTGTATGTTGGCTTATTTTTTTTTTTCTTTTTCTTTTAAGGTAGTGTCTCTCTATATAGTCCTGTCCTGGATGTTCTGGAATTTGCTTTATAGACCAGGCTGGCCTCAAACTTCCTGCCTCTGCCTTCTAAGTGCTGGGATTAAAAGTGTGTTCCACCATATTTGGCTTTTAAATTTTTTTTATTTATCCTAGACTGGCCTCAAACTTGGTACATAGTCAAGAATGACCTTAAATTTCTGATACATTTGTTTCTGCCTTTCGTGTGCTATGATTACAGGTGTGTGCTGCCAAGTGCACTTTTATGTGGTGTTGGATCTAACCAAGGCTTTGCAAATGCTAAGGCTTTGCAACCACCGTAGCCACACCCCCAACCCAAAACTTTAATTTTGGTAAGGGACAAAGACAATCAAACAATAGTAAAATTATTGTGCCTGTCTGGTGGCTATTCACAATTTAGTGACTAGATGCTTCCCCCCCCCCCCCCCCAAAAAAACAGCGTTTGTCTGTGTAACAGTCCTGGCTGCCTGGAACTAGCTCTTGTAGACCAGGCTAGCCTCGAACTCACTGAGCTCTGCCTGCCTCTGCCTCCCAAGTGCTGGGATCAAAGGTGTGTGCCACCACTGCTGGGCTGAGTAGACACTTTTTGTTTGGGATCCCTTGAGCAACGACAATCGGAAATTCCCAAGGATAAAGCTGGGACTGGCTAGGAGACTTCCCCATCTACGCCTCAGTGTTACCGAAGCCGTTCCATGTGAGCTTTTCCATGCTTGCAGCTTAGTTCTTAGGAGCAGCTAACTCAAGCAAACAAGGGAGAAGGGTGGGGCATTTTTGTGACGTAGAAGTCACATGGTTCCACTTCTGTCGAACTCTGTCAGCCGAGGCAGTCACAGAGGCTTAGTGGCCTTAAAAAGAGGGCGCTATCTTGCATTCTCTAAAGATTAAGTACCTTCTAAACAGTCGCGCCTAGCTCTGTCATCTTTGGCTAAAGGGAATCTGAGTCACTGCCAGAGGTCTGCGGGCTGCCTGCTCCGTTCTGTGGGCCAGTGGCACAGTTCACTTGGTGCCAGCACCTGAGTTATTGTTTCCACCTCTGGACTCTGCTGGGTTCCGCGAGTTGGTGTGCAATTTGTGAGAGTGTGTGATACCCTCCCAGAGGTGGCTGTTGGGTCATCACCTCTTAGAACTTTCCCGGAGATGTCAGGTGAAGTGGGGGAGTGGCTAGATGGGTAGAGATGGGTGTAGTGACGCCACTTCCGGTAATGGCTAAATTTTTACACACGGCTCTTAAATGTAGGTGGTGGCACACGCCTTTAATCCCAGCACTCGGGAGGCAGAGGCAGGCGGATCTCTGTGAGTTCGAGGCCAGCCTGGTCTAGAAGAGCTAGTTCCAGGACAGGAACCAAAAGCTACGGAGAAACCCTGTCTCGAAAGTAAAAAAAAAAAAAAAATCAAATTAGCGGAACTGCTGTTTTCTTTCTGAGACAGGGTCTCATTAGGTAGCCCAGCCAGCTTTGGACTACGAGATCATCTCTCCTCAATCTTTGCAGGCATACCACCATATCCAGCTTTGTTATTCTTTTTATCTCCACTTCACTGGTGGCAAAACTGAGACCCAGAGACTCAGTTGCTTATTTGCCAACATCGGGTAACAGATAGATGTCAGCGGCAGAATTCAAATTCAGGACTCCTTACCATGCCGTTGATCAGCAAGCTTTCCTGGCTCTTAACTACCCTGCAGGAATAACTGAGTTCTCACAACACTTTGGGAACACAAACCTGCCAATCTTGTCTGAGCCTAGAGTCTTTCCAGGAGCACCTGTCTAATTTCCCCTCACCCTTCAGCCCTCCGAGAGCCCACACCGGCAGAGTCTGCCGTAAACCCCTCAAGGAGACTTCATGAGTTTCCACCTGGAGTCATTTCAATGACGTACCGCCCCACCAACAGTGCTGTCCAAGGACTCTGTGGTCAGTGTTGAGTGACATGCTGCTCAGCATTTTTGTTTTGGGTTTACCTTTCTTGGCTGTGAGCACATCCTTATTACGGGCAGCCTGACCTTTGCCGGGGACAGCTGATGTTCTGGGTTGGCAGAATGCCTTTTGCCTTCCCTGGCCCGTGTCAGGCGGGAGGGACATGCTTCTTTCTTGTCGGTGTGAGTGCGCAGTGTTTACCTAAGTGGAGGAAGGGCTCAGGGGTGCTGTGGGGAGAGATTAGGAAGCCATGTTTCTGAGGGCCCTCAACGCTGGCATCACTTGGGATAATGGCAGCAGTGGACTGTGTGGTCATGCCCAGCATCTTGACTAAAAATGAGAGGAAGCAGAGCTGGTGACTGACCTTGAGGCTTGCCTGCCCCTGCTGGAGTGACTGACCAGTTGTTGTATGGACCTATCAGGCGGGTCCCAGGGCAGAGTATGATCAAGATTGTGACTCTCACAGGGCAAGGGCAGAGTTAAGGGAGCCAACCACAGCTCTCAGGACTAGAACAGCAGGGAACCCTCACCTTCCTGTCACAGGTCAAGGCCTGGGAAGACTTTAACTAGATCTGAGGCAGAAAACTGGAAGTGCAGCGATGGTGCTAATGTCTGAGAGATGCGGCCACGTCCGGGACCAGTTTCCAAAGAAAAAAGGAAAGGAAGAAGAAATGCCCTCCCCTTTTCTCCTACCCTTCCAAACCCATCATCACTCCCACTGGGGAACCGGTCCAGAAGGCTAGGGAAATCCCAGGTGAAGTCTGTAGCAATCGGGGCCCCAGGCAAAGAGCAAGGGGGTGGGTGGGGGCAGGGCTCAAATGTGTAACCAACACCCCAGGGGAGCTGCTAGGAATAGGTGCGCTTAGCTGAAGTTCTTTCAAGCTGAGGCCTGTCCCACCCGGCAGCACCTTCTCAGAGACAGAGGCATTCACCTGGCTCTCCCGAGTATCAGTTTGATGTGAACAATCCCCTCTCTGCTTCTTTTCTTATCTGTACTTCTATGAGAACTTCTCCCAGAGACTAGGATTACCCAGGCCTACACTTTCAGTGTGGGCTTCTTTGCTCCCACAGTGGCTTCTGGAGCCAGCTCTGTTCTCTTCTGGTCAGTCACTTTCCTCCATTACCCCCAACACTTGTTTTCTACTTCTGAGACAGGGTCTTACCATGTAATATAGCTCTGCTTAGGCCTCCTGCAGGCTGACTGATATGTGACACACAGCAGGCCAGACTTACTTTTCAACTTCTCACCGGGCCCTCTGCCTCTGCTCACCTCAGTGTTGACCGCTACTCTGTATTCATCTGACCAGGGTTCCTGTTGGCAGCTTTGATGCTGGTGATGGTAGTTGTCGTGGCAATGGTTATTGCGGTGGTGATGGTGGTTGTGATGACCAACACGTACCAATCTTTAGCTCTTCCAAGTACCTTACAAACACTAGATATTTTGTCTTAACACTATTATTCTTCTCTAACAAATGCAAAGAGCAAGTCTTAGAGAGATTGCATGATTTAATCAGGTAACACAACTAAATCATAATCACAAGTAGGTATGGTGGTTTGAATAAAAATGACCCCAGAGACGGAAAGGATGTCTCAGCATTTAAGATGGCTGCTCTTCCAGAGGTCCTGAGTTCAATTCCCAACAACCACATCATGGCTCATGACGATCTATAATGGGATTTGACTCCTTTTTCTCTGATTCCTTCTTCTGTAATGCAGGCATACATGCAAATAGAGCATTTATATACATAAAATACATGAATAAATAAATCTAGCCATGATCTGTTGTTCATGGATGGGAGAGAGTGAATTTTCTTTCTTCTTTTTTTGAAAAGGCTTTATTAAATCATAATGAGCATATAATGAACTACATATATTTAAGAACACAATTTAATGGGTTCAGGCATATAAATCACCCATGCAGCCATTTCTACAATTAATATCATTTATGTATTTGTGGAGTTTTGAAAGAAAATGACCCTAAAGGGAGTGACAAAACTAGGAGGCATGGACTTGTTGGAGGAAGTGTGTCACTGTGGGGGCAGGCTTTGTGGTCTCTTTTGCTCAAGCTTCCTTCAGTGGGACTCTCAGTTGACTTCCTGTTGCCTATGAGATGTAGCACACTCAGCAACAGCACCACATCTGCCTGCACACCACCATACTCTTTGTCGTCATAAAGGACTGAACCTCTAAAACTGTAAGCAAGTCACCCCAATTAAATGTTTTCTTTATAAGAGTTGCCACAGTCCTGGTGTCTTCACAGCAATAGAAACCCCCAAACTTCCTTATGTCCTTGGAAAGCCACCCTTCACTCTCAGCCTCACCCTGATCCTAGGCAAGCAATTTCTGCTTTCTCACACTATAGATTAATTTGCATTTTAGAGTTTTATATATGGAAATGGACAGCATGCATTCTTTTTCCTTTTCTTTAAGTCAGCACAATTATTTTGAGATTCATCCCTGTTTTGATAACATAACATGTAACAATAGCTCATTCCTTTCTGTTGCTGAATAATATCCCATTGTATGGCAATATGAAATACATATGCTTATCCATTCACTTTTTTGTTTGTTTTTGTTTTTTCGAGATGGGTTTCTCTGTGTAACAGCCCTGGCTTTTCCTGGAACTCTATTTGTGGATCAGGCTGGCCTCAAACTCACAGAGATCCAACTGCCTCTGCCTCCACAGTGCTAGGAAAAATGGTGTGTGCTACCACGCCTGGCCTTTGTCAGCTTTCTAAGTTTTCTTGTCTCTTTCATTTTTGTATCTTTTCATGAACCAAGGCCTTTCTTTTCTTTCTTTTTCTTCGCCTTTTTGGTTTTTGTTTTGGCAGCTGGGTCTTCCTACAAAGCCCTAGCTGTCACAGAAGTGTCTATACAGACCAGAATGGCCTAAGACTTGCAAAGAACCTGCCGACCACTTCTCCTGATGCTTACAATCACAAACCAGCACACCCGAAAGAAGTGTAGTTTCAATAGCACCCAATATGCTGACGGGGTGGGGTTCATGTTCATGCCTTTCCCCCTCTTGGCAAATACCAGAATAAAAGATATTCTGGTGTGTGTGTGGGGGGGCAGAGGGTAAATATAGATAACATAAATTTTACTGTTTTAATCATTTTAAGTATACAGTTTAGCGGCATGAAGTATGATCACATTATTACACCAAGAGTTTTTCCCCCCAAATTCAAGGAGGCTAAGGTTTTTCTCTTATGCTCTCTTCAGAGTTTCAATGCTTATAGATCAATTTCAAATTAATTGTTCTGTTTAGGATGAAGACTGGTTGAGGTTCATGTTACATATGTCTAAACACTCACTCCTACACCGTTTGTTGACAAGAGTACTCTTTCTGCCAGGTGGTGGTGGCACGCACCTTTAATCCAAAAACTCAGGAGAGGCAGACAGATCTGTGTGAGTTTGATACCAGCCTGGTCTAAAGAGCCAGTTCCAGGACAGCCAAGACTATAATGAGAAACCCACTGGGGGGAAAAAAGAGTACTTTTCCCCTACTATCTTGCAGTGATAACGTGAGCAAATATTCATCAGCTGGAGTTTTTGCCTATTTTCAAAGTTTGCTTTCAGCTCCATGATTTCCATATATTGTCTTCCTAGACAGACTCCCTTCCTGTCACTCTGTGAACCTAGTTCCCGACTTACCCTCCCTACTGGCTGACAGATTCCCAGAGTTAGCGTGTTTGGTTTTGGCTTATTTGAGATAGGGTCTCCCCATATAGCACACACTGGCCTAGAACTCACTATGTGGTCCAGACTGGCCTTAAACTCTCCATCCTCCTGCTCCTACTTCCTAAGTGCTGGGATAACAGATGCACGTTATCACGGCCGGCTTGTATTCCAGATTTTACTGAGCGCCCCATCTATCCCATAGGCTGCATTCAGCCTTGCTCTAGCCTGGGCTCTGTGCCCAGCACCTGAGTCGCACTGCAACCAGCAGCCTGATGCCATCAAAGCCCTGGAGACAGAGAGAGACATATGGTCCTGCTCAACTCCAGCATAGCAGGCTTTTCCAGCTCCTCATCCAGAAAACCCTGACGCTGGAGACCACAGACCCAACCTTCACCTCACTGGTAGCCCAGTTGTGAACTTCATTAGATCTAGAAATGAGATTTGGCAGGAAAATAATATTGATGGATGATAAAGCAGAACGAAAACCCAGCCCAGCCTTGTGGGCTAGTATTCTTCCACGTGGAGGGGAAAGCCTTTAAAACGTGACTATTCAGGGGTAGCGCTATGAAGTTCATGTATCCTGTGAGATTTAAAGAGGCAAAAGAACCAAACCAGGGTCTTCTCTAGTTAATCACCCACTGCAAATGACAAAGACAGCCTCCCAGTAGCCCAGGAGTGACTTCCGTGTGTTCTTTAGACTCCTCTACCCATCTGGAAGTGGGCAAGAAGCCCTGAATTGCCCGGGTGTGTTGTTATCCCTCTGTACCTATCGGAGTGGATAAACAGACTATCAGTCTTAGCTTTGGCACTGGGGTCTGGACCATTTTTCTCGCCACCAGCCATAAGTCAGTTTATGCCTTTGCAGGCCAGCAGACCCAGTGAACAGGTACACAGGCATGGGATCAGGGAACTGTTCTGGGATTGTCTTAACCTGGGTCATTAGAGGTGACCTCATTAGCACTAACTTCTTACCAGCTTTCCCATCATTCTCGGAGGAAGCCAAACACCCACTTTGGAGGAAATGCATGGCCTACTCTTCTTGAAGGCTGTGATGAACGACAGAGTATCTGGATCTGATGGGCGAGGAAACGCAAGGGGTGGGTGGGACACGGCTGAGCAACACCATTACTAAGCAGACACTCAGCCATGGGTCATGGTCTTGAAGAACACAGACTGAGTGTCGTTTCTTTCCTGGGCTCACTCTCGGGCACAGGAATAAATCAAAGAGGCTTATGCAGGAGCTTGCCTCTGACATCTTAGGGCTCCAGGGACTCTCTTCTCTTTACAGGCTGTCACTTCCCTGTCAACAAGATGCTGTAAGCAGCAGCTAGGAGAAACAACCTCCATTGCTCTAGGAGGTAATGAGGGAGAAAACTATGATGGAAAGGCTGCTCATGTTGAAGAATTCTTATTCAAAATAAACATGTTTTTAGTCTTGCTCTGCAGACCAGGATAGACTCTAACAGGATAGATCCCCACAAATATAGGGACTGGAGGGTACACCACCACCCCCAGTTACAAAAACAAAGAACTTAGGCCAAGAAGATGGTTTACCAGTGCTTCTCCGTCTTCCTAAGGCTGCCACACTTTAACACAGTTCCTCGTGTTGTGGAGACCCCGACCATAACATTATTTTCGTTGCTGTTTCATAACTGGAATTTTGCTACTGTTATGTATGAATCGTAATGTGATATGTGACCCCAAGGGGCTTGTGACTAAACACTGCTAGTTTAGCCAGCACAATTCCTAGTAAAAGTCAGGCACGGTAGGGTGTGTCCCTGGGAGTAGAAGGATTCCTAGGGCTTGCCCGACAACCAGTCTGGTCAAATTGACAGCAACCTCTGGCTTCCCCATGTGTATGCACTTGCGTGTGTATGCAGACACAGACACAGACACAGACACAGACAATGGTTTTGTTTTGCTGATTTTGGTTTTTGGGGGTTTCTCTGTTGTAGCCCTGCCTGCCCCTATTGACAGTTGGCTTCAAACTCAGAGATCCTTCTGCCTCTGCCTTCCAAGTGCTGGGGAATTCAAGGTATGCTCATCATGAGAGGCGCAGATAATGTTAAGACAACTTTTCTGTGTGCTCAAGTCTCAGGCTAAAGTCAGATTAAAAAGAGGTTTTGTGTTTGAAAATCAATGTCGCGCCACCAAGCCTTTAACTCCAGTACAGAGACAGAGGCAGGTGGATCTCTGTAAGTTAGAGGCCAACCTGGTCTACAAAATGAGTTCCAGGATAGCCAGAGCTAAAGAGTGAACCCTGTCTTGAAAAAATCAAATCAAACCAAACCAAATTAAAACAAAACAAAAAAAATCAAATGTTGCTATTATTCTTCGAAGACAGATATATCTAGATGAAAATCCTAGCCTGATCCTAGTATCTGAGAGAGTTTGAAGAATTACATTTTTTTTTTTGAGACAATGTCTCTCTACATAGTCCTGGCTGTCCTGGAACTCACTCTGTAGACCAGGCTGCCCTCAAACTCACAGAGATCTACCTGCCTCTGTCTCTCTGCCACCTAAGTGCTAGGACTAAAGGTGTGCACCACCACACCTGGCTTGAAGAATTACTTAAGTGTTTGTTTATAAACACCCCCTCTCCTGCACCCCAAACCCCCCTCCCCACCCCCTCACAGAGCTCCTTTGTGTAGCCCTGGCTGGCCTGGAACTCAAGAGATTCACCTGTCTCTGCCTCCTGAGTGCTAGGATTAAAGGTGTACACCACCAAAGCCCGGCAGTTTGTTTCTTTCTTTTTAAAATTTCTGTATAAAATGATGAAATATCTGTCTCGTTGGGATATTATGGAGATTATTATCTTTAAAAGTAACAACTACTTTTATTTCATTTTTTATAAGACACTGTGTGTTACTATGCTGCCCACGCTAGTTCTAAATAATGAGTTCAAATGATGCTGTTGCCTGGGCCTCATGAGTATATACAGGCACGCCCCACCTCCCCCACCTAGCAGTTAACTTAAACAGAAATTATTTGTTTGTTTGTTTGTTTGATGTTTGGGTTTTCATTATGTAACTTAGATTGGTTTGGAACTTGCTATGTAGCTTAGGCTAGTCTCGAACTCTCAACCTTCCTGCCTCAGCCTCTTGAGTATTGAGAAAATAAGGTTTGGGTCAGCATATCCAGCTTCAATTGAGTATTATGTGCCAGATACAGTGCTAAGTACTTTACATGAGTTGACTCATTTGAACCTGAGCTCCTTCTTTAAATTGTGCAAAGAACCTAGTTCAAGGTAAGGTAGACAGTAGATGCTGAGCAAATGGTATTTGGTGTCGTAATATTTTGGAGGTAGAGAGGTACCTAGTGGGGCTTCATGGGTCAACTGGGGACTTTGTGTACATTTGTTCTTTTAGAGCTGATTGAATGGGGGTGAAAGGTAAGATCAAGAAGAGCCAGGAAAATTTCAAGGAGCACCTGAGGCCAGGGAGAGGAAAGTCTCTGGGCCTGGGAGGGCTGGGGTTAGGGTGACTCTGCGCAAGGGCTGTGGCAGTGACCTGTCTCTGGACATTCTCTGGCTACTTCAGCTCCTATCCTTCAGCCATGTGGTCACTGAATTGGGGACTCTCTGGTCCTACAGTACTGTACGGTCTAGGGACCTGACACCCTCAGATGAGTTTGCAGCTGGGACAGCCTGTCCTTCAGCGCTTGCCTCAGGCCCCAAACTAAACTGAGCTTCTTATAAAAATATCCTGGTTTTCTGTTTTTGTAACTTATAGTGTGTGCTTCTTCCAGGAAGCAAACACCTTCAAGGGCAAAAAATAGCAAAACTAATGGAGCTCTCTAAGCAAGGCGGTAAGTACGGAGGCAAGTCAGACATTTCTGAGAAAAGGTCCCAGGAATCTGTGTAACAAATCTCCAGGGTTCTTACTTCTAACCCAAACAAACAAAGCAAAACCCTTCCTTGCTAAGGCCACTTCCTTGTGAACCTGGAGCCTCACACACACACACACACACACACACACACACACACACACGCACGCACACGCACACAAATACAAACAAACAAACAACAACAAACAAAAATTATAAATAAACTACTGCTTTTAGGGTTACATTACCTTGGCAACATTTATATTCATACGCTTAGGCATTGTGTGTGACTGACTTTTTAAATTAAAGCTTTCTGTGTATGCACGTGGGGGTGGGGCTGGAAAGATGGCACAGAGGTGAAGCTTCTCTGCTACTCTTACAGAGGACTCAAGTTCAGTTCCCCACACTCACATCAGGTGGCTCACGACCATTGGGAACTATAGCTCCAGAGATCTGACACCTGACACATACTCACACACACACTGTACATACATACTCTCTTAGTTAGGGTTTCTGTTGCTGTGAAGAGACACCATGACCACAGCAACTCTTATAAAGGAAAACATTTAATTGAGGTGGTTTGCTTACATTTTCAGATTTAGAGGTGTAGTCCGTTATCATCATGGCAGGGAGCATGGCAGTGTGCAGGCAGGACATGGTGCTGGAGCTGAGAGGGCCACATCTTGCAAGCAACAAGAAGTCAACTGACAGTCACCCAGAGTGAGGCTTGAAAAATGGACCTCAAAGCCTGCTCCCACAGTGACATACTTCCTCCAACAAGGCCACACCTCCTAATAGTGCCACTCCCTTTGGGGGCCATTTTTTTTCAAATCATCACATGTACATATATACATACATATGTACATACATACATACATACATACTCCCCAGTACTGAGGATTGAATCCAAGGCCCCACACATGGTGGACCAGTGCTTTACTATGAAGCTACATTTCTAGCTCTGTGTGTGTGTGTGTGTGTGTGTGTGTGTGTGTATGTGTGTGTGATGCCAAGTGATTAGGGGTGCTATATGAATTCTGTAGTGCTAGTAAGATTCGATGACAGACAAGGGAGCACTGCCTGTGCCCTTAGATGGGCTGTTGGTCTCCTACCCCACCTAGTCAATACAGAATCTCCAGCTATTTTGGCATCAAGTATAAAGCTCAGCTCCTACAAGATCACAAAGGGTTCTTCTGAGTTCTTCTGGGAGGTTATGCAGCACCTCACAGACTTGAAGGAACAACTTTTAGAAGCAGATTCTGAAAGAATGTGCCTGGGGCTTTCAGGTAAATGCCCATCCCTGAGACAACAGCTGCAGGTCTCACCTCTGGAAGGAAACCTCACTGAGAGAGCAGTGACTTACTTTGGGAATCTGATATCAGTGCTCGGAACCAGAAGACTGAGGGGCGCTTCACCTGGGCCAAAGTGCTGGGATTAGAGAGAGGGGGCAAATAAGCATTAGACAGGAGAACCCCAGAAGTGATTCCTCTCAACTCCAGCCCCGAGTGTAGGAAGTAAAACAAAGAGCAGGCGCAGGTTTTGGCTTACCAGGAAGAAGGCAGGAAAGTTGGCCAGGAAAACCAGGCTGAGGCCCCCTCAACCCACAAACGCACACACACACACACACACACACACACACACACACACTATCCCTTAGCTTAACCTCTCTGATCTCAGCAGGTTCATTTGGTCAAAAACAAACGCTGTAGATTGTGTTTTGCCCAAGGATCGCCTGGATGATTTCTCTGCCTCCCTCAAAAACAGGGCCTTGACCCGTGGGAATGTTTGTGCGGCTCTTTGAAAGGTTGAGACTAGCTGAAGGGGCTGTGGGGATAGATAGTGCCAAAGAAGAGCTTGAAGCAGAGCGAAGAGCCAAGTGAGGCAGGAGCAAGGGCAGAAATGACGAGTGCTACCCAGAATGCCCAGCTCTGCACAGGCAAGACCCCAGAAGCCTCAGTCTCTCCCACTGTTCTCTCTCCTCCTTCTCTGAGACTAAAGAGACCATTCCTCTGCGGGGTTCGATACCCAGGGATTTCTAGGCATCAAGACATCGTTGGTCACGTCATCACCGTGAATTCCTCACTGGCTGTCTGCCTTGCCCAGGATTTGCCCTCAATCCGGGCTCATTTCTAGCCTCCTCCCCAGGCCCACTTAGGTTTCAAACCATCCTCGCTAGCGCTTGATTACATATTGCCTGCAATTGTTCCCCAGCCCACTGTGATCAGGGCCTCCTCCTCCCAGCCCTCCCACTCGCAACTCCCAATGTGCTCAGCTTTCCACCTCCTCAAATCCCAGCTTCTCTCTCGCTCCTGCCATGCGCTGTCAACACCCTCCCTCCTCCCCACACACTTCACTTCCTTCCCTGTTAGCCTAGGGTTCACCAGCCCCTCAGCCTCCCACCCCAATTCCCAAACCATCTCTCCCTACTCGGTCCCTCTGCCTCAGCCCCTCCCCTGCACGGCTGCACCCTAGCTTTCCATACCCCAGCTCTCCACCCTGACATCTGGACTCCCAGGCTCTGGAGCTCTGCTGGAGAAAGATCACAGCCCACGCAGATTGGCGCGCCTACAGTCAGTCAACTGCAACCTCAGCGGGCTGCTCAGCAGCCTGGACAGCTTTGTCGGACTCCCTGGCAGCAAGTTCACCCTTTTCCACATCGGCTTTTCTGAGCATTTTCTACCCTTGAATCTCACTGGGAAAACGAGGGGTGGGGCTGGGGGTGGGGGCAGGTGGGAACACTGGCTTCTCTGGTCCAGCAGGGAATGTATCTTCTTGTTTCGTAACCCCTGCGCTGGATCTGGGAGAAGCTGGTGCCTTCTCACGTACCAGGGCACACGAGGGCTCTACAGCCTTGGCACCTCTGCCGGATCCCTTCTGTCTGTTCGGTATCTCCATTCATCTCTGCTGTCTTTCTCTTGGGTACATGACTGCCCTGTCCCTCCAGAGCCGTGTTTCGGTTCCTAGCCCTGCTCCACTCTAAAAGCCCAGCATGACCATAAAACAAAACAACAAAACAAAACAAAAGCAAACAAACAAAAAACCCCGAGCAGAGCTGAAAGTGGCTCTCATTGTCCAGCCCATGGCCACTTCCGGCCACTTCCGACCTCTGTCTTACTTGCTCTTGCTGAAGCTATGACCCCAGTGACCACTTTTCTTCTCTTGAATTTTCTTCTTTTCTGGACTTCGGTGGAACGCTCTGTTCTCTGAGGAAGGCTGGCTTAGCCACACGGTGTCTGTGCATTGCTTTGCTCGGTCTGGAGGACTCTTGTGTTCCTTCCACCTTGCAGGGAAACTCCTACTCACGGCTTAGGAATGCACTCAGGTGTTGCCTCATCCTCCAGGGGTATTCCAAATCAAACACCCTGAGCATGTCTGCATCTTCTCACTTAACACCCGGTATTGAAATCACCTATTATTCTGGACCCGATTGTGTATGCCTGTAATCTTGTAATCCTCATACTGCCGAGGCTGAAGCAGGAAGATCATAAGTTCAAAACTAGTCTGGGATAGATAGTAGAACCTGTCCTAAAAAAAATAAAAATAAAAAAACATGCATCTTGTGTCTATTCCACTAATCTATTAGCTCTTTCAGGCCAGGAAGTGGGCATTTAATTCTCCATGAGCTTGATGCTGCCCAGCTTGGTACACAAACCCTCCATTCATGTTTGCTGAGTAAATAGGTTGGTATTACCCCAGATCCCCAACCAGTCTACTCTAGGGCAGTAAATGTAAATAATCTTTTTTGTACACATATTTATTTATTTATATTTAGTGTGTGTGTGTGTATGTGTGTGTGTGTGTGTGTGTGTGTGTGATGTCAAGGTCAGAGGACAACTTACAAGAGTCTGTTCTCTTTCCGAGACCCCAGGGATGGAACTCAAGTGATCATCTTTGACAGCCAACTCTTTTACCCATGGAGTCATCTTCTCTGGCCATTTTCCCCTTTAAATTATGATGAAACCCACACTTAATCATTTCAGCCAATTTAAGATGTGCAGCCCATAGTCAGTTGCTATGTTTTAAATGTTATGCAGCTATCACTGCTTTCTGGGTCCAGAAATTGATTAATTGATTGATTGATGGCTGATTGGTTATTTTGAAACAGGATCTTGTACTCCAGGCTGGCCTTAAACTTGTCTTATGTCAGGCTCCCTATAAAGATTTCTATTGGCCAAGACTTACTTATTTGGTGTGTATGTGTATTTGTCTGTATGTATGAGCATCATGTGAATACTGGTGTATTCAGAAGCCAGAAAAAGGTATCGAATCCCTTGGTACTGGAGTTCCAGACAGATGTGAGCCTCCTGGCATGGATGCTGGGACCCAAACCCGGGTTCTCTGAAAGAGCAGTCCACGCTCTTTCTGCTAAGCCATTCTTTCAATCCCACTAATGACACATTGTCATCCTCAATTCCTTTGTTCCCTCGCCCTCTGGCTTTCTGTTTCTATGGATCTGCCCATTACAATATTTCATAAAATGAAGTTGTATAATATGGGGACCTTGGTGTGTGTGTGGGGGTCTGATCTCTTTGACTTAACATGGTGTTTTTATGGTTCATCTACGCTTAGCATCCACTAGTACTTCTTTTTATGATTAAATAATATCCCACCGAATAGCTATTATCACTCTTTGTTTGTCCATTAGTTCATTGATGGGCATTTAGGTTGTTTGTACTTTTTGTCTATGGTGAATAACGTAGCCATCAATGTTTATACACAAGGTTTTGTTTAAATAACCATTCCCAGCTCTTTTAGATATACACCCAGCAGTAGAGTTGTCAGGGTTTGTGGCGAGTCTGTGTTTTACTTGCTGAGGATCATAAAGTGGTTTGCATGGTGACTGTGTTGTATTAACTCTCTATTTATACCCACCATTTCCATGACATGGCGGTTTCCATTTCTCCATTTCATTGCCAGCATTTCTCACTTTCCATTTTTCTTTTCATTCTGAATATAGCCCTGCTAGCAGGCGTGAGCAGTAGTAGATGTGTTTTGAGGTATCCACTTAGCTTAAATGATCCCTATCAATAGGTGTCTCACTGCCTCCTCCAAAGGTGGTTCTCTGGAGCTACTTGAAGCAGCTCGCTCTGCCCCTCAGCATAGCTGGTTGGATCAAGGTTGCATTGTGGAGTCTATATTTGAGAAGGACAGTAGGTATACCCAGATCACGTGATTGAGAAGTAGGAGAAGGTGGGTGTTGTTCCTATGACTAAAACGTGAATTTTGCAGTTGTAAATGTCTGGATTTGGTCTCACTATATAGCTCTTGAATTCAGTATGTAGATCCGACTGGCGTGGAACTCACAGAGGTCTGGCTGCCTCTGCCTCTGAAGTGTTAGGATTAAAGGTAGATTCACTTTGGTAAGCATGCCGAGAAAGAAGTTCACTCTGACGCTTCCTACACATGTGTGGTTACACTGTGCTGTGGTCCCTCTAAGTTCCCAACAATTGGTAAGTTCCTAGCTTTAGTCTTTGCTTGGAATAAACTGCACTCCTCTCTCGGGGCCTATAACTTGTCCTTTTAATCCACTATGGTTAAGCCATTTCATGGAATTTTTTTTGCAAGTAAGTAGAACCCAGGACAACAGGCCCACTCTGTCACCCTCACAACCCGCTTAAGAGGGACTTCAGACTATGAGCAAAGCACAAAAGCTCTCTTCACCTAAAAATCCTTTTGTGTGATTTTAATGACCTTGTCTCCCCATCCCCGCAGTGGAATTTGGAGGCAAATTTTAAGTCAAGGTCATCCAGTATTCATGCAGAATCCTCAAGGACAGAGCAAGCAGCCCTCAGCTCCCACCTTCGTGTGATTCTTGGCATCTGTTCTAGATTCTTTTTCCTCCCTAATAACAGAACTTTTTTGGTCAGCAGGTGTCATGTGTTGTTTTGGCTGTCACTGGTGACGTCCCCCACCCCCGCCACCAGAGCTCTTGGGAGAGGGCAGGGGAGGGCATCCAGGCTATGCAGTGTGGAGGAAGAACATACAACTGGGATTTCTAAAGCATCACATTCTGCTCTTGTTCCTGCCACTGGCTTCACTCTGCAATGCTGAGCGTGTCATGAAACTAGCTATTTTCCATCTGTGGAAATAGGAGAAAAAAAAATCATACTTTCTTTGCCTGCACAGAGATTCAAGTTAAAATTGGGTCATGGATATGAACAATCCATTAAGCAAAATATATATGTATATATATAAATTGCTGTATCCACAAAAACAAAACAGTAGGCTCCCTTGATGTCTAGCCTGCTTCCAGACACCAAGTTCAAAGTACTTGCTCAATAATTCCTAGAATTTAACTCTTATTACTAAAATATAAACAGCTTGTTTCTTCATCCTCTTTTCTAGAACATTGATGAATACTTTAAAAATTATAAATAAGAGAAACAAGAAATTGAAATGGAAAGATGGCTCAGTGGTTAAGAGCCCTGGCTGCCCTTCCAGAGGACCCAGGTTCAATTCCCAGCACCCACAGGGCATCTCACAACTGTCTGTAACTCCAATTCCAGGGGATCTGACACCCTCACACAGATATATATATATATATATATATATATATATATATATATATATATATATATGCAGGCAAAATATCAACACACATAAAAATTAATGAATTAAAAAATAAACAAAAGGCATAAGTCCTGTTCTGCTTTTGGCTGGATTTTTTTTTCTTTGTTTTTGATTGATGGGGTCTTGTTCCATAGTCTCACTTGCAGCTTGCTGTGCAGATCAGACTGGCCTCAGACTCACTATGTAGTCAAGAATCACCTTGAACTTCTGATCCTCCTGCCTCGGGTTTTCTGGTGCTATAATTCGGAAATGCAAACACGGGCCACTAATCTGGGTTCTAGGCAGTGCTGGTTGAAGTGTGTTAGGCAAGTACTCTGCCTATCTCCCAGCCCGTTTTCTACTTTTTTAAAAAAAAAATAAATGTTTTAATTTTATTTCTTTTTTTATGGTATTTTGCCTGCATTTACGTCTGTGTGAGGGTGTCAGATCCTCTGGAATTGGAGTTACAGGTAGTGGTGAGCTGCTCAGCTCTTGACTGCTGAGCCATCTTCTTTCTAGCCCCTAATTCTTTTAGCTTTTTTATTCCCCTCTCCCTCCCTTCTTTACTGCATCCCCTACTCTGTGACTCTTCTATGTAGTCAGCTCTAGTCTCAAATCCTGGTCTTGATTCCTCAGCATCCTGAGGACTGATGCTACAGGTGTGCAGCATCCTTGGACAGGCATGATGTTGTATTTCCTTTTGTCCTGTGTGTGTGTGTGTGTGTGTGTGTGTGTGTGTGTAGTATGCATGTATGTATGTATTTGTTTTCCCATGTGTAAACGGAGACTGCATTTTAGTTTCCTGGCCCGCTAGATTCAAATAATTACACAGAAACCATATTAATTATAACACTCTTTGACCAATGACTCAGGCATATTTCTAACTAGCTCTTGCATCTTGAATTAACCCATTTCCATTAACCCATGTAGCATTACGAGGCTGTGGCCTACTGTTAAGGTTCTGGCATCTCTCTTCTTTGGCAGTTACATGGCATCTCATTGACTCTGCCTACTCTCTATATCTTTCAGCCCAGCTATATTCTGCCCTGCCATAGGTCAAAGCAGCTTCTTTATTAACCAATGGTAATAAAACATATTCACAGCATGCAGAGGAGAATCACACATCACTCGTGTGTCAGCTTACATGTGTGTGTGTGCACTTTCACGTGTCTGTATGTGCAAACGGAGGCCCAAAATTGGTTTAGGGTGTCTTCCAGGGTCCCTCTTCATTTTCTTTATTGAGACAGGGTCTCTCATTGAACCCTGGAGGTCACATATTCCAGCTAGTCTAGTTAGCCAGCTTGCCTGGGGCATTCTTTGTCTCTGCCCCCCAAGTGCTAGGATTAGCGATGACTGCCATGAGCTTTTGTCCTCAGGTCTACAAGGCAAGCACTTTGTTGACTGAAGCATCTCTCCAGCTACCTCTTGCAATTTCTTAATGATCATATTTATTATTCTTTAGAGTAAAACCCCACCTACTGGTTTCTAAAAATCTCTGCTATGCATGTTGACCACTGACAATGGTTTCCAAATGTATTGCACATGGCAATGAACAGAGGTTTTGAAAAATTCTCATGTCCACAAATCACTTCTAGATATGGTGACACGCTTGGTCTGATTTGTCGGTTGGACTTTTAAAGTTTTAAAAACACCCCCTAAAAGCTTCAAATGTACAAGTTTGGGAATAATTACCTTTAAGGCTCATTTTAGAACAAAATTTGACTCTACTTATTTTTAGGTTAATTCTCTTCTGGGTTTGCCCTTGCACCACTTCCCTTGTAAAATGTGGTGAGAAACAATAGGAGGTTAGCCTGAAACCCTTTATTCCTGCTGTGATCGCCCTGGTCTCCATTAGGGTAATTGAAATCTCTGCGCTAAGTGAGGGGAAACCATTAATGGAGTCTTCACAGATCTGCATTCCTGTTTCCTGTTCTGGTGGGTGTTCCCTCTGGCCAGCTGGGTCAGGGTCTCTCTCTATCTCTCTCTCTCCCTTCCTACTTCCCTCTTTCACTGCACCTGACAGGCCACACAGGTGTTTGACTTCCTGCTATTTTCTCTTCTTCATTGGCAACATCTGGATCCTGTCACCCAGTTGCTACTAGAGTGGTTCAGACTTCATCACAGTTTCAGACATCTTGCCATTCAGATCCTGGCCAGCCTGACAAAGCAATTTTGCATTTTTGGTTTAGCTATTCCTGCCTGAGTAGGGGCTCTGCTGTTATTGAGGAATAGAAGCAGACCCTCTCAGGGATCTTCCACTGGTCTAGCTGACAATGTATGGGCCATCTTTGAGAGCCAAGGTGATCTGAACTTGAACATGCATTCCCTTGGGTCATTAAGGCGACCCACTGTCCTAAGAGAATATGTCCATAGCTTCAAAGCTGTAAGAAGTGTCAATGCCTGAAGTAAAAAAAGGACTGCGGTTTCACCAGGGATATCATCCCCATTCAAGGTGAATCACTGTCATCTGCCCTGGTCTTCTCCAGGGACAGGAGCAGGAGTGGGTACAACAAAAGAATAAATATTTTCAGTCCAACGAGCATTATAGAGTCCTGGGCTTTTCCAGGCCATATGGTGCCTATGACAACCTTCACTGCCTCTCCTCTGCTTGTCAATCTCTCCCCCTTCCATTGGCTTAGCCACAGCATCAATCCCCACTGAGAGGAGGCGTCCAGGCTAACTCCTAACATCAATAATGGCCTAAGTCACTCTCATGCTCTAAGAGAGTCTTACTTCCTTAAGTTGTTTAAGTTCTTTTCTCTGTTTCTTTCTCTCTCTGAAGATATCAAATTTTCAAAAATATTATCTGAGATGTTTCAAAGAAGTGTGTCGTCCATACCCAGTACTGAACATAAGAGTTCCTTCCCACTTTACCTTTGCGCAGGTAGAAATCCAGCCGGGGCAACAGTTGCTCTGCTGGGATCCAGGGGTCACTTTTCTTGTGTATTATTAATGCTGCATCACCATTAATAATGACTGAACCTACTGAGCATTTACTGTGTGGCAGACACTATGCCAAGCCGTTTCCATAATTCATTTCGGCTACTCCTTGCCCTGCTCCATGGGGGGTAGGTCTTATTTATTCATTTCACCTTTGAGACAGTGCGGTCAGAGGTACCGAAAGGCTTGCACAGCCAGTGAATGGAGGTTCCGGTGCAAACCTGACGTGATGACCACAAAGTTTGTGGTATTTATCGTCACAGCTTTCTGAGGTGACCTTTGCTTGAGAAACCATTGGTTTTAAACCCTAGTAACAGCTAGATGTTGTGGTGCACACCTGTAATCCCAGCAGAGGCAGGATGATTTACTCACAAGGTAAAGGCCAGTCTGGTCTCCATAGTGAGTTCCAGGACAGCTAGGGTCTAAACATAGACCCTGTCTCAAGTAGTGTAGCAGTAATAGTAGTAGTAGTAATAATAATAATAATAATAAATATAGGCCACTGTGACAACTTTGCTTGTATGACCTGAACTTGATTTCAAAATCAACAGTGGAGGGAGAGAATTAGCTCATGAAAATTGTCCTCAGACCCCATACCAATGTCCACCCCCCCGACACACACCAGAAAAAGCACAAACAAATAAATCCAGGTAACATGGATTTCTTATTCTGATTTTGAAAACAAAGATCTATAAGATTATTAGAATTATAAGTATGGGGGTACAGTTTTATACATTTGATTCTCACTTGAAACATCATGATTGATGGGTTGATTGACCAATAGCATTTTGTTTCCTCAGTTCCCTGGAAGGGTTCTGGACATAAGGAGGTGATGGGAAAGGAGCCATTGTGATATCCTGGGAAGAAAGCACAGATACCTGTTCAGGCACCTTTGCCCTGATCTTGCTCAGTCACTGTCCCCTCTAAAAGTCTCCTATTTCACAGATACCGAACACAGTGATGGAGGTGCCCCACGCTGCTGAAGCTGCTGGGGCTTTGGAAGGAAAAGACAGTGATCTCCAGAAATAATGAGTCCTGTGGCTTAGAAAGAAATCCTGAACTCATGATGCGAGCTCATCTAGTTCTAGTCTACTCAAAAAGAAATAGAGAAGATGAAGACACAGAGAAAAAAGTTCCTCTGAGGTGCCTAAAAAGGATGTGCAGGATTCTTTTCGCCCTATAGAAACTGAGGCTACAAGAGACCCGAGACTACACAGCTCGTCCACACATCATGACTGCACGTTTTTCTGTCGTTTCTATTCCACGCCTTTGTGATTTTGCTTCATGTCCCTTAGAAGAAGAAAGAGGTGGGATGGGGAGAAAGAGAGAGAGAGAGAGAGAGAGAGAGAGAGAGAGAGAGAGAGAGATTCTGCTTCTTAAGAAAGGCCAATGAAAGCTAAAACTTCTAAAAAAGATGGGGACTCCAATGATGTAATGTAATTTCAGGAATAACCTTGATTTTAGTAGACTAGGGACTGAAGGAAGACGCCCTCCAAGGCAAGGTTCATTTCTGCCATCCACAAAAGAAGAGAAACAAATGTTGGCTCAGTGGTTCAGGTTATAACTCAATTCTTCATCTGTTTAAAGAAACAACCCACAATTCTTTTTTAGAGAAAAAAAAGAATTGAGCTCAGGGCATCAGGTGTGTTGGTAAACCCCTTACCTCTGAGTCATATTGGTGCCCCCAAATGTAGATGGTACTCAAAAGAGAAATTCAGAACCAACAAGTTCCTAGTACTCTTTGTCGGGTGTTATCAGTGCAAACAGGCCACAGGCTCTGCCCAGGCAAGCTTAGAAACCCAGCTTGAGAAGTGGTTTCATTCTAGCAACAGAAAGGACTGTTCTGCCCATGTTAAAACAAAAACAAACAGCGTTATCCATTATGAGATCTGATCCAGGCCAGTGCCCATCAGATCAATCAACCCCCTAAAAGTCTTTTTAGAATAAATATTCAGCTATAGCCATGAACTAAAGATATGAGGGAGAGAAAAAAAGATCACAGCTCCCAATGTTAGGATGGTGTAAAATTTGTTTTAACTTTGATTGTTCTTACAAAAGTTTAAAAAAAAACTTGATTTTTTTTTAATGACAAATAAAGAGGGAAATTACTTCATTGGGACAGGGGAGGCAAGTTATAGCTAAATCACAGTTAAAAAGAACAATAACAAAAATCCAGAATTTTCTATTTTCTGATACTATATCTGATTATGTCTAAGAAGTGACTTAGTGGAAGGTTTTACTAATCTGCCTACAGATATACTTCCAAGTCTCTGATGACCTGCCCCTGTCTCCATCTTAGGTTTGAAAACTATCTTATAGTAAAGACAAGCTAGGCTCATTCCTGTTTATAATTAAACCTCTGTTTCTCAAGGACTAGGCTATGTCCCACCTGTAACCTTAACTACAAATGGTTCTGTACTACCTGTTCCAGGAAATGACAACCATGCCTTTATTTCAAGAAGTTTTTATGACCACCTTGCAACCATGCCTTTGTTTCAGGAGGTTGTTATGACTAACTTGCTATGCTTATGATCTGCTTCTGTAACCCCACCTATTTGCCCACCAAATCCCCCCTTTGGAAACCTTTTACTCCTGAGCTATAAAACCCTTTGCTTGCCCAAGCCCAGTGCTGTTGTCTTAAATCCCACCTTTAGGGAGAGACATCCTGTGTACACAAATTTTAAAAAGTTTGCATTATTTAGTTTGGCCATGATGATTTGGGTCGGTGGTCTTTCTCCTCAACTCTGTGGCTAACGTCCCTAAGTCATGAAATCTGTGTATGTGGAGGGGCTGTGGAGGTGGTAAAGGGTGGTAGCCAGAACCACTGGATTACTTTCTGATTCTGTAAATTCTTCAAAATTTTTGCAGGTTAGAGTTATGCCCAAAATGTCTGAGAACAGGCGGCAAGCGTTGTCAGTATAGCGCTGGACTTCAGAGTTCTGTCCTTGGATTCTCTGCTGCTGTTGCTTTGGGACAGAGTTTCATGTGGTCCAGCTCGACCACAAAGTCACCATGCAGCAGGAGTATGGCACTGCATTTCCGGTCTCCCTGCCTCAGTCTCCTAAGCCTGCGATTCTAAGTGTATGCCCCAGCCACACCTGACTGCCAGCAGGAAACTCTTGTTATTATCTTTGCATCTGTGTTCTGTAAATGAAGTCTAATGGGACAATGGAATCCTGACTTCCTTGTGGTCTCATCTCAGTTCTCCAGGATAAACTCGGACTCTCTATTCCCTCTCCTCTGACATCCGGGCTCTGCCAGGTCTCCTTCCTTCCTGCTATGCTGTGATTGCTGTCACCCTCCACTTGAGATGGTTTCTTAGGGTTTTTTGTTGCTGGGAAGGGACACCATGAACATGGTAACTCTTACAAAGAAAACATTTGATTGAGGTGACGACTCACAGTCTCAGCGGTTCACGACGGGGAACATGGCAGTGTGCGGGCAGGTGTGGTGCTGACTAAATCTTGACCAGAAGGCAGCAGGAAGTCAGCTGACAGTCATGCTGATTGAAGCTTGAGAAAAGAGATCTCAGAGTCCACGCCCATAGGGACACACTTCCTCTAACAAGGCCACACTTACTCCAACAAGACCACACCTTCTAAGAGTGCCACTCCCTTTGAGGGCCACGTTCTTTATCAGCGGTGGTGGCAGGGGCGTAGCAGCGGGGTCTGTGTTCTGAGCACAGCACAGGGACGGATGGGATTGGATGCGTTCCCCATGTCATCCAAGATTAGAACAAGTGGGCAGCAGTCCCTGTCCTGTGGTGGCAATGCCACCGCACATTCGGCTGGTGATGAGGCTATGCCTTACCCAAGTACAGAGTTGCTTGTGAGCTAGCCTGGGGCAGAGGGACTCTGGGAATGAGGTGGCTGAGTAATTCTCATTCTGGACCTGGGCTCTACACCATCATTCTGCAACAGAGCTTCTTGAACAGCGGTCAACTTTAAAGACTAGGGATGGGGAGTAGGGGAAAGAAGATTTCCTGTTTAATCCAGTTTTTAAATGTATGTAGCCTTTCCCAGGCAGCTGCCAAAGATGGCAGAGGGGCAGGTTCTGGTGTTGGATGGCCAAGGCCATCTTCTGGGTCACCTGGCGGTCACTGTGGCCAAGCAGGTACTGCTGGGCCAAAAGGTGGTCGTTGTTCGCTGTGAGGGCATCAACATTTCTGGAAATTTCTACAGAAACAAGTTGAAGTATCTGGCCTTTCTCTGAAAGTGGATGAACACCAACCCCTCCGGAGGCCCCTACCATTTCCAAGCCCCTAGCCGCATTTTTTGGTGCCCTGTGCGAGGTATGCTGCCCCACAAGACCAAGTGAGGCCAAGCTGCCCTGGAACGCCTCAAGGTGTTGGATGGGATCCCTCCACCCTATGACAAGAAAAAGTGGATGGTGGTCTCTGCCGCCCTCAAGGTTGTGCGGCTGAAGCCTATCAGGAAGTTTGCTTACATGGGACATCTGGCTCATGAGGTCGGGTGGAAGTACCAGACAGTAACAGCCACTCTGGAGGAGAAACGGAAGGAAAAGGCCAAGATGTATTGTCGGAAGAAGAAGCAGCTCTTGAGGCTACAGAAACAGGCAGAAAAGAACGTGGAGAAGAAAATCTGCAAGTTCACAGAGGTCCACAAGACCAAAGGACTCCTTGTGTGAGCCCAATAAAGACTATTTGTGCCAAAAAAAAAAACCTATCTAGCTTGGCACAAACAATGAGGTTTCCCCAAACGAAGTGGAACTGCAGAATGAGAGTGGAAGGAAAGGCAAAAGTCCTGATCAATGTGCTTCCAAAGGTCCTCATCACAGCAAGGGGATGGCCACTTGGCCTTCTAGCATAGGCTGACTTGATGACCGCAGAATATTTTTGGCTCCAGGCCATTGTTCCACAGTGTCCTGGGTGTGTAGGGGGGGTTAGTGGGGGATGATTTTGGCAAGAGAGGAAGATGTAGGGACACTCACAGCTAACACAGACAAGCGAGGACGGGGCCCAACAGAATAAGTGGTATGGGATTAGTGGCCTTCAGGCTTCTTGGAGGACTGTCTGAATCATGGCGGGTAGAGAAGAGAAAATGGGCCAGAGTCTCTAGGATATGTATACTGAGGCACACAGCAGGTAGGTATAAACACCACAGTCTGCACACAGTCCTCTTCAGGTCAGCAGAGAAGGAGACAAGTGGCCTTGTACTTTGGGCAGGGCGGAAAGAACTCGAGTGTCAACTGTGAACTCAACGATGAGGGAAGAGCAGATATTCTCTAGTGAGGGTTGACTTCATTGGCCGTTTTAATAATTCCCGAGTCTTTAAAACATTCGCCAGGTCCAGAGCTTGTATCCTGCTCCTGGCGTTTAGCTCTGGGTTGTTTCTACCACAGATTGTGCTGCCTCACGGGACAGCCAGGAGTGAGCCTGGCAATAAGAGGGCTTAACCCTTTGGGGTTCAAAGCCTCTTTGAGAATCTGGTGAAACTTCTGGACCCTTGCCCTAAGAAGATCACATGTGCTTACAACTCAGGGCTCAGCCGTCTCCCCCAGAAGTCCCCTCTCTTGAACCCTCGCTTAAGGATCCCTGATTTAGATCATTTTTGATTCTATTTTTAACTCGCCCCCTGGCCAGGCTGTTAATCTGCCACTGCAACGCCGTGACTCTTCGGGTCCGCAGGTTTGCACCAGTCTCGTGTAGATACGTCTGCAAAGTGAAGAGTGCATAACGTCATCCTTGCTCATTAGGCTGGAGCAATGCGGATGCAGAAAACAGAACCGAATGAATGGAAAGCCATGAGTCAGCTCCCTCCCTGCCACCTGCTAAAGAGGCTGCCTGCTGAAGGCCCCAGGGTGGGCCCTGGGGTCAGACAGTGGGGGGGGGGGGGGGCCTGACTCTCAGCCTAAGTGAGTTCTGCCTGTGATTTTTTTTTTGTTTCGTTTTTGTTTGTTTGTTTTTGTTGTTGTTGTTGTTTTTTGAGACAGTGTTTCTCTGTAGTTTTGAAGCATGTCCTGGAGCTAGCTCTTGTAGACCAGGCTGGCCTCAATTCGCCTCTGCTGGGATTAAAGGTATGCACCATCACTGCCTGGCTTCTGGCTGTGTCTTTTTTTTTTTTTTTTTTTTTTTTGGATTTTTCGAGACAGGGTTTTTCAGTAGCCTTTTTCGGTTCCTGTCCTGGAACTAGCTTTTGTAGACCAGGCTGGCCTTGAACTCACAGAGATCTGCCTGCCTCTGCCTCCTGCGAGCTGGGATTAAAGGCGTGCACCACCATCGCCCGGCCTGGCTGTGTCTTGAAGGAGCATCTTAACCACCCCAGCCTCAGTTTCCATATTTGAAAGCTAGGACTAATAGGATGTAGCCTGTGTCCAGATTTGGAGGACCAGGCTGGTTCAGTTCTATAAATGCTTCTGCATGGTACTTGTGAAATGCCATAAACTCCAGAACACTGCGATGTTAATGCTGGGGGAGGGGGCGCGCTGCAGAGGGACCAGAAACTCTGTGCCGGAGGCCTGTCCCCTTCCTCTCAACTAGGCTAAGGTCTGAAGGGACTGTAGGGGTGCTGGGGCTACAGAAGATTCTGTTGTCACAGCCTTGATTTTTTACCTTCCATACGGCTGAGGGGTGAATGTATAAGAAACACTGAGAAGGGGAGATTGTAGGCTTTTTCTGGCTGCAAGCCTGAATGCCCCAGAGAACGCAGCGGAGAGGAGAGAGAGCTAGCCAGAGCCTTGCTTCTCTTCTATTTCAGAAAGCTCCTGGAGGCGGAGAGACATGCTGTTGGTCGCCCCCAGGGAGATGTAGAGCCGGCAGCTTGGTAAGGTGTATCTCCTGCTCTCCTGGGCCTCACAATGCTGACGTGGAAACGGGTCTACCCGGAAAAAGGAGAGGGCTGGATGGATGACAAATATCCCATCCTGTCTAAGGTCTGGGACCGTGAGGTCCCGGTGGAGGGGGACTTGGTGCCAAGCCACGTGCGCTAACCCTCATTCTCCAAGATAAACATTATTATCCTTCTCTGCAGATGAGGAAACCTAACTTCAGAGACCAAGGGATCCACACCAACCGAGGCTGCTAGCCTCTAAAATCCTTTTCTCCTTCCCTACACCAACTCAACTAGGCAAAAGGGGAAACCTCAGTAGAGCTAATTCTAGGTCCTGGAAAGCCATCTCCAGCTGCATACAGTGCTGTGCATAGAGTCCCAGCTTGGTAAATATTTGCCCCGTGACTGAGACAGAGAGAATGCTCCTTTCTTGGTCCTGGGCAGCTCTTGGCAGTTCCCAGGCACTGTTTACTTTTCCTCCCACATTCCCCCCCTGAGGAATCATCTCCCCACCCCCTCCTTCCTTCCCTTCAGTCTGCTCAACTGAAAGCAAGGCACGGTGGAATGAAGCAAAGTGCCTGGCATATACAAAGCCTGTCTCAGATCTGTCCCGTGTGGCCTCAGATAGCCTTCCTAGCAGCAAGGATTCTAAGGAAGAAAAACACTTTCACATCATTTAGTCAAGTGGGCATAACAGGAATGGGTGTCCCGGGAGTCTCCCAGCCCCGCCCTGAGGAAAATGGGGCGGGGGGGGGGGTCGGTATACAGTTCTAAGTGGAAGGTATTTTGATTTCCTGGGGAAGGTGCCATGCGGGACTGAGAGTGGATCAGTAAGTAGGAAGTTCTGGAGCAGGGAGCAAGGATGTTCAGCCCAGCTGGGGCCTCTGCTGAGGCTGGGGGAGGGGGCCATGGGACTTGGTTAAGCTGTGTCCTGGTTGGTTGGCAGCTGAGGGTGCCAAGTACAGAGTTCAAGACCTCCACCCCTTCCAGCCACTGACTCCATGATGTTGATGAGCCATGACTGTTAAATGGAGGGCTTTGTTACCTGGGTTTCTCTATAAAATTCTTGCACGGCTCTTTGTTTTTTAACCAAGCCCCCTCCCTTTTTTTTAGCATGTTGGTTGGGTATGACACGTTCCCCCAGGGTCAACTTTCTATTTTATTGCCATTTTAAGAGTATCTGAGCATGTGTTTAGAATTTACATCTAGATAATAGATTTCTGGATGGAAACAGCGTGTATTACTACTTACATTTGGTAAAGTCCCCTTGGATAAGAAGAACCAGCATAATATTAATTTTCCTTGCTGTCATTTGACAATATGAATTGGTTTTATGTAAGAACCAGGAGCTCATTGGATTGAATTTAGGAAACGGGTAAAACAAAATTGTCTTTAGTGGGTTTGAATGATTACAGCATAATAAACACACACAGGCTGAAAGGTTAATTTATCATTGCTTTCAGTTTTATTTATTCGAAACTCCATCATGGGGATAAACAATCTTTATTAAAGATTATGAATCCAATTTTCAAATGAGCTGTAAATGGCTTTCTATAGAGAGATTCCTTGATTTGTTGTTTTCTTGAATAAAACATGCTTTTGCCCTGTGGGTTATGGAGCCTGTATATTAATATTGGAAGATTATTTTGTTGTGCTTGGCATCTGTGATGTGGAATGTTGGATTTGCTCTCTGATCTATCTGTCTTCACTCTCTTTAATAAACACTGAGCTCGAATGCATAACCTCTTAAGACCTGCACTCCAGTGAATCATAAAAGAATGCCTGTCTGTATGGCAGTTTATCATTGGCGTGATAATTCTGGTTCCTTTTAGAAATGCGTAAGTGTCTGCTCTTCAAAACAGACTGCGGTGGAAGGCTGGGGAGATGCTGTGGGTCACTGTGGGGGAATCATAATTGACCTCTGCATCACAGTCGCATAGTAACGGACTGACAGGGTGTTAGATCACTGCATACCGCTCAACTACCAAATGCTGCCCTGAGCTGGGGGTTGAGGTTGCATTTTCAATTTAGAAAATTCCCTAGAGCAGACCCTTGAGGAGAGGCAGCCTGCAGGAGAGCAGTGTGCCCGGTACTTCCTGGAGCGCTGCACGGTACAAATACAAATATTGCAAAGGGAATCAGTCTCTGGGTGGAGTATTCCAGAGTGCTGGGGCTAGGGGGATCTGGGGAAGACCATTTCTTCCAACCCCCTCAAGGTCAGTCTGTTAATGTATTAAAGCTGTTGTCTGAAGGGCTAGAAAAGTGAACTCTGAAGAGATCCTACTTCCTCAGAAAGTTCCTTGGGTTGCTACTTTATTGTACCATGGACTCCAGAGTGAAAGGGTGGAGAGTTCTAGTGGCTGAGGGCCACCAACGGATGTCAGTTTCAGAAGCAATGAGTCCTTTCTGCTAGTGACAATATTGTATCTAGCCTATAATGTAACAACTTTCAAATTTTTTTTAAATATTTTATTATTTATTATGTATACAATATTCTCTTTGTGTGTATGCCTGCAAGCCAGAAGACTCCATTACAGATGGTTGTGAGCCACCATGTGGTTGCCGGGAATTGAACTAAGGACCTTTGGAAGAGCAGGCAACGCTCTTAACCTCTGAGCCATCTCTCCAGCCCACAACTTTCAAATTTTAAGGTTCATTTTTATTTTTTAAATTTTTTTTTTTCTTCCACCAAAGGATCTCTGACTGACTTAAAACTGGCTATGTAGACCAGACTGGCCTCAACCTTCAGGTTTTTAGCCTCTCTCAGTCTCCTGGAGAGCTGGGATTGCCAGTGTGTGCCCACCTGCCCCCCCCCCCCCCAGCTAGTTAAAGACCTTTAAAGCAGTCTCTAACAAATATCTCAGGGCCCAAATTTAAACCAGGCCACAGCCCAGCCTTTGAAGTTAACTGTCATCAGGGTTTAAGCTGCTTCAATAATCCTGTAGTAAAATACACATAGTTAAAGTATGTGCTCTTGAATATGTTCTGGCTCAGGAATGAGTCAGCCTAGACTAGTCCGAGACATCAGGTCAAGCTAAGGTCTTAAGGGGGCTGACCTCTTGACGCAGAGGGTGAGGGAGGCCTGGAGAATGTCTGGCATACGTTTAAGTCTTCTCTTCAAACCCCGAACTCCTCCTCTTTTCTTAAACCCCCAAAGGAATTCAAGTTATCATTTCTCCCTTCCATGGAAAATAATTCTCTTCCTTCCAAGATGGTTCAGATAACCATCCTTCCGATCACATCTACAGCCAGGTAGTGGTAACACTGGATCTGTTCCGTGGATGCAGGAGGACAGTGCAACCTCCCAATACCAATATACTGGCATGTTTTATTCAAGGAAGCAACTCAGGGACTCTCTCTATAGAAGAACATTTACAGCTCATTTGGATTTGTAATCTTCATTCTTTTTCTTTTGGAGACAGGGTCCCTGACTGGACTCAAACTCACTGCATAGCCCAGGCTAGCCTTGAAGTCTTGATTCTCCTGCCTCTGCAAGGAATTTAGGTATGTGCTACTTTCCCCTGCTTGCATGCATGATCTTTAATAAAGCCTGGCTTTACCTCTGTCAGGATGGAAGGTCCTGGTTTTCATCTTTGTCTTTATATTTGTAAGTGTCCACTCCTACATTTAGCATGTGGCATATATAAAAATACTCAGCTTTTATATTCACTGATAGATTATTAATACATATATAAATATGACATAATCTATAATAGCTTTTTTTTTTTTTGGTTTTTCAAGACAGGGTTTCTCTGTGGCTTTGGAGCCTGTCCTGGAACTAGCTCTGTAGACCAGGCTGGTCTCGAACTCACAGAGATCCGCATGCCTCTGCCTCCCGCATGCTGGGATTAAAGGTGTGCATCACCATCGCCCGGCCCTATAATAGCTTATTTTAGTGGGATGTGCAAATTTTGCACGAATTTAGGATTTCAGTTTGACTCTCAGCAGTAAAACTACTTTTTAAACCTAACTTCTACTTTCTACCTGACAAGAGATTATTTCTCTTCATTATTTGTCTCAAAATTCCATCCTATCCTAAAAAGTATGAATTTTTTTAAATTTAATTGTGTATTTATGAGTATCTTACCTGCATGTAATGTATCTATGTATATGGAGTACTCACAGAGACCAGAAGATGTTGGATCTCCAGGGACTGGAGTTATAGATAGTTGTAAACTGTCATGTGAATGTTAAGAACCAAACCTGGGTCCTCTGCAAGAGCAGCAAATGCTCTTAGCCGCTGGGCCAACTCTCCCACCACCAACCAACACCAAAACAAAATAAAACAAACAAACAAACAAACAAAAATCTGAATTTAAATCTTGCCCTTCAAAGTTTTTAGTCTACCAACACACACACACACACACACACACACACACACACACACACGGATTTTTATGCTCTGAATTCCAAAATCATACATGTTACCTTGACTTATACTCCAGTTTCATATTGGTAGACTTTTGCATTTACATTTAGAATAGGAGCTTCCACTTCTGTTTTCTTTTCTTCTATTTTCAAAAAAAGATTTCTTGAACTTCAAAGTAAAAGAGAGCCCCTGCTCTCCCCCCCAGCCCCTTCTGCTCAATAGGAAGAGCAGAAAGCAGCAGTGTTGTGAGTGTGTGGTGAGAGCAGAGGCCGTTCCCACGCACCTGCCCATGGAGGGCCACGCCTGTTTCCCCTCAAAGCCCTGCCCCTGGAAGTCTACTTCTACCAGTTTCCCATGGGTTTTGTTTTCCAGTTCGGTCCAGGGTTCTCAAATGAGACAGCATGGGCAAGGACTGGAAGAAATGCTCAGGGCTACACAGAGAAGCCTGGAGAACAAGGCACCAGGAGGAAGGCTGTGTGAAGGAGAATTTTTGAGGACTGGTGGAAAGCCAGTCCGGCATTTATGAGCAGGCTGAAAATAAACACATAATGATGACTTTCAGTGTGTTTAAAATGAGCGGGGTGGATGATGCAGTTAAAGTTCCCGAGGATCCTTGAGTAAGATGGCTGCTTACAGGTAATACAAGTTACACTGGGGACATTTTGTACCAGAAAGCCAAACGGAACTCCAAGATTGATAAGAGTCATGGCGAAAGGACATAGGAGTTGATCCGAACTGCTCATACTGGCCAAATCTGGTATGACTTGAGCATCAAAAGCTAAGACACTGGGGCTGGAGAGATGGCTCAGTGGGTAAGAGGACTGGCTGCTCTTCCAGAGGTCTGGAGTTCAATTCCCAGCACCCACATGGTGGCTCACAATCATCTGTAATGGGATCCGATTCCCTCTTCTGGTGTGCGTGAAGACAAGACAGGTTACTCATACACATAAAATAAATAAACATTAAAAAACTAAGACACTGACAGAGACAGAGAGTGGAGAAAAAGAGAAAGAGGGCGAGAGAGCGCACCAGAGCAGTATCATTCAGTAATAATGTTCACATAAGAAGAGAAGGGTTAAGGAGAATATTTCTTTGCAGAAATTTGAGGTAATACATATAGACTGATTCAACAATAGAAAACTTAATTTTGCAACCCCAAGTGTAATTATTGGTTTAGACAAGAGCCATTACTGGAAATTAAAATCCATAGGTGAAGAGTTATAAGAACACCAGATATTTATACAGGGACAGAGTGTTTTCCCACAAATTGCTTAGTAATTGAAAGTGGAACGTATATCCAGTGATGAGGTCTGCCATGATGAGGTGATCAGATCTATCATCATGGCTAGTAGAAGAACGCTCTCATGGACTCTTCAGATTACACCATGTGAAGTATATAAATATACCTGTGAAATACTTTTCCCAGAGTCTTTAACTTGAAGCTTGTCAAACTTTTGAACTATATTCTAGGTTATCAGAAATTCAAGAACTAGGGGGCTGGAGAGATGGCTCAGAGGTTAAGAGCACTGACTGCTCTTCCTGAGGTCCTGAGTTCAATTCCCAGCAACCACATGGTGGCTCACAACCATCTGTAATGAGATCTGGTGCCCTCTCTGGAGAGTAGGCATATATGCAGACAGAACACTGTATACATAATAAATAAAAATCTTAAAAAAAAAAAAGAAATTCAAGAAATAGGGGCTGGTGAGATGGTTCAGTGGTTAAGAGCACTGACTGCTCCTCCAGAGGACCGGGGTTCAATTCCCAGCATTCACATGGCAGCTTGCAGCTGTAACTCCAGTTCCAGAGAATCTGACATTGTTAAACCAATGCACATGAAATAAAGTTAAAGTTAAAAAAAAATACAAGAAATAGAACAAACTCAAATGATGCTATAAGGAAATGAACAGACAAGCCTAGAATACAGATATTTTATAGGTAAACTGAATTGAATATTTCAGAAATATCACTGTTGGGGGTTAGGGGTGTGGTTCAGTTGGTAAAGTATTTGCCTAGCATGAATGAAGGCAGAAATATCAATATTATAAATAGAAAACACAAAATGTCCAATTCAGAAGGGGACACTGGGACCCAGGCCCTTCCTCTCTGTGTCTCTGTGCCCTGGCCAGCCTAAAGTCAACAGATATCCTTGGCCATGAACTCTCAGGGTCATGACATATTCCAAAAGCAATGGGGTCAAGTGGCTGTGGAATAAACCCTGGAATCAAAGCACACATTTCCTCTGTGTAAAGCAGTTTAGTTAGAACATTTAAAGCTTTTCAGAGCAGACAGCCATCTTTCCCAAGTTCTATAAGGTGAGCCTAGAAAGATCGGCTGAGTATTCAATGAGAATGGAAAGGATGAGAGAGAGGAGAGCAGTCTCCAATAATGCCAATCTTTAAGTCCTGAGGACCGGCTGCCCAAGTTTTACCTGTCAGTCTTAAAGTATTCAAAAACCAGGCCAATCCAAAGAAAGAGAAGTAAAAATTTGAGGTCCATTTGCAGAAACTTCACGTCTCCACGAAGCCTTCTGTGTTGCTAATGATGCAACAAAATCAATTCTGTGCTGTGCAAACATTGTGAGAATAAAAGCACAATTTATTTAAGCTTAATTATCTGATGGTTAGTTGCTTTAATTCTTGATTTCATGATGCTAATATATTCTGTAAATAAGACGAGAGGCAAAAACAATTAAAACCCCACATTAGAAATATCATAAACAACATTACACAATGACTAAAAAAAAACCCTAGGAAAGGCGGGGTGTGGTGGTGCACACCTTTGATCCCAGCGCTTCCAGTACTTGGGAGGCAGAGACAGGTGGGTTTCTGAGTTTGAGTCTGGTCTACATAGTGAGTTCTAGGACAGAAGAGCTACATAGCAAGACTCTGTCTCAAAAAGAGAAAGAAAGAGAAAGAAAAAGAAAAAGAAAAGCTGTGCACAACCATGTCTAGCACACTTGTTTTGTTTGAAACAGTGGTGGTTCTCGTGTGTGTGTGTGTGTGTGTGTGTGTGTGTGTGTACCTGGAACCTGGAGGAAGATGTTGGACGTCCTTCTCCGTCATTCTGCCTTACTCCCTTGGAGATAGGTCTCTCACTGAACCTGAAGCTCATGTTTCAGTTAAGCACCTAGGACCTGCTTATCTCTTCTCCCAAATGCTGGGGGCATCATGACCACGTCTTGCTTTTATGTGGGTCCCAGGGCGTCAAATTAGGCCTTTGTGCTTGCGAAGCAGGCAGCCTTAGTCGCCAAGTCTGCGCCAACTCAAACGACAGATCTCCTCTTGGCATTTTCACCAACAGGTCGTAACGGGTTTATCTCACTCGTGGTCCTTTGCTGCCTCCCACGTCTCCTGCCCCCTCCTTCTGGTCCCCATCTTCCCCGAGTAGTGCCCACAAGAATTTCATTATCTTCTCTTTTTCCCTCCCTTCCTCTGTCCCCATCTTAAGAGCCCTTCTTTATTCGTCTACACTTTGAGAAAACGACTATTTCTCTTTGGACTCACAGGGCAGGGCTGGTGGAGTTAGGAAGAAATAGTGGATCCGGGTAGGGGTATAAGCCAATGACATGAGCCAATGACCACTAGGAAGGAAGCAGGAAGCAGACACTTTAGAATGAGTGACAGGGTGAGGTGAGAGGCTTCTTTCAATGACACTGGGAAAGACAGGTCAGAGTGGAACATCATGGGTTCTCTTTGGGATACGGTTGTTTTAGGGCATCTCTCCTCCTCCCCCTACCCCACAGCAGATGCCAGCAGCATTTTCAGGATTTCTAGACAGGGCCTCCCTTTTGAGGGTTCCAATCTGGTCTCCCTCTAGCCACACCTCCCCACAGCACTGAGGGGCTCTTGCTATCCAGATCACATCCTACCATATACACCTTTGAGGCTACTCCGTTTCCCCAGGACCAGAGAATTCCCTGCTCAAACGGCCAAATGGTAGGCTCCTTCCTCAGTCTACCCTCCTAGGGATACACGTTCGCTCTCTGAAGGTAACATAGTGATGGAAATGACAATGGTCACATCTCCCATTCCTTTGTCTTTTTATGCGGGACTTAAAGCACCCCTTCTTCTCTCCTTTTCCACTTCCACCCAGATTCCTGCATGTGATGATATGAATGTGCCCTCTAAAAACTCACATGGGAAAATTTAAACCCCAAATTCATGTCCCTGGAAATTCGAGGTGTGGTCTTTGGGAAGTCATCAGTATTAGATAAGACCGGGAGGCCTTCAGTGGCTGTGGAAGAAGACAGACACAAACTAGCTTGCTCGGTCCGTCTCACGAGGCGAAGCCCTCCACCATGCTATGATGTAGCAAGAAGGTACTTAGACCACGCAGAGTCCTGAAACCATGCTCGTGGACTCCCAGCCTCCAGAACCGAGAGATGCATTTTCATTCCTTGTCTTAATCTGAAATATCTGTTGCATCAACAGAAAGTGCACGAAGGTACTAAGGGTGACACTATCTAGAAAGTATCTCCTGTGCCTGTTAATTTATCCTACATGGTTTCCTACGTCCACTTTCATCACAATGCATTAGAGTGTCTAATAGGCTATTGGTATTTATTGAATAGTGGTCAACGTTTTTAAATGAGTAAACACCCCAGTTTTCCTGAAAGTGTCTGGATTTAGCACTGAATATTCAACACTTCCAGAAAACCATCGGTTCTAAGCAACCCTATTGGAAGGGCACCCTAAACTAATATTTCAAAGACTTTTTTTTGATGAGCAATAATAACAGTATGCCGATGTCAACAATGAAGGCCTCAGTCTTTCCTATGTGTGTGAGCATGAACCCTACAGGGTGATGTGATGGGTCAGTTCCTTCCATATACTCTTTAACTCTCATTGAGCTGAGAAGGCAGTAGCAAAATATGATCTGGCTGGATTCCTCTCTGTTAGCATTTAGGCTTTTTAGTGTGTGTGTGTGTGTGTGTGTGTGTGTGTGTGTGTATTCTTGCATGAATATGAATGTCTGTGCCTGTGATGGCCAGAAAAGGGTTCTCTGGAGTAGGAATTGCAGGCAGTTGTGAGCTGCCCAATGTAGGTGGCTGGGAACTGAACCCTTGTCCTCTGAAAGAGCAGCTAAAATACTTAACTGCCGAGCCATCTCTCCATATGGATTGGACCATAAATATTCTATAACAACTCACATGTGGAGGGCTTGGTATACAGGCAACATTGCTCAGAGTTGGGACCTTTTGGCGGCGACTGTACCACAAGGGCTCTGACCTCAGGAATAGATTAATTCATTCATGGCTTCATGGATTAATGGGTTTGGGGGAGTGGCTTGATCATAAAAGCAAATTCTCTTTGCTTCTTGGCTGCCAAGGGTAGCTTTGCTCTGGCTCCTGCTGCTTCCAGGATATTTTCTCTGCACCAGAGGCCCAGAAACAACAGAGCCAGGTGACTGTGAAGCCTCAGAGCAGAAGCTGTGGCTCTCTCTCCCTTTGGAGAGGGATTCTGACACAGTGACGGGAAGCTAGCAAATACATCATCTCAACCCTGCTTCGTTAAAGAAAAATCAGCTTAACTTTCCCAGCCAGGGCGCCTAGTCTCTGAACTACAGAAGAAAATAACTTGTGTCCTATCTTCCCAATTATTCCAAGGTTACATACCTAGAACACAGTCTAGATGCAAAAAAGAGAAGTTGAGTCGTTGTATATGATCAATGCCCTGGAAAATTTAGGACTTAAATTTTTCCATTTGTTGAGAAACTCATAGACCCTATATTCAAGAATGTCATTGTGACTGTCCCTCTGCCCTTGTTCACTAGCAAAGTTGGCTAAAAGAGAGAAGCCACTGGAAGGAAGCTGTCCAAAGATAAGACTTGTGTTATCTCAGTTCTGCAAATGAGGAAGAAGAGGTGGAGGGAGGAAGCACATTCTCATTTTTCCCAAGATGAGCGATGGTAGAGGACTCTTAAATTCTCACCATGGGAACCAGACAGAAAAAATATACTGCCAAGGCTGACAGGGTGGTCATCGCTGACTTCACTTCTCAGCCGGCTACTGCCAGAGTTAGGCAGTGCTCTATGTCATGTTTCGGAAGACAAGTGCTCTATAAATAAATCGACTTGGAACAGTCTCAGATACACATAAACCGCAATGGCTTTAAATGTAACCCTTGCCCTTTATTTTCTTTCTCTTCTTGAGGCAAGGAAGGTTATGAAGGAGAGGTTTTACCAAAATCTACCTAAAAACCTAAAAGAACTCTCCTATATCTTCTATTATTATTTTTATTACTATTATTTATCATTATTACTATTATTTGATACAGGGTTTCTGCTGTCCTGGAACTCTCTCTGTAGACCAGGCTGACCTTGAACTCACAGAGATCCACCTACCTCTGCCTCCTGAGTGCTGGGATTAAAAATGTGTGCCACCATCATTGACTCCTTTATTCTTTTTTTTTTAATTATTCCTATATACTTGCTACCAAGCATCTGGGCACCCCCATGCCTCTCTATGCCCACTTCTGTATACTAGACTTATTATACAATATGCACCAATCCTCTTAAAAATCTCTTCCCTAGAGAAGGCGATTATTCATTTTGTCATTCAATTTCCCACCACTAAAAATTTCCTATGTAAAATCACTGCATGCTAATGGGGAGCTGTGTAAAGAGAGAATATTTTTAGTGAGTCAGCTGAAGGGAAAAAATCATTAGTAGGTCTTCTATCTGAAGATCTGAGGGGGAGTCAGGGACAAATCTCTGAGGCATACCTTGGAAAAACCTAGAAGTTACCAGAATGCAGTGTTCTTAAGTAGAGGTTCCCATTTTAAAGTAATAGTCTCACTTAATGAACTTTATTCCATTTAGGATAAGGTTAATTAGTTCTCCTTCCTTCCAATATCATTAGCAAGGACAATAGAAACAGCTGAGTTGTTTTCTTTCCTCCATTGAGTGGGCATTCGTTTGAAAGGGTCTCAAGTTTGTCAAAGCTCATTAGAAGGCCACTTAATGTCTGATTTGTGTGATCGAAAGAGGGCCCAACTCTGGCTTCGGTTAAAAATATGTTTAAAGGTGTGAGGGAACACTTAGTTTGGGTGACGGAGGTTAAAGTCAACTGAAGCTCTCAAAGTGAGTGCAGGTAGCTGCTAGCATGGAAATGTTCTTGCCGAATAGGAAACGATTGCAACGGCAGGTTTCTGTTCAGTGGGTCAGCTTTCGTCGTGGCTTGACTTTTTAAAAATTTGTGTTCTTTAGGTTTCGAGGGTCTGCGTGGATGTGTGGGGCTTTTGTTTTTTGGGGGAAGTTCTTTCTGACTTCGCCATCTTCGGAATTCTTTTGGGGCCGTGGTTGAGCTATCAATCTTCTCTGGGCACTGGATTTTGAGTGTTAGACCCTTATTTCCTCTTCAACTTCCTGCATCCTTCCCCGGACTGTCTACTTTGGGCTTTTGATTTCAAAGGGGCTACTTGGGGAGACCCGCAGCACGCGCTCTCAGATACTCTGGGTCTCAGTGGCTTTCTAATAAATTACCGCAGGGCAAGGAAAGCAAAGGGGAAGCATAAACGGAAGCCCCTCTCGGATTAGTCTGTCAGCTGAGCTGCATGGATCTGCACCACCATGAAACGGAAAATGAGCGGCTTTCACGACGCAGCAACACTGAGAAGTTGGGCGCCTGGTGGGCTTTTACGGGGCGGGGGGGGGTGTCCCTCAGCTTTATTTATTTATTGGCTTAGCTTGTTTTCGTCGACACCTCCATGCGTGGCGGGAAGGTGTGTATGTGCCTGTGGTTGGGAGGACCGGGTGGAGGAAGGTCCTACAGCCAAGCGCAGAGCGAGCCACGCTGCCGCCTGGCGCAGTTGCCAGGACAGCGCGGCCGGAGCAGCAACAGCAGAAGCAGCACCGGCTGCGAGAGCAAGTGACGCATTGCAGGTACAAACCAGCCAATCAGAAGCTAGCTCAACGACTATCGGAGTACCCCTTCCCGCCGCGGTGCTCCTCCGCGCCGCAAAGTAGCGCCTCCCAGGCGCCATTCCCCCGGCCTTCTAACGGCTTGCCTGGCAAAGAAGCCCACTTACGTCATCCGTTCCCCTACTCCCCTTTCTCTCTTGCCTGGTCTGCCAAACGACTGTGGTGAAAGGGGGTCTCCCGGAGAGTCCGGGAGGGAGGGCGGGGGAGGGGGCTAGCCGGGACTCGTTCGCTATGTTCCGTTATCTGGCGTGAGGCGGAGGGATCTGGCGGAGGGAGGTGTTTATGAGGAGCTGGGGGCAGAGGCGGAGAATTAGTCCGAGCGGAGCGAGCGAGCTGAGTGGTTGTGTGGTCGCGTCTCGGAAACCCGTAGCCCTTGCAGCATGGTGAGTGCGTAGCCGAGCTGCCGGTGGGGAAAAGATGCTGAAGCCGATGGACTAGAGAGGGGACCTTCCCTTCCTGACACCCTCGAGGAGCCGACTTCGCCAGACGGATGGCGCAAAAGAGGCCAGGGGGCCGCTGCGGCGGTTATGTCGCAGGTGTCCCCCGCTCGGGGTCTCCCGGGTTTCCTGAGTCGGGGGACCGCTGCGGAGCTTGACTGGGGAGGCTCGATCGGGGGGGAGGGGAGTGCGTGGCGGTGTGGTCCGCGGAGAGAGCGTGCGGGCGCGTAGCTGCTAACCACTGCTCGAAAGGTCAGCCCCGGGGGCCCGGGATTCAAACCGCCAACGGCCACCACCGAGCGCGGGCGCCAGGAAGCGCCTTTGTCCGCCCGGCCGCCATGCGTCGAGGGTGGGGGAGGGCGGGAGGGGAGCGCGCGGGGCCCCGGGGCGAGCGGGCGCCGTTAGCCCGCAGCCCCCGCGAGGAGAAGCGAGCCCGGCCGGGGGCGAGCTGTGTGGGTCGAGCCCGTGCGGGGAGCAGCCTTGGGGAGCCGGGGGGAGGACGGGCGCGCGGAGCCGGGAGCCGCCGCCCGGCTCGGCTCGCGCCCCAGCTGCTGCGCTGGCACCTGCAGGACTGCGGAGATCTGGGCGGCCCGCGGCGCTGCGGGGATGGACGGGGGAGGGGGGCCCTGCAGCTTTCCCCCATCCCCCCCCCCTTCCCGCCCGCAGTGCTGCTTGTTCTACTCCATCTGGTGCTGTCTTCCAGCACCAGACGATGTTTTTTTTTTTAAATTTTTTTTTAGTATTTTACTATTTTTTAGTTTATCGACGAAGAAAACCAGCTTTTCGCCCGAAAGTCGGGCGCCCTCTCCAAATAACACAGCTCGTAAAGCAAAAGCAACCAACTTCAGTTAGGGGCTCCAAGGCGTTTTCCGCCTACAGCCAAAGCAAGCTGGTGAAAGTGTTAAAGTAGCAATTTAAGGGGCGAGTCGCTAAATTCTTGAGTGCTCAGGTGCACTCCTGTTCACCTCGACCACACGCGGCGTTCCTTGAAAACGACTGGTGTTTCGGTGTCGAAGTTGCCGTCCGATCTTAGTTCTTTTCTACGGTAATACAGTAAAAGAGTATACAGGAAAGCAGCCGATTTTAGAAAGGATTTAAAAAAATAATGCTGGAACCTCCTGTTTCCTGTAAAAAAAAATTAACGAAGGCGATAATTTGCAATACTTATTTTACTCCCTCAGCCAAGTGGTTACAGCAATGGGTGTGTCCAGGAGGCAAGGTGACATCTTAAACACTAGTTGGGGATTCCTGCCAACTGAAACCTGTTTGGGTGTGGGGAGAGTTCACCTTGGAGAGAGCTAGCATTTAAGTTTGGTGAATTCTTTGTGTTTTGATATATAACTTCTGAATTTTATATGCTGGCTGAGTTTGTTCTCTGTAAGGCGAAATAGGATGTGGATTATAGGCATGTAACAACACTGCGAATTGTTGATTTTATTTAAGTTAGCAAGATATAATTTAAAATTTTATTGGAAAACTATAATTTATATCTTACACTGGTCCTTTTCCTCAGTAAGTTTTTAATAGTTAAATGCATCATTGATGCATTGAGGGTTTCTGTTAAATTAACAATTGTTCTGACTACTTCATAATTTATAAGACACAGATTGAGGACTCTGATAAAGAGAAAAATTATACTATTGGGACAGTGTATATAGAATTGGTTACAAAGCTCTTGAGTTACACGTAGTTAATGTATTTTTATTGAAATTTTTTTTATTGGAAGGAATATGTTTTATTGAGGTCAGGGTGATAAAAGATGTGACGAGGTAGAAAATATTTTGAGTGTATTTAAGTTGTTCCACTAAGCCGAAAATAGAAGAATTTGTTTTGGCTCCATTATAATATAGAAATGTCTAGCTTCAGCTAGAATTTAGGATTTCAGTAAAGATCCTAGTTTTTGTGAAGTTGGTTCCATTGGTTTCTCTTTTAGTGCCATCTGTCAGAATAAAGACCTTTTTTTTCCTACAGAAATAACTTAGACTGGTTTTGATGTCAGGTAATGAATAATTCCTATAACTGAAGAAAATATATGAAGCATTTGTTGTGTACATAAGTAGAATTTGAGGAAATGAACAGAATGAAGATGCAGCATTTGTGTTCACTTTAAAGTCCATGGAATCATAAATTTATTCAGATAATTATGCCAGATATTTTTTAAAAAATTTCAAATCACTTCAGCCTTTTTGAATGCTATTTAGAACGTGTACCAATGCATTGAGTTCAGGTGACTTTAAAATGCAGATGGATTTCCTGATAAAGATCTACACTGGTGACCCAAAATGCAGGATCTAGTTCAGTAGGTTGGGGTGGGACCAGAAAGTATATTGGAAATCTCTGGAACGACGACGAGAACAGCAGGAGGGATTACATCAGTGGTTGCAGAAGTAAGAGAGTTAGGACCAGAGAGTCATCTCTCTGGTGAATAGTCTTCACCTTATTGAGATAAACACATGCTAATGAGCTGGTATTTTCCCAAAAGTCTAATTTTGGTTCTAAGAAAATGGCACTCTCCATAGACGGAAGAGAAGTTGGAAAAATTGAGTGCCAGATAGTTCTAAGCTCTTGATTTTAGGAATAAAATTTAAAAGGAATAAAAATTCTAGAACTTACTGGTGAAGTTTATGTTAAAACCTTAAACTCAAGAAAGACTTTTCATGAAACCTTGGAAGCAAAGTTGAGAGGTTTTCAAGTTGTCTGAAAAACTTAGTTTCTGTGTGCCTGATTCATTCCATGAAGGTGGTATTTGTGCCAGGTCCTAAGATTATGTTTGCTAGGAGACAGGGAGAACCGAACTGGACTGTTTGGGGGCATTAAATTTTGAGTTTGTAAGCCAACTTAAGACTCTTAGAAGATTGACTTACTGTTAGTGTCTTTTGACCCAACCTATTGCAAATGAAATCCACGTTGTCACTGGCTGCTTTCCTGCACTAATTCATAGCATACATTCCTTCCGATTTCCACACACTACGGTGCCTGCTACACAGTTAAGCTTAACATTTTTAGGCTTAAAATAATTTCAGTTGATTTCACTAGCCTCGTTTGTTTGTAGGGTGCTGCTTGTGCCTTTTGGTTTTAGTTTGTGCAAGTAGATTTTCTTTGCTTCAAGTAACGGGGTGCTCGAGGATTGGTACTTAGGGAAAATACATTTTTTATCTTAGGATCTTGTACACTTGACATTTCAATTTTAAGTCACCTAGCTCCTTGACCCACCACCCCCCCCTTTTTTTTTCTCTCCTTAATACTAGGAACTGAACCCAGGACCTAACGTGTTTGGCAAACACTGTAGTGATGAGCCTACATCCCTAGCCCTTTTTTGTTTTGTTTTTTTTCAAAGAGAAATAAATTAATTCAATTTATATTGTGCTTAAATTGAATGTTGCTTTTTAAATTATGATCTTGCTGAGTAGCCTGGACTGGCCTTCAACTAATGACCATGGTGCCATGAATCAAAATTGTTGAGAAAGAAAATTATCTTTTGGATTCCCTTTCAAATCCTTATGCTGTTCACTAGAGAAATATGTGAGGTCATTCCATATAAAGGTTCAACCCTTCCCCAGGGATCTGTTCACTTAAAACATGAGGGAGCAGGCTGTTTTTCTTCCCTTAACAAGATAATGGAGTAATCATGGTACATTTAACCCCATGTTGGTAGGGATTTTATTTTTGATACTGATCCACCCCCCACCCCCACTCCGCTGCTCTTGCTGTCCTGGAACTTTCTATGTAGACCAGGCTGGCCTGGACTCAAGAGATAGAGTACAAGCATCTCAAGCAGTGAGAGTCATGTGCACCATTGCCTGGCTTCTTGGTGTGGGATTTTAAATTAGCAGAGGACCACATACTAGGTGTTAGATGTGTGCACAGATGAGAGTATTTACAGGTGGAGGCTGTAACAAGAAACCTGTGTGTTTTGTTTAGAATCTTTGCACTTGCCTGCCAGTCAGGGGAGTAGTAAAAGTGGTGGTGGTGCTTCTCACCCCTCTGCTCCATTAGGTTTGGGAAATCACTTTTGTGTCAGGGTTGTGTTTAACCATTTATGGTAGTGACTTTCCAGTTTGACATTCTTAAGTCATTGAATGGCAGTTTTTAATAATTTGATTTTTAAAAGCTGGCATGGGAGGTTAGTTTAAATTTGGGTAGTCTATGCTAGGTGGTGGCACATGCCTTTAATCCCAGGACCCTGGAGGCAGAGACCAGTGGATTTCTTAAGTTCGAGGCCAGCCTGGTCTACTGAGCTAGTTCCAGGACACCCAGGGATACATAAGAAACCCTGTCTTTCCCTCCTGCCCAAAGGGTAATCTAATTGAAAAAGGAGACTGGTTTTGTAGGATTTTATTGTTTAAAATAAGAATGCTAAATGATCTAATATTTCTAGATATATTTTTGTGTTTAAATTTTTAAGTTTCAAATCATTCTGAGATATCTGGCATAATCTTGGAGTCAGACTTGTTCAGCTATGAATATAAAACCAATGTGTACACATTGTGCCTACCCATTGTGTTCTAGGGATCATTGAACTGAATGAACCTTGAAAGATTTAAAACTTGTTGCTGTAGTTGCTAATTTACATACTCGTAAGTCATTAACCTACCTTTCTGATCTCTTGGTAGGCTGACCAACTGACTGAAGAGCAGATTGCAGGTAAGAAATACCCTGGTGAATTATATCCTTTGGGGTTTATTATAAATTGAATAACAAAACTCAAGATACTTAGATGAAATAATTGACTTTGATATATGTCATGAATGGTGATAAATTGAATGTATTGTAAATACAATAATTAGCCCTCCTTTGTTAGGTGTGACTATAAGTGTGTGTGTGTGTGTGTGTGTGTGTGTGTGTGTGTGTGTGTGTGTAGGGAGGGAGGGAGAGAGGGAGAGAGAGAGAGAATGAGAATAGATACCAGCTGCTGGTGGTGGATTTTCTTATTTTTTGTGTTGTTGTTTACTATCACCCAACAGGCATGAAACTTCAAGTCAGTTACCATACAAGGGGGGGAGTGCTGTATATACAGTAACTAAATTACATTGAAATATAGTCAGGAAAAATGAACATTGAATTTACACGGACTTTAAATTAGTTGGTGTTTTATATTTGGGTTAAATACAGATTAAGCAGCCCCTTATGTCTACAAGACTGGTTCTCCAAAATCCAAAACTTGAGTGCTAACATGCCATGATTAATAAAAGGTTGTGCATTCTACCTCATCCACAGATGGGTTGTGGTCAGAATGACAAGACACTGTATAAAAAGGGACTTCTAGTTTGTATAAAGGTGTATATGACACAGGAAATACTTTGCAATTGGAAACATTTCTGGTCCCAAGCATTTCAGATACACAATATTCAGTCTGTATAATAGATTGGTGAGTAACCTTTTCCCTAGAGAAACACTTAACAAATATCACTAGTATTCTGGTTCCTTTTCAGATTTTCTAACTCTTAGCTTTTACAAATGCCACTGTAGTAATTTGAATTTTGGCTTTAAAAGCCTGACATTTATTGAGATGAACCTTTTGAAAGGAGTAAATGAATTTAATGCATACAACCCATTGTCTTTATGCTGTAATACTTAACTGGTTTTATTCTGATATTTTGAGATGACTGGCTAATTCTGAAATGTTGTGGAAGTTTGCCAGTTGTGTTCTTTCTGTTTCTGAAAACAAGGTCGGTCCTGTCAGGAAGAATTGGCTGGACTTGAACTCATTTAATTCTGCCTCTTGAATGCAGGGATTATCGGCATCACCACTGTGCTTGGCCTCATAAGATTTGTATCTAATTTAACTGTTTCCATGTTCCCAATAATTCAGCAGCAGTTTGCTTTCTCCTTCTGGTGCTGGGGGTTGGGCCTGGGGCCTTCTGCCTACCCGTGACGCGCTCTGGCACTGAGTTACATCCCTAGCACTTGGATTTTTGAGACAGTTTAACTGTATCATTCAGATTGGTCTTTAGCATCCTATGACCCTTTACCTTCCCCTCTTGAATGTTCTAAGTTTATTCTTTTGAGTTGGTTTTATTGAGGAACTAAAATTTTATAAAGATAAATCCAGGAGCAGGTGGACTAACTGGCTGGTTTTTACAGCCCAGTGCCTACCATATGCTAAGTACTAAATAAATGGCTTTTGAAAGGATAAATTGTATTCTCCAAGCTGTGACACCAAAAGGAATCAGAACACTGCCTACAATCCCAGTGAGGCCCTTCCTCCTCAAGTTCACCGTCTGCTTTAGAGGCACAGTTGTTGTTTTTCCCCTCATAACTGGTAGATTACTGGTGGACAATAATATTTTGGAGTCTTAAGTCACTTGTCTTTCCAGAAAGAAATGTTGACCAGATGGGGACATACAAGGAAACATTGTATGAATAAATGAAGCTATTTTAAATCCTCATACTGTAATAGTCAATACTACAGATTTGGTTAGAAATTCTAACAGTAAATAACTTGGTCTAGAGAAAAAACTACTTGTTCAGGTGAAATAGTTACTCAAGTCAGTGTATATTGCTTTATTAAAGAATACCCAGTCATAGTATGACATCAATAACCAGTTAATTTTGTTACAACTCTGTCTGTACTTCATTGTTCTACATTTGAAAGACTGGTAGGAAAAGGTACTTTTTTAAAAAATGAAATCTACCTCAATCTTAGACTTTCAAGGTCCAGATTTGATTAAAATAACTTTCTTATCCAATTTATAGTAGTAATTAACATAATGATAAAGGTGTGCTATAGAAGATAGCTATGACAGTATTTTTAGTGCATGCTCACATTTTAGCTCCTGGATTTGTATTTATTATCATTAATGGGAATTAATACTTATACTAAAATGCATCTATGAGTGTACAGATTGTGCTAGTTTTGAAGATCAAGTGAACTGTAAAAGCAGATGGAATATAAAATATATATTTTGAGATATATCTTAAAGGAGTTGTTCATATCTCTGAGTCTAGCATAAAAATAAGAGTCTTGAGGCTGGAGAGAGATGGCTCAGTGATTGAGGGCACTGGCTGCTCTTCCACAGAGGACCTGGGTTTAATTCCTAGCACTCACATTGCAACAGCTGTCTCTAACCACAGTTCAGGGAATCCAACACCTCACACAGATATGAATGCAGGAAAAAAAACAATGCACAGAAAATTTTTTTTAAAAAGCTTTCAAGTATTAACAACAGAAGGTGGTGACAGCAGCACACACCTTTAGTCACAACGCTCAGAGGCAGAGGCAGAGGCAGGTGGGTCTCTAGTGATGTTAGCCTGGTGTTATTCCAGAGTGAGTTCTAGGACAGCCAAAGCTACACAAAAACCCTATCCAAAAAAAAGAATGGAGAGCCTTTAATGTATGACTATAAATTTGGCCTTTAAATAATGTCCTTAGTTCCTTTATTATATTTGTAAATAGCAGGTATAGCATGGATAATCAATTTTGTTTGAGAAAGGGCCCAGGCTGGTCTCTAGTGCATGATTCTCCTGCCTCCCCAGTGCTGGGATTATAGGTACACAACCACTGTGGGGTATTTTATGGATATTTTAAACCTTTGAGATTTAGAATACCTAAACTTAAGCTGTTTCCTACAATTTAGCTTAGTTAAACCATATAACAATAGCTTGGTTGTTCCATCTTAAACACTGGGAATTTATGCACTTACTGATTTTCATAGCCAGATGTATGTACAAAATGTAATATAAATAAATACATAATTCTAAATATTGAACTCTTTAAGTAGGTGATAGTTTGTGCCTACACTGATTATTTGTGAAAAGGCACTTAGAACTTTAAAAAGTGTGTAAATTTAGTGAATTAGTCTTTACCAAATCCTGTTTGTAGGTAGGGAACACCTTGATTTGTTTAGTAATTAGGCTGATCTAGGTTGGTGCTGTGTACAATTACTCAATTATTGCAGTCAGTTCCTAAGCCCTGATTGATAGTAGATGGGTTCCTCAGGAAACAGTAATATTTAAATGAACTAGAAGTGTCTGCTTGGAGAGACTCACTAGAGTACAAAGAAGTCAGCGATGCCTAATCTAAATAAGAAGCTGAACAATTGTTCTATGCTGAAGAAAGTAACTTGCCTTTCCAAAAAGGTTATAGTATCTGGTAGTTGTGGGTAATTTTCAGAAAAGAACCCAATTAAGCATTTTAATAGTATAAGCAAAAGATGAGTGGAACTTTGAACCAAAATACTAGTTACAGAAGAGGAAAAAAGAATGAGTAGCATTTAATACAACTTATTTATAGGCTTCAATTGAAGCGACTTCCCTGGAGTTGCTGAGGATTATAGATAGGATTTATTTATTACATATCTTGTTAGCCAAGGGGAAGCTGTTTTATTGGGCAGTCAGAAAGGTGAGTTAGATGCAGGTCTTTGCTGTAAGTGGGCATAGATGAAATGACCAGGGAGTAAAAGGATAAGGCTGGTAGCATTTGACCATAAAATGAGACAAAAACCTGAGCCTTGTTAATGTAGGGTGGGAAAAAAATCAAAATGCTCTTCTGGAAGCCAAGAGAGTTTTGAACTTTGACCTCTCAGTTGGATGAGTGGTCTCATTTGGATGGATGTTAAGCTGGTTGAAGTTCAGTTGGTGCATTTGTGCTGCAAGTACTGTCAGTAATGGGCTGATTGAGAGGCGTGGGTGTGAGTAGTGCTGCTCCAGCTTAAAGTGACCATGTGTGTCCGTGGACAGTCAGTGGAGATAGAGGTGTGTCTAGAGATGTGTGAACTAGAATTGGAAAGTACAAATTGGGACAGAAATAGACAAGCATTGCACTGTGCCATCTCTTAAACATGCCAGATACACATCTTCATGGAGCAGAGTTTAATGTACTTAGAAAATACCTGACTTGTAGAGGAGTGGCTTTTTTTAGTATCCATTGGTATGACCTTGGGAGTACTATAATTTCCCACCAGAAGATAAAATTGCTGTTCGACATCTTTCCTGAAATATTTGATTTAGAAGGAACATAATTATAACAACTTCATGACCTTAAAGTCTTTGAATGAAGAATTTCACTTTTATAAGCTTGAAGTTCTATTCAAAGTCGCCTCTGTTCTCCAGTACTCCACTTAAATTGAAGTGGACTTTAATAGCTTGATTGGCTCATTTTTTTTATAATTTATTTTTATTTTGTGTGCATTGGTGTTTGACCTACCTTTATTGTCTATAAGGGTGTCAGGTCCCCTGGAACTGGAGTTACAGACAGTTGTGAGTTGCCATGTGGGTGCTGGGGATTGAACTGGGTCCTGGAAAAGCAGGTAGGGCTCTTACCCACTGAGCCATCTCCCCAGCCCCATTCGACTCATTACTAACATTGTTGGATGGTAGGCCTTTCTTGCTGCTAGAAAACTGACCCAGTTCATTGTTTTAGATGTTCTTGCTTTGAATTTAAAGAGAAAATGATTATAAAATTTGAAATTTTATATTCATGAACATGTATGTCAGTGGACATATAGTGGACATGTAGGTGTGTCTATTAGAAAGTATAAATCGGGGCAGAGATAGACAAGCATTGATACCATTTTTTTAAACACTTCCATTGATTTTAGACATAGCTTTAACCTTTGAAGTGACCTCTGTTGAAATACGGAGCGGCGGGCTGTGTCCCGCCACCTGGCTAGCTTTACCCGAAATAATTACACGGAAACTGTATTCTTTTAAACACCGCTTGGCCCATTATATCTAGCCTTTTCTCGGCTAACTCTCGCACCTGGACTAGCCCATTTCTAATAATGTATGTAGCCCATGAGCTGGCTTACCAGGAATGATCTTAACCTGCATCTGTCTGGAGTGGGAGAACCATGGCGACTCCCTGACTCAGCATCTTTCTCCCAGCATTCTGTTCTGTTTACTCCACCCACCTATATTTTAACCTATGAGGGCCAAGCAGTTTCTTTATTGCTTAACCAATGAAATCAACAGATTGATATATGACACTCCCACATCAGACCTCTAAACATCTGTCTGTATATTGAATTTCCTGAGATTTTTAAATCTCTGGTAGCTCAACGTGAACACAGTGGTTTGTTTGACCAAAGATTTTTGACAGATTATCACAAGGTATTTCCACCTGACTTGTTAGGAATCAAAGCTTCATTTGAAATGCTGTATATTTTTTCTTTTCTGAAGAGTTAGTACTTTTTTGAGACAGGGTTTCTCTGTGTAGCCTTGGCTGTCCTGGAACTTGATTTGTAGTCCAGGCTGACCTCAAACTCAGATCCCCCTGCTTCTGCCTCCCCAGTGCTGGGATTAAAGGCGTGCGCCACCGCCACCACCACCTGATGAGTTAGTACATCTTATGGGGAAGTGTTTTTTTTAATCTGTATGTTTGGATTTTTTGGTCTTTCTGACAGAATTCAAAGAAGCCTTTTCACTATTTGACAAGGACGGTGATGGGACTATAACAACAAAGGAGCTGGGGACTGTGATGAGGTCTCTTGGACAGAACCCCACAGAAGCAGAGCTACAGGACATGATTAATGAAGTAGATGCAGATGGTAAGTCTTCAATTGAGGGGGTGTGGAAGGTGCGTTGCAGAGGTGTTGACATTCTAGTTCATGTTTGTACAAATGATTTTCAGGTAATGGCACAATTGACTTCCCTGAATTTTTGACAATGATGGCAAGAAAAATGAAAGATACAGACAGTGAAGAGGAAATTAGAGAAGCATTCCGCGTGTTTGATAAGGTAAAGTTCAAGGAATGAATGTGGAGAGAATGAAATGGAGCTAATGGGACCTACATGTATTCTTTGAAGATGGCTTTTCTGATGACTTCAGCCAACAGAAGTGTCAGGCTCTTAAGAATTGAGTGTGAATTTGGGTTTCCAAGTCACGACTCTCCTTGCAAAGGATACATTATGTGCCTTTGGATTATAGGGACATCCTTCTTAATGACATTTATAGACCAACCAAGCATGGATTCTCTTCACTTTATGTGAATAGTCTACCTTCCCCCACCCTCAAATAGGGTTTCTCTGTAGTCCTGACTGGCCTAGAACTAACTTGCTTTGTAGATCAGGCTGGCCTTGAACTCACAAAGATCCACCAGCCTTTGCCTCCTGAATGCTGGGATTAAAGGCATGCACCACGACCACCCCCAATTTATGTGATTTTTCAAAAATGAAATCGTTGGTTAATACTGCAATTCAAATATCACTCAGACATTTATTCCTACGTTTTTGTAGGACGGCAATGGCTATATCAGTGCAGCAGAGCTTCGTCACGTGATGACAAACCTTGGAGAGAAGCTGACAGATGAAGAGGTTGATGAAATGATCAGGGAAGCAGATATTGATGGTGACGGGCAGGTAAACTATGAAGGTGAGTCACAATTGCTCCATACTTGAGATTGCTGGAGGTGTTACATAGCTAAAAATCTTAACCTCCCAAAATTTGGGTGCTAAAATAGTTTTCACTAAATTTGTATCATTTATAATACTTGCCAACAAGACTACATCACTCACCTGAGAACTCAGAGTGTCAGTTCTACACCTGCACCTAGGAAATGGACTGGAACTGTGCAGTTTCTTTAGAAGGTAGAGGGATAATTTGGAAAGTTTCAAATTTTACTGTGGATTCCCTAAAATAAAATTAATAGACTTTGTATCTGACTAGATTCTTTTTTTTCTTTCTGACTCCTGTCTGAAAGTGTCTGAATTCAAAAGTATCTTTGGCCACTTGGAACTTGAGGACGCCCATTTTAGGGAGTGCAGCTTTAGACATGGACTCTAGGGAATTAATCTTACATTTCACTTTTTCACTTGCATTTTTCATAACAGTTGTAAGTCGCATAAAACGTAACTTTATAAAATAGTTACAGTATTGACTGCTAACCCAGCAGATACAAAATTCACGTCTAAACCAAGCCAAGGTTCTGGACAAGCATTCCACCAGTGAGCTCTGTCTATAGGCCTAATGGCAATGGTCTCGTGTTTAAGGATCCCAAATACAGTGATTTATGAAGTTCCAACTTTGGCCACAAACTGCCTTTCTTGTTTCTGTGTTTCCAGAAAAGGAGTAGAAAACGCAGAGTTTAGTAGTTATGATTTCTTATGTCCTTTGTCTTTGACTCATAATTTTGTGTTTCTTATTTTTTCAGAGTTTGTACAAATGATGACAGCAAAGTGAAGACATTGTACAGAATGTGTTAAATTTCTTGTACAAAATTGTTTATTTGCCTTTTCTTTGTTTGTAACTTATCTGTAAAAGGTTTCCCCCTACTGTCAAAAAATATGCATGTATAGTAATTAGGATTTCATTCCTCCATGTTTTCTTCCCTTATCTTCTGTCATTGTCCTTAAACCTTATTTTAGAAAATTGATCAAGTAACATGTTGCATGTGGCTTACTCTGGATATATCCAAGCCCTTCTGCACATCTAAACTTAGATGGAGTTGGTCAAATGAGGGAACATCTGGGTTATGCCTTTTTAAAGTAGTTTTTAGGAACTGTCAGCATGTTATTGTTGAAGTGTGGAGTTGTAACTCTGCGTGGACTGTGGACAGTCAACAATATGTTCTTCAAAGTTGCACTATTGCAAAACGGGTGTTTTATCCAGGTACTCGTACACTATTTTTTTGTACTGCTGGTATTGTACCAGAAACATTTTCTTTTATTGTTACTTGCTTTTTAAACTTTGTTTAGCCACTTAAAAATCTGCTTATGGCACAATTTGCCTCAAATCCATTCCAAGTTGTATATTTGTTTTCCAATAAAAAAAAATGACAATTTACCCAATTGTTGCTCTGAATCTGAGTGATTTAATGCCTGTTGGTGTAATAATTCTGGGACAACTGTGGAATTGCTTTCTCCTTGGTATAATTCATCTGTCTTTTGAGATGGATTCGCTAGAAAATGCCTCTCTGCCTTGCTCTTAGAAAGATTATGGCCTGGTGTGGTGGCACCTCCTTTAATTCCAGCACTTGGGAGGCAGAGGCAGGTGGGTCTAAGAATTCAGGGACCAGCCCGGTCTCCACAGTGAGACTTGTTTCCGAGAAGAAAAAAGAAAAAATTCCTTTTGTAAGGAATTGGCATATGCACATATTTAGTGTTTACCATCTTTTTTAATTTAAAAGTTTTGGATTTGTGTGAGTGTTTTTGCAGTTATATGCACCATGTGTGCCTGCTGCCCTCAGTGGTGAGAAGAGAGCACCAGACCCCCAGAACTAGAGTCACAGATGGCTGTGCACCACCATGTGGGTGATGGGAACCAAATCTGGGTCCTTTGCCAGAGCAGCAAGTGCTCTTAACTGCTGAACCAGCTAACTATTCAGCCTTGTTTCTGCCTTTCACAGTAACTAGTGGGAGGACACTGATGACCTTTGTTTCTTAGTTTGTCAGTAAGCTCTAACCAGGGAAGTCTCAGCTGTGATTGCTTATCTGCCCGCAACATGGTCTACCAAAAGGGTCTAAGATAAGCAGCTAACTAAACTGTGCTTTAGATTTTGCTTGCTTCTCCCGTTGCTTTCTCTGTAATTAAGCTCAAAATGTGGTTTATCAAGGTTTTTCTTGTCTAAGTGCCTTTTAAATACCTAATTCCATAGCAAACCAGAGCAAAGATTGAAACACTGAGTGTAGCTGGTACCTGCTTATTGTGGCCCCCAGGTTTTGGGACTGCCCCAGAGGGTGGGGCATATTTTTACACAGTGGAGTCACTGCCTCATGCTCTAGAGGGAGGGAGGGAAGTTAGACCCTGCAGACTGCTGGTCCAATTGTCAGGTGTGAGAGCTTTGTTGAAATAGGTATTCACTTGTGAGTTTTCACTGGGTGGTAGAATCTAGCCTCTAGCAGTATTTCTGCCTGGAACATACTTTCTTAGGTGTTAAAAGGATGTTGATACCACCGAATGATTTTCAGGTCTGTTATTTGAGTTCTAGTTAACTGACCTGTGAGATGCCATTGGGGTTTCTAACCTTTGGAAAATGGCCAACACTCTGAGCATAGTGTCTGGTCTTTTGGCTAAAGTGCTCAGCCAGTGTTAGCAGGTGCTGCTGGAAAATGAGAACCTGCAATTAATGGGATTTCTCCAGGTACACAACAATCTGGAAGGTCAAATTAATACCAAGATACAGATAACCAAGAATAAGGTTAAAGGGAGAATACCGTGGGGCGGGGGGGGGGGGCGCACACTCACACTAGCTGGACTGAGTGAGACTGCAGTCTCAGGGTTGAAATTACAGGCAGGTGTGTGCCACCACTTCTGGTGTTCCTTTCCCCAGTGCTGGGAATCAATGCTATGGAGCTACAACCCCAGCCCACCTGTGCCCTAGTTTTTAGTAGATTTGTGTTACAGACTGCAGAAGACAGAAAAGAGGTATTCTGATTTTGTCGAAGGATATTGATGTATAGAACAGATTGTTTCTGTGATCTCGGCTGTTCAAATCTTTGGAACTACTCTGTAAGCAATCATATTTGAACCCAGGGCTATGATTTTAAACTCTCTCCAAGTCTCTACCATGCTACTAGTTTTAGTTTAGCAGGATTATGATAGTAGTTAATTCTTTAATGCTATATGTAGTGTGTTTGCTCTCAGATTTCTTCCAGTAAAGCACTTTAGAAAAGGAATGGCAGGCGTGTCTGCCTCTCTTGCATGCAGTACCTGTAGAGGCCAGAAGATGTGAGGTGCCCTGGAGCTGAAGTTGACAGTTTCTGCACCGTGGGTGCTGGGAACCAAACGTGGGCCATCTGCAAAGGCAGCAAGTGCTTTTAATAGTGAGCTGACTCTGAGGTTTGGGAAATCACTTCGGTGTCAGGATGTTTTGTTTAACCATTTATAGTAGTGTTTTTTTCAACTTGACATTCTTAAATTCATTGAATGGCAGTTTTTAGTAGTTGGCATTTTTAAAAGCTGCCATGGGAAGCTAGTTTAAATTTGGGTTGGTCTAACTGAAAAAAAGAAAACTGGTTATATTGGATTTTGTGGCTTAGAATAACAACCCTACCAGAAAGACAATTATCATATGTACTCACTCATAAGTGGTTTTTAAACATAAAGCAAAGAAATCCAGCCTACAATTCACAATCCCAGAGAACATAGACAACAATGAGGACCCTAAGAGAGACATACATGGATCTAATCTAAATGGGAAGTAGAAAAAGATCTGAGTAAATGGGGATCATGGGAGAGGGTTGAAGGGGAGGAGAGAAAGGGAGGAGAGCAAAGTGTATAGCTCAATAAAATCAACTAAAAAAAAAAAAAAACCCTAAACTTTATTGTGTGTGTGTTTGTTTTTCCAGACAGGGTTTCTCTACGTATCTTTAGAGCCTGTTCTGGAACTCACTCTAGGCTGACCTTAAACTCAGAGATCCGCCTGCCTCCTCCTCTGCGTCCTGAGTGCTGAGATTAAAGTGCCACCATCTCCAGCCCAGATATATTTTAAATTGTGTATATGTCTTAGGTTTTTTTAAAGTTACTTTCAAAACATTCTGAGGTATTTGGCTTAACTTGGAGTCAAACTTCATTAACCTTCAGAGTTGAAGATTATCTTTGGGAAGTAATGTATTTTCCTAAGAAATTTTAGGTAAACAGCATTTTTGGTTAACCAGGAAAGAACTCGTGGTCCTATATACAATGGCAGTTGGTTTGTTTCCCCTTTTCAGACTCCTGCTCCTCCACCTCCACCTTGAAGTCCTCAGTCTCTGTCTCTGCCTCCCAGGCACTCCCCATACCCTGGCTGTGTGGTGCTGGAGGTAACTGCAGGGCTGGTGCGTGCTACCAAGTACTCTCCAACTGAAGTTCCGCCCGGCCCCGGCGGATTTTTTTCTTAGCTAGGTTGTTTTATGGTGAAAGTCCTTGAAATCATTGACCCATGGTGTTTCTATTTTTGAGGCAAACTGCTCTCTCCATCTGTGTGTTCTCTTCACCTAAACACCTAGTGTGTGTTTCTAGACTTCTCTGTACCTCATATTCTTTAGTCTCCAGGGTCTCAGTCCCTAGTCTACTGAGCTAGTTTTACAGGCTCAGCCGAAATAAGAAAGTGAAATGAACACGGGGTGGACTTGATTAACCTGTTACATTTGAGAACTTACATTTATTTCCATCTTAACCATGTAATTTCCATTCATTTTAAACTTGGTTTCTGGTTCCTTTGGTCTACAGAGCTAGTTCCAGGACAGGCTCCAAAAGCCACAGAGAAACCCTGTCTCGAAAAACCAAAAAAAAAAAAAAAAAAGAATAGTAAATTGAGAGGCCAAGTGTGGTGCAAATGTCTGTAACCTTGGCACTTGGAGAAGTGGAGGCCTGGGCTGCAGGAGACTGACATGAATCCAGCATTTGGGAGAAATTAAATAAACTAGTTTCTCCAGGTTGCCAGCAGAGTTGCTGAGGAGCTGGGGCCGGCCGCTGTGCAACAGGTAAACTGCTCCGGCCACAGGAGCCTGTGAGCTAGATCCCAGAACCCACACGTCAATGGGAGGAGAGACTGGATGTCACAAAGATGTCTCCACACGTGCTGTGGACACAGTGTCACACGCGCGCACACACAGAAAAGCAAATCTTAAAACAGGCCAAGTTTTTCTTAGTTCCTGTCCTTGGATTGAAATCAATTTTCATTTTAAAATCACAAGATGTTTCAGGAACATCATTTTTTAAAAAATTTCTTTGATGGGTGTTTTTCTTCCATGTATGTCTGTGTACTACGTGTATACCTGGTGCTCCGGGAGACCATTTCCCCTAGAACTGGAGCTACAAACAGAAGTGAGCCTCCTTGTGGGTGCTGGGAACTGAACCCAGTTTCTCTGGAAGAGCAGCCGGTGCTCTTAACCACTGAGTCGTCTCTCCAGCCATGAACATCAAATTTGAAAGGACCCACTGTTAAGTTGGTACTGAGATATAACTACTCTTATAAATACTTAGGATCCTCTTGTGTTCCGATTCTGTTTTGATGATACTGTTTTTATGTGTGTGCGTGTGTAGCCAGCATTTAAGTAGAGGTCCCAGGACAACTTTTGGGACAGTTCTCTGCCCAATCATGTGGTTTCAGGGATAGGAAACTCAGATCAGCAGGCTTGGCAGCCTCAAGTACATTTCTCCCCCCTCGGCGCTCTTCTGGCCCTGGGAATATTACTTTAGATCAGTCTATGTGTATGAGTGTTTTGTCTGCATGTATGTATGTGTACCACGTGTGTGCTTGGTTCCTGCAGGGTTCAGAGGGAACGGGAGTCACCAGGATGGTTGTGAGCTAGCATGAGTATTGGGAACCCATCTTGGGTTCTCTGGAAAAGCAGCTAAGTTGTCTTAGCTGTGGAGCCGTTTCTCCAAGCCTACACTGAAGTGGTTTTTAGGAAACAATGGAATCCCCTCGCTCCTGAAAGTTGGTGACGGGGAAACAGAAACCTCGAGCTGTTGAGGGATTTGAATTCTTTGCAGTCACTGTGGCCGTGTCCTTGGTCTCCAGATGGAACTAATCAACACCTGCTTGGCAGCGTTGTGAGGGTTACCTGAAAAGTAACAGATGTGAAGTCCTTGGAACACAGTAGGTCCTCCATAAAAGGAATTAAAGTTGGAAAGTCGTTTTAAAAACTAATCTTTCTGAGAAACCCTGTCTCGAAAAATTAAAATCTTTCTAGGTTAAGAAGCTACAGCCAAGAGAGGCCCCGAGAGCAAAAGGCCTAAGAAAGAGAAGAGTGATCTGCTCTCAGAGCTGGTGTTCAGGATGGCCCCACCCACCCCGGAAGTGGTTGTTAAGGAAGAACGCTCATCTCAAAACTAAATACGCCTACCAGTTTCCCTTTCTAGGATGTGGGATTAGGGTAATTTGTGAGGGAATGGTAGAAACTGTGGGTACCATCAGGTACGGGTAAGCCGGCCTATACACACACCCACGAGTCAGAGCAACTTCATAGTCCCCGACACTTTATGACACACGTGGCTGTCTCTAAGATGCCCACTGAGCCAGCCCAGTGCATCACTTCCCTGTCCCCAACAGTGGAGGTGGACCTGCAGGACTCTGCACCGGTCTTTCACACGCGCAGACTCAGAATCGGCGGGTAGCAGGGGCTCCTAGCAACCGGCTGCCAGCCCGGGCCTGGGGAGAGAGGAGGTCGCAATGGACGAGCCAGCCACCGCTGCCATCAACCCCTCCGGAGTACCAAAAGAAGACCTGGGACATGAAGAGCCACTCCTCGCGGCCTCGGTAGGATAGTCGGCCCGTTGCGGCCCCCACAGCCTGGTCTCACCGCACCCGGGGCCTTTTCTGCATCCCTACTCCCCGGCCTGTTTGCTACTTAGTTCTTACCCGGCCCGCACCTGATTTTCTTCGTTTTATTTGATTGTGATTTGATTTTTTTTTTCCTGCCGCCTCCCTTACCTTCTTCCTCCATCTTCCCCACCTCCATTTATTTATTTATTTATTTATTTATTTATTTTCCCCACAACCAGTTGCTTCAGTAGAACAATTAGATTTCCTGCCCTTTCTCATCTGTTAAAGGATGAACTCTTTGGCAGTTCCACCATATACCAGACGTGGTCCACCCTGCCTCCTACCTGAATACTTTAAAAAGTAAATTTGGGTGAGGGTGTTTAGCGTATCATTTATTTTCTCCTTTCAAGTGAACTTAAAATGATCCATGGTGGGATTATAGATCACTTGCCTGAGCCATAGGGGCAGCTCCTTTCTCCTGGACTGGTCCTGTTTCCACACCTCGCCACACCATCTCACTTCTCTGCTTTGGAGGAAGATGGGAGAAACCTGTTTAGACCTGCCCGAGAGCATTCTCTGACCGCAAAACGAGCAACTGAAAACCAGCAGGGATTTAATAAAAGAGCATGTTGGGTGGGAAGAGGTTGGCTCAGATGTATATAGAGTGTCATATCAACTGTGGGGATTCCGATGTATAGCATGGTATATGACACCTTGGAAATCCTCTCGTCCTTTAGAGAAACACACGTTTCATACCAGCACTATAGAACTTGGGAAGCTGTTTCAATTAGAAGAACGTGAATTCCATCTCTCATGTCTACCAGTTGTTCATGTTGGTCCATTCTTGCATGAGATAACCCTTACTTCACAGCGAATATTATAAACCGAAAGTAAAGCTTGATGTTTCAGTGATTTGTAATATCACAAAAAGAAAAACTAAAGAGCTGGGTTCTGGGCACAGTGGGGCTGAATTTAGCAAACGTGGACTCTTCATAAGTCCGTATAGAGTGTTTGCTGCGGAAACCACCAAGGCAGATGAGGTGTTAAAAATAAAACCAACCATTTCTCAAGCAGTGATTTGGTAAGTGTGGTTGTGGGTGTGTGTCTTTCTCTCCTGTCCCTACCCCATCTCGAGACAGGGTCTCACTATGTAGCCCCCTGGCTGGCCTCCAGGCCACTATGCTGACCAGGCTGGCCTAGAACTCACAGGGATCCACCTGCCTCTGTCTCACTGATTAAAGGTGTGCACCACTACCCCTCCACATCCAGCTAGTGCGTATTTTTATATTTCTGTAAGAAAGCACAATACATGAAGATTGGTTGAGCGGCTTTTCCCGTGTGCCCTTTAGCCACTGGGCAAAGGAACGGTGGTCTAATATCAATTTTTTTAAAATATCTATTGTTCTTAGAACATCTCCATGAGATAGGGATGCTCATTTTAATTTCACCAAAGAGATTTTAGATACTTAGAATCACTTAATAGCTTAACACTTTAAGGAAATAGTATGGGTGAAATGTATCATCGTGTATCTCTGATTTTCATTAGCTCGGTAGAGGTAATTTAGTTTCTTCAAGGAAATACTTTATCTGTCATATGTAATGTCAAGAGATCACCTTCTAGAGAAATAAGCAGATTTTGTGTTTGCTCATAGAAACAGATCCGGAAGAGTCCATCTCTTGCTAGAGAAGGATGGTGGAGGGTAACATTAACGGTGTGTATATTTCCACTCCTTCCTCTTTAAACTCTTTCTGCTTCCGTTAAGGTTTTACTTGGTCTTCCTTTTTAAGTCAGCAGCGCCCAACTGTGAGAACACCGTCTGTCCAGACCTACACAGCTTACCTTTCCTACTTGTAATTTTAGGATTAGCACATTATGAGAAATTAGCTTTAAGTGTTGGACCAAGTGAGAGTTTAGAAGTCAGGGTTCCTGGTCCTTTACTGGGTCTCCAGGTAAGGCCAACCATGATCTTATGGTCTCTGCACATCCAGTGTGAGGGATTTGGCTTCCGATTGTATCACTTATGACAGAGAAGCCAGTTTGTTAACATTGTGTTCTTAGTTAGGGTTCCCATTACTATGATGAAACACCAGGGCCAAAACTACTTGGGAAAGAAGGGGTTAATTCGGCTTACGCTTCTAGGTAACCATCCTCATGGAAGTAAGTCAAGGCAAGAATTCAAACAGGGCAGGAACTTGGAGCAGGAACTGATGCAGAAGCCATGAAGGGATGCTGCTTACTGGCTTGCTCCTCATGTTTTGCTCAGCCTGCTTTCTTATAGAACCCAGGACCACCAGCCCAGGGATGGCACCACCGATAATGGGCTGGGTCTTTCCCCATCAATCACTAATTAAGAAAATGCCCTGCACACTGATCTCCAGCCCAATCTTACGGAGGCATTTTCTCAACTGAGGCACCTTCCTTTCTAGCTTGTGTCAAGCTGATTGAAGACTAGCCAGCACAGGTGCTCAGGGTGTAAAGGGCATAAAAACAAGCTGGTAGCGTATGAAAGAGCGGCCAGTTCAGCTTTCTCAAGGGGCAGTTTCTGTACTGAGGGCGTTTTCTATCAAAATGCTTCAACAATAGAGGTAAATTCCAACTGAATTAATTTTAAGAGAATTGGGATGAGCTGGAAAGATAGCCATGGGAGAGCAGGAACTGAAACTTCAGATCCAGCCGCTCAGCCACACTGTGGTCATGGTTTGAAGTACCAAATCTCTTCTTGGCCTATAGACCCTGTCCTGTGCGAGTTCACCCTCATCCTGAGGCTGGTGGTAAATTTTGCCTTACTCTCAAAAAGCCATAAAAAAAAAAATCATACCAAAATCTTAAAAAAAAAAAAAAGTAGTTAAAAGGGGCTAGAGAGAAGGCTTAGTGGCTAAGAATACTGACCGCTCTTCCAGAGGACCTGACTTACTTCCCAGCAACCACATGGCAGTTCATGACTGTCTATAACTCCAGTTCCAAGGGATCCGACACCCTCACACAGCCATACATGCAGGCAAGACACCAATGTACATAAAATAAAAATAACTAAATCTAAAAAAAAAAAGGCATACCTGCTTTTAGGGGAGCCTTTAACTATCTAAGAATCTGCTTGGTACTCACTGGCCTGCAACCTATGGTCAAAGAATGACAACTATATCCTTGCCACTCTTCAGCTAATTAACTTTGGGCTAGCGAGAAGGTTCCATCCCCAGTCCCCATGCGGTGAAAGAACTTTTGTCCCCTGACCGCTACATGCACACTGTGGTACATGCCAGCCCTAACTCCACATACACAAAATAAATATCTAAAAGGAGATTATTTTTTTCTTAGATAGGATCTCATTCTATAGCCTTGACTGGTCTGGAATTCATTATGTAGACCAGGCTGGCCTTGAACTTGCAGAGTTCTGAGATTAAAAAGTCATCTGTAATGAAGTTTAAAGGTAGCTTTTAGCTGTTACCCTTGTACAGCGTTCAGCAGTTGCTTCAGAAAGGAAACTAACACAAATTTTATGAAATACTTTTCTATCAAGACTGTTTGGGGGTGGGGTGAGGCTGGAGACCTGGCTCAGCAATTAAGAGCATAGGCTGCTCTTCCAGAGGACCCGGGTTCAATTCCCAGCACCCACATGGCAGCTCACCATTAACTCCAGTTTCAGGGATTTAACACCCCATGCTAGCTTCTGTATGCACTGCACAAATGTGGCAAAATACCCTTATGCATAAAATAAAATTAAATCTTAAAAAAAAAAAGTCTGTTAGGGGCTGGAGAGATGGCCCAGCTGTTAAGATCACTTGCTGCTTTTGAAGAGGATCTGGATCCAGTTACCAGCATCTTCACGGTAGCTCTCCATTGTCTATAACTTCAGTTCCAGGGGATCCAACATCCTCTTCTAACTCCTGTGGGCACCAGACACACCTGTGGTGCGCAGACATCCATGCGAGTAAAATGCCAATACACACCTTCCATCTAGCACTTGGGAGGCAGAGGCAGGCAGACTTCTGTGAATTCAAGGCCAGCCAGGACTACAGAATGAGATCCTGTCTCAAAAATGAAATTAAAACAAACAAAAACACTGATTCACATAAATAAACTCAGAATATCTGTTCAAATTGATAAAATTTTTTTCTTAAATTTAGAGACAAAAACTGGCACGTAGCCGGTGCTTTCGGGGATGTCAGAGTCTTATGCAGTGGTCTTACAACCGATGTCCATTTCCCACAGAATACTCCAATACCTGGCACTTATCACATAAAGACTTTTATTGAAGAGTCCCTATTAAATCCAGTGAAAGCAACCTACAACTTTAAAAACGAAGGGAGGAAAAGGATACCGCTTGTGCAGAGAAACGATCCAGTCCCCACCGACCTCCCGCAGTACAAGCCTCCCGACTTCCTGGAGCTGTTGAAGAAGCAGATGGCCTCCTATTCGTTCAAAGACCAGCCTCGGCCAAACCCCACCACACTAGTTGACAAAGACGAGGTAAGGCGTTACCATCAGATAGTGTTCTGTGAGACAAGGTGCCAAGGGTACACTGGGAGAAAGGTGCTTTAGACGCAGAGTATAAACCCCATCTTCAAGGATAACCCTGGGATAGCTCATTCCCTACAGAAATCGAACAAGGCAGAAGATGGCTCAGTGGTCTGAACACTTGCTGTACTTCCAGAGGACCTGAGTTTGGTTTCCCTGAGCCCATGTCAAGCAGCTCGCAGCAGTCCGTAACTCCAGCTCCAGGGAATCCAGTGCCTCGGGCCTCCTTGGGCATCTGCAGTCACATCTGCATACCCATGTGCACACACGCACACACACACCTTAAAAAATAAAACCAAAGAAATGTAGAGATGGAACAAGGGCTTTGGGACTTGCAAAATGTGTCCAGAGAGATCTTTCCTGTGACGTCTTAACCCAGGAGAGGGCTCAGAGGCACATGGGGGCAGGTCCCCTCACTTGGGGGACCTCTGGATCTGGCCATGTGCCACACACTGGTCTCTGGAAGTTGTAGATATACTGGCTCCTCCTGAAGGACTGCCTCTAGCTGATCAGCCTTCTTAGTGCCTAAGCGAAGCTTTTAAACTCTCTTCCCCTCTCTCAGCTGGGGTGAAACTCAGGGGCGGAGACCACGTTCCACTCTCTCAAAACCCTGGAATAGCTTGACCCTTAGCACCAAAACCAGACAGAAGTGAGTCTGTAATCACAGAAGGGTTCAGTTCCCCTCTCAGCCCCACCAGTTCACTGACGGCCCTGATAATGGAGTAATACTGTGCTTAGGGACTAAGCTGAGCCGAGGGAAAGTGCTTCTGGTCTAGAATACTCCAGTAAGGAGACAAGACACAGCATATCAAGAGTGCAGCGGGGAGAGCTCAGTGCAGGCTGGATGGAAACTGTCCAGTTAAGCAGGGTTTAGCGACCCTTGATTGATAAACATTTTCTTCTATGTGACTTTTTGTTGTTGTTATTGTTTTGGGACAAGGTTTCCCTGTGTAGCCCTGGCTGTCCTGGAACTCACTCTGTGGACCAGACTGGCCTTGAACTCATAGAGATTTGCCTGCCTCTGCCTCCCAAGTGCTGGGATTAAAGGTATGTGTCACCACCACCTGACATGAATCTTATTTTTGAAAAGAATATTTATGATGTGTCTGTGTGCGGGGATGAGAGGTGTGTAGAGCTCCCTGGAGCTACAGGTGGGTGTGAGCTGACTGGCATGGGGGCTGGGAACTGAGCTCAGGTCCTCTTCAAGTGCCCTTAACGACTGAGCTGTCTCGTCAACCCCCTCTTGTGACTCAATGCTTACTACAGGCGTCCTCAGATTCCCTTAGCTAAGAGCCCTGAAGAAGGTTGAAGAGATGTTGTTTCCGTTTCGCCTGCAAGAAAATAGCGGTAAAGAACTGAGTAACTCATCCAGGACACACAGTAAAATAGAAAAGGGAGCTCCCCCTTCTTTTTTTGGAAACAGGGTTTCTCTGTATAACCCTGTCCTGAAATTAGCTCTGTAGACCAGGCTAGCCTCAAACTCAGAGATCCACCTGGCTCTACCTCTTGGGTGCCGGAACTAAAGGTGTATGCCTCCAGGCCCTGTTCAAGGCAGCACTTTTAACCGAGGGTTTTGACCATAAATGCAGCCCTCTTTCCCATCTACCGTGGACTCTACCCACAATGATGGGGCAGGCAGGGTTTAGATAGCTGGAACCCAAAGGGTGCACTTCCAGGTCCTTGCATGGCCTTTTTTGAAGGAATGTGTACTAAATGGGTCTCTTCAAGGAGCTTTGACTCTTTGTCCATTTTCAGTTCTCTATGTCTTAATGAAGAGAAGTTACCATTGGTCCTCAAGGTACATGGCCTCTGGCTGAGCACAAGAGGCTGGAGCTGGGTACAGTGGTATATGCCTGTAATTCCAGACTGAGATTGAGGCAGGAGGATCTCAAGTTCCGTGATAGCCTGGGCTAGATACTCTGTCTTCAGCCAGGCGCCGATACTAGGCAGAGGAGGCTGATCTCTGTTTGAGGTCAGCCTGGTCTACGTAGAGAGATCCTGTCCCAAAACAAAACAAAACAAACAAAAACTCCCTTGTCTTCAAAAGCAAAACTAAACAAGAAAGAGTTGTGATTGCCAAGTGAACTCCAAACTTTCCCCCGGAAATGGACACACGCACAATGGAGTTGTTGCTAATGCTTCACCCATCCAAGCGGCGAACAGAACAGACTGGAAGGTTTCCTTGGTAAACCTGACTCTGTCTGCTTCAGTGAACAAGTACAAACCCTGGGTTATTCTTGGCTTTACGGCTTGTTATCAGGTATCCACGCTACGGGCCAGCCAAAGGCTTACCGTGGAAATATCACACAGAAGGTTGTGCTGGGCACAACTAGAAGCCTTAATTAAAAGACCCACAGGTTTAGCTTACCCAGAGGGCTGGACAAGCATTCCGCAAGCACAGTCTTCCTGATTCTTTATTGTCTTTTCTCCTCCCCTTCCCGTGGCCCACAAAGGATTAAGTTCCAGGAGCTGGGAGTTGAGTGTTTTCCTATATGAAGGTATCTGAGAATTTGTTCAGAAGAAGTGCTGTCTGCTCACCTGTACAACTCAAATTCTGATGTTTCAGTAGCCGACCTCGATGGAATAACTTGGATCGGGGCAGGCACAGTATATATATATATCCATGCCATTTGTTAAAATAGTAGGGCATTCTCAGTTTTAATAGCGTATCGTTCATCCATATCGGTGGTTTTTTTGTTCTCATTTTTGGTATTCTGAGACATAAAAGTGTGGTCTCTATTCCCCCAGCCTGCCTTCCCATGTTGCAGCTAGCCACATTATTTCTGGAAGAATTTGGCTTCCTTTGCTCACCATCCATCCCTGCCACTCCCACAGAGATGACTTGCCAGCAGCCTAGCCTCTTGGTTTCTTCATCTCTCTTCTGTCAGTAACTCACTTGGTTTTCTTCCTTAAGACTCATTGTTTCAACCCTCCATGAGTCTTCTCTGACTGCAATTTAGTAGTCCCACCCGTGCCCATTCCTACTGAACACGCTGATTCTTCCACTTTTACACAGCTTTCCTTCCTCCCATGGTTTCACAAGCTCAAATATCATAGTCACAGCGCCCTCTCCCCATGTTCACTGTTGTCATCCCTCACTGGTCTGGCAAAGCCACGCCTTGGTTAAGCCTAACTGTGTGTCTGGTAGCTGTGTTCATCTTATTAAGGAACATTTCAATTTTTTTTTTTTTGAGACAAGGTTTCCCTATGTAGCCTTGGCTGTCCTGAAACTCACTCTGTAGATGAGGCTGGCCTCCAACTCACAGAGATCCACCTGCCTCTGTGTCCCGAGTGCTGGGATTAAAGGTATGTGCTGCCACTGCACACATTCTGGTTTTCAAATGGGCGGTGGACAGCAGCTAACGGCTCACGACAAGATGACTGAAAGAAAAAATGAGGCTTGGCTTCAACAAGTAATTCTTCACAAAGGCATAGACGAGAAAGAGAAATCATCGCCATTGCTAATGTGAACAGCAGTTGGTAATGTGTTTTATAAGGCAATTTGGCAACCTAGAAATATTTTTTAATACAAGTCTTTTATTGTTCACAAAGACACCCTGGATCGTACTTATAATCCAGGATCTTGATTCTGGAGTGGGGTAACTTTGGTCTTACTCATCTGCCTGTTGCGCTGGTCCCTTTTCAGATGCCACCCAAAACTTTCTGATGGCCTTGTTTTTAACTGTTGAGGCTTGCTGAGTCAAAGCTGCTGAATTTGAATCAAGTTCAATATCATTTCCTTGAAGGGTTAATTCATCCCTCTGGGCTTGAGAGACAGAACAAGCAATGCCCGACTTCATCTGAACCTTGCGGATGAATTTTTTCACCCCCAAAATTTCAGATTTCAACCAAAGACCCATTCTCCTAAATAACGACATCGGTCGAGAAGCAAGCATACTCAGACGGCATGCTGAAACGGAAGCCCGGCGTAGCATCTTTGATCATGTTCTGAACGTGACTGCAGACAGTTCAGACAGTGACCAGTTCCCTTCTGTTACCCCATGGGAGACTGAGCACTACACTGGTTGATGGAAGTTCCTCTGCAGGGTTCCTTGGGACCCTTCACAATGACTGTGTGTCCCTTCAGAGCAAGCGATGCTGACATTTTTCTGGAAAGTTGACAGTCTGACAGCTGAATGGTCTTCATTCTCGCTGTGGATGGGGCAAAGAGCAGCCACCTAGAAACAGTTAAAATACAAGTAGCCTGAACCGTGGCGACACCAAGTTAGGTGGTCTAGGGAGCATGCTCGGTTTGTGAGATCTGCAGCTTACTAGACCATCGAGTAGTTATGTAACCCGGCAGCACCATCTGCATTTCATGTGACAAGAAGACTGACATAGACACCAGACGCCCATGTATCCATGAGGCAGCACACTGCTAGGCACCCTACTCCAAACAACGAGGCGCTGACATGAGCACGCCCCGAGTTATCATTAAGTGGAGAAAGGAATATAAAACATTTACAGCCTAATCCATTTGCGGCTCACGACAAGATGACTGAAAGAAAAAATGAGGCTTGGCTTCAACAAAGGCATAGACGAGAAAGAGAAATCATCGCCATTGCTAATGTGAACAGCAGTTGGTAATGTGTTTTGTAAGGCAATTTGGCAACCTAGAAATATTGATGATCGGTGAGGTTTATCTCTCCTGTTTCACCAGCGGTGACTCCCACTGGGAGGACAAGCAGGAGGACACCCCCACCTCAGGCACCATGGTTAGGAGCTGTGAGGGTACAAACTTCACGTCTATATCCCAGTTCTGGAAGGCAGACACAAGGAGGATTCTTGCAGTTCACTGGCTAGCCTGCCAGCCAATCAGTGTGCTCTAGAGTCAGAGGGAGACCCTGTCTCAGAAAAATAAGTGGAGAGCCACTGAGGAATCATGTGTATTGACCTCTGGTATTCTCTCTCTCTCTCTCTCTCTCCCTCCCTCCCTCCCTCCCTCTTTTCCTGTCCCCCGTCTTCCCCCCACATAAACATTCCACACACACAATCACATTTTAAAAGAAGTTTGTTGAAAAACAATACCACAATGATGCAGGTCAGAACTTGGGTCTACATTAAGAAACAAAGAGCCTTTAAAGAAGGACTGTGTCAAGATCAAAGTCTTAAACATATTGTTTGTTTAGTTTTTTGTCTATTGACTAGCTTTTGTTTATTGGGATAGAGTCTTGCTGTGTGTAGTCCAGGCTGACCTTGAACCCATGATCTCATGCATTTCCCTTCTGAGTGCTATCACAACTGGCACTTGTATAATTGATTTTTTATTCTTTTTTGATACTTTGAGACAGAATTTCTCTGTGTGGCCCTGGCTGTTCTGGAGCTTGCTCGCCTCAAACTCAGAGCTCCACCTGCCTCTGTATCTGGTCACTCATATGTATAATACATCTAAACACCGTATGCATGGTGTGCTTATCTATGAGGTACAGGAGGGAGGAAGTTGTTTTAACTTAGACAGGCTCTCTCCATGTAGCTCGGGCTGTCCTAGAACTTACCGTAGACCAGGCTGGCTCAAGCTCATAGAGATCCGCCTGACTCTGCCTCCTATGTACTGAGATTAAAAGTGTGTGCCACCATACCCAGCTTATTTATTTATTTATTTACTTACTTACTTGCTATATTTCATTATATTGTGGACGCTGGCTTTGATTTATTGGTCCTCCTGTCTACAAGATAGCATAGTGTTATCTGAGAATGTGCTGGGATTCCTCATGAATGTGCTTTTCAGAGGTCAAAGGCAACCACTAGCCAAAGTTAAAGAACAAGACTAAAGGCGTTATGCTAAGGAAGGGGGGAAAACAGGAGAGTAGAAAATGCTCAGAACTTAGAGGGGAGAAGAAAATGGAAAATTAGAAAAAGAGAAGGTATTTTCCAAAATTAAACCCCATTTATGATAAAAAACAAAACAAAGCAACAACAAAAAAAACCTCACTATCAGTAGGCGCTAGGGAGATGCCTCAGAGATTAAGAGCACTGGCTGCTCTTCCAGAGGACACAGGTTCAATTCCCAGCACCCACATGGTGGCGCACAACTGTCTGTAACTCCAGTTCTAAGGGATGTGGTGCCCTCTTCTCGCCTCTCTTGGTGCCATGTATGTATATGGTACACAGACACACATGCATGTAAAATATTCAAACACATAAAAAATCTAATAACTAAAATAAAATAATATGCGAAAACCTCCTAAAACACAACAGTAAGAAAGTAGCTCAAGGCTGGTGAGATGGCTCAGTGGGTAGAGGTACTTGCCACCCTGACCCATGGATGGTGCCCTCTGACCTCTGCACTTGTGTGGTGGCACACAGCTGCTCATGAAGGTAAAGAGAAACCATTCGATCAAAAAAAAAATGGGCCAAATACCTTAGCAGACATTAAAGACAATATGCAGGTGGCAAATACGTTTGTATGTCATCAGGAAAATGACAGTCAAAATGTTAACTCTACAGTGTGATCCCACTGCTCACCAAGCCAGAACACAGACACCACCAAGTACCAATAGCAAGAACTACTCTGGTCCGTAGCAAGTGGGAACTGACAGTGGTGAAGCCATGTTAGAAGAGTTTTCCCGCTGTTTTACATTACCCTACCATGAGATTCAGCCATTCCATGCCCTATTTCCTGTAGGATTTGAAATCACATGCACACACATGCACACACACACACACACACACACACACACAACTCATCTGCTGATCATAGAAGCTTTACTCATTCTTGTCAAGACTGAGAAGCAGCAGGATGCTCTTCAGTACGTAACAAAGGTGTACTATGCTACATCCGGACAACAGAATAGCATTCAGCTCTAAAATGAAGTGAGTTTTCAAGTCATAGAAAGACATACAGAAAACCTAAATCTACATTAAGTAAAAGAAGATGATCTGAGAAGATGGCATCCTGTGTGATTCTAATTATCAGCTTGATGTCAGTAGATTTTATTCCACTATTTATTATTTTCAGACAGTCTTGTATAGCCCACACTGGCCTGACCTTTAAGTTATCCCCACCTCCTGAGTGGTGGAGTGACAGGTGTAACCTCATGGGATTTGTGCTGTGCCAGGGATCGAACCCAAGGCTTTCTGCGTGCTCAGCAAGCCCTCTACCTCCTGAGCCACAAGCCTTATTAGATATTTTGCTGGCTCCGAGTGTTTCTATCTCAGCCTTGGGTTCTTTTGCTTAACTCAGGACAGAAACCAGGAAAGACAAGAGCCCCATGCAAATGAGGCTTTTCTGGGGCCGTGCTCATGCATGATTGATACAAGCATAGAACTCTCCAGCCGGTTATTAAGGATGCCAGGAGCAAATCTTTACAGACAAGAAGGCTTTGCACAGGACTGCAGGATTCTTAACACAACTTGTCTGTACTTCAGCCTAGGCTATTGTTGATCTTGTCCTTGACATGACAGTCTGGGCATATGCATTGTTTTGATCTGTGTCTAGCTCACAAAGGATGGTAGAAATTCTCACAACTGTTACCTCAGAAAGATCATAATATAGTGGTCAAGACAAGTTGCCTATGCCAATTACTGCAAGAAAGTGTGGAGGAGGGGCAACAGCTCCCGTATGTGGTCACCCACCTCTCTAAGACAGCTCACATCCTGGAGACAAATCTCAGCAAGAGTGGGAGTTGCCATTCTGCTCTGTCTCACTATGACATGGGTCGGGGGAAGCAAACCGTGGAGGTGGGAATCGCTGTGGCTGCCAAGAATCCGGAGGAGAAGAGGACGACCAGGCAGAGCACAGATCTCAAGACAGGAGAAATTCTCTGTGTCATCTATAATGGTGTCGGTGTGTGTGTCAACTATTGTACGTTTGTCTAAATTCACAGAATGTTCAATGCCAAGATTGAACCCTTGTGTCACGATGAACCTTTGGGGCAAACCATGTATGACGCGGGTTCAGCAGCCTAAGCAGGTATATTGCTCTGGTGGGGGTGCTGCCTATGGGAACCCTGCGCATTTGTGCGGCAAGGGAGCTGTGGGGAGCATTGTGCCTGCTCAATTCTATTGTGAACCAAAAAATCCTATTAACAAGGTTTTAAACTTATGTAGCTGGGGGACAGGCATAGTACTACACGCTCTTAATCTCAGCACAGTGAGGTGGGTGTGGCAGAGGCAAGCAGATTTCTATGACTTTAAGGCCAGCCTGGTCTATACATCGAGTCCCCACACAGCCGAAGTTGCACAGTGAGAGCCTGTGTCAAACAAACAAACAGACAAGCAAATGACATACGTATACTATATGTGAAAAACAAATCTATGCTGACTGTCTGGAAACTCCGCGTTTGAAAGTGCACCTTTCCCAGGAGCAGGGAAACCATGGAGGAAATGCTGTGTGGCTGTACTGTCAAAGGCAATGGATGAGGAGAATGTGGCAGGCACACTAGTGAGCTGTATTAATCTGTCGTTGTGTCTGTCCCTCTGTGCAGTCGCTTCAGCTTTGCCCAGGACAGTATGAGTTACTCCCCGCACCTGTTCCCAAGAGTTCTTCCAGGTAAGCCCATGGAGCGACTGTGGAGTTCACACAGACCTCAATTTACATATGTGATTATGTACATGTGTGATTATGTACATGTGTGATTATGTACATGTGCGAGTATGTACATGTGCGATTATGTACATGTGCGATAATGTACATGTGCGATCATGTACATATGTGATTATGTACATATGTGGTCGCATACATGTGTGATTATGGACCAGTACTGGTGCCTTTTGAACTTCACCATGCACCTCATGTCCAGATTAGTGTTTTAAAGAAGTTAATGAGAGATGAGAAATGAATTAGCAAAGATCTTCACTTTAAAAAACCAGATTTAGAAAACCATATTTTTAATTTTCTTTTTTTTTTTTTTACATATAGGAGTTTCGTATTTCGTTCAGCAGTTCAAAGATTCCCACCAAACTATTTCACACCTGTAAGTAAAGCGTAGAGCGTGCACTCAAAATGGACTTATTGCTTGCTCCTAATGTATTATCATTTAGCTCACATAATAGTAAGCTATGAATGAATGAATAAGACAGTTGATACAAGTTATACATGTTAGCTACATTCTACATATCTGTAACAAAATACCTGCCCAAAATAACTTAGGTGGGTGGAAGGACTTCATTTTGGTCCAGTTTCAGAGGCATCCTGGTGGGAAGGCTTCCTGGTGGGGAAGGAAGGCATCCTTGGTGGGGAAGGAAGGCATCCTGGTGGGAAGGAAGGCATCCTGGTGGGAAGGAAGGCATCCTGGTGGGGAAGGAAGGCATCCTGGTGGGGAAGGAAGGCATCCTGGTGGGGAAGGAAGGCATCCTGGTGGGGAAGGAAGGCATCCTGGTGGGAAGGAAGGCATCCTGGTGGGGAAGGAAGGCATCCTGGTGGGGAAGGAAGGCATTCCTGGTGGGAAGGAAGGCATCCTGGTGGGAAGGAAGGCATCCTGGTGGGGAAGGAAGGCATCCTGGTGGGGAAGGAAGGCATCCTGGTGGAGAAGGAAGGCATCCTGGTGGGGAAGGAAGGCATCCTGGTGGGAAGGAAGGCATCCTGGTGGGGAAGGAAGGCATTCCTGGTGGGGAAGGAAGGCATCCTGATGGGAAGGAAGGCATCCTGGTGGGGAAGGAAGGCATCCTGGTGGGGAAGGAAGGCATCCTGATGGGAAGGAAGGCATCCTGGTGGGGAAGGAAGGCATCCTGGTGGGGAAGGAAGGCATCCTGGTGGGGAAGGAAGGCATCCTGGTGGGAAGGAAGGCATCCTGGTGGGAAGGAAGGCATCCTGGTGGGGAAGGAAGGCATCCTGGTGGGAAGGAAGGCATCCTGGTGGGAAGGAAGGCATCCTGGTGGGAAGGAAGGCATCCTGGTGGAAAGGAAGGCATCCTGGTGGGAAGGAAGGCATCCTGGTGGGGAAGGAAGGCATCTTGGTGGGGAAGGAAGGCATCTTGGTGGGGAAGGAAGGCATCTTGGTGGGAAGGAAGGCATCCTGGTGGGAAGGAAGGCATCTTGGTGGGGAAGGAAGGCATCCTGGTGGGAAGGAAGGCATCCTGTTGGGGAAGGAAGGCATCCTGGTGGGGAAGGAAGGCATCCTGGTGGGAAGGAAGGCATCCTGGTGGGGAAGGAAGGCATCCTGGTGGGGAAGGAAGGCATCCTGGTGGGGAAGGAAGGCATCCTGGTGGGAAGGAAGGCATCCTGGTGGGGAAGGAAGGCATCCTGGTGGGGAAGGAAGGCATCCTGGTGGGGAAGGAAGGCATCTTGGTGGGGGGGGAAGGCATACTGGTGGGGGGAGGAAGGCATCCTGGTGGGGAAGGAAGGCATCCTGGTGGGGAAGGAAGGCATCCTTGTGTGGGGGGGAAGGCATCCTGGTGGGGAAGGAAGGCATCCTGGTGGGAAGGAAGGCATCCTGGTGGGGAAGGAAGGCATCCTGGTGGAGAAGGAAGGCATCCTGGTGGGGAAGGAAGGCATCCTGGTGGGAAGGAAGGCATCCTGGTGGGGAAGGAAGGCATTCCTGGTGGGGAAGGAAGGCATTCCTGGTGGGGAAGGAAGGCATCCTGATGGGAAGGAAGGCATCCTGGTGGGGAAGGAAGGCATCCTGGTGGGGAAGGAAGGCATCCTGATGGGAAGGAAGGCATCCTGGTGGGGAAGGAAGACCCTGGTGGGGTGGAAGGCATCTTGGTGGGGGGTGGGGAAGGCATCCTGGTGGGGAAGGAAGGCATCCTGGTGGGAAGGAAGGCATCCTGGTGGGAAGGAAGGCATCTTGGTGGGGAAGGCATCTTGGTGGGGAAGGAAGGCATCCTGGTGGGGAAGGCATCTTGGTGGGGAAGGCATCTTGGTGGGGAAGGAAGGCATCCTGGTGGGGAAGGCATCTTGGTGGGGAAGGCATCTTGGTGGGGAAGGAAGGCATCCTGATGGGGAAGGAAGGCATCTTGGTGGGGAAGGAAGGCATCCTGGTGGGGAAGGCATCTTGGTGGGGAAGGAAGGCATCCTGGTGGGGAAGGCATCTTGGTGGGGAAGGCATCTTGGTGGGGAAGGAAGGCATCCTGGTGGGGAAGGAAGGCATCTTGGTGGGGAAGGAAGGCATCTTGGTGGGGAAGGCATCTTGGTGGGGAAGGAAGGCATCCTGGTGGGGAAGGCATCTTGGTGGGGAAGGAAGGCATCTTGGTGGGGAAGGAAGGCATCTTGGTGGGGAAGGCATCTTGGTGGGGAAAGCATCTTGGTGGGGAAGGCATGGCTGGGTTTATGGTGCAGACGTATGCAACACTGGCTCGTGCACATCCTGGTCATAGTCACAGAATGTACAGTACCAAGCGTGAGCCCTAGTGTCATTACACACCATGGGTGTAGAAATAGCGGGCCAGAACCAGAAATGAGGACAGGCCTCAAGACTCATGGCCGTTTCAGAATGCAAAATTAATTTAGTCTAACTTCAGCCTGTCCTGACCCCTTTGATAGCCTCAGCAATTCCAACACTGTTCAAATATTCAATGTCTTTTTGGATGCTCAAGACAAACTCTTAGATGTGAGCCCCAGTAAGGTAAAAATACAAATTATGTATTCTCAACATTCAATGACAGAGGAAGAATCCCACTCCAAAGGGAAAATCAAACCAAAGCAAGACCCAAGCCCAGCAGAACAAACACACTGGGCACATAGTGGAATCACCTGGGCTCTGATGGCCCTAGAGTTCTCCATTTATAGAGCTTGACATTTGCAGCCTGTGCGACCTTAGTGCAGCCCCGTTGGGTGCCTGCAGTTTCCCTCAGTATTCTTGGCATCCCCAGCATCCCGGGGCCTCTGTTACAGCCCAGGCTTCGCTTCCACGACTCTCTGCACAGTCCTGTCAGGGGCTACCTGCAGGAAACACAACCTGGCTACACATTGCCTGGCCTCCCGGGCTTTTCTCTAGAACCTTGGTGCAAGCCTTGCTGATCATCCCTTTTGCCATCTGCATACCCACCAAACCAGAGCCACGTGGATACTGCCAAGCTTTTCTAGCAGCTCCAGCTGGGATGCTGCTACCTGGCCTCCGAGTACCTGTGTGACTAAACCCGCGGGTAACAGGCATGCACATGGTGCATGCACACACATGTAGGCAAAACACTAATACGCTTAAATATGTCTACAAATATTTTTATAAAAAGTAAATGAAAAATAAACTTTGTACCCCATTTCCAGCAAGGTACTCTGAGTCTTTTTAAATGCGAAGTGTTTTGAATGTGTTTTTAGTTTTACTTCCTGGCTCTTTCTACAGTTGGGGTCTTGTCCCCAGGGCATCTCTCCTATTGTCCCAGTGGGAAGTATGTGATGTCTCCTGTGTTTCCGATCTAACTGCTTCTACTTTGTCTGTAGCACTTGCTTTGCCTACAGCTTTAACAGTATCCACACTTCTTTTTCATCAAACTACACATTTTCTGAAGCCTCCTGCTCACCCCCTTGCTCGCTCTCATTGTAGATGCAGCAAAAGTCAGCCAGCAGCCATTGTGCCGCAATCTGGCTGTTGTTTGGAAATTTCCTTTTCCTAATTGATCAGTCCATTTTTTTTCATCTGGTCTCACTTCAATTTTCAGGACGTTGGAAGAACACAATAAATTTTTAAAATATTAATTTTTCTTTTGCCAAAACATAATAGAATGACCATAATCGGACTCCTGACCGACGCTTGTTCCCTCTGGAACCTGCCTACTGTCTGCATGTCTGCCACCTTCTAGTGTTTCCAGCTCTCCCCAGAATGGATCATCAAGCTCTGTGCACAGATTCTAGGGTATCTGTAGCTTCTCCAAGTTCCCACATTGTCTTTAAGAATCAAGCCCAAAGCCGAGGACTGCAGGACCTGGTTTACCTCAGCCATTGCTCTTGGTGCTCATTTTCTGGGGGGGGGGGGTTGTCGTCTACTTTTCTTTTACTTTTTATAAAAATATTTTAGACACACACATACACACACACACACATATATACTTAAATACACACACACAATGTAATTTGGAACTGTGGACTTAACTCAATGGTACAGTGCCTGTCTGGCATATGAAAGGGCCTAGCCTGAACCATCGGTATCTAAAAAGGAAAGGAAGACACAAAGAAGAAAGAGAAAAAAATATTGATTCTCTCTACAATATCGTGACTTTAATTAATAACAATGCACTATACTGTTGAAAATTATCAAGAAAATACTTTGTTTTTATACAAAATGATAGCTAGGAGGTAATGTCTTTATTAATTAGCTTGTTTTTTAAACAAAATTTTATTTATTTATAGTTATTTTTTATTTACTCTGTGTGTGTGTGTGTGTGTGTGTGTGTGAGCACACACACTCACATATGTTGGAGTGACCATGGAATACAGAGAAGGCGTCAGGTCTCTGGAAGCGGGGTTCCAGCTGGTTGTGAGCCATCTGATATGGGAGCTGAAAACGGAACTCAGGTCCTCTGGAAGCACAGTAATGGGTCTTCCCAGCTGAGCCGCAATTACACAATGCTAATATTACATGGATCAGTGTAAAAAACCAATCTTCTAAAGAACATTATTCCTTATGCAATGCCAGAGTATGACTGGTCATCAGACTGGGGAAAATGGTCAAATGTGATTTCTTAAAGTATTTTTATTCTTGCTGAAAATAATACTCATATGATAAATGTCAGTTGATGCCATAGATCATAACAAAAGACAGGGCCTTTCCCTATCTCTTCCTCCTATTTCTACTTCCTTGAGGCTAATCATCATCAATTATCTTAGCTATTTCTTCTGGTATCTTCATCCATATTTCTTATACAACTACTTTTTAAACCCTTAGGCATGATGTCTCAGTTCTCTCTGTGTGGAGTGTGGACTTGTAGCTGTCATTAACTCCCTGCCCCCGCCCCCCCCCCCCCACAACACATTTGATACATTTTGATTTTGCTTCTTGTCAAGTAATATATTCTGGAACTTTTCATTCTCTTGCCATCAACAACTGCTTTAATTTTGTTTAGTTTGTTAAGGACTCCAGCTTCACAAAACAAAACCAACCAACCAAACCCAAAACCCTAAGAACTTCTTCCTAAAAACACTGGCAGCAGCAATTCATCGGTGGCTTTATGTTTCTCTCCTCTGCAGAGGCGTCCCTGCCGCACCCACAATACTCTGTTGTCCTCTTGTAGTGTAAATAACGCCTCTCAGCCTCCTGCGCGCTCTTCCTGGAACACGCCTTCATCCTCACCTTGGCTGCGTCTTGCGGCAGGCCAATATCTTGGTAGGACACACTGGTTCCCCTCCTTCTAGACCTGAAGGTGGCTCCTTTTTGGAGGCTTCACGTCTCCTAACGTGAGATGTGGAGACTCCGTGTCTGTGATTCTACAGCCAGATGAAGGCATGAAGTAGCACAAGACACTTGACTAACATTCTTTGCAAGTGTTCTGGAATGTTGCTTTTGTGGAGGTCCTTGCCCTGGTCTCTTCTCAGACACTACTTTATCCATTCCATCTTCTGAATAAAATCATTTCGCGGACTTGGAGCATCCCAACCTTCTGAAAAGGGAAAAGAATACTTTCAGGGAAAATGTTCATAGGCAAAGAATTAGCCTGGGGCTGTGATTCATGTCTGTCCTGAACACACATTCCTAAAGCAGCTGTGGCTTTGGTTTAGACCTATAAACTTGTAAGTTGCCTAGAGCAAAGTCTTTTGATCCCAGTCATGGAAGACAAAAGCCTGTGGTGTGAGTGTGCAAGCACAAGATGCTTGTGAGGTGTGAGCGTGCAAGCACAAGATGCTTGTGAGGTGTGAGCGTGCAAGCACAAGATGCTTGTGAGGTGTGAGCGTGCAAGCAAGGATGCTTGTGAGGTGTGAGCGTGCAAGCAAGGATGCTTGTGAGGTGTGAGCGTGCAAGCAAGGATGCTTGTGAGGAGAACTGCATGTCAACCTTCTGGTGGTAAATGCAAGATAAAGTCATAAACTCTTCTACTGAGACCATCGTAATCCAGTTTCTTATCTGAAAAAAAAATCATGTGGCTAACTTTATCATTTAATTTAATTTTCCTAGAAATTACCATGAAAGTTATAGAACTATTAGGGACGCAGATCTGGAAGTATCTTCAGAAGTTAACTGTGCCTTGGTTTCTGGCTCCAGCATGGTCTTCTGTATTGGTCATAGCCTGTCTCATTCACTCCTCACCACGCAAGGAGGTAGCATTTACTTATCTCTATCTGGTAAGCAGGAATTAATTGTGGAAATTTCTTGCCTAAAGTCACATGATTACTAAAGAGAGAGTTAAGACTTAAACCCAGCCCATAATGATCCCAAAAACATGAGCTGAAGGCTGAGGGAATCACCATGATCTTTAGGTCATAGAAGCTGATCTGGGCCACAGTCCATTGGTTGCTACGTGTTTGTCTGTCCCCTAACATTATGTGGGAGCTAGGTGTTTGGAGGAGTGGAATTAGTTAGAACTGTGTGCAGAGGAGTTTGATCTGGAACCTACCCCCTCCTCATATAAAATGCTGGCCATTGAACCTTTCCCCTTGGGCAAGAGACTGGTGAAATTAGTGAAATGGCATATGCTTAGAGTCCCAGCCACTTGGGAGGCAGGGGCAAAAGAATTGCTTGAGTCCAGGAGTTCAAGACTGGCCTGGGTTATATAGAAAGGATATACGGGGCGAGACGTATGTATAGGTGAACGGTAGGGTATTTGCCTAGCTTGTGAAGTGAAGGACCGTGGATTCAATACTCAGTGTCCTTCTACCCCACCAACCACAAAAAAGAAAGAATTTAAAATAGTAATGGAGTTTATCCTCTGGAACAATCTCAGTAAAAGCAGAGGGAAAACAACCACACTTGATCCCAGGAAGCGCAGTGCAGTGCTGAGGAACGGGCTGACCTCAGTAAATCTGTCTTAGGGTTTTATTGCTATGAAGAGACACCATGACCACAGCAACTCTTACAAAGGAAAACATTTAGTTGAGGCTAGCTTACATTTTCAAAGTCCAGTATCGTCATGGTGGGAAGCATGGAGGCATGCGGGCAGACATGGCGCTGGAGAAGGAGACGAGAGTTCTACATCTCGATTCCCAGGCAGCAGGAGGAGACTGTCCACACTGGGCATGGCTTGAGCATAGGAAGCCTCACAGCCCGCCTCCACAATAACATGCATCCTTCAACAAGGCCACCCCTCCCAGGAGGGCCACTCCCTATGGGCCAAGCATTCAAACATACGAGTTTATAGGGGCCATTCCTATTTAAACTGCCACAGTATCCCAGACATGCGTCCGTGTTTCTCTCAGGCAGATGAGATAAGTGTGGAAACTTTAGACAGAATTTTGTGAACAGCAGAGGAAGATTTTCTTAGTAATACAATTGCTATCCACGGTGGGATGAGAAAGATTGCTAGCTGTCAGCGCAGGAGTCTACGTCCAACCAAGATAGCAGGCAGGTGTGAATGAGATAAAAACGTCTCCAAACGTGGTGGGGCTGAAGGGAAGACGTGGTGAGTGACGCACGTGCCGTGCAAACACTTAAGACCCAAGTTTGAGTCCTCAGAACCCAGGGAGAGCTGGGCACAGTAGTGCACGTCTTCAACCCCAGGGCTCCTAAGGTAGAGTTTGGGATGGAGACTTGAGAATCCACAGAAACCTGTAAGTCAGTTTGGCATATGGAACAGTGAACAGCAAAGATGTCTTAGTTCAGGTTTCTGCCACTGTGACGAAACACCGTGAGCAAAGCAACCTGAGGAGGACAGGGTTTGTTTGACTTCTATTTCCATGTTACTGTTCATCACTGAAGGAAGTCAGGGCAGGACCCTGGAGGCAGGAACTAATGCAGAGGCCGGGGAGGGGTGCTGCTTCCTAGCTTGCTCCCCATGACTTCCTCAAGCTGCTTTCTTAGAACCCAGGACCACCAGCCCCAGAGTGGTACCACCCACAGTGGGCTGGGCTCTCCCACATCACTAACTAAGAAAATGCCCTACAGGCTTTGAGGGGAGGCATTTTCTTAACTGAAGCTCCCCCCTCTCAGATGACGTTGACTTGTGTCGAGTTGACATGATACTGTCCAGCACAGAAGAAGGTGAAGATTAGTGCTCTAGGCTTCCTCTGACCTCCACAAAACACTTCCAAACATAAAAAACACAAGACCTCCCAAACACCTTTAAAAAAGATGCTCCAAGTGGTAAAATCAGCAAAACAAGGGGCATATCCTGGAAGAAGGCATGGGACCCAGAAGAACAGTGAGCAGATGTGCAGCTGGACCACTCCGCAGCAAGTTGAACAATTTCTATGGAGACTGATCGCGGAGCACACCCAGGGGACTGCTGCTAAGGAAAAGGGAGCTGGAGAGGGATAAGAAAACATGTCCAGCAACTTGCACAAGTGAAGAAAACAAATAACAAAACAACAAGGACCCTAATAACTCCAAGTAAAACAAACGACTGGGAAGAAAAAGAGAAAAGAGAGAAATCACAGTGTTACTTAGCCCTGCCAGCGGCAACATGCATCTAGTAAACAGATGATGATTTCTGTGTTCCGTGGGCGGAGGGGTGAGAGCCACACTCCCATGCATTCCAAGAAGCAGTCAGTAGGTAACTTCTACAACAGAAGTCAGGAAATAACAGCAGAACCACACCACTGCCCGGAGGACAGCTAAGACCTAAGCAAGCTGGTTTGAGGTTCTTTAAAGGACACGTGGGAAGCTGTTTCTGAGAGTTAGTCATGAGATGGGGCGGCTAAGTGTGGCGTCAATGAAATTCTGCACTCACCTTTCTGGGCTCCGTGTCAGATGCTCTTAGAAAAGAAAAACAAAAACACGCCTCAGGCAATGAAATTGGAGAGGCACTGGGCTAGACTTTTGGTTTTCACTATAAGGCTTTTGCTACCAAATTTTTTCCAAACTGTTTTTATTAAATTCACATTCTCAAAAAAATGTTTAAAATTACGTTCATTTGTGTGTGCGCACGTGCACTTGCGCATCCATGTTTAAAGGTCTGAGATCAGACCCAATTTGTAGGACTTGGTTCTCTCCTTCCACCACGTGGATCCTGGGGACTGTACTGAGGTTGACAGGATGGTAGCAAGTCCTCCCCCCGCCTCCCCGCAAAGTGGTCAGACCCAAATTGAAAACTTAGCGAAAGTGTGAGAACAAAGAGAAATGAGTGGGCATCCAGCCTTTCTGATAATGTTTTGTGATAACATAATGATGTCTTTGTGTGAGTCTGGGCGCATGAGTGCTGTGGTCCACCTGTGGGGGCCAGAGGACAAGTTCTGAGAATCAGTTCTTGCCTTCATGGGTCCCGGGGATTAAATCGGCTCTCCGGGATTATGTGGTGAGCGCTTCCCCCCCCCCCCCCCCAGTCATCCCATGTCTCTGTGTTTTGTAATTCGATTTTATTTCTGAGAAGGGTTTTACTTTGTAGCCCAGGTTGGCCTTGAACTCTTGATCCTCCTATCTGAGCGTTCTGGTGCCCGGATTACAAGTGTGTGTTGTGTCCCTCCTTCCCCCATGCACATTTTGTATTTGACCTTAGGAAAAACAAAACACCCAATAAAAAACCCACTTGAAGTTATATTTTCCTAAAGGCTTCTCTCAGTAATCTGGCAGTTCAAGTCCTTCTGTTTTGAAATCCTAATAGTGCCAGTAATCTAGTCTCGCCCCGTCTTTAGCATTCCTTGGCCAGTCTGTCTGCCAGTTCTCAGGGGTCCACCAAAGGCTTTCCCTGCGCGCCTGCGATCCGGGGCTTCACCATTGCCTCCCTTCGGGAGTGCTGGGTTTCATGGGAAAGCCACGTTTCACTTCGAAGTGGGTTTGCATTTTGTTTTCAGTGAGTGCTTGATGATCGTTCCAGCACAAGGGAGAAAAGCTGACTGACACGCCAGCCTGCCCGTGCTCATGGGTGCTGGGGAGATGTTTATTTTTGAGACAAATTTTCATGCCACCCAGGTTGGCCTCCAACTTTGATGTAGCTGATGATGACCCCTGACCTCCTGCTTCCATCTCCCAAGGGATGGGTTACACCTGTGTGCTGCCTCACCCTGCTCTTCACTCTTGTCTTCTGTCTTAGTTCTATCACTGTGAAGAGACACTGTGACCACAACAGCTCTTCTTTAAGAAAAATATTTAACTGGGACTGGCTTACAGTTTCAGAGGTTTAGTCCATTATCATCATGGCAGGTGCTGGAGAGGCTGAGAAACTGATTTGTACGGGGAGAGAGAGAGGGAGAGGGAGAGGGAGAGGGACAGGGACAGGGACAGGGAGAAGGAAAGGGAGAGGGAGAGGGACAGGGAGAGGGAGAAGGAGAGGGAGAGGGACAGGGACAGGGAGAGGGAGGAGGAGAGGTGGGAGGCAGGAGGAAGGACTTGAGGCATAGGCTTTTGAAACTTAAAGCCAGCCCCCAGTGACACACTTCCTCCAGTAAGGCTGTATCTTCTAATCCTTTTCATCCTCTGAAGTAGCACTGGCTGCTCCCTGGCGTCTAGCATTCAAATGTTCAACCCTTTGGGAGCCGTTCTTATTGAAACCATCACAGTTTCCTTTTGGCAAGGATGTTAGGGTGTGCAGACTTCAGGGAACATTTCTTACTGCTTTTTAATGCCACCATCCTTCCATGATCAGTCACCAGGTGAGTTTTATTAGTATTCTTTTGCTGTCATTGATTTGTATTAACTCTAGGGCAAAAGGATATTAACATGTATATTTTCTGAAGGTTTTGGGGATTTTGCTTTACTCTTTAGGTTTATTTCTACAAAAGATCAAAACACAAAATTTTTATGTCAGCAAATTACTGTTACCTCCTACTGGCCCAGAGGCCTCAGGGAATGAGAGGACTGGCTTTGTTCCCCACACCCGACTCTTCAGACAGTGTTTAGATGTGTCAAACAGGGATAAAAATCTATATTTCTTTCCCTTTTTAAAACTACAGATTTAGATTTAAATTTTGATTTAAATGTTTTTTAATTTCCTTCTAAATTTTAATTTTTTTTTAAAAGACAGAATCTTATGTAGTCTTGGGGTTGGCTCAGAACTTTCTATGTGGACCAGGCTGGCCTCAAACTCAGTGATCCCTCTGCCCCTGAGTGCTGGGATTAAAGACATGTCCTTCCACACCCAGTTAATAAAACATTTAACTCTCTAATTCTTCTCAGATGTGTTTGGGTCTGGTTACATGGTAAGGTCACAGTGCCGCCTGAGCCCTGTTGACTTAGCACAAGTTACTGCCTTGTGTGTGAAGCCAGCAGTCACCAGAAATACGACCTGCAGACCTCAGGCAATCCAGCACAAGCAGACCTCAGCCGGGTCATCTTCTCCTTTTCAGAACAAAGTTAGGCGTAAAATACGCTTGCGTGGCTGTTTCTCCTCTCGACGCGGCTTGTTCACTGACTGTGGATTATATTCAGCCCCTAGTGAAGCTAACTAGAGCCACAGGAAAGCAGAGTAGATTATTTTACATGATTTTATTTTTTAAAATATATAATGGGTGAACTTATCCTGTTACCATCGTGAATTCATGAATACATGGCACAGCATATTTGAATATGCTTCTGTAAAATTGATAGACAAGTTTTATACCGATTACTGATTTCTTCTCTTCCTGTCCACACTACCAGGCCTTGCTGCTGTGGCACTGCCCGCCTCTTTGGTTTGTTTTGAGATAGGGTTTCTCTGTGTAGCCCTGGCCGTTCAGGAACTCAACTTTCAAGTCAAGTTGTACAATTGCTAGGAAAAGGTTTGCGAAAACTAAAACACCATGTGCCTTGGTGCCATGAAGCCCGAGTCACAGGTTCAGAATGCTGTCTGCCAGTAAAGAATATGAGTCCACGGCTTTAAACTCAAAACCAGGAATCAGAGAATGCTTTCAGTGGGCATCCTATGCCCTTCGAAGGCTAGCAAAATCCTACACTTAATAAAATATTTTTAAATGCTTTACTTTTTTTTCATTTTTTAATTTGATCTGTATTGATGTTTTGCCTGCACATAAGTCCTTTTCCATGTGTGTGCAATACCTGTGAAGGTCAGTAAAGGACACTGGATCATTGTAGGACTGGATTTGCGTCCATGTAGGTGCTGGGAATTGAACCCAGGTCCTTTGAAAGAGCAGCCAGTACTCTTAACTATGGAGCCATCCCTCCAGCCCCTAAAAACAAAAGTTTAATTAGCATATGTTAATGACACATAACAATGGATTTCATGATGACATTCTTATCCATGTAGAGAATGAATTTTGACCCATTTGTCCCCTTGTCCTCTGTGTCCACTCCAACTCCTCATGACTGCCTTCCCCTACACACTAGCCCCACCTTCCACTTGTCTTTTTTTTTATATTAAAAAAAACCATGTTAATAAGGTTTGTTTTGTAGTTCAGTGGAGTTGGGGCCCTGGGTTCAATCTTTAGCAGCAGAAGAGAAAAAGTGTAGAAGCAAGGAAAGAAGTGAAGCAAGAGGGAGGAGGGAGGAGGGAGGGAGGGAGGGAGGGAAGAAGCTGAAAAGAAAACAAAGTGAATTGACTTTGAACTTGAAAACCAAAGGCATCCAGCATGGAGAAGTCATTCTCACTGTGCTCACACGCATGCATGCACACACATGCACACACACACATGCACACACACGCACACACATGCACACACACATGCACACACACATGCACACACACATGCACACACGCACACACATGCACACACACATACACACACACGCACACACACGCACATGCACACATGCACACATACACATGCATACACACATGCACACACGCGCGCACACACATGCACGCACACACATGCACACACATGCACACACATGCACACACACACGCACACACACGCACGCACACGCACACACACACGCGCACACACACACGCACACACGCACGCACACACACGCACACACATGCACACACACGCACACATGCACACACACATGCACACACACGCACACACACGCACACACATGCACACACACACATGCACGCACACACACACACATGCACACACACGTTGCAGGTTTCTTATTCTGTGTCAGGGGATTCAATAAGTAAATGCTTATATTTCATTCCCGAAGTGTGAGAGTTGCTCAGAAGTAGTATTTGGGAGTTTGGTTGGAAAATGTTTTTTAACCTCAAATCACAGATATAAGATTGTGCACCTATTGATGGTTTAGTTGTTAAAATAATGACCCCTAATAGATCAATGTGGTTCTTTTGTCCCAGGTAAAGAGGGTCTTGAAGTATGTTTTTGGGTAGATGCCAGGGGACATGAGCAAAGGGCCTTTTTTCACCCTCGGAGAGATGATCGTGTTTTGCTGTTGGCACTGTGATAAAGACCAAGCACTACACACCCAGGACTAGAGGAGCAGTTCCTTAGACCAAGATGTCTAGAGAGACACAGCACTGAGACCATGTCATCCCAGTCAGGGACCTGAAGGAGGCCACTGTTGGTCTCCATGGGAGCGTCTTCTCTTTAACCATCTCATTGGCTTTACAAATGACCTAAAGAAAACTATTGATCTAAAAAAATTCATAATTATATCCCATCCTGACTGTTTCAGAATGAGGGCTGATATGGGAGTGTCATATATCAATCTGTTGATTTCATTGGTTAAGCAATAAAGAAACTGCTTGGCCCTCATAGGTTAAAACATAGGTGGGAGGAGTAAACAGAACAGAATGCTGGGAGAAAGAAGCTGAGTCAAGGAGTCGCCATGATTCTCCCAATCCAGACAGATGCAGGTTAAGATCATTCCTGGTAAGCCAGCTCGTGGGCTACAGCAGATTATTAGAAATGGGCTAGTCCAGGTGCGAGAGCTAGCCTAGAAGAGGCTAGATAGAAATGGGCCAAGCGGTGTTTAAAAGAATACAGTTTCCGTGTAATTATTTCGGGTAAAGCTAGCCGGGTGGCGGGACGCAGCCTGACCTGCTGCTCTTAGCCATGCGGGCGACCGGGTGCCGGGGACGCAGCCCGCTTCTCTTACTTCAACAGTGGGCACACATATCAGATATTCTGACAACTGTTTTGGACTTGTGGAGCTGCTGATAGCTTTATTTAGTATTCCTGTTAGGGAAATTGGGGGTAAGGAAACTTCCATTTTTCTTAAAAAAAAAAAAATCCTTACTGCCCGCTTGGCATGCAGGCTGCAGCAACCCAGAGTTTCTTTTGTCTGCCACTGTAGGGTGCAATATCAGTGCAACCCTTTGTAAAACTTAGTGACCGAGCCGGTGGTAGTGGCACACACCTTTAATCCCAGCACCCAGGAGGCAGAGGTAGGCAGATTTCTGTGAGTTCGAGGCCAGCCTGGTCTACAGAGGAAGTTCCAGGGCTATATAGAGAAACCCTGTCTTGAAAACAAGCAACCAACCAAACAAAAAGCAACAGCAAACTGTGACCAGCGCTAGAGAGACAGCTCAGTGGTTAGAAGGACACAGGTTCAGTGCTAGCACCCACCCAGAGGCTCAGAACTGTAACTCCAGTTCCAGGGTGTCTACACAGTTTTCCAGCCCACCCCCTCCCCGGCACCAGGCATGCATGTGGTTCATGTACATAAGTGCAGACACCCATACCTAACCACACACAAACCAACCAACCTGTGAGAGCATGGGTTTAGTTCAGTGGTTCTCCACCTTCCTAATGCTGCGACCCTTTAATACAGTTCCTCACGTTGTGGTGACCCCAACCATGAAATATTTCATTACTGTTTCACAACTGTAATTTTGCTACTGTTATGAATCATAATGTAAATATCCGTTATGTAGGATATGTAATCTGTAACCCCTGTGAAAGAGTCATTTAACAGTCCAAAGGGGTCTCCCACAGGTTGAAAACCTCCAGTTGAGCTCAATTTCATGTGGGAGGGCTTAGGTTTGATCCCCAGGACCAAAAGCCGTACCAAAACAACCTCACTCATTCCACTTAGATAGTCCTTCTCTCAGATACAGAAATAGCCAATCATACAAGTATATTATCAAAGGAGCCGGGCCTGGTGGCTCATGCCTGGAATCCCAGCACCTGGGAGTTGGAAGGAGGACTACCAAGAGATAAGATAAGATGAGATACCAGTACTGGGTACGTCAAAGTCCCAGACCATCATAAGCTAAATAAGACCCTATCTTTTTTTTTTTTCCCCAAGACAGGGTTTCTCTGTGTAGCTTTGGAGCCTGTCCTAGAACTCACTCTGTAGACCAGGTAGGTCTTGAAATTACAGAGATCCACCTGTCTCTGCCTCCCAAATGCTGGGATTAAAGGTGTGCACCACTGCCTGGCAAGACCCTATCTGAAAAGGAAACTGAAACCCAAATACACCATCAAGGAATTGTTTATAATAATAAGTCAGTCGCCAGAAGGAAGGACTCGATCTTTAAATAATTTTATGTATCCCCAAATGATTGCTTGAAGTCATTTTAGTGATTACTGTGAACATTATAAAATGGCATCCCAAACTTTGATGTATTAATGCACAGTTTAAAACGCCAGCATTCAGGAGTCAGAGGCACACAGACCTCTGTGAATTCAGGACTAGCCTTGTCTACATCATGAGTACCAGGCATCCAGGATTTTGTAGTGTGACCCTGCCTATAAATAAATAAATAAATAAATAAATAAATAAATAATTGCAGTGGACAGTCCTCGAGAAATAATGACTTAGCAGTTAAGAGCAGTGGCTGATCTTCTAGAGAACCAAAGACTGATTCCCAGCACCCACAACTGTCTGTCAACTCTGGTTCCAGAAGCTCTGGCGCCCCCTCTCCTGGCCTTCACAAGTACCACATGCACCTGGTGCACACACATACCTCAAGCACACATACATACATATAAGTAAATCTTTTTTAAAAAGAAAAATGCAGCGTACAAATAATATACAAATTATGGGATTAATGTGGAAGAGATATGAAAAGCCAGGAAATATGAGCCAAATTGCTTTCTCCGTCATTGGGAAAGTCTATAACTTGGTAAAATGGTTGGTTATTTTGCTGGCATTGCGGAAGTCTATGACTTGGTAAGGTTTTCCATTATTTCGCTGCCATTGTGATTCTGTAACTCAAGGAGGTGGTTATTTCTTTTCTAATACCTTATGATTTTAAAAAATACAATTTTTGAGGACAGTATAATATATATACTATATATAAATAGTATCTTGTTAGTGGAAACACATTTGATGTCAAATGACCATGGTTTCTCTATTGATGTTGATCATATTTCCAGTCCTTCCTGTAGTTCTTTAACTTGACAGCCCTCTGAGGAGAAAGGAAGGGATTGGAGAACAGGGAAGAGCATAGACAAGTGATAGTTTTATGTGTTGAAAAAATGTCCTGGATGTGAGTACCTGAGTGTGGCATCCTCCATATTAAAGGAAGCTGGCTCATTCCAGGTGTTCCTGGATTTAAGGAATGAGTTCAATTAAAAACTGAGCTGGCAGCTTGAAATTCCACGGGGAACAGAAGGTAATTAATAAACATGGTCAGATTGAATAAAGCAGAAAATTGATTTCTGCTTGGATGGAACTTGGAAATTAGGGTGATTGAGGCAGATCCCAGTTCAGGCTCCATGGAGGAGCTGCACTGTGGATAACGGATTTTGAAAAACACTTTTCAAATATAGCCACAGATCTACTAGGATTTAAAAATAAAATGTCTATCCTGGCAGGTTTTTTTTCTTCTTCTTGAAATGTGGTCTGTGCAAGTCTTCCAGTGGTGCCAGCCTCAGCAGGGTTGTTTCCTGTCTAGCGGGGAGTGTGAAGCCGTTCCAGAGCCACTTTCTTATAATATCACCTGGCCAGAAAAGGGGAGAAAAGATGGAGAATGAAATAGGACTTTTTTTTTTTTTCTGTTGCGAGTGACAAAAGCCCATCCCAAGTTAGCCTGAGCAAAACATAAAATCAAATGTAAAGGTCAGTGGTGTCTTGGTCAGTTGGCCAGTGCTACAGCTAAACACCACAGCCAGGATCGGTCTTGTAGAAACAGGTCTTAAGTGTACTATTGCTGTGACAAAACACATGACTAAAAGCATATTTCATTCACAGTTCCATATACAGTTCATCATCGAAAGCAGCGAGGGCAGGGAAGTGAAGGCGGAGACAGGAGCTGATGCGGAGGCCATGGAGGATGCCGCTTACTGACTTGCTCAGCCTGCTTTCTTATAGAACCCAGGACCACCAGCCCAGGGATGGCACCCGCAGTGGGCCGGGCCCTCCTCCATCAATCACTAGGAAATGCCCTACAGGTTCCTATTGTATAGAGGCGTTTGTTTATTGTTTGTTTGTTTGTTTGTAGCCAAACTTGAGGCAATCTTTACTAAATACTGGCCGGGACCCTGGATATTAGCCAGGTCCATCTCCAGAATTCCCAGACTTTGGTGCCGAACCACATTAGTCAGGGACTTATAAAGATGCACAGGGTATGCACTTCCTGCCTTCGTTCAGTCAGGGCAAGCATGCGTCCTGAGGTACTTCCTGCTTAGTACTTCCTACCATGTGATCAAGCACACAGCCTGTGAGCTGGGTCAGTCAAGCTTGTCTACAGAAGTGAAAACATTCAGTTTATCGTCTTATGTGAGCAGCGCCCCCCCCCCCTGCATTCCAGGAAGCATCTCTCCTTGGGAAAGTGGGGCTCACAGGTTAGAGGCATTCTTGTTGTGGAGGCCTTTTCTTTTTTTTTTTTTAATCTATCTATTTATTTATTAAAGATTTCCATCTCTTCCCCGCCACCGCCTCCCACTTCCCTCCCCCAATCAAGTCCCCCTCCCTCGTCAGCCCAAAGAGCGATCAGGGTTCCCTGCCCTGTGGGAAGTCCAAGGACCACCCACCTCCTTCCAGGTCTAGTAAGGTGAGCATCCAAACTGCCTAGGCTCCCACAAAGCCAGTACGTGCAGTAAGATCAAAAACCCATTGCCATTGTTCTTGAGTTCTCAGTAGTCCTCATTGTCTGCTATGTTCAGTGAGTCCGGTTTTATCCCAGGCTTTTTCAGACCCAGGCTAGCTTCTTAATTGAGGCTCCCTTCTCTTAGATGACTTTAGCTTGTGTCAAGTTGATATAAAACTATCCTGCACAATTGACTGACACATAAACATTAAGCCAAAACCTTTCCTTTCTCATTTATCCCCAAGATCTCACTCTAAAACACATAACTTTAGAAGTCCCAAGTCTTTACAAATTCAAATGCATGAAAGGTTTAGTCTCTCTAAGATATACAATCTCTTTAAAAATCCAAAATCTCTCTTAAAAATTCAAAGCCTTTCAGCTGTGGGCTCTTGTAAAAATCAAAAATTAAGTCAAATACTTTTTCAAACGGGAACAACCAGGGCACAGTCACAATCCTAACAAAGCAAAACCAAACTCCCAACAGGGTAAACAGCTCAATGTCTGATTATCTGGGACTTACTCACCATCTTCTGGGCTCCTCCAAGGGCTTGGGTCACAGCTCTGCCCACTGCAGCGGCTGTTCTTGGTGGTTATCCCGTGTTACCAGCATCTCCAAAACACGGGGGTCTTCTGCTGCTACTGGGCTGCACTTCCACCAATAGCTTCCCCCCGGGCTCTCTTCATGGTGCCAAGTCTCAACTTCTCTGCATGGCCCCTCAATCCTGGTTCTTCAACTGCTATTGAGGCTACACCTTCACCAATGGCCTCTCCTGGCCTCTCCCAGTGCCAAGCCTCAGCTGCTCTCCACGACCCCTTCCTGCCTTCAAGACCAGTTCCACCTGGGTGACTCTTACCCTACCAAGTTCGGCTGCCAGCATGAAGTACAACCTTGACTACCCCTGGAGCATGGCTTCTGTGTGCTAACATCCCAGAAGATTTCATTCAGTGACGCTTGTCCCTTCTTAATCACCACTAATTTCTCAGCTCCAGCCGACCAGTTTCAATTGTCCCAGTGTATAAAGGTTTTACATTAGTGTCTGGTCTCTTGTTAATCACAGTTGATTTTTCAATTCCAACTGTCCAGAACGGCAGAGTCTTCATACAAATGACCCAGCAGAGGCCTTGCGTCCCTCTGAGACCTTAGCCATCATCAGCACTGCTCTCAGCATTTGTTGCAAGGAGGTTGCTTGTTTGGTTCCTGGCCACCCGGCTATCTTAGACCTGAAATAATCACATAGAAACTGTATTAATTAAATCACTGCTTGGCCCATTAGCTCTAGCTTCTTACTGGCTAACTCTTACATCTCAATTTAACCCATCTCCATTAATCTGTGTATCACCATGAGGTTGTGGCCTACCAGCAAAGTTTTAGCACGTCTATTTCCAGTGGCGGATCCATGGCATCTCTCTGACTCCACCCTTCTTCCTCCCAGCATAGAGCCTAGCTTACCCCGCCTAGTTCTGTTCTTCCCTGCCATAGGCTCAAAGCAGTTCTTTATTCATTAACCAATGAAAGCAACACACAGACAGAAGGACTTCCCACACCAAACATTCTTGCCCTCAAAGCTCTGACGGAGAAGCCCACTGAGCTCTCAACACTCAGTGGCTCTTCTGGCTCAGCGTTCCAAAGTCCTTCCACAAATCTCCAAACATGGTCAGATCTGTCACCTTGCTATCCCGTACCAGCTTTGTTGAGGCTCCGTCCTCTCAGATGACTTTGTTGTGTCAAGTTGACATGAAACTAGCCAGCACAGCAGGTTTTATTGTGGTTGTCCCCTCCTCCAACTGTGGCTCTTTAGGCTTGGAGGTTCATGGTCAGGGGGGCAGATCTGGGGGGCACTTGTCACCGGACGTGGGCTTTGCTGTCATTAGGTAGCTCAGGCACCATGTGGTAAGAACATTCTTGCTAAGGGGCCTCTTTCACTCAGGAAATGGAAGTCACATTGGATGAGGACTCAATGCTTATGGCCTCATTTAAACCTTAATCACCCCCAAAGGCCCCAAATATCATAGATTAATATCTCACAGTGGTAATGAGATCCTGACATGAACTTAGAAGGGGACACACCATGGTGGCATTTATTGGTGCACTTACCTGGAAGAGTATCTGGGTGCAGCTTTAACTTCTTCCCCATCCTTCTGACTTCTTTCTTTCCTGAGCTAAGACATCCACGTTTTGTTTTGTTTTTTTTTTTGCCTCCTCACCAGGGGGGTGTGAAAAGGCAGGCTCTTCTGATTGGTCAAATTAGAGCATGTGACTGTCCTAGGGCCAATTACCATGACCAACAAGGAACAGGGGGTTCTCTCTCTGACTGCCTCAGCTGTCCATCCATAATCGGGGTTGGAGAGAGAGGCTTCATCTGCCCAAGACATGGGAATGTGTTTAGAATGGGCCACGGGCACCGGTCCTCCTGCCACACCACTGAAAGAACACAGATGGCTTTTGTTGTCTTAGAGAAAAGACTCAACATGTGCCGGAAGCAGGAAAACCGGGAGGGGGTTTTCCAGGCTTTGTCCCCTTTGAGGCCTTTGGCTCCTTTCTGTTTTACTTCGGTGAAGTCGTTTTCTAGTTCAGCAGCAGGGAGAGACATGTGGGCCCCCAATGCCATTGCTGCTGATGCGGAGCCTGTGCAGTTAGTCTTGGCTGTGATCATGGTATAAGCAGGGGAGATGGTTTCTGCCAGCAGCCAGCCCTAGCAGCCCAAGTTCCAGACCAGAAGAAGTATCAGTTCAGATCCTAGGTACCAGTGAGACCCCTCCTGGTATCCTGTTCCCCTAGAAACAAGGAAGGGCTGTACTAAAGAAACCTCTTTCCTCAAATGACCCTGTCTGTGTTATTCAGCTATAGCAACGGAGAACAAAGTAGAGCTGCCCTTCTGCAGACACTGCAGCTCCTGCTTTTTTTTTTTTTTTAAATGTGTATTCTTCATATGGACTGTTTCCTGGACGTACCCTGACTGCCTGGAGCTCACAGTCTCTGGTAAGCCTGCCCAGGTGTGTGGTCCCTTGGCATAGCCCAGCTTACGTGCCTAACCAGAAGCTCAGGCCTCCTCACTTCCTGTCTTGTTCAGAAAGCAGTATCACCCAGGTGGACCTCAGAACTGTGGTCAGATTCTATTTTTAAAAATGTGTTTGGCCCCTGGCAGGGATGCTTCAGTCCCCCCACTCCACACCTCCCCCCACACCAGCAGGCATGTCTCCTCCTCTAGCCAGAATTTATAGAATCCCATCACTTCCCCCGACTTGGATCAGGCCAGTCACAGGCCTCCTGAATTCACCAAGGCCTCCAGCCTTCTATACCACCTCCACCTAGGAGTCTCTTCACTGGGATACGGTGTTCCTTTTAGGGCACACACTGCCCGACATACATCCCAGATTTGAGAAGATCATTCTTATGACCCCAGGTAACAGTTCCAGCTTTTACTAGGTTTCTGCATGTATAAATTGATATTGGGGCAGGGGCCGGGAAATGGCTCAGCAGGTAAAGGCACCCGCTGTCAACCCTGAGAGCCTGAGTTCAATCCCCCAAAGAACCAACTACTGCAAGGTGTCCTCTGGCTTCCGTGCTCATGCTCATAGACACACAGATGACAGGCAGACTCAGACATGCACGTGTGTGCACACACACATTAAATGAATAAAGTATGATTTTAAAATAGACACTTTATTTTATCGGGACCACATATCTATTTCTGAGCCTTTCTTACTTCAGTGTGGTCATCTGAAAGTTGTGCCCAGAAAAAGACAGGGAACCGATGGCGTGTTCGATTCCTTTCTGCTATGATAAAACATGCAGACCGGAAGCAGCTTTGGTGAGAAAAGCATTTGTTGGTTGACAACTCCCACCAAGGGTCCTGCTTGCTGGCTCGTTCTCTCCCTGGCTCCCTCTCAGGCTCTTGCCTAGCTAGCTTTCTTAGATAACCCAGGACCACCTGCCCAGGAAGCAGCACTGCCTGCTGGGCTGGCCCACGTCAACGAAGACAAGACAGTCCTTCACAGACAAGTCCACAGACTAACCGGATCGAGACAGTTACTCACTGAGACTTCTGACAGTCAGGTGATAGTGAGTGCTAACTAGGACAGCCATGGGCTTTTTACGAAGACTCTTCTCCCGCACCACTCTCGCAGACCTGGTACGCATCACGTATGTAGCCTATCCTGGCCTCACGCTTGGTAAATCCTGTGTTAGCTTCCTGCGTGCTGGGATTACAGGCGCTCACCACCGTGCTTGGCTTGAGCTCTTCTTATTTTTTATTTTATTTTATTTATGTATTTGGGTTTTTGGTGGTGGTGGTGGTTTGGTTTTTGGTTTTTTTTTTTTTGTTTTTGTTTTTGTTTGTTTTTTTTTTGAGATAGGGTTTCTCTGTGTAGTCCTGGCTGTCCTGGAACTCTCTGTAAACCAGGCTGGCCTCAAACTCAGAGATCCGCCTGTCTCTCGGCCTCTGAGTGCTGGGATTAAAGACATGAGCCAGCACTGCCCGGCTGCTGAGCTCTTTTCGTTTTAGAGAGGAAGAGCTTAGATTTAAGCGTTTGTATTTCCAGTGCTGTGCTTCTATGTCTGGGTGCTGAGTCACTCCATCTAGCCTTTCCGAGCCTCTCTTTCTCACGGTCAGTGGAGGGAACAGTACCACCTGCACCGGGCTATTGTGAGGGTCAGATGGGGGCAGATATGTGAGGAGACTCTGCCAGCTAGGGATGGCAGCAGGGATGGGGCAGCACTCCTGGGGCACCTATGGTGGGCAGTGGGGTCTGCTGAGCAGGCTGGAAAGAAACCCCAGCTGCCTGCAGAAGAGAAGACTTCGCAGTGACAGACTGGCAGAGACAGGCAATACACGGTGACACTAAGTATTTACATCGTCATCCAATGGTGAATACCTTTCTCAGTGTTCATAGGCACGCAGAGCAACTCCTGAGAGCTGCCTACTTGCTCTCTCGCGTTCCCGACCGGAGCATTCGCCAAGTGTCTGTTAACGGGCACCTTCTGTGTCGTGGTAGAGACTTCTCACCCAAGATGTGAGATGTGTATACTTTCTGGGAAAAGATGATGTCATGAAAGGGGGTTTGGCAAAGTCAGATTGATTACTATAGCGTAAGATTTAGCTATTTATCTCATATCAGAAGTTTTGTAACTGGCCAGTGATATCACAAGTTTTTAATCCCGGCACTCAGGAGGCAGAAATAGGCAGATATCTAAGTTCGAGACCAGCCTGGTCTACAGAGCAAGTTCCAGGACAGGAAGACAGAGAAACCTGTCACAAAAAAAAAAACAAAATAAAATAAAAGTACTTTGTTATATTGCTTATTTTTCTTATGTACTTATATATTCTCATTTATCTTAAAATTTTAAGTAAAATACCGAATTTTGTAATTTATAATACAGTTATTTCTTGCTGTCCATTGGGCACTAGTTCCAGGAGCACCTCAGACTTGAAATTCCATGGCTGCCTAAGTCCTGCTGTAAAATGACAGTGTCTGCAACCCTCTGCAAACAATCTCCCATGCGCTGAGAATCGTCTCCAGATTCTCTTGACTCCTAATGCAGTGGCAATGCTACCAAAACAGTGACGCACAAAGATGCCGTGTCGCCTAGGATACGGTGAGCAAAGCCTATGTGTTCAGCACAGACACATTTGGGGCAATCCTTTTGATGCTCCGTTTGCTGACTCTATGTATGGGCAGCCTGTGGAGACAGATGCTCTCAGGGAGAAGAAAACGACTCCAAACCCTTCTTGCACGCTAGCATGGGTGTGCCCTGTCCATCCTCTAACACTCGCCCCTGTTTGATTGACTCGTAGCTGTCTCTCCTGTCTGTCTATATTCTGCTTCTTCCGAGCACAGCCCCAGGGTCCTGTCTCATTGAGTTTGCCACATGCCCCACCCATCTAACTGGCCTCTCCCTACACACTTCTCAGTTCTTTTTTAAATTTATGTCTCCCTCCCCCCGTTTTGACATGTGTGTGTGAGTGTGCATGTGTGTATGTGAGTGTGCATGGTGTGTATGTGAGTGTGCATGTGTGTATGTGAGTGTGCATGTGTGTGTGTATGTGTGTGTGCATGTGTGTGAGTGCACATTTTGGGTGTGTCTGCAAGTGTTGAAGTCTGGGATTGATGACAAGAATCTCCCTTGATCTTTCTTCCATCTTATCCATTGAGGCAGGGTCTCTCAACCAAACCCAGAGCTCTCCAATACAGCTGGTCTCACCAGCCAGTGTCTGCTAGGGATCCCCTGTCTCTGTCCTTGAAAGCAGAAGTGACAGGCAAGCTGCCACAGCCACCAGCATTTATTCGGGATTTGGGAATCTGAACTCTGCCCCTTCCTGCTGAGCCCGCTCGCTAGTCCGTATATTCCTTTTCCAGCACAGCTTGCTTTATTGTTGCTCTTGAATCTTCCTTCTATTATTCAGAGGGAATCAGTCTCCTTGCATTTAGATCACAGCATCCTGTGGTCAGTGTTCCTACACTAATGTTTCCCATAGCTCCCAGAATCTCTCACAGTAATAATACCTTGTGCACAGCAGGCTATAGTGAACGTGTGGGGATCTAACTATTCAGCTTTGTTTGGCGGAGATTTGATAGGCGCATCAGTTCCAACTCCCGGGGATGATACATGAATCTGAAAGGTAAACAGAAGCCCTTCTGTTTACATGCACAGAGCGAGCTCTCCCAGGCCTGCTAACCTGACTTAGAGTAGCACAGATCAGTTTCTATTCCCGTTCACTTTTATACTGGGGTTGAAATGATCAGTACACCCTCTCTATTTGCCCTTTTGCCCTGCCTTGACCTTCCTGGCCGCGGTTTCCTGTGCCAACCCTTCCTTCAGCTGTGTTGCCTTGCAAATTCCTCCTCTTCTTCCGTCCATCCCAGGTCAGATATAGCTCTTCAAGGGGCTTCTTGGGGACCCTGGGACCATATCAGTGCACCTTCTTACATCACATCCAGCCCTTTGGGTGACATACACACTATATATAATATTCATTTTTTTTTTCTAGTGAGGTGGATGTTGCTCACTAAAATATAAGCTATGAAAATAACAAATGCATGTCTTTATTGCCAACTAGGACTCAGTTCTCAACAAGAACAGAGTGTTTTGGGTTTTTGTTTGTTTGTTGTTTGGGTTTTTTGTTTTTTTGCTTGTTTGTTTTCAAAACAGGATTTCTATGTGTGACCGTAGGTGTCCTGGAGACCAGGCTGGCTTCAAACTCAGAGAGATCTGCCTGCCTCTGCCTACTGAGTACTGGGACTCAGGGCATGGACCACACTGCCCGGCTGGAACAGCATTCTTAAGCTGCAGTATGATTAAGAAGGCAGGGGTTTTATGCTGTAAAAGGCCCTTTAGTGGCAGTTCAGGCCGGACTACTCCTGCGGCTCCACTGAGCATGTCTTCTGTTTTCATCATCAAGAGAGCAGAGGACAGGAAGAAGTGCCTCTGTCCCTCCCAAAGGAGGGTCCCCGAAGCCAGGCAGTGATGGTGCATGCCTTTAATCCCAGCACTCCAAACTCTGTGAGTTTGAGGCCAGCCTGGTGTACAAGAGCTAGAAGGGTCCCTGAAACTGTACATCTCTGTCACTTCTCACTCCTCAGTCTGATGTAACTCATGTGGTTAAACCTAGATTTCCAAGAAGTCTGGAGATTAAATTTTTATTCTGGGTACACACATGCTCAGACCAAAATTGTTCCAATGCCTGCAAACAGGAGACCAGACACTGGGAGACGGTCATTTCCAGCTACATTCTCGGGTTTTAGCCTGTTGCCTGGAACCACGGGTGCTGGCTGAATGCTGCAACTAGAGGAGCACTTCTGTATTTGTCTTCTTGGATGCTGTAGAGCAACACAATATGGCAAACTGGGTGTTTGTTATACTCAGTGCAAAGATGTGAGAAGGCCCAGGTCAAGCTATCACTGGCTGCTTTCTTCTGACTGTTGTGAAGATCTCCACTCTGTTTTCTCCTAGCTGTGGGGCTTGCTAGAACATTTGGTATTCTTTACATTGTAAATCTGTCTCTCCTTTTGTATTCATGTGATTCTCTCTCTCTCTCTCTCTCTCTCTCTCTCTCTCTCTCTCTTTCTCTGTGTGTGTGTATGTGTGTCTCTGTCTCTCTCTCTGCATGTGTGAGTATGTATGTGAGTGTGTGTTCAAGTGTCCCATTTTTTTAAAATTTATTTATTAAAGATTTCTGCCTCCTCCCCGCCACCGCCTCCCATTTCCCTCCCCCTCCCCCGGTCAAGTCCCCCTCCCTCGTCAGCCCGAAGAGCAATCAGGGTTCCCTGCCCTGTGGGAAGTCCAAGGACCACCCACCTCCATCCAGGTCTAGTAAGGTGAGCGTCCAAACAAGTGTCCCATTTTTAACAAAGGGCCACCGGTCACACTGGGCATGTGTTCCCCGTGAGGATGAGATCTCAATGACATAGACCCTATGTTCAAATAAAGTCATATTCTGAAGTCCTGAGAATTCAGAATTCATATTAAAATGTCCGAGGTATAGGTAGAGACAGCATGCACCATTCAGCACAGTCAAGCACAGCAGGAATTCACTGGCTGTGTAAGTCGGGACAGTGTGGTCTGCCGCCGCACAGGCTCCAGGCACTGGACATGGCTGCTTTTACTGCCCCTGAGAGGCCTTTGCAGGCAGATACAGCTGTCCTATGCTCTTAGCCCAGAGGAACAGTACTCTCTGGGAGGCTCGGGGTTACTAAAGGTCTACCATTTCTACAGTGCCATCGGCCATTGTAAGCCAGAATCAGTCAGCCAAGCTTCAGGGTCAGCACTCCAAAAAAATCCATAGAGCCCCTGCATTCTGAGTCTTTTGCTCCTGCCTTTGGTTTTATATTATGGCCGTCTTGACAGCACAGGTCAGGGCCACCAGGGCCTAGCTCCTAGGTGGGCCCTCCCTCAGCACCAGCCCTGCCGGGAGCCTCATTCATTCTTTCCTGATGTGCCCAGTTCCGTCTGTGACCTTCTCCCATGTGTAAGTTCCTCTGAGCTCAGTCCAGATCATACTGCATTCATCTGTGTAACGCCCACAGCTACAGCTGGCAAAAGTTGCCCTCATTAGAAAGCAAAGGGGAGGGTGGATACTGTTATCATCTGGAGGGGATGGAGGCCTCCCCCACCCAAGCAGAGGGAAGTGCATCACGAAGTTTCCTGTGCTTTTTGCTGGCCCCAAGTTCTAGGATGCCAAGCCAGGTGGCAATTCTGTCCTCCCCCGGGGCCAAGTGTCAATAGTCTATTGTGCTGGCTAGTTTTATATCAACTTGACAGAAGCTAGAGTTATCTGAAAGGAGGGAACCTAAGCTGAGAAAAGGCCTCCGTAAGAGTCAGCTATAAGGCATTTTCTTAATTAGTGACTAATGGGGCAGGGCCCATAGCATTGTGGGTGGTGCCATCCCTGGGCTGATGGTCCTGGGTTCTATAAAAAAGCAGGTCAAGAAAGCTATGAGGAGCAAGTCAGTAAGTAAGCAGCACCCCTCCATGGCCTCTGTATCAGCTCCTGACTCCAGGTTCCTGCCCTGTTTGAGTTCCTGTCCTGACTTCCTTTGATGATGAACGGTGACCTGGAAGCATAAGCCAAATAAACCCTTTCCTCCCCAACTTGCTTTGGTCGTGGTGATTTGTCACAGCAACAGTGACCCTGGCTGTGGCTTCTCCACAACCGTCGGCTTCGGGGAAACTCAAGAGATACCAAAACACGGCTCTAACAAGAGCAAGGCTTAGGGACCGTCGCTTCTGACTGCTGTGGCTCAGCCGCGGACTTGCCTTCTTGACCACAGGGCGCACCAGGGAAGCCAAAGTTCCAGGCCACCTTCTAGGAGGCAGCGATCTGGTGGCCCTCCGTGTAGGAGGTGTCAACTTCAGAAGGGTGGGACACACTGCAAACGATTGCTCTAAAAGCCTCTTCTTTGAAATGGGTCGAGAAATGGCGTACCTCCTGCACTCCTCACCCCCGCTGTCCTTGGGGAGGGCCGGACAGGGGTCTGCTGGAGCCACTTTCTGACCAGTCTCACCTGGTGCAGTTCCGGCTTCCCATGGCATTCCCGTGGCTTTGGAATATGCTTTGGGAACTATATCCACTTCCCTAATGTTACACAGGAGGATTCCATCTGTCACACGTGGCATTAATTTCTTCCTGTTTCCTGCCTCAGCCCCTGTGATTCAGATGACCCCCCATTCAGGGCAGCTGCAGGGTGGCAACAGGAACCCATCATTGCTTCATCAGGGTTGACTCTCAGATTCCCAGGGGATTAAAAAAAAAAGCAGTTAGGCTTAGGGGAAAGAGGGCAGGAGGCAGCTCTTCCATTATCCCAGGTGCAGAAAGGATGCCATACTCAGCATCATCTTTGGCCGCCACTCACCCGGCTTGAAAGTCTCAATGGTCACAGCTAGAAAAAGAAAAGACCGAAGAAATGGTCTCTGCCCAATTTTCAAGGCTGTTACTTCTTTGTCCCTGGTCCTTCAATGCAGGCTCAGGTAGAGGTGACACCATGAGAGACCTTCTCCCTAAAGATGACCTCTGTGGCCTGTGTGCATCAGTTTGAGACATTAGGGCTTTCATCTCGGCTGTGATTTATTAAAATGACCGCTTTAATCACCAGTCCCTCACACTTGTCCCTGGCTATTAGTGGCAGACTGCTCTCAGGGCAGACTAATTGAGAGTGGCAGCCCTAGTTGCCCTGCTGTTGCTCCCACCAGCTGCACAGGGGCCTTGCTCAGAAATTCCTTGAGGATCTGTGGTCCAGGCACTTGTTTTGCCAAGTCCCTGGGGCCCACTTGGCAGAGTCCTTACCCAGGCATATCTGTGTTCTGGCTTTGTGCTGACTTAGCTCTCCTGTTCCTCTTTCCCTTTATCTAATTTCCATGTTCACTTATATATATTCTAGTTACGTTTTTTTCATATTTTGAGAGTGTTTGTTCATTGTAGAGAAATTAGAAAATATATATTATTGCCAGGTGGTGGTGGTGGTGGTGGTGTTGCACACCTTTAATCCAAGGACTCAGGAGGCTGAGGCAGGTGGGTCTCTGTGAGTTCGAGGCCAGCCATGTCTACAGAGTGAGTTCCAGAATAGCCAGGGTTACACAGTGAAATCCTGTCTAGGAAAACCTTGTAGCTAAGCCGGGTAATGGTGGCGCGCACCTTTAATCCCAGCACTTGGAAGACAGAGACAGGAGGATCTCTGTGAGTTTGGGGCCAGCCTGGTCTACAAGAGCTAGTTCCAGGATAGGCTCCAAAGCTACAGAGAAACCCAGTCTCGAAAAAACAACAAAAAAGAAAAAAGAAAAACCTGCAGCTAAGATCAAGTCTAACCTCTGTTCACATCAGCTTACTATCTGACACATCTGGGGAAAGTAACAGAAGCCAGTTTGGCCCACTCCACAGTTTGGCTGTCCTATCAGTGATTCCGAGAGTGGTGCTCTCCTTCCTGGGGCTTGAAAACTTACATGTTGGACCTGGTAGCCCACGCTCGGCACTCAGAGGCCAGCCGAGGACTGGGAGTTCAAAGCAAGTATGGTCTACATATTGAGATCCTGTCTTGAAAAACACAACAAATACAAAGTTATTTTATAGTCATAACAACACTGAGTTAAATTATTCAATCAGGAAAACATTACTGGTCACTTAGCTTATTTCCAACTCTTTGCATTTGGAAGCAGCGTCACTGTGGACATCTGTGGCTCCATCTTCACATACACACATTCACGTCCTTTCTTAGGATGAATGCCTAAGAGTAGAATGGCTAGGTCAAAGGAGTACACATTTTCTAAAAAAAATTATTTTCATCTTTTAAAAGTTATGTGTGTGTGTGTGTGTGTGTGTGTGTGTGTGCGCGCGCGCACTCGTGAGTGCAGGTGCCCTCAGAGACCAGAAGAGGGCGTCAGAGCTTCTAGAACTGGAATTACAGGCCATTCTTAACCTCTTTGGAGATGCTGGGAACCCAGTGCTCAGTCTTCTGCAAGAGCAATAGAAACTTCTCTTTTTTAGTGTTGTTTTATTTTTTTCCTTTTCCTTCCTCCTCCTCCTCCCTCTTCTCTTTACAGTACCCACCCTTAAACACTGAGCCATCCTTCCAGCCCCTTGGTACTGGTTTTAATTTCATACTGTGAACATAGGGCTTATGGTTTGGTATGTAGGTCTGTGGCAGGATGCTCACCTAGCATCACAAGGCCCTGGGTTTGATTCCCAGCACCACAAAAAAAAAAAACAAAACCAAAAACAACAACAACAACAACAACAACAAAAAAACAAACAACCCAAAACAGCATCCATACCTGGATATGCAAGGGAGACCTATTACAGAGAATCCGCCTCTGCCTACTCAGCAGTGATTAGCTTCTGGACATTTCCCTGCTTTCTCTCCCATTTTCAACCCATTCCTCCACTTGTTTTAGGGGTACAGCCAAAACATTCTGCCAGAAAGACTCTTCTCTGGGTTTTAACCTACTCCACCCTTGAGGCAACAAACACTGGCAACTTGAAAATGGGAGAGAGATTCCTGCAGTCCCACCCAAATACCTCTTTGGATCTCTTTCTCCCCACCTCGGAACTGGCCTGTGCATTTTAAAGTCATTTCAGATCTTGCCAGCCTACTGCAGAAAGTTTTATCAAATTATACTGAGGAGTGTTCATGCTTGCTAATCTTTAGGTCATTTTCTTTCTCCCTCCTTGCTTCTCTTTTTATCTATCATCTATCTATATCTATCTATCTATCTATCTATCTATCTATCTATCTATCTATCTATCTATCTAACGATCTATCTATCTATCTGGATTTTTTAGGCAGGGTTACTATGTGTAGCCTTGACTGTCCTGGAACTAACTCTGTAGAGCAGGCTGGCTTTGGACTCATAATGATCCACCTGCCTCTGCCTCCTGAGTCCTGGGCTTAAAGATGTGCACCACCTCTGCTCAGGCTCACCCATCCTTTCTCCTTTTTCAGTTCTTTTTTGTGGAACACAAGCTATGTAAGTGTTCTCTGTCCTTGAACACCGTTGTGATGATTTGAAAGAAAATGGTGCTCAAAGGGAGTGGCGCTATTCAAAGGTGTGGCCTTGTTGGAGGAAGTGTGTCACTGTGGGGCGGACTTTGAGGTCTTGTTTCTCAAGCTTCACTAAGTGTGACAGTCAGTCAACTTCCTGTTGCCTCTGAGTCAAGATGTATGGACTCTCAGTTCCCACACCACATCTGCCTGTATGCCTCCGTCCTCCCTTCATGATCATAGTGGACTGAGCCTCTGAAACTGTAAGTGAGCCACCCCAATTAAATGTTTCCTTTAGAAGAGTTGCCATGGTCAAGGTGTCTCTTCACAGCAACAGAGCCCTAACTAAGACAACCACTGACAGTCCTCCTTTTCATTTGGGAAGAATACCACTGGTAGCAGTTTTAGTTGGAAGTTACCTGGTTGTGAATGAAGTTTTCTTGTTGAATATTTGCATTTCTGTCTTTGTGAATTATCTTTTCTTAATTTTCCTGTGTGCTGTTTTTTAAATCACCATTTCTGTTTATCCAATAGCATCATGCTTGCTCCAGCAAATTGCTGGGAGAACTTTTCAGCCAAAAATAACAGATGATTGCTCTCATACAAAGTCAGTGTGTTTTCTAAAACCAATATCAGATCAAATTCACAGCTCATGCTCAGATCAACAAGCAGGCTGGCTGACTGGAGACGTGTGGATGCAAACGGGGTACTGAACATGGGACAGGAGCTTGCAGGAATAAGAAGACATACCCTGTGCTGAATATTTTATGTCAACTTGACAGCAACTAGAGTTATCTGAAAGGAGGGAGCCTCAGTTGAGAAAATGCCAACGTAAGATCTGGCTAGAGTGCATTTTCTTAATTAAAGATTGATGGAGGAGGGCCCAGCCTGTGTGGGTGGTGTCATCCCTGGGCTGGTGGTCCTGTGTTCTATAAGAAAGCAGGCTGACCTTTGGATGTCACTGTGGCAATTTCTCAGAAAATTAGGAAACAACCTTCCTCAAGACCCAGTAATACCATTATTGGGTATATACCCAAAGGATGCTCAATTGTGCCACAAGGACATGTGCTCAGCTATGTTCATAGCAGCTTTGTTTGTCATAGCCAGAACCTGGAAACAACCTAAATGCCCCTTGACTGAAGAATGAAAAAGGAAAATGTGATTATATTTACACAATGGAGTACTACACAGCAGAAAAAAATTATGACGTCTTGAAATTTACAGGCAAATGGGTGGAGCTAGAAAACATCATATTGAGTAAGGTAACCAGACCCAGAAAGACAATTATCACATGTACTCACTCATAAGTGGTTTTTAAGCATAAAGCAAAGAAAACCAGCCTACAATTCACAATCCCAGAGAACTTAGACAACAATGAGGACCCTAAGAGGGACATACATAGATCTAATATACATGGGAAGTAGAAAAAGACAAGATTTTCTAAATAAATTGGGAGCATGGGGATCATGGGAGAAGGCTGAAGGATAGGGGAGAGGCAGCAAGGGGAGCAGAGCAAAATGTGGAGCTCAATAAAAATCAATACAATTTAAAAAAAGAAAGCAGGTTGAGCAAGTCATGAAGAGCAAGCCAGCAAGCAGCTCCCCTCCATGGCCTCTGCATCAGCTCCTGCTTGCAGGTTCCTGCCCTGCTTGAGCTCCTGTCCTGACTTCTGTCAGTAAAGAATAGCGGTATGGAAGTGTAAGCCCTTTCCATCTCACGGTGTTTCACCACAGCAACAGAAACCCTAAGACACACTCCTAGGCCACCCAGTCTCTCCTCCTCTCGTGGTTATACCTGGGGCAGCTGAGGCAAACAGCACACGGACGACTCCAGTTCCTTCTGCCTTTAGATCACACCCATGTAAGACCCTGCAAGCCCCATCCGGGAACTTTCAATCACAGCATTGGTTATGTGTTTATTTGTAGAAGGCAAACAGTGCCTTAAAATACACCAAACATTGGTGAAAATGAAATTTCTCCCCCCACCCTGCTCTCTTTTTAAAAATACTTTTCAGCACGAAGGTCCGGGACCAGGTGAATACGACTTGAAAGCACCCCCAGTAGGCTCCGTCACCTCTTGTTTTCGATCCAAGGTTCCCCGATTCTTGCCTGTTAGTTCAGTAAGTATGCTAAGCCAGATACCTGTGTGTGTGTAGGGGGGCGGGGGCGGGGGTCTTAGGATTCCACGTGCTCGGATGGGGATTGTCACGCACGACCACGATGGAGGTTGTATTGAAGTCCCAAGACTTTGGCTAGACCCCGAGCTGCTTCTGTCTTAAAGGCAGGCCACTGAAGGCCAAGGTAGGCCATGTCCAGGAATGATTTCAGAAAATAACATTGTAATCATCTCAGAGGCCTTTTCTGTTTTACCGGGAAGCCTCCATCTCCCTGAGAAGTGTCTGCCAAGGCTGGGCGATGTTTGGAGGAGTCTGCTTGCTAGCCTTTCCCATGGTGAATGCTCTGTCCCTGGGTACCAGAGGCTGCAGGTGGCGGTTCAAAGGAGACACATTTCACGTGCTGTACTGCCTGCTGGACTGCCTCATGTAAACCTCATCCTAGAAACAGCTTTTTTTCCCCTCAAAGTAAGTATGTTTTCCTGTCCTGGGTGACAGAGTTGATGCAGGATCTCCAAGACTTTCCACTGCAGAGCCATTGGCAACAACAGTTGGTCCTCTCGACACTAACCACCGCCACCCTCTAGGGACTAAATGCCACCCTGCCATTTCCTCTGAAGGATCCTCGGGTCTCTCGAGAGCAGCAGGGACCCTTGCTGGAGGACAGGGCTTTCTAGGTGTCCCATGTAGCTCTTGTGACCTCAGAATCTGTCATCCTATTTCCTCTGGTATTGGGTTGTCCCCTTTCTGACTGCTCAGGACAGTGGATCACAGCCACTTGGGTGGGTAAAGGGACCACTCTTAGAAGCTTGAGCATTTCTTGGGAATGTTTCACAGGGTTCAGGTCCCAGACATTCTTGGAAGTCATCTTTGCTTCCAAAGGGTGTCATAGGCATGGAGGACAAGGAAAGCATCTTTGGAGTCCGTGTAAATATTAACTCTGTTTCTTTGGGACCATTCTAGAGCCCGAGTGAGAACCATGAGCTCTGCTAACTGAGCCCTTTAGTTTCTAGGTTTTGGTCCTGATTCAAGTACCTTGAAGCCAATGACTATTGCATATTCTGTATACTGAATTCCCTCTTTTTCAAGATCTTCCTCTGTGTAGAGGACCAAGTATGGTTGCCAGTGGTTGATCTGAGAGATTGGGATGAGCTGCATACTTATCCAGGAGGACCTCCTCACCAAAGTGGGCAGGCTCCCCTTCCTCTCCTGGTAGATGAGAAGTCTGTTACTAGCCAGTCAGAGGTTTCCACTGTTGTTTGAAGGTTTATGGACCTTACAGGGACAGCCAAGAGTAGACTTTTGGGCTCAAGGATTAGGAGTTGAGTGGCAGTAGCTGCCCACAGGTACCCAGGTTAGTCCTTTGCCACCCCACCTAATTTATTTCTGTATCCTACAGGCTGAGGATAGGGGCCTCGAGATGGGCAATCACACCCAAAGCTGTGCCCTGTCTCTCAGTTATGGACACGTGAAATTTGGGCTGAGGAAGTAACCCTAAGGCAAGGGCTGGTGCCTTCAAAATGTCCACTGTAGAGTGGCTGGGCTGTAGGTCCATTGTTTGGAGATGTGATGCAGACACGGGGTCAGTGTGATTACAGACAGACGGACAAGTAGCTGGAGAACTTCCATACTTTGGTGGCATCAGCAGTACTCCAAACAGACATCCGACTGGGTCTATAGGTCAGGCCTTTCTCATGATAACTAAACTCCCAAGAAAACCGAGTAGATTGCTAGAAAGGACAGTGTCCACTAAGTAGGGTCTGGTGTCTGGAGTTGTTCCTTTCTCTTAGAGAAAAACTTCAAGATCACCTGGTGACAGCAAAATTAGGACTGGAGAATTGTACTGGATGTTCTGCAGTAGGATGACAGGGTGACAGAGCCACAACCGGCAGCCTTCCGAGGGGGTGGCTTTGTGTGTGCGTGCCCGTCTCTTGTTCTGTGGGCCGGCCTTCCAGTACTGCATGCTCCTGCTGCGTCCCCATTAATAGCGCTAATAAAGGCTTCCGCTTCCCTTGACGTGTGGCCAGGACTTGATTAGATTTCCAGGCTGCTCCTTTGCTCTGGCCAAGCAAACATCCTGCCTTTAAAAGGCAGCTTTTGTAGGCAGCTGATGTCATCTGCCAGGCTGACTGCTCTGTTCCATGCTCAGGGGTGATGCTGTTTCCACCCGCTGCCTCCCAAAGAGACAGACTGAGCAAGGAAGGGCAGGCATGACCAGGAGTGAGAATACTGGATGGCAGTGATGGAGCCAAGATGCCGGGGGCTGGCTGGGCAGAGCACTGTCTGATTTGGCAGGGCCCCAGTGAGCCTTGTGTCCCCCTGCCAGGCAAAAACACTGTACAAATTGGTGGCTTAGGGCCATACTGGGTACTGGCGCCAGGACTCAAACCCAGGTTTGCTGGATTTGGAAGCCTTTATCATTGATGTTCTTTTCCTCCTTTTCGTTTGTGTGTGTATGTGGCTGTGGAGTGTGTGTGTGTGTGTGTGTGTGTGTGTGTGTGTGTGTGTGAGAGAGAGAGAGAGAGAGAGCATGTGTGTGGACCAGAAGAGTCATTGACCGTTTCTGTCACCCCTGCCTTATTCTTTTGAAGCAGAGTCTCTCCCTGAATGTAGAGCGCACATATTTCAGCTAAGAAGGCAGCCAGCAAGCCCCAGAAGTTGTTCTGTCTCAGGAGTCACAGCAATTCAAGATCATGCTTGCCTTGTTCTCTGGGTGCTGGGGCCTCAACTCAGTCCTCTGAAGTCCCCCCCCCCCCCTCTCTCTCTCTCTCTTAGACACAGTCTTACTGTATAGTCCAGTTGGGTCTTGAACTCATGATCTTTCTGCCTCCACCTAAGTGCAAACCACCATGCCTGGAAACCCCTGCCCCTGCCCACTACACTGGTGTTCTTCCAAGGGGCCCGAGATGAAGACAACTTGGCTTTCGAGAATGTGTGTGTGTACGTCTTTGACATGACCATCCGTGACCAAGAACTGGTCTCAGGCTGAGGAAAGGGCATTCATTTCTGCTCTAAAGACAGACTTTGAATACTTGGCAAAATGTTTTGTTTAAGAATTTCAACAGCCAGTTGGCGGTGATCCACGCCTTTAATCCTAGCACTCAGGAGGCAAAGGCGGGCAGATCTCTGTGAGTTTGAGGCCAGTCAGGTTTACAGAGCTAGTTCTATCTAGGACAGCCAGGGCTACACAGAGAAACTTTGTCTTGAAAGAACAAAAAACAAAAAAAGCGGGGTGGTGGCACATGCCTTTGATCCCAGCACTCGGGAGGCAGAGGCAGGCGGATCTCTGTGAGTTCGAGGCCAGCTGGTTTACAAAGTGAGTTCCAGGACAGCCAAGAATGTTACACAGAGAAACCTTGTCCTGAAAAGGAAGAAGCAAATAAGAAAAAAAAGTCAACAAAATGAACACATGATGTCTAAAACTGAGCACTCAGGCTGGAGAGCTGACTCAGGCTAAGAGCCTTGCAGAGGACTCGTGAAGGAGGCTCACAACCATGCCCATGTGCAAATGCCCACAAGCATACACACAATTAAAAGAAACAATGAGAGTCACAGAGTCCACAAACGGGGCTAAGATACACCTCAGTCTGTCATACTGCCAGTGATGGGAACATGAGAACCAATTGGGGCTTTTGGCTTAAACATGTAGTTGCAGAATCCAGTCTCTCCAGCCACTTGCCACTAGACCAGGGACAGTAGTCAGGAGGAAGATGGCATCCTCTGTGACAGGAACTGCCTGGGCCAGTGCCACTGGGAGAAATCACACTTGGAGGTATCTGGAAAGGGTAGCCCTGCCCTCACCCCCAGCAGGTGTCCGTGGTCCGTGGCTTTCCTGCCTTTGTCTTGGCACCTCCCAGCCTCCCAGTGAATCCAACAGAAGCCCCTCCAGGTCTCAAGACACACTCTTTATCTCTGCCTGCAGGGAATGAGTCAGCCACAGCTCATCCAGCAGCTGGACACAGGAGCTAAGACTGTCGATCTCACCAGCCCCCTCCCCTCTTTTTTGTTTTGTTTCAGAAAACACCGGGCCCGGGAGCATACACAGCTTCAAGACAGTTCCCTAAGCAGTCCCCAACCATCGCCAAAATGGGTAGAGAACACAGCCTCTTCTTCAATAACACAATTGGCTTTTAAAATAAAGTAACATTGGCGCCATGCTACTTTGAGTTTTAGCAAGGTTTTATGTCTGGAAAGAGCTTTCCCATTGTGACCTTGCCCGTTTCTTGTGGGGACTGACCTTGAATCAGTTGCTTGGGTGACCATCCTGTAGGGTCCTAGTCTGAGCAATCAGTTGCTCTGCTTAATCCAAGAGGAGGGCTGTCCCAGAGACTGGTCCAGGCTATGTGCAGTGTGACCTTCTCTATCGTGCTAATGTTGGAAGATCTCCAGACCCCCTTGAAGGCTTCTATGGGTCCGCTGCATCAGCCCACAGGTAGACTTGGCAGGCTCCCAAAAGGTGTCACTATTCTCTCTTCCAACTTCCCGAGAACAATTTGACTCAGCCATGGCTAGTGCCACACAACAGATAACATCGTGGCCAGTGACGGATTCACATGACAGTGGTCTCGAGACAGTACAAAGGAGCAGCCTCTATTGCCTGTGACACTGTGGTGCACGGTAGTACAAAGTTTGTGTGCTGTGTTTAGTACACAGTATAATCATCGGTATAAACCAAGCCATTGGCCTGTCTGTTGGGACTGTGCAAGTATGGTACTTGTGGGACTGTCCTCTCAGGCACCGTCGTCACTGCCTGTTGACACGGATGTTCCCTCAGGAGGAGGGGCCCGATCACGGGTCCCCTGAGTATTCACCATGCCACCCGGCCACTCATGTGCAATTCTGTCCTAGTTGGACATGGCCTTAGTGGGGAGCACCAAGGTGTGGAGATGGGAGAGACTAGGCAGGGAGTCGTCATCTACACAGCCACGCGGGCGCTAGCAGCCACACTGGTTGCAGACCCTCCAGTGTGGCTGCCTTAAGGCCACCCGTGTTTTTTTCTGTCTGTGAATCCTCATCCACTACTGTAAGCAAGCCTAATAAACTGGTTGGTTTCCCAGAGTGAACTTTAGAATTTTACCTCAGTTTGTCATCGGAACCTTAGGAGGGGTGGGGTAGGTATTATTTGTATCTTCCTCAGGAAGGAATTTTAGTCATAGATACATTATAGCTATTGTACAGAGAAAATGCCTGATCGTGGATGGCTATGTTACTGGTTTAATTATTGTAATATGGATTTACCCCCTTCTCTTGCCTTGTATCATTTTCTGTATGTTAAACCTGTGTGTGTGCACGTGTGTATGTGGGTGTGTGCATGCATGTGTGTATGTGTGTTGCATATATGTGTATATGTGTACATGCATGTGTGTGTGTGTTGGGAGTCACACACAGGACCTTGTGTATAATAAGCATGGGGATTATTACCAAGCCTCAGCTCAGCTCATTTATCGTTAGTTTAGAGTGTAAGCCTTTTACCTATTAAAAAAACAAGCAAGTTCACAGTAAAACAGTATATTATGGGATAGGGAGATGGCTCTAAGTAGGTTCCAGTGCTAGAACCCACATAAAAGCTGAGCATGACCAAATACATAGAACCCTAGCGTTGGGGTAGGGGGGCAAGACACAGCAGGAAGATCCCAGAATTCACTGACTGGTCAGTCTAGCTGAAATGGCAACCTCCAGACTCAGTGAGAAACACGGTCTCAAAAAATACTATGGAGAACGATAGAGGAAGATACTCAAAGTTGTCTCCCACGCAGGCGTGGGCCTGTGTGTCCATGCACACCAGTGTACACACACGCACAACTATCACACACATACACAAACACCCCAGTATACTACGTTGTACCCATAGCAACTCAGGCATCTCGTGTTCACTCTTGATTGCATCATTTTCATGTATTCGATTTAATCTTATGTTTTGTTCATCACGGCTTTAGAAGCATAAGCTATTCCAATGACATAGGTGTTGCGTATATATGCATATATATCATATCATATTGCATACGATATCTAGGTTTACGTTTGCATACAGTAGCAAAATCAATCAGTGAGTGTGCATGATCCCATTAGGTGCCCATGACTATGTTTCTGATTCCAAGGCAATGAAAATCTCGAGTATCTACTATGTGCTGGGTGCTGTGCCTGGGTTGAGGGGCTTGGGACAGAGGTGAAGGGTCATGGGATTGAACTTGGCAGGGCAGTAAGGGAAACCAGGCCTGAGAGGGAGTCTAGGAGCTATGCTGAGCAGCTCCAGAGAATCCCTGGGTTCAGAGGCTTCAAGAATGTCCTCATGTGAGTGACAGCTCTCATGCAAAGACCAACTCTAGTCTTTGAAAGATGCCAGACCACTGCCCGTGCCCAGAGGAGGACTATGACCTGCCACATGTGTGCAGTGGAGGGAGAAGGCAGCAGAACCAAGCCCCAACACATGCAGACTGGGAGCCTGGCCAGTGCCCCAGAGACCCAGGAGATGAACAGGGAGAAAAGAGGAAGCTGATTGGGGCAAGGACCACCATCTGGGCAAGGGCCCAAGGCAGGGATAAACGTTTGCTGAGGGAAGCAGCAAGGGAAGTGTGGCTCTGCAAAAGTGATGGGGGAGGGGCACGGGAGGGAGCACAGCTGTGGGTGGGCAGAATGGCAGAAAGTCCTTTCCTAGGTCCAGGAGGATCACCAGATTGGCCCTATGGAGGACAGCAGGACTCAGATCCTACTGCTGGCTGGCTCTGTTAGGTTTTGGTGGGAGTGTGCTTTATGTTTCTGTTGTTGTAATAAAATGCACCTTGAAAAGCAACTTAAGGAAGAAGGGCTCATAGTTCAAGTACAGTTTAACTCAGTGAATGAAGTCAAGGTGGCAGCTTGTAGTCACATCCATAGTCAAGAGCAGTGTTGTGGTTTGAATGAAAAGGGCCACATAGGCCCATACGGATGGCACTATTAGGATATGTGACTTTGTTGGGGTAGATGTGGCCTTTTTGGAGGAAGTATGTCAGTGGGGGCGGGTTTTGAGGTCTCAGATACTCAAGCCAGGCCCAGTGTTACTTTCTCTTCCTGCTGCCTGAGGATCTGGATGTAGAACATGGCTGTTCCCCCAGCACCCTGTTTGCCTGCAATCTGCCATGCTTCCTGCCTTGACAATAAATGGATTAAACCTATTAACTGTAAGTCAGGCCCAGTGAAATGTTTTCCTTTATAAAGTTGCCATGGTCATGGTGTCTCTTCACAGCAATAAAACCCTAAGACAAGCAGAGACAATGAGGTAATCTATGCTTATTTGGTGGGGGAAAATGGTCTGTATTCTGTCAATTATATTTTAAATAAATGCTAATTGGCCCATAGCCAGGCAGAAAGTATAGACAGGACAACCAGACAGGAAGTAGATGCGGGTCAATGAGAATAGAAGAATTCTGGGAAGAAGGAAGCCTATTCTGCAGTCCTGTCCCAGCCACAGAAGAAACAAGATGTGACTGCCCCACCAAGTAAGGTACCAAGCCACATGGCTAACACAGCTAAGAATAATGGGCTAATATACGTTGTAAGAGTTAATAAGAAGCCTGAGCTAATGGGCCAATCAGTTTATAGTTAATGTAAACCTCTGTGTGATTTCTTTGGGACTTAACGATTGCGGGGACCAGGCAGGACAGACTTGTTTATGCTCAACTTGCTCCCACCATTTGTGCAACCCAGGTCCTAATCAACACAGGTCTGTCTTCATCAATTAACACAAGATAATCCTCCACAGGCATGCTCGGAGATTAATTTCTCAGGTGATTCTAGATTTTTTTCAAGTTGAAAACACCAGCCATCACACTGGATAATGTCTTAGTCACTGTTCTATTGCTATGAAGAGACACCATGATCAAGGCAGTTTTTAAAAGAAAGCATTTAATTGGGGGCTTGCTTATAGTTTCAGAGGCTCGGTCCATGATAGGGAGCACAGTGCCAGCTTGTAACTGTTTGCTTGATTCGGGAAATAACTGGGCCAGCTTAAAGATAAACAATTATATTTTTAATTGTTATAAAGGGAAACTCATGCCACAAGAATAGGAAGTCTGAGTTCCACGGTAATCACCCAGAGAGAGCGCGCACCTAGTCCATCCCAGTTTTCTTCCTGGGCTCCAGGTAGCCATGCCTTAACTAGGTTCCACTTCTTAAAGGTGATTGGTTAACAGAGCTTCCCCCACTCCCCGCATTATTCAAGGGTTTTAATAGTATACCGAGAACAACTTGGTTGAGCATAAAAATAAAAGATCTGTTTTTTTTAAATATTTATTTATTTATTATGTATACAATATTCTGTCTGTGTGTATGCCTGAAGGCCAGAAGAGGGCACCGGACCTCATTACAGATGGTTGTGAGCCACCATGTGGTTGCTGGGAATTGAACTCAGGACCTCTGGAAGAGCAGGCAATGCTCTTAACCTACTGTTTAATTAAAACAAAGCATCGCGAAGGCCCGCGACGGGTGTTGACGCGATGTGATTTCTGCCCAGTACTCTGAATGTCAAAGTGAAAAAATAAAGAATCTGTCATTGTCAGATGGTCCAAGTGTCCCAGAGTCTTATTGATGAAGATCATGGTGTTGACGGTGCAGAGGGGGGTCCTTGTGTTGACAGTGCTGATGGATTTTTTTTGTTTGGCACAGGCCTGTAGTCTCATCCACTCAGGAGGCTGAGACAGGATATTTACAAATTCAAGACTAGCCTGGGAAAGTTAAGACCTTGTAACAGAATAAAATATAGGAGGGGCTGAGGGTAGTCCAGTGGTAGAGCACCTGTCTAGCATGTGCAAAGTCCTAGATTGATTTTTTAGTTTAATTTTTTAATTAAAAAATTTTAATTTAATTTTAATTTTTTAAAAGGTATAAGCCCTGTATTCTTAGTACTGTCACAAACTAAGTAATAGTAGGTAAGACATAATGATCTCTTTCTTGGGGACAGAGCCTCCCAATACTCCCCACAAGTTTGTGGACTACCAAAGAGGTGATTAGCAGCTGATTAGGAACAGACACATGTAACATGAGGGTCTGTTTGTTGGGGTTTCTGTTCTGCCCTATTCCCACAGCCAATAAGATCCCAGAGAAATTACAGAGGTCGCCATAATTTATAAACTGATTGGCCCATTAGCTCAGGCTTCTTATTAACTCTTGTAACTTATATTAACTTATTCTTATCTATGTTAGCCACATGGCTCAGTACCTTTTTCAGCGGGACAGGTCACATCCTGCTTCTTTGGTGTCTGGACAGGACTATGGAGAAAGTTTCCTTCTTCCCAGAATTCTCCTGTTCTCATTGTCCCGCCTCTACTTCCTATCTGGTTATCCTGCCTATACTTCCTGACTGGCTACTGGCCAATCAGCATTTATTTAAAATGCAATTGACAGAATACAGAATTGTCCCCACCAGACACGCAGGAACTTTCCAGGCTCATGTGTCACTGTAAGGATTCTGAGAAGTCGGTTCAGTTGCTGGAATTGGAGAGGCACAGGAATGAAATGGAGCCTGAGCTCCTGCCTTCCTGGTGCCTTTGAGAGCACAAGACCTGCCTATCTCCAGACCCAAGAGTTCCCCCTTGTAGATATCCACCTGCTCCTCGCTCTGCTCCCGTCCTCCAGGTCTTCTCTTCTGTCCTCTCTGCCATGACTTCTGCTGCTCTTTAGCTTCTTCTTCCACCAGGAGCAGCATCCCTCTGTGTCCTCCGGTTATATGAAAGTCAGACCTGCTGCCTCCTCTCGTGATGGTAATGGCCAGAGGAGGTAGAGAGAGGGAGAGACTAGAGAGAGCAGCTAAAGGGGTTCTGGGATCCTGGACACCAGAAGTACTATTTGTAAAGTGGGAGGATGGACAGAGGACCAGCTGGGGGCGTTAGGTCAAAGGTAAGACAGCAAACTTGGGTTTGAAAGGCACCCCAAAGTGTAGAAGACTGCAAGGGCATAGTTTCTATGCATACTTACCTCGAAGGGTTCAAAATCAAATAGTGGTTTAGAAGATACTGAGTGACAGCTCCCCAAAGTCTAAGGACATATTTGAGAGTGGGAAGAGTCATGATGGAGAACAAGGGGATGATGACAATCTGTACCTGGATTGGTTCCCTGTGTGTGTGTATGCCCAGTCCATCTGCCAGCCTGTGGACCAGCATATGGACCCACACCGGTCCATCCAGTCAACTAGACATCAGGGTTCTGGAGTTCCACAGCCCGACACACAGTTCCCATACCTCCAGCTGCTGCCTGGCATCTTCTGAACCCCATCAGTGTTTGGGGAGTCCACACTCCTTGAGTGACATTTGCTTAAGGAACTACTGCTCTGGCTTCAGAGGGGCTAGGTGATGAGTGGTATGGAGCTCTGTCTTGTCCCCTTCTTGCCAGACATCCTGGTGACACTGGTAGTGGGGAGGGCGCTTCCAGGTGCACAAGGTCCCTGGACTGATATGACCTTCTCAGGACACTGTCAGAGAAGACTCCTATGGTGCCAGTGTCCAGGAGCCCATTTCCCTTCTACTGTGGCAGTGAGAAACTTCTTGTCTCTGTTCCCAGAGCCCTTGAGCTCTTTGTGTCTTTGGAGGATGGCAGACGACAGAGTACAGACCCTGGATTCTCAGGCAAGGGTGGATAAGACATGATAATCTCTTTCTTTGGGACAGAGCCTCACTCCTACCAAGGCTGTGAACTACCAAGGGGGTGATCAGCAGTTGACTGTGAGTCCAGTGTCATGTAAGTGGCCAAGTGCTGGGCACGGATGTGTATTAGGGTCGTCATCGCCACCTTCATCCCAAGAGAGGACCTAGGAGGAGAGGCACCCACCAAAGCTCCACAGGTGATGAGGACAAAGACGCAGCTGGGTGTGTTCTCTGTGTGCCCCTCCAGAGGGATCCTTGCTGTACCCATTAAACAGAAGGCCTTGCCTAGGAAGGACTTAGCTGGTGGAACATCTCAGAAGGGAATAGAATTTTAATTACATAAGCTGCTATATTTTGTGTCCTGGGGGTTGTGTCACAATTGACTGGATCAGGGCAATAACTCACCCCCTAGTGAAGCCAGTCTATAGGATGCCAAGTGACCCGTACAACAAATGGCCAAATGGATTCTCTTGCTCAAGAACAGACTGCTCTGTGGCTTGGTGCTGTAGGAGCAAGGCAGGGGACAGTGGGACTGAGGGCCAGTGTGGTGGTGTCCAGCCCAGAGTCCTCAAAAATGTTTTTTTATATAATCATAATCCACAAAGCAGGTGCTATTCCTTTGCTATTTTGCAGATGAGAAAGCAGGTACAGAGAGGGTTAAGCATCTTGCTCAAGGCCACCCAACCAGTGGAGGACAAAGAGAGGTTCCAACTCAGTTAGTAACTACAGTGTCACTGTCCTGCCTCTGTCAGGGTAGGATGGAGGCCATGGCTGCTTTAGTCCCAGGTCTCTTGTTTCCCAGTGCTTGACCTACGGCTCCTTGGAGCAACTGTTGCCTGGTGCATTACCTTCAGGGAACCCATTGTCTTTACAACCAAAAGCACTTGGTGACAATTCCAGAGGATCTCTGGCAGGGCACAGTGGAGACTTTCCAGGCATCTCCCTAGACCCCTAGGCTCAGCATTGTGGGGTGGGCAAGTGGGAGGCTTGTTTAGTGGGAGGATTCCCAAGGCCAAGAGACATTTGCATGGTGATGATATTTGAGTCCCGGGTCAGGGTACGGTACAACAATGAACACTTTGGTACCCAAAAAAGAGTTGGAGTGATGACAGCTGAAATTCCATTCATATTCGTGTCTACAGATTGGCACTGTTAATTCAGACACCCACATGTGTGTCGGGGGGTATGCCTTAGAAAGTGGTGGGTGGGCTTGAGGCCCAGAGCGAAGCAATGCAAGGCGCGTCTCAAGCCTTGTCCTCAGACTTAGGCAGACTTATGTCCCCTTCTGCAGGCACAATGGGCTTGCATACAAAACTGACTTTCTTGTTCTCCAGTGAGGGCTGTCAGCACAGGGTCTGTGCACTGAATGGGGTAGGGCGGGGGTGTCAGGAAATGCCCAGATTCGGTGAGTCTCCACTGCCTGACCCTCCAACATTTCCTGAGTTCCAGGTCAGCAGGGCAACACTTTCTCAAACGGAAGGCTGAGCCTCCGCCCTTCCCTCTAGCCTCTCTCCAGACTGGCAGACACCACCACTGTGTCTATGGCAGCCCTTAGGGCCGAACATTGAAGGCTCAGGCATGTAACAAGTAACATGAGATCCACTGTCAGTCACTAGAGTGTGCGTGCTGCCCAAGGAAGAGCTAGGAAGGTGGTCCGTGGTCCGCAGAGCTGGACCTTCATATGCAATACCTGCAATCCTAGCACCTGGGAGAGACAAGGGGATCAAGAGTTCAAGGTCATCTTGGCTATTTCCTGACTTCAGGCCAGCATAGGCTACATGAGATCCTGCCTTTGAAGGAAAGTGGAGAGAGGGCTGGGGATGTCGTTCAGTGGTAGCAGGCACATGCATGCTTGCCACGCTTAAGGGCCTGGGTTCAATGTACAACCCCACTACTGAATGGGGGAAATCTCAAAAACAGTTGGGCTCCCCCAAAAGCCCTTCTTCTCTAGGCTACCAATGCCATGTTACAAGGTCACCGTAGAAGTAGGGACGGAGGGTGATTGCAGTGAGAGCCTGGGACAGTAGAGGGCACTGGGAAAGTCACATAATGGCTGTCCTTAAAGTATGGGGTGGCGGGGTGCAGTGTTGGGGCTGTCTGCCACTCTAGGGTGCAGGAGGCAATCCCTCGGGGTCATGATAACTCAGAGCCTCCCTGAGAACTCACATCATTCTTTGAACAATTTTGGTGCATGTTTTGTAGTAGATTAACTTGTACTTTTATAATTATATAATTGCTGAGGTATAATTACTTCAGATGCATTATTGTGAGCTTCTCAGCCACAGGTCCATCTGGATGTGGCCCAATCACCCCCAATCCTAGAGGTTCACAGCTCACCCCGCAAGGCTCTCCTCTTGGAGATCCAGACCTTGGAGGCTGGCCTTCTTTTTCACTGCCTCACCCCTCCTCCACCACCTTCCCAGGTTCCAAGTGCAGCCTTCAGAGCCTCTCCTCTGATGCGACCCTCCTCTCCACTGTACTGCATGCCAGAAGAATGAACACACTGCTTCAGACAGTCCAGTTTCCCCTTCAAGGGTCATTTATTCAGTTTCCAAGGTTACTGGGCCCTGTCCCCCATGGCCTCCAAAGACGGAACACTTAAGTCAGAATGCATTTGGTGTCTTTCCCACTGCTCAGACTAACCATCTCTTCAAGATAAACCAATAGTATCTGCTTAGTTTTTACTCTTTTTCTAACAGAATTCCATAAAAATATAGATGTTTAGCATATATATCTATCCATATTTATATACACACATACACATAGAGACCTTCAACCAAGAGACCAAGGACCGAATATCTTCCCTCTGGCCTGGGGCTGTGACCAGGGGATACCAGCTCCCTGGGGACAAGAGGGGACATGCAGTGCTAAGGCAGTAAAGGATAAAGCCAGGCTCCAATGGTCTGCTCCATCCAGGAAGCTGTGCTGGCCATGGTAAACCAGGCAGCTCTCAACACCCTACGTTCTCAAGCGAGAGCAAGGTGAAACTGAGGGAGACCCAGCCAGAGTGCAGGGGAGAGGGGGACTCTCTGCCACACCATGGGGGACAGTTCCTAAGGGAAGTTCCAGAGGCAAAATGGCCGGCTGACAAGTCAGCGAGGGACATCTGCCTGGCCCCTGGCCCTATCCCCATCCTCCTCCATCCACCCAAGCACGGGCTCTGTGGGGCTCTGGAAGAGGGGAGCTTAAAGACCAAGCTGGGGTATGGGTCACTCAACAAAGCCCAGCATGAAAACTGGGCTGGGAATGAGGATGTGTATTGGGGGAAGTCCTAGAAACTGTCACTTCCATGTCCCTCACCCCAGAGGGACCTGCACTGCAGGGAAAGCCTTGAAGAAATGTGCACTCAAGGCACTAGAAATGGCTAGGTCAGAACCCTGCTTTGTATTTCAAGGCCTACCCTAGAGGCCATTGGTATAAGGCACATGGAGGCTGCTGGCTGGGGCATGTTTCCAGGGAGACGGGAGTGGTGAAAATGGAAGCCTTTGGGAGGCCTGGCCTGATATGAGCCCCAAAGGCACTTGGTGGCACACAGAAAGTACCCGTAGCTCTCAGGAAACCTCCCCACAGAGGCAACACTGGGCATCAACGGTGCTAATTCAGTCTCACAGGAACCCAGGAGCCCACTTTCCTCCCTGTATCCGGGACCTCAAGCTGTGGCTGTCCTGGGCAAGGCCCAAGAACAATCTCCAAGCTTGCACTGCCCTGGGATTGGATGGGGGAAGTGTGTCCAAGGTTCTTGGCATGCCACAGCTCTGGAAAGTCAGATTTAAGCCAGTTTGTCTCCCAAGGTACCAGGAAAGGCCAGGAAAAGCCTGGCTCAGCCAGAGGGCAGCTGGCAGGTTCATCTCTATGGGACACCAACTCAAGATCAAAACCAGGAAATCCGGAGAGGGGGTATCGGGGATCTGACGGTGGGGCTTGGGTCCAAACACACCTTTTATCTAAAGGCCCCCCCCCCCCCCCCCCCCCGTGCTCAGCAACACCACAATGTCGGCCTCCAGGGAGCAATGCATTTGCTTTGGATGCAAATCTTGTCCACCCAGCTTCAGATGGCATCTCAGGCCTAGTTGGCCCTGCAGTGGGTGGGGGGGTGGGTGGAGAACTGGCATCAGAGCCTGTGAAAGCGTTCACTAATCATCTATTCCCTGAGGCCCACACCTGAGTGCAGCCGTCCTTCCCTGCCCCCTGCCTATGTCTGCTGTGCACACTGGACGGCCGGCAGCCTCTGCAGAGGCTCACAGCTCTCTGGGGATGATGGAGAAGGGGAGCACGGGGTTGCTGGCCTCCAGCTCCAGGGCAGTGAGAAAGCAATCGGCGGCAGCCTCATTCTGGCCCTGGTCCTGCAGCACCTCACCCAGGCCCTGCCAGGCTTCGTGGCAGGTGCTCTGTCTCTCCACAGCATCCCGCAGCACCTTCTGAGCCAGGCTCTTGTGGCCCAGTTGACTCAGCATCAGACCCTAGAAATGAAGCAAAGGGCAGGGTTAACAAGACCTGGACAGAGCGAGCCTAGCAACCAGAGAGGGCAGCAGCAGCTTGCTCCTGGCTACCAGCCAGAGAGGCCCTAGGTCTGGCTTGGCCACAGACAAATGACCACGTCCTTTATTCATGCAAAACCTCTCTGTCCCTGACCAAACCCTGCTTTAGCCCTGGAGGAACTAGGTTCCTTCAAGAGACAGGCCTGCAAGTCTAGACCTGATTTTGAGTGGCTCCATGTGGGAGATTCTGGGCCCTCAGTTCACTCTTCAACAAATGGGGAAGAAAGTTAACGAAAAATATCCCAGCATGGCTATTTCGGATGACGCAGCTCAGATGAGTCAGTGGAGGCAAAGCTGTCCAAGAAATGCAGCCAGGAGCATGCCGCCTGCAGCATGGAGCTGCCCCTCACCCCAGAAGCACCAGGAGCGAAGGCACATCTAGTTTGTGACAAGGAGGGGAAGCTTCTCTGCTTGCATCAGAGCCAAGCACCCAGCAGAGCCCACGCTGGCAGCTGAGGGTCACGGGAGGGAGAGAGGGTGAGGGAGAGCAGCTGCTGAGGGGATGAGTTAGAAGAGGCTCAGGGATGTAGAACCTGGAAGTCCAGGTCAGGAGGCAGGAAGCACGGCCTAGCTGTTTAGCTCAACTGACTATTACCAGAACTGGAGGAAGTGCCAGCAATTGTCGCAAAGGGGGGAGAAGTGAAACTGGCAGCCTTGAACACTCTCCCCCCACCCCCAAACACATACTGGGTACAAGGGACAGGGTGGAGGGGCATGAGGAAGGCTCAGGTCCCAGAAAGGCTATTCACTGATATCCGGCCAGGCTCTGAAGGCATCCCAAGATACCCAGAAGTAAGAGTGGAGGTAAATCTCCAGCTCTGACTTCCTGGGTAGGCAAGGGACCAGGGTGAGTGTGGGGAGCTGACTCTGTGCTTGAAGCCCCCTCTCTGCAGCCCGCCCACTGACGGCCATGTACATTTTTAGCTGGATTATTTTCCTCCTCCCTAAGCTCCAGAGAGTTAGGCCTTCGGTTGCTATGGAGATGCACCAGGAAAGATGTACATGGCTGACTTCATAAAGTCCTAAGAGAGCTTGGAACATGACCAATTAGGCAAGAAAGATGGTACTCAGGAAAACTGGGAAAAGGCTAGAGGTGCCGGCTGGAAGTCCTGGGGCCAGAAAGCAGGGAGGCAGAACTGACTTCCAGCACGGCACCTTCCTTTGACCCTAGCATAGACACACCCAAGGAAGGACTTAGCAACCTCAAGCTGTAAAGAGCAGGTGGGGGCAGGGTGTAGCCTCCAAGGACTCTGCATCTAACCAGATACACACAGCTTGCTGACTCAGGGTTGCCAGAACCAGGGCAGTGCCTGGCTGGCCAGCAGTGCTCCAGGCCACACTGTTCCGTCCACAGGGCCCGGCCTGGGGCAGGACCTTGAGTAGCTCACGATGGAACAGGGCCCATAGGGTGGAGGAGGAAGGTGCTAGCAGATGGCTGCCAGACACCAAGATGGGAGGTCTGATGAGGCCTGTGAATGCTGACCACAGAGGCCGGAGGTGGCCAGCAGGGCCTACCAGAGAGGGCACTCTGAGCTTGCTTGCTGGCCCTCTTTTGCACAGCATGTTTTACTGGCAAGAAGAGTTCCATCGCAGAGGAGTTTGAATTTCTAGCTGAGCCTGGTGGTACAAGCCTGTCATCCCAGCCAACTTGGAGGCCAAGGCAGGAGCATAACAAGTTCAAAGCCTGCCTGGGCAGCAGAGTTCTAGGCTACCCTGGGGAACTTAGTGAGACCATATCAAAACAGAGGGAGCTGGGGGTGTAGCTCAGTGGTGTAGCACTTGCCCAGTGTGTGAGAGGCCTTATATTCAATCCCAGGACGACAAAGAGGAAAAGAACAAAAAACAAAAGCATGTTGGGAGGTGGCAGCGCACGCCTTTAATCCCAGCACTCAGGTGGCAGAGGCAGGCAGATCTCTGTGAGTTCGAGGCCAGCCTGGTCTACAAGAGCTAGTTCCAGGACAGGCACCCAAAGCTACAGAGAAACCCTGTCCTAAAAAACAAAACAACAACAACAACAAAAAAAAACCCAAACCCAAACCCCAAACCAAACCAAAACAAAGGAAAGGTATGGGTGTATGGGAAGGAGCCAGAGTGTCTGCTGGCTGAACGTGAGTCTCAGAAGAGGTCAGAGGCCAGGGCTCAGCAGCCAGAAAGCCTGGCTGGGTTGAATCCCAGCTCTGCCATTGATGTACTGTGACCCCAGCAAGCAGTCATCAACCTTCTCCTTATCTGTGAACTGGGGGATGGGACAGTCCTTCCTCACCGGGCCCTTGAGAATTCTGGAAGGAGGGATTTGGAGAAGGCACAGCCAGCTTCTCTGGAGGGGTACCGTGGGTGTGGGGCAGGGAAAGGCCAGCACTGCCCATGTCTTTAGAGGCGGGGAGACGCCAGGATCCTCTCTGTTAGGAAGGGCTGCGCAGTGGATCTGGCTCCTGCCCTCCTGCCCCAACATGCTGACCTTAGAACCTGAAAGAAGACACCAGGCCAGGCTGGGGTCAGGCTAAGGCTGGAGGCCCAAGGCCTGTAACAGAATCTGTGGCCACCTGCCCCTGACACCAGCAGCACTTGTGTTTGGTAGCAACTCAGCACTGTTTGCCGCCTGACAACTGGGTGGGACCCAACCACAGGAAGATGCAAGGTCTCACCTGCTGTCCCCAGCCTGGCTCTGTCCCCAGGGTCTATCAGCACCCTCCCGGCACTTTACTGGCTGTGAGAACAGGTCTCCAGGGAGATGGTGGGAACACAGAGCTGGTGTCTCAGTTCCATCCCATCCACACACGTCCCCAGTGGAGTTGTGTGTCATCCCCTCCGCCCCCACCTGTCCTTCATCTGCTGAGAGCCATCTAGTCCCGCAAGGAGGCCCTTAGCTTCTGACCCTTCACAGTGGTGCTATGACTGGGTTTGGTAGCCATGTACAAGTTATCTGTGACCATGGGATACTACAGTTGCAAGGCACACTTAGGCTAGAAACAGCCACCACTGGTGAGGGACAGGCCTAGGTTCAGTCTCCAGAAATCCCTGTCTCTAGTCCCTCTTTCCCCAGCTCTCAGGGTGGGTACCTCTGCCCTCATCCACATTTCAGGTCTCTGCTCTCCTAGGAAGCCTTTCCTGAGATTAGCAAACCTTAAGAGATACCACCTGTAATGGTAAAAATAAAACACTGCAAGTCCCTGAGTGGTGACAGTGGGCAGAGGGCACAAGACTGACGGAAAGGCACACCATGCATAGTGAAGCTGGATTATTTATTTAGTGGGTTATGGAGGGGAAAGGGAAGGCGGGGGGGGGGGGAGAAGGGGAGAAGAGGAGAGAAAGAGAGAGAGACAGAGAGACAGAGAGAGAGAAAGAGAGAGAAAGAGAGAGAGAGAAACAGAGGGGGGAAGGAGAGAAGTGGGGAGAAGGGAGTAAGGCAGAAGCTGCCTTTTTGGGAGAGAGACGGAAGGGAAGGGGCTCAGACTGCAAGCAAAAGGTCAAGACCTCCCCACCCCAGCTTTTATCTTTCCTACCTTCTACTTTTCCTATCTTTCTCAATCCCTGGCACTTTCTCCTCCGGGCCCTGCCACTGAAGAATGACCTGCTGCATCTGGTCACTGGTGTACTTCAGAAATAGTTCTGATGATATCTTTGCTGTAAGTCTCCCATCTGCCTACGCGGCTAAATTGCAGTCTCCCGTCCCTATTTAAATTGTTCAAAGTTTAATGTGGCACCTCTCGAAGAGGCAGCTTCTGCCTCGCTCCCTTCTCCCCGCTTCCCTCTTCTCTCTCTCTCTCTCTCTCTCTCTCTCTCTCTCTCCCTCTCTCTGTTCTTCCCCTTTCCCCCTTCTCCCTTTCCCCTTCCCTTCCATAACCCACCAAATAAATACTCACTTCCTCTGCCCACCCATCTCAGTCTCTCACCCACCATGCAGCTTCCTGCCTGGGATCCAGCTGTCTTCGTGGCCCACTGTGGTCTCGGGACCCGCTGCCCGCCACCACTCGGGAACCTGCGGCATGGTCTCATGGCCCACTGCGCACTGCTGCCACTCAGGGACCTGCAGCGTTTCTGCTGCTGCACCCCTCAGGGAACCTGCAGCATTTTACTTAAACCATAACACCACCTCCATACCACGTTAGGTCACTGTGGGACTCTTGTGTGCCTCTCCTGGCCTGTACTCTAGGGTGAGAGGAAGCGACGTTTTCCTGCCAGCCTTTCTGCTCTAAGCAGGGTAGCAGGCTCAACAGAAGCCAGGTAGGAGGGACCTGGACACAGAGCCAGAGACACCTGGCTCAGCCTCAAGGGCATCCTGAGGGACCTGTGTCTTGCTGAGGTCTGCTCAAGACAGTCTGGAGACTGAGGGTCTAAGGGCATTTCCCTGTTAGGAGCCAGGCTTTCTGTTGAGCTACAGATTAGAATTGAGGCTACAGTTTGGTGTAGAGAGTGTCTTACTAGCCTTTCTAAGCTCTGTCACTTAACACTGTCTCATCCCCATTGATCCAGTGCCCCACCATGACGTCTCCTAAAGTAGGGGCACAGCAGGAAGGCCAGGCAGGGTTGGGCATGGCTCTATCATTTCTTAGGGAGCCTACCCTGGGAAGCAGTACTTAGTTCTAGGCCAGCTGTGGGCCAAACAAACTGTTCCTCCCCACCCCTGCCCTAAAGTATTTATAGAAGCTATTTTGGGAATTTTCTTTCTGAGCTCCAGGCACATTCTTGGAATTCTGTAACAGCCTTTCCAGCTGGGAAGCTGGGAATCAGCTGGGAGGCTGCTGGAGACAGCAGCTCCCCGGTGGCCCTGTGTGAAGACGCTGCAGCGTGGAGGAGCCATTGCACTGGAAGGCGCCTCTTCAGGAGACTTGGGGAGGCTGCCTGCTTCCAGGTCAGTCCTGGCTCCAGGTTTGATCAGGGGTGTCACCTTCAGCCTGCCCAACCAGACTGGGGACGCGCCCTTCTGTCCCACACCCCTTCCAGAACTAGAGTCCTAGGCCAGTTCCACTTCCCTGTTGGAAGCAAAGGACACAACTCTTCCCAGGTCCACCTTGTGTCCAAGTGATATACTAACCCCATGTCTCTTGAAGAGGCCCTTGCTGAGAAAGTGCCCAGATCCACTGGGAGCCCAGCCTAGGAGGGGTCTTCTAGGGTAGCTGGTGGCTGTTGCGCTTGTGTTGCCAAGCCCATGCCCATTCCTTTCTCTTTGTGGGTCTCTGGAGTGCAGTGTCCTAGCCCGGAGACCCAGCTGGCCTCTCTGACTGAATGGGGCTGTCTTCAGAGAAGCCTCTGGGCTAAGAGGCCAAAAGCACTGGACTGCCCAGAGGCAGGTCATATCTTGTGACTCTGGCTCACAGCAAACCAGGAAATGGAAGCCTTTGCCAGGCTCACCTCTGGTCAAGACTGGCCTTGACTCATTTTGAAGTCCCCAGGGGTAGAGTAGGAGGCTGCGTTTTCAGTGGAGTGAGAAATAGCCATTTGAGGACAGGGTGGCTTATTGGACAAGGGGGTTAATTAGTGATTACCCTCTGTCGTAACCCCAGACAGTCTTTCCCATTCCTTTGTTGATACAATGGATTCTGGAGCTAAATCGAGTCAACTGTGCCCAACTGTCATCATGATCTGAACCTGTGCCCAGCCAGGCAAGCTGGGCAGGAGGGGTGGGGGTGGAGGAGATTCTAAACCCTGGCCTGTCTGATGCTGGGGAGGTAGCACCTTGGACTAGCACCTCGCCCTCCGCTTCTGCTTGCTACAAGGAGCATGCCTCCAGGGAGACGTGGAGAGGAACTTCCAATGAAATCACTTCATCTGGGGATCAAACGGCCAAGACGGTCCTACTGAATGAACTTGTCTGCCAGACAGAAGCTTCAATCGATGGTTCTCCAGGCGCAGCCTCCACAGCCCCCCACCCCCACCCCCACTCTCCCCAAAGACAAAATTTCTGGTCTTCCCATTCCCTCAGTTGCCTGTACTCCTCAAGCCATCCACTACAGCTCCCCTGAAGAGCCATTAGCACCCCGCTTTGGCCCCTGTGACCTAGGACACATGCAACCGAGGCAGATGGGTCTGGGGGCCCTGAGGTCTGTGTCATGTGTCATCGCTCTGTCCAACTTTAGGGGACCTTTACAAATGGCAGGGCACCAAGCTTGACTTCTCAGCCTCTCAGCCACTCTTCCTCTGTAATGTCAGCAAACAGATGCTGAACCAGCCTGGCAGGGTGACAGCCCAGAGCGCAGGGCCAGGAGAACCAGCAGAGAGCCTCGCCAAAGCCTGCCACCACGGCACCTCTTCAACCACCTCAGATCAGCCAAGGCAAGGTCACAATCCCCACCTTCCCCCGGCTTGGGGCCTCTTGGGAGGCATCCACTCCACTCCTCTCCTTAGCTAAGGTCTGCATGGCCTTGCATTCTGTTCATTCGGCCCCATTCACAGGGTACGTGGGACCTGTGTCCTGAACACCTGTGCCTGGCCACCTCTCTCTGAGGTACTTGGTGAGGAGCAGATTTGGTGCAACATGCCTCTGAGCTTGGCTCAACTGAGAGCAGCTGAACATGGCCCAGGGGCTCCACTTCAGAGTGAGAAGGACCTTACGTGATGACTTATGCTCATTCTAACAGCAGCCTATATACTAGGCAGAGCCATCCCCATTTCACAGACAGGAACACTGAACCTCTGGAGAGGCAGGAACCTTGGCCAAGGTTAAACAGTGAGCAAGGCAAGGTGAACCTCAAGTGCAGGTCAGGTAGGCTTGAAAGCCACGTTCAACTGCCAGCCAGTTCTCCTGAAGCCAGCTGCTGTACTGGGATCTTAGCTAGCCAGCGCTAGAAGCAGTTCCAAAGGGAATTCTGACCTCTGTCTCGGCCTTCCTCTCCCTCCTTCCCTCCTCAGCTCCCAACTGATCATCAGTTTCCCCTGGAACTACAAGGCAGTTTGCACCGAAGACCCTTACCCCACACTGATATGATGTAGTCCAACAGAAGCCCACTTGGGAAAAGGTAGGACTAGCTCAGGCTGCTGCCACTGTGGGACCCCATGCTGTCTGCACAGCTTCCAGCTCCTCTGAGCCCTAAGGCATGCTTTGAAGTCACAAGGGCCAAAATTATATTCCCTTTGATATAAGAAAGAAAAAAGAAAAGCCTAGCAACATAATACCTAAGTTTTCTCATAACTTATGGTTGGACAAGGCTGGCCATCTCTGGTTTATCACTCTGAGAATCTGGTACCACCCCTCCAGGACTGGGAGAGCTGGGTGGGGATGCTCTACAGGCTTTTACAACCAGAGTCCACCTCTCTGGCCTCAGAACCCAGTTCTCAGTGCTGTAGGTGGGGGGGCGGCAGGGCGGGGGAAGGTGTGCAAAGACGTCTCTGGGGCCACAGCCACTCCTGAGCCTGTCACGCGGCTGATATACACTGAGGATTAGATCAATGAAGGAGAATAGTTTACGTCACTGTGCCATCAAGGAGGAGAGAGGTGGCAACACTGCTATCTCCCTGCCTTCCCAGGGCAGATGGAAGAAAACATCTGCATCCCTGGGCATTAGACTATGAGCCAAAGCTGGTACGGAAGGGTTTCCCACTGTGACTGTGGTGCCCAAGGAGGAAAGGTTCTGGGAGAACCTGCAGCTAGTCCCCCATAAGAGAGCAAGAATCTGTGTCTCTGAAGTCCGTCCCTGGGAGAACAAAGCAGGGGCTACACCCACAACACCTTGCATGCCCCCTCAGGGCTGAGTGCCTTGAGTTGTCTCCAGAGCAGAGAAGCACCTTCCAATCCAAGGCAAGCCAAGGGTGGAGGGAGTGGGCCCACCTGTGGCCAGAGCTTGAGTCTTTAGTGGAGCTGAGACTGCAGAACGGACTAACCCTACATACACCACTTTGGCGAGAAGGCTATTCTGAGCTAACAGCAGCTGAAAAGAAGCAGACACAGGAGAAAGATATTTACAAAGTCCCCTTCACCTCTACAGAGGGACAAAGGTTGGTTACAGAACTCAACATCAGGTCCTGATGGGCCCCAGAAGGGCCCGTTAGAATGTCAGGAGTACACTCACGAGGAGCCTCTGTCCACCATTAGCGTCCCATCTGGCTTCCCCAAACCTGCTGTCCCTAGAGTGTCAAGGTCCTACTCCTTTGTCTTGGCACATCTCTAAGACTGTAGGTTTTCTGCTGAAGACTGTCTAGGAGAGCGTTCCAGACAACCTCAGAGACTGTCACTTCCCCCAGCCCCCAATCATTTACTACTGTCTGCTTCTTCTGTTCCTTTGACTTCTGTATGGTGGGGTGGGGAGTGAATGCAGCAACTCAGAAAGACGGAGGAAAATGATGTTCTCCTTCATTGTATTGGGAAATGGAGTCAAACGTCAACCTCAGCCTCAGGAACAATCGATGACCCTCCCTGTTAAGGTGTCAACGTAGGAACACCCTCCTGAGAGGGCTCTCACTGGCTTGGTCAGACCATTAGCTACTGTCTAGGCTCCTGTATCCCACTGTGTTGGAAGTGTCCAGTGCTACCGAGGAGTTCTGTGAGAGAGATGAAGGGTAAGAGCTTGGGGTTCCTTCCTGCCCTCCCTGAAGACCAACCCTCCTTCTCCGTGGACACTGATAAAGACTCTGCTTCTGTACTCATACTACATGGGGCACACAATGTCAGCTATAGCCTTCCGCCAACACACAGAGTTCAAGTACTCTAGCCGAGGAGGGTTTCGGGTGGTGGAGGAAGGTGGAGACTGCCTGGCAGACACTCCTACTACCTGTGACAGCCTCTAGGACTAGACGGATCAGGGATCCTCTTGCTCTGGAGTCTGCTGTGGGCACAGTAGAGCGTTATGTCCCTGTCATCCCTCTCCCCCACCACCTCAGACATAGAACTGCCAAGGAGGCAATGCCTTCATGCATGGTCTGACGTGGATTCCTAACTTGCATGGAGGGTGAAGTCAAAACCAGGCAGAGCTCCCCCATCGCATCTTGGGAGGAAGATGGCAGACAGGGCAGCAAAACACCTGTCCCTGTCTTAGACACCTTCACAGGTGTCTTCTCTTCTCCTGGTGTTTGCCAGCCCTGCCCTATGATGTGGGTTCAAACCTGGCCCCTAAACAGTACCCTAGGAATATCCCCACCCTCCTCTTTCCAGACTCTGGGCAAGGGGGACTTCCCCATGACTTCAGAAGAATTTTCCAGCCCAGGCTTGTATGTGGCTGAAATCCCACGGGAAAGGATAGCTCTCCTGCTTACACCTACGATAGGCAGTGTTTCTGTAAAGGCTCAGTGGTGTTGTACAGCTACAATGTCTTCCCTAGGAATCTGCCTTGGCAGTGACTTCATGGTGGGGGATCAATACCCTTCTTTGTTCTTTTCTTTGGATAATTCTCTAAGGATGCATCTATCCCAGAATACACAAAACAATGTCTCTCTCATTCTCTGCAGATGGTTTTACAATCAATTCTTGGTAGAAATATCAAACTGGCCTAACCCACTAGAAATACTTTCCACTGTGTTATATCATATTTTAAAGATCCCAGGCTCCACTGATGTTTCAAAGCAGAGCTATGCTGTGATTGATTACCAATGTCTGTCAGTGGAGGGGCCTGGAGAATAGTGGTCTGTATGCTGTCTAAACCTCCTTCCCTATTTCACTGCAGACTTTCATGTGCATGATCTCATTTGATTAGAAGAACACTATAGTCTAGGGACCATTATTATCCATTTACAAAAGGGGGCATCGGGGACATGGAAGTTAAGTCTCCTTAAGACCCCCAAGTAAACCAAGGCCAGACCCAGGATGAGAGCCCTGATGTCCCGAGTCTCGGGTCAGCACAAGGAAGACATTTAGATGAGGGGAACACTCGAATCAACATGCTAAAAGCATTCACACGTCTTTAGGAAAATATGCTTAGTAAATCTTCTCCAGGCTTGCAATTTGCTATTCTTTATGCATATGTGTGGGATGCTGGCAGGAACAAAGCCTGTGGAAAGGGGATGGGCTGCCCACGCAGGAGCCGACTGCCCCTCTGCTTGCTGGAAACTGAGGGTGGGCAGGCCTGGCTCCGACTTGCTCCAATTTCATTAAATCAGCAAGGCACCCCAGGAAGAGAAAAGGGACCATTTCAGTAACATCTGCAGGGAGCTACTCTGGACAGCTATTCAGTTACCATGGAAACCCATGGTTGGCAACTGCTTCAGTTTCAAGAAAATAGCTACAAACAATAATAAGCATAAATGAAAAATGGTACACTGTTACTTCCAAATTGTTCTTGTTATTGGATTTTGCTGGGCTTGAGGGCTGAGACCGCAGGCTCATATCCGTGAATCATGCCAGCCCGGTCCTCCTCAGTAATCAGGTTTTCTGGACATGACCCCTAGTGAGGCATTAATCAGCTAAGCTGATGTCTGAAACACAGGAGAAGGGGGATGTGCCTTGTAAAAACACCAAATGCCAGCTGGGCTGTCCACAGGATGGGAGGAAGCTATGAGAAGAGACAGGGCTGTGTGATGTGGCCTGCGATTTCTTTATCTGGGGCTCAAAATTCAAACAACTCAAGAGGAAAGCTGACAACAGGAGCGAGGGCTGAGCAGGGAATGTTTGCTTGGTTCTGTTTTCAAGGGCTACTGGGTAGAAATAATAGAAGATGCTTTGGTCTCTCAAGTGATTTCTTTAGTATACGCCTAAACTCTTTAAACCCAATTTGAAACCCAACCCTTCTGGCTTCTTGTCGGGGCTGCGTCCCCTTCTGGCAGTGGGAACCCTCTGACCACATGAAACTATTCCCATCCTTGTGATCTCCCTGTGCCGGAAGTCAGGGGCACTGCAAGAGCCATCCTCAAGGTGAGAGGGCAACCAACTGGAACCCAGACCTCAACAGGACCTAGATAACTATGGGCTCCGAAAAGGTCCTTCCAAGACCACTCGTGCCTCTGCGGGTGGGCTTGCTTCCTGCTACTCCACCTGTCCTGATTTCCATTCTCCAGAAGCAGCTACAGAAAGCAAGGGGAAGGTCATCTTTGGAGTCTAATTCTACAGAGTAAGAATCACAATGATGCTTCCCAGGCTGTAGAATCGTCACTGTATGGATAAGCAAAATCAAGGTTCAGAGACAGTGACTACCCATGATCACCTAAGGTAAAAGGTAGCTAAGACAGGCTACCAAACCTCCCTACCCGTGGGTGTTGTAGGTGTGTCACTGTGCCCTTGGTACCCGGGTCCGGAATCCATGTTCTAGAACTGGCGTCTAATGACCCAGGGCCATTTGCAGTATACACTCAAGCTAGACCTGACGTGGCTCACCCTTGAGCACCCTAAGGAGACAGAGCTCCTATGGAATGGAAGAGGCAACTCAAAGGTTGGGGAGAGTCTGAGGACCCTCATACAAAGCATTTGGGGAAATGTCTAGAGTCTGGGTTAGCTCCCAGGGTAAGGTTCTAACAAGTGTCCATGGAATCTTTGGATGTAGATCACATAGAGAATTACACAACAACATGGAAGCCACAAAAAATGTCAACCAACCCTTCTAGATTTTTTTCATCAATGTAGACTCTGATAGGAGGGAAACAGCTCACACCGATAAGACATATAAGATACCTCTCACAGCAGAGCTGGCAGGAAGTCACTTTCTAGAGACGCCCAGTGGCAGCGGCGGTAGCAGCAAGGTGCTAGCCTGAAGGGTGAAGCGACGGGCAAGGAGGTGGCAGGAGGCAGGATGACTCACCAGGCTGTACATGATGCACACGCCGTCCGGGTTCACTGTGAGCGCCTCCTTGTACAGCTGCTTTGCCTCTTCCAAGTTGCCCTTCACCTCAGCCAGCCGGCCCCGCATGTAGAGCACCGAGTGAGAGGTGGGGAAGAGGCCAGCAGCCTCCTGGATGCAGAAACCTGCTTCCTTGAGGTGTCTCTGCTCCATGAACAGCTCAGCTGTGAAAACAGGAGCCGGGGGAAGTGTGAGTGGGGGTTTAGTCAAAGGGAGCGGCCTCAGCCCACATCCCTGAGCCCATAAAGCTGAGGCTGAGCCAAGGAGTCAAGACCCAGGGCTACCTTGCTGTGAAGTGCTCTAAGTGTCCACTCTGTCAGTCACCATGCGGGGTACAAACGGCCTCAGCCAAGGCCACAGAAACCCTAGAGAAAGTACTTTCACCATCCCACTTTAGAAACCCAGAACCACAGAGAGAGCATAAGGGATGGAGTTCATGTCAGGCTGCCTGACTTTAGACCCAGCACTGGGGAACAGTGTGGCCCAGGGTTAAGTGCGTGCTTGCTTGCTTGCTTGCACGTCTTTGACACAGGTCTCAGTCTGTCCTGGCTTTTGTTCATTGCTTCTCTGGGCAGAGGGCAGGATGGGAAGAGACCTGGTGACAATCCTGGAGGCCTCTCAGTCTCGAAGCAGAGTAACTGAGAACGTATACTGGGCCCTGGCGTGCTCAGGATGAGGTGGGAGCGTGCTTGGAGCCCAGGAGAACCAAATGCTGTGGAGGACGGGGACAGAGCGATCTGGGGCCTCTGCTGAGGACACGAAGCTCATGTCAAGTGGCACAGGGGCAAGGCTACCTCCTGGTCTGAAGGAGGCTGACTGGGACCAAGCCCCAACCTCACAAGCTATTCTGTCTCATTAACCCTCACAGGTAGGCTCAGAGGGAGGCATGCGTCATTAGGGTTTTCACCATAAACAGCGAAGCTGAGGTGGGGAGGGCCTTGCTCCAGTTCCTCACAGAGGAAGGACAACTGCAGAACCGGCTTCCTCTCCCCCCACAGCCTCTCTCTAATGCTCTCTCTCTCTCTCTGTGTCTCTCTCTCTGTCTCTGTCTCTCTCTCTCTCTCTCTCTCTGTCTCTCTCTCTCTCTCTCACACACACACACACACACACACACACACACACACACACACGGCCAGCAGTCAGCATCAGATCCTCATGAAGGGCTAGGGGAAGAGGTGCTGTTTCTCCCATCTCCAGGCAGACCACAGAATTGTGCATTCAGCCCCACACTGCACAGGCGTTCGCCCACTCCAGACGCTTTTAGACACGCTGCTTGCTGGCCCACTTTGTCTTCTTTCCAAGCGGCCCCCAGGGCTCGGCTGCCCCCTCCCGGAGCCGGTGCCTATGCGGAAGTCACAGAAGGATGGCAACACAGATGGGGAGCGCGGGAGGCCAGCAGAGTCTGCCTTGCGGCTCTGCCAAGAGCTTTTCCTAGCACAGGCTGAATGCTGAGGTTACACCAGTTCAGAGCATGTCTGGGGTAGGGAAGGAACTCCCAGGAAGAGATGGACAGACCTGGCTCTGTCAGGAAGACAGCCTAATGAACTGCAGTATACAGTGGGAGGGGTTCTCAGGCAGGAAGGCTACCTCAAGTTCATTGTATAATCCAATCAGCTTGCCTCATCCCAAAATATTACAGAGAGCATTTGGAGCACTTTTTTTTCCCCCAATGATGGTAAGGAGCTGTGATAATCTGAGAAATAAAATCAGAGGAGACAAACTCTCATGCCGTGGTTAGAGGGATGGGTAGACATCCAAGGCCCCTATCCTTAGAGGCAGTGACAAGCCAGGATTGGGTGGGGCTGGCGAGTGGACAGGGATCTGGCTCGTCTCCCTATCATTCCCCTTTTCTACTCTCCTATTGAGCCGCTACCGGGGCCTTGGCACATGCTCTATTTATAACTGAGTATATAATGTGCAGCTCTATCAAACACAGACTTACATGTCCAGTCCACCCATAAGGAAGAAAACAGGGGAGTGGCAGTGGCAACTGGGTCCAGGACAGTGAAATGACAGGTACAGGCTGGGCCAGGTCAGTGCCACAGTGGTGTGGTCAGGAAGCTTTTTCTAGAGGAGTTCACATTTGAGCAGGTAGAGAGAAGGGAGGGACTGTGTTAGAAGCCCCAGGGTACAGTGGAAACGGGTGCGGTATAAGGCTTGGTGCGGGTAGATGCCCACGTCACACACACACCAGCAGCTGTGGGTGAGTTCTCCGGGAGGCGCTCTGAGAATCTAGGGTCAGCAGCCAGCCAGGCTGGGCCCACTTGGCTCTGTCGTGTCTCATTAAGCTGTTTACAACTTGCTGCTCTGCCTCCAAGTGCCCAGGAGACCGTCCCTGGTCCTCGCCTCGGGTACTCCTCAGTGTGTTCACATCAACAGATTTCAATTAGTGCTGGGGGCCCTGGGGCTTTCTGAGGCCCTGGGCCCTGCCGAAAAGCCAGATACCAAGGACCCCTCCCTGAGAAGTGGGCTCCTCTGCCCTCTGATGGGTCTCTTTGGCACTCAGGCAGGAGTCAGAGTGGCAGGTCTCCTAAGGGCTCTGGCCACAAGGCCTCACACAGGTCCTGGGGGCTTCAGTGTACCTACCATGTTTTCATAACCTCCGTGTCCCTGGGCAGGTGCTCCTAGCTACTGCTTGCTGTTTTACCAAACATGGTGCTCTTAGCCAGTCAGCCGGCCGGCCGGCCAGCCACGGCTGCAGCAGGAGCCTGGTGGCATGGTGCCCACCACTGCCCGGATCCTCTACCTCAGACGGCTGTCAGGCCTGCCATGCCCACACCCATGTGCTCCCCTGGCGAGGGCTGGGTTAGCACTCAGTGCTTAGCCTTATCTATGGCAGCGCGCAAGCCTTTGTTCCTGCCTGTCAAAGTACATTCCCGTCCCCAGCTCCTTTTCTCTCTTCCTCCCTTCTTTTCCCTCCCTGCCACCTGCTCAGGCTCAGCCTCCTCTTCGGTCTTGGCTCTTGGTTCCCTCACTACCCTTCTCTGTGCTTTCTCTCCCCGGGGTACAAATGGAAAACAGCTGCTCCTTGGAGCTTTGCAAGTCCCTCTTATTGTTCTCAGAGGCAGCCTGGTCTAACCCTGCACCCAGAGCTGGTTCTAGTAGCCCCGCCACTCTAGGCCCCAGGTTGGGGGCTCATTTCACTCTCTAAGGCCTTTCCCGTACTCTTGTGCAACAGGGAGGGTCTTGTCCTCAGGCTGGCCCTATGCTGGGAAGCAGGGGACCCTTCCGGGACCTCAGGGCCTTTTCAGGTGAGAACCTGTCAAGACCTCCTCCGAAAATGGAGGGAGCTGTGCACGGCCTGGGACAAGAGTGAAATAGATAAGGCTCTAAAACAGTGCTTCTTGAGCCGGGCGGTGGTGGCGCACGCCTTTAATCCCAGCACTCAGGAGGCAGAGGCAGGCCGATCTCTGTGAGTTCGAGACCAGCCTGGTCTATAGAGCTAGTTCCAGGACAGGCTCCAAAGCCACAGAAAAACCCTGTCTCGAAAAACCAAAAAATAAATAAATAAAATAAAACAGTGCTTCTTAACCTGTGGGCCATGACCCCCGTGGGTCCAACGGCCCTTTCATGTGTCAGATATTTATATTACAATTCATAACAGCAGCAAAATCACAGCTATGAGGTAGCAATGAAATAATTTTATGGTTTGGGTCACTGCAGCAGGAGGAGCTGTAGTAAAGGATGTAGGTAGCATCAGGAAGGTGAGAACCACTGGTCTAAAAGGAATCTCCCCTGCCTGGCCTTGACCTCCACAGTGAGGACATATTCATCCATCTCAAAGAAGGTAAGCATGGTTCCCCATGAAGCAGGAGGTGTGGACGCTCAGGACAGAACAAAGGACTGTGGGAGTGGGGCAGAGAAAAATCAAAGGGTCACAGAGGATTCCAAAGAAGAACATGCCCCCTCCCAGCACTGAGCCCCCCCAGCACTGAGCCCCAGGCAGCACAGGTATGACAGTCAGGGCTCAGGACCCCACTGTTCTGAATGTGGGAAGGAGGGGAGAATAAATGTTAGAGGAGCCCTCCACAGCACCAAAGCAGGAGGAGCAAGAAGGGTAGGAGCCAGGCAAAGAGTCAAGGAAGACAGGAAATGAATGAGGAGCAAAGATGGATAAGGGGAGGGAAGGTTGAAGCCAGGCGGCTTTTATGGCCCTTTTCTACCCCTTGTTCTCAGCCTGGCTCTGCCCTGAAGGTCAGGGTCCCTCCTAAGAGCTGCTGTAACTATAGTGAACATCAAAACACACACACACACACACACACACACACACACACACGCGCGCGCGCGCGCGCGCGCGCGCGTGCGCAGTGGCTTACACTTGCAGGATGAGGTCCCTAAAGCTCTCAGATAATATGACTTACTGGGGTTTGGAGGCCAGGTCAGCTTCCTACAAATACAGAGAGCCTAGAGCTGTCTGGGAGTCCTTGGATCTTCAGGGCAGGGGAAGTCCCTGTGTGTGTCCTTACCCTTCTCTTTGGTACACTGTAAGCTGACAGAGATGCTCTCAGTAGTGAGAAGTGTGTGTGTGTGTGTGTGTGTGTGTGTGTGTGTGTTGCTCTTACGGAAAGGACCTCTGCACACTGAAGATTTTGGAACACACAGGGTCTGGCAGCAGCTTTCCCATTCTAACAGACCCATAGCCCAGGAAGCAGGACCCCTACTGCTAGCCTCAGTGCAAACCCTCCTGGAATCTGGGGAGCCTGAGGGAGTGGAAGAAGAAAGGAAGTGTGGGAGAGAAAGGGCATGACGGTCCCAGTCAGTTTTCACAGTGGACCTGATTGACAGATTCGGCTGCAGTTTATCCCAAACCAAACTTAGCTCATTCAGAAGTGATGGAGATTCCTTTTCCCCCTGCACAATATAGTATCTGTTAGCATTAGTGTGTGGAGGGTGGGAGTGGAGGGGAGAGTATGTATGGGGGGTGCTGACCACAATACGCTTAGCCTGGGCCAGGTGGGGCAGTGTGGGGACCTGGTCCTGGCAGCTTCCTCCAGCAGGTATTCAGGACATGCTGGTGAAGATGGCAGCCCAGGGACAGAGGATACAAGTGGGTCCTGACATGATGAGGTGCCGAGGACACATTCTCTCACTCCCATTGAAGCTGTACATCTGTCTATTTTCTGCTTCCGGAAGAACAGATCTCATGATTCATAGTGAGGCTTGGGGACATGCGGAATAATGTCAGAGTCCTTTGCAGTGAGGGACAGTCAAATAACGGAGCCCTGGCCAGTGACTCATAGGGTGAAGGGATACATGGAGATTCTACGGTGTGTCCTTATGAGAAGAGGGAGGGTACTTTTCCTCCATGTTTATCTCTTGCCTCAGAATGAGTGTCGTGAGGAGCCGCTGTGAACCGCAGGGATGTGAGCAGTGCCCTAGAGAAGGCAGAGTGCCACTCGAGGTTGCCCTTTCTGTATTGTTGAAATAGGCTTCTCCCTGGTAGAAGGCACCAGAGTTTTGGATCTGTGACCACACCCGCTCAATCCCCTGTGATTGTGCTTTTTTCTGTGTCCAGAGGCTGCTCTCAGACTTCTCTGTGCAGTGACATCAGGATAATGTCCAGAGCAGAAAGGCTGACCCGTGACTCACTGAAGGGTGTGTGTCTGTCATGACACACCAGGTTTTGCTCCAGGTTCCGAAAGGCCTTTCACCTTTCCCTTTCCTTGGAGTTCCTGCGGGCACATGCGCCTCCCCAGTGTCAAGCAATACACCTGGAAACCCAAGGTGGCTTCAGATGCATCCAAGTGCAAATCCCAAACACATCAGGAAAACAAAAGGCCTAGAGAGCTACTGTCAGAGGGCCACGTGGCAATCTGTGGGGCTCCCATGACCATGCTGACCCGGCAGCAAGGGCTCTGTTCCACCTCTCAGAGGCTGGGATGGCTTCACTGTTAATCACACCTTTCCCTCCCTCGAGACATTCCCTTTCTGAGTGCCACCCAACCCAGAGCAACCCTGAGATGCTAAGTGGGGCAGTATTTGCATTACATTGTAATCACAATGCTGTTCTGTCTAGGCTTTCTGTGAATCCAGGTCCATTCTTCTTCTCTCCAGATTCAGAGTCCCGGACAAGAGTGGGGACAGGCTGCACACTGATGTGTCCACATGTGGAAAGCATGCCACGGGTAGCACTGGGCCCTCATCAGTGAGCATTCTGACTGACCGCCATCACCACCTATCCAGGGAACTGCCTATTGCTTCCTCTTGCTTCCTCCTCCGTCCCCCTCCTTGGGGACGACAGGCCACTCCTGTGAGAACAGGAAGGAGGGTAAGATGAACCCAGAGAAAACGGGGCCCGGGGGCCCAGTCTTCGGCAGTTTGGGAGCCTGGTAGGCTTAGGTCTCCTCTCACCTTCTTGTACGGTGTGGGAGAGACATCTTTGTCTCCTATTCGACCTTATTCTTTTCCCTGTAACCCATCACACCACGGTCAGGTTAAGCTGCCAAACACCCTACAGTGTGTCACTCCTTGGCATTTCTGGGCCAAACACACACTCCGTAGGTGCTTCACAGCCACACGACGAACCGGAAGGAGGCTACCAAAGCCATGGCCTAGCCGTGGAGCGCCCATGACGCGCCCTGCCGACTGCTCTAACTTGTGAGTCATTTCAGACCAGGGCTAGCCAGTTGTCAGCCGGCACGGGATCTGATCTGGGTGACCCGAGCCAGAGCTTCCGGAATCCTATCCCTCTAGCACTCATTTGCCTGTAGGAACAGTGCTGGCCGGAGCCCAAGAGGTATGTCACCTGGACAGCAGTCTCCGTGCATTAGCCCTCTCCTGACCTCAGACCTCGCCTATCCGGGGGCTTCACCCCACTGGGCAAAGAAGAAAATCCACAGCCAGCCGGACAAGAGATACGCAGAAACCTGAGGGGAGGAACATTCTTCTCCTGGGGCACCTAGACGAGATGCTAGGATCTGAATTCTGGGTGCAAACATTCTCTGAGGTTAGGAGGGGGAGGCTAAAGCGGGGAGGGAGGAAAGAAAGAAAGTGAGTTGGGAAACAGAACTATAGAACTAAGAGTCTAACTTCGTAAGCCTCCTCGGAAATCTCTTTCTCCCCATCATCCTCAAGGACAAGGCATCAGTGGCTCAGAGGACACTCACCGGCCTGGAGCCAGATCTGTTCCAGTGTGGTCCATAGCTGCATGGGGCCCTGCTTCAGGACCGAGGTTGTTATGGTCAGCTCCGACATGGCCTCCTCCAGCCTCGAGGCTGCAATAGATGATGCCCTCCGAGAGCCTGCTGAACAAGAGGGCAAGGGCTGAACGGAACTCAGGATAGGACAGCTGCCACACACACCAGCTCACAGACCCTAGGGAGGGTCTTCTTCTGCCTGTTCCTCTCCCCCAGGGAGCGGCGTGCATCTGAAGGGGTAATTTGGCAAAAATCCCACTGAGAATTTATCCCGGGGAAAACAATCCTAAGTGTCCGCAAAGATGCTCACGTGACTCCTGCCTTTAATACGGAACACAGAAACCCTCACATGTTCGACAACAGGGAATGGGTAAAGCAAGTGAAAGTGTAGTCACGCAAGGCTCTGAAGACACACAACCAACACGCCGGCATGGCACAGTTATGGAAAGGCCTTCACGTTCTCCAGGTGAGTGGAGACCAGCTTGTCACAACACAGTCACCCTGAAACAACTAACTGTGGGCGTGCCTCGAAAGAGTTTCAGAGATTTTTCCAAGTAGATGGCAGGATGATTTTTCTCCTCTTTGGTGATCTTGACTTCCTGTCTTTGAAGTACACACTTTTCGCATATGTTAAGACCCTATCCGTTTGAAGCTGGGAAGCCAAAAGATCCTTGGGCACTGGTTCGCGGCTAACCTAGGCCCTCAGAGAACCTTACTTGCTGTGGCCGTAGGTGGTGCAGGCCCTGCTCGGGATTTATAAGCTGTTGACATTTGAAATTCCCATGCAGGTGAAACAAGAGCATGTTCTCTTCCTCAGAGGCAATAAAGGCTCCAATAAACCCAGGAGGCCTCAAAACAAACCACAGATGACTGGTTTACGAGACAAGAGCATGGGAAGCCCTGATAACTGGACACGATTCTCTTTAATTATAAGGACCCCCACCCCCACACCATGCCCTTCCTTGGGGACAGTGGGTCCCCAAGCAGCCAGGCACTGTGGTGGTATTTCTGGCGTCAAGCCCTGGGTTTGCTTAGTGAGATCTACTCCATCTGTCTTAACAACAAAGCCTAGCTTAACTCACATCCCCGGATCTGTCCCATTCTCCCAATTCACTCTGCTGAGGAGGCATGGGCTTTCTTCTGTTGCCCACGATGGGTGGCCACCACCCATCTTTGGGCCAATTGCCAGCCCCACCCAGAGCCAAGATCAACCCCGACCTTACCGGATTCTGCATCATGCGCATCTGGCAGGGTCAGGTGAATGCCGTTCTGCTTCTTCACTGTGAGGCCCTCAAAGCTGCCATCCCTTTCCAGGCCTCTGGAAGGCAAAGGAGGGCAGAATTCCATGATGCGGATGACCGGCACCCCCAGGTCCAGCAGGGAGCAAGAGGGAACCCCATCTCAGCAGACTCTGAGGCCAAAAGTTCAAGCTCAAGAAATAGAGCAAAGCCAGAATGGTAGGGAATGACAGAGACAAGCAGAAGGACAGACAGACCAGCATGGGTCCAGGACACACAGGCCGACATGTACACACCACAGTGTCCATGCCCTCTACCTCTGGGCACAGGGACTGCTTGCTGGCTTCTGTCTGAGGACGGCCTGGGTGAAAGTCCAGGAGCCACCCGCTGCAATGGAACCCTCAGACTGCCCAGTAGCCCCAGAGGAGCTCCGAATGGCGGGCAAACAAACGTGCTGGTCTCATTTTGGTTTCCATCCATTTCTCTAAGCTCCTGCACTTCCCACCCCATGGGGGGGAGGGCTTTCATTTTCTCAGGGTGGGAGGTGTGGGGAGCCAGGGAGGTAACTTCGCTCAGAAAGGCAGCTGCTGTTGCATTCTTGGTCAGCCCCCACCCATGCCCAAGGAAGCCAATGGCACTTGGCATGGGTTGAGGAAACTTCAGGAAAGCCACTACAGAAAAGGTCCCAGAAGGTGTCTTCCTGCTGGAGGTACACTAAGATGCTGCCTCCAAAGATGATGGAGCCACAGTCCAGGGGATCTTTGTTGTCCTACCTCGGGTTCACACTGGTCCTGACATGGTTTGTAGATGCTCAGCCATCTTAAATAGGCTTCGGAGGAAACCATCTCTCCAACATAACAGATCAGGGATGGTTCCTTTCCTTTGCCACTGTGGAGGTTTGAATAAGACTGACTCCCATAGGCTCTTATATTTGAATGCTAGTCGCCAGGGAGGGGCATTATTTGAAAGAATTAGGATTAGGAGGTGTGGTCTTCTTGGAGGAAGTGTGTCACTGAGGGAGGGCTCTGAGGTTTCAAGCCCAGTCAGTCAGTCTGTCTCCTGCAAGCACTAGCTCTCTCTCCCTCTCTCCCTGAAGGTCAAGATGCAGCTCTCAGCTACTGCTCCCGCACCATGCCTGCTTGCCTGCCTGCCTGCCTACCAGTATGCCTCCTGCTCTAATGAAAATGGACAAAGCCCCTGAAACTGTAAACCAGCCCCCAACAAATGGTTTCTTTTCAAAGTTGCCTTGGGTATGGTGTCCCTTCACAGCAACAGAACAGTGACCAAGACTTTCTTTTCCTAATTCTCGAAGCACCTGAGTGGGGAGATCAATGAGCCAGGGACGTGAGGCCAAAATGATGTCCTGCTCCTCCTCGCCTGACTTTTCTCATGGTCCTTTTCTTCTGTAACGAGCAGAATGTGTGGCTCACAAGCTAAGAACAGACACCTGGACAGGAGCCTAGTTTAGAGCTCAATTCCATAAGTGCCCATCATACTTCTTCTCTTCTCCCACAAGCGATCCTCTCCTAAGGCATTGAAGCATTGCATTTTGGGGCACTGTGCTGCACAGTTGAAGGCTAACATGGCACATGTTACTTGAAGTACCCTATACCAGGGGGCTGGAGAGATGGCTTAGCAGTTAAGAGCATTGCCTGCTCTTCCAAAGGTCCTGAGTTCAATTCCCAGCAACCACATGGTGGCTCACAACCATCTGTAATAAGGTCTGGTGCCCTCTTCTGGCCTTCAGGCATACAAGCAGACAGAATATTGTATACATAATAAATAAATAAATAATTTTTTTTTTTTTAAAAAGAAGTATCTATACCAGATAGGGAGATGTGCCAAGCTAAGCAAGTCATCAAGACTATTACAGATAGGGCTGAGCAGCTGCTGAGAGGCAGTAGCTTCATGAAGGAGGGACTGGGGGTGATGAGAACATCGGACCAGCAGCATGGTGTGTGCAGAACACAGGGGTGTTGGGTGGGAGTGGTGTAGGCTGGCAAGGTCCATGGTGTGTAGATCAGACCCTCGCACTGCGCATTTTGGTCTTGGTTTATGACTGCCCAAAATTAGATTTTCCAAGCACTGGCTTCTGGTTTATGGCTCTAGGTCCCTGTCTCCTGGGGCAGCCAGGAGGGACTGGATCCAGATTTGTCCTGCTGTATGTTGGGGTGAGAGTTGTGGCAGCTTCCTGAGGAGGTGCTCTGCACTGTGAGCTCCACCAGCCTCCGGGGACAGAATGGAGTATGTGCCCCTATGAGAACACCTGGCAGCTGCACAGCCTGCTTTCTGAGTCAAAGCTACCAGTCTGTGGGTCCTTGTCTAGACTGGCCACTTGGATGTGCAGCCTACCCGCCAGCCAGATAAGGAGCAGCCAGCTCCAGGGCCACTCCTCTGCGAACTGAGTCAGGCTTTGCTGTTCCAGCAAAGGCATTTGAATGCAAATCCACCTATACCAGAGAACAGTGCATGGGCTTACAGTGCTCATCGCCAGGGAGGGTTTCTACTCCTTACGTGAAAAATCCATCACCCACAGTTCTCTGGAAGTTTCTACCCATTCATTCTGCCCTGCTCTAGAATCTCCCAGGCCTGGGAGCTTGCAAAGGTAGGGCTAACTGTCTGAGGTTTTTAACTCCATGCTATTTCCCTGGTCCTCCTCTGACTTCACGAGGAGAATGGAGGACTTCTAGGTCCCAGAGTCCTGTGCACATGCTCCATGGTCTGGAACTCAGGGTTTGCCTCCCAGTACTGTCACCTGACAGGTAAGTGGCAAATTAGACAAAGGCCATGAATCTCAGTCTCGGACAATACAGAAGACATAAGTGGCTGATATGTCACATAAAGCAAGAAGCCCAGGACCTGACTCAGGGGCTCGATGATGGCTTTTCTACTTTCTCACCACCCTGAGCTCTATCTTCTAACCAGGGCTTTGTGTGTGGTACAGAGGATTGTCAAGGGATTAAAACTGAGCCATGAATATAAAAATCCCTGAACACTGAGTTTGACATCTCCACCCAAACCAACAACCATGTTTTGTAGGTACCGTGGCCTTCCAGACAACTGTTAGCCTGGCAGCCACCACCTGCCAACCCTGCCCTCTAACCTGGAGCAACCCAAGGGGCAATGACAGCCACTTACCCCAGCTGAGAGAAGTTGTAGAGGGTCTGCCACAGCCTCAGCATTTGCCTGCAGGTCACGAGGGCTTCCTCCGGCCCTTTCAGAACCTGCTCCAGCTTCACCTTGGTGAACATCAGGCTACGGGGAAGGAGAGGCACAGTCAGCAGGCCCTGGTGAGGCTTGCCTCCAATGATGGGGCTGACGGAGGGGGTAGTGACCCCATTGCTCACTTCTCCAGCCCACAGCAGGCACAACCTCTGTCCCACCCATCAGACATTTTCTCCATGCCTCCGTTTCATCCCATCTTTACAGCATTTGCCGGTGCCTGCCCTGGTCACCCTAGCACCTGCCCTTGATCAGACACTATCATCTCTCAAATCTGTGACTCCCAGCCCCAGCCTGGTGTGTTCTGCCCCTTTACAAGCTGAGCTAAGCAACACCTTGAGTCCTACCAACACATGGCTAGGATTTCTACTTCTGTGCCCAACGAGGCAGAGGATGGACCCTCAGTAAGAGCCACACTTAGAAAGCAGCTTTTAGCTTGGGTGTTTTGCCTTGCATGTGTGTGTCTGGGTCACACTCCTGCAGTCAGAAAGCAACTTTGCATCACTACCCCGAGCACATCAGAGAAGGTCGAAGCATTCAACCCAGATCATTAGCACAGTTGCTCACTAAGGACAAGGAAGGGCCGGAAGCTCTGCTGTGTCAAGTGCTAGCCCTTTCTTGTTAGGGAGGTCCGCCTGCGCTGGAAGCATGGCCAGGCAGCATGGAAGTATTGCAGTGTGTTGGTATTCTGAGATGGGTACGCTGGCAATACTATTATACAGCAGCTACCAGGGCAGCCTTTGCAGAATGGCTGAGTCGTTGAGACCAGTACAAGACTGCGGCCTAGTTCCCAGAGTGGTCAGCAAGCAGTGAGGCCACCTCTGCTGAGAATCACATGACCATAGACTTGGTCACTGTCTGTGATGAAGTATGGCCCATGTGGCTACACCTGCCTGCTCCAGGAAAGGTGAGCTGTGTTGGGAACCCCACTTGAGGTGTCCGAGCCGCGACCTGATCCGAGGATGGCGAGCCTTACTCTTCTCTGCACAGAGACCTGGGTCTCCACATCTCCTCCCCCCCCCCCCCGCCCCAGCTTTTCACCTCTTTTTAGACTGTGACTGGAGATGGTGGAATTCACCCTCCTGTACATTTCAGAAGAGGGCTCTGGGCTCACATTTGTTCCCACTTTCCCGCGAAAATGCCTTCTGTGCTGCTGCATAGAGCAGCTGCCCTCTCCCTACCCGCGTTCACCTCTCCAGTTTCTTTTCTTTCCTTTCTTTTCTTCTTTCTTTCCCTTCCTTCCCTCCCTCCTTCCTTCCTTCTTTCCTTCTTTCTCTTTCTTTCTTTCAAGACAAGGTTTCTCTGTGTATCTCTGGCTGTGTCCTGGAACTCACTCTGTAGCCCAGGCTGCCCTCAAGCTCAAGAGAGATCCACCTGCCTCGCCTCCCTGAGTGCTCAGGTTAAAGGCGTGCGCCACCACCACCCGGCTCCTCTCCGTTCTCACATCAACCTGGACTTAGCTTGTTTTTGATAGGCCCTCACGTAGCTTAGGATTGCCTAGAACTCACTGCACAGCTGAGCATGACCCTGAACTTCAGATCCTCCCACCTCTACCTACCAAATGCTGTGGCTTCAGATGTGTGCCATAATGCCCGTATGAACGAAAAGTCCTGAAAGGAAGCTGCATCTGCCTATGAACGGACACTCCTGAGGGAATCTGTCTGCAAAGGCTGACTGGCTGATTAGAATGTCAGAGCTGTGGAGACTGGAATGTTGTGAGTTCAGAGAGCAAGTCCAGCCTGACCTGGTTCTGCTTCTCCAGAGCAGCCATTCCTTCATGCATGTTGGAACTAACATCTTGTGACAGTAGAGAAAGAACTTTTTAGAACTAGCTGCTACCAATCCCAAAGCCAAGGTAACATCTTGGGCCTATAGCAAAGCTTCCCCCAGCTTGTCCCTGCCTCTTTGATATAACCACCAGTATATTTTAAGCTTGCTCCAATTCATGACTTTCTCTGCTTTGTAAAACTCTAAAACCTTTTAAAATGACTTCCATGTTGGAACATGGAATTTGGGGTAACCTAATGTGTTCCTGAAACCACGGCCACTCAGAATGGTTTCAGAATAAACTAGCTCTTGACCCCTTTAATATGAGAACTATGGTTTTCATGTCAACACCGTTTTGTGAGGTGTTAGGGATTTACCCCGAGTCTCTTTTTTTTTGTGTGTGTGTGTGTGTGGTTTTTCGAGACAGGGTTTCTCTGTAGCTTTGGTGCCTGTCCCGGAACTAGCTCTTGTAGACCAGGCTGGCCTCGAACTCCCAGAGATCCGCCTGCCTCTGCCTCCCGAGTGCTGGGATTTAAAGGCGTATGCCACCACCGCCCGGCCTACCCTGAGCCTCTTGCATGTTATAAAAATCTCCTACCAGTTTTTTGTTTGGTTTGTTTCTTGAGAGAGGGTCTTACTATGAAGTCCTGGCACACCTGGGATTCTCGATGTGGACTAGGTTGGTCTTGAAGTTGTGGGTGAACCACTTGCCTCTGGGATTACAGGCATGGACCACCATGTCTAGCTCAACCTAGACTTTAAACCCCACTTTCCCCAAATCTTCTGCAACCTTTCTCCACCCATCTTCTGCTTATGAGGTCCTGAGGGCCCCAAACTAGGCAGAACAGGGCCCAGCTGGGTGGGGGGGAGCTGCAGGGAGAATGGGTGCTGTCCCATCTGTCCTTCACAGATCCCCACAGAGCACAGTATGCCAATATTTGGAGGTGCCTCTGCTTTCAGGAATATGAAACAGAAGAGACAATTGCTGCCTTAAGGTAACAATTACAGTGCTATAAATGTCAAATTGCCCAGAGAATCAAATGTTGTGTTTTTGGATCTGACTCCAATGCAAGGAAAGGAACGTGGAAGGGGGCTCTTGCTGGAAGTAGGAGTGTGGGAGAGTGACGGAAACTGTGCTGGGCTGGAAGACAACAGCTCTTAGAGCAAGGGTGTTGTTGGGAAGGGGCGGGGATCAGTCTAAGCCAACCTTCGCTTAGGGAGCCAGAACAGCAGAGTTCTAGGGCTGGTCAGCCCCCAGCTTTCTGGGGCTCTCCACAGACAGCCCTCTAGCCCATTGCTGTCAAGGAGTCACACCAAAGCCCCAGAGTCAGAGCCAGAGGTACCATGTGCCTGGGATAGCGAAAGATGAGCTGGATGAATAGCCTCCATCAACACAGGCTGTGTCCTCCTGGTGGCTGACATTCCACTCGCCTGAGTAACCGGGAGTGGAATTTCTCAACCCAACCACATCCTCTCTGGGTTGAGCAGGAGCTCCAACGATCACCCTTGGGTGTGAGCCTAAGGCTGAGGGTCCCGAGGCTCCAGATCAGCTCCTGAGGAGACTTCCTGGGTGGGTAGTTGAACACTGCCGGAGGGAGGGATCTTACAACAGAACTTGTCCTGCCTGACGTCCACACCACCAGTTTGGCCTCCTGTGACCTTGGGCTGGTGACATTGGTGTCAGCAAATCCTTGACACTTTTTCCTGCTTTGTTCCACACTGTGGTCTCTGCTGGGGCTCACCCCTCCCCGTCACATCTGGCCAACTCCTACACAGATACCACCCTCCAACTCTTTCAGTATCTCGTGGGGCTGTGTCTTAGGATTTCTATTGCTGTGAACAGACACCACGACCACAGCAACTCTTATAAAGGAAAACACTGCAATGAGGTGGCGGCTTACACACAGGTCAGGGGTTCAGTCCACTATTATCATGGTGCAATATGGTGGCTGGGAGTACGGTGGCATGCAGGCAGACATGGTACTGGGGAATTCTACATCTTCATCCAAACTCAGACACTGGGTGGTATCTTGAGCATACATCAGACCTCAAAGCCTGCTTCCACAGTGTCACACTTCCTCCAACAAGACCACACCCACCCCAATAAGGCCACACCTCCTAATAGTGCCACTCTGTAACGGGTGCTATATGCACCCCTTTCCGGTATAAGGTTTCACAATGTCTGGAAGTGTGCACTGTTGGCCTGGTGTTGAACTCAGGGGGTCTACAAATTCAGGTCTGTAAAAAACTTGGATCCAGTTCTCACTACGACATTTGTATCTAGCCCAGGAAATGCACTACCCAGCTATTAAGACAGAGCCCTTGGCATGCCACTGTGACTGGCTGGAGTTATGGTCATGAGTTCATCAGAATCCTGTGTCATATAGATGAGTCTAAAATGGCTTTGAGTAAGTAACTATAAGACTTTAGGAAAAAGTTCCAAGGCCCAGGTCCTCTTGCAAGAAGTCCCTGTGGGACTGTGTGTCCAGCTGGCACCTAATATCATGTTGTGTCTCTATTGCTTAAAAGTTTAATAATGAAGATAAGTTCGCGTAAAGTATTTTTTACCGGCTATTCCAGGAACAAGTGTGCGGCCAGTCCTGGCGTAGGTGGGAAAGTCACCATTTATCTTTGTGTCCCCTCAGTTTGTGCCCACCTGCTCAAGAGGTTCCGTCAGTTTGCTAATGTCCCTCAGCAGCAGCGTGCCTTGCTTCCCCTGTTCCCGGGTGGGTCCTTAGCATGTAGTGTGTGCCTAACACGGGAGTCTGGTTACTTGAGTCCTTATAGCTGCAGTGTGGGGGGGGGACACGCGACACTAGGCAGGCAACACACTGGTCAATTCCGCTCCAGCCTGCTCACAAACAGGGTCTGACCTCACAGGACAGGCTCTGAGGAGGAGTCACATGTTCTAGGTGTGCTATGTGGGTTTTAGGTGTGGTGTGCGGGTGTCTGGCTCTTTCTGACTGGGGCTGGGGGGTGGAGGGTCATCCTCTCTGGGGCCAAAGGCAAAAATGTCTGACTGAAACATGTCTCTAAGACTGGAATATCAGAATCTACTGGGTACCCTGACCAAAGCTATTCCAGGGGAAGGATGGTCAACTTTGACATTATTGTTCTTAAACTGCACCATGAATCCGGGCTTGGGAGACAGAAACTTGAACCAAAGTCTCGCCTCTGCTGCGTGTCACAAGTTCCACACCTGTAAACCAGGAGGGAAATCACCTCCTCACATATTCCCCGTGAGGCTGAGCCCTGATGAGCTTGGAGCAGCAGCTGAGAAACCCCAGGGAGGCGCCCAGCTGACCGCAGCTCAGCTGCCCTGATGCTCAGGGCAGGCTCCTGCTTTGAGGCAGAAATCCTACGTGGTTCAGAAGACATTTCTAGGCCAGCTGCCTCTGAAGGTTCTGCAAAGTGCCTGAGCTCCCTGGCATGTTCAGTAAGGTCTGTAGTGTCTGCGATAAACAATCCTTGGTTGCAATAACTCTCTTGCAATGTCTGCTCCCAGCAGAGAGCTGGGGTGCAGACAGAAGCCCACTGTCCAGCTCAGATCTCATGAGCATGTCCCAGGCCCCCTCATGCACATCTTAATTCTTCACCTCATGTACTGCGATGAGGTAAGGGAGTCACCCTGGCTGGCCCTGGCTCACTTCCTGCCAAATGGGACCCAGGGATACTTCATCCTTTCCAGCTCATTTTGTGTGCCCCAGCCTCTCCAAAACAGCCTATGTAGCCGCAAAGCAGAGATGGCAAGACCGAGGCTGTCCAGTGCCTGCACACGGTTCTCCTTGAGAACTGTTAGCTGTCGTCCTCGGACCTGTCTTCTTGCCAGGCCTGGGTTTATCTAGGCCGAGGTCAAGCTCTTATCTTCCAGTGCTTTTCCTTTAAACTCAACATACAAACCTAGGTCAAAGCACAGAAGAATGTAGTCTGGAAGGATTCCTCAAGGCCTAGAAGACATGGACGTCCCCAGGGCCGGAGCAATTTGAAGGAAGCAAGGCTTCAAGGAAGCTTCCAGAACATTCCATTCTCACTGGTCCCACTGGTTTCCGCTATGCTCCTGAGGTCTTAGGAGGCTTTTCTTGCTCTCCCGGGCTCCTTGAAGGGTGGCAGCAGGTGTGGCAAGTGTAAGGAAGGGAACATTATCTCTTTAAAGGACAGTAATTAGTAATTCTAGCTGGGCCTGCTGCGCTGTTTTAATGAAGAGTTCTATTTTTACAGAAAACATATAATTGAGTGAAAAAGCAGGCTATTCTCTGAGTGAGGTGGCCCGCACTCTGTAGAGTCTGACTCCTCAGGCCCCACGTGAAGGGTTTTCCCAGGTTTCCCCAGCTCAGACATAGAACGCTGAGCCGACTGATGGACGACTCAAGCATCTCTGCTTCTAGCCATGGAGCCTGAGGTAAGACACCAGGATTCAGCGCCTCATCCATGTCCCTGTGTGTAAAGTAGAAACAGCAACAGTTTCTATCACTCTTAGGGTTGCTGGGAGGGGAACAGGAACAGTGGAGCCGGGCGGTGGTGGGGCACACCTTTAATCCCAGCACTTGGGAGGCAGAGGCAGGTGAATCTCAATGAGTTTGAGGCCATTCTGGTCTACAAAGTGAGTTCTAGGAGATCCAGGACTGTTACACAGAGAAATCAACAAACAAACCAAAAAAAGATGGTGCTGTCCCACGGGTTTCTAGCATGTCATGGTATCTAGCTATTACTGGAATATGGAGTAGATTCTAGACCCTACATTGCCCCTCACAGCTAATTAATCTTGATTGATGTATTATCTAATCTTTCCATCAACTTCTTCATGTAAGAGTTATAAAGTCAAATCCTGGTGGGTGTGGTGGTGCACGCCTATAGTCCATGCACTTAGGAGGTAGAGGCAGGATGATCAGTAGACAAGGCTAGTCTAGGCTACGTGAGAGCTCATTTTACTAAAACATCACCAAACAGAAATTCAAACCAAAATAGTTAAGCAGGACCAGGGCTGTGAGATGCCCAAATCCTCCATATGTCCTCCCCTTCTCTTCTTTCTGCCCCACGAGTTCCCTGTCCTGCCAGTCTGAGGGTCTCTTGAGGTATATGAGTGCCTTGCACCCATCGTCCACCCTCCACTGGGGTAGCAGACAGAGGAGAGGCCACAGTCTCTGCCACAGAGAAGCTCTCAAACCCAAATAAAGCAAGGGGAAAAGTCAGCATCCAGTCTTCAGTGGGGGTAGTTTTGCTCCAAGAACAGGGAGTCTCTGGGGACCAGCGAATTTGAATGCCTGAGAGTTCAGAAGGGTAACCAGGAGAGCCGAAACGCAGGAATAAAGGTGCTGGAGTAGGCACAGAGGCCCCTGTCTCATGCAGGATGACAGGATGGGCACAAGGATGGAGGAGCTATACTCCCTACCCACAGTACCAGGCCATCCTCTTGGTCCTCAGTCAGCCTGTAATTACCCGGCTCATTGAGACCTGGTCGGGATGCCAGGTCAGACTAAGCCATGCAGGGCTCACTGGATCCTCTGAACCCACTGCTCTGGGAAAGTCACGAGGGCAAGGACTGATCACACATGCTCACGCTCTTGGAGGGTGTGATTTTTATAGGGACTGTAGCAGAAATGGCCTCCCTGAAGGGAGGCGGGGCCATCCCTAGTCCTAGTTTTATTACTTTCCCCCGGATGAATCGTTAACACTCAAGGGATCCTCTCTAGTAATTCTTAACCCCAAAGCTAGTGGTTTTTCCCCTGGTGTGGAGGGTTATTGTGACCCCTGTTCCCTAACCCTTGAAGGCCCACAGTGATTCTCCGCTTCTTAATGAATTTAATTCTGAAGCTTTAAAAAGGAGTGGCCCCAAAGTCCCAGCTTCCTGGAGTAGCTCCTGTCCTTCAAAGGCCCCTGCTCTACCTGTGAGGAACCTCAGCCTGCAGATCTGGCACACCGCGCCCTGTACTGGCTATTCCCATCTGTGTGCAGTGCCAACTGCTGGCTGACCCTACCAGTCCAATGTCCCCACCTCGACTTCCTTCTGCCACAGGCCACCTCCAGACAAATTCCTAATAATCTTGCCAGACATGAACATAATAATCTCGCCAGACATGAACATAAAGCACACAACACAGGGCCTTGCCATTTCAGGGAGGCTGTCTGAGAAGCTCTTAGACAGGACAAGGGTAGGTTCCGGGCTGATAGAGCCTCAGTTCCTATCTAATCATCTTTGTCCAGTGAGTTAACCCTCAAAGACCTGATGACTTCCCATTAAAGAGACAGGCCAGCCCTGCTCTTGTGGGCAGGGTCCTCTCAAATCGCATAGAGTAGGACCACAGAGGTGCTCACGGGATGGAGGAGGAGAAACACTGAGCCAAGGAGGGGCTGACCTTTGAGAAGGATCCTACAGTGCCAGTGATTATGCCTGGCTTAGCACTTCCTCGGCCACATAGCCAGCGAGTCCTGGCCGCTGACCCCGCGCACTGTGGCAGCCAAGCATGTTTAATGAACCCAGCAAAGTGATAAACTATGTTTGTGTTAATACCTTTGATTCCAACCCCCCTCCATGAGTGCTGGTATTTTAAGCATCCTTTTGATGTGCCACAAGCCCTTAACAAGAACAATCAAATAAACACACTGGGTTTAAGGCAGAAATGCTAACAGGAGTCCCAGGACTCTGGATCCCTTCGGCTTGGTGGATTGTACCTCCAGAAATATGTCACATGTAACTTGAAAAATAGGTGAAGGGGGCCAGGTAGCTCAGAGAAATGCCCTGGAGGGTCAACTTTAGCCTCGACTGGATCTAGCCACAGTCTGGCTCCAGCGGATACCTAGTTATTTCATCTCAAACATTTTCCAAAACAGCCCTGGTTTCCTGGGGCAGATGGCTGTAGTGATGCATTTGTTTATCTGGGGCGAGAAGAAGCTTGTGGAGAGGGCTATGTTGTTCCTACCCTGGCAAGTGCCTTTGGGACGCCAGCACACCTTCCCTAGGGGCTGGGCCAGCAGGGGCTCTCAGGAATGCCTACTCTGAGATAAGAGGTAGGTAGGCAGCCCTGCCCACAGTGGAGCAGGGAAGAGAACACATTTACTCCTGTGTCACCTTAGGTATGCCCAGGGCCCTCAAAGTCAGCCTGGCAGGCTGCCAGGGCTGGGCAGGGGAAATGACTGACAGCCTGGTTATTGGAATGCTCCCATCATTAGCCTAGGAGCTTTGTTTGGTTTCTATGGTGACCTTTACTACAAGAGCCTGACTAAAGCTGAAGGAATGTGTTACCTAAAACCATCGCCCCAAAGTGCTCATGGCTTCAAGGAAGTATACTCATCAGCGATCCATTCTCTCCACCCCATATTCCTGTCCCTCCTGGTCAGGCTTCCCAGCTGCCTCTTTCATGAGAAGGAAGGACCCGCAAAGACAACTCTAGGCCTGCTTCAAATTCTCACATTCCCCACAGGAAGCCTGTGGCCCGCCTGGCCTTGGGCCCCCTGGCCAGCTGGCACATGTGTTTCGGGCTTAGTTGGAAGCCTGTGGGATTTCGGGAAACTGCTGGGGGTATCTGGTTCCCACCATACCAGGTTCACGCTGTCCCTGACGAGGCATCGTGTCTGCCTCATCACGTTTCTGCCTTTTTGAACCTGAGCTGTACTAACCAAAGGTCCTCTCCAGTCTGCTTCCTAATCTCTGAGTCAGAAGGGTTCTCAGAAGCGGGACTCCACGAGATTGGGTTCTGCTCTGCAGGCCCAGATGGTGCCTGGTGCCCATGGGGAAATAGTAATCTCTCTACAATGAGATCCACAAAAGCTTGGTTCTGCTCTGCAAGCCTAGACGGTGCCTGGTGCCCATGGAGGAGCGGTGGCCTCTCCAGAAAGCTTTTGACCTGCTCCCCCCCGAGCTGTGTCACTACTTAACCCAGCCGCATCCCCTTCCTTCAGTCCCAGGTGTCAATGAGACTGTGGCATTTCCTCCACACTCTGACCTTAGACATAGTTATCCATCAGCCCATGACCTTCTTTAGCCTGTGTCTCACGGTACACTTCAGAAGCAGAAGAGGCAGGGCAGATGTTCCTTTTAAGGAGGCACAAGTTGATGTGGTTGGCATGGGTAAGAGTCAGAAGTTACTTACAAGGGCAGTCACCTGACTGGCTCTCACACTAGGATAAAACTCATTAAGATGGGGGTTCACTCACCTGTCAGCTTCCTCCTTTGCTTAGGCTGCTCCCAGACAGTGCCGAAGCAGGTACCCCTTACACAGGACCTGCTGGCTTTCCTCCCTGGGGGACAGTTCTTGAATCCCCTGCACTGGTAACTTTGCAGAAGGGAAAAGCCTTTAGAAGGCGAGGCCACCAGGATAATGGCTGCACAGTGCTTGGCAGGAGACAACCTATACCATGGTCCTCTAAGTATCCCTGGAGAATAGACTTTGCTAGGAACAATGAGGTCAGGCCAAGGGGGGTCGGTCTGGGTTGCTTTGCTGAGTGGTATTTACTGGACTGGTTGTCTAACTGCTAGCAACAGCTGGAGCCACACATGGCTTGTTCCCAGCTCAGGGAGCAGCTGGAGAAGCAGGGGCACACAGTCAGTCGATGAGCAATGGTATTTGTCAGTGATCCCTGGCCCATAATGGACTCAGTGACATTTCCTGCTAATCCATGGGTTTTTGTACTCCAAGGTTTCATCTGTGGGGAATAGTATTGACTTATTTGCAAAGGGATAGGGTCTCTCAATAGAGCCAGGAATATATATGTATAATTTCTTCTCCTTTAAGAAAAATTTATTTTTCTCACACTCTGATGGCCTGAATCCCACAAATTCCTGTTCTGGTTAGTTTTGTAGCCTTCTAGGGCCAGAGCAGATCACAGCGGAGCTCCTAAGTCTGAGAACTGATGGACTCATGATAAAGAATGACTTTACCTCATCTGACCCTCCCCCGAGCAGAGCAGGCTGAGTGGGGGAAGTCTCTTTGGGGTAGAATACACTTATTTCCTGCTACTCTGCAGAACACTCTGTAGCGACAAGGACCAAGAATGTGCAGGATCTCACACCCTAGAGCTCCTGCTATCCCTCAGTGCAGCATGATGTCTCTGGAGATGAGCAGATCCCATGGCATACGCTGCCCCCTGAAGGCTCTGCCTGCAGAAGCAGACACACTATTTTCTAGGCAGCTCCACACAAACATGAGGGAGGGAGTAGAAGGAAACACCAGGGAGCAGGCACAGTTAGGCTGCACAGGGGCAAACGGCACAGTCTATATCCCATCCCCACCACCTCTGCGGCCCATCTAAGAACCTGCTGAAAACTATCTCCTTACCTGCAAGTAGAGAAAGTTCTCATTCATGTATACCCATGGGGCTCCTCTTGAAGGGGTGGGGTAGATGTGGTGTGAGCTTGAATTGGCACCAAGCTCAAAGCCAAAACCTCTCTATCCTATTGTAAGGACTCTCAGGGGAATAGGGCACAGCTAGGTGAGGTGAAAGGAAGGTAGAGAGGGCACAGCTGGGTAGAGCAGTGGGGCTCACTCACGCCACAAGGGAGCCAGGGGTCTGCCCAAGCAGCCCCAGAGTAGGAAGATGGGAAGGAAGCCACTGGGAGGAAGCATCTTACTGGAGTGGCTCAGGGAACCAAAGGAATGGATCCCATTATACCCTAGTACACTTCCCACTGCTTGGGGTTCTGTCAGACTTTCAGCTAAGGCGCTAGCCTTCCACAGCATGCCAGGGAAGTGCACAGGGCTAGAAGGACATGTGAGGACATGAAGAGATGCTGAGGAGCAAAATGGGAGACCCAGGAGCAGAAGGGCCTTGCCCTGCTCCTCTCTGCTTCACATTATGGTTTCCATGGAAGATCTCATGGACTTGGGGCTAAAACATTTAGCACTGTGGCCCTCCTGGCACCTTGTCTCTTCAATACTCAGCCCTGGCAGTGGGCAGGAAGTTCCTTCTCTCCTTACCCAAGGGCTCTAAGCTTTTCTCTTTGAGAATTTCTTTTTCTACTTCGTGCAACTGCTTGAGTAAATACACACGTGTGCATAGGCACATACAGATACATGTGCAGGCATGTAGAAAACACACACGTGTGCACAGGCACATACAGATACATGTGCGGGCATGTAGAAAACACACACGTGTGCACAGGCACATACATATACATGTGCAGGCATGTAGAAAACACACACGTGTGCACAGGCACATACAGATACATGTGCAGGCATGTAGAAAACACACACGTGTGCACAGGCACATACAGATACATGTGCAGGCATGTAGAAAACACACACGTGTGCACAGGCACATACAGATACATGTGCAGGCATGTAGAAAACACACTTGCTGGCACGCATGCCAGCAGCAGAGAGTCAGGACCTGCTGGGCAGGAAAGGATGGAGCATGGAAAAAGCAAGATACCACTGCAAAAAGTAGAGGCCTTTTTTTTTTCTGGACTTTTACTATATATAAAAATCATAAGACTGGGAAGCTGACTGAGTGGGTGAAGGCACTCGCTGCCAAGCCTAAAGATCTGACTGAGTTCTGTCCCCAGGACTCAAAAGATAGGAGAGAACTGATAACCTCAAGTTATCCTCTGACCTCTGCACATGCCCCATTGCACACCCTCTGTACACCCTTGCATGTGTGTACCATCCCATATAAATGTAATTTTTTAAACCGGAAGATAAAATAAAACATTGCCACCGGTACTGCTGCATTATACTTGGGATTCCTGTTGTCCACACCCAATTAATTTGCGTTTTATAAATTCCTGAATGGTGCGTCTTATAAAATGAATAATTATTTCTCCAAGGCTGGAGCAAGGTTCAAAACTGTATTCTTCAATACAAGGATGGACTTGTCCAAGTGGACACACACTTTAGTTATACCTGGCTGTGAACAGCTGGGACCCACTGGGGCAGGATAACGGGGTATGCGCGAGGAGGATCAGATAGGATCAGGAATTGGGCTGGGATGGTTTAGATTGCAGACAGCAGTCTTGGCAAGGAGAAACAGGAAGAGGCTCAGAGGTCATCAAAACATGACCTCCCCCTAGATCCCGTCATAGCCACAATGGCATTTGCCTTGATTAGCCCTGATCCTTTGTGATCTGAGGGGAAGGAGATCTAATCCTGCTCCCCCTGCTGCTGCCCTCCCACTGCAGTGTGAACCCTGCTCTAAGAGGCCCGGCAAGTGATTGGTGTGATAAACATGAAGGGTCAGGACCACCTTGGAGGAAGATCACTGTTTCCCCAGCTTCCAAGAAAGGATGCAGTTGGGCAGGTTCCTCTGTTCTTTAGCTAGTGTTAGAATTTCATCCTCGGCTGGCTGTGTCAGGATCATGATCATGTCGCATGCCTTACCAAGTGGCTTACCTGAGGGCAGGAGCACTATGGGCTCCCTGGTCCCCACCAAGGCCCCTCTGTGCATACTGCCACAGCCCTTGCCATTCCTACACCACCTTGTCCCTCTACCCGGGAAGTGTCTAAGCAACGGACACTTATTCCCTGTGTACTGACTGCAATGTGACAAGCTGAGGTGTGCACAGGCGACTATGCACAGCCCTTTACCCAGCAGTGAACCCAGGAGACTCACTTGAAGTTCTCGGGGTACTCGGTGATGGCCATATTGATGACATCCAGGGCGTGCTGGTAGTGCTTCTGGGCGGAGAAGAGCAGCGCTAGCAAGTGGAGGGCATTGGCATCATCCCTGCTCACCGTCAGGACCTCCTGGAGATGCTCCATGGCGCTGGAGATCTGCCAGGAGAGAATGCCAGTTTAGGGACCTTACCCCAGGACTCAGATTCCAGCCATGGCTCAGCTCAGCCCAAGTGTGCCTGGAGCAGCGGAAGCAAGGGCATTAATAAAACATTTCCTGCCAGACAGCCTGGCAAGGGATTTGGGGAGACGAAGGTAAGCATTTTGAATGGGAGGAGTTGGAAGCCTCAGGCATAGGCTGCCTGTCACATGTGGAAGCCCCCTCTCAGAGTTTTGCTGACAGGGGTCAGAGTCCCACTCAAGAAAGGTAAGGGAAAGGGAGTGCTCTAGGAAGGTGGGGACCGAAGGCAGGGAGGCAGCAGGGATGAATGGCAGAAAGGAAGGAGTGTCCTCCGATAGAGCAGTGTGGGGCTTAGCTAGAACGGAGGCTTGGTTTTTGTATTGGGTGTTTTTCAACTCAATAATTATTGAGAGTAGTTCTATAGGAAGATTAGATAGGAAGATGAGGCCAGCTCACACAGGGCCAAGAAAGCCACTGAGAAGCCACGGGTGGTTCTAGCGTGAAGCAAAGCCTTCCCTTCAGGTGCAGCAGACCGCTGCCACATAGAGCCCTGGAGTTCACAGCTCAGATTTGCCTCCCTTCCTGGTGCTGAGTGGAGGAGGGCAGGTCCCCACTGCTCTGGGAGTCCTGCAGACTGGCAAGGAAGACAACACACCTCTGGCCCTGCTATCTTGCCAAACCCTTGCTCCTGGCAGGACCTGGGAAAACTCTGATGGTCTCTTCTGTTGAAGAAGGTGGGTGGGGGGAAAGCACGGTTCAGGGGAGAACAAGAGATCACCCTGAATGCGTCTCTCTCTGTCCTGTTCTCCTCCAGTGCCTCCCCACGCCCTTGGCTCGGCCACACAGGCCAGTAAGCACAAGGGACTCTCCTCACATGGCCTAGCCTAGGGACGCTTGGCAGAGTCTGGGAAGTTTCCACAAGTGTTTAAGAGTGAAAGAAACTCTGGTTGTCACTAATGGGAACACACTCCTTCAAAGGAGGTTGGGCAGTGCTAGTATGCGCAGCAACTCCTTAGCTGTCCAGCGTGACCTGCTAGGTGGCCCTGCATCCCCTCCACTACCTCCTCCTTCTCCAGCAAAGGCATGCAAGATGGTCTCTTGTTCCCAGCCCACCTGCCACTTGCTATCTAAATCTAAAGAGCATGCTCTTTGGAGGACTATTTGGGTGTTAGAAAAAGCAATACCTTATTTGTGAATTTGAAAGACCCGGGTCTCTTGTCCCTGGGAGCTCTTGCCTTTCGGAATTCTATGTCCTGCACGTTAGGCATACGGCTTACCTGAGATGGGTTAAACTGGTGGGATATGTACAATTGGACATGCTCGGACACCTTCTAACCCTTTGTCTGCTCAAGCATCTCCAGCCTGAGAGGCTGGCATTTCAGCACTGGTTGGCATAGGCTAAGCCCACACAGCCTGCTAATGCTACACTAGGTGAGTGAGGGGCTCAGTATAGGCTGGTGGTTCTCAACCTTCCTAATGCTGTGACCCTTTAATACAGTTCCTCACGTTGTGGTGATACCCCCCCACCATAAAATTATTTTTGCTACTACTTCATAACTGTAAGTTTGATATTGTTATGAATCGTAACATAAAATATCTGATATGCAGGATAGCTGGTATGTGACCCACAGGTTGAGAACTACTGATGTAGGCCAATTCTTCTTAAGCTGCAGGTTTAGAGTGCGGTACCGTAGTGTCCAGCCCATAATCTCCATCCTCAGGACTTCTGGCATTCATTCCAACTTGGCTCAGTTGCTCAGAATGCATGAGGCGTCCTCTCCCTGCTGCCTAGTAAACGGCACTGTCCTCGCCAAGGCTCTGCTTCTGTCGAAATGCCCACCCATTCCCCTGCCTTCCCCTTAGCTGCCTACCCATTGTGTGTGTGTGGAGGCTGTGACCAGAGGAAGGACTGGGAGAGACACAGCACCAGGCAGGAGGGAGGGGGGTTAGGATGGCCTGTTTGGACAACACACTAAGCTATGAGCCCAGCAAGGCCAGGCTCTACTGTTACTCTTGTCATGCGTGCCACAGTGTGGTAAACACCTTCCGGAACACTGATGGAGAAACACCCCCTCCTACCCACATCCTCACAGAGTCAAAAGCTTTGACTCCTGAGAAGGATGGAATGTATGTACCTCAGCTCCTCCACTGCTCTGCTGGTACCCAGGGCAAGGGAGCAACACCTCTCTGGCCTGCTTTTCCTTTGTGATAGGATGCGGCCAGGCTCCTGTGGCAGCTCCAAGGCTTAGGTTTGAGATGGCTCGGTGCATTTCCCAAAGCCAGTGTTCCCAGTGAGTCCTCCGGAGACCCCACAACGACAGAACTGTAGAATTCCTCCCCACAGTCCGAGGACATGTGCTTGAGGCGGCTGTATCCATTCCGGCCACTCTGGCCACACCAGGGTCCTCTGGTCTGTCCAGGGACGAACCCAGTGTGTCTCATTTGCCAATCTGCGCTCTGTCACTGACCTGTGCAGGCCTTTGTCTTTCTCCTTAGCAGACCTAAGACCCCAGCCTCTCATGTTCCCTTTGGGGCTTTGCACACTCAGTGTGCCAGGCCTGTCACAGTGTCTCCTTCTAGCCACTAAGTGCGTAGGTCAAGGAGAGCATGAAGCACCAGCTAGGATCGGTGGGGCTACCACTGGGTGGATGTGACTCTCCGAAGCTGGCCCTGCCCAGTGACTCACCAGAACAGACCCCACTACCCTGGGAGGGGTGTCCAAACACCCCAATATCATAGCTCAGAGCAGCCAGCCATGCTCTAGGCAGAAAGACCCAGAAGGAAGGTCACAGAGACCCAAACAGGTCTAGCTTAAGAGTCTACTCAAGATCCTCAGCCCTCTGGAACTTTCTAGACATCATGTCCCCAAGGAAACTGAGTGCCAGACTCCATTGATCTCACAAGCATTGTTTTCAGAAGATGGGTGCTATTTATCAAAGATGGATGAATAACTGAAGAGATTAAAAAATGCATCACCGAAGGCTTATCATCAACGTGACTGGCAAGGGAAGCACCAGGTTCCTTTACAGAGAGCTAAAAATAGAGTGGTCTCAGGTAACTTTCCGTCTGTTCCTAGAGGCTGAGTGATTTTCCAAGAGGAGCAGCACACAGAGAGCAGGCCTATTGCTAGGATAGCAGCCCCGGGCCAGGGCCCAGGGGTCAGGATCGCGGCTATGGGCCAAGGCCCAGGGGTCAGGATCGCGGCTATGGGCCAGGGCCCAGGGGTCAGGATCACGGCTATGGGCCAGGGCCTAGGGGTCAGGATCGCGGCGGCTATAAGGCTGAGGTGGCAGAGTGATGAATGAGTCACGGGGAGGAGGTGGTGTGAGGGAAATAAACAGAGGAGCAGGAAGCAGGAGGAAAGACAGCGGGACCACTGGATAGAAAACAGCTGAGACAGAGGTGGTGGAGACGGAGGACCTGGACTGGCAAATCAGGCTGCACAGTCACCGCTAAGAATCCGGGTGTGAGGCAAGAAGGAGCTTCCAGTAGTGGGGTGGGGGTGGGGGGCTACCACTCAGTGAGAAGTCAAGAGGCCAGAGTCCCACTACTCCTGGGTCAGAGGAAACAGCTAGTGTGGCTGCTCTAAGGTCAGGTGTGATAATGGGACCAGCCTCCTGGCAGGGGTCCAGGTACCCAAGGTCCTATCTCCAAATGGGCCAGAGCCTCTTTGCTGGGGCAGAGTGAACTTCTGGCCACAGTGTGAAATGAGGTCATGTTGACCCTGCAAGGGAAACGAACAGGACTGCCTCACTTGTCCACGTATGAACGTGGACTTCCTTTTTCTCGGTTGCTTAGTTTCTTGAGACAGTGTCCTGTTGTGTATCCCAAACTGACTCACTCTGTAGCCTAGGCCGACCTCAAACTCAAGAATTCTGCCTTAGCCTCCTATGTGTCAGGACTGCAGGAGCGCGCCACCACGTCTGGCTGTACACAGCGCCTACGAGGCTTCTCCCAGCAGGTGGTTTTGAGCTTAACACCTTTCCCAGTGGCAGGAGAGGAAAGCTGTCCTGGGGCCTCAGGCCACCTATAGTCCCCCAGCGTCAGCATGTGCTGGGTCAAGGCCACCAAAGACGCCCAGGGTGCTAGCCTGAGGGATGCAGGATGCATGGGATCAGAGGAGATTCTGAAAGGCATGATTTAGGTCAGTTGTAATAGCTGGGATCCCCTGTCCCTACCTCATGAGTCACTATCAGGAAAAGGTGGTTCTACCTGGAGAGATATAAGTGGTCATGGTGGTGATGGTCTTGGTAGGGCAAAGATGGCTACTCTACTGAACCCCTCAAGATCAGGAGCCAACAGTGGTGTCTTTGGGGTCACACAGAAACCCATCCAGAAATAGCTCCACATGCCAATCACTCTTTCCCCATGTTGAGGGTAGGGGGCAGGACATGAGCAAATGATGCTGTGGCCACTTACCCATGTCTCAGGAAACTGCAATATTCTAAGGAAAGTCAGGGCATTGAATAGCCCTTCCTGTGTGCCCATCACAAGTGGGCTGGGGTAACCACATTGGCCGAATCCTGACTAGACTCCTCACACAGATGCTCACATGAAAGACAAGGGCACCAAGAGACAGTCGGTCCCACAGGGGAGATCAGAAGCCCCACAGATCTGAGGGTTAGGAACCGTGACAACACACCTGTCGGACGAGGGCAAGCTGCAGGGAGACATAGAAGATAATCTGGGGGTCATCGGGTGCCAGTTCCTGGGCTCTGCAGGGGAGAGGAGCCAAGAGTCAGTTACTGTCAGTTGAGCAGCCCGCCAACCGGGGGCTGGGGGCTGGGGGCAACCAGCCCCTCTCAGATGGCGGCTGATGGCTCAGTCAGGTCCACAGGCTGCTCACGGCAGAGCACAGTGGCTCATGGAGGGCTGGGACAAACTGAGGTAGGGTATCTCCAAGGTGACAGACCTCAGATGAAGGGTAGGACGGGGACGGGGAAAGATAGCGTCACATCTGTGACTGGCACCCTGGCTGTTTCTCTGTGGACAGCAGTTACCCTGACTGTGGCTCTCTCAAAGCACACTCACACTGCCCCGAGAAGGAGGCAGGGCCTCTCAACGGCCAGTCTGAGCAAGGAGTCCCAGGTGCGCAGCCCTGGTGGAGAGGTGGGCAAGACTGAAGGCCAGAATAGCTTGCTTTTTTGGTTGGGGAACAGCCTGACCCAGAGGGAAGCTGGTGTGTCACACACTCCATTGGTACAAGGAGTCCTAGCCAGGTCCTCCCTAGTAACATCCCTCTGTCGTTTCAATGTGGGGGATGGGGCTTAGTGGGTCAGGCCAGGGGAGGGAGGCTCAGATGGGCTGGGTCTGAGCAAGGCCCTGGCTCCCCACCCCCCCACCCCCGACTCCAGGAAATCTCTGAAGTTGTGGGTGGGAAGTTCCTGCAGCTCTGGTGTGGTCAGGCTAGAGGGCACCGACATCACTCTGGAGGCCCTGCTATCTGAAGGATACCACGTAGCAGCGGCTCTCAACCTTCCTGATGCTGCAACCCTTCACTACAGCTCCTCATGTTGTGCTGACCCCAACCATAAAATGATTTCATTGCTACTTCATAACTGTAATTGATGCTGTAGTGAATTGTAATGTAAATATCTGATTCGTAAGATACTTTGTATGTGACTCCCAAAGGGGTCATGACCCACAGCCTGAGAACCACTGATGTACAGGCTGCATTTCCTGTTTTCTGTCCAGTATCAGAACACCAGCGGAAGCGTGGGAGTCCCAGGAACAAGGGTTGGGCCTGGCAGCTCTGAGCTGAAGATAGGGGCCCCCAGTGCCCAGTGCTGAGGGCAAGGTTACCCAAAACAACAACCTGCTCCTGCCTGCTGGGTGGCCATCTGGCATTATGATTTCCTTATCCATGAGAGGGAAGACAGAGACATCCATTTCAGAGAGTGGGACGTCATTGTGGGACCCTCCACTTTATCGCCCTGCATGCGAAAAAGCAAAAGATTAGGCGCCTCCTCACCGCTCAAGTGTCTGCAGCGCCTTGCGGTGCAATTCATCTTGCTTGGACTTCAGGGTGGCTGCAGGAGACACAATGGATTGTGTGTGGGTCACAGAAGAAGTGCATCTCTCCAGTCCATCCCCAGGGCACAGGAACTTAGCCAGAAGGAGCCTAACCAGGGTCCTGTTTGCAACCCTCAAGGTCCAGTACCTGGGTTCAAGGCACTGAAGACCGCTGTGACAGCAATAGCAGGCTATCACTAAGGGACTGGTGGCCACTTCCCTAGCCCAAGCAAGGATGGTGGTGCCTGAAGTCCTATGACCTTGGGTCTGAGGGGTAGAAGGGCATTCAGTACTGGACTGCCCTATATGGCTTCAAGGGTTCCTTGAACCTACACATAGGGGCGGGCACTAGGGGGCATGGGTGAAGTCTGGGTGGGGGTCATTGCTCCCTCCCTTCCAGACTTCAAGGACACAAAAGCAGGTGTCTCTCTATTCAATGAGGAGGCACTGGGCTGAACGAGGAAGGCTAGGAACAGAACACCAGGCCTGAGGCAGGAAGGATGAGGATCTTAGGAAACTCCTGTAGGTACTTGATACTGTAACATTCTTGAGGAGGAATTTCAAGGACCCCAGAGGGCTGCTGCAGAGCTGAGGGTAAAGGCAGGTCTGTGAGAAGTGGAAGGAAGCCATGGTGGGGTGGAGGGCTGATGGCACTGCAGATAAGAGGGCAGTGAGGCCTGGGCAGGGCCTACATGGGTCAGTGAGGAGGAATGGCACATTGGTGGGTATCTGTCTGAGTGAGAGTGGACACTCTCGGAACTGAGGGAGGGGTGTGTGTGTGTGTGTGTGTGTGTGTGTGTGTGTGTGTGTATAGGGGGGTGTGATAGCACGGGTGTGTGTTAGGGTGTGTGTATGTGTGATAGGGTGTGTGTGAGTGTGGTACGGTGGGTGTGTGTGTGTGATAGGGTGTGTGTGTGTATGTGTGTATAGGGGGGGTGTGATAGCATGGGTGTGTGTTAGGGTGTGTGTGTGTGATAGGGTGTGTGTGGTAGGGTGTGTGTGTGTGATAGGGTGTGTGTGTGTGGTAGGGTGTGTGTGTGAGTGTGGTAGGGTATGTGTGTGAGTGTGGTAGGGTGTGTGTGTATGTGATAGGGTGTGTGTGTGTGTGGTAGGGTGTGTGTGTATGTGTGTGTATGCGTGTGTGTGAGTGTGGTAGGGTGCATGTGTGTATGTGGTAGGGTGTGTGGGTATGGTAGGTGTGTGTGTGTGTGGTAGGGTGTGTGTGGGGTAAGGTGTATGTTTGTGTGGTAGGGTGTGTGTGTATGTGTTGTAGAGTGTGTGTATATGTGTGTGTGTATGTGCGTGGGAGGTAGGGTGTGTGTCTATGTGTGTGTTAGGGTGTATTGGTGGGGTATACACATGCATATATCCCAGAGGAGGGCTGCTGTCTGTAGGAGGGCTCACTAGTAGAATGAGACACCTTGGAAACATCCCACCCTCAGGCAGATTCTCTGGGGCCTGACACTCACCATCAGTGGCCTGCAGACTGTAGGTGAGACCCAGGGCCAGGTAGCCTTTAGGCAGGAACTCTCCTGCTTCCTCTCCAAGGCTGATCACCACCGTGGCAAAGTGTTCTGCCTCTTCTAGCTGCAAAAAGGAAAGGTAGTGGTCACTGGGGTGGGCTTGGCGGTTCTGAGCAGGAAAGGGAGGATAGTAACCAACCTGGGGCAGTGTCAGCCCCAAGTATAAACAGAACAGTTCCCAACACTGGAACTGTAGGCAACGTGACTTATCCAGGCCCTACAACTATTGAGGAGGAAGTATCTCCCTGTTTGTAGGAGCCAGTGTTCAAGGTCGCAGGTGCCAGCTCTTCCGGACAGACAGACGGACAGACTCCCTGCCTGGGAGAGCCAGCTCCCACAGCCTGCTGTGCTGAGAGCATGAACTCCAAACAGGCCACGTGTGGCTCCTCATCACATGGTCCCTGCAGGCAGGGCCTGCTCAGCAGACAGAGGGGAGCCACGGCTGGCTGGGCCTTGTTGAACATGGCCAACCCTGCAGAGTAGGCAGGCAGCCACACAGGCTAGTCTGGAGCTCACTCCCTCCCTTCCTGAGCAGGAGCCAGTGAGCTTGAACATTCAGGGGAAAAAGGCCCTGGGCTGTTTTTGTCCTGGGAGCAGGGGGACTGTTCCAGTTGGAAAAGGTCCAACTGGCATGGGCCATGTGAACACACATCCTCACACACAACACAGGACACAGGGAGAAGGCACATGAGGGGGAATTTATAGATACTTTGCGGCACACATAATAGTGAGGCTGGCTGGGGTGTAGGGCTGGGGCTAAGACTGTGTCCATTCTTATGTGTCTCCACCAACTCTTTCCCAACGAGTCCCTAACCTGCCATATGTAATGCATAGCAATATGTCTATGTTTTATCCAGAATATTGACTCCCAGGGCCGCTTCCTTCAACATCTCCCTCCCACTCACACACCACTTCCGACAGACAATGGATGGGCAGACAGACAGACGACAGACTACAAATATGCCCCAAGCTCAGGTATCCCAGCCAGCTAGAGAATCACAAAAGCAATCCAGTGGAGGCCAGAGCACACTCCTGCTGGCTTCCAGCCACGCCCAACCCTACTGATATCCTGACTTAAGCTGGTTTGCCCAGGAGGAGTTGGGTAGCTCTGATTGTTGGCCACAGCTGTGGAGAGTGCGCAGGTAAAATCTTTCTCCCTGGAGTGTGGCGGGATTGCCTGAGACAGAGGCCATGGAGAAATGAATGGGCCGAGTCCCCAGTTTGGACCCAGCTATGAGGAGCCATGTGAAAAGAAAAAAAGAAAAGAAAAGAAAAAGAAAAAAAGAAAAGAAACCCCTCCAAACCTGAAGGAGCAGAGCAACACTGTGGTGCAAAGAACAGGACTCCTGAATGTACCATGTTCCCTACAGGGCCAACACTATTTTGAGTTCTGTTGCCACCCACAAAGCAGCCCTTCTGCATGTGGATTCACTGCAGTAATTATAAAGGAAAAATAGTATTAATTCCAAGTAAGTTAATGTACAATACAATAATTACACATGGTATTAATAGACACGGGCGTATTAGCTAGCAAATGGGGAGGGTGCTGTCATGGCAAAAATGAAAACCAAAGAAAAACAAAACCTTTTACTAGGCACGCTGTCCCTCTTTGTCTAAAGCAGGTGTGCCACACGGAGAGCCTTAGAATTAGGCTCTGAAGGGCTAGGACCCAGCCAGGCTCTGAACCAGCCCGACCCCCAGGTCAGTTCTCGTCACAGAGACAGAGCACCGTGGGGTGACAGCGAAGCTGAGCACATTGCTTGGACTCCATTCCTTTGAGGTTATCTTGTGGGCCTCAGTCCCCTCTTCTGTAAAATGGGGACAGCAATGCCACCCTCAGAGGGCTGCGGGGAGGACGTGGTGTGTGCTTGCTGAGTGTCAAAGATGAAGACCAGCAATTACATGTAATATACACACATGCCACAATTACTACACATATACGTGTATACATGTATATATTAATCACGCATCATCACGCTGGAAAATTTGCAAGTGGCATCAACAGAATCCAAAGGAGATGCTAGTCCTGCCTGCCTTTTGTCTGTGGGCCTGGCTGTTCTTAGAAAAGCATGATTGCACCGGACAGGCAGGCACCGGCCAGAACTGACCAGTCAGCTGTTCAGGTTCATGTCGCCAACCAGATCTGAGGTTGAGGGTACACCTCAACCACCCCTCACTCACCCCTTGCATAGGTGATACTATATCAGAATATTTTCCACTCTATTATCTTATCTTATGATATATTCCCTTTTTTTTCTTCCTAAGTGTTCTATTCTACAACCTTTGATCCACAATCTGAAAATGCTGTTTTAATCTGACTGTTCTCAGCCGCCCAACACTATTTCTACCAAGTTCCCTTGCCAGCTTTTCCTGCTGGGGACGTCAGGTCCTCCCATGGCCTCCTGGAGGCTGTTGTCTCTGCCACCAGCTCAGACTGTGGCATGAGGTCCTCTTTCTTATCAAATACCCCTAGATGAGGAGTTCCCAGTGTCTCCTCCCTCACCCCACTATGGTACTGTCTTGAAATGCCCTCACTCAGAGCATCCAGGTGAGCTTGCCATGGCCACCTAGGGAAGGTCCTCCCTCCCTACCCCTGTTTCTGAACAGCCTGAGGCCTGACAACCACATCATAGCACCACGGCAGGTTAGGAGGCACGGGGAGCTTGTGTGATATCCCCACCCCCACGGTCAGCCATTCAGCCAGCAGTACATCTGTGACCCTAGCCCTCAGGCTGGCTAAGGGCTTCATGGCTGCCCTCTGCACTTTCTTGGTTTTCTCCTCCCTGACGCTTGGGAAGCGCACTACACTAGTAGTACAGGGAACTTTCCTTCATAAGTAAGGAAACACTCTGTGCCTTCCCAAGTCCCTTGGTATCCGAGGTTTTCCTAATTTGGTCCCTGCACAGCAGACTCAGCTGAGTTGGCACACTTGCTGGGGCTCGGGGCCGCCTTCCATCGCGGAATGAGGGACAGCCTCGTTCACCTGCACTCAGCAAAGAGGGTGCCACCTCAGGCCCTCCATCCACTCTCTTCCCAGTGACTGGAGAGAGCCCTCTATTCAGAGACTGCAGGATTCTGCTGACAGACCTCCAGTTCTCCTGAGCCCCTTCCTGTGGGCCTGGAACTACTTTGTGGAAATTTGCTTTTTCCCTCCTTTTCTTCAAGGCACTCTCTAACTTCTGTAAGCTGGTGGCGAAAGAGCTGGCATTCTTCCTTGCTTTGTGAGCAATCCAATGAAAGCAAAAGCACCCTTCCCAAGTGCTCACTACTGTGAAGGTACTGAGAAGAATAACGGCATCCATTTGGCATATAGCTGCAAAGGGCCATGCAGACACACACCATTTCCTAAGGCTCACCCCCTTTTAGGGAACATGCCAGCTCCCAGATTATAGATGAGGAAACTGAGGCACAAGGAGAGTGAATCACTCCCTCAAAGTCACACAAGCTAGTGAGTAAGGTAGACAACAGGACTTGAACCCTATCTGTTCTCCAAGCTGATGCTCTTTCCAGTACCATGCTGCCCCGTTGGGTGATACGAAGCCCGAGACACACAATACAGGCCTCTGCAAGATGAGTTCACCTACGTCTGATTTCCCCTTTTCACGCCAGCTGTCTGTGTGGCATACAATATACAAGCATGCCCTGCCCTCTGTGACTCCTGAAGGGGTTCCAACTTTTTAAAATAAATCAGTTTTAAATAGCTGTGTTTGGAGGGATCCAAGAAAATACCTACATTGTCTTTTCTATCTGCTCCCCAGATTTGCCTTGTGGCTAGCGTGCAAGGCAAAGGAAGTGAAGAAGCACTTCATCGGAAACAAAGCCCACACCAGGCAAGGTCACAGTGAAGGACAGAGTTCCTGGAGGGCGGGGGCATAGGCACTCACCAGCATTGCCCACTGGCCTCAGGAAAAGGCAGAGCTATGCCTTGGAGAAGCACAGAGGGTCATACCACAGTTCAATCCACGTCCAGGGTGAGTACAAACCAGACTTTATGAGCTCCAAGAATGGGTCTGGGAAGATGGCTCAGCAGTTAAGAGCACTGGCTGCACTTCTAGAGGGTCTTGGTTAGATTCCCAGAGCCTACAAGGTGGCTCAAACCTTCTGTAACTCCAATCCCAGAGGATCTGACCCCCTCTTCTGGCCTTTGTGGGCATTACACACACATGGTGCACAGACACACATGCAGGGGAAAACATTTAGTCACTTAAAATAAAAACAAAGGAAAACTAATTTTAGGAAAAAAGGAGGGGGCCCAGGGGAGGCATCTAAGTCTCCAGCAGCTTGCCCTCATCCCCGTTTACCTGCAGAGCCTTGTTCCCACCTGCGTCTGACTCCCCATCAAAGTTTGACCAGGTCAATACTCAGACTATTCTCAGCCCCGGGTACCAGCCCGCCTCTCTCCCCTCTTCTGATGACAAGTCTGCATGTTTAAGCTTCCTTTTGGGCTTTTCTATTTATGTTGTCATTGATTACTTTGCTCCTAACTCATCTGATTTCAATTTGGACTGATTTGATCCTAATTTTATTACCATGTAATCTGAATGCACATAATCACTGTAATTATGCTACAGAGGGAAACAGCTCCTCCATGGTGGGAAGATCTAAATTTAGGGCTTCCTGGCAAGGGCACCAGTGTCTGGGTGGACTCTCAGCTCCTTGGAGCTGGCAGCTCGGGGGAGCACATATGCCCTCCCCAGCCCTGCTTCCAGAGACATGGGGTATTTTAGGCTTCAGCTAAGGGATGAGCCCAAGGTTTCCTCTCAGAAGTCTTGGAATAAGAAGGAGTCTGATCTGGGGATTGGGTAAGCGCCCTCTGCACCTTTAGCTCCCAGCACTCTTTGCTGCAGAGGTTTGGCTTGGTACTCTGCAGGCTGCAGCTGCATGCCACCTACAACAGAGTGGGTGCTTGCTGTGGATCTAGAATGCAGAGGAAGGAATGGGGCTACTTTGCCTGTTGGAGAGGATATGTGGGGTGCAAGATGACAAGTGAGAGGGACAAGGGACTCGTTCTGTGTCACTCAGAACATAGGAGGGGGACTCTCCCTTTCATCGGGAAGCTGATCTGGATAGTTACCAGTAGAGATAATATTACAGCAGTACTCCCTAGGAGCCAGTGCCCTGGGTCTGAGCTCACCAGAGACCTGGGGCTCAGGGCTCAGGGCTCGTTTTTCTCACTGTTTCAAGCTACTGGTCTTCCGAAAGCACCTTCATGAGCCCCTAGTAAAGACCATCAGCTCAGAAGTTACCAGTTGAGGTGCAGTCCCCTAAAAGCCGCCTCAGTAGAGTGTGGGGAGCAGACGGCAGGACCGGGAAAGAAGCCTCAGGGTGCAACAGAACAAAGAAGGGACTGCAAGGAGGCCATCTTTGTTTGTCTCAGGTTAGGGCTGAGTTTGACCCCTCCCCTTCTCTATTAACTATGACGTCATCTGAAGTCCCTTTTCTAATAGGCTGGTCTAGGTAACTGAGGTCTTGCCTACCACCCTGACCACTTTCCATCTGTTGGACTCTCTGGAGACCCCATTTCCAAGGGCCATGCTGTCAAGATCAAGGTTGGTGGGTCCTCAGAAACTCTCCTCCTGGTCCTACACGAAGGTGGCACCCTTTCTTCTATGGCAAACATCCCCCACCTTATCCCCCTTGCTGGGGTCCTCCCCAGGAGGTTTTGAATCTGGGCCCTGCTTGCTCTACCCCCACAGCTCACTCACCCAGTGCAGGGACCCAATGCAGACCTTGGCAGCCATCAGGGGCACTGTGGGGTTCGAGGGCTGCAGCTTCATGCATTCCCGGAGCAGCGACACAGCGTAGGCTGACTGCAGAAGCAAGAGCAGGGAGCATCATTACTTGACCACCCTAGGTGCCCATGCCCTCATGGGCAGTTCTCCCAGCAGACCTTGCTCTGCTCCCCTTTCCTTCTGAGAACCAGGAGGAGAACCCAGCGGGAAGAGTCCAGGCCATAGTCTCTGCAGGCAAGACCTTCTCTGAGTTTTGTTTCCCTCCTTTGGAGAATAGAGGCCACGAACCTCACCCTCTGGAGATGTGACAAGCGCTAACATTAATACTGAACAGAGCCTTTCCAAAAAGAATTCAGATCAGAACCATAAAGATTTGAGAACTAGACAGGGGCTCCCTAAACCTGTACTCAGAGAGGAAAGCTGGTGACAGGATTGGACAGGTGTATAAAGGCTGGGAAGAAGGCGAGGAGGTGGGAGGGCCAGAGAGAACCTTCAGACAAAAGCCCACGGGGCTCCAGGACTCAACCAGGATTTGCTGAGGACAGGTGGGGAAAGGCCAGAAGGGAAGGGCATCCAGGGCCAGACAGGTGAGCCATCTATACCAAGAGGAATGCCAGCTAATACCCCAGATCTTATAAACGTCCCAGGCAGTCTTTCCTAAGTCAGGGGCTGCCAAGAGAACCTGCAGGCTGAACCTAGCCCACTGTTTGTTTCTGTGAATAAGGTCTAATTGGAACTCACGCCTGTTTATATGCTATCTGTGCCTGCTGCAAGATACCACACTGGTGGAAAGGCTGAGAGAGACCAGCTATTAATAGTCAGAACTGACTGCCCGACCCTGCAGAAAGTCTGCTAACTTCTCTATGAGAGCGTTGGGTTTTCACAGCATCCCCACCAGATGGGCGGCTTTACAGCCGAGAAAAGAGAGAGTCTGGCAGTCAGACAGTTTGTTCAAAGTTACATAGCCCGAGAATGACCAAGCAAGGGTCTGAACACAGCCTGGACCTAACTCTTCACCACCACCCTGTGTGGCCTCCGTGGTGATGACCTTGGCTAGAGGAAGCTGGTTTCCTGGAGAGAGGTAGGGGATGTTCGTGTGTGTGTGCTTGTGTGAGCATGTGCGTGTGTGAATGTGGGTAGTCTGGAACCTTCTGCTTTCTGAACCCAAGACTTTCTGAGGGAACCCCAGCAGTCACTGTCCTGGCACGTAAGGTGATCGTCAGGTGTGTGTCACAGGTCAATCACCAAGTCCTGGGTCCTACTGTGAGCTGAGCTCCTCCCTTTAACTTAGCCTCCTCCTTCCCTAGCAACTCTGGGGGTGCCACTAAGGAACAGAGGGCGCTGGCAGGCTCCTCTGCCTGCAGAAGGATATGATTGGAATGTATGCATCCCCCGCCCCCAGCTAACCTCTCCATTTCCCACCATCTATGGAAGAACGTTCTTCCACCCAGTCTCACAGTCTCCGTGGGCTCTCATGGAGCTATGGCTTGCACACATTCTGAGTGTGTTCTCCAAGAATCCGTATGTCGGAACTTGAACCTGAGTGGTTAGCCCTGAGTAGTGATGGGGTCTAGTAGAACCTGGTTAGGCCATTGTGTGCACTAAAAGGACTGGCCATCTTTCTCATCAGTTCTGACAGGGGTTGGTATAAAGTGAGCATGACTCGCTCTTCTCCGCCTGGCTCTGTGTCTTGCTCTACAGTGTCCCCCGCTTGCACACACTCCTGCCACGTCACCCACCTTGAGGTCTTCACCAGAACCAAGCCAGTGTGGGTACCCTGTCCTTGAGCTGCAAAACTATGAGGCCAATAAGCTTCTTTGCATTATAAATTCTTCTACCTCGGCTGCTTTATTAAACGTAACAGAAAATAGACCAATGAGGTTAACGAAGGTATCTTCATTCAGGGCCTGTACTGGGCTCAGTACTGGGCTGGGGTGATAGAGTCAGAGGAGAAGGTAGATGAGACCCTTAAGGAGGTCACAGAAAGCAGGGAAACAGGAGGGACAGATGCCCAAATCCCCTATCATTCTAACAATAAGAGAGGACAGGACAAGCACAAGAAAGGGCCAGAAAATGACAGGCCCACAGCGAGCACCCAGCTTCGTGAGAGCTGCCAGGCCCCACCTCCTCCTCAGAGCCCCTCTCCTGGAGAAATGCCACACTGTGTCCCTCACCACTGTCCCTCCACCCGCACACCCCAGAGCCTCAGGCTTCTCCTCAGCTTTCCTTAGGCTGCTGACCTTTGCATCCCGGATTCTCTAGTCCTGACCCTCCATAGTCCACCCACTCCTTCCCACCCCACCCCCATGCAGACCAAAAAACACTGCTATTTAAGGAGCCGTCTGAGGACCCAGCAGTAGGAGCAGTCGGCTTCTTTTTTTTCCCCCTGTCATGCTGGTTACCTAGCAACACAGCCAATGCAACTGCCGCATGGAGACTGAGAGAGGGAACGACCTAAATCACGCTACAGAACTGTGGTTCCTGTGGGGTGAAACACCAGGCATATTTCTATCTCCCCAACCGCACCTTCTGGAAGGTACAGAACCTGGATTCCCATTTTGGGCTCAGCAAAGGCAAGCTCTGGTCACTCCTCTGAAGTCTGCCAGGGCAGCCAGGCAAATGGTTTTGGCATGCAGGATTCCCAGGGGGCAGTTGGAGAATGCCTTCCTTACACAACAATCTCACAGCGCACCAAGTGCATGGATGGGTGGAGCCTCACATATACGGAACTCACTGACCACTCCAGCGCCCTATGCCTACCTTGTGGGAACACGAAGGGACCAGAGTAGGGAATGACTTCCCAAAGGCCAGATGCCAAGCTGCCTAAACCTCTTAGGGTTCCAGCTTCTCCATAAGGAGGTGGAAGACTCCTCAAGTCCCAGACAATCATGATGCCTTTTCCTGAGGCTGGAGCCTCCAGGAACTCCCTCAAAATTCAAGCTAACTTCCATGGATAGTTTTGTTTTTGGTTTTGTTTGTTTGTTTTGATTTTTAAAGGGGGTAGCTTTAAAATAAAACCCACAGAACAGTGTGCATTGCTCTAGGCCTTTCTTCTTCTCCTCTGCTATTCTAAGGCTAACGGTGTTTCCTGTTTGGGGGAGGCAGGAAGAAGTTGCTTAATGCTGCTGTGTGTGTGGAGGATCCGCCTAAGTTCCAGCCACACCTTCCCAGCCTCCTGTCAGTAACCTAGTTAGTCACCTAGGAATTAACAGGCTGCTGCCTTCAAGTCCTACACACCTACTCCCCTTGGTTCATGCTGCCCCCTCTGCCTGGAGTTCTGCTCTTCTCCCTGCTCTACGCTACACTCCTGCCTGGAGCTCGGGAGTGCCTCTAATCCTGCTGGGCCAGCCCTGTGTATTCTCAATTCTCCTTAAAATCTGATAGCACCCCCTGGGCAGAGCCAGTAGATCATGCTGTGGACTTCAAGGTGCTCTGGGAGGTGGCCCACGTGATAACCAGCAAAGGATGCTCAAGGAGACTCCCCACTGGTTCTGCTGTGCTCCCAGCCTGCCCTGGCAGTCTGACAAGACTGCGGCACCTGGTTCTCCCCCCTCCCCCTCCCCGCCAGGCCCTGGCCTGTCTCACTGCAGAGACCCAGGGCTGCCTGGCACTTCTTCATCTGTGGAGGCGGCGCTGGCACACTAGAAGGGCCCTCCTTAGAGACGGCTGTGGGGCTAGAAATGGAATATGGCACAGATGGGCCAGGGGACGAGGGATTCCCTCAGCCCCATGTAAGGGCCCTGGGTATTTACAGCTCTTGGAACCATCTGCAAGCTCATGGCACCTTATTTCCTGCATTCATAGCATCCTCGGCCCCATCTCCCTCGGCCCCCAGCTCCGGAAAGGTTTTCCTTTCGTGTCGCTGCTTAAAATAGAGGCTTACATAAGTGTAGTTCAGATCTGAGAGAAAATCAGGGGTGCTGGAGCAGGGGCCCGGCAGGCGGAGGGCGAATGCCTACCTTGGTGCCGTGTGCTCTGGGCAGTGCTGGCCTTTTCTGCTGTCCCCACCCAGGTACTGTTAATCCCCTACAGGTTCCCATGTGTGTCGTTGCTACTCCACTCCACCGTATATCTCTCCTTCCAACTCACAGGCAGGGCTCTCTGGGGCAGGAACAGCTTTCCTCTCTCCTAGAGCCACACCAGCAGGTGTGCTACGATGACCTCGTGGTGGACCATAAGAAGAGAGAAGCATCTAAACTCATACCTGCATGCGGGCAAACTGGTCATCACTAGCACGCATCACTTAGGGCCTTCCCCATCCCATGCTCATAGACAGTCATAGCAATACCGGGTCAGTTCCCAGTCAACACAAATCTCTCCCTGGGAGGGACCAGAGGTTTCTCAGAACCCATAGAAGGCGTAACCCCCACCCCCACAGCCCTGGGCCTTACCTTCCCACAAGCTACCATGGAGAGGGCCACTTGGTACCAAAGGTGAAATTCTCCAAATGCATACTTCATGGCTCGCTCTAGGCACTGAGGAGGAAGAAGTGGTCAGCACTGGCCCCCTCCCTGACAGGGTAACCATTCCCCTCACTGCCTTCAGAGAGCTGCAGGAAACACAGGGGTGATCCAGTCCCTGCCACGGCATGCTGGGCCATGCTGCCTCAGAGTTGTCCCTAGTCCTCTCTTCCCACCTCCATAACGCAGGAATGATTTCAGAGGGCCATTCTGATAGGCAAATGAAACCAGATTGGTGAAAATGTTTTGAAAGAACACAACCCAACAAAAATAACAAGTAGTGTTGATTATCATGGGTCGTGGTAGGGCTCTCCACTTTTTGCGTGTATCAACTCATCTATTCTTCCTAACCTCCCGGAGGTGAGATCTCTAATAACTCCCATTCCACAGATAATGGATCTGTGGCTGAGGCTAGGGGGACATGCCACGGTCACTAGCCAAAGCCAGTAAAAGGCAGGCCAGCCTGAGCAGAGAGTGGGAAGTGAGGAAGGCTGGGCAGCTGACCCTACCTCAGAAAGCATGGCGTACTGGCCCCGCCTGCCCAGGGTGATGCTCAGGAGGTCATAGATGGCTGAAGCATTCTGTAAGCTCACTCTCCGGTCCTCCTCCTGCTCTGGTGCCCGACTGAGTACCACGTCCCGAGTAGCCTGCGGGTGGAATGCAGGTGAGGACCTAGCATCACAGGGCCCATATTGCAAAGCCACTCACTGTCCCATTTCACTGCTCTTACAAGCCAAATAACTGACCACACTCTCAGAAATGCCCTCTCCTAACCCCACAAAGCTCTCTCCAAAGACAGAAAACCCACGGTCCAGGTGTGTGTGCGGGGTGTCATCCTAAGGCTCAGGGTCCTGAAGTTGCAAGGACAGTGCCATGGCCTCCTGCCTTTCATCTGAATGTGACACCTGCTGACACTCAGCACCCCCCACCCCACTTCACTTCAAACACACATCATCAATGCTCTCTCTCATTAACACTCAGTCTTCCTTCTTCCAGAACCTAAGAGTCACTACTCAGTGACCAGCAGAGCACCAAGCGGTGGTGGTGCACGCCTTTAATCCCAGCACTCTGGGAGGCAGAGGCAGGCGGATCTCTGTGAATTTGAGGCCAGCCTGGTCTACAGAGTGAGTTCCAGGACAGCCAGGGCTACACAGAGTAGTACCCTGTCTCAAAAAAAAAAAAAAAAACAAAGATAGATAGATAGATAGATAGATAGAGCTACACAAAGAAACCCTCAAAAACCCAAAAAGAAAAACATAAATAAATAAATAAATAAATAGCTGCCAAGCAGGAACATCTGCAAAGCAGGGGTCTGAAATGACTCTTATACATTCTCGGGACTGTGCTTGGCAAAGCTGGGCTCTGGCCCCACATGCTTGCTGATGACCCCAGCATGCTCCTCTCTGACCCCTCTCCTTCTGCCAAAGGGGTCCTTGTCTAGCATCGTCCTCCCTCCCTGAGACTGCTCTGCTCCCCACTGGCTGTCAGCCAAGGACTGGCCTGCTAGATAGAAAAAAAGGAGCTATTGGCCCTGAAACCTACATATACTACCAACTCCAAGGTCCCATCCTGCTCACCAGTGCTCCTCACTGCCTCCTGAACAGAGCCCCACCCTCCCTCCTGTAGGGAAGGCGCAGGAGCTACCCTGGGCCAGAGGGTGAGGAGACACAAGCCCCATTGCTTGTAGGCTCTGGGCTAAAATGGGCTCCCTTAGAGGCTCCTATTAGCTAACAGGTCTGCTAGCCCCAAAGAACAATCCACTTAGGGGCATCTGAGGCAGGGAGACAAACTGGGGGCAATGGATCTGGACAGCTGCCTCTTCAGCCACGATTGTGATAGGTGTTCCTCTTCCTCAAGAAACACAGATGGCCAAGGAGGGGATGCCTGGGCTAGAATGCCAGGAATGGCAGGAAATCCTCACAAAGATCAATGCTAGAGCCAACCTGATAAACGGAGCCAGGAACTGCAAGCAGTGAAGGCAGGGGAAGCGCCAAGAAATCCCTCTCCCTCCCAGAGAGTTCCACCCACACAGCCACGTGGGAACACAGCCACGCTCCGTCCCTCACACTATACCTCCCCACTCCTCCACCTCCAGCAGCTCTTGGCTCCAGGTACCCAATGGGGACCGTGGGTGAGTAGGCTTCTCCAGGCAGCAGAGGGAAAGGAAGGAGGGGATGAAGACCGGAGATGCAGAAGGGGGCTACGGGACGCATCTGTGCATTCCTACGACTTTTGGTAGGAGGAAGAAATCAGGATGGAAGGGATAGACCAGGTATTCTGTAGGGGTGGCTTCTCTTGAGGTAGAGGGAGCCTTGCTGGACACATTCCGAGGACTGAGAAACCTACCCTGCACAGAAGCCATGTTGGGAGAGGGGTAGTGAGAACAAACCATCACCGCTTCCCTCAGGGTGACACTTAAACTTCTTTCTCTGGCTGTCTCCTACATGCCTCCAGCATGCCCTGCTGTTTCCCATCTTCAAGGCTCGACTGAGTTTGGTCACTTTGCAGTTCTCCATATCAGCCTGCTGGCAACTCCCAACTCAGAGGGCTGTAGCCAACCTACCCCTCTGCTTCACAAGCATACACCTGGGCCCCAGCAGTCCTGGCTGGCTCATCACCCCTTGTAGCGGGGCATGCCATTTCTAGACTGAGCTCCTTGAACCCAGAGCTTCATAAATCCGCCATTGTGGAATGAGCAATACGCCAGGAAGACGGCTCTGGGCTGGCACAAAAACTCCTTCATTGTCTACCCTAGACCTTGCCCTCCAAGAGGACAGGCCTCTGGGTGTGTCTGGTGGGAAGGAGGGGTGGATTTTCAGAACTGAGTGTCATTAGAGCAAATGAAACCTAAGACAGGGCAAGTCCTCCACATGCCCCTTAACCAATAGACAGCAGCAAGAGCGTGCTCTTAAGGGTCCTTGGTGCTTTTGTACGAGGGGGGAACATGGTTCCCACTGGACAGCCTGAAGTAGATGTCTGCCCAGCTTTTGGCATGGCTTTGTGGGCAGGGTTACAAGAAAAAAAAAAAGTTGGGCTAGTGTTGGTTGCTGGGCAGTGCCTGTGTATGTAACCATGGTAATGGGTTAGCTTGGGGAAACTGGAGCAGAAAAAAAAAAGGAAGTCTTAGGGCTGGCTAGTTAGCCACAAAAGAGCATGGATTCGTGTGTGGCTCAGGAGCCAGAACAAACCTCAGAGGCAGGGGGCACCACCACTAGGTTTACCAGCCCTCCCCAGAGGCGCCCCAGCCTTCCCATCCCTCTTCCCTGGGCTCACACAGGCCCACAGGCTTCCCAGGGAGCCCGTCCACTCAGTCCTAACCACACTCTTTCCCTTTCCTGTGCACACCGACGGCCTCAGACACCCGCTTTCATCAGACAACCCCAGACCAGTGCAGTGTCGGTGAACGCACTTGTTAGAGTAAATACAAGCCCCTGAGCTGGCTCCAGGCTCTCCCCACTGCCCCCAACTGTCCCCTGTGCTGTTCGTGGGATAAAGGTGAGTATTCTCCCTGGGTTTTCTCCCTACCCATCCTGCCTACTTTGGGCACTGCTTTGGGTTGTCCTGTGAGAGCGAACCATGCTCCCCTCTGTACCAAAGCCCTAAGGACCCACAGGAGCGCACCCTCACTGCTGTGACCTTGCCCTTGGTTCCCACTGTGGGATGATCTGCCCTCAGAAGCCAGATAGGACTCCCAGAGGCATTCCTACTCCTCCCCTTTGTCCCTCTGGTGCCTCTCCCAGAAGAACCCGTCTCAGACTAGATCATTCGGATTGTCAAGAGACCAGCCACACTCCGGTCTAACAGCTCCACGCTCTCTCAGGACTCACCCCTGCTCTTTGGACAAATGTCCTCCCTGAGACAAAAATGGGAATCCTCCTTTCCTTCAGCAGGCACAACCCTTGCTGAGGCACCCTCCCTAGGTGCATGACCTTCTCGGGAAGAGAATTCTCACACCATCAACTTATCTGGCCCATGAACCCTAAGGGCAGCGAAAGAAGTATAACCTTCCGAGGGGGGGTGCTCTGAGTCTCCAGAGATGGACATCCAGAGCCAGTCCAGACTTGAGGCTTTCCTGAGCACCAGGTCAATTATCCTGGCAGTAGCCAATCTCTGACAGATGTGGCGCAGCTGGCACCTCTGCCGAGCCCCATCCTCCACTTAATTCTGGACCTAGATAGAGTCCCCGTCTAAGTGGGGGAAATGGAACACTTTCTAAGTGGCATCTGATTGTCCTCGTGCCCTCCTGCCCGGTCTCATCCTACTTTACGGAAGACCAAGGAAGGCTGAGGGAGACTAGGGGAGACTGGGGGAAACTGGGGGAGATTGTGGGAGGAGGCCAACACAGTTTTCTTCAGAGGGCAGAGACCCCACTGAAATCTAGACATCCTGGTGTCACCCTGGCTGCTTCCCTGGTTTCAGATTTCTCTCAGAACGTGTCTAGTAGTCTTGATCAATACTATCAGAGGCCTTGGGCTGGCTTTGCTGAAGAAGGAACCAAAGCAAAATGTGAAGTCTTGGGTGCTGTCTCTTTGCAAGGAACAGGTTCCTGAAGGAAGATGCCCAGAGCCCTGCTCAGAGGTTTCACAGAGAAAGCCTCTCATCAAGCAAGCGAACCCGCCCCAAAAGTCACACCAGAAAGAAGGACCTAGGAAGCATCTGTGCCCAGTGATGCTCCCCTTCCCCGGAGGACACTGTCCTGGGCAGCTCCTGCTGGTTCCCCTGCTGGCAGACATGATTACCACCAGCTCTTGAGTTCACAGAGCCAAGAGCTTCTGTGCTCTGTGACAGGCTTCATCTACCCAGCGACACAGTTCCTGTGGCAGATGTCACAGTCTTCCTGTCACGGGTACTGAACCACCGGCTCTGAGCTGGCAGCCTTCTGCAGAGCAAGGACTTGCATCACAGCAAAGCTGGTGCCAAAAGCTAGGACGCCGTGTGTCTCATCTGCCAGTCCCAAATGGAACCATGCCTAGGAAGCCCTTTTCTTTAAAATAGCAGACTAATGCCCTCAATCTCTCAACTAGATTAAAGCCTACACGTTTTCAAAGGCAACTGAGTCGGAATCAAAGCCTTTCCCGCCCCCAGGACAAAAACATGCACCGAACAACCCAACGAGATAGCTTTGTGTTTATTTTATTTAATCCACCCAAACTCCTTCCGCAGAGGCCTTGGTAACTCCATCTTACAGATGAGCAAACAGGTTCACAGAGAGAGACTTTCGCTCAGCTATGAGTGACAAGTACAAGAACCATGCTGCCAGGTGCCTGGTACCGAGTATAGTGCAGAACTAGTTTCTTAAGGTGCAGGGTCCCAGTCCCAAAGACACCCCCAACCTCCCACACAGGTTCCCTATCTAGTACCTTCCTGAGGCCACACCAACAATGAATTCTTTCCCGGCTAAACAGAGAAAGGATCGGATTTTGCTGGCTTCCCTGCACTACGTGGGAGTGCACTGGAGATAAGGGCTTCAGGCTGTTTCGTTGTTTTATGTATGGTGCTGAACATGTGGTCCAGCACAGTTCAGCTGCTCTGTAAGGAACAGTGTTGAAAATGGTCCAGCTCAGGACATCTCGCTTTCTTAACCTATACTTCTCAGATGCATCGTCTAAGAAACCCGGTTCTCAGCTGGCAGTCCCAGCTCGGCAGCACCGATGGACTCCAGAGTTGAAGAACTTGGATCCAGTTGTGTGGATCCAGCTGTGTGGACATACCTCCTTACTCCCGGCTTCTGTAATCCACATGTTTGAGCTTCCCTTGGTGCAAGAGGTCCATCCTTCATGTCACACCTCTACCACTACCCGACCACACCATGCCCTCCTTCGAGGAGCCTCCAAAGTACTCTGAAGACACTGCCTAACGCTGTGGTCACCACGGGCATGTATGCATGCACACTATCACATATGCATTGCCCAGGGTATGGGAGATGGGTCCCCATGGCCTTATTTTTCCGTAGTAAGCAAACAGGGATGACAGGGATAGCCCGGACACTGGGATTATCATTCACTACTTTACCACCCCCGACCAAAATGTGAACTCCACGAGGTCAGGGGCCTGTCTGCATTCTGCTTATTGCTACATCTCTGGCTTCTAGACTAGGCCCAGGCCCAGGACAGATAATCAAGAGTTGTTGCAAGAACATGAATTCTATCCAAACTTACTTCTGAGTTACCATCATCATATGAGGAGGAAACTGAGGCTCAGAATGTCTGAATGCTTTGTGCCCGACCCTCAGCTAATCAGCAGAGCCCCGGAGCCCCAATTCAGGTCTTGTGCCTCCAGAATGCATACTCCTTCCTTTCCTTGTCTGTTCTTACATCAGTCACAGCACCCAGCTGCTCAGTGCACACTGCTGCCTAGTGATAATCAAGTTTTGTAACCCAGAAGAGAATTTCACACACACTCAGTCTCTACCTACTTGGGACAGACATTGGGTCTCTCATCATAGCCCAGCATAGCTAGCATGGCCAAACCCAAGTGCGCCAGACTTGCAAATGTGTGTGTGTATCTGTGTATGTGTATGTGTATGTGTGAGTGTGTGTGTGTGTGTGAGAGAGAGAGAGAGAGAGAGAGAGAGAGAGAGAGAGAGAGAGAGACAGAGGCAGGCAGGGCCAAGAAGCTTGCACCTTCCTGGGAGGCAGAGCTTGACTAGGCCATGGATAGCCTGCATCTACCTATGCCAACACTCTCCACAAACCCGGTTCCCTGGGGTCAGTGGTGCCTGGGGCTTACCATGGACTCACTGATAAGCAGCAGCAAGAGCGCCTCCTCTATGTTGTCTTTGGGGCAGTAGAGGCTGGAAAACACAACAGCATTCCTGGTTGCAGCCCAGCCCACATCAACAGTACCTCTGCCTCCCCGACTCCCCAAGCAGCCCAACATCGACCTGGTAAGTTGACCCTTCTCCTGCATAATTCACAGGCACTGAATACCTAGAACAGCTCTTAACTAGCCCCAAAGTTCTGAACCTGAAAGGCTGCTACCATCCTGCAGAAGAAATGGCCCATTCACCCACAGCCTGAGGTGAGGCATGGGGAGAAGCCACTGGTGACTACAGACTCCACCTTCAACTGGCACCTCAAAGGGGTGTGTCAGGAAGACAGGCAATCTCTGAACGTGTGGCTTCGGGGAGCCATGAAACATTCTCCCCCAACCCCATCAGAGACCGTCTTTTCTTAGCCTCTAAAATGTCTGTCTGACATTGGGGCAGGGCTGGGAAAGCAGGGTACCGTGAAGAGACACCAGAAGGTATCAGAACCTGTATTCATGGCAAGGCCAGAGCGGAACACCAGGGCAGGCGGCAGGCACTCACTTGTCTCCTTCATAGAGGTGAGGTTTCCGAAGGGTCTGGGTGATGAAAGAATTCTCCTCCTTGCTCATGAACTCAGGCAGAGGGTGGGACAAGGGGCTCCAGTAACATTCCTCACTCAGGGAATGCAGCAGGACCCCTGCCAGGTGCTTGGCCGCCACCTGGCAAAGAGGGAGAGACTCAGGCTGGGGTAAAACGTCTGCAGCTTGCCTATGCAGCCCTGGTTCCCAACTAGATCTGCCCACTGCATGATGTACTGCGCCTCTGGGGGCCTCACATTCCATTCCCAAGTCCCTAGGTCCTCAGTCCCTCCGGCACGGTAGCTACCACCTCTCCCACGGATGACATAGCTCTACCCCATCTGATTTTGGAAGAACAAAGGTCTAAGTACATAGGCCTGAGTTGGGGCACGAGAGGAGAGTCAATGACATCTATTAAGATCATGAAGAAACGAGCCATACCACACATCATTAGGATAGTTTTGCTCATGCAAGGGATGGCAGTAGATTTCAACTCTATTCTAACGCTAGGAGTCATCTTCAGTGTCCTGATGAAGAAGATGAGATAAACAGGGTGCTTCCCAGGCTTGGTGCGAAAGCATTCTGGGATGGATTAACAATGTCTGCTGAGAGCAGAGGAAGGTGAGCATAGGCATGCATGTGACATCTCTAGGTCAGGGGCCTCTTGCTAGGGCTTGTGTTGTCTCCCACCCTAAGTGGCCTTTGCGTAAGCCAGCCCCAGCCAATCGTCACATTACCACTTTGAAGTTTTGCGTTGCTTTGGTCTCCACAGTCCTCAGAATCTCCCGCAGCTCCCTCATGCCTTTCACGATGTTCCTGGAAGAGGACAGCCAAAGTGGGACCACTGCTCACCGAGCTCCACAGATCCCCTCCTAAGCCAACACCTGCCGGGTGGTCTGTATGGTGCGGGTATGCTTTGGATATCTTCAGTCAGTGGAATGAAAGCCAGAACTGTGACTCCAGGACACTCCAGAACCAGGGCTGACATGCTGCAGCTGACAGCCAGGAAGCCCACTGCTGCCCACCCCCAACTCCTCAGCCCCCAGGGGCTTGGTAGTCTGGGAACTACAATAGGACAGTATTGTGCAGGTCAAGTCCCTTGCCTCCAGGGAAGCTCAGGAAGCTACAAGCTTCCAGGGTTACAAATGCAGGCCTTTCTCTGTAAGCCTGAGAATGCAGACAAAGACACCTGGAGTAAGGTCAGTCGGGACTTTCCCTGACCTGCCCAGGTTGCAGAAGAAACCACCATAAAGAAGGCAGGGAACCTCAGCCTCCAGATCCCTCCGTCCTGTGTCAGGGAAACAATCTCACCTCTGTGGCCCACAGTCTCCCCTAGTGTCTCCATACTCCCTGTGGGCATGCTCCATTCTCCAGTGTCCCTACTAGCCCATGGCCATCATTATTCTTTATGTAATACTTCTGCTTCTATCTCCTTGTCACTTAGTAGCTATCTGGCTTTAATAAAAAAATACTTGAAATCACAGGTTTGTTGTGCTAGTAGGTTTTTGTTTTTGTGGATTGTTTTTTTTTTTTTTTTTGCAAAATATAGTAAGTGCCGAAGTATTTTTAAGCACAGAAGTGATTTTTACAAGTTCGTGTGTGTACTACTTAATTCCACTGCGCTTATCACTAAAAGTTCTCAGCCTACACGCAAGGAAATGATGACTCAGAACAGAGCTCTTCAGAGTACAGTCAGTTCCTGGACCAATGGCAACACTATCCCAAGAACTTGCTAGAAATGAAAGTTCAGAGATACGGGAGCATGTGGGAAAGGCCTGTAAACACCGAGAGGCCACACGCAATCACCGCAAGAGTCAAGTCCCCATGATCACACTGCAGAAGCACGAAGACACTGACTGTCCCTGTGTGGTGGTGTCCTGCCCTCCTAAGTGCAGCGTCCAGACTCTTCTGAGAAGCGAGTTGAGTGCCCACTTGTCAGAGCGTCAACGCCCCCAGCACCTGTAGTTTTAAGCGCTATGGCTGCGTTTTTTTCAGGGTACAAACCAGCGGATCAAGGCCCAGGAGGCCAGCTCCACAGTGCAGCCTATGAAGCTGCTGGAAGCGTGGAGCAGCTCCCTGGAGAAGAAGCTTTCCTTGCGGCAGAAGGAAAGCGTTGAAAAAAACAAGAGCATACAGAGTTTGCACAATCAGATATGTAGCTCTGAAACTGAAATTGAGAGACAAAAGGAGAATGCTTCGAAACAATGAATCCAAAATCCTTCTTTTACAGCAAGGAAAAGACAGCCAAGCAGAGAATCTGAGAGAACTCAAGGAGATCCGCCCCTTCCGGCAGAAGTGGGAGGAAGCAGACAGCGTGAAGAGCAGTGTGGAGACCCCCAGAACCATGTGACTGAGCTGGAAAGTGGGCACAAGAGTGCAGGGTAGGCGGCTCGCAACACAGGCTTACAGGGATCTCAGCTGAGCCGGCAGGAACAGATGCTGAAGGTTCATAACATCTGCTCGGCAGATATGGACCTGCGGTTCCAGGTCCTCGAGACCACCAGCTACAACGGTGTGCTGATCTGGAAGATCCATGACTACAAGTGCCGGAAGCAGGAGGCTGTCACGGGAAAGACCCTGTCCTTCTACAGCCAGCCTTTCTACACAGGCTATTTTGGCTGTAAGATGTGTGCCAGGGTCTACCTGAACGGGGACGGAATAGGGAAAGGGACACGTTTGTCTCTGTTCCTTGTCATTATGCGTAGAGAATATGATGCTTTGTCGGCACGGCCATTCAAGCAGAAAGTGACATTCCTGCTGATGGACCAGGGGTCCTCCCGATGTCATCTGGGAGATGCGTTCAAGCCTGATCCCAAGAGCAGCAGCTTCAAGAAACCCACTGGAGAGATGACTATTGCCTCTGGCTGCCCACTCTTTGTCATCCAAACTGTTCTAGAGAATGGGACATATATTAAAGATGATAAAATTCTTATTAAAGTCATACTGGATACTTGGGATCTGCCTGACCCCTGACAAGTAACTGGGGAGGTGGATTCAGCAGGAGGTAACTCTGAGGTCCTCGCCCTCAGAAAGCACCATGTGGAACAGGGAAAGCACCCAGAGGAGGAGCATGCGTGGCTGGCAGGAGAAGCCACACGTCGAAACAGACCCCAACGGATTTCCTAATAGACTAGCCATACTCACTCTGAAGAATTATTTATCCTTCAAGAGATAAATATTGTTGTCAGAGAAGGTTGTCATTTTTAAAGATCTAGTTAATTAAGGTGGAAACATATATGCTAAAAAGAAACATGGTTCTTCTTCCTTAACTTGAACACCAGAAAAGAAAACACACGTGGATGAACCTTCTCCAAAATTGACCACATACTCGGAAACAAAGGAAACCTCCACAGATACAAAAAAATATCAGTGTCCACCTGTGTCTTATCAGATCACCACGGATTAAAGTTAGAATTCAACAACAATCCTACCTCCAGAAAGCCGACAAACTCATGGAAACTGAACAGTCAACTACTGAACCACACCTGGGTCAAGGAAGAAATCAAGAAAGAAATTAAAGTCTTCCTTGAATTTAATGAAAATAAAGGGACAACATACTCAAACCTATGGGACACTATGAAAGCAGTGCTAAGAGGAAAGTTCATAGCACTAAGTGCCCACTTAAAGAAAACAGAGAAAGCATACATCGAAGACTTAACAGCACACCTGAAAGCTTTAGAAAAAAAAGAAGGAGGCACGCCCAGGAGGAGTAGAAGACTGGAAATAATCAAACTGAGGGCAGAAATCAACAAAATAGAAACGCAGAAAACAGTCCAAAGAATCAATGAAACAAAAAGTTGGTTCTTGGAGAAAATCAACAAGATCGACAAACCCCTATCCAAACTAATTAAACGACAGAGAGAGAACACGCAAATAAATAAGATCAGAAATGAAAAGGGGGACATAACCACAGACACAGAGGAAATTCAGAGAATCATTAGATCTTACTACAAAAGCCTGTATGCCACAAAACTAGAAAATGCAAAATAAATGGACATGTTTTTAGATAAGTGCCACATACCAAAGCTAAACCAAAACCAGGTGAACGATCTAAATAGACCTGTTAGTCGTGAAGAACTAGAAACCGTTATCAAAAATCTACCTTCCAAAAAAAGCCCAGGACCAGATGGTTTCAATGCAGAATTCTACCAGAACTTCCAAGAAGAGCTAATACCTATACTCCTTAATGTATTTCACAATATAGAAACAGAAGAGTCATTGCCAAATTCCTTTTATGAAGCTACAGTTACCCTGATACCAAAACCACACAAAGACCCAACCAAGAAAGAGAATTACAGACCTATCTCACTCATGAACATCGACGCAAAAATTCTCAATAAAATACTGGCAAACCGAATCCAAGAACACATTAGAAAAATTATCCATTATGATCAAGTAGGCTTCATCCCAGAGATGCAGGGCTGGTTCAACATACGCAAATCTATCAATGTAATCCAGCATATAAATAAACTGAAAGAAAAAAACCATATGATCATTTCATTAGATGCTGAAAAAGCATTTGACAAAATTCAACACCCCTTTATGATAAAAGTCTTGGAGAGATTAGGGATACAAGGGTCATACCTAAATATAATAAAAGCTATTTACAGCAAGCCGTCAGCTAACATTAAATTAAATGGAGAAAAACTCAAAGCCATCCCACTAAAATCAGGAACACGACAAGGATGTCCACTCTCTCCATACCTCTTCAATATAGTGCTTGAAGTTCTAGCAATAGCAATAAGACAACATAAAGGGATCAAGGGGATTCATATCGGAAAAGAAGAAGTTAAGCTCTCGTTATTTGCAGATGATATGATAGTATACATAAGCGACCCCAAAAACTCTACCAAAGAACTCCTACAGCTGATAAACACCTTTAGTAATGTGGCAGGATACAAGATCAACTCCAAGAAATCAGTGGCCTTCCTATACACTAAGGATAAGGAAATAGAGAGGGAAATTAGAGAAGCATCACCTTTCACGATAGCCACAAATAGCATAAAATATCTTGGGGTAACTCTGACCAAGGATGTGAAAGATCTATTTGACAAGAACTTTAAGTCTTTGAAGAAAGAAATTGAAGAGGACACCAGAAAATGGAAAGATCTTCCTTGCTCCTGGATTGGGAGGATCAACATAGTAAAAATGGCAATTCTACCAAAAGCAATCTATAGATTCAATGCAATCCCCATCAAAATCCCATCAAAATTCTTCACAGATCTGGAGAAGACAATAACCAACTTTATATGGAAAAACAAAAAACCCAGGATAGCCAAAACAATCTTATACAACAAAGGAGCGTCTGGAGGCATTACAATCCCTGACTTCAAACTCTACTACAGAGCTACAGTATTGAAAACAGCTTGGTATTGGCATAAAAACAGAGAAGTCGACCAATGGAATCGAATAGAAAACCCTGACATTAACCCACAAACCTATGAACACCTGATTTTCGATAAAGGAGCTAAAAGTATACAATGGAAAAAAGAGAGCATCTTCAACAAATTGTGCTGGCAAAACTGGATGCCAATCTGTAGAAGAATGAAAATAGATCCATATCTATCACCATGCACAAAACTCAAGTCCAAATGGATTAAAGACCTCAATATCAGTCCGAACACACTGAACCTGATAGAAGAGAAAGTGGGAAGTACTCTACAACACATGGGCACAGGAGACCACTTCTTACGTACAACCCCAGCAGCACAGACATTAAGGACCTCATTGAATAAATGGGACCTCCTGAGACTGAGAAGCTTCTGTAAAGCAAAGGACACTGTCGCTAAGACACAAAGGCAACCCACTAACTGGGAGAAGATCTTCACCAACCCCGCAACTGACAAAGGTCTGATCTCCAAAATATATAAAGATCTCAAGAAACTAGACCATAAAAGGCTAACCAACCCAATTATAAAATGGGGCATTGAGCTGAACAGAGAATTCTCAACAGAAGAACTTCAAATGGCCAAAAGACACTTAAGGTCATGCTCAACTTCCTTAGCGATCAGGGAAATGCAAATCAATACAACTTTAAGATACCATCTTACACCTGTCAGAATGGCTAAAATCAAAAACACCAATGATAGCCTTTGTTGGAGAGGTTGTGGAGAAAGGGGTACACTCATCCATTGCTGGTGGGAATGCAAACTTGTCCAACTACTTTGGAAAGCAGTATGGCGGTTTCTCAGGAAATTCGGGATCAACTTACCCCTGGACCCAGCAATACCACTCTTGGGAATATACCCAAGAGAGGCCTTATCATACAACAAAAGTATATGCTCTACGATGTTCATAGCAGCATTGTTTGTGATAGCCAGAACCTGGAAACAACCTAGATGCCCTTCAATGGAAGAATGGATGAAGAAAGTATGGAATATATACATATTAGAGTACTACTCAGCAGTAAGAAACAAGGACTTCTTGAATTTTGCATACAAATGGATGGAAATAGAAAACACTATCCTGAGTGAGGTAAGCCAGACCCAAAAAGAGGAACATGAGATGTACTCACTCATATTTGGTTTCTAGCCATAAACCAAGGACATTGAGCCTATAATTAGTGATCCTAGAGAAGCTAAATAAGGAGAACCCAAAGAAAAACATATAGGCATCCTCCTGAATATTAACCTTCAGCAAGCGATGAAAGGAGACAGAGACAGAGACCCACATTGGAGCACAGGACTGAAATCTCAAGGTCCAAATCAGGAGCAGAAGGAGAGAGAGCACGAGCAAGGAACTCAGGACCGTGCGGGGTGCACCCACACACTGAGACAATGGGGATGTTCTACTGGGAACTCACCAAGACCAGCTGGCCTGGGTCTGGAAAAGCCTGGGATAAAACCGGACTCTCTGAACACAGCGGACAATGAGGACTACTGAGAACTCAAGAACAATGGCAATGGATTTTTGATCCTACTGCACGCACTGGCTTTGTGGGAGCCTAGGCAGTTTGGATGCTCAACTTACTAGACCTGGATGGAGGTGGGGGTTCCTTGGACTTCCCACAGGACAGGGAACCCTCATTGCTTTTCGGTCTGAGGGAGGGGGGACTTAATTGGGGGAGGGGGAGGGAAATGGGAGGCGGTGGTGGGGAAGAGACAGAAATCTTTAATAATTAAATAAATTAAAAAAAGAAAAAAAAGAAAACACACGTGGAGGTAGCAGGACGTGTCAGCGTGTTAATTTAAAAGGAGAACTTATGAAATAATAATACAATTCTGATATATTCTTCAAGATAAAAAAATGAAAGTTCAGAGTTTAGAGAGAGGGCTCAGTGGTAAGAACATTTGCTCTTGCAGAGGACCCAGGTTTGGTTCCCAGCACCCACAGGTGACTCACAACCATCCATAACTCCAGTTCCAAGGTATCTGAATGCCCTCTTATGACCTCCATAGGTTAACAGAGTAGATATACATGCAGGCAAAACACTCATAACATAAAAATAAATGAATCTAAAGAAATTAGGAAGAAATAAATAAAGGAAGGAAGGAAGACAAGTCCTACGCCATTACACCCCACCCTACCCCACAAGGAAACTCAGAAACCATTGCCAAAGAGAAGACAGAAAGATAGTAGGAGCCAGAGGTCAGGGAGGACCAGGACGAAGCAGTATTTTCTAGATATGACAGGACCTCACACTCATGATATCACAGTGGCAGTGGTTGCTGGCAGATCAAACCAGTCAACATTCTATTATGGATGGGGAGGAGCCCATGAGCCCCACTTCTAACTGAGGACTTACTGACAGCTGGTGATTCTGGAGAAGGGAGAGTCAGTTTTCTTTAAGGGTGTGGCTCCTGGTTTGGCCCACACCCAGGAGTATACATTCAATACAAATTGGACTCGGTGGATTGTAAAAGAAAAAAAAGGACATGGGGGGGGGCAAGTTAGGGAGAAGGGTACCTAGGAGGAATTCGGGGAAGGAGAAGGTGAATAAGATCAAAATATATTGCATGCAATCTATAATGGGAGACTCAGGTGGGAATCTGACTTTGATCAAACCAGAGAAGTCAGGTTTCAGAAGGGCATGGAAATGCCACACTCCTGGGAGTATGGGGTGGCCTCTGTATGTCTTCCTGGCTCTAGGAGGACTCGTTTCTCTATAGAGCTTTTGGGAAAGTGCTAACTATGCCCAAATAGACCAACATATGCAGTGGAGGGCCGTTATGAATCCTTCTCTTTTCCGCCAGCTGGCATTCTGAAGGCTATGCTCCTGACATTGTAACTTTCTCTCTCTTCTGCTAGGGGGCATTCTGAAGGCTATGCTCCTGACATTGTAACTTTCTCTCTTCTGCTAGCTGGCATTCTGAAGGTTATGCTCCTGACATTGTAACTTTCTCTCTTCTGCTAGCGGCATTCTGAAGGCTATGCTCCTGACATTGTAACTTTCTTTACTCGGATGCTCACGAGCAACAATAACCACTAGTAGAAAGCAGAAGTGCTTCAGGGACAGGGCATAGTTTCACTGTCATCTCCCACCAGCCCCCAGCAAGAACAGTTTCCCCAGGAGACGGACCACGCCCATCACAAAAGGAGGATGAAGACAGATGGGGGCTCCCAGGAAGAGGAGATAACCATCCTGACTGTAGAGTCCACAGGCTCAGGCAGGCTGGTCCCGAGAGGAGGCAGGCCACTCCTGGGGCCGTGGGTGATTTTCCACTCTATGGGCGGCCTGCCAGCCTCTTCTCCAGCAGTCTGGCCCAGACTATGACTGGGAGGCTGGAGCCAAGAGAGCCTGATGCCTCTTCTTCCTCTGCCACAGGAGGGACTGCCACCTCGGTCACTGCCAAAGTCTTCACATTCCTAGAGCAGCAGAGACGTCGCTCCTGGATGCTGCGGAGGGGACACCGATGTGCCGCACTGACCACTCCGGCACACATTTAAGGAACTAGTACCGCATTCTAATGCAATCTTATATTCCAAAGCTTTTTGTTTGTTTTTTTTTAATAATTTTCAGATCTATAAGGGATCTGGGCACATGAATAGGCTCCCGGGAATTCTTTCGCAGAGTAAATCTTCACCCTTAGGCGTGTTTTGAGTCAATCTCAATTTTTATTGACTGTCTTTAAAGAAACAATCCACACAATAGGTTCCAGTGGCCACGGCCACACAGGGAGAGGTGGAATCCTAGCCTAGGTTGCCTGGCTCTGCTGTGAGTGCCGAGAATGGCCCCTACCTCAGCTTGCCCCTCCAAGAAAGGCCTAGGTGGAGGTTCTCAAATGGCCCAGATGGCCACAGCCTGAGCCATCCTAGCCCAACCTGCAGCTGCCCGCGCCAGGTGGAGCTGGGGCTTTCCCCAGCTCTCGCTGGTTGCCCCGTGAGAAACCGGCTTGAAAGATCTCTTTGTTCTGATCTTTCCCGCTGACCTTTCTGAGCCAAGCTGCTCACTTTTAACATTATCCAAACAGAGTCTCAAACAAACCTTAGCCAGAGACAGGCTGCACAGGGAGGAGCCAGGAAGCCTTTGGTTCTAACTAAAGTCAAGTCCAATTGGCCAAGCGGCGGGGGTGGAGGGCTCCAGGTGGAGGTGGACCCTGCAGCCAGGAAGCCCCGCAGCCCCCGCAGCCACACTGGCGCACGTTCCCAGAGCCCGTGACTGCGTTCAGTCTTCACAATTCTTCACAAGACTGCATCACGCCAGTCTAAGCAGAACACGTAATGTACGCAATGCCCTTACGAGATGACCACTGGGACAGGTGGAGCTGGCGCACGCCTTTCATCCCAGCACTCAGGAGGCAGAGGCAGATGGATCTTTTGAGTTCGAGGCCAGCCTGATCTACAGAGCGAGTTCCAGGACAGCCAGGACTACACAGAGAAAACCCTGTCTCAAATTATTATTTAAAAAGAGAAATGACCGTTGCGGGATAGGCTGTAACTCAGAGTACTTGCCAAGCGTAAAGGTAATCCATCCCAATACCATCAAATATAACTAATATAAATAAAATATTCCACTCTAACCCTCTCTGATGGGAAACTAAGGCCTGAAAGGTACTTGTCTTTCTGGGCATTACCTGCGCAAGGCCATAGGCTGACACAGCACTTTCAGCTCCGAGACCCCGCGACCACCTCTACCCTCCCACTTTCCTCTCCTGGCCATCTGAGCTCCAGAACTCCTGGGACTCAGGTCACTGTGTCACCACAAAGTGCCTTCTGCATGCTAAGTACGCGGTCAGCGACCCCATTTGCAACTGGCAGCCAGTGAGTCACTGTGGCATAGATGAGGAGAGGCTGAGCGAGTGCACAGCTCACCCATGGCCTTGCATACAGGCATCTGTGGGCTGCTAAAGCAACCGCTCTTGACTTTCTAGGAACTCATCGCAAGGTTTTTGTACACAGTAGGTGCTTAAGTACAAGGGTGTTGATTTGAAATAAAATGATAAATTAGATAGAGCTGATTGAGAGGAGAGTGGTGCACACAGTCCTAATGTAAGTCCCCATCTGAGGGCTGGCATTGTACACGAGAGATTTCTAGTCAAGAACCCAGAGGAGCGTTGCAAAATGGTAGACCCCGGTCACGGAGGACAAGGCCAGGTAAAGTTCAGCAGTTACACAAGCTGTTAGTTTTCACCACAGACCCAAACCATCTGCCTCAAAGTCAAAATTTCTACCTTCAGAGTCAGGCCGAGCATGGAAAACAGGAATGTTGGATGGGGAGTTCACCCAGGCAGTGGGTTTTCTTCTCCAGCCAGCTGGGGAAGGTCGTGTGAGTGGGCACAAGGACGAATAAGAGCTGTGCCTGCAGAGAAGCCTGCCCCCCAGAGCAAAGCACAACACAGAATACTGGGGTGTTGAACCTTTAGGTCCCTGGACTCCACTGATAACAGCGCTGCCCCCTTCTGCCAGGCCCTGCAGATACACGTACGCTTGTGGCTGCCGAGAACCAGACAGCATTGCCATCAGTAATCTAAAGTGACACTTTGCTCTCAGATCAGCCCCTGGCAGACAAAGTAGGGCAATTTGGGGGGAAGGGATTGACTGATTGACTGATTGACTTACAGGACTTTAAAGGAGCCACCTAGCCAGGAGTGGGCGGGAGGTGGCTCCCTTGGAACACACTCCTTTCTCTCTTGGTTGGAATGCAGTGTAAAGTAGATGTTGCTTTAGTAATCACAACAATGTATTATAAAGAATAAACAAAAAGCACACAGCCCACTTGACTCAAACTCACCCCAACCCTGAGCAGAGAATGGGCTCTGCCAGCTCTAGGGAGAAGGACGGGAACACCAAACCAAAGAGAAACAGCCCTTTGCCCACGCTGCATGAAGGAGCAGAGTCGGCTCCAGCTCCCGTTCTTGGCAGGTGCCTGGGACCCTCAGAACCACTGTGGTCGGAGCACTGATGGCGGCACCAGCTCTCTTGGTTCACATTGCGTTACCTCTCCCCTGCCTCACTCCTGAAGCTGCTTCTCGGAGACCCAAGCTCCTTCCAGAGCCTCCATAGGCAGAATTCCGGGTCCAGCATTCATTCTCCTGGAGGCCCAGCTGCCACAGAACTGCTTGGGGCCAGGATCCAACTGGAATCCACGCCTGCCCTCTAGTGGCTGAGGTGGGAAAGTGACGGTCCCCAGGCTTCCTGGCCCCTATCCTGTTCACAGGGCCTTTTTACATTAACTTAGGTAGGACACCACAGCACAAAGGTCAGGAGTCACCAGGAGGAATTAGCTGCTAAATAAACAGGGCAAGGCCTCTGGAAAAAGGGAATGTCACTCAGGCCCATGAGTAACCGGGCACCGGTCTCAGACTTAGCCAGCATGAAAGAGGCCTAGGTTTCTGGAAGCTCAGAATAAGAGGGAACCTGGAGATCCAGTGAATGTCACCCACTGTGTGAGTGGACAAGACCAATCTCAGGAACAATATCAAATCTTTGGCTTGGCAGGGGTAGCTTTTGCTGAGGTAGGTGTTTTGTGGGGACCAGGAGGCACTGCTCAGTCTGGCCCCACCCGTTTCTCAGCAGAGGCCCCTCTTCCAGGACTGAGCCACTCCTGCAGTCCACCCCATCCCAGGCAGCAGCCCGCCCACCTCCTGCCCTCTTGGGCCCTGCCTGGACCTGTCCACAGGTCCATCCACAGCTGCTGGGGTGCATTTGTCTACACTGTGAAGATGCATCTTTGCCAAGGCCACTTCTGATTCCTTTAATAAGGAATTGAATGGCCAATGGCGAGGTAAGAAGAGGTTGGTTAGGCGGGACTTCTGGGGACACAGAGGACACTGGGAAAAAGAAAGGCAGAGTCGCCAGCCAGACACAGGGGGGAAACAGGACGTGCAAGAGGGAAGAGAGATAATGCCACATGGTAGAACACAGATTAATATAATGGGTTAATTTATAATTAAGCTTTTATAATTAGTAATAAGTCTCCACGTTTATTCTTTGGGAGCTGGCGGGACACAGGAAGGCTCCTTACACACTGCGGATACAGGGCTCTTTGGGAATTAGCTGCCTGGGCTGGTCTCGGGGCTGTCTAGGCCCTTACAAGTGTTCTCCCCCGATCTGGACCCCTCCTGCACACCGGCAAGGATGGCTCTTACCTTCCAGACCCCACAAACTCAGATGTGCAGGGCTGTGATTTAACCAGCTGCAAATGCAATTCAGCCAGCCCTCCACCCTAGAACCTTCTGAACTCCCTCCCACCCCAGCATTCACCATTGCCTGGGAACGTATTTTTGGTTGTCATTCTTGGCGGAAATGCTTCTGGCATCTAAAGGGTAAAAGGCCAGAGATAGAGATGTTGATAAAACCTACCGTGGCCCAGACTGTCCCCCAAATTAACACAAAAAAACAGTGAGGCAGAAAAATTATGGGTTAGGAGACTAATATATTTAAGAACAAAATTAGAACCGGTTTTTCCCCAACCTCTGCACTTTAACTAAAGGACAATGACAACATGTAATTACAAAGGTCACGGATGCAGACCTACTGTGGGCAGGCTATGCTGGGCTGGGATTAGGTAGTGAGCAAAGCCGTAGGTGGAGGGGTCGTATGGACGCAGCTGATGTGCCTGTTTCCAAGGCTTGGCCACCAGACAAGTTCCTTCCCTCTTCATTTGGAAGACGGGGACTGTATCTGTTCTTCCCTCAGAGGCCTACGCAGAAGGGCAACCCCCTTCTGCCTTTCATGCGGTGAGCAAACATGAGCTACTAGTGTAAGAAAGGGTTCCGAGGAAGAACCTGTCACCAGGTGAGCCCAGAGCACTGCGACCCTGCTTTAAATCTGTCTGTAAATTCGGGGGCCGTGTCTGGCCTGCATGAGGCACAGGGAACCGACAGGGGACTGAGTAACTGCCATGTGTCCTGGGGACTTCTGCCCGCACTCGGAGACTTTAAACATTTGGGCTGTTTGCTTGGCAAGAAGTGATGATTAATTTCCATTCCGCTTGATGTGCTGTGGCCAGGGTGGAGCCAGTGTCTGGGCTTCTGGGGCTGAAATGTGCCCTGGGGGGGGGGGGGGGGGGAAGTGATGAAGAGATGGGAGCCAAGTCAGCCTGAACAGAAAAACATCTGAACTGACTTGCCCTTTTCCTGACAGCGTAGGCAAGTTAATGCCTCTACCTGCTGGGGGACCTCACGTGCCCAGGCTCTCACTCACGATCTTCCTGCCTGAGTGTGCAGCATGCAGGAGGGAGCGACAGGCAGCTTGGGTGCGGTGGAGGAGGGAGGACCCGCAGTCAGAGCCATCCTCTGATCACGTGACAGAGGGCAGAAGGAACCAAGTGAGTACGCTGAAGATCCGCTCATGGCCCCGATTACCAGATCAGGGTGCAATCCTCCACACAGTATCCAGAGGGCAGAATGCCTTCCTGCACCCCAAACCTTGGAAAGGGACTGGAGCTGAAGGACAGGCAGACCTGTCCTACAGTCTTGGTGGGTGGGGTTGAGCCAATGACTCAGGAGTGAAGTAGGACTGTGTGACCTTCTTCAGAAGACACGTGGTCCAGTCTGGCACCCACCAGACGCTTGAAAAACCAAATACTCTCTCTTTCCCTCCTGGCTGTCCTTGACACTTTGACCTCTCTACCCCTGCAGAAGATGGGGGTGGGGTGGATAGAGAGAGGGCGTCAAGGTGTGTGTGGGGAGGGTGTAAACAGCAGTGTCTCCCACAGATAAAGACTGTTCCTTCCCTCTCACTGAGCCCTCACAGTCCCTGGACGGCAGAGGACGAAGAGCAGAGGGAGTAGAGACAGAGTAAAGGAAACCTCAGTGGATTCCCAGTCCACTCACCCGTGACTTTCTCTAACGCCCACTGACTTTTCACAGCAGGGGCCCAGCATCAGCCAAGCGTGCACAGGCTCTGGGAAACCACCGCTAAGCTGCAGGCTTTGGAGGGCTGGGCAAGGTCACAGTCAGAGGACTTCTGCTAGGAGCAGCGCTGGGCAGCTATGGGCTGTGGCTGCAGCTGGGTTGGTAAGAGTACTCACTCGGCATGCGTAAACCGTAGATTCGATCCCAGCACCACAGAAACTGGCTGTGTGGCACACACCTATTAAGACCGACACTCAGGATGCAGAGATGGAAAGATTGGAAGTTCAAGATCAGTCTCGGCTGCATAGAGTTCAAAAGGAAGGCAGGCTCCAAATGTCAATCAGACAGATCCATGTGTCAATCAGACAGATCCATGAGCTGATAGCTCCAGCCAAGACAAAGTTACTTTTATTCTCTGCCTCTGTTTCCCATGAGAAGTAGAGATACTAACTACGATCTCAGAGAGCTGTTGGAAGGACTTAACTATGCAAACAAAGTATTTAACTAGTATCTGACTAGTTAATCGCGACACTAGGGAAGCAGAGGCAGGTGGATCTCTGAGTTCGAAGTCAGCCTGGTCTACAGAGTGAGTTCCAGGATAACCAGGGCTATACAAAGAAACCCTGTCTTGAAAAACAACAACAAAAACGTGTCTGGTGGAAATTCAGCATGTAGTTTAAGGAGCACAAATTATTAGAAGGATTATTTACTAAATGAATGGTTGGAGAGAGAATATTGAAATTAGACCTGTCCCTGTCCTACAAGTTTTATTCCACAAGACCTCCATATATAAGAACATCCTCTTTCATTGTGTCCTGAGGCTCCTGGAGACTCCTAAGCTCTACTTAGGGCTCAGTAAATTGTCTACAAATATAGACGGTAAATATAAGCCTGGCGTAGTGGCGCATGCCTTTAATCCCAGCACTCAGGAGGCAGAGGCTACATCTCTGTGAGTTCGAGGCCAGCCTGGTCTACATAGTGAGTTCCAGGGCAGTCAGGACTATACAATGAGACTCTGTCTTGAAACACCACTACTACCACCACCTCTACCCCCTAAAATGATAAACACAGGGTGTGTGCAGAGAGACGATTCACAAATGAATGAATGAGTGTGGCTGTTCTGACGACAGTTTTATTTATAGAAACAGGCGATGCCCATCTGCTGTGCAGGCTCACACGGGGCTTCATAAAGGGCTGACAGCCTTAAACAAATGACCCTGACCTTTCCCACAAAGCTCCAAGGCAGGGGTCTTAAGGTGCCATCATCTTTTCTCACCCTTGAGGACTTCTACCTAGCAACTAGAGATGCTCCTGAGTGGAGGGGTGTCAGAAGGCCTCTCAGACACAGCAAGGCCAGGACAATGGCAGACCCAAGCCACGGTCTCTAGGCAGTGAAAACAGGAACCAGATTGTGTCTCTGAAACCGATGACTGTCAACTCAAAAAGCACCAGAACATAAAAACAGATGTGGCGGTGGGTGGGGACAGCTGGGCTCCTCAGTGCCTCTGTGTACTCTGGGTTCCCTCCATAGCCACAGGTGGTCTAGGAAGTCCAGGGCTGTGGGCAGCCCCACCCTGAGTAGTAACTGTCTGGGCATTTAACCACATCTGTGTTTAAATGGGGACACCATACTGCCTGGCCTTGTACTCATGAGACTAAAATAAGAAAAATTAAAAGTGTAAAATTTATACCTAGGCTAGCAGCTTATTCAACCATGAACTGAATGAAAAAAAAAATACTAAAACCAGCTGACAATGTTCCTGGTTTTGATGGTCCAAGAAGTCGTGACACCAGCAGTCTGGGTTTGTAGGTTTAATACCCACAATGCTATGAGGCAGGCATGGTCCTCCTTACTATTTCACAAGCAAGGAAAACAGGTTTTGGAGAAGGGACACATTCATGGCCCCACAAGCACTGGCTGCAGCAAGGGCGGTCGATTTTTACGAAGGCCATTACACAGCCATGATTGGTCAACGCTGGTGAGCAGCTCATACGGAAGCTGTTACATAGCCATGATTGGTCAAGTCTGGTGAGCAGCTCATACGGAGGCCACTACACAGCCATGATTGGTCAACGCTGGTGGTCAGCACATACGGAGGCCATTACACAGCCATGATTGGTCAAGGCTGGTGATCAGCTTATATGGAGGCCATTACACAGCCATGATTGGTCAACGCTGGTGGTCAGCTCAACCCCTGCCCTGGATAATCACCAGGGATATCTTGAGGTCTGCTGGGTGTGTTTTCTAACAAACACACACGAATGGAATAATCCTCCGGTACACTGTGAAGATGTGTTGTTCTCATTGTTAATGAAAAGCTGATCGGCCAATGGCTAAGCAGGATTTGGGGGAATGAGAGAATGTTAGGAAAAAGAAAGGGCAGAGTCAGGGAGTCACGAGAGTTCTGAGCCAGACCAGGAAGAGGCAACATGGGACGTTCATAGACGAGGTAAACAAGCCTCAGGGCAGCACCCAGATGATAGGAATGGGTTCATTTAAGTTGTAAGAGCAGGCTGGAGACAAGCCTAAGCTCTCAGTCGAGCATTATAATTAATAATGAGTTTCTGTGTGGTTATTTAGGGAGCAGCTGGTGGGACAGAAAAGTCCACCTACATATACCTACATATCGATTTATCTCCCCCCTTCTAAAACCAACAAGATGCTAATGTACATGCTGCTGGGGATGTGAGCCTCTCGTGTTCCTGGCCACCTTTCACTCCCAGGAAGTTACCTACAGTGGGAGTGGAGGGGAATATGGCTGAGCTCACTGCTCCTGAAGTCAAGCCAGGGCTAGGTGGGCACAGACACACAACGAACCATGGCCTGCGGCTAGGAACAGCAGGCTTTCGCTAGGCCCTAGATAGAGACTCAGAAACTAGGAACGGCCGATCTTTGGGAAAGGGTTCTGGCCACATCAGCTTAGGAAACAATGAGTTGAAAGACATAGACTTTTGAGACAGAGACCAAACCTCTCAGAGGAGGCAAAGGCTGTAAAGTTCTCTAGACCTCATTTGATCTCGAACCCTTGTTTGTAGGTATCACTTGGTGTATGGGTGCTCCAAGTGCCCTGGGCCTCCAGCACAGCAGGGGGCCAGTGTTCCTAACAAGGGTGTCCCCGCTCAACCAAATGTCCCTGCACAGAGCTGCGCTTTCCGGATGAGGGATGACTCTGAACTCCGTCCTCAGTGCCTGGAACAAAAGTGGAGTTCTTCCCCAGATATTGGAGCTTGGCTCTGTGAAGCCACTCCTAGGAGGTAGAAGAAGCTGAGATGGATATAGCTAAGCATGTGGCCTGGGCCTTGGGGAGACCTATGCACCAGACGCTTGGTGATAGGGATACCGCAAGAATTCCTGAACAGAATATAGGGTACCGAGGTAGAAACAGTTTACCTCTGTACATTCCTCATGTCTGGCAGGGCACCAGGGTTTGAAGTATAGTCCTAAAGGCGCTATCCTTGGGAGAGAATCCACACTCTGCTGCCAGAGTCTGTGTGACCACGGGCAAGTCCCCAAACTCTCCAAACCTATTTTCCTTGCTTGTGAAATAGCGAGAAGGACCATGCCTGCCTCAAGGCATTGTGGGTATCAACCATAAGTGAGCACCTATCAGGATGCTGGTGTCACAATAGAACATCCCAAAGCACCAGGTCTAGGGAGTTTTCAGGAAGCAGGACACACGGGGGGCGGTGATTCGTTGAGATGGCATGGAGCCTCCGGGCCCTGCTACTGCATCTCCTCCTCTAGATCACTGTGTGAGAAGCAGGTAATCTAGGAAATGAACCATTCCTACGTCTGTGGACTGATCCAGCAAATCACTGAACCTGAAAACAGGTCATAGAAGCTGTAGTTTGCAGCTAAGTGAGACAAAAGTTTTGGGTGGCCTGGCACCTGCTTTGTGAGTAGATTGATAGATAGTCTTACGGCTCTGAGCCTATTGGCTAATGTCAAGATTGAACTAAATTGTAAGGGACACCCCCTACAGAGCTCATCAGAGTGGGGGAAACCCCACCTTTTATCATAGATGTAGTCTGTGTTGAGCATAAGAGTAGAGAAAAAGTGGTATTTAGTTTTCTAACTAAACAGATGCCATGTGCAGGAATCGATCTGCTCAAACGCAGATTAAATAATAAGAACAAAGCGACACTTTCTAGAATGTGTCATACCAAAAATGACACAAGGACTTTAGAGTCCCTGTGAGAAGGAAGTCATGTGACCATGATCTGACCCTTGGCCACCTTGAAAGAGAGGTAATATCTTTGTAATATCTACTGGCTGGCTGTGAGAATGAGGGAGAGGAGGGGAGACACAAGACATGCCTTCTCTTCCCTGGAAACAGGCTGCACGCAGTACACAAGTCCCGTCAGTGACATCATCCAGCCCCAATCCACAGTGTCCAGAGGAGACTGTAATGATGCCAAGAAGCCGAGCAAGCCCCAAATCTCTGCTGCAGGGGTAGCCAGGAACCCCTACCTCCACCTGCACGGAAGCCTGCAGGCTCATCTCTGAGTCATGCTTGCCTGTAGGGTGCCCTCCTGATTCTACAGCTCCCTTAAAAGGATCACCCACCACACACCAGAAGCCACCACTCTCAGCCTGGCACAGAACACCAGCCACCCCCTCATTATTCACAGAAACAGATGACGAAGACTGACATTTTGGGCCGCAAGGCAATGCACAGGAATACAAGCTTCCTGCTCCCTCTTTGAGGATGGCTCCTCAAAAGAATGTTTTTACCCTCCCTGCCCTTCACGCCTTTATGATCCATTGAAAACTTAAGTGAGCAAGAACCAGGCTAATAAAAATGAAATGACTTTGCCTATAACTTCACAGTGACCACCACCCGGTGGGTGCTGGCTGGTGAGCCCCTGCCCCCAGCACCAGCTTCCAGGTTTGGGGCTCCCATTGGTCCCTTTGAAGAGAACCACTTCTGGTTCTCCACAAATGCCTGTCTGGGCTCCTCCTGTTCATGCCCAGGTTTTACTGCTTCAATTGTTCCTACGACATGGCCTTCTGAACACCCCATCCAACATGAGCCTAACCCAAGCAAGCTAGCTCTAAGTAGTTCTCTAGAAGAGTGCACATACATGCACACACACGTGCACACAAACATGTATGCGTGTACACACACACACGTGCACAGGAAAACAGCCGGAACCGAGTAAGGCAGGTGTGGAAAGCCCAGGCCCAGAGAGAAGCATCCAGGGCTTTCTAGACCAACAGCACCTACCCTTTCTTCAGGTTCTTCACATACGCACTCTGGAGGGCAGCTTCCAAGAAGTACGTGAGTTCATAGTCAGCTGAGGGGCTGCCTTTCAGGTGCCGAGAGGCGCTGTTGTTTGAAGTCTGAGGAGGGAGAGTAAAGGTACAGTGTCATCGAAGAGTTCAGAGGAGGCTTGCCAGGACATCAGGGGAAAAGCGCATGATGTCTATGAAAATGAGAAGTGGAAGGAGCTCCTGACATAGCTGTCCATCAGTGATCCCAGTGACCTTTGTGAGGGTCAACTCAACCAAATCTCTGAGCAGCCTCTGCCAGAAAATGGGTACTGAGGCCTGACTGTAATCTCTCCTCTTTTCTTGATAGCCAACCAAGTCAAGAGGCTCCAGGGCAGAGAGATTTGGCCCTCAGAGGACATCTGGTTGTTCCAATTTGGGGTGTGAGCTGCTAAAATCATATAATACTAGGGTGGCTCTCATAGCAAAGAAGATTCCAGACTCAAAAGTCAATAGCACTGGGGTCAAAAGTCCCTTGATTAATGACATGATTGACCCAAGGTAGACTATTCTGGAAGGGCCAATTCTGAGAACAGGTGGCAGCTAACTCTGCCATTTACACAAAGACGTTTGGCTATCGTCTGGACTATTATGGGTCTCAGTTCCCATCCACCCCTTCCTTCATGCACCAATTCTAACTCACTCTGCTAAAGAACCTTCTATCTGCCGGGTGATGGTGCTGCACGCCTTTAACCCCAGCACTCAGGAGGCAGAGGCAGGTGGATTTCTGAGTTCAAGGCCAGCCTGGTTCACTGAGAGAGTTCCAGCACAGTCAGGGCTACACAGAGAAATCCTGTCTCGAAGGTGGGGTGTGGGGGAGCCTTCTCTCTCACATTGACTAAATGTCCACAAAACATAATTTCTACTTGCGTACCACAAAGCTACACACAAAAGTCAGAGATTAGGCCCTGGCATCCCTGCCAATGCTGCTCACTGACTGCATGAACTCAGGAGGCTGTGGGAACTTCTCTCTAATCCTGACTCTTCGTCTATAAAGTGGGAATAATAGCAGCACCTATTGTATCCCCTGTCACTGGGGGTTAAGTGACAGGAGCCCTCAGAGCACGGCTTGACGGCATGACGTGAGAGTAGTTCCTCAACACAGGGCGGAGCTAAGATCCTCCACGAGGCGCACTGGGGGTCGATGCCCTGTGCAGTTAAGACAGGCCCGCCATGGGAAGGCGGGAACTGTGGGGCTGAGAACTCGCTCAGATCCGGCTCATGCCTCTGTCCACCTCTGAAAAGTTTGGAGAATGGGCACCACAGCCCATCTTCCCTGGACTTCAGCAAAGCTCTCCTGAGGTGCCAGGAAGCAGGGAAGGATGACAAAGGGCAAGAGTCAGCACGGCCCTGTGCTGTCCAGGAGCTCCTGACATAGCCAGGGTTTGATCTCTCTAAACTTCATTTACTACAGGACTGCCTGTGACGCCTCTGACCCAGGGCTGCTGTGAGGAGTTATCAAGTGAATACATAAACAGGCTGTCACATCTGGCCGGCACACAGAGCTCACCATGGGGTTCTCGCGTGACACGGACCCACTTGTTTATTAAAAGTCTCCCCTGTGGCAGAGTCCCTAACAGAACCAGGGCACCATGATGAATTCTCCAACCAAAGGAGTGGCATGTCGGGAGCGTAGGTGCCTTCTTCTAGTACCCAGTTTGTGGTCAAGGGAGAGCAGCTGCTTGTAAAGCACCCCTATTCCCAGCTCACCTTCTCCAACTCCTGCAGGAACACCTGAGCCACCCAGGAGGCCCTCTCAAAACAGGCAACCACTTCCTCCTCCCGCTCTGTCAGGCGGATGTGGGAGGCGATGGAGTTGGGCAAGCGTTCCAGGGAGAGGCCTGCAGAGAAACAGAAAGCCTCAGACCTGCCCTGCTTAGGCCTGGACTCCAGGCCTTTCACGGGCACAGGGTAGGTACATCTGAGGGGATGTATGACATGGAGCAGCCAGTGGAAGGCTAAGGTCCACGGAGGGGAGGGGAAGCTGGAGCAACAGTGGTGTTAGCAGCAGCTGGGAGCAAGCAATGAGCCAAGAAAGGGCACTGGGGCCCCATATCATCACGAGCCACCATCATGGTCCTACCGTGCCGCCCCTGCCCATTGCACAAGTCCAGCAGAAGATCAGTCCCGTGGAGCTCACCGCTCACCTCCAGGCAGTTATCCGTGTTGACATGCTATCTGCTTGCAGTGGATGCCTGCGGCTCTGGCCCTGTCTTTCAGCGGCGACAACCCGCTTTTCCTCTGACCACCCTTCATGGTGACAAACCAGGGGTAGCAACATGGCTCCATGTGGGCCAATAGGAACCAGTCTCCCAATTGCTACTCATCTCACTGGCACTGTTAAATGGGTGCTAGTGGCTAACCTGGAAAGGCTAGAGAAAAATCTGCCTTCAAAAATGTCTTGGGCTAAAGAAACTGGCTCTTCAATTAGAAGCATTTGTTGCTCTTCCAAAAAGCTGTATGGCATCTCACAATGTTCTGTAACTCCAGTTCCAGGGAAGCCAATGCCCATTTCTTACCTCAGTGAGCATCAGGCACGCATGCACACAGCACATAGAAATACATGCAGGCAAAACATTCATACACATAAAATAAATAAATCTTTAAAAAAAACCTGTTTTATATCTAGCCATACTGGGTGACAAATGCTTATAATCTTAGTACTCAGGCAGTACTTAACACTGTGGCAGGAGAGTCACGAGTCTGAGGACGACCTGAGACAATTTACTAAGACCTCGTCTCAAGAAAACAAAAAACAAAACCAACCAAACAAAATAGGGTCCACACAGAGTGAATATAAATGACACTACTCAACTGCATACATTAAATTAAATTTTATGTCATGTCATTTTCTTTGCCGCAGCTAAAATGTCTTTAAAACTAGTTAAGCATATAGCTCCAAGGGTCAAAGAAAAGTTAATAAACCAATCTGCAAAAGAAATAGAAGGAAAAGCATTCTTAGACTGTTGGGGGTTCGGGAGAGAGAAAGCCCACATAGAATAATGATCAGACATGTCAGAAAAGTGCAGATTCCAAAACAGTGTTGGGATGGCCAGGACGCCACCTTCTCTGAAGCTCCACCGCCTAGAAAAGTCCATGTACGAGCCAACATCCATCCACCCACATACGCTCTTTTTTCCTTTCTTTGCTTTGTCAAAGTCGCTTTACTGAACCATGTCTGCTGCCTGCAGCTAACACAGACCTGACTAGAGAATGCCGCCCCCGGGACTTGGGTTTCTCAATGGGCAGAACCAGTGTGTCTCTCCTCTCCATGCCCCACGTTACCTTGTGTGTAACAGGTACCCAAGACAACTTAGTCATGGGAAGGATTAAGAACACAGTCCTCTAAGCCTCCACCCACTTCTCTAAGCTGCATCTCTCCAGTGGGTGGCCACAGTGGCCTACTACCTGTGGTCTCGCTTTACTCTAACCCAAACTGCTTCCAAGGGGACCTTTCCAAAGTCCCCAGGGGTGCTTCCTACTACAGAGGAGGTCTAAACTAGGGTTGCTTCACCGGATGTCCGCCACGAGCTATCCAGATCACCTTTCCAACATCTTATCTTACTTTACCTGCTTCTTCCACCCCAACTTCCTGCGGGCAATGCTTCCCACCTGGATTTCACCACCCCACCAAGTCCATGAAGCTACTGATCATCCTCTGACCTACCGAATGCCACCTCCTCTATGAGGTTCTTCCAGACAAACCAACTATTCTCTCCTCTCGGTCGTGGCTTATACTTCTCATGTCTCACTGTTCCTTATACTCATTCTTCATATGATCTCCCAAATAGATGGTAGTAGGCTCTTCCTAGCACCAGTTTAATGGTGTTCAACTGTCCTCCACCTGACACACAGTAGGACCAGACAAGCACAGGCTGTCTGGGTGGGGAAAGAAGCCAATCGTGGCCCACAAAGTACAAAGTGCTCTGTCAATACAAGGAAAGAAATTAGCATTGTTTTTCTTGGCTACAATATCAGCACATACAGATTCAGTGACCTCGTTCTCTTGCCAGGCTGGGGTGTGACCACGTTCCAAAGGCCAGGAACCTCAGCCTGGGGGAAGGTAGGCACAGAATGTGAAGGCCATTGCTCAACACAAAGACCCAATCACCCAGGCCACGAGTGTCAACATGGTGTCTGCCAAGTGACTCACTATGGAGAGCAGAAAGATCTTCACTGCAGGACCAGGGAGGAGGAACAGAAAAAGGAGGCAGGAGGCAGGCTCCATGACCTCTCCTACAGCTGGCCCAGACCTCCTTCCCCGGTGTGCTGCATGCCACCGTGCAAGAAGGTAGGACAAGAACAAATTGTTCAAGAAGGCCAGCCCGGAAGACTAAGTGCAGGTGACAGGAGCCGGCCAACTCCATGAGGCACAGAGTGGATCTGCTCCAAGACAGCAGCCGTATGGCACCAGGAGATGAGCTATAGTGGACTCCCTTCTGCACACTTCCTGCTCAGGCTGCTGAAGTCTCCCATGATCTGGCTGCTGCAAAGGTGAATTGAGGACACTGGTATAGGGCCTGCACTTTCCTCCCTGTGCTACAATTGTCCCCACTGCCTACCTCCCCATCCCCCACCCCAACCCCCAGGGCAAAGCTTACCACCATGCTTTTCCAAGATACTAAGCCCACTGTTACTAGTAAGCGCAAAGCAAAACTACCTCCTCCTCGAGACCCTCTGTAATGTTTTCAGTATTGATGGGCAAGGGGATAATGTCATCCACAACTCTGAGCACATCCGTGAAAAGGATTTTCTGGACTGGGTAAATGGAGGTAGAAAGACCCACCCCAAATGTTGGCAAGACATTTGGGGTGGGTCTTCTATGGGCGGTGGTTACAGAACAGCCTGGGAGTGTAATGTGACCAGCAATGCCTTCCTTCCCTTGACATCACGGATTTCTGCTCAGACCTTAAGCTGGAATAGGTTCTTCCTTCCTTGAGCTGCTGTTGTCAAGGCTCTGTCTCAGCACTGAGGGAAGTCGCTAACACCCTCTCCCTCTGACTCAGCAGAGAATATTAGCTGCATTTCCGCTTTGTGTTTCTTTTTTCTGGGTGGCTCTGGGGATGGAACCCAGACAGGCACGCTCTAGGCAAGAGCACTACCAATGCTGTAAATTACCAGCCCTGTAACTCCTGCTCATATACTTTTATTCTGGGTTGTCACCGAGCTATTCCTGATGAGCAAAGCCAGGCAGGCTCAGTTAGTGCCTGGCAGGGAGAGGTTCAGCCCTCCATTACAACAAACAAACAAACAAAAAGCTCTTGATGAACCCACTCACAAACTGTGGCAGAACCTTGAGGCTTTGTCAGCCAGCCTAATCTATTTGGTGAGTTCCAGACTGTCCCCCACCTGACACTATTTGGTGAGTTTGGGACCCTGTCTCAAAAGACGCTAACTGGCCTCGAGGAAAAAGACCCATGACTGTCCTCTGGCATGCACATGTATCTGCAGAACACATATGTGTAGTCATGAAATACACACGTGCACACAAACACAGACACATATGGATATACGCAAACACACACAGAATAACGTCTTATAAGTTATAATATTCAAATGAAGCAAGCCATCCAAAAGTACACACTATATGATTTCACTTATATGACAGTCACCATATTAGCGAAAGAGAACCAAGGGTCACCTGGGAGATGGTGGCGAGGGTCAGCTGGGAAGGGTGCTGGGAAACCTTCTAGGGTGGAGGAACTGTTCTACTTACAGTATGTTGGCTCTGCGGGTATTCAGACTAGTTCAAATCATCAAATTATACACTTACAATCTATATGAGCTCACAAATAGGAAATTTTGTTTGAAAATAAGGAGATGATGTCCTTTTTAAAAAGAAATATAAGGTAGAAGTTAAGCAGATGTGCTCATTGAGGTGATTGATCTTCTACAGGATACCTTTCTTTCTTTCATTTGTATTTTATGTGTATTTGAGTTTTGCCTGTGTGTGTGTCTGTACATCATGTGTGTGCCTGGTATCCAGGGACACCAGAAGAGGGTGTTGAATCCCTTGGAACTGGAGTTACAGATGGTTGAGAACCACCATGTGGTTGCTGGGAATTGAACCTGGGTCCTCTGGATGAGGAGTCAGTGCACTTCCACTGAGCCATCTCCCTCCAGCTCCTGTAAGATAACTTTCAACATGCTTAAGACCAATAAGGTTCCCAGAGCCAGAAATCCTGGGATCTAATGACTAAGAAGGCCTACTTCCCGTCCACCGTGTTTGGAAACTCACATCAACCCTAAGAGTTCCCTCCTCCCGATGAGTCCTTCTACACAACAGCACAGCACCAGGTCCAGGGGGAGACAAGCAGCTCTTGAGCCCACCCCAAAGGTTCCTGGTGGCTGTGAACCAACCCTGTGGTCTAGGCAGGAAGCCAGCAGTTCCTTGGCACTGCTTCCTGTGCCCCCTGGCCGATGGGGACTTTCTGTGAAAACAACATCAGCAAGCCAAGGAGGGCCCCTTTCAAAGGAACTCATGAGCTCCACATTTTCCAGGTCCAGCCCTGGCCTTAGCACCAGGCTGGTTGCAACGCCTTCAGTCTGAGATGAATCATTATATCCCTGTAGCAGGCCTTCCAAAAAGTCCCACCCTTGGAGCCTCAAAGCCTTGGGCGCTGGATACAGAAGTGGAGTCCAGAGCAAAGGAGGCTTTCTTTGCTAAGAAACTTCCTCTCCAAAAAGGTAACATTATCTATTCACCCACTCTGCCGGTGAAAGGGCACCACAGCATGTACAGAGGACGTTTGATCTTGGGTTTACCAAGCATGGGCACCCTGAGTGGCTGGGGAGAAGAAAAGAAACCCGATTTATTCTTTAACCTGAAGGTCAGGTGGGCAATGGTTGTCACAGATCATACTCAAAAGTAGGAAACTTCTGGGCAGTGGTGGCGCACACCTTTATTCCCAATCCTTTGGGAGGTAGAGGGAAGTGGATCTCTGTGAGTTCGAGGCCAGCCTGATCTACAAGGTGAGTTCTGGGGCAGCAAGAGCTGATACACAGAGAAACCCTGTCTTGAAAAAAACAAAAATAAACAAACAAAATAAACAAAAAAAGTGGGCAACGGTGGGACTATGAAATGGAAGTAAATAGTATGGGGCACCTTGCTAGCAAGTGGTATTACCAACTCCAGGATCCATGGACAAACTCAAAAGAACTGAAATCTGGGTCTTGAAAAAAATTTTTATATATCCAGATTCACAGTTCTATTATTTATGACAACCCCAACAGGGAAATACTCCAAGTTTCCATCGACAGAAGATTGTACAATTGTATCAGCTGGACACAAAATGATAAATGTACCCGGGTGGTGGCGGTGCACACCTTTAGTCCATGCACTTGGAAGGCAAAGGCAGGTAGATCTGTTAGCTCAAAGCCAGTCTGCTCTACCAAGCGAGTTCCAGGGCTACACGCAGAGAAACAAGCAAACAATCAAGATAAATACTATGCAATTCTAATAAAGTGAATTCAAATTCATAGAATACAAAAATAAAAGGCTGATCACCAGAGGTGGGAGTGTGGAGGGGTGGAGGGGGAAAAGGAGGAAGTATTGTGAGTGGTACATACTTTCAGTTTTACAAGAAAGAGTTCTGGAGACAATTACACAGCGCCATGTGACCAATGTGAAAATGCATGCTTTGTGTTTTCATTGTTTTGTTTTTTTTGAGACAGGGTCTCTGTATTTCAAACTCTGTCTTGCTATGCAGCTGAGAATGGCCTCAAACCCTTGATCCCCTTGCCTCTCCCACCTAAATGCTGGCGTTACAAAAGTATACCACCATGCTCAGCTCTTGGGATTGTTATGATATATATGAACCTATGTATCTCTAATATTGGGGATTAAACCCACATATATGTGTGTATGTATGTGTACAATATGTGTGTATACACATGTGTTTTAACACAATTTTTACATTGTCTTTTGGTCTCAGGTATCCCAGGCTAGCCTAAAGGATAACCATAAACTTCTGGTCCTTCTGGGTCTACCTTCGAAGTGCTGAGAATACAAGGATGTGCCACCAGCCTAGTCTTATGTGGTGCTGGGGAACAAACCCAAGCCTTTGTATATGCCAGGCAGGTAACCATTCTACCAACATCCCCAGCCCTAACATCATTTTTTAAAAGATTTATTTATTTTTATTTTTTGTATATGTTTTGCCTGCATGTAGTAAGTGCATGCCTGGTGCCTATGGAAACCAGAAAAGGGCATTCGATCCCCTGAGACCGGAGCTCCAGGTGGTGGTGAGTCACCGTGTGCGTGCTCAGACTCAAGGTCCTCTGCAAGAGCAGCAAACGCTCTCAACCACTGAGCCATCTCTCCGGCTTCTCATAAAATGGTTTTAAAATAATTTTCAGACTGGGTCTCTGTGTTGCCTAAATTGGCAAATCCCCTGCTTCAGCCTCCCCAGCAGCTGGGATTGCAGGTAAACATCATGGCACCTTGCAAAATATTAGCTTTTAACAGTAGATGTCAATGCATAGCTTATGGACTTATAATGAAATGAGACTGGAAGGATATGTCTCAAAATATTTAAGGAGACCAAGGTCCTAGTTTATCTAAACAGAAACAGGGGCTTACTGATAAAGACCAGCTCACAGAAAAACCATGCTAAGTAAACAAATAGAATATTATAAAGTGCTTTGCTATGATGCTCACAATGTCCTCCTAGTAAACACAATTTTCTCCAGGCCCACAGGTCAGAGATCTAACTCAGGGAGAACAGATTCATTCCAAGACCTTTAGATATAAGTGCCAAAATCGAGACCGGATGCTGGTCCTCTGGCTTTAACTCTCCGCCTAGCTCAGACTCTCGCGTCTTCCTTTGCTCTTGGCATCCACCAAGGCTCTCCAAAGCCCAGGCTCTTCTCTCATCTGTCGCTGGAGCATCTGATGGCTGAGTTACAGCTGTCTACCCTGCTGGTAGGGTAGACACAAGTGTGCAAGCTGCCTTCTCAAATACACACCCTAAGCCCCAACTACACCCACACCCCCAACTACTTCCAAGGGAAGGCTTCGTGGACAGAGGAGAGGGGCTTTAGGCTGTGTGTGACAAGCGCCCCACAGGCTTGTGTGTTTGAACACTTTCCAAAAGCTGGTGGTGCCATCAGAAGGTGTGGAACCTTTACCAAAGGAGGTCTAGGTGCCAGACACAAATCACTAGGGCTGGGACAGAGGGATTCTAGCCTAGTCAACTCTAGCCCAGCTCTCTCAGCTCCAGTGTGACAAGCAAGCTCTTTGCCATGGACCAAGCTGCTCTGCCACATTGTCCCTTCAATGGCACACATCTCCTTTAGGTTGCTTCTGTGGGGCTACCAGGACACAACACAGGAAAACCACATGCTTACTGCCTCCCCAGCCCAAGACCGCCTTCCTGTGGGGCCATCTTGCCTTAACTGCCACAGCAGCAGAAGATAAATCTCTACCGTTTGTGGTCTTCTCACCCAGCTGGCATTCGGTGTAAGCTTGGTGAACTGGCAGTGAACACACCCAACCTTGTCCTGAGATGCCTCCTCTCTAGTTGGAAGACAGCCTCTCATTCTGAGGCCCACAACCTGGGGCCCAGGTAGCAGCATACGGGGTGCATCCCTTCCTCACAAGCCAGACAGCCTACACCTTGGGAAAGGAGCCAAAGCCAACACCTAATTCCTGCCATACCAGGGCAAAATACAGCCAAACAAAAACCTGTTATGTTACCATAGCCTGGCCCAGGAGCGGCTGGTGCTCTTTTATTTTTAAAAAAGTTGAATAAGCCATTAAAAAACAACAGAATATTTTAGGATTGCCCTGGCAGGAAGTGAATAGAAACCACCTTCCCACACCTAACACCCCGAGGAGGAAAAGGCTTAGGCAGCAGAGCCGCTCAATTTCCCTCTCCTAGAGTTAACTAGATGTGAACAAAGGTCACATTTCTTCAGAGCCCACAAGCTGGTCTTCCCAAAGCTGGGCAGGAAAGATGAAACCAGCTTGGCTGAAACAGAGGGCAGCTCTGGTCCTGAAGGACCCCTACCCCCTACCCCAATTCCATCAAGGATGGAGCCACAATGGTTCCAAATTAAGAAGCAATAACTAGGTCTGGAAGGCTCCAGGGGATGCCTGGAGACACAGGGGTCTCTGTGTCATCAGCACACTGAATGTACCAGAGAAATGGACGGCACAGGCATGAGGAGAAGGAAGCTGAACACAATGGCCCTCTGAACTAGATGTTGTAGTCTGGTGCCAACTACTTCAGGCTCAAGATGTTGAGAACAGGTCTTAAAGCAACTTGGAGTTGGTCCAAACCTCAGGGTTTAGACCCACAGAAAAGAGGGCAGCTTGTTACTCTGGGCCCACAGAGGTCCTAGACCCAGACCTTTGGAGGGCGAAGAGGCTATGGAACACTTCATAGTGCTGCAACCCAGGGTCAAAACTCTAGGACACCAACCATGATACCTGAGCCCTCTGCCAGCTCTCAGTTCCCAATGCCCTCTCAGTGGGGCACCTGACCCCACCCAGAAGTCTCATCTCTCCTATACTCATCCACTCCTATATTTCCTATACTCCTATACAGGGTGTGATCCTCCCCACTTCCCTGGGCTTTATTCTTCTGCTAAGCCAGCAATGGTTTGCTCCAGGCTCAGGTCACTTTCCAAGCTGACTGGAAAAGGTTCTCCAATCAGGTAGGGCCCATCACTTCCCTCTCTCACAGTGGCTCAGGTGTACTGGTACTCCTTGAGTATATGGGATGAGGCCAAAGCTGGAGTCAGAGAGCTGGGCTCACATCCTGCCCCTGCTGCTCATGGTGTGACCTGGCAGGAGTCACAGCAGCCTGGGCTCTAGGGCTCTTCCCTCAATGCCTTTTAACTACTTTGGTATCAGCACTCTCCTCTCCCTCTGAAAAGTCATTCCTATCAAGCAGGCCATAGATCAGATAATGTCACCCCTGGCTCATCATAATGGTTCACCAAATGCCAGCTTGGCTGAGCCAAGGAATGGAGGAGCTGTAAGGATGTTGCCAACTCTCAGCTGAAAAACTGGAATTCCAGATACATAGCCTCAGCTCCGGAATTGAAAAGCAGCCCCTTACCTGCAGGTGAGAGCTCGAAGCCGCGGGCCCCTAGTCCCACCTACAGCTTAGCTGTTTAACTGAGGGCTGAAGGCTGAGGGAAGTCCCAAGGCCTGCAGACCCCTCAGGGTCTGAAAGAGATCCAAGCACTTTGAGAAACATAGTCTGTGGCTCAGGTTCCTCATCCACAGATCCTACGCCAAATGTCAAAGGCAATGACCAAGAGTTCTAGGGAGTCCCAAAGTCACAGACAAGGCCTCCACCAGTAGAGACCATAAGGCCATCTGAAGTACTCCCCTCAGCAGCAGCCCGTTCTTCACAAACCGTCCCCTTAAATGTCCAGAAGACTGAGAGTCAGGCCAGAGCCCTCACCCTCCTGGAATGCCACCAAACAAGAGGACCACTTGGCCGGTCCTCATTGTTTCTGAATGAAACAATACCTGAGATAGACAATACCCCCTTTTACCCTTAGAGAAGTTGAATGGTCATGTATTTCCCATCCTATAGACACATACATATTACACATGATGCCCTTTGAAAAACAGAATCCTTAGACTATAGGCAGCCCTCTCTCAAGGTACCCAGTGAGGTTTAAGGTCAGCCCCTCTGCCTCCCTAGAAACAAGAGCCCCAGTCCGATAAGGAAGTGTACCTTATGTCCTAGATGCTCTGAGGGTCACACTGCCAAGTCCCTCTGCTCTAAAGAGGAACACGGTGAGTTGGGTATGCTTTCACGTCTTTGAGGAGGGGTTAGAGAGATCAGAAACCTGTCCTGAACCCCAGAAGAAGAGCTGCTCATACTTGATCTCATCAGGTCTGTCAGGCTGGTGAGTTCAGGCTCCCCTCTAACACAGCAGCTCTATGCTCTCCCTCCAGTCCACGTGTGCACTGGGTAGCCTAGCATCAAATGAAACCCCCACAAAAGGGTTATAGAGCTGTCGTCCTGGGCTCTGCAAATGGCCCAGTAATAAAGGACTTCCTGCACAAACATAAAGACCAAAGTTTGGGGCTAGAGAGATGGCTCAGAGGTTAAGAGCACTGACTGCTCTTCCAGAGGTCCTGAGTTCAATTCCCAGCAACCACATGGTGGCTCACAGCCATCTATAATAAGATCTGGTGTCCGCTTCTGGTACGCAGGCATACATGGAAGGAATGTTGTATACATAACAAATAAATATACATATGTTGTATACATAATAAATAAATAAATTTTTAAAAAAAGACCAAAGTTTGGATCTCCAGAACCCACAGAAATGTTGGGTTGGCACATTAGCCTGCCTGCAATCCCCAACTCAGACAGTGGGGACAGGACCCTCAGGGCAAGCTCTGAGAGACCCTACCTCCATGAATAGGGCAGAAGAACAATTGGGGATGATTCCCAACACCAACTCCAGAGCCCCACATACATGCATACACACACATGCATTGAAGACCCAGACATACACACACAAACATACATCCACACATACATGCATACAACACACACAAACATGAGTAGACTAAAATGGAAAAGGAAAAAGGAAGTTATAGTACGACAGCCAGAAGTTCTGGAACTGGGTGGGTCAGGCTGGCTCATTCAGAGGCCACCCAGGATGAGAAAGAGGCTAGCAGGCCTCTGGGGTACAGAGGGTGCTAGTCCCAACAGACGCTAACTCAGGTACTAGGTAAATGGCTTTCCTTCCTCAGTTTCCTTATCTATAACACAAGGATTTGGTCTAACTCTTTTCTGCCTAGACTTCTGAGGACTACATCAGAGGTTGTCTATGAGGTCTGGCTGCCTAGGTGCAAATTCTGTGCTGTGAGCTCTGGCAGGAGCCACCAGCTCCAGCCTCAGCTACTCAACTAGAACATGGGAGGAAGAAAGCACAGACCCAGGGGTCTGCAGACCCAGGTGAGGTCATACCTGACTTGGAGTGAGGATGCAATGGCTATTAGTACAATTCTCAGTGAGTGCAGGGCTCTTGCTGTCACTACTCAAATGAAGTCAGTCCAACCACCAGCACTTCCCATTTCCTTGTGTGCCCTCTGGGTGAAGAGACCCCCCCAGATCCCACAGATTCGGTGAAGCTATAGCAGACACACACTGATGGCCTTGTGCATGGTCTCGAGCACACACAGGCTCAGGCAAACCCCAACATGCCAAGCAGCAGGTGTGGTCACTGCAACAGGACAAGCAGAGAGGAGTCAGGGGGGACAAGCAGAGAGGAGTCAGGGGGGACAAGCAGAGAGGAGTCAGGGGGGACAAGCAGAGAGAAGTCAGGCAAGGGGCAGGGGTGGACACATGCAGTCGCTGAGGGATGGGGAGCCTGCAACTGAGCAGCCCACACTAGCAATGCCGGATCCTTACCTCCCTGGCAGGACCTCTGACCACCAGGACTGTGTTCCCCCAAGAAGCTGGAGGCATGCTGGAGAGAGGAGAGAGCAGGACACAGAGAGCAATGTGTATTGAGCAAGGCTGATAGGAGGAAAGACTGAAAAGGAGACCCAAGAGAGGACATTCAGTTCAGGACTTCCACAGCTGATGTGCTTCCCAAGTAACCCCCAAGACCTGAGCACCAAAAACTGACCACTTCCCAAGACTGGCCAGTGCCCCAGGCACAGAGGGAGGTGAGCAAGCAGAGGGCGAAGACCCTTACAGTCTGCGTCGTACCATGTGGGCACTTGCCCTCCAGCCCGCCTGCCCAGGGAGACCAACGTGGTAGGCTTCCTAGGATGATGGAAAGGACTCGGGGACCTCAGGGCCCTTCCAGCCAGAGTCCAGGTCATCTCCATAGTTACAGTTGCTCCTGTGAGGACCCACAGCCCACAGAGAAGTGTGTCTGTGTCGGAACAGGGAGGGAACGCACGTTTTCCAATGCCAGCATCACAGACAGGAGGCTCTGGTCCTCACTCCATCTGGGTAACTTTGGGCAAGGTACTTTTCTTCTCTAGGCCTCAGTTTCCCCATGCAGAAAGAGGGTAACACATACTCGACTAGTGCCAGGTTCCAAAACCCATTAGGAATACAGGTGGCTTATCTAGACTTTTCTCTGAGGGTTGATTTTACTGGAATAGAGCAATGTCCAAACGTCTCAGAATTTCAACAAGTCTGGGAGGAGGGGATTTCCCTGCCACTGAGGCTAACAGCAGGCACAGAGTGGGCTGTGTGTGTGCTCTCTGTGTGTGCGTGCGTGTGTGTGCATGTGTGTGTGCGCATGTGCTCTGTGTGTGCGTATGCGGAGATCAACACAGCTAGGAACCAGTCCCCTTCATGAAATTCCTCTCACTGATCCTGTGCCCCTGAGTTTCTTCTTGAGTGTTCTTTGCCCTGGAAGGGTTGAGAGCTCCTCCAGGACAGGAAGTCTTTATCCCTGGATCTTGGCAGCCCCTCTCTGCTCACAACAGGGGCCCCACACCTGGGGAGTGACAGATCCCAGCAGTGTCAGTCACCAGAGCAGGCCTGACAAGAGCTGGCATGCCCTTTAAGGTTTTCTTGACCTAGTTATATAACTCAGCTGGTCATGAGAACACTGGGAGGGCTGCTATCGCAACCTCCCTTTGCAAATAAGTCAGCAGAAGCCGAGAAAGGTGAAGAGGCAGTTTGCCCAAGGGCATCCAGTTTGGTAACACACAGTTGTCAACAAAGCCCAGGTGAGAACCTGAGTCCACAGCGTTGAGATCCAGGCTGTCCTGAAAGGGAGCGTGTAACCAGGGCCTGGGTTAACATCTGGCTGGACATGAGCTTGCAGGCTCACCCTCATCACACCGTCCACTGCCCTGTGCTGCTGCCTGCTCTAGACACCTGGGCGGTGGGGGAGGTCCAAACAGCTGTACACAACTACCTTTGATGACAAATGCCTCTGACAACAACCGCATCTGATACAGGGGCTTGTTCTCCACGGATATGTCATCAATCCCGGCCCGCGCATACATGCTGATGGCGTCCCGGTATGAGCCCTCCACGTAATGCAGCTTGCCCAGGATCAGCATGGCCTCACACATGTACTGTGGCTGCAAGTACAAAGACATGTTAGCAGGTCCCTGCTCCACCATGCCCATCCTCCTGGGTACCTAGGATGAAGATACTCCTCCCCTATTGAGCCATAAACCATGAACTGCCTAAGACCCTTTCCTTGCTCCTCCGGGTGTCTTCCGTGATGCCTGTGGCCCCCTGCCTGTGGCCCCCTGCCTGTGGCCCCCCCTGCCTCCACAGCTGAGTCCACTGCCTGCACTGTGGCTCTTAATGCAATGCTTATGACATATAGCTTCGTATGTGTGCGTTTGTGTCCTGACTTCAAGCAGCTGCAGAACTGGGCCCTGTCTCCTCTCTCTTGAAGCCCCCACAAGGCTCTGATCTAGTTTGGCTCCTCAGGAATTCAGAACTTATTCTGAATACTCAAGGGAAGGGAATGAGCCAAATTAAATGTGTCCATGCAGGTATGCTTGTGTGTTTGTGTGTGTGTGAGGTGGAATTAGAGAAATTAGGTGAAAGCTTTATTTTATTTTTTTTTATTTAAATTTATTTATTTATTAAGGATTTCTGCCTCGTCCCCGCAACCGCTTCCCATTTCCCTCCCACTCCCCCGATCAAGTCCCCCTCCCTCATCTGCTCGAAGAGCAATCAGGGTTCCCTGACCTGTGGGAAGCCCAAGGACTGCCCACCTCTATCCAGGTCTCGTAAGGTGAGCATCCAAACTGCCTAGGCTCCCACAAAGCCAGTACGTGCAGTAGGATCAAAACCCCACTGCAATTGTTCTTGAATTCTCAGTATTCCTCATTGTCCGCTATGTTCAGCTAGTCCGGATTTATCCCATGCTTTTTCAGACCTCGGCCAGCTGGCCTTGGTGAGATCCCAATAGAACATCCCCATTGTCTTAGTGTGTGGGTGCACCCCTCGTGGTCCTGAGTTCCTTGCTCGTGCTCCGTCTCCTTCTGCTCCTGATTTGGACCTTGAGATTTCTGTCCGGTGCTCCCATGTGGGTCTCTGTCTCTGTCTCCTTTCATCGCCTGATGAAGGTTAATATTCATGAGGATGCCTATGTGTTTGTCTTTGGATAGGTGAAAGCTTTAGAAAGAGCCCACGAGGACCCTGAAGTTGGCACCTACACCCCTGCAGCAGAACTTTTAGAAGGGGGACCAGGCACATTAGCAGCATGGGACAGAGGACCAGAGGTGAAGTGAAAGCTGGCTGGGTCACCATCCTCATCTTAGCAATAGTAGGGTTAAGTGAAGAACCCGGAAGGCCCAAAATACCTACTCCAAACCTGCTCTCTGTAGTGCTGCTTATATGCAAGTCTCCATCCACTCTGAGGACCCTTAAGGCCTCCTTAGGGACTCAGCTGGTCCGCTTGGCCCTGGCCAACCGCCCTAGCAGAGGATGTGCTCCCTGTCACTTCAGCTAGTACTGCTGAGGAGAGAGGCTGAGCTGGTCTGGTTGGGCCATAGTCCGGAGCTCTAAACTCTAGCCTTAGATGTGAGTCTACTTCACTCTGAAGATTTTCACTTCCTAACAGCGCTCGCACCGGGCGGTGGTGGCGCACGCCTTTAGGCCCAGCACTTGGGAAGCAGAGGCAGGTGAATCTCTATGAGTTCAAGGCCATCCTGGTCTACAAAGCAAGTTCCAGGACAGGCTCCGAAGATACAGAGAAACCCCTGTCTCCAGGGGAAAAAAAAAAGAGCCTAGCACCTTGTGCCTTGTGCCTAACTGGCCTTTTCAACCAGGCTCTGGCCATTGCCCTTGGCCACAAGGGCACTCAGGAGATGAAGTTCTGGTTCCAACCCCTAACCGCTCCCGCTGGCATGAGGGTGATTTCCCAGTCTACAAGTGGGTAGGTAGGTCAAGGTATCTTGATCCGAAGGTGAGCCTCCACCAGTCTCACCATCATCCTCCCTTGGAGAGACCAAGAAAGAGACATGGGATGAGGCAAAGCCAAGCCCCATGGAAGCCAACTGCTCCACCTCCACTCGTCTCTCTGGTTTTGTAGAATCCCATTCCTTCACTGTCTTTGCCTAACTCAAAACCTTTCATCTACTCCCTCGGCCCCACCTCCCCCTAGAAATGCCCCCAGCTCCCAGGAAGTTCCCTTCTGTTAAGTTCCCACAATGCCTCGCACCACGCTGAGGAGCCCTGCCCTATCTCCTCTTCTCTCTGACCACTTTTTTTTAAAAAGCCATTTGTTAGTTTCCCCCAAGAGGCCACCCATTTCCCCAGTCAGGGTCACAGGCGACACATCCCCAGAGGGATCCAGTCCACATCGCTTCTGAGCTGTGTGGCGTCTTTGCCCTTCCATGTGGTGGTCTCAAGTTATAGGTTCAGTTCTCTCTACTCAGCCCAATCTACTCAGCCCAATCTACTCAGCCCAGATAGGTTCCCCGCTTCCCATCCTAGGAAGCCAAGGACATTCACAGGACATAGTCTAGAACACAGCTCTGAACGGCCCCTGAGAGAAGAGCAAGATAAATACAGGCCATGAGCAGTGATTACAACCACACACAGGGCAGCAAGACTCAGAAGGACACATCCCAGGCATGATGAGTGGGTGTGGCAGCTGGTGGACCCCTGTGAACTAATGACAGTTTACAACACAGTATCCACTAAGTTGGGGATGGGGGGAAACAACACAGTGAATGATCCCTAAAATGAAATGTTTGCTATTTTAAAAGCTGCTCCTGGGGCCAAGAAGTATATCCATCCCGACCTTCATTGTCAGGGCGTCTCTCTCTCTGACAGAGCAAAGGTAAACCACTGCTACATTGTGATTTTTTTTCCTAATGTCTTTGCTTAGCAATATTAAAAGTCAGCTACCCCAACTCCGAATTTGAAGTGTTCCTGGTCTGTCAACCTAATCAGTCAGAAACCCAGGTGCTGGCCAAGTGGAAAGCTGCCTATAAGACATCCTCGGCTTAAGATAAAGATTCCTGCGCTAAACAGGTCTTTAGTCCCCTGTCCTGTCTCTGCCTCATGTCCCTGTACCCTCGCAAAAAGCCCAATAGGAAAGAATGGATGAGAAAGTATTTCACTCTGAGACTGAAGCCTTGTAGACGTCTTTCTCCAATTAGTCTCCTGGCCATTGTATCTATTCTATTCTTTGGGAGTCAGCCCCAGAGCTTGAGATGCCACCGCAGCAGGAGCCATATTTGCTAAGCGACCACCTTTCCCAGGTCACAGAAGTGGGGTTAATGGCATTCCACTGTAAAGAGTACCTGGGAAGCCTTGATGAAATGCTGCAGTTCCTGAGCCCAGGGGATAGCAGAAGTTAGCATGGTGGCTAATGTTCACTCATCTCCACAGAAGTGGGCTAGCTGGGACTTCAAGGACCACCCAGATTGTAAGGTCGAGATGACAGGAGGTACCTCAGAACTGCCTGCCCCTTCTCTTCTCCATCAGAGGACTCCACCCGAGCACACCTGCTGCCTAGATACCCCAGCCCCACCCTGACCTTTGGAGCAAGATAGCCTGGAGACTCACCGGCAGCCTCCCATTGTTCAGGACGCTGCTCAGATGATCTTTGGCTTCGGTTAGCCTGGGCTCATTCTTCTCCAGCAAAGGGATGGAGTCTTTTATTTTGTTGTGGTTATCCTTCAAACACTGCTCCAGAAGGGCCTCTGCTAGCAACAGCTTCCCAAAGTCATCTGGAAAACAGGACAAGGATCCTTGAACACGCACCGTAGACATCCTGGGCCCCTAACTGCCCCTACCCAGCACATGAAAGGCTCAGGTCTGTAAAATGAAAGATGCATTTCCCACGAACCTACATAATCTTTAAGGCCTGCAAGGAGTTCTAAGCCAGTCTGGGTGACAGAGCAAGAATTTTAATATAAAGAAAAAAGCACCCAGCTAAACCATGGAAGAGGGGACTTAACAACACATTTCACTCTCCTAGGTTCTGGAGTCGAGTACAGTTGATCTGCCCCATCTTTAGTGACTTTGGTTAGTGTGGCATGGGATGACCTAGCAGCCAGAGCAAAGAGTGAACGTTTGATTGAAAGTGAGACCCCAGCCCTCTAACACCCCTATATCCAGGGAGTCAGGGATGAATGATTGGAAGCCTCACCCCAGCCCCTGGCCTGGGAGTTGTGTTGGTCCAACTCCAACTCCCAACCTGCCAAGCCCTGGCCCCTCCCCCGGGGAGGTCAGGACCACTCCCACAGGCTATTTAGGCTCAAGTGGGGCGGGGGCTGGGGTGGGGGTGGGGATAGGGGGTGGGCGTGGGTTTTGGGTTTTGGGTTTGCACGGCTCCTCTCCCTGCCATGCGGTCTTGGTCCACCCGAGAGGGCCACATTTATTAAACACGGGCATTTTAATTCGGTCTAATCTGGTTTGACTGGAGTTCTTTGCATTGGCAGAGCAGCTTTTCTTAAGATTAAACCAAATAGCGACTGCGGCTTGCACAGTTTCTTGTGCAGCAGGGCAGGTCACTAAACATGTCCAGCTCTTTCCTAGAGTTCTCTCACACAGGCGCTCACCTGCACACCTCATAACCTGGCAAGTAGCTTTAGATTACTTGATTGTGCTTCCTCCTACCACCATAAAATTCCAATCTTGTCCTGGCCACATTCCTGCTGCATGTGACAGAGGGACACACACACACACACACACACACACTCACACACGGGAGCCAGAAGTCTCATGTGCAAAGCTTCAAGTCCAACAGCCTGGAGGGGCTGTGCTCACGGCTTGCCCATCACCCAGGATGAGAAACGACTCTATGGAAGTGCATAACAAATGCCTGTCTGGTGAATCAGACCCCAGAGCTCTCGGGAGAGGAAGCCAACAGACACAGAGCTACAGCTGTCACCCTACTCTGTCCTGAGAATAACGGCCTTTGCTCAGTCTCCCTCTCTGAAAGACAGAGCACCCTGACCCAAATCTCAGCCACACAGTCCCATGAGGCTTTTGCCCCAGGGAGGCTTCATCAGACCCTTTGCTACCAACCTCGAGATTTTAAAAATTAACATTTTGAGGACTTGCCTATAAAAGTACCCCTTTCAAACTACCATCCATTGCTAAGGGAACATAAATTGAAGAACCTTCTAAAAGGGGCAACTTGGCAACATCCTACAGATGTTTGCATATGTAAAACAACCTACTCCTAATTCCTCATTCAGTAGCACTTACACTAGCAAAAAACGTAGACGGGCTGTATGTCCATCAATGGGTGGCTAATTAAAATTCTCTACATCCATAAAAGGGACGCCTTTCATCTAAAAAAAAAAAAAAAAAGACCCAGGATGCTTTGCATGTACAACTGTGGAAGAAACTTAAACTGATAACGAAGCAGAGTGAGGAAGAGGCAGGCAGATCTCTGAGTTTGAGGTCACCCTGGTCTACACAGCTAATTCAAGACAAGTCAGAATTACATGGTGAGCCCCTGGTGTTGAAGAAACAAGCAGAGTGAGCAGATCATGGGAGTGACACCAGCATTAGCTCTCTGCAAGTTTCAGGCTTGCCTAGCGCGTTCCAAGCCAGCTAGAAAAAAAAGAAGGAAGGAAAAAAGCAGCGCACACAATAGTGCCCGGCAGTCATAAGCCACTGTCTATTCTCCATGCAAGTGATAGAAACATATGCGCGCGCGCGCACACACACCACACACACACACACACACACACACACACACACACCCGCCAGAAAACCTTGGGAACAGGCTGGAGATGCAGTGGGCTTTCCACTCTTGGGCACCTTTGGTTTGAACTAAGTGAATACACCACCTACTCAAAAATAAAATTTAAATCAACCCAGGGCTGGAAGGCGTCCTTCATTTTCAAATCTCAGCCCCAGAGAGTGGCGGACATCTAGCAAGGATGCAGGTTGCTCAGGGCTCTGCCCTTCTGTGTAAAACCCACAGCAGGGTTCCAAGCTAGCTTTGGGGAATTGTGTCCTTTGGCAGGCTCCTTCTGTGAGAGGGTCCCGCCCCTCAGGAGCCTCTCCACCCTGTGACGTTTAATTCCCCACCTCGCTGCAGTGCCAGCCCCTTCTGCAGCTCACCTAGTCCTTCCAGAGTTCCTGACCCTCATTTTGACACCTTTCCTGCCAAAAGTAACTTGCTTCGCTCCCGGAAGGCACCCCTTTCCACAAATGAGAGCGCCCTCAGAAGCTGTGCCGCCCAGGGTGGTGTGCACCAGCACAGGTCTCAGTTTGTGACAACCCCACCACCACCACGTGGGCAAAAACTTGAGTGCACGTGCAGAAACCAGCCAAAGCACTGTTGAATTGACTAAATCCAATGATTAAAAAAAAAAATCAGAAAGGATGAAAACCTAAAAATTTTTTTTCTATCATTTTTGTAGGGCCTGGGTCTTCTGAGTTTTTTTTTTTTGGGGGGGGGGGAATCCTAGCAGATAAAAACCAAAAACTCTCCCCTCTAAAAATTGTTTGACGAGCACTGCCCTAAACTCTGAAGGAAGAAGACTGTGAAGGAACACTAATGTTCCTACGAATGCGCCTACGAAGTGACAGTCATTTTATCATGGGTTTCATTTAACCTGCACAGCCCTAAAAGTGGATATATGCAGTTTTTGTTCGCATTGTAACCAACAACACAACACAGGCAAATACTAATGCCTCTCCTGCACCTCAGAGCAGAGATCTAATAAAAAGAAACAAAAACAAACAAACATTTACTTAATGTAGGTGAGGGGTTGTAGTCACAGGCTGGGGTGCCCATTGGCCATGTCTGGCTTGCGGAGGTCCGAGGACAGCCTGTAAGGAGTCCACTGAGTTTCGCTTTTCACCAGTGGGTATAAGACAGAAACTAGGCTTCACAGCAGGCACCTTGAGCCCCTGAGCTACCTTGCCAGGCTGATAGGTGAAACATAAAGAATAACCTGCAATCTTAGATGATTAAGCCAGAAGCTAACAGTAAATCCCACAGCAGGGGTGAGCGGCTCTCACTTTCCTCCAGGGGTAGTCAGCATTGTTTTTGTGTGTGGTACTGAAGGAGCTTCTGCCAGAGCCCACCTCCAGGCCCTCTGGTTACCCAGGGAGGCTTCACTCCCTCCCAGTGCTCCCTCCCAGACTGTGGGTTTAGCAGATCCTCACTCAGCAGGTGTCAATCTTCGCTCACTTCCCCTTTCCTTAATCCCTCCCCTTCCTACAGTTCTTCACTGATAATTCCATGAAACTAAAGGGCACCTGGAAATCCCAAGTCCTCGATTTTCAGTTGTCAAGTAATAGTTTGGATGAATAACCACACCACTGTCTTTCACAGGCAAAACCTGCTCCCGGTTCAGGCCTGGGGCAGAGAGGGTCCAGTTTCTCCTGTCAGGGCTGTGAAGTCTTCCTGACAGACCCATGGCACTCCCAACCCCATGCTTGCCCTTAGCAGAGGCAAGCAGGCCTCACTGAGTGGTCACCTCTCCTCCCGACCTGTTCTGAAAGCCTGCGGCAGCTACTCTCCTCTCAGGCCCCTGGATCTCTCAAGGGGCAAGTTCCAGCACTTCCCCCTGGAAGCTCCTGCCTCCTGCCTGGCCCTCACATTTGGCCCATTTGCAGCTAGGGAGTGTGAGTCAAGTCAGCCCCCTCTCTCCTCCAGGTCAGTCTGAGAAAGGAGTTTCTGTGGCTTCTATCCCAAATGTTCACAGTGACTGAGAGGCCTTTCAAGCTCGGCTTTGGGAGGGCAAGGTGAAAAGAACACCTGCTCAGACATTAAACTGCAACTGTGTTTAAAACAACCTTCCCTCTTGAAGAAACAGATCATTCCGCTAAAAACCAGAACCAAAATGGGGGTTCTGAAAGACGATAATGGTATAGCAGTTATAGTTTTAATGGGTTCTTACTTCATAAATGCATACGGAATTAGTGAAGCGTGGGAGAGCAATGGGCTGAGGAAAAGAGTTGGTGAGGATCAAGATGGCTCAGCAAGTAAAGGCGCTTGCTATGGAGCCTAGCAGGGGGTTTGATCCCCAGGACCCGCATGGTGGGCGGAGAAAACTGACTCCTGCAAGCTGTCCACTGACACACACACACACACACACACACACGCACACACACACGCACACACGCACGTACACACACTCGCACACACACACGCACGTGCACATACGCACGTGCACACACGCGCGCACATGCGCGCACACACGCACGCACGTACACACGCACGTACACACACTCGCACACACACGCGCACACACGCACACACACGCACGCACACACTCGCACACACACACGCGTACACTCGCACACACGCACACACACGCGCGCGCACACACGCACACACACTCGCACCAAATTAAAAATTTTAAAGAGTGTTCATGAGTTCAAAACCACTGAAGCCAGTTGCTAATAGGTGAGCTTCCTTCTTTTTTTTAAATGTATTTTGTAAATGTCTCATAATAAAGTGTTAACAAAGTTAAAACACTGGATGACCTGATGACCCCCAAACCTAAACAGTGGAAGCAGAGAACTGGCTTCCTGCAAGCTGGTCTCTGCCTTCCCCGTGAACGCTCTGGCTCACACACACCTGCCCCTCAAGTAAAATAAATAAAAGTAATGAAAAAAGTTATTGAAAAAAAAATCAAAATACTGGACGGTTTTGTTTTCAGCCACCAGAGACCACATGGCCACAGGAGATACCCTGTAGTTTCCCTCTCTCTTGCTCACCGGATGTGAGTTTGAAGAACACACACAAAGGTAGTAACTACCTCCCCTTGGCAGGAGCAGGCGCCTCTGACAGGAAAAAGGCCTGAGGTTCTTCTGCTTGGGCATCTGCCCCTTCCCTCCTCACCTCCTGGTATCTAGGTTCTGAGGTCACTCTAATCTCTACAGAAAGCTCTAACACAGCAGGACCCCAGTAAAAGGGGACCTTTGGGGTTCAGCCACCCCTCCCTTAGTACCTTCTGCCCTTTTCCCCATTATGCCACCATCAGGTCACCAACTCAAAGAGTCTGGCAGTACAAGTGAGGAGAGTTTTTTGTTTGTTTGTTTGATTGATTGATTGGTGTTTGGTTTTCAAGACAGGGTTTTTCTGTAGCCCTAGCTGTCCTGGAACTACCTCTGTAGACCAGACTAGCCTTGAATTCACAGAGGCCCACCTGCCTCTGCCCCCTGAGTGCTGGGATTAAAGGTGTGCACCACCACCACCTGGTTTGACAGGTGAAGTTTTAATACTCTTCTCGAATGATGAGACTGCTCTGTGGTTGCAGGGAAGTCAGCTTTGGTTCCCAGTACCCACATGAGGCTGCTCACAGTGCCCGTAACTCTAGCCCAAGGAGATTCAACCTCTTCTCCAGGCCTCCGTGGGCACTTCCACCCATGTCCATACAGCTGCACGGACATATACACATATTAAAATACACAAAATTAAGAATAAAGATTGACCCCCCCCCTTTTTTTTGGCAGGGTCTCACTATGTAGCCCAGGCTGATCTGAAACTCATAGAGATTCTTCTGCCTCTGCCCTATTCCCATCGCTGAGATTAAAGATGTGTGCCATTACATTCACTAAATAAACAAATAAATAAAAATATGATCCTTTCTATGCTGTTCAGGAAATTAGCACCAACATCATTCTCCCCGCAAATACTCATTCTCTTGAGTAACTATGGAATCCAAAGAAAGAGAAGGAAAACAGAGGTCAATCTGAAAATGTTCACGCCATTTGTTTTCCTTCCTCTTGTTGATGAGGCACACATATGCGCACATGTGTGTAGGTTGGGATGTGTATCCCACAGGGCTGAGGAGAGGGCACCTGTGTTTACTGGTCAGTCTCCCTGCTGATATCAGTCAGTTCTCACGTTAAAGACAGCTCAGCTTCAGGCCCAACTTGACCACGAGTGAACACAAGCTCTACCAATGTGCTCACGACGTGACCTCTTCACCTTGGCGTCCCCACATCAAAGATGAGGAGAAAACGCCTAACTTCCTCCGAGGGTTATTAGGAAGAATTAACTGCTGCTAAGCCTGTTTCCCAAAAGGGGTTCTCTAACAGGTGGTCCGCTTAGCTTTGGGAAATGTGGTCCTTGGCCTTCACCTCACATTGGTGAGCACATTAGGATCCAAAAAGTCAAGCCAGGCGATGATGGCGCACGCCTTTAATCTCAGCACTCGGGAGGCAGAGGCTGGCGGACCTCTGAGTTTGAGGCCAGCCTGGTCTACGAGAGCTAGTTCCAGGACAGGCCCCGAAGCTACAGAGAAACCCTGTCCCGAAAAACCAAAAAAAAAAAAAAAAAAAAAAACCAAAAAGTCTTGGAAATTTGTGTTGCTCCTGGTTCCCATTGGTGCTGGGCATCAAACCCAGCGACTCCACCACACAGCTCTATCGGTAGCTTTGGGGTTTTTGTTTGTTTGTTTGTTTTGTTTTGTTTTTTTGAGGAAGAATGTCACCAATACACACCCCTGAATGGTCTCAGACTAGAAACTGCCCTCGGCCTTTGCCTCCCTCCCGGGTGGTGGGACTACAGACGTGGCCAGCAGTCTTCCTGCTGTTTGATTTTAAAGTCCACCTTTGAATCCATTCTTCCCTTTCCCTCCCCAGCCTTTTTCTCCCGGGATACTGATTAGCCAAGGGCTGAGCCTCCCTGAAATCTCTAGAGAACAAGGTAGCTTTAAAAGGAACTCCTCCTCAGGGTGGAAGAAGGCCCTGATTTCTGTCCCTGCTGAGCAAGCTCGGTGGAACCAACCTCTCTCAGATTCCCACACCTTCCTCAGGAACCAACACCTGTGGGCGTCCATTCTCACTCCCACCCTCACCAGCCCCACCAGAAGGGATTCCTGCAATTTTCCTGCTCAGCCTTGCTCAGACCTCTTGGCCTCTGGCGGATCCCTGCAGGCAGCACTTTTCCTTGAGCAAACACCTTGCCCTTCCCAAACATCAGGCAGGGACCCTGGAAGGCCTGCCGCTTCTCTGAAGCCCTCTGCCCTTCTTCGGAGCTCCACAAACCAACCCATTACCGCGCACCATCCTGCCTCCTATCCACTCTGGGCGCTCTGCAAGGATGGGCATCTTGGAAGACAAAGCACAAATGGAAAGATGTACTCAGGATCTTGGGTTCAGATTTCACAGCCTGCTGCCTGAATGACCAAGTTATTTACCTGTAGAGTCTGGCAAACAGGAATAGTTATGAGGAGTGACAATTTGATTCAATTCCTGAGGACTTGTCTGATACACAGTAAGCAATGGCTTACTTATTCCTGCTATTATAGTCATCCCATCTCTCCCACAGAGGCGTCCTGGGCTGGGTGATTTTGGGAAACTCTTTATATCCAGACTTTATATCTGCTTCTTTCGGAAAAGGTAGATGTGTACACGCGGAGGGAGCAGGGCTCTGAGCAAGGCACCCGAAACAGGATCTGGGGCTGGAGGCTGGGTGGGGTTCTCCCTCCGCCCCATCAGGGTGCTTTCCCGCCCCAGCCCGAAAGCCCAGCCCAGCTAAACCAGCCCTACTGCTAAAGCCACTGCCAGGGCTGGATAGGGCCAGTGTTAGCCACTGCAGATGAAACTGAGGCTCGCCGGCCTCTTTCCGACCTACCTAGGCACTCAACAAGCCTCGGTCGAAGTGGACAGAGCTCGATTCCCTACTTTATTGGAAGGGATAAGAGAAGGAGGAACAAACTCAGCATGAGGGAGTTTAGGTAGTTTAGGGTGGCAAGAGTCCCGTCCAATGAACTTCTCTGATACCTACAGAAACCTCCATTTTCACCGTAGGGTTACCTACACGACCTTAAAGGGCAGAAGCACAGCTTTTGGGATTTTCCTAACTGCCTCGGCTGCGGGAAGGTAGCGCCCAGAGCCGCTCGGTACGGTCGGTCGAGCAGCGCTTCCTGAAGGAGGCGGTGCTTTTCGCCCACTCGCAGTCGGCGAACCTGCCCTTCTTTCACTCACCGGTGTCTAGAAAGCTGAACCTGCCGCTCGGGCTGCTTCGCCGGTTGCTACCGCCGCCGCCGGAAATGCCCAGCGTCTGCAGATGCCGGACCAGCTCGAACATGCGGTCCCAGTGGCCCTCAGCGCGGCAGCGCTCCACCTCGCTCTCCACCTTCAGGTGGGAGCCGTGCGCGCCCTTCGCAGCCATCTTCGTGCGGGAGCTGTCATGGGAGGTGCGGCGGAGGACTGGAGACCAGGCCGGGGGCGGCGTCCAGGCTGGGGCACACTCTCCGGCAGAGTCAACTGGAGTGCAGACGGCATCCGGGGTCCCGGTGGCAGCGGGGGCCCGGGTGGCAGCCGGTGGTCTGCAACAGCAGCAGCGGCCGCAGCAACAAACGCACCGCCCGGAGCCTCCGGACTGGGGCTGCGACTGCGCGACCCCAAAGAGTCCAGCAGCAGCCTCCGCCGCTGCTGCAGCAGCTCCTGCCGCTGCTGCCGCCGCCGCTGCTGCAGCTGCTGCCACAGCCCCCGCCCCGAGCCCGGGCGTCGCCAGCTGCGGAGCCTCCCGGGGCCGCGGCTCCACCCCCGAGTGGGCGTGGCTATCCCCCGCCGGGCCGGGCGCGCGGGCGGCCAGCGAGGCCACAGCAGCCAGGCGCGCGCCGGGCGATTGCGGCCTGCCCTCCGCCGCGCCCCCGCCGCTGTCTGAGTGCTCACTTTAATGCTGCGGGGAGCCCGGGCGCCCGGGGGCGCCTCGCTCCCTGTTCCCTCCCCATCCCGTCGGGACTCTCGGCCTGGGGTCCTCCTCCCGGACCGCCCGGCTTTGTGTGGTGGCCCCGTCACCGCCACTGCCTCCGGCACGTCATAAATCCAAGGAGCGGCGAACAGGACTACCCCAACCCCAAGCTCCTGGGGATCCCGGCTCGATGCAACGCGCCGTGCCCGCGGGGCTGGGGACAAACTGGCCGGGCCAAGTGCCTAGGCTGTTCGGACGCCCCCAGCTTGGAGAAGGCTTGCGTTTGTTTTAACTGCGGGACTCCTCTTTCCACTGGACTCCTTACTCTAGGCGGCTGGGTTTAATCTGTTGCTCTGGGTTCTTAAACCAGCAGCTTTCTCACGTATTGCTACTTCATTTTGGTGTCTAGAGACTGATCAGAGCTGCGGGGAGCGCCCGACTCCGCTCAGCTTGATTCAAGGCAAGCGGTGCCCAGAAGTTCACAGGACTCGGGGCGGGGCTTGGAGGGTGGAACCAGGGCTAACCAGGCCTGATGGCTAGCTTCATCACCTCGCCCTCCTTGAGACTGGAGCTGTTAGTTTTGCATGGAAATTGAGGATGTCACTCAAACCACAGCCAACACCGAAAACCTCCAAAGCCCGTAGTTAAAATTAGTTGTGTGGCTCAGTCCGGAAATTTCCGAGGTTAAGAAAAACTTCCTAGTAAACTCCCAGAAGTTCGAAATTGATCGCTTCCTACCTCTCCGGAGTACTTCCCACTCCATGTTCTTCATCGTCGGGAAATTCACCACTTAAAGTTTCAGAACAGACTAAAGACTGGAAGGTTTTCGGGTTTATTGGAGCCCAGCCTTCCGACGTCCATCATCACAGGGCCCATCCCGACCCAAATCCCAGCTTCTCTGTGGATATCTTCCCTGGCATCTAAATGCAGCCCCTTCCTTCCTGGAAGGCAAGATTCCCCGCCCCTATGTGCAGCCCTGAGTACCTGTCGTAGAAAGCAGCTCTAGGTTTCACCGAGGAGGGAGGAGGCAGAGAGTAAAAAACTGACTTGGTTGGCCTGAGGACATAGTCAGTTTGCCCAGTCAGATTGTTCCTGGCAGTCACCCCTGGGGCAACAGTGAGCAGAAGGATTGACAGAATGGGGGGGGGGGGGGGGTAGTATTAGAGAAACAAGGAACCCCCTCTTTCCTTCCCACTCCTTTGTCAACCAGGGCAGCAAGTATTAGGGGACTGGATGTAGAAAGCATCATTGCTTGTCTCTCTGACCCTGTCTTTGGTTTGTGTGTCAATATGGGGGAAAGACACGGAGTTGATGCTTCAGAATTATTGCTCCTCCGCATGCCTGACCCTTTCTTGACATTTCTCCAGCAGAGCCACGACCCTGATCTTCTAAAAGAACAAAGAGCAGCTGGGATTGTATTAGTAACCTCTGCTGAGAACAAAGGCAAATAGCAAAGAGGTGTTTGTTGGGTGTGGTGTGAGCACCTCTTATCGTAGGCCAGCCTAGGCTACAGTTCCAGGCCAGCCAGGATACAGTGCAAAAATCCTAAAAAGAAAAAAAAGTGGCCAGACAGTGGTGGCAGCATATGCCTTTAATCCCAGCACTTGGGAGCCAGAGGCAGGTGGATCTCTGTGAGTTCAAAGCCAGCCTGGTCTACAAAGTGAGTTCCAGGACAGCCAAGAGCAGTTACACAGAGAAACCCTGTCTCGAAAGAAAAAAAAGAAAGGAAGAAATGAAGGAAAAAAATAAAAAAGAAAGGAAGAAAAAAGAAAGGAAGGAAGAAAGAAAATGAAGTTCACGGAAGGAAGTAGGGTAGGGATTAATGTTTTATTTTGTTTGAGACAGGTCTTACTATGTTGCCCTGTCTGGCCTGGAACTCACTGTGTAGATCAAACTGGCCTTGAACTTACAGAAATTTGCATCCTGAGTGCTGAGAATAAAGGTGTGTAACACCACAATAGGCAGAAGTGGGTATTTTTTTGTGAGCAACAAAAAGACTATGGCATAAAGCTTAAAGCAGACCTGAAAGCCAATCTGAGTGTAAACTTAGTTGCTATCTCTAGACAAGGGAAAGGGTTTTGACCCTGAACTTCAAGAAAGGCTGTAACAGGATACTGACGGTACTTATGAAGGTAAGGATACTGATGAAGGTAAGGGTACTGATGAAGGTAAGGATACTGATGGTATTGATGAAGGTAAGGGCCTCATATACTTGGACCTCGAAAGGTTTATGATACTTAGGTAGGCCCAGAAATGCACAGTATTGAGAGCTAATTCTAACTCACAGAAAGCCTATTCACACTTGGATCCACAGCGGAGAAGTTCCTACGGGCTTGGTTAAGTCAAATTAACAACATAGAGATTTCTGAAAAGTTGGGATCCAAAAATTACCTACAATGGTCAGTAGGAGCCAAGCACCCTCATCATTTTCTTTTCCCTAGTTCGTCTGGGAACATTTCCAGTGCTGGTTTTACCTCTCTGGAATAAATCTTGCCTTTCTTACAACTTAACAACCTGTGTATGGCACTCAGGGGTCCTCTCTCAACTAAAGTAAGAGGGATGAATCAGGTTTACAGCTCACCTTCTTGGTAGGGTGCAGGAAAAGGTCACCTACATACTGAATAAGAATAGATTCTCAGGGAAAATTGGCTCTTGGGCTCTTGGTTGGGCACTTAGGAAAAGGAGAGGGGTACCTCAGTGACTTCCAAGGCACAAAAACCATATACAGTGCTGATTTCTTCTAGAGAAGAAAAATAGAAGTGTAAAGGGTTTTGTTTGTTTGGTTTTGTTTTTTGTTTTTATCTAAAGAGACACTAAGAAGAGCAATGCACATAATAATTGCAAAGCTCTGGGGCCCCTCACCAGCACCTGAGCAGGGTGCTGTGCCAAAGTGGAGAGTGATTACTTTATTAATAATATTGTACCTATGTCAATCATGAATTTGTAAGATTATCTTTTAATCTTGAGAGACAAGTTTTCTTCTGAAGTTTAAGGATAAAATGGGAACTTAAAACCCTCACTTGTGACTTGCCCCTTCCCACCCCCACTTTCAGTTTCCCAGTCCTAGGGCTCTTTCAAAATATCCTGCCTTGTTTGGGAAGTCTAGCTGTAGGGCTGTTTCCCACTCTCATTTCTGCAAGCCCTGGAAGAGTCTCTCTCTCTCTCTCTCTCTCTCTCTCTCTCTCTCTCTCTCTCTTGAAGCTAGTCACGCAGGCAGAACTTCTAGAATGAACACAGCTGCTTCTAGACCTACTGAGTGTTCTCTCATCAGGTTCCAAGGGCCTCTCCTGGAAGGCTGTTTTGGAAACTGCCTGAGCAACTTATCAGCAGACACGTGGCACCTCAGACCTTGCCCAAAGGACTGGTTCCCCAAAAGCTAATTGGCTCACTTGATTCCCACAAAGTACCAACCAGCAAGTGAATTAATTGGCATATATCTTGAAGATGTATTCTCAAAACAATTCTAAACTCACAATTAACAATGGCTTTTAACTGAGAATGAAAACAAAGTGTACCTGTACCCTTGAGATATTTCCCCCTCTCTTCTGGTGGAAGTTTATTTTTAAGAGGTAAGTGGGTTTGTGGTAACTGGCTGTCCAAGAGAAAGGAAAGGCTGGAAGGAGAAATAGGCAAGGGGATGGAGGCAAAATATGGTGGAAGGAGGAAAAGAACAAAGGTTTGAGCTTTGATGTGGAGTGGTCTAAAAGCTGAGTTTATGCTGTTCATGTTTTTATTTCGCTTTGGTCAAGAAATCCATTCATGAATCATTTGGAATCTGATTCCTTCTGGGTGCTAATAAAAAGAAGGAGGAGAAGAGGAGAATGAAGCAGAAAGAAAGAGAAGAAGAGGAGGAGGAGGAGGAGAAGAAGAAGGAAGATGATAACCAAAGATGACATCGATCCTGGGTGTTTGCATTTTTGTTTCCCTCTGTTCTAAAGCACCTCTCAGATGAATTTTGTTCATTTCACAAGTTTGTTGTAGTAGCCACTGTATTTTGGAGGGAAAAAAGATCCTAAACTATTGTATCATAGAAGGTTGTTATTTAGAAAGTTAAGTGCACACATTTTCTTTTTTTTAATATTTCTTTTTTTATTGATTTTATTGAGCTATACATTTTTCTCTGGTCCCCTCCCTCCCTCTCCCCTCCCCTTTAACCTTCTCCCATGGTCCCCATACTCCTAATTTACTCAGGAGATCATTTTCTACTTCCCATGTAGGTTAGATCCATGTATGTCTCTCTCTTAGGGTCTTCATTGTTGTCCAGGTTCTCTGGGATTGTGATTTGTAGGCTGGTTTTCTTTGCTTTATATTTTAAAACCATTTATGAGTGAGTACATGTGATAATTGTCTTTCTGGGTCTGGGTTACCTAACTCAATATGATGTTTTCTAGCTCCATCCATTTGCCTGCAAATTTCAAGATGTCATTATTTTTTTCTGCTATGTAGTACTCCATTGTGTAAATATACCACATTTTCCTTATCTTCAGGCAAGGGGCATTTAGGTTGTTTCCAGGTTCTGGCTATGACAAACAATGCTGCTATGAGCATAGTTGAGCACATGTCCTTATGGTATGCTTGGGCATCATTTGGTTATATACCCAAAAGTGGTATTGGTGGGTCTTAAGAAAGGTTGTTCCTAATTTTCTGAGAAATCGCCATACTGATATCAAAGGGACTGTACCAGCTGGCATTCCCACCAGCAATGGAGGAGTGTTCCCTTTACCCCACAACCTCTCCAGCATAAGTTGTCATCAGTGTTTTTGATCTTGGCCACTCTTACCAGTGTAAGATGGAATCTTAGAGTTGTTTTGATTTGCGTTTCTGTGATTGCTAAGGATTTTGAGCATTTCCATAAGTGTCTTTCAGCCTTTTTTTTTTTTTTTTTTTTTTTTTGGTTTTTCGAGACAGGGTTTCTCTGTAGCTTTGGTGCCTGTCCTGGAACTAGCTCTTGTAGACCAGGCTGGCCTAGAACTCACAGAGATCCGCCTGCCTCTGCCTCCTGAGTGCTGGGATTAAAGGCGTGCACCACCACGGCCCGGCTTCTTTCAGCCATTTTAGATTCCTCTGTTGAGAGTTCTCTGTTTAGGTCTGCACTCCATTTTTTTTTAACTGGATTATTTGTTCTTTTGATGACCAATTTCTTGAGTTCTTTGTATATTTTGGAAATCAGACCTCTGTCTGATGTGGGGTTGGTGAAGATCTTTTCCCATTCTGTAGGCTGCCGTTTTGTCTTGTTGACCGTGTCCTTTGCTTTCCAGAAGCTTTTCAGTTTCAGGAGGTCCCATTTATTGTTTCTCTCAGTGTCTGTGCTACTGGAATTATATTTAGGAAGTGATCTCTTGTGCCAGTGCATTCAAGTGTACTTCCCACTTCCTCTTCTATGAGGTTCAGTGTGGCTGGCTTTATGTTGAGGTATTTGATCCATTTGGACTTGAGTTTTGTGCATGTTGATAGATATGATCTATTTTTACTCTTCTACATGTTGATACCCAGTTATGCCAGCACCATTTGTTAAATATGCTTTCTTTTTTTATATACTTTTTTCTTCTTTGTCAAAAAACAGGAGTTTGTAGGTGTGTGGATTAATATTTGGGTCTTTGATTCGGTTCCATTGGTCCTCCTGTCTGTTCTTATGCCAGTAACAGGCTGTTTTCAATACTGTAGCTCTGTAGTAGAGTTTGTAGTCAGGGATTGTGATGCCTCCAGAAGTTCCTTTATTGTACAGGATTGTTTTGGCTATCCTGAGTTTTTTGCTTTTCCGTATGAAGTTGAGTACCGTTCTTTCAAGGTCTGTGAAAAATTTTGCTGAGACTTTAAAGGGCATTGCATTGAATCTGGTAAGATTGCCATTTTTACTATGTTAATTCTGCCTACCCAAGACCATGGGAGATCTTTCCAATCTGGTGTTTTCTTCAATTTCTTTCTTCAAAGATTTAAAGTTCTTGTCATACATGTCTTCCACTTGTTTGGTTAGAGTTACTCTGAGATATTTTATGCTATTTGTGGCTATTGTGAAGGGTGATGTTTCTTTCTCAGCCCATTTATTATCTGTGTACAGGAGGGCTACTGATTTTTTTTTGAGTTAATCTTGTGTCCTGCTACATTGCTGAAAGTGTTTATGAGTTGTAGGAGTTCCCTGGTAGAATTTTTGGGATCACTTATGTAAACTATCATCAGCAAATAGTGAGAGTTTGACTTCTTCTTTTCCAGCGTGTATCCCCTTGATCTCCTTTTGTTGTCTTATTACTCTGGCTAGGACTTCAAGAACTATATTGAATAGATATGGAGAGAGTGGACAACCTTGTCTTGTTCCTGATTTCAGTGGGATCGCTGGGAGTTTCTTTCCATTTAGTTTGATGTTAGCTGTTGGCTTGCTGTATATTGCCTTTATTATGTTTAGGTATGCTCCTTGTATCCTTGCTCTCTCCAAGACCTTTATCATGAAGGGATGTTGTATTTTGATGAAAGCTTTTTCAACATCTAATGAGATAATAATGTGGTTTATATTTTTCATTTTGTTTATATGGTGGATTATGCTGACAGATTTTCATATTTTGAACCATTCCTGCATCTCTGGGATAAAGCCGACTTGATCATGGTAGATGATGTTTCTGATGTGTTCTTAGATTCGATTTGCCAGTATTTTATTGAGTATTTTTGCATCAATATTCATGAGTGAGATTGGTCTGTTATTCTCTTTCTTAGTAATGTCTTTCTGTGGTGTGGGTATCAGGGCAATTGTAGTCTCATAAAAAGAGTTTGGCAATGTTCCTTCTGGTTCTATTTATGGAACAAATTGAGGAGTATTGGTATTAGTTTTTCTTTGAAAATCTTGTAGAATTCTGTGTTCTGAGCTGAAACCACCTGGTCCTGGGATTTTTTTTTTTTTTTTTTTGGTTGGGAGACTTTTGATTACTGTTTCTTTTCTTTAGCAGCCATAGGTCTGTTTAATTTGCTTATCTGGTCTTGATTTAATTTTGCTAAGTGAAATTTATCCAGAAACTTGTTCATTTCCTTTAAGCTTTCCAATTTTGTGGAGTACAAGTTTTCGAAATATGACCTAATGATTCTCTGGATTCCCTATGTGTCTGTTGTTATGTCCCCCTTTTCATTTCTGATTTTGTTAATTTGGATATTCTCTCTCTGCCTTTTGGTTAGTTTGGATAAAGATTTGTCTATTTTGTTGATTTTCTTGAAGAACCAACTCTTTGTCTCATTGATTCTTTGTATTGTTTTCTTTGTTTCTATTTTGTTTGATTTCAGCTCTCAATTTGATTATTTCCTGACCACTAGTCCTCCTGGGTAAGTTTGCTTCTTTTTATTCTAAAGTTTTCAAATGTTCTGTTAATTCACTAGAGTGGGATTTTTCCAGTTTTTTAATGCAGGCATTTAGTGCTATGAACTTTCCTCTTAACACAGCTTTCATTGTGTCCCATAAATTTGGGTATGGGTATGCTGTGTGGTCATTTCCATTGTATTTTAGGAAGTCTTTAGTTTCTCCCTTTATTTCTTCCTTGATCCGTTGATGCCTCAGGTGAACATTGTTTAATTTCCATGTGTTTATGGGCTTTCTGGAATTAGTGTTGCTGTTGAATTCTAATTTTAAGCCATGGTGATCTGGTAAGACACTCGGGGTTATTCCAGTGTTTTTGTATCTGTTGAGGTTTGTTTTGTTACCTAGTATGTGGTCAGTTTTTGAAAAGGTTCCATGAGGTGCTGAAAAGAAGGTATATTCTTTTATGTTTGGATGGCATGTTCAATAGATGTCTGTTAAGTCCATCTGTGTCATAACATCTGTTAGTTCCCTTATTTATCTGTTAATTTTTTGTCTGACAGACCTGTCCAGTGGTGAGATTGGAGTGTTGAATGAAGTCTCCCACTATTAGAGTGAGGGGTTTAATGTGTGATTTAAGCTTTAGAAGTGTTTCTTTTACATATGAAGGTGCCCTTGTATTTGTGGTATAGATGTTCAGTATTGAGATTTCCTCTTCGTGGATTTTCCCTCTGACTAATATGAAATGCCCTTCTTTGTCTCTTTTGATAGATTTCAATTTGAGTCTATTTTGAAGTAGATATTAGGATAGCTACACCAGCTTGTTTCTTAGGTCCATTTGACTGGAAAAATTTTCCCCAACCCTTTTCTCTGAGATGATGTCTGTCTTTGAAGTTGAGGTGAAGTGCTCGCATTTTCATGTAAGATGTCTGGTCCAGGAAAAGTACAGAGCAAGGAAGGCTTGCACAGGGACAAGAGCCAGAGCGCCTGCCAACGGGGAGCTGGTTGCCCTGGGCATGGTATGGCTCGGGGTGCAGGAGCTCACAGACTGTTATTTCCATAGTGTCTGGTAGTTCGCTCCAGCAGGCATATTTGGAAAGATTCTCCAGGGTATAAAGACAATGACAAGATTTACCCCATGGCAAGTTAGGATTGACAAATTGGGTCCACACTTGTCCTCTCTCCTAGATCCTTTCCTTGTGGATAAGCAATAAAAATGGCAAGAACAGGTGGTAGAAACAATTGTTTCCTATTGAGAAACAGTTTTCATATCAGGTTAGGCATCAACAAGATCCTAGGAGATCTTAGGAGACAATGCAATCTCACTATTAGAGGAATGTTTTTAAATTTAAAAGGCGAAAGGCGCTTGGGACCAATGCAAGACTCCAATCCTCCAGGCAGGAGGTCCTAGGGCCTCAGAGAGACACACTGTTTCTGAGTCAGGAGTTTTAGGCTGTGTCATTGTTTGAATCTGAACGGTCCCCACAGGTTGTGTCTCGAAGGCTTGTTCCCTGACAGGTGGTGGTGTTTCTGGGAGATGGGGCATGGCAACTGAAGCTAGGTCACTGGTGGGGGCAGATTTGAAGGTTATAGCCTGGGCACTAGCCCTAGCTGCCGTCTGCTTCCTATCCTAACAGCCTATGGATAGCTGAAGGTTGCACTGCCACAGAAAGACCTCTCCACCTGTCCCAGCTCCAATAAACTACAACCCTCTGAAACTGTGAGTCAACAATTCAGTCACCTTTCTTCCTAGAAATGTGTTCCTCTCACATATTCTGTCACAGTGTCTGAAAGGTGACAATGCAGGCAAAATGAGGTCTCGGTTGGTGAAGACCCCCACGACTGAATGATGGCTTCTTGGAAATCTCAAGACAGCTCTGTGGTAACTCAAGTCTGAGGTGGCTGTTTTTGCGGTAAAGAAGAATACGACCTGAGAAAGCCATGGGAACTTCTAGAATGGGGAGAACAAAGCCAGGATGTTGATATGATGTGGAGTTGATCTTAAAGCAGTTCCCCAAAGAGGAGACTTAATAAAGACCAAGTAAGAATCTCAATACAATTCGTTCATGATTGCTGGGTAGGGCAAGGCGCGGCTTTGAGGGAGAGGTTTCAAAGTCTTAGAGAATAAACTGTAGCCATTGAAAAATTGTTTTGTTTTTTGAATGTTTTTTTCTCGAAACTTCTAAAAAAAAATAAAATACATTATTTGCGCCATTCATCATCCCATACAAGAGTTCCCCAGGCCAAAATTATCTCAGAGCCTATACCTCGAGGCCTATAGGACAGAGAAAAGCCTGGCTCCTGTTTGAGAGAGTCTCAAAGCTACTGAGGATGAGACAGCAAAATCTAGGTAGACACCCCTACAGCCAGAGGAAGGACTTGGCTGTCTCTCGTGGGCTGGAGGTACCCCCACCACATCACACAATGTCTCTTTATCTATTTAAGCTGACACTCCCAGTAATAAACTGAGTTCCTGCTTTGACTTGACTCCCTATCATGTCTGATTGTCCTGCATCGTGGGGCTGCTGATTGGGCAGATAGCACACTCACCTTTCCCTGGGGAATAAGGAGGCCTGGCACCCTGTCAGTGGCAATGGGGAGCTGTTGGGGTACAACTTCTCTTCTTCCACGCAAAGGTTATTGGATGTTGGTTATTGTGCTGCTCTCCTTGCCCCATCGAGTCACTCTGTACTGGTGGGAAGAGTGGCTGCCAACAATGAGGCCAGAGGCCAAGTGCGCCAGTCACCTAGTAAAGGAGCAGGAAGGCCGAGCGTTTGCTCTCCTTAGCTCTAGGCCAGCCTCTTCGGACACTCCTGCATGCATGAGGGCCCTCCATGTCAACCAGAATGGTGGCCAGAGCTCCACCTTTCATGACCTGCCCCCACTTTCTGTCACCCTAAAACCCTCAAATGTGAATACGAACGGGAGCTTGGTTTCCTGGCCATTGTGTGAGCTCCTCAGGTCACCAGTATATGGCGTGGCACACATGGCAGGCTGCTTTCCTGTCGTTTCTCTTTCCTCAGGGCTGCACACTGAGCCACACGCCAAGCCTGCTTTCCCAGTCTCGTGCTGTCTCACAGCTTGTGACCCATTCAGAAGTGGCATTCAGGTCCATTCAGGTGACACTCAGAAGTCACCTTATACTACCGGCATGACTGCTAGCTCACAGCACTCCTGGCCCATGCTAGCTGGTGTCTTCACTATAAATGCTGAAAAACCTTCTCAAGAGGTTGACATTAAAACTCCATGGCAGACAGGGGAGGCTGGAGAGGTGTCTCAGAGGTTAAGAGCACTGACTGCTCTTCCAGAGGACCCTGGTTCAATTCCCAGCACCCACATGGCAGCTCACAACTGTCTGTAAACTCCAGATCCAGGGGACTGACAGACATACATGCAAGCAAAACACCACAAGCAGGCAAAACACCAATGCACATAAAAATAAACAAATTACAACAACAACAAAAAAGAAACTCCACAAGGTCTGAGTCAATGGTCAGTAGTCAGGAAGAGGACGTGTAGTCGTTAGACCAAGGGTTAAAGTCTTACATGGGCAAGCTTCAAAACTGTCAGTTACTTTGTGGAACAGACACTTGGTAACCGTTGTGTTAATTTTAGAATGTAAGATGCGGTAGGCGCACCCAAGCCCTGGAGACCAAGCTCTGGAGTTTCTTTTGCCTTCACCCATTCACTTCATGACTGAGAACACCTACACCTCCCTCCATGCCAGGACCCCTGTCCCACCAGCCCAAACCCTTCTGTTTCTCGGCATCTCAGTGACTTCTCTTGTGCAGCTTATCTTACAAGACTGATGCCAGTCTCTGTCTGAGAGCATGGCCCTGTTGTGTCTTCCCACCTTCTTCTGAGGGGGGTGGGGAGGGAGAGAGATCGCCTGAGGGAGAGGAATCACTGGAGTGCTCAGAGCCTCTTCAGCGTCCCTTTGCCATTGGTTAATGATTAGTCACAGGGTTCTTCTAGCCAGCTCTGAGAGCTCGGCTTTCCCAGTGACAGCAGTTTGCCTCGTAAAACGTCTGTTTCCCAAGTCTCGTTTTCCTTAGCTTGGTGACGTAGGTCTGTAATCACAGCAGTTGGTAGATTATAGGAGGAAGGCCTTAGCACAAGGTCACAGAGTTCAAGGCCAGCCTGAGCTTTATGTTTTTTTCAGGTTTAATCCTCTTTATTCTGTATTTGCTTCCCCCACCCCCAAAGAACTATCCTCAACTTTTACACTCCCCAATCAGATCTTTATCTCTGTCTTTACTTTGGTAACTCATTTGGTCCAGTTAGTGCCCTGCTGGATGCTGACTGATCTTGTTAGTTGGATCTTGTGCAGGTCACCTGACTACAGCGAGGTCGTGTGTTCACTGGCCATGTCATGTTCAGAAGAGAACATTTCAGATGTTCCTCTCTGTTGGTGGAAACTGTATGTTTGTTTCCTGGCGGCCCCGACCTGAAATAATCACACAGAAACTCTATTATTATAACACTGCTTGGCCTATATTAGCTCATGATTCTTATTGGCTAGCTCTTATATCTTAAATTAACCCATTCCTATTGTTTTATATTTTACCACGAGGCTCGTGGTTTACTGGTATCGGTGTGGGCATCCTTCTCCTCCATTGGCTACAAGGCTTCTCTCTGACTCTGCCTACTCTCTCCCCCTCTATCTGCATGGAATTCCTGCCTTGCCCTATTCTGTGCTGCAATAGACCCAAAGATGATTCTTTATTAACCAATGGTATTTACAGCCTACAGTGGGGAATCTCACATCACCTCTCCATCCTCTGGCTCTTATATATTTTTTTACCCCCTCTTCCAAGATGTTCCCTGAATGGATGTCCCTGAGCAGAGGTCCCTGAGTAGAGGTCCCTGAGCAGATGTCCCTGAGCAGAGGTCTCTGAGCAGATAGATGTCTCTGAGCAGATAGATGTCTCTGAGCAGATAGATGTTTCTGAGCAGATAGATGTCTCTGAGCAGAGGTCCCTGAGCAGATAGATATTTCTGAGCAGATAGAGGTCCCTGAGCAGAGGTCTCTGAGGAGATAGATGTCTCTGAGCAGAGGTCACTGAGCAGATAGATGTCTCTGAGCAGATAGAGGTCCCTGAGCAGATAGAGGTCCCTGAGCAGATAGATGTCTCTGAGCCAAGGTCCCTGAGCAGATAGAGGTCTCTGAGCAGATAGAGGTCCCTGAGCAGAGGTCCCTGAGCAGATAGATGTCTCTGAGCCAAGGTCTCTGAGCAGATAGAGGTCCCTGAGCAGAGGTCCCTGAGCAGATAGATGTCTCTGAGCCAAGGTCATTACTTGACCAGTTATAAATCTCTGCATTAACTGTTTGGTCCCCAGGATTCTTGTTCACTTGAGCCATCCTATGAGGACACAGTTCATGCCCTCCTCTTGCCTCTCTCTCATCTTCCTCAGGATCAGGCTGACATACATCTCCTGTATCGAGGGCCATGACATAAATCTTTGAAGCCCCCTCTCTAGAATACAGAAGACAGAATTAGGTAGCTTTAAAGAATTTTTCAAAGAAACAAACATACTTACTCCAAAACATACTCCATGGCCTTTCCCTCTTTGACTTTTTATTTCCTGTCTCTGACGAAAGACTCCCTGGAGAAGAGGACCAAGAGAGAGATGACCAGACTGGGAAACTTTCATTTGAAAATCTGCATCTTTGCCATTTGCTGTATCCCTTCCTGCGTGCTTCTAGCTATCCTATCTTGACATCTCCATCAAACCTTCAAGCTTAGAATCCCATAACATTTGTGAATTTTTCTAAATACTATTTTTCTGGTTACAAAATTATTGCCTGCTCTCTATAAATTGTGGTTTGAGCCTCCAATGTCTGAGATTGGGAAATTCAGTTCACACTAGATATGCATCTTGTTTAAGCTTTGTATTGCAGCACTGGGCCAGTTTTCCGAGATTTACCACAACTCTTCATGGGTGCAAGGTGATCCCTATTCCATCCCCATCTGTGAAGAGAAAGGGTTGTAGCAACCATTGTTTCTTATCAAAAAAGCAGATTTCTCAAGTTCTGTGTACCGTGCCTAGAACTTGGCTCTTTAGCTGGAGAGAAAAGATGAAACAACATTTAATGTGTTTTGCTTGTCTTGCTGAGATGGCTAGGACACAAGGGGGAGGGATTGAAAATGCAAACTATGCTACTACCTAGTGAAGTGTCAGCACGTACCTGCTGCTGCTCTTTGCATCGCTAAAATTCACGCACACTTGTTTTGTATACGCACATCCTCTGTAGAAGGAGCAGCGGGCCTGCTTCTCGTCCCGCCTGACTCCCGCATGGCTAGCTTTATACCCAAAATAACAACACACAAATTATATTCTTTTAAACACTGCCTGGCCCATTAGCTCTAGCCTCTTACTGGCTAACTCTCATATCTTGCTTTAACCCATATCTAGTAATCTGTGTAGCACCATGAGGTGGTGTCTTACCAGGAAGATTCTAGTGTATGTCCATCTTGGGCTGGAGCTTCATTGCGGCTGACCCAGAGAAGAGAGAGGCATGGCGATTGCCTCACTTCCTCCTAGCATTCTGTTCTGTCTATGCCACTCACCTAAGGGCTGACAAGGCAGTTTCTTTATTAACCAGTGAAACTAACTCCTCCATCAATCCTCAAAGGTGTTAGCCTCAATGTCTCATCAGCTCCTACGTACGTTGGGAGTCCAGTACCTTGCATATAAAACACAGGCCCCTTGTTCTAGTCCATCTTGTGTTGCTAGAATAAAATTCCCAAGTCTAGGTATTTTACAAAGTTTCTGGCTCATGGCTCCAGATGTTGGGAAGTTCAAAAGTATGATGCCACTGGTAGCCCTTCTGCTGCTTTACCACGAGACAGAAACTGGAAGACAAGGGACAAATTGGCCCATGCAAAGGAAAAAAAAAAAAAACGAGGCAGTCACCAGCTCTCTCGAGTTAATTAATCCAGTCCCACAAGAATCAACCCATCCTCCAAAGATGTTCATCTTGCTTAATGACCTAACACTTCTTAAAGGTTCTTCCTCCTATCGTTGACACAGGGATAATTAAATTTCGGCATGAGCTCTATAGGGATAACCCATATTCAGACCACGACACTCTTCCTTCAGGCCCAGCTATGGCTTCTGGCAATTTAAGCTAAAGAGCAAATATTTTGCTAACATAAAAAAGATAGGAAGTGCCAAGGGTTGTGGAAATATGAAATAACAGAACTCACACGTGTTAATGCAACCACCCAGAAACACTTTGGTTGTATGACAGAGAACACCTGTTTCCCTGTGTGTCACCAGTTCTCCCCTTAGTTAAAAGTCTAACAGAAATGTAAACATGTATGCAAAACAGACATACATGCTCTGTAATGTCTAGGCATTATTTGTAACAACCTAAAACTGGGAACTTCCTTGGGTGTTCATCAGCAGTAGTAGTACAAGAGTATATAATACATGTTGATCCCATGGAATAGAATTCAGAAATGAGGATGAATTCTTCTAAACTTCTCCAACAATGGATACAAAAGTTGTGCTGAATATTTGAGGATACAGAATACACCTTTACTCCCAGCACTAGGGAGGCAGACACTGGTGGATCTCTGTGAGTTCGAGGCCAGCCTGGTCTACAAGAGCCAGTTCCAGGAGAGACTCCAAAGCTACAGAGAAACCTTGTCTTGAAAAAACAAGAACAAAAACAAAATATTCTGAACAAAAGAGCCATTGACAAAAGAGCATGCAGTGTGTGATTCTACTTATGTAAGAGATAAAAACTAGTAAAATCATCCTGTATTGTTAGAGTCAGGATAACAGGTACCTTTGGAGAGGGTGGTATTTGGTTTTGTTTTTTCCAAGACAGGGTTTCTCGGTGTAGCCCTGGCTAGCCCGGAACTCACTCTGTAGATGAGCCTCAAACTCAGGGGTCTGCCTGTCTCTGCTTCCTGAGTCCTGGGCTACAGGCCTCTGCCACTATGTCTGGCATGTTGATAATGTTTTAATTCTGGGTGCTACTTATGTGTATGTATTCTCTGAAAACTCATTAAGTTGATCACTCCTATAATTTTTGTTGTTGTTTTGTTTTTAGAGACAGGGTTTCTCGGTGTAATAGCTCTGGCTGTCCCGGAACTCACTTTGTAGACCACGCTGGCCTCGAACTCACAGAGATCCTCCTGCCTCTGCCTCCTGAGTATTAGGATTAAAGACGTGCATGCACCATCACTGCCTGGCCTTTTTATGTGTATGGGTGTTTTGTGTTTTGAATACATGTCTGTTTGTGTATCACGTGTGTGCCAGCGGTGACCAGAGGACAGCGTCAGGTCTCCCAAAAACTGCAGTTACAGATGGTTGTGAGCCCCCACTCCATATGGGTGCTGGGAACTGAACATAGTTCTTTTGCAAGAACACAAGCTCTTAACCATGAGCTGCCACTTCAGCCCCATTAAGGTATTTTTTGATGCACATGCTTTTCTTCAAATATATATATTTCACACTAGTCAGCTTACCTAGAGTGACCTTAAATTGCTTTGTGTTAAATATTTCAATTCATTTTTTCCGAATGTGAACAGATATGCAACAAGATACATGTTTAAAGTTGTACTGTCTAATGGCTTCCAACTGGATTTTTCCCGTGTCCACCAATCACACATTTATATATTTTGAACACTCATATCAACACTAAGAGTTAAAAACTGAAGTATTATTTTCATCCCATTCTCGCCCACCCTGGAATCCTCTCCATGGATAAAACATCATTTTCAGGCCATTGAAAATCACCCTTGAGGAAGGAGATGCGAGATGCCACCTACTTGCTACTTAGAGCCTCAGTCTTTTCTCATAATAAAGCTGTTTTTCTCTTTCTCCACTTGTGTTGGTTGGAACTTAAGCGCACAAAGGAAATGGGTCATTTAGATCCCACAGCAAGGCTCCAACTCATGCGGCTCTTGGCCAGTTCAGTTAACAGGCTACGGACCAAGATCCTCTTTAATCTGTGCTTTCAAATCGAACCGTTTCTAACCTAGATTTGCCATTCCTTTGAAGGACTTTGTAGGAAGCTACTAACAAAGGTCAGTATTCACAAATATTCTAGATAGTTCTCTTAGAATACAACTATGTTTGGCATGTGGACTGTGCTCAAGGTACAGCAAGTGACAGCCACTCGGCAGTTTTACTATTGTTAAAAGAGGGTCACCAGCTTTTCAGTTTGGAAGGGAGACTTTTTTGTGCCAGCTCTCTTAGTCTAGTCAGATTGGTCACAAGGTACAGAATCAGAGGTCACTTCTCTGTCATGGACCAAGCTTGGGCAATAACAGGTGGAAACAGACACTAACTGGGGCCTCCCATAGTGGAAGATGGGTCCTTGGAATAGAATCACAGGAAGTAGGAAGAGGTATAAATGTGTTTTAAAGTCTTGTTTTGAAATCACAAAGAGATTTGCTGAAAGACTATAGACAAAGGTGATAGAATCAGGAAGATCTCCCAGAATTTTAACTAGTTGGGTGGTAGTGGTGTAAGTCTTTGATCCCAGCACTTGGGAGGCAGAGGCAGGCAGATCTCTGTGAGTTCAAGGCCAGCCTTCTCTACAGAATGAGTTCCAGGACAGTCAAGGATACACAGAGAAACCTTGTCTCGAAAACCCAAAATAAAATAAAAAATAATAAAAATTAATAAAATTTTAACTTAAGCAACTGAATGAATATCAATGACATAGCTATAACAGGCAAGACTGAGAGACATGACTCAACCACAGGTTTGAGGGAGAAAGTCAAGATTTTGGAAGGGTTGGTTAAACTAGAGATGCCAGTTAGACATTCATATGGGAATAAGAAGGATGCAGCTCTTTAGGGGAACTGAAAATGATAAGGGGAGGTATGTGATCTGTAGATAAACAAATATGGAAAAGAAGGTTCAGTTGGGAAAGCACAGCCATCCAAGCAAGAGGACCTGAGCCTGGACCACTAGCACCCATAGGAAAGCCTGGCAGGGTGGAAAGTGTCTGTCATCCCAGTGCTGGGGGAGGGAGGTGCGAGACAACAGGATCCCTAGAGCGCACTGGCTGCTCATCTAGCCTTGCCAAATTGATGAACTCCAGGTTCATCGAGAGACCGTCTCAAAACATAAGAGGAAGGTATTCAATGCAGATTTATGGCATCCACACCTAAGTACACACACACACACACCCCTACATGGACACATATAAATATATCACATATACACATACAAAACCCTTTTTGGGAGTTTATCTGCATGCAATTGGGCTTCTGAGAACAGGACTAGTTGAAATCACACTGTGTTGCTAGAGAAGGGCACTCAGGACCTTGACACATTTTTATTTGTAGTTGACCAGAGGATGTGAAGCCAGAACAGCCAAGAAAGAACAACCAGTCAGATAAGAGAACAAAGAGCGCAGGTGTCATAAAACAAAGGGAAATGCTTCAGGGTGTGTGTGTGTGTGTGTGTGTGTGTGTGTGTGTGTGTGTGTGTGTTGAACAGTGTTGGGAAAGTAAGCAAGCCAGAAGAGACCACTGGCTTTGCGTGTAGATTGCCATTTCAATAGCACTGTGGGAAAGAGTCAGAAGACAAGCTTATATGCTGATAAGAATGATCAGGTAGAAAGAGAGATGATGAAAGACAGCATTCACAGAAAAGGGGAAAAAAAGGAAGTGACTGATTTGGGGGGAATGCCTACTTAAAAAAATAGTCTGGGAGTGAAGGAAGGAGGATTAGGAGTTCCAGGCTTCTCTCACCTGCATAGTAAAGTCAAGGTCAGCCTGAGCTGCTGAAGTCCTGCCTCAACATAATGAAAAGAAAAAATAAGCAAGTGTTGGTTAAACAGACTGAGGACACAGTTATCAGTTACTGGCCTTCTTAAAAGAAGGTATTATAAGTTGCCTGTATTTGGCGCTCCCAGGACAGGGCCTCCCTCATAGGTAGAAGATGCATAGACGACAGATTCAGGGTACCCAGAATGAACTGGATCAAATTAATCTAAACTTAAAAATGAGATGGGATGTTGTGCTAATAATCTCTTTAGGGACTCTGATACTTTTTTTTTTCTCCCTATGGGATAATGTTGAGATTTTAATCTTGGATGAAAGAGGGGGAGCAAGACAAAGACAGTATTCGCCAATTTTCAAGGCCTTAAGGAAGGAGGGCGACTTTGATACAATCTCTCTACACAGTTACTCTCTCCCCTTTTTGATGTAGGCACATCTGAAAAAAAAAACTGATTATGTATCTTTATGGATACACATAGCAGAAGAATTTTAAAATGTATAGTCCCAGGCTCATACATGTGGTCTATACACATTTACTGAACGACAATTTTGTGTAGAAGAAAAGAGCAGGATCGTTTTTGAAATGATTGCGTCTTCCCTCAAATAATAAAAACAGGCGCTTTCAGATACTTTACAAGCTGGGTCATCCATAAAGTCTTGGTGGAGCTTGTGAGTGAATATGTACTGACGATGAGGAATGGAGCAAAGAGAAAAATAGAAGTAGGCCAATCTGGGAAACGGAGGGGCGCAGGCGAGCACCGGCATCTTCGAGCTGTTTCATTAGGACAGGAATTTGGGGTTCTACTCTCTTTAGACCCAGTTTGCAGAGTGAGGAACGGGAGGAACCAAGAACGAAGCCGAAGGACAGAGAAGGCGTGGCTGGTCAGCTTTGGAGTCCGCCCCATCCGGATCCGGCGGCTCACAGCCCACGTCGAGTCACGTCCCGGGGCTTCCGGGGTTGCCTAGCAACTAGCGCCCCGCTCGGGCTCCCGGTGGCCGGAGCAGCCGGGTGTCGCCCTCAGGAGGCGGGTCCAGACAGACCAGCCGCGCAGGACACGTGGACTCAACGGAGCGGTTCGCGCAAGGGGCGTGGCCGACGGGCCCGGTGGGCGGGTGGGAGGCGGTGCGCGTGCGCGGCTGGGCGGGGGGCGGGTCCGGCGGGCCGGGAATAAGCGTCGGGGGACGGTAGCTGGCAAGGGTCACGCTGGAGTGCTTCGCGACTGCGTCGGGGATTGTCAGGGTGAGTGAACCCACGGCGCGAAGTCTGACCCTCAGGGTAGAGGTCAGCGGGCCATACCGAGGTCTGAGGCTCGGGATGGGAGGCCGGAGCGGCGGGGTGGAGGGCGCCGACCACCCGGGCGCAGCGGAATCTGTGGTCCATGGCAGCAGCCTGTCTTCTGAGGGGGCGTCGGGGCCAGAAGTGTCTGCCCGCAGGGCCCGGCGCTCTGCCCCTGGTAGGGAGGGGAGGGTGTCTTAGTATCATGCTATGGGTTCAGCTATGTGGGCTGGACACTGACCCCGGCTGGCCTGGAAGCACACGGGCCCTGGGCTCTACTCCTTCTGCCCTGGCTCCCCCATCGTCCTGGGGCAGACCCACAGGTCCTGTTGTCCAGGTGGGGTTGGCTAGTCTGAGCCTGGGCGGTTGGAAAGACAAGGGATGCTCGTTTTTCTTGTTTTCCCTCTCTGGAGCATATGGCACCTCCATCCACACAGATGCTCAAAACTAGAGGCCTGGGCGTTATTTTCACCTGCACTCCTCAGTTGCATCAAACCCATTTGGAACTCTCATTCCCCCCCCCCCCCCAACACCTTCTTGCCCCAGGCAATTCAGCCTCCCTTTCTGCTCCTTTGACTGTTTCCTGAGCCTCTTCTGTTCATCCAGTACAGGAGAGCTAGAGACGCAGACTTAAAACAAATCTCCTATGTCCCACCACCCCTGCCCCATTCCCTTGCCCTTCTGTGCCTTCTCATTGCCCTTTCAAGCTCTTTCTTGCACAAGCCTGCAAAGCCTGTTGTGATTCAACCTTCTTAGTACTTAAGACCCGTCCCTCCGCAACTGATTGATTATTCTGTTCCTACATGGGATCCACGTCTTGTCTGAGTTTAGGTGTTTACTGTCGTATGGTCCTTCTTCGAGGGACACAGTTTTTTGGTTGAAATATTTCTTCTCGTGCTTCCTGCGTCGTTCCAAGTGTGAGTGGGGGATTGTGTGATACTCTTGGGCACCTCGTTTAGTGGCCTCTGTTTTTCATTAGCCTGTGATTTGCGATAGAGGGGTCAGCCTGAGTCTACAGCCCTGTTCTCCCAGCCTTTGCAGGTCTGCTCTTTCTGTGTTTCTAGGCCGTTGGTTAAATGTATAAGGGTAGTGTAACTTTTCTTTGGCTTCCCCCAGCGATCAGATAGATCATAATTAAACGTCAGCCTGCTCAGGACAAGTTTTCAGCCTCAGCCCATGTAGAGGTTTCTTTAACCTGGAGACTTACTGGTTACTTTTACTTCAAGAACTTGGGAGCTGGCAAAGTAAGAAGCAAGCGCTGGGCAGTTTTCTTTGTCATTGGCTCTGGGTACAGGATATCTGTATGTTGTCAAATGTGGCTGCTTTGAATGTGAATTCTTAACTAAGAGCCCCAGGACTTAGAAAAAAGCTACGAACAGCTGCTAAGAGGAAAGCTAGGAATAATGATACAATTGGAGGGAAGGGTGGGCCAGCCCTTCCTTCCCAGGAGTGGGAATGCTCCAGAGGAGAGTTCAAGCTTAGGCCAGAGATAAAGGCTGACATATTGGTGTGCCACATCTCATCTTATTCAGGCCAGCTCAGCATTGTTCAGTACGCAAGGTCCTGGCCTTTGGAAGGGGGAAAAGAAAAGTAGGAAGGAAGAAACAGACCGGGGAAGTAGGCGGTGCTAGCTGCAAGAGTCTTTGGGTTTCATTTGAACCATGCCTAGAAGGGATGGCGAGATGCAGTCAGTGGAAACAGAGGCTGCAGGCGCAGTGAGAGGAACCTGGTGGAGTCAAGGCTTTAGGGAGGCCAGCACGACCTTACCAGACGCCAGCTGCTCCTGTGACAAATGCTGAGGCACGGGTCATTTTCTGAGACTCCTGGATGGGAGCGTCACCGCCTGGGCTAAGGGGCTGATCTGTTGGGCTTAGCAATGTCCTTTTCCTCCTTCACTGCCATGTGCGGGTCTCTCCCAAAGTGCGTGTTCCGCTGAAGATGATCTTCCCCAAAGTGAGTAATCAAGAGTGTATGAGTAGTTGTGCTAACCTAACCTATAAATGAACCATTTATAGGAGAACCTGACAGTCAAGTTTCCAAGACTTCAGGCCCATCAGAAGAAGAGTCCATATGGTAGTTGGCTTTTTTTTTTTTTTAAACTCTTTGAGGGCCGACCACCCAGCTCCCAAATAAATAACACGGAGACTTATTCTTACTTATGAATGCCCGGCCTTAGCTTGGCTAGAACTTAAATTATCCCGTTTCTCTTTAACTACATTTTGCCTCTGGGCTTTTTAGGTAAAAAGTTTTATTCTATATAGCTTAATTTCATTACTCCATGACTGGCTGGGTGACTCGCTGGTCCCTGGCATCCTCCTCTCCTCTCCTCTTTTTCTTGTTCCTTGTTCTTCTCCCTAGATTTCTCCTGTATTTATTCTCTGCCCGCCAGCTCTGCCTATTTCTCTCTCCTGCCCTAGCTTCCACAGCATAAACGAATGTAACACATCTTCCGTTAATACTCCACAACACCACACATGGGTGTCTGCCCGTCTTTAGGAAAGGAGAATCAGTCAGTTAATCAATCTCTTCTCACATGGATTTTTCTCTAGCTTGGCGAATGCCATTTCCTGAAAGCCAGTGGGCTTGGGAATTCCTGTGGCTTCTCTTCCAAACTGTGTGCCCATGGCCTTGAACTGTGTAATCGGAGTGTGGATGATGCAACTTGTTCTTTGGGCGGGATGGAGCACTCTGTTTGCTCTTGACTGGGAGCATTTAATTTCCCAGGTGGCAGTGAGTTACCTTTTGTCATTATGGTGCTTGTGGGATCTTCCTTCTGGTTAGGAGCCTGTGGCAGTATGCTCAGTGGTTCTTGGCTTTTATGCTGTGTCACTTGACGAAAGGATAACCTGGACTCACAGTTCCTATGTTTATTAATCACTTGGTTACTCTTTGGTATTACCTGAGTAGAAAGTATCCCCATAGATACACATCCCAACTGGATCCAACCATGTTGGTAGAGGAAACCACAGATTCAGTGATCACCCAACTCAACTATCAGTCCAGTGGACAGCTTCAAAGTTCTACCCTTAATTACACAGATGTCAGAACTTGGCTGCAGATGGCCTAGTGGGTAAGTTGCTTGCAGCTTGAGGACTCAGTTTCCAATACCCACCATCCACACCAATGCCAGGTATGTGGCAGCTGCCTATGATCTCGGTGATTGGGAGGCAGAGATAGGGGTTAGGCAAGCTCGCTAGCTGAACTAGCTAAATCAGCAGCTTGGCTTCAGTGAGAGATCCTGCCTCCATAGAGAGCAATTAAGCAAGACACCTGAAACCAACCCGATCTCTCACACACTTGCTGTGTAGACCAGACTGGCCTCGAATTCGTAGATTCATCTGCCACTGCTTCCCCAGTGCTGAGATTAAAGGGTAAAAAGAATCACAATTTAACAGTCTTCGTTAAAACAGTGTACTTGTGTGTGCATATATATTTACTTTACAATAATGAATTTTGGGTAGACTTTTGGCCCCTGCTTAGGCTGCGGTGGTGGCAGCAGCAGCAGCTGCAGCCGCAGTGAGGGAAGCCAAGGGGGAAGTGCGCGGGGAGGGCTATAGGGCTCTGAGCTGAGTGCCAAGCTGGGGCAGTTTATGCCCAAATGGCCGCGGCTGGCCAGAGCTACCAGAGACTCTAGTGGCCCCACGAATCAGGCGCCAGGTATCGCGAATTAGGTCGGTACGATAAATAAGCAGGCCGACTCAAGAATAACAATTATATTTTAATGGTTATAAGGGGAAACTCACGCTACAAAATTGGGAGGTCCGACTGCGCAGAGAGAGCACGCGCCTGAGTCCTCCCAGTTTTTCTTCCTGGGCTCCGGGTAGCCACGCCTTCACTAGATGTGTTTGGTTGAGAGTTTCCCCATCACTCCATATTAGAAGTCTTGTGCAGAATGACAGCTGTCATGTTGTCACCGCACATGCACATGACGGTAGTCAGGCTGGAGACTGCTCTGTTGCACCCTGAACATTGTACCTCCCAGTGGTTGCCGCTCCCTTCGTAGGGACAATGGCAGGAGATGGGAAAACTTGGTAAATGTCAGAGGATGGCCATCTCTCGGGTCCTCCTTGAGAGCTCTAGGGTGGGTGAAGGGCTGCCGTGCCACCGCTTCCCAGCCGGGTACAAGGAGGAGATGGCGCAGCCTGGGAGCTGTGCTGAGTTTACGGACTGTTGAGGGGGAACCTGAACATTATGGCTGAAGGTTTGGGGTCCTGCTACTATTAGTCATGGCGGAATGGCTCTGCCTTTTGAGATGGGAACACCAGACTGTATTTGAGGTCTTGAGTTGTCTTCACCTTCCATTTTGAGGTGAGTCTCCCATCAAAACCCAGCAAGGACAGGACTTTCCAGTGAAGCAGCAGGTAATAGAGACCTACCTAAGCTGCGGTGCCAGCATGTATGTGACCTAAGTTGGCCTTCAGGGAGCTTGCCAGGTGGCTGAGTTGTCTTGTTGATCTTAAGTCCAAGTGTCATTAAGATGTAATCTGAATTTCTGTGGAACTTCCCTTTCCAATGCTCTCACATGTTCAGTTATGAACCCCTTCCAGGGCCCTGGCGAGGGGACAAGATGGGGACTCTTCCACATCACTGCTTTGAGGTTGCTGTGACCAGCCTGATGGCTTCCCTCAGCTCCCAGGGTCCTGTCTCCAGTCCTGCCTCCCTCCACTCCTTTCCGCTGAGCCACGAGCCAAGTCGGCCCGAAGCCAGGCCAGCCTGTGATCTCATCTCTGTTCTCAGGAAATGTCAGCCTCCTGGCTCAGCCTGTGTAGCTGGTTCACCTTTACACCTGCCAGCGCTCTTGCTGCCTGCCACGAGACCAAGCTCCTTGCCGCACCTTCTGCTTGGCTGCCATCCTTCCCAGACCCAGTGTGCCCGCCGTCTGCCCAGGCCTAGCTGGAGCATCAGCGTGTCAGTCCCTCGCTTGCGGGCATCTCAGACCTCCCGGGGGTTTTCTGTTTTGAGAACTCACGCTCCAGTGGGCAGCACTTGTCTCTGTGGGCTGTCAGCGTGTGGACAGGTCTAGGCTTTGGGTCCTGTTAAGCTCGCGTGTGCCTGCTCAGCCCTCTGTCATTCCATCAGGAAACTGTGGGCCTCTACTATCAGAGAGTGGTGGGAACCAGGAGAGCTAGTAGCAAGGCTGGTGGTACTGGGTGTCGAACCCAGACCCTGGTGCAGGCTGGGCAAGGGCTCTGCCCCTGAGCTCCAGCTCCAGTCCCATAGCTGAGCTCTAGCCAGTTCTAAGGGATCCTGCCTGCCTGCGGCCTCACCGCCTCCCAGGCTTCCCAAGAGCGTATGCTGCCAGCTGTTAGAAGGGACCTTAGCTCTAGGGCTCTGCCTTCATCGTCTGTGTCTCCCACCTCCCAGGAACCAGGAACCATGACAAGCCTGCGGCTGCTCGGCGCTCCCTTCCTGTGCGTCCTGCTCTGGACCTTTTGTGTTCCACACACCAGGGCCCATGACCCTGGGGCTGGCACCCATCAAGGCAGCGTGGGCCTGGACAAGAACACAGTGCACGATCAAGAGTATGTATTCACCGGGGGCTGGGGTTCGCCCACAGGGCACCCCACGTTCTTTCTTTTGGTACCAATTTATAGGGCTCCTGGACATTTTTCAAGGATGGAGGTGTTATGCTGAAGTTTCTGGTCCCCAAATGAATTCACGGAGCCAGATTTCTGATACAAATTACATGAGGGTTTTTAATAATATTCATATTTATACTTGAGTTTGGACCACACCTCCACCACGCCAACGCAGTGGGTGAGGGAAATGCAGCCCCAAACCCAGGGAAGGGGAGAACTTTTAAAGGGAAAACACCATAGTCAGGGGAGTTGGAGTCCTGTCGTCTCGGGATTGGGTGAGGAGTACATAGGATAAGGTAGTTTCTGAACCCGTTGGTCAGAATGGCCCTAACAAAGAGCCATTAATAACGGACAAGATGTCTTCAAGGGCAGGATGCCTCCTAGGAATATCTGGACCTCATTAAATTTATGGTCCTGCTCCCTATCTTCTTGATGACCATTTTTAGGGTATTTGTTCAAGTTTCAGCACATTTCTGGAGCTGAGATTGCCCACCCCCCAACTCCTTATATGGTTTAAGATGAAGGTCCTTCTTTAAACCGGGGTTTGCAAAGTCAGGTCCTCACAGAGGCTGGCCCTTTGGGCCTCCTGGTTGCATGCTATTCTGTCTCCACCATCTCATAGGCGGAGGATCTTGACGCCTAAAAACAGTGCATCATTTGTTAGAATTTAGTCGTCTTCTTTAATTCCCCCCGCCCCCAATACACATGTAGTAGCAGAATCCAGAATATAATTATGGCTTCCTGATTCTGACAAGGTTTTTTTGTGACACATTCAAATGTCGAGTCCTTCTTGGTGAGTAAGCTTCACGCATTATACTTTGTTATCTATTTTTTGGAGACAGGGTCTTCAAATGTAGCCCTGGCTGGTCTGGAACTTGCTGTGTAGAACAGGCCTTGAACTCACAGAAATCTATCTGCCTTTGCCTCCTGAGTAGGATTAAAAGCATGTGCCACCATGCTTATTCTAATCCTTATTTTAAAAATTACTTTTTAAACTGGTAGCTCAAAAATACTGTGAGCAAATTCCAACCGGAAAGAGAAGGCATTCTGGTTCCACTCTGATGGGCGACTGCGTGTTTTTCCGGTCCCTCCCAGACAGGCAGCCTGCGTGTTTTTCCGGTCCCTCTCAGACAGGCAGCCTGCGTGTTTTTCTGGTCCCACTCAGACAGGTGGCCTGCATGCTTGGTCACTTTGTGGCCCTGACTGTGTGTTGTGTCCTTGAATGTGGTCTGTGTCTGAACTGGATACAGTTTTACTTCTCAGCGTTTTTAAGGTTTTGGCATGTTCTGACTGTTGGTTTTCAGGCATATCATGGAACATCTAGAAGGTGTCATTGACAAACCAGAGAAGGAGATGTCCCCTCAAGAACTGCAGCTCCACTATTTCAAAATGCATGACTATGATGGCAATAATCTGCTTGACGGCTTAGAGCTCTCCACGGCCATCACTCATGTCCATAAGGAGGTAAGTCAGGGAGTTCAGGCTGGGCGCATCTGGGTCATGCCTGGTCTAGGCAACCGGTGCTGTCCTGTCCCTCAGCAGTGCTGCTGAGCTTCTTCCCGTCTAGTGCTAGCCTGCCTCTCCTTAGCTCCCCAGAGAAGCAGAGCTGGCGGCCCAGGCTGGGCTCACTTCGGCATTTCTACTGCGTCTAGAGTTGATGGGTCCAGCCTAACAGACGGACCAGGTTCACGATGCGGGTTTGAGGAGAATGGTGGTGACTCCAGGACCCAGGGACAGAGAGCTTTGGGAGGGTTGGGGTTTGTGTGTATTGTGTGGTGCTCGCTGTGTCCCGAAGCACTTTCAAGTGGAGATGGCTTGGCTTCCATAGCCAGCCTGGGCAGGGGCAGACACTGTTCTCCTCTTCTAGCTGAGGGACTTGAGATCCAGACTGAATGTTTTCCCCTCTGCTGCAGTGAGGGAGAAGGAGAGAGGAAGACCACCACAAGCTCAGTGTGGGTTCTCTCTGCAGGCAGTAGGGAGCACCAGCAAGTTTTCACTGCAGTCTTTTTGGGGAGGCTTCTGTGTGGTAGGGATAGGGAAACTGGGTCCTGGGGAGTTAGGGCTCAGCAGCCCTGGCACGTGAGGTGGTGGCAGCCAGAGATGTGACCAAGGGAGAGCTGGCCACCTTGACAGTGGCAGGTTCGCAGCTGGCACAACCCTCCCACTCCAGCTTCTAGACGGCATAGTGATTTCAGAGGGCAGACATTCCAACCGTTGACAGTGTTTTCTTCCTCGTGTCCTGGCCCTGAGGTGTCCAGTATGTCACCGTTTCCATTTTTTTAGGCGACTTGTTCAGAGGGCTCAGGCCATGAGAGTTTTCCTTAGGATGAGTGTATAGGTTATAGATTTTGACAAACAGTTCTTTGTAATCCAGACCTGCCCGACTTTTTGCAGTGGCTGTACATTACTTTCATAACTAAAAAAAGAGTAAACAGTAATTTTTTAAAGCAAAAAAGCAAGGATCTGTTTTGGTCACATCTTTCTTGTAACTAGCATATGTTGTTTCCCACTTGGATTTTTTATAAATTGACACTCTCTGATGTATGAGTCTAGATTCCTAGAAGTGACCACATATTATCTTGAAAGCTTCTAGTAAGTCAACACGGAACTTTTAGGCATTTGCTAATGCGCCTTTGTAATTCTGCACCTGTTCATCTCATTTGCCTTCTTGCAGGAGGGGAGTGAGCAGGCTCCAGTAATGAGCGAGGATGAACTGATTAGCATAATAGATGGCGTTTTGAGAGATGATGACAAGAACAATGATGGATACATCGACTATGCTGAATTTGCAAAGTCCCTGCAGTAGCTGTTACATGCAAATGTGACCCTTGATAATGTGATGGACCTTGTCTGGTAATGCCAAACAACTCATTTCCATCCTCTGCCAGTTGGTTCCACTGGGGTGGGGAAGAAGTCAAAAGTCCCCAAGTGCTTTTAAACTTGTCGGACTGGAGCTGGACGAGACTCTTCAGAAGGGTGTTGGATATTATTCCCAAGCTCTCAGGAACTTGACTGTACAACGCCACTCTAATTTCTTGATGTCAATTCATGCTACCTGGAAAGTAAAGACAATCTGCTGTGCCAAGTGGACGCTCTTCAGTAACCGTGGAGGGAACGTGTGCAAGCCACACGTTTTCCCTGGCGGGTCCTGTCTCTAGGCAGATGTGGTCAGGATTCTGTTCCCCTGCATCCAGCATCACTTTGGGCTGGCTCTATACTAGCATATATTAAAGCCACAGCATAAGAAGACCGTCACCTATTGAGTTCACCCAGATGCAGAGACGTAAGATTCTGTGTCCGTTGGCATTTTGGAGATGAGACACCACTGGCCTAAGTAGTGTTTTCCAGTTCTTCAGTATTTTATACAACTACTGCCACCCCAGCCTGGGAGACCTTAAATTTGAGAGTGTTTTCTAATCACTATCTACCGTTTGAGTTCCCCTAATCCTTGTATTCATCCTTGCTTCCAGGGCTCCCTTCATGGAGTATGAGCTAATGACATGATTTTGCAGGTTTGAACTATCAGCTGGTCTAGCCTGAGCGAGACCCTAAAAGATGAGTTGCTCAGAATGGTGATTAACCTCATTGAAGTTTTGAAGGAATGTTTTAAAAATTACCTCTTTGAGCCTGAATATGAGAATTTTTCCTTTCGGGGAAGCTCAGAAAAGGAAGCCTAAAGCCTTTTAGCATTGTGATTCCTAGTAGAAGCTGAAAGACACACAGCCGCGGGGTGTAATTTGCTTTGTGGGATGTGGCAGACATTACTATAAAAGAATCCAGAGTGATGGCAGGACCGGAAAAAAAAAAAAAACAATCAAATTTGCTTTAAGACCTATAGAGACTTATTTTCTTTATTGAAGTATTCTTGTAAGAAAACGTATGTATTTGTAAGACAGTTTCCTGTGTTAAGTATTTGTGCAATCAGAGCTGACTTGTAAACTATTCTTGTAATATCTCATTATTTTGAAAGATTTATATAATGAACTCTGGCTATCTGATAATAAACGGCTGAAAAAATTAGGAGCAGCCCATTCTTTCTTCACAGCCTTTTCCCCACTGCATAAAGGCGCATTTAACACAGAATTTATACATCCCTGCCTTTTTCCCAGGAACCGAGATGCAGTTGCCTGGACCCTGTTCCTTTCTGCAGACTAGATTCTTAGTGTCCAGAGTCACTTTCCCTGTTAGGCATGGGTCTGTTTTTATCCTGAATGAACCCACCTTTGACTCTTCCCTCTCCAGCCACATTCAGCTTGAGACTCTAGGTCAGTAAATACAGAGCTTCCCCTGGAGTCCGGTAACTTTTTCAATTAGATCATGTTATTGAGCTGTCCCAGGTCTGAGTATCAAAGCACTCACACTTTCCTGTTGGCAAAGGTTCCCTCTGCTTCCTCCCCCACAGAGACTCTGGACTGTGGACTGACCCTTCTGGAAAGCTTCCCCTCTGGAAGGATCTTGGGAGTGGCAGCTGGGAAGGGGTCATCGAGGACGGAGGAAAGGTCCTTCAAAGATAGAATTGGACCCTTCCTCGATGGCTGGCCGTTTGTACTTACTTCATGTTACCCCCATGGTCCGTGCTTGCCTTTCCCGACGGGAGAGGGACACAGCCTGGCTTGTCCCTCTGCATGCTCCCTCACATCTCCTAGGCAAGGCTTGACCCTCTCAGCCTGTGAACACTGGGGACATCTGCACACTGCCTTATCTCTAGCATGGAGATGGCGTGCCCAGGAGGGCAGCCTGGTGCAAGGATTGGGGATGAACTGAGGTTTGGATTCAGGCCAGCTGTCCCTTATCTGTGAAGTTCTAAACTTCAGTTTCTCATCTAGAAAATAACTAAGAAGGGAATTAAAAAGCCACAAATGAATTAAGAAAATAAACAGAACCAGAGAACTGGGACTGGGAAGATAGGTAAGTTGGTAGGATGTGCATTGTAAGTGTGATGACTCCAGCATCCACAAAAACACTGTGAGGTGTGCAGTTGGTACCCTGGCGTGGGGAGGCAGAGACGGGACTGCTGGAGCCCTCTGGCCAGTCAGCCCAGACGAACCGGCAAGTTCTGAATCCCAGTGAGAGACCCCGTCTGTAAAAACAAGGTGGTGCTCCCAAGGAACAACACCTGAAGTTGACCTCTGACCTGCATATGTGTGTGTGCACCCATGTGCCTGTGCACTTAAACACACAAACCTGTCACATAAGACAAAAGTGCAGCACCCCGTATAGTGCCCCTGTAGAGCATGCGCTAGTCAGTCACCTGCTCCCCAGATGGCTAACGGGCCTGTCAGTTCCTGTTTGGAGCAGCTGCGAGCTCTAAACCCCATGTCCTTGTGACTCCTGGAGCAGGGACCAAAGGAGCCCTACTGCCATTCTTCACATCTGTGGTGACTGAACGAGTGACTTCTCATGGGAGAGTCTAAGTCCTTCATGTCAGATGCAGTCATGAATCCAAAGACTTGCACATCACTTCTTGCGAGCGGTGACTTCCCTGGCCCACTACAGTCACCCCACTGCTCCTTCTGAGCAGAGCAGTAGGCCACCGGCAGTGGCACCTTCCCTGAGTTAGGTCTAGGAGAAGGTGTGCTGGAGAATGTGTGGGACAGTTGTTTCAATACCTGGCTTTCCAGTAGATTCCATTCCGCTAGGGAGTCTTGGACAGGTTTAAGAAAGCAATTAAGACATTTTAAAAAATCAAGTGGTGCAGGGCGGTGTGGCAAACACCTTTAATCCCAGCACTTGGGAGGCAGAGGCAGAGGCGGTGGATCTCTGTGGGTTCAAGGCCAGCCTGGTCTACAGACCAAGTTCCGGAACAGCCAGAGCTATTACACAGCAAAATTCTGTCTCGAAAAAACCAAAACAAACAAACTGGGGAGATGGGTCCAGTTCCAGGGATTTGTTTCCCTCTGCTGACCTCAGTTGCTCTGGGACTACAGGTGTCCAGTGATATGCCCAGATTTTTGCATGAGGCCTGGGGATCCAAACTCAGGGCTGAGCCACTCCTGGTCCCTAAAGTGTCCATCTGTGGGCTAACAGAGATTCAGGAACCCCTCAGTCACGGCTCAGCAACCTAACTTTGGGTTACTGTGGAAGGCACTGGGTGGAAAGATAGCATTGGTAAGGAGAGCAGGAACAGAGGCATGGAAGTCACCGCGAGAGACCTGGTGCCAGGCTGGTAGCACCCCAGCTTCCAGGAAAGTGGGTTTGCCTGCCATGTCCCTCCTGACCTGAAATCAGGGTTAGTCCAGTCAGGACACTGACCCCTACAGAGCAGCATGTTTTCTCTGCAAGGAACAGGGAGGTGTTGGGGAATGTGCATGGCTGAACTCTGCATGTACCCTTGGTACTCTGTGAGCAGACAGGCAATGAACGTTGGCTATCAGGCCCTACCCAGAGCAGCGGAGGCAGAATCCACTTGGTAGCAGGTTCTTTTTTTTTTTTTTTTTTTCGAGACAGGGTTTCTTTGTGGTTTTGGAGCCTGTCCTGGAACTAGCTCTTATAGACCAGGCTGGTCTCAAACTCACAGAGATCACAGAGATCCGCCTGCCTCTGCTTCCCGAGTGCTGGGATTAAAGGTGTGCGCCACCACCGCCCGGCGGTAGCAGATTCTTGGTAACATGTTCGCTGCAGTCTGAGAAGCATGTCCTCGTGCCCTGTTGGCAGGAGGCCTAGGCTACCCTGCTCCCTGTGCTCTGACAAAGATTCCAGCAGTCTCCTAATGAACTACGTCTTTCTAGCTTTGTCCAACTTGGTTTCAGTATTATTTGTAACTAAGAGAACCTCATCCACACATATAGCTCACCTGTATGTGGTGTGTGTGTGTTGACAGAGGTTTCTCTCCCACCAGGTCCCACAGTCGTTCCGTCCCAAAGAAATACACAGAGGTCTACATTAATCATAAACTGATTGGCCTATTAGCTCAGGTTTCTTATTAACTCTTGTAACTTATATTAGCCCATAATTCTTGTCTGTGTTAGCCACATGGCTTGGTACCTTTTTCGGTGAGGCAGTCACATCTTGCTTCCTCTGTGTCTGGATGACTGCAGACTGCATCTTTCCTCTTCCCAGAATTCTCCTGTTCTCATTGCTCTGCCTCTGCTTCCTGCCTGGCTACTGGCCAATCAGCATTTTATTAAACAAGTACAAGAAACAAATCTTTACATGGTAAAACCATTGTCCCATAGCATATGTGTGTGTGGTGTGTATGTGATGTGTGTATGTGGTATGTGTGTGTGATGTGTGTATGTGGTATGTGTGTGTGATGTGTGTATGTGGTATGTGTGATGTGTGTATGTGGTGTGTGTGTGTGTGGTGTGTGTGATGTGTGTATGTGGTATGTGTGTGTGATGTGTGTATGTGGTATGTGTGTGTGTGTGATGTGTGTATGTGGTATGTGTGTGTGTGGTGTGTATGTAGTATGTGTGTGTGTGATGTGTGTGTGTGATGTGTATGTAGTATGTGTGTGTGATGTGTGTGTGTGATGTGTATGTAGTATGTGTGTGTGTGTGTGATGTGTGTGTGTGATGTGTATGTAGTGTGTGATGTGTGTGTGTAGTGTTTGATGTATGTGTGGTGTGATATGTGTGATGTGTGTGTGGTGGTGTGTGTAGTGTGGTGTGTGTGTGGTGTGATGTATGTGTGATGTGTATGTGATATGTGTGTGTGTGTGTGTGTGTGTGTGGTGTGTGTGTGTGTGAGAGAGAGTGTAGGGATGAGATGGCTAGTTGACCTTGCCCTGTCCACAGGATCAGCTCTTTGTGCTCATGAATCTGAGTCCTTTAACTGAAAAATCCTCCTAAAATTACATTGTCTGTGCTTCATGCAGCTTTTAGTGCTAGGCAGTTTCTCTGACTCTTCCCCTCACTGAGCTGGTCACAAACACCTTCTTGTTTTTACACTTCAGTGGAAACAAGGTCCAGCTTCCACAGATGAGACCAGAACTGAATTTGCCCTAAGGGCCCACAGGGCTTTTTGATTAGCTCATGGTTGAAGAGTCCACTAAGCTTGAGGCTCATGAAAATAAAAACGCATTTCCTTTCTTCTCTCAAACTGATGGCCCTGAACACTATCTAGAAAGTGCTGGAACTGAAGTTAGGAACTCTTGCTCTAAGAGCCCAGGGACATCGCGTCCATCACACTCATTACAGCTTCGAGACAGTGAACGCCTCGGGGTGCAGACCCAGCACCTTGGCTCCTGCTCCTCACACACAGTATTTTCTTGGGGGTGCTTGGTTGATTTGCAGTACACCCAGTCTGTCATCTCTTGTTACCTTAATGCCCTTCAAGAGCGTGGCAGGAGTAAACTAGTAGTAATTTTTATTTATTTATATTTTTTAGCCCTTAATGATAGTCTTCCTGTGATTGTCAACCCTGTGTGACCCTTTGGATAGCAGAATTTTAAGAGTGAGATTTTATGGACCTTGATGAAAGTAAGATTTTTATACTCCGCGAGTCCATTTTAGACTTACCCGCTAGATGGCAGCAGTGTCCCGCAGCGGGAAAGAACGTTCGTTCTCTAAGCCGTTTGCTTCATTCCTGAAAAACCCCAACTCACTTCCCCACTCTCTGCTGCCCTCCCCCACCTCCCGTGTATTTCTGAAGCTGTCACAGTGCAGTCGTTTGTCGCCGCAATCGGCTGGGCAGAGTGGAACACAGGCAGCGCAGGCAGAGAGCCAGACTTCTCAAGGTCACATACAAAATGACCTGACTTGTCACAGCCAGGCGGCGCTGCAGGCACAAGGACCCGCTGCCGGCTACCGTGAGTCAAGGGAAAGAGAAAGCTGTGGAGCGGATTTTAGGGAATGGAAAAAGGCTAAACTGGCTGTCCAGGGCGCTGTGAGACCCAAGTCTGAGAGGGACGCCATGCTGCAGTAGGATTGCAGTGTGCACCTGGTGAGGATGGCTATCAGGACGAACTCAGTGGCTATGATGCAAGGGGGATATCCGCGTAGGAATGGCCATCAGTTGGGTGCAGCGACTCATCCTGGAGAGACTAGAGACTCCTAGAGACTCAGGAGGCTGAGGTAGGAAGATGTGTGTGCAAGGCCAGTCTGGGCAACGTGGTGAGGCTCTGTCTCAAAATAAAGAGTATGACTCAGCAATGGAGCACTTGCTCAGCCTGTGTTAGGCCCTGAGTTCAACTCCGGTTCTGGAAAGATGTGGGCCTTCAACTAGTCCTAAGTTTATTCAGAAGGGCCTGGCTTGCGGGTTGTGGTTAGGGTGATGCAATTGGCAGGAACACACAGAACCCTTCAATGTAGGCCTGGCTACTTTGATCCTTCAAGGTAAAACCAAAGTCTTTCAGCCTTCAGAACCTACAGGCAGCTTGGCTGACATCCAGTGCTTCTTCCGGTATTGGCCAGCAGAGGGCGCAGCCCAATCCCGTGCACTCCCTTCCCCACAGGTACCTGATATGACAGGTACTCCTGGTCACTGTGCTATGTCCAATGGTCACCTGAACACACACACATACACACACACGGGGGGGGGGGAGTGTGAAACACATCAAAAGCATCTAATCATATGAAAAAGAACAAAAACACGGAGAGTAACTGGATCACTGGGGGAGAAGGCCTTCCAGCTTTCTCCAAATTGCAGAAGTGGCAGGAAAGTGTCAGGGAACGGCACTGCTGTGACCTTGAATTCTGGTGAAGGTGTTATCTGTCACCTTTTGTGCCCTCCTTCCTCTAGGTATTTCTCCCCCCACCCTTCCACACGGTGCGTGCAGATTCATTCCCAGACCCCACCCTGGTTGCTAGGATCCGAGGAGCACAGAAGTTTCTGCACCTTTCATGGGTTAGCACTGCAGGGAACAAGACCACCCAGAAGTTGCAGGAGTTGGGAGGACGGGTGGACACAAAAAGAGACTGACTTAACAACAGCATGGGTTTGGAGCACCAGGAGGAGAAGGGCCACAGGGAGCGCGCTGTTGGGGCCTTGTACTTTGCTTTCCCAGGAGAAAAGGAGCCCTTCAGGTTTGAGCCCACAAGTCCTCCACAGTCACCAGCACCGAGGAGAACTTCTGGCTACCATTCCTTCTGGAGGTCTGAGAAAGAATGGGGTGAAGGGGGCATTGCAGACCTTAGGTCCCAGTTCCAGACAGGTTAGCTGGCTTCTGGAATGTCAGCTGCCTTAGAGGAGGATTGTGGAAATTACACACAAAGTGATTGGGGGCAGCGCCCAGCGGTGTCACAGATGATCAATCAATAAATCATGTATGTTCATGCATTTCTGGCCTTGTCTCCTTTTAACTAAATCTGCTGACCTCTGAGGACATAAAGACAGAATAGCTTCGACCTCTGACCACACAGGGAAGTGCGGAAGACATTGGAAAACTTGGGGCTGCAGGAAACTATCCACCCAGCTAGATTTTATTTCATGAGCTCACAGAGATCCACCTGCCTCTGCCTTCTTGGGGCTCAGATTAGAGGAGCGTGCAACCACACCCACCTTTTGCTGGGTGGTCTTGAGACTAGCCCTGAAAATCATCCTAAGCCTTCAGGTTTCCAACTGAATAACTGTTTCACACCTCACAGAGGTGAGAAATAAATAATTCTTCAAAGAGGCAAACACTCTGAGCCCAGTGTTAGGCTCCATCAATTTACAGTTTATTCCTTTGCTGCTCAACGTCCCTACGATGGTGTCTCCTTGGAAACTTGTTGGAGGGAGGATGAATCCAAATGAGCGTTTTGTGAGGCAGGTCAAACCTCAGGTGGATCATCAGCATGTAACCAACAAGGACAATCGTAGCTGAATTTAGATGACTCTAACCAGCTTTGGTTAATGTGACATAACCTTACTTTATTCTGTACTTTTCAAGATTCACGGGTACAAGTGACTCGCTCCGAGTCATGTGACTTTTAAGTCAGTCTTTGGTTGTATACTCCGTGTAAGCGTTGGAACTCAGGTGGGCAGGGATCCTGCCAGCCGCACTGTAAACCTAGCAGGATACAGCTCTACTCCACGGAAGGCGTTCTGGTCCTGCTATACGGCTCCAGGGAACATCGTTACAGCTGGTCTTGGTGCCAGCAAAAGTGTCACACCGCACAACAAACCTTGTTCAAGAGATTTATTGGGAAAGAAGAATCCAGCAGGGTGACTGACTCTAGGGTGAGAAGCAGCAACAAACCGCACAGAAGACAGAGTTTGTATGGAGTTTCTTGGCGGGGAGAGGGCAGAACTTTCCAGGGTGGCTTGGGATTGGTGGTTTTTTTGGTAGTTTGATTCTGGGGGCAGGTTAGGGATTGGTGGGATTAGTGGGATTCTGTGCCCAGGGATTGGTGGGATTTCATGATCAGGGATTGGTGGGATTAGTGGAATTCTGTGCTCAGGGATTGGTGGGATTCTACAGCCTGACTCTGGGGCAAGCTCAGGGATTGGCAGGATTTCAAGGCCTAATCCTGGGGTCAAGTCAGGTTCAAGGTGTTTTTCCTTGCCCCCCCCCTTTTTTTAACCATACATTCTGTATTAATTATTCCCCTGATTTCTATGATCAACTACCTAACAGAGATAACTTAGTGGAGGAGGAGTTAGATGGACTCGTGGTTTCAGGGGAGTTTTATTCTCTCACCATGAGGAAGGTAAGGTGAGTGAGGTCTGTGGGTGTGGGGCTACATGATGGAGGGCTTCCTGTGACTCCTGGGCCAGGAAGCTGACAGCCAGATACAAGACCATCTCTGCCATCCAAGCATAATGTCCCCAAGGTCCAGCACCTCCCCAAGCAGCATTGTCAGCCAGGGACCAACTGTTGAAATACATGAGCCTGCAAGGGACCTTTTGTTCCTAAGGCCTGTGCCCGGCTCACAATGCAGACTGCATCCAGCCTAACTCCAAGAGTGTGGTTAGTCTTAACAGGCTCAAGACTATTCAAAAGGCCAGACTCTCAGGCCAGCAAAATGGCTCAGCAGGAAAAGGCGCCTGATGACCTGAGTTTAATCCACAGAACATGCATGGTGGAAGGAGAGAGCCAGTTCCTGCAAGCTGTCCTCTGTAGCTGGAGTTTCTTATCCTGCCTGGTCCCGCAGTCACGTTTAAAATAACCACTAACCACTCAGTTTTCCTTGTTACCAGACTCAGAAAAGAAAAAAAATTCACAAAAGAGGTATGAAGTATATAAAGTTGAGAGACATTAAAAGATAGTTTTGATAATGCAAGTTAGAATAGAAAGCAAATTAGGTGCAACCTTTTGGACTCATCAAGACAGGACAGATAGTATTTTCTCTGAATTTGTCATTTTCTAATGGACTAGACATTGTTGATGTATTTATTGCCTGTATATATTATATATAGTTGTTGTACTTATGGTATATATTTTTATGTTAGTTATAACATTCTTTTTTATTTTAGACAAAGAGGAAATATGATATTTTGTTTGTGCTCTAACAAATAAAGCTTGCCTTAGATCAGAGGGCAGAGCAAACCATTAATTAACCATAAAGTCTGTAGGTCTGTACAGAAAGACAATAAGTGATATTGCCGGATGGAGAGAGGAATATAAGGCAGGAGGAGACAGGAGCTTAACCCTTTTTTGCCTGAGAAGTTAGCAAGATAGGAGGTTGGCTGTGGCTTGCTCCTTTCTGTCTCTGATCTTTCAGCATTTGCCCTGATATCTGGCTCTGGGTTTTTATTATTAAGACCAATTAGAATTCACACTACAGTCCTCTGACCTCCACACAGATGCAACCCCAAATAAACAAATATAAAAAATAATAATAAATTAGTGTTTGAGGTTTCTATTAAGGGTCAAGGCAATCTCTTAGTTGTAAGCTCCTATAAAATGAGAAAATAAACAAGAAAAAACCCAACCAAACAAGTTAGGTACTTTCAATATACAATGGCAGAGTAGTCACTCCCATTCCAAAAGGGAGGAAGGAGGGCCTGGCAAGGAAAGACCGGACCAAAGCAAGACACAAAGGCTACAGAATGAGCACGGAATGGCCTGACTCACACCCAGCTTCTTTGACATGTGTTGGCGATGTCTGAGCTCCATGGGTTTGGTCAGGCCTGCCCTATGGCCCTGCCATTTGGTTATCTCTCTTGCATCAGCACCACGGGGTACCTGCAGATTTCCTTGATAGACATTCCAGTATCCAGACTCTCCAACATTCTAGGGCTTTGTCATGGTTTGATTGTCAACCTGACACAACCTTTACTTACCTGGGAAGAGATTCTAAGTGAGGGATGACGCCGCTGGGTTGGCCTGTGGCAGGTCTTTGGGGAATTGTTTTGTCTGCCTACAGTGGTATGGGAAGACCCAGCCTGAAAGTGGATGGCACCACTCCCTGGTTTGGGGGTCCTAGACTACAAACAAGTAGAGAAAGCTAGATGAATATTAGACATGTGTTTTAGTTAGGGTTTCTTTTGCTGTGAAGAGACACCATGACCACAGTAAACTCTAATAAAGGAAAACCTTTAATAGTGGTGTCTCGCGTACAGTTCAGAGGTTCAGTCCATTATCATCATGGCAGGACATAGCAGTGAGGAGGCAGACATGGTACTGGAGAAGGAGCCCAGAGTTTTACATTTTGCAGGCAACAGGAAGTGAAACTGTCTCACTAGTCATGGCTTGAGCATATACGATACCTCAAAACCCACCTCCACAGTGACACACTTCCTCTGACAAGACCACACCTACTCCAACAAGGCCACACCTCCTAATAGCACTCCTCCCTTTGCGGGCTGTTTTCTTTCAAACCACTGTGATGTGCAGGTACCCATTCTCTCCCAGCTTTTGACTGAGGATGTCAAATGACCAGCCCTTTTGCGCTCCTGCCGCTGTAAATTCCCTGCAGTGATAGACTTGACCTGGGTGTGTCAGCTTGAAACAAATCCTTTCTCTTCTAGTTACTGTCTGTGGGATGGTAGGGGTTCGAAGCAGAGTTTCTCTGTGTAGTCCTGCCTGTCCTAGAACTCACTCTGTAGACCAGGTTGGCCTTGATTTCACAGAGATCCGCCTGCCTCTGCCTCCCGAGTGCTGGGATTAAAGGCGTGCGCCACCAGCTGGCACTCTCTTTTCAGACAAGTCTTCCAATTTTTCTCAGTTGTGTACCCTGGAGTCCTTACTAAGTGGGGTCTTGCAGTTGTGGTGCCTTTGTTGCCGTCCCTTTCCTTTACTGTAGTGGGGCTGGGCCTGGATGTCAGACAAACACACGCAACCACGCATCTGTATCCTCAGCCCTGATATCCTCAGCTCTTTAATAATGCTGATCTTTTTTTAAACACTTATAGCCAGGTGCAAGTTATCTGCCCTTGCTTGTCTGCTAGTTTAAATGCACCCAAACCTCCAAAGTGCACAGTTTCGTGTCTTTCTCATCTGCACTTCCTCCAAATTCTTATTATAAACCTGCCTAAAAGCAACTGCCAAAAACAATGCCAAGCCGGGCGGTGGTGGGGCACGCCTTTAATCCCAGCACTCGGGAGGCAGAGGCAGGCAAATCTCTGTGAGTTCGAGGCCAGCCTGGTCTACAAGAGCTAGTTCCAGGACAGGAACCAAAAAGCTACGGAGAAACCCTGTCTCGAAAATAAAAAAAAACAAAAAAACAAAAAAACAATGCTGCGGTTTGTCTGCTATGTTTGTCTTGAAATTCCTTCTGCCAGATAAATCAGTCCATCACTTTTGAGTTCAGCCTCACTTAAACTTTCACAGCATGGGCAAACAAGTTCTCTGCTAGAATGCGATATGAATAGCCTCCACAGCAGTTCCCCAAACATCCTCATTCCCACCCATAACCTCATAAATACATACACCCCCTCCCCACACACACAGGGTTTCTCTGCGTAGCTCTGGCTGTCTTGGAACTTACTCTGTAGAGCGGGTTGGCCTTGAACTCACAGAGAGCCGCCTGCCTCTGCTTCCCAAGTGCTGGGACTAAAGGCGCGTACTTCCAGCGCCCAGCATGAAAACAGTCTTATTCTCTCTGCTTGTTCATCAGTATTCTGACCCTCAGAATGGCCCCCTAAGCTTGATTTAGACTTCCCTAGGGCTTCTCTCAGCAGCATCTTCAAACACCCCTCCAGGAAAGCAGCGGCAGAGGCTCCAGAACCTCATGGTCAGGGCCATCACAGCAAAAACCCCACTTGTCTGGAACCAGTTTTCTGTATTCCTCCCTTTACTCATTTTAAATACCCGATGAGGACAGTTTAAAGTGGGGGGAGTTTCAGTTTTCACTCCATTGTCCTGATAGGGGAGCCATGGGGCCAGGGGTGTGTGGGGAAGATATTTACACTGCTGCCAGGCCACAAGCGGAGGGCTTAGACCAGAGCCGGGGTGGGACTAGCCTTGGGTAACCACCATCTACCATCTAAACCCCAAATCTCCCAAAGCAGGGTCACTAGCTAGAACCAAATATTTAAACATATGAGTGCATGGGGGTGGGGGGAGCAGCTCACATTGAAATCATTACAAACCGCACATTGTCTCATCCCATCTCGTGGAAGCAGAGCACTGTGGGGAGTCTAGATGAACAGAGGGGACTCAAACCAAATCCCAGAGCCAACGAGGTTCTTGTTCATAGCTTAAAGTTCAACCGGAAAATTTAAGCAGCCCCAGAAAATGATGAGAATGATGATAAACAGCCCAGGAGACGGCATCCCTGAGGGTCAGTGCACACTTCCGTGGGGGACGAGGAGAGATGGCCTAAAGATGCGCAGCTGACTGTTGGCACTGCCCAGATGGCTTCCCCGATGCTATCATCTGCCGGCACAATGCCTACCATCCGCTGGGCTCCAGTGGTGTGGGAAGAGGCAGCGCTCAGACTGAGGGGCATTTGGTTCTCATTCTCCTGGCTCGCTTTGGCTTTTGGTTTCCTCCAAGACAAACACCAAATGCTTGAGTGCTGAGAATGTCCACCCTGGGTGTGAACGCAGATGGAGAGAGAGCGAGAGCTTGCCTTTGATTCCTCAAAGTGTGGCCTTTATTGCCCAAGCTGCTTATTGACTTATCACTGATTAAAAGGAAGGAGAAAACCCTCTCCTGACAAACCTCATTCCAGCCCTTTCCAGGGTTTAAATGAAGTTCAAATCCGGAGCAGCTTGGCTCTATTGAGGAAAGCCGGTCTGAGCCAGTTTAGCTTTCATATGACAAGGAGCTAAAAGCAGCATCTTATATCTCCAGGGAAGATAATGTCTTCCTTTAAAAAGGTAAAGGACAGAGAGATGCCTCAGTGGGTAAGCATTTTTGCCCGGTAGGTAACTGTGTAGCGCCTGTGTAAGGCTGGGAGTGGAGTGTGGCAACAATCCCTGCTCTCCCAAAGGGAGGTGGGGACAGGAACAGAGAGGGGACGTAACTTTGGTGTTGGTCTCAGATAAGGCAGAAGGTGAAGACAGGCACCCACAGTTGTCTTCTGACCTTCATATGCGCACTGGCACGCATGCACCCACACACACGCCTGCAAATGTGTGACCATACATGTGTTCACACACACACATATGTTGGTTCTCTTAATTCTGGGGTTTGCTGTAACTAAAGAAATGGTCTTCCCCTTCCCAAAACGTGTCATTGAGACAGTCTGTAACCATGACTCGGTGCTGCCCCTGTGCCCACCTTTACACTCCATAGAATGCCTTAGACACTCTGGGATTAAGATACCTGTGGTTCATTCCCATTTTTTAAAAAAGAAATGTTTATATATTTATTATTTATACAGTGTTCTGGCTGTATGTATTCCTGCAGGCCAGAAGAGGGCACCAGCTCTTGTTACAGGTGGTTGTGAGCCACCATGTGGTTGCTGGGAATTGAACTCAGGACCTTTGGAAGAGCAGTGGAGCTAGATCCCCGCCGCTTCTATGTACGCTTGACCTCAGCTCACTACCAAAGCACCCCGGGACCTTCCTGAGTCAGTTCCCTGATGATCTGACTCACTTCCTGCGCCACAAGAGTCATATGACCCATAAAGACTATGCTTCACTTCCTAGGAGCGGTGCACGGCCCAGAACTCATCGCCTGCCTGATACTTTTACCCGTGTTTGTAAATGGAGTGTACGGATGGACGGGGACCCGCAGGACATCTGGCACACGGCCCAGGCAGAAGACTAGAGGATGTGCTTGCCTGTGATGGCGGTGCTGAGGCCATGACAGGGCAACAGTGGGAGGGCCAAGCAGAGTTAGTTCCTAGAAAGGAAATTACAGCTAGCGAGGGGCCCAGCGAGGGACACTAATTGAGCCCACATGTCAGCATTGGTCACAGCCTGTTTGCTGGGCTGGGTATAGCTGAGGGCAGTGAGAAAAAAAATAAGCTCACTATGGCTACCAGTAGCACCAGGCCTCTGGACTTAGACCAGACACAGCTGTTGCTCCCCTAGGCATCCCAACCTGCCTCTTGGCCTCTAGCTAGAACCTCTTCTGTAGCCATCGTGGATGAGGCTCCGCTGGGCAGAACCGGCCTAGTTTCTGGTCTTCCCTCGTCTTTACTAACAGCTTCACCATTTTAGCTTTTAACTTGCTTGAAGGAGAAGCCTTCGGACCATTTTCAGAACTCTGGGGGCTTAGGCTCTACACAGGCAATCGCCTCAGAATCCCAGAGATGGGTCTTAGCCTCTGCATCCGTCAGAGCCTCCCTTCTGTGCCTTGCCCCCACCTGGGCTGCAGCCAAGCCCCGAGTTCTCCCTGGAAATCCTTCCCCAAGGCGTAGTGTGCAGGTGTGAGGTGCAGACACCTAGGCCATCAGCTGTCTGGAAATGCTGCTTCCAGCTGTGTAAGACGTAACCATGGTCACCAGCCAGCGCCTGCTGGTTTCTCACGAGTGCAATTTATAGGCAAAAATTTCACTCTTCATAAAAAGGTCCCACGCTCCTGACAGCAAGGGTAATTGTGGCTTTTAGCTGCCTGGGCCACCGTCATTATCCATTTCCTCATGTGCTTAGTGGCTACTGCCCATGGGATTTAGGTCATAGCCTTGGTTAATGAGTAAAAGAGGATATGAGGTGGACGTCCAGGCCTGGTGACTCAGCTGGGCCCCGCGTCCCTGTGAGTGGCTCTTCCCAGACCTGACCTTGGTTTGTTCATGTTGGCTGTGCCTCGCCTGGGGACTGGGGAGAAGCATGAGTGGAATGAGCTCCCAAACTATTGCTTTCGTTCCTCTTGCAGGGGAATCACAAGGGCCACAGGGGTCAATGAGCTGGAAAAAATCTGGTACATGGTAGCCATCTTTATCTGGGCCACATGACTCCCGTATCTACTGGTCCTATATCTACTGGGTCCTATGGGGGGGTTCAAGTCCACACAAACACTGTTTTATCTGCGGCAGATGCTGAATAGACATTTGAGACAATTCCAAACAGCTGTGGGTCATAGACTACTGTGGGATTTCAGGCCACTCCCTCCCTTCACCTGACCCCACCCTTGTCCATTTGGTTTGCACATTCCATGAGCAAAAACACTCCTCTTTCTACCTGAGGTGGAGCCTGAGAGAGACACCTCCCTCCTCCTCACGCTGCTTCCTCATCTTCCCTGCGACTGTGTACGTGGTTAGACCTGGAAATTAAATATCTATTCTTCCTGATGAGGAGGAAGGTTGACTCAGAGAAGGCCGACTATTTGTCCAGGTTACAGAACTAACTCCTTTTTCCGAGGCTCAGTGTCCAACAGTGTCCTAGGTTCTCAGGTCTTCTGCACAGATGAAGGCACCCCCTAGAAACAGAGCCTTGGGAGAATACAACAGGTGCTTGGAGCCTGCACCCCTGACCCCTACCCTCTCAGGTTACAGAGCCCAACACTCAGCCCCGGGGATGAAGGGATCGGTACAGGCCAAGACTTTCTGCTCCGATGCAGCTCCAACCTACTCACCAGGAACAAACAGCCCCTTGACAAGTAAGTGGCTGTGGTTCTCTGGAGAGAGTCCAGTGAGACACCAGCAGTGGTGGGGCTGCTCCTGGGAAAACCCCATAACCTCAGCACCCAGAAGCCAGATGTCAGGGAGGTCCAGCATGGGCGGGAGGTTGGAGCAGCACAGGTTCGGAAAGGTTGCCACATCTGGCTCTGCGTCACCAGCTGTGCTCCCATGTGTACATGTGGACAGTGTGTTATAAGGACTGAGCTAACAGGTGAAAAGCACTTGTGGATTTCCTGGTCCAGAGTAAACCTGGGAAGCATATGTTAATGCTATGAACGCCAGCCTGGGGACGGTGCTCAGAGTTCAGTTGGCCTGACTTCCTGCTCCCTTTCCAGGGCCTTCTGATCTAGGTACGGCCTCTCGTTCTCATCATCATGTCCACATCTGAGCTCTGCTTCCATGAAACATGCAGTGTGGGTCGGCAGCTTCAACAAGGCATGCAACATGGATATGCAGCTTCAATGAGGCATGCAGTATAGGCCGGCAGCGTGGGTGGGCAGCTTCAACGAGGCATGCAACATGGATCTGCAGCTTTGACAAGGCATGCAGTGTGAGTCGGCAGCTTTGACAAGGCATGGAGCTTGGATGGGCAGCTTGAACAAGGCATGGATCTTGGATATGCAGCTTCGACAAGGCATGTAGCTTGGATCAGCGGCTTTGACAAGGCATGCAGTATGGGTCAGCAGCTTCGACAAGGCATGCAACATGGGTCGGCAGCTTCCACAAGGCATGCAGTATGGAATGGCAGGCCATGTGCAATGCAGTCGGATACTAAGGACATTCCATGTACTTTTTTTTGCATTGTTTGACTTTTCTGACTTGGATAAAATACTGCATTTATTATTATTAATAATAATACTATTAATAATAATAACACTGAATTAATAATAATAATGACGATGTATTGTTTGTTTTTGTTTTGTGTGTGTCGTATTATCTCACCAATCCAATTTGAGTACAACATTGTATTTCTTCTGCCTTAATTTTAATTTCTCTGCAAACCATTCAGGGGAGAGTCCTTCTTATTCTTCTGTTGTTTTGTTTTTTTTTTTTCATCTCAATGGAGAGGCTACATAATTTCGAGCCACAGGTAGGGTGACCTCATAGTTCATAAACGCCCTCCCAGACCTGTCGATTGGCAAGAATGAGCCCAGTGCTCCTATAGGAGATGGAGGTTTGCTCTCTGTCTCCCTCTCAGCAATGTGGAAAGTGAGGCCGACAGTAAAACAATCCTGAGACACGTGGGGCCTTGAAGACTGGCCTGACGGAGGTGTGTGTCCTCCTGTGGAAATGCAAACATAGATGAAAGGCTCTATTCTTAATATTATTTCAAAATATGAAACGATATTATGTTATTTTTTTTCTAAATTGTTACCCTGGTGTCACCTGAATGGCCATCCTCAACAGTTCAAGCCTTTGCTCATTTAAACCATAATTTTTTGTTTGTTTGTTTTTTGAGGCAGGGTTTTTCTGTGTAGCCCTAGTTGTCGTTGTCCTGGAATTTCCTTTGTAGACTGGTGTGGCCTCAAACTCACAGAGATCTGCTTGTCTCTGCCTCCCAAGATAAGTCATACTTTTGTTATGTTAGAAGCAAAACTGTTACAATGGGGGGGGGGCAGGGAAATTTTATTCCTTTGAATTATTTCCTTGGAACAAATGGACAAAAATGAGATCAAGGACTCAGGGAGTATGGATTTATGACTTTCTACTCTCTTTGGTAAAAGTCATTATCCATAAATATATCCATTTATTTCTTTGTTCATAATCCAACCATTCATCCACCACCCATCTATCCATCTTATTTCCTTCAAGCCCTAAACATATTGCAAATTGTTGTGGAGTAACCTTTTTGTACACTGTGAAGAAGTGTCACTCGGATTGATTTAATAAAAAGCTGAATGGCCAATAGCTAAGCAGGATTTTCTAGGCAGAGAGAAGGCTGGGAAGAAGAAGACAGAGTCATCAGCCAGATGCAGAGGAAGCAGGATGTGCAGGGGGAGAGGTAACAGCCACGAGCTACGACGTAGATTAATAGAAATGGGTTCATTTAAATTATAAGAACAAGTTAGAAATAACCCTAAGCTATAGGTTGAGCTTTCATAATTAATAAGTCTCTGTGTGCTTATTTGGGAGCTGGCTGGAGGGACAGAGAAAGACACACTACAGCAGACATCTTTCTGTAAAAGTGTGCATTAGCACATGTGTGAATGTGGATGTGGCAGAGGAAGTCCCTACCATCTGTCACTCCCCAGCGTCCACTCTTCTTGTGATAAATCCCTGCTGTTGTCTATCTCTAAACCGCGAGCTCTAATCCTACTCTTCACACGACTAAGGGAGAGCGAGCAAGTCTCATGGACTCACACGTGACAGAAGCTATACAGCAGAGTCCACCTTCCCCAGGCCCTGTCTTCTGGGAAGCCAGCTTGTAAAAGGAGGGAACATGAATCTTTTATAAAGGATAGGTGGGTTTTTCTTTTTTAAAAGACGAGGTCTCACTGTGTAGCCCCGGCTGGCTTGGAACACACAGAGAGCTGTCGGCCTCTGTGTTCCAAGTGCTGGGCTAAAGGCCTGTAGCGCCATGACCATGAATGGACTCTTTGAAAAATACTTGCAAGGTCACAGAACCCTGCACTGGTGAACCGTGAAGGAACATGTGCTTTCCAAGGCCGCTGCAGAGGGGGAGTTTCAAAGGCATGATTTCTTCCTAGCGAGCAAACAGCATGGTGAGACAGCGCAGGGTCTGCTCTTCGGCGGCGCGCTACTGTGAGTGCGTCCACATGCAAGGGAGATGATCAGAGGTGTGGGTAGCGGTGTTCATTCGTAGCCTGCCTGCATTGTAAGAGTCAGCCAAATGTCTCCCTCAGGGCGCCTTCACCAAGCTCAGGCTCATCTTTCTCTCAAAACCACAGTTGAGACTCTGACCAGACTGGTAACCAGTGCGCATCAGTGATGGACATCTAGGTTTGTTCAGATGGAAGGGTTTCCTATGTATCACTTAGTAAATAATACGGGTTCCAAATGAGGACACAGATGCCGTAATTTCATATTTATGAAAGCTTAGGGGCACTAACATTTGTATAGCACATGTCCTAGGCAGTTACTGAGGCCTTCTTCCCCTGGATTAAGGGCTAGCCTTGATTCTTTACACAAAGTCCCCTCAAGCCACCTGCAGGGAACATTTAGTTACTGTTACACACACATGGTAACTAGCTCAGAAGCGAGTCCCACCGCTTTTGAGTTTATGCTCCAGAATGCTTCCTGGCTACCACACCATTGGGTCAGAACATGGAAGTTCCTTGCCTCAGTTTCCTCAGAATAGGGAAGCTTGTGAAGAGACCAGTGTTTGAGTCCCCATAAGCCAAGGGGAGGCTGGGCTTCCACAGAGGCAGGAGATGAAGGTTAAATCCACTCTCTCCCCACAACTGTACAGGGAGCAGAGGGCACCCAGTCAACAGTGGCCATAGGACGTGGCTGTCTGGACTCTCAGCCCCAGGACACAGACAGGCACTGTTCTATAAAACACCCGGTTCTGGGGACGCAAAGGTCAAGATTCAGGCTTCTTGCCCTGAAGGAGCTCAGGCCAGGGGGAAAGCAAATAATGCAAGCCTCCACGTGACTGGCAGGAAAGGTGACCCAGCCAGGGAGGAGGTGCCCCTGTGCTGGACCTGAAAAAGGGCTGTTGTAGAGGCAGCACGAGCCGCATGGTCGGAGGAGGCAGCTCCTGCGGGGCTCCTCTGGGTGGCAGCTTCATTCTGTCTCACAGTCTGTGACGGTGGCCCACAGAGCATCAGACATGCCACTGAAGGGCCAGCCTCATGTCGTTTCCAGTCAGGAGGACACTGGGCAGAGGCTGGAATTTAACCTCTTTCTGCCGTGTGCCTTGGCCTTGTACACCATGCCCATGAGAGGAAGATCACACACAAACAGAGGCCCTAGGCAGCCAGCTGAGCAAGTGATGGGCGGAGGGCATTCCCGGAGGATGGAGTGAAGTCTGAAACCCTCAAGAAGGATTCCAGCCAGCAGCACTATAGACCCCCAGCCCTGATATCTTTGAGACACAGCTTGTGGCTGAAGGGCTACCGCAAATGTGTTTAGAAAGTGTGGCCGCCTTACTTTTGTGGGTGTGGGGAGCCATGTATGCGCACATCCCCTGGGAGGGATGAGACAACCGGCTTCCCTGCTGTCTCCTGCTTCCACTGGGTTCATTGCCAATGATTCGCAGACCCACGGTCCTGAGGTTCCTGCTGGCAAAGGACAGGTGTCTTAATGTCTTTATAGCCTCTGAGATGAAGGTTCTCCCTAGCCTGGCCTCCACCCACGTGAGAGCGGCCTACTCCTTTAGGGAATGATGGCAGAGTGTTCTTCATGAAAGGACTTACTGAAGTTGTATTTCTTTTTTAAAAATTGATGAATTATTTGTGTGTGTGCACGTGTGTGCACGACGCATGTGTATATGTGTGTGCATGATATATGTGTGAGTGTGGGGGGCGCGGAATGCCATGGCACCCTGTGGAGGTCAGAGGACAATTTGCAGGAGTCATGTCTCTCTTTCTGCTGTGTGGGGATGGAACTCAAGGCACCAGGCTTGATGAGCCATGCCCCTACCCACTGAGCCATCTTGCCGGGCCCTGAGGTTGTCCTTCAAAAGCAGCCCTCTACACTGAGCATGTAAGTGTAGGGACAGCTTTTCCTCCAGGGTCCACCTTCCCCACCCTGGGCTCAGGGCTGGATAGGGCTGTGGTCCTTGGGTATAGATTGTTTTCTGATGTGAGGAGGAAATTGTTCTGGAAACTACAATTTGTTCCTGGCCCCAAGGACTCAGCAAGCCCCCATGAGCTCTGAGAAGGTCTGGGAGTTAGGGAGGCAAGAGGGACCCATGTGCCCAAGAAGACGAGACTCATATGGGGGCTGCCTAGAAAAGGGAGGTTTTAAATCCTTAGGGTGGCGACAAAGGTGCAGGCTAACATTTTCCTCACAAGGGGCAGTTTCAACAAAGAAAGAATAATTATGTATTTTATTATTTAAAGAAATGTTCTCATGTAGACCAAAGTGGCCTCCGAACAATCATGTGGACGAGAGTTCCCGATGTCCTTGCTCTACGTCCTTACTGCAAAGATTGCAAACTAGAACGCACAGTTCTGGGGATTGAACCCAGGCCCTTATGCACGCTAGGCAAGCCCTGGGCCAACCGGACGACATCCCCAGCCTCATGCAGGCATTTTAGAGCAGGTGCCAACAGCTGTGAGGAGGTCAGAGGTCGAAGTGCAAGGTGAGAGCCACCACAATCACAGAAGAAGTTGTGACTGACCCTCCCAGGCGGTGGGATCTAGCTCTAAGGATACATGACCTGCGTCACCATCTCCCATTGTCATAGAGACAAGGAGCTTTGTGGTTGTTCTGTGCAGTGGCGGAGGTTAAATTTTCATATTTAGCCTGTGGCCTTCGAGGGAGAGTGAAGGCCTGCTCAATGAGATTTTAAGCAGCTAAATTAAACCAGACCGTATTAGGAAGTTCCAGGAGTGAGACCCCAAGACCTGGAAGGACTTCGGTATCCCTGGGAGAAAAATCACTGGAAAGCAAGGAACTCCAGTTGCTCCAGGGAGGACCTGTCTCTGGGCTGTTGTTTATTGCATAAGAACTGTAGCCATAGCAGTTCAGGTCTCCCTGGTATAAAGTCCGCAACTCCAGAGAGACTTACAGTACACTCTGAGGACCCTTGGTCACCAGGGAAGGTGGGAAGGTATCTGTCTATTCAACAAGGATTGCCACAGGAAGAACTGTACTTAAGGAGGAAGAAAGATGATAGATTTGAATAATCAGATTAAGTAACTGCTCCAGTTTGTTTTTTTTTAAAAGATTCATTTACTTTATATATGAGTGTTTTGTTTGCATGTATGTCTGTGCACGCAGTGCCCCCACGGAAGCCAGAGGGTGTCAGATGGTTGTGAGCTGCCATGTGGGTGCTGGGTATTGAACCCCAGTCCTCTGGAAGAGCAATCACTGTTTTTAACTACTGAACCATCTCTACAGCCCCTGAACTTTCTAGTTTTTATTGTTGATTTGACACAAACAAGAGTCACCTGGGAAGAAGGACCCCCCCCCCCCTTTAAGAAATTGTTCCCTTCAGATTGGCCCGTGAACACATTTGCGGGCATTGTCTTGATTGCCGGTTGGTGTAGGATGGCTCAGCCACTGCGGTCAGTCTCATCCTTGGGCAGGCCGTCCCGGGGTGTCTACGAAAGCCAGCATGAGCAAGCCAGAGAGCGAGCCCATAAGCAGGTGTTCCACTACAGTTTTTGCCTCAGTTCCTACTTGAATTTCTGCCTCTCTTACAGATTGTGACCTGGGAGTGAGTGTGAGCCAAATAACCTCTTTCCTTCTCAGATTACTCTGGCTTGAGTGTTTTATCACAATTGGAAGGAAATGAGGCCAGCAACCCTGCAGCTAATTGCACATGCTTGGGAGGGAGGACTCTGAAAATCTCCATCCTGCCAGACTCACAGGCAAGGTTCAGAGGCTTCAACAACATGAAAGGAAACTGGGGGTGGCTGTAGACTCATTCTGTACCTCGAGCTGACCAAGAGACGTGCTGGTTGGCCACACATTATCAACCAGGACAGGCCTAGGTATGCTCCATGACAGCTAGAAAAATCTCAGTAGTTTAACACAACAAAGGGCCTCCCTCCCCACAATTACTTGTCAAGGCCTGTCCTTGTGTGTTAAAGAAACAAGCAGCTGTGACCTAAGCGGTTATAGAAAAGTGCAGGCAGATGGGACCTGGCCATTGTTGGTCTGAGAGTTTCAGTTTATGATGATTCAGAGGTGATACTTCTCAGTAACAACTGTATTTGGGTCCCTGGAGTGGGATCTCTTCCTGGGTGAGGAAACATGAAGTGGACTTGTCTTGCTACTGAGCAGTGACACTGGCTGAAGTTCCCAGGGGCCCTGGGATCTCAGAGCAGTGTTGTGTGCTGTACAGTCAAGTGTGTCCAGCATCTTTGCAGACAGTGTCAGGACCTGCTTCTTCTTAAGTTCAGAAGGGGCTGACTTTTTTATTTTTTTACTTTTTTTTTTGAGAAAGGGTCTTTTTTTTAAAGTTTTAAATTATACTTATTTATTTATTTTAAAATTTATTTTCATTTTATGTGCATTGATGATTTGCCTGCATGTATGTTGGGTGTAAGGGTGTCAGATGCTGGAGTTATAGACAGTTGTAAGATGCCATGTGGGTGCTGGGAATTGAACCCAGGTCCTCTGGGAGAACAGCATGTGCTCCTAACCACTGAGCCATCTCTCCAGTCATCTTGAAACAGGGTCTTACGTAGCCAAGGCTGGTCTTGAACTTGATATGTAGCTGAGGCTTGTTCTCACGTCCCAAGTGCCAGGATTACTGTGTTGAGCTCCAAGAATCCACCTGGAAGAAGCAGTTAACTGTTCCTACTCACAGGGCAAATCCCATGGCCCATGTGGCTTTGGGTGGTAAGAAGTCACTCCTTCCCAGTGCCTAGTGTCATGAAGAGTGCCGCTGACGTCCACACTGAGAGGACACAGCTGGGGCACGCTTCTGGAGAATACTCTGATGGCTTCTGACACCATGAAAGGAAGACCTTAGCATGATTTGATTCAATGACATCTCTCTGGCAGAGATGAGGTCTGAGGTTAGCCTGCAGCCTAGTGGCAGATCTGCCTCTGGATAGGTCAGGGGAACAGCCTGAGACAGAAGATTTGGAAGGGTTCTGTTCTATCTTCTCCTGACTCTGGTCTCTTGCATGCTGCAGGATTCCCAGGGGTGGAGGAAACAGGATATCTTAGGGTTTTGTTGCTGTGAAGAGACACATGACCACAGCAACTCTTATAAAGGGAAACATTTAACCGGTGCCAGTTTATAGTTCAGAGGTTCAGTCCATTATCATCATGGTGGGAAGTGTGGCGGCATGCAGGCAGACATGGTGCTGGAGAAGGAGTTGAGCATCTGCGTCTGGATCCTCAGGTTGCAGGAAGAGAATGCCACACTGGGCCTGGCTTGAGCATTTGAGGCCTCAAAGCTTACCCCCAGTGACACACTTCCTCCAACAACACCACACCTACCCAACAAGTTCACTAATAGTGTCACTTCCTATGAGCCTATAGGGGGCATTTTTATTCAAACCACCACACAGGACAAGATTGGGCTGGGAATAATCAGAGGTGAGAATGATGAGGGCTGTCATCAAGCATCTGTCAGACCAGGAGAGGAGACTTGGCAGGGACTTTGCAACCTCCATCTTTGCTAGGCTGTCTGACTCTCAGTGATTTTCTCCAGGAGACAGTTCCATAGTCAGTTCATCCCCACACTCTAACAAAGAAACATTCCTGGGAGGAGATAGAGAAGAAATGGCCCCTAGGCTGCTGCTCATTCAGTCAGAGAAAGCTGCAACTGTGGTTCTTTTTATATGACGCTCCAATCTGAGAGCTGATAGACTCTGGAGAGAAGAAAGAATAGGCCTAAGTTGGGACCAGCCCAGTGTGCAAAGGCTGTGAGCCTTTACAACACCTTCAGGCAAGGTTGTCATGGCATTCCTGGTCTTCCAGGAAAGCCGGACCATTTGCTTCCCTGTTGACATAGGTTTCTGTCCTGCCCAGTTCTACAGTCATTCAGTTCCAAAGAAACACACAGAGGCCTATATTAATTATAAACTGGCTGGCCTATTAGCTCAGGCTTTCTTATTAACTAACTTTTACATGGTACATTAACCTGTAATTCTTGTCTGTGTTAGCCATGTGGCTTGGTACCTTTTATCAGTGAGGCATTCTTATCTTGATTCCTCTGAGTCTGGGTGACAACTGCAGACTCAGTCTTTCCTCTTCCCAGAATTCTCCTATTCTGGCTGCTCCGCCTATACTTCCTGCCTGGCTACTTGCCAATCAGCATTTTATTAAACCAGTACAAGTGACAAACCTTTACAGGGTATAAGACCATTGTCCCACAGCACTTCCCACTTCCCATCCTCCATGACACTGTCAGTGGGACCCAAGGTAGGAAGAGCGTGGCAGCAGGAATTCCAAGAACTCCACTGTTCCCAATTGAAGCTATTCTAAGGGGAGCCTTACTGGGTCCTATCTATTGGTCAAGTCTTTGCAGGGAATAAATGAGTTTTGCAATGAGAAAGCACTAAATAATGAAAATAGCATTTTATACCAAATCATTTACAAACCTGAATGTGTGGATTTAGTTGGTGTGGTGATTTGAAAGAAAATGACCCCAGGGGGAGTAGCACTATTAGGTGTGGCCTTGTTGGAGGAAGTGTGTCAGTGTGGCTGCAGGCTCTGAGGCTTCTTTTTCTCAGACCTCCCTCAGTGTGACAGTCAATCAATTTCCTGTTGCCTCTGAGTCAAGATGTAAGGACTCCCAGCTGCAGCACCACATCTGCCTGCATGCCTCTACCCTTCCCTTCATGATCATAATGGACTGAGCCTCTGAAACTGTAAGCAAGCCACCCCAACTAAATGTTTTCTTTACAAGAGCTGCTGTGGTCATGGTGTCTCTTCACAGCAATAGTAAACCTAACTAAGATAGTTGGCTTCATGTCAAGGTCCCAAGGGTGGCTCATAACCCATATTTTTCCTTCCATTTAAGAATTGGTTCTCTAACCATTGATAGTTTACATAGCCAGCTTCCAAAGAGAAAAGTGGAACCACAGGACACAGGTGAGGAGTAGAGAATTTGTTGGGATAGTTAGGCTATGTATTAAATGGGAAAGGATAGGGATTGAGAAGCCCAGGACCAGGGAGGAGATGGAGCGTATTGGTGGGAGATGGCCCAGTAATTCATCCTAAGCTGATCAGTTACTGTCTTAGGTGTTTTTCCATTGCTGTGATGAAACACCATGACCAAGGCAGCTTAGAGGAGGAAAGGTTTACTTAGGACTAACAGTCTCAGGGGGCTAGAGTCCATCACCATCATGCTGGGGAGCATGGCACAGAAACAGCATCTGAGAGATTATATCTTGATCTATAAGCAGGAGGCCATGAGAATGATAAAAGCCCTTTGAAACCTCAAGCCTGTCCACCCCCATTCCCAGGAACACTTCCTCCAACAAGACCACACCCCCAATCCTTCCCAAGCAGTTCCACCTATCAGGAACCAAGCATTCAAACATACGAGCCTACGGAAGATATTCTAACGCGAACCACAGTCACAATTCCATTGTCAAACACTAGGATCCTGCATCCTGACCCATGAGGATCTATGACAGAAGCCTGGGCATGGAACGAGATGTGTGACTCCACGAGCAGGGGCATCTGAAGGAAAAGCCAGTTACAGCCTGCAGAGGTCCCTGGGGACCGTCCCTCTGCCCAAGCCAGTCTCACTCACTTCTCACCAAGTGGGAAGTCATGCAAGCTTCTGAGGCATAGGCTGAACTTGGGGTACAGTTTGCTGATGAGAGGAAGGTGGGGGCAAGGAGAAACAGAGGCAATGTTAGGCACACCACAATCTCTCTGAGGACTAGACCTGGGCCCAGACCATTCCCTTTCCCAGAGCTCTGTGTTGGGCATGAAGAGCTGGTTGAGCCTTGGAGTGGTGCACAGTTCAGCAGGAGGAATAAGATGGCCTCCCCACTTCCTGCCACATAAGGAAGGGGTCACCCTAAACAGATTCTAGGTGGGTCAAAAATGTATACTCCAATTATTAGGGAGCACTAAAGGCCTATTATGGAAAAGCTGCCACCTCCTAGGGGAAAAAAATCTACCCCAGGTAGAGGAAGACACGCCTTAGTCTCTACTTAAAGAGTTAATTGAGTTGGGCAGGTCAATCACTGGAAAAAGGACCATTTCTTAGGAAGGCAGGTCTGCTTTAAGCTGTGCTAAAGAGATAATTAGCTCTTTAGTGAGACTGTATACTTTTCCTTCTTAGAATCTCCACCTTTGGGGCAGTCCTTCTGAACCCCAGGAATCTCTGCCGGCTCTGGCCTCTTTCTGAGTTGTAACTCACATACAGCTTTGCCTTCTTTTCCTTGTCTGCTTCTTCTTTTCCAACGCTGGTCAAAGCCTAAGTGTGCTTTTCCCGGCATCCTCACTCTGTCTCTAATGCTCCTTTCCCCACCATGCAGCGGCTCATCCCCTATGCATCTGATCTCCACCCGGTTTAACTTGGCAGCATGGCTTTCCCTTCTCTTCTCCATTCCCCTCTTCTGAGACTTACAGTTTGCTGCCTGCCTGGGGGTTTCTCTTTAAACTCTAATAAAAATGTCCTTGAAGTAGCCACCTGCCCAGGTGACCGGACAAAGTGTGCTCTATTGGGTCTGTGATGCTAAAGAGTAAACAGGGATGTTGCACACGAGGGAGCAAACGTCCCAGAAGCCTCAAGGCTGTTGACTGAGGGTGGGTATGTCTCTAGGGGTTGTTGGCCTAGAGGCCCCCAAATGATAGAGGCTACTATTGCCACTGCTATTGGTTGCATGCGAGAACTAGCTAAACCCTGGCGCTGAAGACATCACATGCTTTAGTTGAAGGACTTGGAAAATTAAGGCTAGGACTGAGCCGGAAGCCTCTCCCCCTTGCTAGCTTTTGTAGTCAGAAGTCGCTAAGGTTGCTCCAGAGAACTGAGGCCAAAGCTTCCACTCAGCTATGGATCCTGCATTCACCACAATGGAAGCTCCAGACAAGATGTGCCGGCTTTTGCGACAGTGGCATGAGTCTAGGTTTCACCCGCGAGAGCGGCCTCGGGAGTATTCCAGGACTCTGTCCCCAGACCAACAAGTGAGGTGGGCTCCAGGACAGCCACTGTATGTCCTCCTCTGCCTATGGTGGCCTCAGAGACCTCAGCCTTTCTAAGCCTCATCTAGGCATTCGGGGCTGGAGAACTCTGGGGGATAGTAGCATCCTACACATTAGCGGATGCTCAGGAGAGGCCCCCCAGCTTCTGTCCCCCAGGGTCACTAGCATTCTTGTCCCCATAACCAGGGCACACAACGTTGGCCTCTAGGGAAACTAAGGTCTGTAATGGCAGGTTCAGGTCAGGGAGCCCGTCTGGAAGCAGCAGGATGGGCCCACGGGCCTGTTCTTCATGCCTTCAGGCTACCAGCTGCCTCTCTCTCACACTGTTTTATACACTCTCTTCACCTCTGCAGACAAATTCTGGGCCTGGTCCCTTTGCTGATTTCCTACGCACTCTTCAGACCCAACACAGGAACGACTTTCTGTGTAACATTTCCTCATGTCCCCCATCAGCAAACCGTTCCCTTCATTGACAGGCTTTCCGGACCTCTTCTCCACGAGGTTTTATTGTCTGTCTCAGCTAGCCCAAGAATTCCTGAGGGAAGGCCCTAGAGCCAGTGGTGATCAGCACAGAGTTAAGGTCATGAGTCAGGCCAGGCAGTGTTTGTCTAACCCTCTTCAGCATCAGGGCAGCAGAAGCTCTGCTCAGGAGCGTCCTGTCTTACAGGAAGAAGAGGTTGCCCTATCTTACCAGGCCTCTGAGAACCAGCATGCTAGATTAGGAGAAAGGAGGCTGAACCCCAAAGGTATTCCAGGGCCTGCCCAGCACCCCTTGGGCTTAGCATCTCTACAGGGATGGAAGTATAGGCCTCTGTGACCCCAGTTTGGGCTTGTGCTGCCTCATGGGCATACTGGCCTCTTGAGAGAGTCCAGCCCTTCTCTGAGTACACACCTGGGCTAGCCATTCCTACCTCCAGGGAGTCAAGGTGGTCAGGAAGCATGGTACCACACAAACAGTATGTCTTTACATAGGCCAGTCCCCTGTGTTCTGCACGGGGGACATGAGGCACAGAGAGCCATACAGTTTAGAATCAGGAAGTCTGTGGGAAGCAAGAAGCTAGGCCTTAGTGCTGGAAATGCCATTTGCTGATCTCACCAAGTTTCCAGAGGCTGGGCTCCTATCTGCCTCTGCCTTTCCCTGAGCCAGGCCACACCCACAAGCACGCATCACTCCCCCCAGAGTCACCCATCCCCAGGACACCCTCAGCATCCCACCTCGCCTGGCCAGCTGGGCTTCTGCCTTGAGAAGGGTCCCCTCTCTTAACTGTGACTGGCTTCTCAGGCTTCTCCATGGCAACTGTGGGGATGGGCAGAGTTGGGATGGCAGGACTTCCATGGACTTCATAGAAGACTTGGTGTTTTGTTAATTCCATCCTCACAAGTCACAGCCTCTTTCCTAGGGTAATGTGTCCCCTGGCCTCTAGTCTCTCTCTCTCTCTCTCTTTGGCTTGTCTGCTTCACTAATTAAATGCTTTGAGAGTTAGCGCTGCATGTCAGGGAAGTGCGTGGGCCTCTCTACATATTCTCCAGAGCCAAGAATACATCTTCTTTATCTCCAGAGGCTCAAGGGCACAAGTCATCTTCTCCCTTCTCCTACCCCTTCTCATCTCCATGTCCCTGCTCCCCTCCCCTCTTCTCCAGTGGAGCTGGGCCCATGCAGCCTGGAAGTCCTGGTGAGAAGGGGAACCAACAGAAAGGAGAGGAGATGGAGAATTGTGCCACCAGCACATCCGGGCTCCGGCAGACTTGTCCTCTGTATCCTTTTCCCACCCGCCCAGCCAGCCTGTTTTGCTGTGTCCCATAGCCACAGGCCAGTCTCTCTCATTCCGAGGGTCCCTACAGAGAACAAGAAAGCACGAGCGGCCAGGCTTGCCAGTCCCCAATTTTTTCCTTAGAGAAGGCCTGATGACTGATGACTTCTGGGGCCACGGCACTGTGTCAAAACTGGGGTCCCCTCTCGTTGGCATCTCAGTATCCCCAAATTCCTTAGGAGTGGCATGCTCAGGCGTATTTTCCAGGCAGAGGGTGGGGCGAGAAGACGTGAGCTCCAGCCTCAGATCTGCCTGCCGTTTTCTTTCTCCTACTCACTTGTGGGGAGACCTTGAGCCCTTCTCTGGCAGCCACAGCCTGGGTTGTGAGGATTGCTACACTCCAGGTGGAGACAGCTCACAGTGTGGCGTAAGGAAAGCATCACAGGCAGTAGACTAATAAAAAAACGAACATGGCGAGAGAATGTCTCGTACGGCACACGGCGAACTGCAATCTAACCTTCAACCCTGAGAAGAGCTTCATGGACACACGCTTTTGTGACGGGGTGCAAACTCACCAGCTTGTGAGGGTGGGGCCCTTACGACTGGATTAGTTGCCATGTAAGAAGAACCCAGAGGTCCAGCTAGCCCTGTCCACGCCCCCACCCCGCACCCCGTGTGAAGATACAGGGAAAGGCCGGATATCTGCAGTTTGGAAAAGAGCCATCATTCATTCCACCCAGGCGTGCTGGCTCCCTCATCCCAGAGGTCAGCCTGCAGAACTGGAAGAAACGAATGTCTGTTGAACAGGCCACCCAGGCTATGACATTCCGTTTCAGCAGCCTGAATCATCATTATCCCTGCTTAGGACCCAGAGGGATAAGTAACTTGCTCAAGGGAGGCAGCCGTGAACCTAGAGACACAGATCCTGGACTGGCTAGTTCAGAAAGGGTAGCCAAAGTAGAAGTGGAGTTGGTCTGTTGAAAGCATGGAGACTCCGCTGAAGCATGTGGAAAGATTCCCCGGGGAGCGTGGGCTGGATGGGTAACCCATCTCCCGATTGGAGACTTGTCTGAGTCAATGCGGGCAGGTTTTTGGTGGAGGGTCTTCATTCTGGCCTTTCAGGGTCTCTGTTGAAATAGGCCCTTGATCTCTTGCCCATTCTGATACCAGGCAAGCAGAAGGAGCAAGGCCTGGACTGGCATCTTCTGACCTGGAGTGAAGGGTCCCTTAGGAAACACATGCTGGGGACTTGGCCGTTAGCATCCCTCTGACCAGCGAAAACATCCGGTGGCCTGCAGGTTGTGTGAAGGGGAGCTTGTAAATGCGGACAGAGGAAATGCTGTCAAACACTCGGGAGTATTTTGTACAGAAGAGACAAGGAAATGCAGCTGTGGTGTGGATTCGGGCTGGTTACACACGGTTGAGGGGACTCATGGCTATAGTTACAGCCTTCTTGCTTCAGATGACAAGATAGCCAGTCACCTAGAGAAAGAGGCCCTTCATCACGGCACCTGAGCCAGATCATTTTAGCCTTAGCATTCACATCCTCTCTCTGGACTTGAGTTCCGACCCTACTGCGTCTCCTCTTTGCCCTTTGACAAAGCACTTAAGGAAAATGACTCTCTGTATTGGTGTTTGCTATTAGCTCCCTCCATGGCTAGCCTTCTCCGTTATTTATCTTCTCAGTGATTTTATTCAGGCTCCACCTTCTCCTCGGCTCAGCAAGGCCCATTTCTAGCCCTTGAAAGTCTAGATTGAGACAAGACATTGACAGGGGCCCAATTCTTCTCATCTGCTATTGGCTTAGGAATGGGTATGTGACCCAGTTCTCATCAGTGAGATATAAGAAGTCTACTTTTTTCAGGAAGAAGGAAGACCAGAAACTCAGAGAGCAGCTTCTAGGTTCTGCCTGGCCCAGTACAATTCATGCATTTCGGGGGAAAGCTAGGTGTTTCCTCCTCTATAAACTGGGGTGTCTCACAATGTCTCAGGGTGTGCAGGCATGATAGAAGAGATGGTCCATGGGGTACACTCAGATCAGTCTTACGGTGGGTGTTCACCACTGGGAGTCACTGTAGTGAGCTCCTGTCACCCAGGGCATCTCTGTGGCCTATCTCCCCCAGAGACCTTTATACTCTAGTTGTGTTGGGGCTTACCTCACCTACTTGCCAGAACACCTGCCCGTTTGTCTAATCATAGGCTTGATTCTTAGTCTATTCTAAGTTATGAGGTCGGTAATGGACCTTTAGAAGTGAGGGAAGTTTGAGGAGCGGCTGAGCATTGTGTCCCCACCACCACTCATGTAAGGAGGACAGATATGTCTTCGGAACATACCTGATCTAGATACCTGAGGTCCCTATGAAGACAGATAATGGCATCCTGCACTTCCCACATGAGAAGAGCAGGCACTGGAAGTCGTGGGGTAAGCAGAGATAGGCTGGTAGGAGAGTTCACTGGTCAACACCCTGAGCCCTGGAGGGAAGGCTCTAGCCGTGTGGAAGGAGAAGGGTTGTGGCAAATAGGGAGGAAAGCCTCATGGCTCAAAACCCAAGTCTAGGTAAAGCTGAAGCCATGGGTGGAAGCTTCCAGGACTCTGTGGAAGGAGTGGGACTTTCCTGTACATCTACTTTTTGCTTGTTTGTTTTTGAGACCGTTTACTATAAACTCTTGATAAACTCTTGATCTCCTACCTCCATCACCTGAGTGCAGATATTATATATGTCCCTTTGGGGGCCTGGCTTTAAGGTGTCAGGCTTGAGGGTCATCTAGGTCAGCTCTCCAAGACTGTGTTCTCTGGCCTGTGCCCTGGGTGCTGGCTCACGTGTTAAAATGGAATCCAGAGCTGGCGTTATCACCCATCATACCTCATAAAGTCCCGCTCTGGCTCCGTGCGTCCTTGGTCCTTCACACCACCCTATGCTCTGTCAATTTATAACCCTGGTGTCAGGATCCTCTGCCGCCCCTCTATGATTCTCCAAGTTTTGTTTTGTTTTTAATTTTTAATGTGCATTGTTGTTTAACCTGCATGCATGTCTGTGTAAGGTGTTGAGTCCCCAGGAACTGGAGTTGCAGACGTTGTGGGCTGCCACGTGGGTGCTGGGAATTGAGCCCGGGTCCTCTGGAAGAGCAGCCAGTGCTTTTAAACTCTGAGACAACTCTCCAGCCCCAACTTTCCTGGTTTTATAGACACTGTCTCTCCTGTCCTACTCTTTCTCCAATCTCCTCTGAACTTTGGAAGCTGGCACCTGTGGACTGTACCCACTCACTTCTATGTCCCCTGGCATTGGTGGGGTTCATAAGGAGCACAGCCAAGGATTACGAGGAAGAAGGGTGAGGTCTGAATACTCCTTTGTTGTATTTGTCTGTTCCTGCTACTGTAACAAAGCAGGCTGTGGGCCTGAACAATGGGTAACTGTTCTCACAGTGATGGGAGCTGCAAGCCCAGGACGAAGGTGTCAGCAGATCGGTTTCTTCTGAGGTTTTCTTCTTGGTTTGCACACAACCACCTTCTTGGTTTACCTGTGTGCTGTGGGATATTACTTTAACTAGATGTGCAGACAACCACCTTCTAGGTTTACCTGTGTGCTGTGGGATATTACTTTAACTAGTGTGCAGACAACCACCTTCTAGGTTTACCTGTGTGCTGTGGGATATTACTTTAACTAGGTGTGCAGACAACCACCTTCTAGGTTTACCTGTGTGCTGTGGGATATTACTTTAACTAGGTGTGCAGACAACCACCTTCTAGGTTTACCTGTGTGCTGTGGGATATTACTTTAACTAGGTGTGCAGACAACCACCTTCTAGGTTTACCTGTGTGCTGTGGGATATTACTTTAACTAGGTGTGCAGACAACCACCTTCTAGGTTTACCTGTGTGCTGTGGGATATTACTTTAACTAGGTGTGCAGACAACCACCTTCTAGGTTTACCTGTGTGCTGTGGGATATTACTTTAACTAGGTGTGCAGACAACCACCTTCTAGGTTTACCTGTGTGCTGTGGGATATTACTTTAACTAGGTGTGCAGACAACCACCTTCTAGGTTTACCTGTGTGCTGTGGGATATTACTTTAACTAGGTGTGCAGACAACCACCTTCTAGGTTTACCTGTGTGCTGTGGGATATTACTTTAACTAGGTGTGCAGACAACCACCTTCTAGGTTTACCTGTGTGCTGTGGGATATTACTTTAACTAGGTGTGCAGACAACCACCTTCTAGGTTTACCTGTGTGCTGTGGGATATTACTTTAACTAGGTGTGCAGACAACCACCTTCTAGGTTTACCTGTGTGCTGTGGGATATTACTTTAACTAGGTGTGCAGACAACCACCTTCTAGGTTTACCTGTGTGCTGTGGGATATTACTTTAACTAGTGTGCAGACAACCACCTTCTAGGTTTACCTGTGTGCTGTGGGATATTACTTTAACTAGGTGTGCAGACAACCACCTTCTAGGTTCACCTGTGTGCTGTGGGATATTACTTTAACTAGTGTGCAGACAACCACCTTCTAGGTTTACCTGTGTGCTGTGGGATATTACTTTAACTAGGTTGCTACATTTGTTTATGCTGCACTTATTTAATTATGCAAAGATGTGTTGCTGTTTTACCTTGCCTGTCTAAAGCACCCGATTGGTCTAATAAAAAGTTGAATGGTCAATAGCTAGGCAGGAGAGGGATAGGGAGGGCTGGTGGGCAGATAGAATAAGCAGGAGGAGGAATCTAGGCTGGAAGGGAGAGAACAAGGGGGAGAGAAGAAGGAGTCGCCCACCAGCCAGTAAGACATGAAGTAGGACATACATGAAAGAAAGGTAAGAAGCCCTGAGGCAAAACAGATGAAGAGAAACAGGTGAATTTAAGTTATGAGAGCTAGCGGGACAAGCATAAAATAAGGCCCAGAATTCATAACTAAGAAGAAGTCATGATTTGGGAGTTGCCTGGTGGCCCAAAAGAAAGCCGGCTGGCTACACTTGTTTTTGTGTGATAAAGAGACAAGAGGAGGGGAGCAAAGAGGGAAGGGAGAACTGATCCTGATATCTCAGTGCTTAGACTTTCTTTTCTTACAAGGTCCCAGTCAGGTGGGATTAGGGCTTCATCTCAATTCAACTACCTTGCAAAGTTTCTATCTTCCGACAGTACTAGATGAATTAAGACATCAGTACATGGATGTGGAGGACAGCCCCATAGCTTCTGTAAGAACGAGAACAGCTCCAGACAGCTTTCTCTGCCTCCACCTGCCTCAGGGGCTTTAACCGTGCTGGGCATTATCTGTCCCAGGGCCGACAGACCCTTGCGTCTCCACACAGCTGACCTACATCTTTATAAATGGCCCCTTTAACTGGCTCTGCTTCCTGCTGTTGAAATAGCCCTTTAGGGTTCCTATGGGGTAGGGATAAGACCTACCCTTGGTTTAGCTCCTTGCAGGGGGACACTGGGTCCTGGTTACTTACCAATGTGGAGGTGGAGAGGGGAGGTTGACCATATAGCACCTGATGATGATGACGACTGTACAGCACGCGACTTAGAGTGGCCCACATCTCTCTGATGGCCCCAGCAATCCCTGATGGCTGCTTCTCCTGCCTGCCAGCTCCCACCTCTCTTGAAGCCCCAGTCCCAGTCCTCAAATCCCTTCTCTTTCTTTTGTGCTCAGTGGTCAGGGACTGCCGCCCACACTTTGTGTTCCCACTTAGCCCAGCCAGGCTTTACGCAGGGGCTTCTCGTTTCCTTCCCAAGAGTCTCCCTGGTGCTGGGTTGGTCAGAGGCTCTCTCTCGGAGACCCTGAGTCATCTGTAAAGTGACTGTTTCTCCTTGTTCCTCTCCTTCTGTGATGGTCAATCTGAGTGTGCTGTGCTCACGGTATTCTGACGGAGTAGTGAAGTTTATCTGATCTTACTTTTAGGCCCCCTTTGTCGCTTACTTTTTTGGAAATACTGTGGATATTTAAATAAACATTTAGAGCCAAATCCTCCCTTCTTTTTTGCCTAGATCTCAGTTGTACATATGGTTAAGATAAGGAGATGATCAAAGTATGAGTTCACGTGGTCCATTGCCAAAGGCAAATTCTTAGGTTCATAACCCTTTAAAGGGAGAGTAAATGCGAACAGCTCTCTCAGGGACACACATAATAAATGAATCTGATGGTTAATCTTGCCTGTCAACTCAACGGGATCTGGAATCCACTGGATGAGTCTGTCAGGGCATTTCCAGGAAAGGTTAAGTGTGGAGAGCATGGGTACCTTCTGTTGAGTGACCTAGATAGAAAGAAGCCTGAGTAGAAGGCTGTGATGCGTGCCTTCCTTTGCTTCCTCTGAAGCAAGCGTATCTATCCTGACACCATGCTGTATCGGACCACAGTCCCCTCAGTTTCTGACATGGACTGATAACCAACCACTCTCTCCAGTCATCACTGGGCACGTCCAACAGTGACTGAGCCTGCGGAGGCCTCAGCTTTACGGACAGAACAGCTACCCATTCCTGAGGTTCTCTGGCACCCAGATGGCCCACTAGTAAGCCATCTTAGTGACCCCCCCACCCCTGCCATGGTTGGTTCTGTTTCTCTAGAGACTCTTGCCAGACTCAATGAGGTACATTATTCATAACGTGAGTTCCAACGTTATTAATCTGTTGCTCACTGAAGCAGGGTTCTGTGAATGGCAAGCTGTAATTAAAGCCTGGACTCTTTATATCAGGCGCCCAGGAAAGGTGACATCCCACACAGGGCAGATTTACAAGGGCTCGAAAAGTCCCTGCATGCTGGAAGGTAGGGCTAGGGTTTGAAGGAAAGGTTCCCAAGTTCACAGTCTTACAGGTTATGGCCTTGACATGGAGCTCTCAAAATGTCTTTCGAATTCTTCAGTTTATATATGATTTGAATCTGGTATCTTAGACCACTTGGTCATCCTGATATCCTGTGTGTGTGTGCGCACGCGCACGCACACACACACACACACACACACACACACACACACACTTATTTTTTGAGACAGCCAGACGAGGCTAGCCTGGAACTCAAAGATCCTCCTGCCTCTGCCTTCCAAGTGCTGGAATTAAAGTGTGTGCCGCTCCCGCCAACTCTGTATTTTGAAGTGTTGGAGGTTTGTAGCGCAAGTATAAGGTCTGGGAAGTTATGCTGTCACACTCTCAAGGGAGAGATTACCCCGAGTCTCCTATTTGGGGCTGACAAAAACTCACAACTTGGGCAGGAAGCCAAGTACATACATTGCAAGTTCCTACCACAGCCAGCGGTGCCCCCTGTAGAGCAGTTGTGCGAGTTGAGTCATTTCAGGACTAGAGAACACAGAGATGCTAGGCTTGTGTTTCCGGTGACCTTCTGCACAGAAAGATTTGATTTCTGAGTGACTTTGAGCAATTGCCTGTAGCCGGTGCTAGCACAGAACCTTAGGCTCCAGGCTTCAGAGGGGCCAGAATACGTACACAGCGTTCTGTCTGCATGCAAGCCAGAAGAGGGAGCCAGATCTCATTACAGATGGTTGTGAGCCATCGTGTGGTTGCTGGGAATTGAACCCAAGTTCTCTGGAAAAGCAGCCAGTGCTCTTAGCCTCTGAGCCATCTTTCCAGCCCCAGAATATTTCACTTAAGAGCGCAAGGCTCACCTGAAAGAGAACAGTCAGTGTGTTGACGAAAGCAGACTTTGTGGTAAGAAATAACAGGAAAAGCTTTGCCACAGGACAGTGCTCCAACAGTTGCCCCCGCTCTCCAGACTTTCCTACCTCCCATCCTAAGACCCAGGAAAACAAGACCACATGCACCCCTGCTATACTGAACCCTACAATGGTAGACATGCTGCACGTCTGAATGTCTGCAGTTCTGGGCCCCGCTTTACCACACGCCCCTTTAGAAAAGTCTTAGAATCATGAAATACAAAAGCATTCATCTTTATAAATCCAACATTTCCCCAAACTGATCCGGCTTTTAAAAAATATAACACTAATTAACATCTCACAAAGCCTGAGCTTCAAGGACTACACTTTTGGAAACATCGCCCTTGAGCCTTTAAGGATCATCTAAATAAAAGAGAAGATAGAATTAGCCAAGGCAGCCCTTGGAAAATGCTAAAACAGAAAAGCTAATGGCAGCAGGGTTGGGGGGTGGGGGTAGTAGCAGCAGGAGTAAGGAAATGTAACTTCCTGTGCCAGGCCAGATCCTGAGTGCTGAAGAGTTGACAGACAAATTAGCAGGAAAACAACAGACAAACTTATTAGTTTGCAAGCACGTAGGCAACTCAAAAAGTATGGAACTCAAGGAGGGAAGGGCCAGATGTTTGAAACTTGAATACCTTCTTCATAGGGGAGAGAAAACTGGTGGATGCAGGCAATTTTAGAGAGAATAAATGGCCTTGAGGGAGATGAATGGACCCAAAGCACCAAAAGTTGCCCAGGACAGAGTTCCAAGTTCACCCAGGCTTATATGGATTGCATCAACTTTACTCTTTCCTTCTGGATATGCTCTGGAATATTCTGAGGTCTGGATTGAGGAGTGTTG